>NC_137457.1:186632807-187908127 GCF_964235325.1 Thermobia domestica | reverse complement strand
GTCTGAACGACTACCTGAAATCTTTAGTATTTGGAAATATCTTATGGAGATGCAGCGGCTGGCTCATCGAAAGTCGAAGAGATGTGATGCACTAGTACGCCTCTTTGGTGCTTTTGAAGGTAATGATATATTAACTCTACAACACTGTGTAACCAGTGCTGACATCCTGGTAAAGGATTCTTCCGTACAAAGAAATTTATGACCTGGCTCTGCAGAAGCATATGTAAATAGTATCTTCTGGGGAAGGTCAGACAAAAGATACAGAGCTATCAAACTTCTTTGATTTTGGCACAGGGTTTGTTTCTGAACCATGCTTAATTCTTTCTGAAAATAATATCAAAGTCATACCTAATACCAAAATTATAACTTGAGTCATAATATAAATGAACTAAGTAACGAATATTTAGCTTTCTTAGATGAAATAGATGGGATTCGCAATGTAAATTCCGATGACACACCAGTTAAAGAAATGAGGAGATTGTTTCAAAATCTTCTCAACGCTGTGGTTATACGCATGATCAATATCCTCTATACAAGTCCCTCTATATTTTTACAGATTAATCATGAGTATGGGAACCAAAAATTTTTTTCTCCTCAGCCTGGCTCATCATATGCTTGTGTTCTAAAAATTGTTTTATAATGAAACATCAACAACAATAGTATAAGTGGTACTACTAGTAGTATTAATAGTGGTAGTAGAAGTGGTAGTAGTACTGAAAATAATAATGGTGGGCAAAAGCAAAGAAATAGTAAGTTCGAAGTTGTAACGGAAAGCAGAAAACGGTTTCGTAAGTTTCATCCTATGGGCCATGAAATTGCCGTTAGACCTTTGGGTAATGAAAGGAATATTGATAACCCAGAGGCCAATAATGAAAGTTTAATCGATTTTGAGTTGGAGCATGTGATCTCTAGTGCATGCCCCTCGGACTACATTGGGCTATACATATGTAAGAGCAACTTTGGCTTGTGTTTGTTCCATGGAGGAAAAAGGCAATATTTCTGCTAGAACACACCTCACTTCAATCGAACGTGTGCTAGATAAGAATGAAGTATTCCTTTTGGGGAATAAAGTACTCAATTGATTCCGCATAGCCGATAGCATGCATGGCCAGCAATAATATACTACAACGAGTGATGTTGAAAAATATTCAAAGCACTAAGACTATTTGGAAAAGCGTTTAATACGCATTGAAAGTAAGATTATTTGCTACCTCTCTCTGACGATAATATTGGGCCAAGTGAAGCTCCACGGTAGTAAAGATAATTTGTAAAAGACAAGACCGCGATACATAATTTTTTTAGAACAGAAGTTCTCTGCGAGATGGGAGGAGTTAACATTTAAAGTAAAAGAGGTTGTGGCTTTACAGATGTTGATTTTTTAAAATGATATTGAAAAGGGGAGTATCTAATCCTAAATTATGAGAGCTTGAAAAGAATAATCGGGATTATATATTGTTCGTTACCTAGGAGAACCTGCATAATAAAAGATCTTTCTCCACTATCAAAGAGGTGACAATGTTGGCAATTTCGAGCTCATTAGTAACATTATAACTTTAGTCAATGCTAGGAGGTAATGTTATTACTGTTCAGAAGGTTATGATGAGAGATACCGTAAACAAAATTGTGAAACTCGATTTCCTTTTTGCGAACACACGGACGAACGCGATTATACTGCTAAGAAAAGTAAATGTATTGCATGCAATAAAGAGGTTTCTGAGGTTGTATGTATTGAGAACTATGTGAAGCGTAACAAAGCGGTTCAGTTCGACGTGTAGCACATATGTTGACACAAACCATACAGGTCTTGAACAAAGACAGAGGCCTGCTCATACCAATTTGTTTATGCGTATAACATATGATGTAAAGACAATGTTGAAGGTACCGAATAGGGCGGTGAAAGGGAATAAAAAGTTGTACTTCTCTGTTGTTGCCACGTTTGTCACGCCTGTATAAGGAAATTTATCGACGAGCCATGCAAAACGTGCGTGTGATTGTTGGAAATCGTTCGTTTTCTTTTAAGACGGTGACAGCTTTTATTAACCATGTGTTAGTAGAGTGTCTGATCTTTCAGTTAATAGTGGCGGTTGCCCATAATAGTAGTCTCTACATGGCATCTTCTGCCTTCGAACTCGAATAAAAGAGCAGCATATTATTCCTAGTGTTCTTATCGACGGTCAGAAGATTTTTAATATCAGCACGCATCTTCTTGCGTGAATCGGAGTGAAGTTATCTAATCTCCCAAAACTTTAGGCTTTAGTCAAAATTTAAAGAAGCTAGATTCCCCGTATTTGTTTAATACTGGAAGAAAATCAAAATTATGTCCGTCCCTATCTTCCGCTTGAGTACTACGACCCTGAGGCTTGTAGCACGGAAGAAAAACAACTGGAAGCCTGGCAGTAAGAACGTGCGGTAAGTCTCGAAGAGTTTACCCTGCAGAAGAAAATTCTTGCTTATTAGAGAAATAACATTAGAATTCCGACAGAAGCGGTCTTCAAATTTAGCGATATTATCGAAGAGAAAACGGAGGTTCTGCAATTTCTGCGATGAGGACATAACGTACCTTGCACTAACCACAGAATACTATTACTTAAATTCCCGCGTTGGATTTCCAAATTAAGGCTAAGAATAGTACTAAAACTATGCAATGGCTTAGGTAAATGGGAATGTGTAAATTGATAAGTACAAGATCGATGGATAGCACGAAGGACTCAACGCTGTTTTCTACTTGTATGAGTGCTATTTCCATATCTGTAGGCGTTGTTTTCTTGTTTACCGTGATTATATTCTGCACGACGGTCATGACTTGTACATTACGATGGCTAAAAGATATAAGCAAACAATGCTGCGACGTAGGTACATGAAAAGTATAGATTTAAACCTATAAGAAATATGGGAGTGCTCTTGGGACAATAAGGTAACGACGGATAATAAAGTACAAAGGTTTATTCATGAAATTTGTACTTATCGGCTTGACCTTATTTCCAAGAATTTTTAGAACGGTGGCCGCACGTAAGTCTTTCGTTCCTATGTCAATTGTATGAGTGATGAACGATGTATCGAGTCTACACTCATGGCTGATGGCAGGTAAACCAATGCCGATTAATTCATCTAAGATAAAAATGAGGACTGTCTTTCCAGATGTGGGAAGTATTCAGGGTGTAGCGAAATGCACCATATTGCCGATCTGCCGTACGTTCCGAGAGGCAGATTACTTTTCCGCCTTTGCCGCACATGCATGGAAGAGAAAAGACTGATGATTGTACTCATAGTGATGCTGAGTGTGCTCACACAGGAACATTTTGTATTCCAGAGTTATACCTTCGTCTTCAAAAAGTTACAAAATAATCGATATATATATATATATATATATATATATATGTGTGTGTGTGTGTGTGTGTGTGTGTGTAATATGGACTTTGAAGTGTTGGATCCCGAGGAGGGGATTCGGGTGGTCTGTTCGGAACTTAGGTGAATTCCTTTCTTCGGAAGTTTCTGGGTTTCCTACTTAATGTAACAGAGAGGAGACAAACAAAATATATCGAAGAATATTATGCCCACGAAGACATACGGTTCATTTTTGAAAACATTAGGATGAACCAGGGATTTAGGGTAAGTGCGAAGTTATTCCATAGTTCATTATATGGTAAATTGGGCCAACGCACAGATGCGTCGCAGAGTGTGATCGTTAGTGGTGAGGTAACGTTTCTTGGGTATTTAACCATGGAAAGTATGAATTTCAGTGTGGTCAAAATTAATTATTACAATCTGATTATTAGTTACAGAGGCATTGAAGGTGAAAGTTACCCTTACATTTTTCCAATGTAATATTAGCAGCATTTATTGGTTAGTGCGCTAGACTTAGACTACGAACTACTGACGACTCTAGGACAGACAGAGCAATTCTTGGCACCGACAGCATCATGTACCTACAGAAAAAAATTAGGAACGTTTGTTACCGCTCCAACAATGTTCGGGAAATCTGACAAATAAAATACGTTAAGGTTGGGAGTTCACAATATTTATCGTTTTAGGCACCAACAATTATGCTATGAGGCCAAAAATGCCCAAGGGGTTATTCGGCAAATCTTCAAAATTAGGGGAATAAAAATAAATGATAGGACCTCTCAGAAAAAAATCTTTAAGAGTTTCTATAAATTAGTTCTGGACAATTAGAGTCTACAGTAATAGAAAATCCAAATAGTGTATTGCGTAGATCAGGGTTCCGTATCTATAGCTGTAGAGAGAGAGAAAGAGAGACGAAAACACAAAGTGAAATCAACAGAAAACGAGAACGTATTGACGAACATCACATGACTCACGATGATCTCATACGAAAACTTGCAGGAGTATCTTACGGTTATAGGTCCACGAAATAGTGACTGTTACTTGTACGAATGTCTTTTACTTTTGACGGATCGCTTCCCATATAAACTCGAAAGAACAAGCGCAGATTGTGAAGATCGTAAAATTTATTTATTTTTAATTTATTCTTAATATATTTTAATGTATTTTAACGATCTTGTTTGGTGTGCAAACTCGTATTTAAAATTGTGGTGTGAAAATATTAAAATTCCTATGGAAACCCATCTAATTTTATTAGATCGCTTCCTATGGAAGCTCAAAGTTAATTTTTTCTTCTGTCGTTTTCTGTGAAAGTTCGAGAGATTTAAAAATATCAAGGGTTTATATTGTTCTAACTCACTGATTATTTTTGTTGGATCGCTTCCTGAGGAAGCTGGGTGTTATTTATTTATTGGATAGTGTTCATAGAAAACTTTAATTTTCTATTGCTCTGTGTGGTTGTGTGTATATATAACAAATGCTCTATCGTATGTGTTCATTTGACTACAAAGTGTTAAAATTTCAACATCAATGTACCATTTTAATTGCTGGGCTTTCAATGGCTGGTATAACGTGCTTTGTAAATCTTTTACTAAAATGTGATGAAATGTTTAGTATACAATTTAATGATATTTTTGGTGTTATGGTGCAGAAATATCAAAATTAGATGCAAGTGCAAAACTACGAGGAAATGACTGGAATGAATAGTTTTGAAGTTTAAAAAAATCATTAATAATGCTTGGTGATTTAATAACATAAACCAATGGTGATGTTGCTAATTTATTTACATAATATGCAGATCATAAAATGTTAACTGTAATATTTATTATTCAAAATTTATTTGTGAAAGGAAAATGTGCCTGTGACATAAGTTTAAATTCACACTATTTATAGTGTTTACAAATCCTTGTGATAAATTACAAATACAATATTTGGTTAGGCAAATTATGCCTCGGTATAGTAAAGAAATCGTGAATGTGTTCGAGCAAGTAACACAGGAACCTCACCTTTAATTATTGTTTACCTGACACAGAAAACAAATGAGCATTGTGAATAAGGACAAATATTTCTAAAATGAAATCATGTATCTATATTCTAACGTAAAAGGCATTAATACAGAAATTTTTTAGTCTCCATAAAGACGCTGAAAGTGAAACAGCACTACAACACGCTCCGTGCTTTGTGCAAATGCGAGATTACAAAACGAAAAACACTTCGTAGGAAAACAGATCTATTATTTAAAAAGTTAACAACTTCTGATTAAACTCAGTGGGATTAGTCTGGTATAGTACGTATTTTTGGAAAAACAATATCAGATTCAAATATTATAGATTCAGTAACTGATGTTCGTGCAAGAAATATCTCAAGGAATTCTATAGGTTTTCATGAATTTAGAATTTTATTAGGTAATCTTATTGTTCGTAAAGAATATATTGGTAGACCTATTAGTTTTGCAGCATCAAAAGTGAATAATATTAGGAGACAACATAGTCGTAAAATAAGAAAATCATCTAGTCTTGCAGTAGTAGCAATTTTATTTTAAAATTGGAAAGAATACAGTATGTAAAAATTACAAAATTATCAAAAATATATATTGATTATTCAAATAATGATTCTTTATCAAGTACAGAAACATTACAGTGAAAACAAAGTTATCTAAGAACAAAAATTAAGAAATGGTTATCTTCTCATGATGGTTATACATAACATGCTAGAGCGCGTAAATTTCTTGAACGTGGGAAGTATTACATTCGTGCACCAAATGAAGCATTAGATGAAGCAAAATGTTTTTATCAGATATGCAAAGTATAACAATAATTAGATATATTGTGTTGTAATGATACTTTTTAACGTTATGCACATTCAGATCTAAAAACAAAGAATGGTTCAAAAATGGCAAATGCGAAACGAAAAATGTTTTAAAAATTCAAATTGCTCGTTTTCAACTTACAAGAGATATAGGTGGTGAATTTTATAACCGGCATGTAAATCAATTCATTAAAGAATATGAAATTAATCTTGTTATTGTTCATTCTTAAATTAAATGTGTTTTAGGAGAGCGCTTTTTACGTACGTTGAAAGAAAGATTGTATCGTTCTTTTACCGCAAATAATACTTATTGGTACAATGTGTTAGATCAAATAGTAATTATAATCATTTATATCATTTAAGTACTGAAATGTCACCTGGACAAGTAAATGGTTCCATTGTGAAATCAAGACTAGAAAACATTATGCGAAAATAGAATGAATAAAAAGAAACAACATGTAAATTTAGTGTTTGTGATTATATTCGTGGAAGTTAGTATAAACATATATAAGAAATAGGATATTTTCCTAAAGGGTCCAAGAAAAAATTATTGTTGATAAAAGTCTTAAATCAGATCCCGATACTTATAAATTAAAATATTACAATTGTGAAGACATTAAGGGAATATTTTGTGCACAAGAATAAAAATAAGTAATTATAAATTCAAAGAAAACTTATCAAGCTGAAAAATTGTTGAAACGTAAAATCGGATGCGTGTAAGTAAAATGGTTGGGATATACATCAAGTATAAATTCATAGATTAAAACAGTTGATTAGAACAATTCCTCTTCAGTCTGCAAAATGAATTCAAACTTTACACACGACTTGTGTGTTACGTTCCTTCAAATGCAATTTGCAAATTTTTTGATAATAATACTACATCATCATTTCTAATTAAATTAGCACAACCTATTTATTTAAGTGATGCGGACTTGAGTGTTGGATTAAGACAAATTATATTCTGTGGAGTTTTGTAATGTTGATGCAAATGAAGAATTTATAATTTCTAATGTTTTCGATGACAAATTTGAACGCTATTATGTTCAAGTAACACCAGGATATTATCCATCGATTGAATCTATTCTACACTTGATTCTTGAAAACGTTCGTATGTTACATTATTTGCCAAATAAAAATAAAATTCTTATTAAACATTCTTTAAAATTAGATCAATATATGATTGGTATTACACCAGAAATGCAATGTACTTTTTGATTTAATAATGAAATACTATTGATAAGAAAAATGTTGGAATCACAAAAATTAGAATTGTTGATTTATTATAAACACGTGGACAATTTCCACGTAATTTAGAATATAATATTCCCAATAAAATTAATGTGTACCTCAATATCGGAAAACAACAAAAATATAAGACCGTTAGTTCTAAAACTTAGTGTATATAATGTACAACAGCCTCTAGTAAAATCATTTGCGTTTCACACACAGCATTATGTTAAAGTTGAAAAAAACACTTTGATAAAATAGAAGTAAACTTAAAAGATGAACACGGGTTAACATTACCATTCCATTTTGCAACTCAAACTTGACACTTCACTCTAAACAAAAATGATTTCTGAAAGTATTGACTATAGTTTTTATATTATATTAGTTTCAAACGCTAGTGCAGATATATACCCTACAAATAGTAGAACACATTTTATTAATCAATTAAAAATAGTTCTCGTTTATTAGAATCCTCTTGGTACGTAGGATAATGTGAAGTACATATTCTATTAACATGTTATAATATTACCGAAGGTGAACGTTATAGGATACAAGTTTTAAAATGTAAATCTTAAGAAAAGTAAAATTATTGTTGAATATTATCCATCAATTAATCATTTACTAGAAGAACTAAACCAAATATCAAGTTTTATAAGATTTAGTTTTCAAATATTGTACACGTTGAATATGGTGAACGTGTAGAATCAGTTAGATTATTACATTACCTTAACAATAGATTTTTCTGAAAAATCAGATCTTGTCAATCAATTTCTGTTATTCAAAAATCTTACTTAGATATCGGATATTCAAATCAAATTTTTACTTATAAAGATATTATATAATATCAATTTCTAAATGATAAAAAAGTACAAATATTATGTATAGCAAAAATCTCTGATATTAAATACGGAAAAGTTAAAACAATTTCGTTTGAAGATATTCATTATATACCACTAGCAAAGTTTTGTTATAACAAAAATAGAAATACTATTAAAAGATCATGCAGAGCGAAATTTGCCTTTACGTTCTGGGACACTGATCATAACACAAAATTTTTAACGCTCTCGTACATCTGCTAAATAATATAATTGAAAATAAGGAGTGTTGAATACCATCGTTGACGTGTAATACCATATTTTCCAGATGTATATGAAATACATCTGCAACATGGAATAAATAGTTTCTTTAAAGGGTTATTTCGTTTTGCTTTACCATTTCTTAAACAAGGTAAAAATCTATAGGTCGTCAGACATTATAAACTGGTATACAAGTTGCAGGTGATATATTAGAAAATCGTCAATTAAAGGAATCTGTTCGTGCGCGTGTAAAAGAGCATGGGGATAGTTTAAAGACAAGAGTCATAATAAAGTCGGATAGTTCTAACTGGTAGCGGTAAGTGACGGTCAAGCAAGAGGGAGGCTCCTGTAATTCTAAAGTTTGGAAATTTTAAAGTATGTTAACAACACGTAAACATATCAACGATATATTTTCAAAATTGCGCTCATAAATTCAAATAGATCTGAATGTTGAACCAATGAATTTATTTTCTTAACCATTGACGCAAACAGCTATTCTAGCAATGCTGAATATATTCCTTTTCTACTTTACCCTCAAAAGCACTTATTAAAGTTGTTATTACTGGAGAAACAGTTAAATTTATACATAATGCATATCTATATCTTTACATACGTTCTAAAATTACAAATACAGATGGAACAACTTTAACTGATGGTAAAAGTGTTGCATGTAGATAAAGTGATACCTACTACGATTAAAAATTATAATCTTCATCTTGTATACTGACGAATTGTTAAAAGTGTTACTAGCTGGTTAAGTGACTGGTGAAGGGTTGTTGGGATTTACCCCATTCACATTCTTCTCGTAATGGTAGATCCTCCTGCTGCACCTGACATTAATCTCGATACATCTGATTCAAGTGGATCACATTCGGTTGCAGTGTACATCGTTGAGAAAAACTTGGATGTTACTTTGAGTCTTGCTATGGACATTTCCAAGGAAATATAAAACTATTTATCAAAAAATACAAAAATATATTTTACAAATGTTCATCAAATTCAACACGGCGATTTTTACTTGTGCTGATATTTTGTTTTTTTGCATCATATTATTCGTATTCCTTCATTTCAAAAGTCTTCAAAAACGATTAGCAAGAAAAAATTGGAAAAGAATGATGATATCATTTATAAACACGTAAATATTAAAAAAAACAAATATTTCTTTCTTTTTATTATCATTATATGTTAACATTTTATGTTTTTATCATATATATGTGTCTAAATTTATGAATGTTTTAAAAAATACATTCGTGCATTTTATTTACAATTCCTAACAAAACGATTACAATCTTGATAATGCAACAGTTAATGGTCTTAATTTTTCATATTTCCACCAAGTCAACTGTTGTGCGTTAAGATATGCACATCCTAATTTCTTTAAAATATTTATGTGAAAAGAACAATATTTATTAAATGTTTTTCCACATAATTCATTTAATGAAGTGCAATATTTTGTTTCTAAATCAACAATATTATCTAATGCAAACATTTTCTTAATCCAAAGACGTTTCTATAAATCTTTACAATAAAAGGTTCAATTCTTTGCACATAATTGATATACAAGGTTCCGTATGACTGATACATTATGTCCAATTTTACTATTCCAAGTCAAGTCGTGTAAATTTAATATTAACCAAGCAATTTGTTTTTGAAAACCTAATGAAAATAAAGTATTTCCTATTGGTGATATTTCCAAGTAATGGAAATTTACTGTATCACCACATGCTGTTAAACAGAACTCGCAAATGATAAATTCAAATCAGACATTTTAAATTCTTGAATACGGATAATATACCGATTTACGCATGGTAAATTTTCTTGTGTATACTGAATGGAAAACGGTATTTGTCCAACAAATTCTGTATTTTTAAAAGATTATAAGATTTGCGCATAAAGCATATAAATGAGATTTCAATTTATTCTTGTTCAAACACTTCCAAGAGTCGACTAAGATGTTTATTAAGATATAGGTACTTCGGTGCAAATATTCCAGTATTGTGGAGTTGAGTACAATCATGATGAGCATTTCACTTGTATTCCATGCATTCAATTGGATTATTATTACGTAAGTATAATTTTATAGTTTTAATACACAATTCACATTAATGTTTAAACCACTACATAACACACATGAAACACTAGCACTATTCGAATACATTTTTCAATCTGGAATGCCCGTTGTCCGTCTGCCTTTTCTTATGAAATTGTCGAATAATTCCGGGAAATAGTTTGTATCACATAATAATGCCGCATATGTTTCATAGAATTTTTCTCTTGTTAATATTCCTATATTGTGCGTTTGCGTAAAAGTAAAACACATCTTCTTCAACACTAAGACTTGCTATAATATTCCAAGCACTGGTTTCCAATGTTTTGGGGCCACATTCATACAATCGTGAGCAAAATTCTGATAGGATTTTTCTCTAAATCCATCGCATATTAATGTATCGTTGAAATCTCATTTTTCAATAGCATTTTTATACACTAACGATCCACTTGTTGACTATTATAACAACAATCTAAAGCCCAAAATCGCAATGTTCTTGATAATGCAACTGAAGATGGCGGTGGGATTTCTGAAACTGTTAACACTGGTGATTCTATTCCATCAATATCATATTCTTCATCTGACGCTGATTCGTATATTTCTGTTTTAACAGATAATGCTTCAGTGTTAACATTAGATGAATGTTGTCTCTCTATATATTTCCCACTATAACCCATATTTAAAATATTTTCATACCGCAAGGTAATCACGTGTCCGTCATTTATGATGCCAAACCTCTTTTCTATTGGCAATTAGCATAGAGGCATGTTTCATCATGTTTACCTACCGCAACCTCAATCCTTTATATTCTCCACCGACATTGTCTCATGTTCACTTACCTCACCATCAAACTTGTTTTTCATTACTCGGTCGGCATACCGTGATGTCTACCTACAACTCGGCCGGTGTTCTTTTCTATTTGTTCTATTTGTTGTATTTTTAAGGTCATTACCCAAGAACGCCATCTTCCACTCCCAGCCGACCGGATTCCAAAACGCCTTCGATAAGCTAACTTTGTCTTTTGAGTTCACCAGCGGAAGACGTACGAAAATCATGCTCTGTATATGCACCAGCATCGCCTATCATGCAAACGTATACGCACTCCGTAAATGCGAAGTCTTCACGACCTTACAAATAAAAAAGTACCGCATGAATTAAGTTTATTCCCTCCCATCTCTTAGTACTTTGAAACAAAGTTTTTCCTAAGTTTGTATAACATATGATCTGTGAAAATTAATTTGATCATAGCATAGATGTTCTACGAGTTTTTAATATTTCAGAATACAATTCGTCTGAGTTTTCTTTAACGAATACCAAAGAATAAAAAACACGATTCAATTGAAAAAACAACATTATAATTAATTAAATAAAAACCGTTCCGATAAATAATCTGGATTCGAGATTAATTTCTTTTTTTACTATGATCACAGCATAGCTGTTCTAATGACCTTCATATCGAAGCGAAAGAATAAATGATTAACAATGAGCATGCTATTCGTATTTAAACCGGCATGCCATGCTTACCAAAAATTAAAAAAAATCAGATGATACTGATCATTCAACCTTTTGGGAACTCTCCTAACAGTGAACATTCCCTGAACCAGTCAGACCACCTAACGATCTGGCAATAGATCTACCTCTCTAGATAACTATCTTAGTTACACGTCCTTACGTGATCTCAGCTGTGGTTTTAGATCATGCTCTGGTCCTCTTCAAAATGTCTCATTGCCATATCTCCCTTCCTGCACGCGCTCATATCTCCCGACCTACTAATTGGAATGTCTACGAGCAGGAATTAAATTCCTTATTTAACATAGCCGCTCGTCCAAATTCTCCTTTCGAAATTGGTTATGCTGTCGCCCATATTACATGCCCACTATGCACGGCTGAATTCATCAGAAATTCAACAATTAATTAATCGCAGCACGAGCGATACTGTGACCCCCCATTACTTTGTCTTTATATTCATCTTAAAAGCTGATCACGCAATATTTGGCAGCGCACCAGGCATTCACTCTACAAAACGTTATGAAACACGTTAAGCGGCGAAACCATGACCATCACTCAACAACAAACCCAGCGGTACTGGGAGACATTCTTTTGTGGGGTCATTGATAACACCACTAAAATTTGGCAGCGCCGGGAGACTCCTTCTCACACTCAATTCTTCCAAATTTCCGTATTGTCTCATACATGGTCGCCAAATGCAAGCAGACTTATTTATTTCATCTGCAGAACGCCAGTTTGTAATTAATCCGATTACTCACATTCGGAAAGACGAAGGGCACACTATGTGCATGCTCCATTTTCAATCAAAATTTTTCCCACATGACGATGGAACACCAAGGGAACTTGAGCGTTATATTCCTCGCTTGCCCAACAAGAAAGCGAGTGAAATTGTTCAGATATGCTAGGAACTACTGAAGTATGGGACACTAAGTTTCTTCTCCATCTTGCTGCTTTGTTTACAGGCATCCTCCCGGTTTGCCACTTTGCCCATGATTAGAAAGAAGCGAAAGTCATCATTCTCCTAAACCAGGTAAAACTCCACCTGTCAAAAAATATAGAACAATTAATTTCCTATCTCATGTAAGCAAACTACTTGAACGAATGGTTCTCGCACGACTCCACGAATACGCCACAACTGAAGATACACACCCCACCAGTAATTTGATTTTCGTGATAACCACAACACAACAATGGCGCTAGAATACCACTTAACTCCCTCTTTCAATCGACGACAATAAGTTGTGGGCGTTTACCTTGATATCTCGAAGGCGTTTAATACTCTTTCCTTACGAGGTCTCATTTATAAAAATCGCTTACAAGGCCACTCTTTACCGTATCTCAAACTCCACATTTCATACCTCTTTCACACTTTCTTTCATGTCTCTGTGGGACAGGTGAGGTCCCCTGCCAAACCAATTCAAGCTGGTGTACCTCAAGGCGAGATTCTTTCATCACTGCTTTACACTTTATACAGCACTGACCTACCCATTGTGCAACACTCTTTCCCTGCAGCATATTCCGATGACACTGCTTTCTTCACGAACAACAGAAATCTTTGTCTTTCCTACAACTACATGAAGGGCCAACTTAATGTCTTACACCATTGCGGTATCACCTGCCGCCTAAAAATCAATGTTGATAAGAGTGTTGCCTTCTGTTACAGCAAAAGACGCAGCAGAGCCATCCAATGCTTACACTTAAACAACGTAGAACTTCCAGAATGTCTGCATCCGAGATACTTAGGATTTGTCTTAAATCGTGGCCTTACTTTTGGTCTTCATATCAGAGACATTAAACATCGAGCTCTCCGAAAATTGTCTGCTCTCAATACCGTTCTGCGTGTCAGTGCTTAAGTCATGAAACGAGATTCCACGTCTCTAGAATGATAATGTTGTCCACAATGCCGTATGCATGTCCAGTATGTCAACATGCAGCACTCAGTCACCTCCAAACTGTCGAGAGTGTGCATACCAGGGCAGCTCGTTTCATAACAAGCCATGACCTATGCAAGACCTATCCGGGATGTGTTACATAAACACCATATTCTATTATAGGCAAACCTCCTCGCCATGTGATCCACGCTATTCCAGTCATAGGGGCAGCGCGCCACGGTTGTAACATAACTCTTTTCACACACTATACTCACTTGCTGCGACAATTGAAGTTGAAGGTCACATGACATCGTTTTATCCCATATTCTAACTCACCTCAAGTCTAACCATCTTACTTCTTATTCTAGAGCTTGGATTGAGTCAGTGACTTTTGTCCGATACTCGACACAAACCTCGCTTGCAAGCAAGCAAGCAGCTCATCGTCTTCGAAATTAACAGTAGTCAGTTCTCAATCGAAAAGCAAACAAGCTGGTTCTCGGAAAATGGAGGCCGATAAAATGAAATAGCGTGCCGTTATACGTTTTTTTTACCGCCGAAGATGTCGGCACACGGGTAATGCACAGACGAATGGTGGGTGTCAAAGGACAACACGTATTGTCACTGACAGCAGTCATCAAATGCCAAAAGCGGTTGGCAGAGTGTAGAAATACACTTATAGACGACGTTCGTCTTTAGCAGCCCGTATTGGCGACGCCACATATTACTGAGCGGGGAACACTATCATTGAAGAACTACTGTAAGGAGGTGACGACGGAGGTAGACATCAGCATCGGATGGGCCCATTCCATAATCACCCAAACGCTTGATTTTCGCAAGGTTTGTGCCCAATGGGAGCACCACAACCTTACCGACACTCATAAAAAGACAGAATTGAGGGGTGCCCGTTGCACCTAGACAGATACGAAGCTGGTTACGTGGCACTTTTTTTAGAAAATCGTGAGAGGGGACGAGACGTGGTGCCATCAGTACGACCCTGAAACAAACACCAAAGTTCGCAGTTGCCTGACCTCACCTCTCCCCATTCAAAGAAATCCAAATCAATCAGAGCCAGCGGGAAGGGCCATGACCTCTGTGTTCTTCGACATTTGAGGACTACTGCTCACGGAACTTTTCTAGCGCTATCAGACAATGAACTCCGCCTAGTATGGAGAGACTGCGCACAATCTCCGCAAGTACAAGTCCAAAGAACCAGGAAACATGTCAGCGGATGCAATTTTCCTTTGTGCCAATGCTGCGGCCAACGTGATGCAGGGGTCTTTAACGAAGTTTAAGTGGTATATTCTTTATTACGCAACCTGCCGCCACTCTCCCTATGTGATATTCACCATTTTGGGGAACTGCTAAAGGCTCTACGTAGACACCGTTTCCATTCATACGATGATGTCATATAGGAGGTGACATCACGGCATCTCCGGCAGCTCAAGGCTTTCTACCAGAAAGCCATCAAGCGGCTTGTGTCATAGTGGACAAAATCCGTCACCACCAGAGGTGATTACGTTTAAGGTAGGTGAATAATTCCCCATACGCGTACAGGGTGATTGTGAATTAAATTAATGCTCCTCATATAAAATGAACGTATTAGTAAAAGTGAGAAATATATAAATACAATGTGAGTCATGGGTGAGACTTTTCAGTATCTGCTTAAAATTACAAATAGCAGAATTATAAAAGGTTGTATAAAAATTTTAAGACATTAATACTTTAGTAGAACAGTTCTGTATGTAACCTATTTTTCCATGTATCAATACATCGTAAATGGAATGTCCATAAGAATATGGTGTATCGTTTGCCTTGCGTCTGCTTGAAATGTGTTCATACTTGATTACTTTTGTGCAGAGACAAAACTTTCACATAAAATAGGCTATTAGATGATTACTTTTCACTATACTTACAATTTCTTAACTTCTCGTGTATATCATAATTGATTACGGTATATTATTTTCATTAGATCGTAGTTGTAAGTAAGATTATTTTCCTTTCCTCGCTCAACAATATATAATTGGTATTTTAAAATACGAAATGTTGTCCATAGAACACTCGCCCAACAAACCATTGCTTAAACCCTGTAAGCTATGACATATATATATATATATATATATATATATATATATATATATTGTTATGATGTTTTGTTCTGAGATTGGCGTAGCAATTGTGTACACTTTCTTTTGTGAAATCGTATTTGAGATCACTCCTCTACTCTTCACCCAGTATTACAAAGTTGGTTCTGAGTCCAACTCTTTAAGCCTCGGTCTTGAAAACGTCTTTGGCCTACTGGTTCGAAGATGATGAGAAAGTGCACTAAAAGTCTCAATAATGGGGAGAGACTCGTATTTCAGTGGTAGAGCTTGTACTGGAGATCGAAACCCAGGTAACATATGAAGACTGTGAGCTGAATCTAGATAGGTGGGATGGCTTGTCTAAATTAAACAGACCATTCCATTTTACGTTTAATTTATAAGAATAAAAATAATAAAAATGAGAATACAGATGAATTTTACAAATCGGTTAATTTGAATTACAACTTGAAAGTATTACTACACCACGTAAAGAGGAGCACAACCCCTACGTTATTCAATGGGTGCTAGAAGGTTTTTATGCTCAACCGCGATTTATTGGAAAGAGTGAACTTGAACTTCGTACATCGCAACTTGCATTGGCTCAAAGGGAAAAAGTGTTAATTCTCGAAGAGGGAATTTTGGTTTCGAGTTGAACTAACTTCATAGTTTCAACTAAACATTCTCAAGGTGTTTCTAACAAACCTCCTGGTACTCATCCCAAGTCGAGGGGGGACTTAGAAAAAATAATCACATACCTGATGTTATGCAGAGCGGCCGTGATTAAGGAAGACACACACTCGTCGACCGTCGGCTTCAGAATCAACTGGAGCGGCGAACAAGCCTCGTTTATATAGGCGCTTCGTCCCACGCATTTCTGCCAGTTCTGACGTCGCTCGAACTCTACGTCACGAGCCTCGGCGAGCTTGGAGAACCTATTCTCGCGCATGCTTAATAGTGGCTAAGACATCCAGTTTCTCTATGATTTTTCCCTATCACGCCGGGGTTGGAATTCCTATTTTACATTTATTTTTACAGTTTTTATTTCACGCATAGCTCCAAATACATAATAGATTTCATGTATTTATCGCTTGCGTGGTATTACCTAAATATTGCATCCGGGGACCCGGCGCTGTGATCTGAGTAAATCAAAGCCAGGGTCATACCACTATTACATGCGTGAGGGTTGGTGTCAATGAGGCATCAGGTTGCTAATTCAATCTGAACCTCAACTGACTCCGTTCTCCCTTTCTCTCATTTCCTTACTGCACACACAATTTGAAAAGCGCGGGCATCTCGCCCCATAATTTGAGTCCGGCTTAGGACTTCGAGGCACAACTGTGTAACAGTTATCCGCCGACCTCGGTAAAAAAAATAAACAAAAAATGTCGAAAGTTATCTTCCTGATATTTATATCCGAATACCGAAACGGTTGTCCAAGCAAGTTGCTGGGAGTTAAAGGGTTAATATAGACGGGCCTCACGTAAGGCGCTAAGAAACTAAAAGCATAACTTTCTTGAGGAATTTGGAGATTATGAACGAATAAACCGCAAGAGAGCGGGATTGTAAGATTTCATGTGTCGTAACTATAGTACGTTTAAATGTTACACAATTCCACTAACAAAATAGTAGATTGAAAAATGTAGGATGAAACCTTACAATCATGGAATCCTTCTAGCTTATAATTATCAAAAGGTTTCGTGTGAACTCACAATAGTAATTTTTTTTTAAACCAATTCCTAACCATATTATTAATCATGACTTCGAACCGATTATGAGTACAACTTCTAGTATTATAAAAAAAATTAAGATTTTGTGAGTTTACTGATTTGCTAATTACCATTATATTTACTGTACTGAGTACAATTATAGTCATACGTGTTAAATGTGATTGTCTCAGGCTACTAATTTTATTCAACTATAAATGAAAGAAATTCAACATTAACTACACTCAAACAAATGTAGCGCGAAGCGCTTTAAAGTTTGACTGAGATGGACGATAAAATTACAAGAGTAGTTTTCATTGGTTATAGTATAATCCAAATGGGAAAGACATGCAATGATATAGAATAGTACACTCGATTGTGTTGGCCTTAATTTTTAAATTATTGCGGGGTTGTGCCTTACAGTTTGTGAACAAAATTTCTTATGTTGTTCCAATATACCAGTTGTACTTCATCAAGCATAGGCTATACTCTCCTTTCCAGAATCAAGTGAATATTTTATGACATGTAAGGAAAATCAACTTTGAAAGTATTTGAGTACAATATTACATATCCTGTAATATATTTCTTGTAATATAAAAACGATTGCTTCCTAAATGCTTAACCCACGTATGTAAAATAACTAGCAATTGACTAATGAGCAACTAGCGATTAAAACACAATGCCTGATAAATGTTCAAATGCGTCTATACACATTTTATACTAAACTTCATCCTAATGTTATTGAAGAATAAATTTCACATTATTAGCTATTGCTCTCTACATTGGCTGCAGTAAGTGTAATATATAAACTTACTGTATAGCTCTGTTCTATACAAATGATCACAGTATGTATATCTGTTTTTATAAACTTATTTTTTTAAACTTCTACTCAGTCTGTTTGCTATTTCGACCCCGATTTGGTTTCTCTCATCCTGTGTGGTATGCATTACACTAGACACATTGACATTTACGTATACTGACAATGTACAGACATTAAAATCGATTAGCGCATTTTAGCGCACCTAAGGATTACATATAACAACTCTAGACTTCTTTTCATGAATCCATGAGGGGTTGTGTCAGTAAGGGGGAGACTGAATGGTTGAAATACTGACCCTATGGTTAGTGTGTTAGCTTATGCCCTAATGGCCTATGGTAATAACAGATACAAATTCTAATAACCAGGGATGCAGTTACATTTGCTATACCAGAGTACATGTTTTTGCAGGAGGCTACATAACGTTTCCTTATAACTAGGGGGGAATGTTAGGGGGGTTTATAGGTTAGTATTGTTAGTATTCCTATTCTTAATATTACTAAAAATAGTATTAGCATTCGTATTTTATGTCCCTTTTTTTTAAATACAACTCGAAATCGAGAGGGATTTCTTTGTGGTTACAAAGGAATTTTACGAAGTAAAGTTACATCATGTTTCATCATGTTGGTGGTTCTTGTTGTTTTAGAGGATAGATTTTAAACACAAAAGTTAACCACAACATAAGCTATGGTTGATATGTTTTTAAAACACACCGGAAGTATGTTCCGTTCTTTCTTTTAATTCAACTAACCTTGACTGATAACAACCATAAGTTTCCATTTGTGGCGAGCTTTTCTGTTTATAAATCTTAAATACATAGTGTAAGTAATTTAGTTCTGCGGAGAATAATTCTATATGGAGACGTCACGGTGACCTGTTGTTGAGCAACAGTTAAATACAATGTGCAATGGATAATTTAATAAATTACTTTCTTGTCTTTTTCACTTCGGTGTTTGCCAAAAGATAGCTATACAGAGGGTTCCAAAAATTACGGTCTTTAACATGGTGGAATGAAAATGTGGAAAGTCGATTACCATGCTCACATATAGGCTTCTTTAAATGTCTAAAAACAAAACTTGTGCTTTTACTTGTTCAAACAATAGGGATTTAATTTTTAAATTTAGACAACTTTCCATGGTTTTTGGTACGTTTGATCGTGGTTATTACAATGAAATTGAGTTATTTCATATATTGGGAAAGTTTTAAAGTCTCTTGACGTTGCTTACAATCTTCTTATGATTTGTCACAACGCTGATTTGACAGGAGCTTTTTTTACAATGTTCTTATGAGTTGTCACAGCGCTGATTTGAAAGAGTTTTAATTACTTTTTCATTGAGTATTATCACTTGTCCAAATTTCTGTGTTTGTCCTGGTACGAGAAGAGTTTTTCACCTGTAAGCAATGAACTGATGTAGGTAAATAGTTGTCTGTCCGTAGATAAACGAGATTTCCTTGTCACTGCAGAAGTTTATATATTTTGTGGCACAGAGAAAGTTTTGTATCCGGATTAAAGTTCAGATTTTATAGATGACGGTTGTCCATTAATAAACAGTGATGGATCGAAGAATAACAGTAATCGATTACCATATCATTCCTCTGGATCAGCCCTGGATGGGCCCGACATGCTGTGATCTGGATCCTTGGATACCTCCAGATACCAGGGTGGTAGGGGGGCTTACTCTAGACATCACACTGGGAAGGCAATGGATAGAGATCTGCAATCAAAGAGACTATTAGACTACATAATCATTAATGCGCTATGCAGAGTACTTGTTTATATAAGAAGTCCACTGAATCCTTCTTGTAATTGTTCCATATATATATATATATATTTTTAACGGGGCTGACCACACATCAATTTTAAGAAAGGTATAGTGATCGATGGAACCTACGAAGGTTACCAAAATGAAGCTATCCGAAAGTGAGATTCGAATAAGAAAAATGTTTTTCGTTCAGATGTCCTAAGTGTGCTGACCACACATCGTCGGAATCTAGGCATAGATACTTGTCTAGATAATGTCTAGGCAAAGATACCTGTTTAAATAATGTATTAATATCACTATGAGGTTAAGGATCAATTTTATACCATGAACAAGTTAGATCAGAAGTCTGAAAATAAGTGTATGTGCGCTGACCACACATTACTATTAGGATGCCTCTTGGGTTTGAGCTGTGATGGTGCGAAGATAACGATAACATCATGGTGGAACAAGTTTTTCACAAGATGATTTATGTACCTAACTCGGTTTGTTTCTTCGTGAGTGGAATGATAATGAGGGAGGAAAGTGGATTATTAAATATACTTTTCATTTACTGCAATGATTAATGGGTGATGAGTCATCTGGTGAGTAAATCCAAGGTGCTTTACAAGATGGGCATTACCTTGTTTGTTATGGGTACGTCAGGACGTAATTGCCTTATTGACATACATTTGCAGTATAGTTTGTTCTCAGATATAGTCAGGTTGAGGAATATAGTGTTAAAAGGAAGTTTGACTTTAGCCAGCATGGCGAAAGTGAGCTAATTATACAACTTTGTGTAATGATACGTGGCTTGTAAATTATCAGCTCAGCTGACGAATGTTCGGAGAGAGAGGGGACAAGGGGGTTTTGCATCGCAACTGCGAGAATGCATCTAGTATACTGTTACAGACACCGGCTTCAGACCAGGGACATCTTAACTTTGTCAGATAAGTATATTTGCATTGTTTTTCTAATTTAGAGGATAGGAGTGGTCAGTCGTTTGGATTGCTATGCATGAGTACGAAAAGTTTGTTGTATACGGTCTTTTATACCTTGAAATGTTAATATTATTTACCCTTTTTTTTAAAATTGAATTTTAACAAGGATAAAACGTAGCAAGTTGATGCCATACTTTTAAGTTACTTCGTAAACCACAGAACTATTAAACAGAGTTTAGATTCAGCAAGATTTAATTAAATTTAATTATACCTTTACAGATATACTAGTTAAGAGAATTAGTTCCAAAGTATCATCAAAATTTGGTAATTAATTTAACTAAAAATTTTAAATTATCTCAAGCAGACTGATATAAATTTCTGGCAATTAATTGAACTAAAAATTTGAAACAAACTCAAGCAAACTGATATAAATTTTAAACATGTAATGTTTCATTACTGAAATCCTTTTTCTAGTTTTTACGCTTTATTACAACTTATGTACCCATAGTGTTCAAGATAAGACTTATGCCACAATAGGGCATAACCAGTATTTGAGAAAATTCTTAGTTAACATGCATATATTTTTTTTTCATTATTGTACGCTGATTTCCTCTTAACAAAAATATAAAAAGGAAAATGAATACTCAGCTATTTCCAATGCGCGGGTCCTCTGACTTCTCCCACCTAGGCAGGTTCTGCTGTCAGGCTTCTGAAAGGAAAGGCCTGAAACGAAAAATTCTCACACACAAACATAGTATTACAGATTGGACGCGGGGACCTGAAGTTGAGTGTAGTGTCCCGGCTACTTAATAGTCGAAATTTAACGAACTTTGTAGTTAAGACATGTCTGGATTTAACTAATAGTTACATATATCTAATTTCTCAAAATTAAGTATAATGCTAATTATTGCACTGTGCTAATTATTAAGTATGATAACCAACGAGTTTAAATAAGTTCTTAACTTTGTGGTTCATATTTTTCAGCTTGTTGGAGTATACGTATCATCCTTTTCTCGAAGAACGCACAGGAAAGAGAAAGGAAGACTTTATGTTTCCAGAGACAATGAGGGGAGGTTTCCTGTTACGGGGTAAGTACTATCTCCCTGAATTGTTAGTGTATTATTTTTGAAACATGCGTTTTCCATTTCTTCACGTCAAATTACCAATTCGTTTTACTAGTGAGTGTTAACATAGTTTAGTGCTGAACTCGAGTGCAACGAAATCGCAGTTCGTATCCTGGGAATATCCCATACCGATTTTCATTATCACTGAATTAAGTGAAAGCCACAATGAAAGATAGTGACCAAAGTCATAGTTAATCAGTGATTATAAGAAGTGCGTGTTGCATTACTTGTGAATTTTAGTGAGTGTTTCCCTAAGGAAAAACAAAAACGTTGTTTAGTGTGTGTCACTCATACAAAAAGTGCGTGAGTCGGGACTCGATCTCCGACTTATCTGTTGTCTTTCAAAGTTAGATACAATTGCGTAACTGCCAATAATCACTGATAATTGAGATCATTTTCTACAACGAAACTAATTTTGACAGGAATACTCCGGGTCTCGAACTCGGGACCCCTATTGTAGATAGTGATGATATGTGGTAGACTAAATGTCTATTGAAAGTATTTGATTCTAACATACTTTCACATAACCAATTCAAATATAAACCTGCGCTCGTGCGGAGCGATAATTTAGATATAGGATAAAAGAAATGATCCATCGGGGGATCGAACCAAAGGTCGTTAAGGATCAATTGCTTATCTGAGACTATGGTGTACCCCAATCGTGATAATTTATGGGACAACATTATTATTATTCATTTCGTTGTAGTTTCGTTCCCCTGCTTTTTTTTAAACTATTTATCTATTTTCCTGTTATAAATGCTGGTGTGTTCTTCGATTTTGAAGCTACACGCAACAACATCCTGAGACCTTGTTAGCAGCAGGATTCACTTCCGCCACCTGATAGGAAGTGATTTGCTTTTAGTTTTAACGCAGAATGAAAGGCGGGTGTTGAGGAAGTATCCTCGTCATTATAAGAATTGATATTCGATTAACTTTGAAGTATGAAAAAGAACTACGTCTGTTGGTTTATTCTGATTTTTATTTCAATTAAAAAATATAATTACTGTCACGTTCTTATATTTATGTCCTAAAGTTTATGTGTCACTCTCATGGAATATTTGACTTTGACTTAACATGTGTCGACGATGATTGTGCGCTGTTGTTATGTTAAACAGGGCCGCATATGGAGGGGGCCACCAAATTTGAAAGTCTCATGACTTCTAGTTATTAAATCGAGGTTTTTATTCTGAGTAGAATTAAGTTATGTTATACCAGAACTCGAGTGTCCTTAATGTATATTATGTAACTCGCAAGGGTTTTAACCTTACTAGGTTTATTTAACTTAAGTTCCATCGAATTTAAGTAGATACAAATGAACTTACTACTAACAATTAAATATAATAAAAATAAACCAAAGCTAAAATCCTAAGTAAGCAGAAACCTAACTAACATAAGATGCGAATTCAAAAAAGGATAACTAAAATTAATATCTAAGAGTTATTGTACCACTTAATCAGTTACTACTGGATTACTTCTATATCTGATATCATTATACCTCATTTGTTTGATTTTATTTTATTTTTATTTTATTTTATTTTATTTTTTTTACATATCTATATGTATATAATCCTTCCCGCCCAGACTCCTCAAAAAAAATAAAAAAAATAAAATAAACTGATAACTTCAGAGCAATAAACCTTAAAGTCTCAATAGTGAAATGATTAAAAAGAAACAATCCCTAACAACTAAAAATAAGAATAAAACAATATATGAGGAGCCTGGCAGGTGAGGTGAACAAATGTCAGGCAGAATATATAATGTAATAAAGAGGAAGCAAATTCAGATAGCAGATAAATTGACAGCACTTACTGGCCGGGAAGAGTATATACAAAAGAAAATTTTAGGAATAATAATATGTAGCAATTAAGCACAAAGCAAACACAAGCGGGTCAACTACCCGTTAGGGGATGTAAATACGAATCACTGACGTGATTTGTGCCCGGCAGGCAATGCAGTGTGTAACCGCCAGTCCACAAGCAACGCAGGTGGCGGCATGATTGCATGGTCGGAATACTAGTTGGACTTCTTCGAGTAGGCAAATTTTACACATGGAATTCTGAGGGGAGGGGGTGTGATCGTTTGTGGTGTGGTCGGAATTTTCAACAACCTCATTAGCGGCGACCGGAATCTCAGTATCCGACAAAACTACTGGTTGTGGGGGAGGTTGGGATTGATCTTGGGACGCTGTCTGTAGCACGCGAGTTACGAAATCGTGTCCCTTATGAAGTAAAAGGAAAGCGCAGCGGGGAGCGTAACGCGCGTGTTCAACCCAGGGGTCATCGGTGGGCTCCCATCGATGAAGGCCCTGACCACAGAAAAAGCAGATAGTTTGGTCTCCCTTTTTCGCATAAAAGAAACCGGCTCGGCTTAATGCCTGTGGAGTTTGAGCTAGAGCAGGGGGCCACAACGAAAATGATTCTAGACGCTTATCTTCAAGAGTGTAGTGAGGATATTTGGGTCCATTTATGGTGATTTCCGAAGTACCTGCGATGTCAGGGGATTGCCCCAACGAGGATGAGAGACGTTCTGGGCGGGAATTGGGCATATACGTCCAATGATAGGGGCCACATTCGTCCCTACCTTTAGGAAAATTTTGTAAGAGCGGGCAAGAGGGTGAACACTGACGATGCAATTCAGTCGGATCATCCTCTGGTTCAAAAAGACCAATCTGCAAATTACAAAATATACAAGCTACTCTATCTGGTTTGCAGAGGAAATAAAATCCAGCGCGTGCTAACGAAGCGGGTGAAATAAAAGATACCGACCAGTCAGTAAAAGTTGATAATCGAACCGTTTCCTCACGTAGAGCATCCATGGATAGACCAGGCGCAGATGGTGTGGGTGTAGGCTCCATGGTGGCTAGAGGAGGAGGAGACAAATAAAAAAAAATAAGATATAATAGTGTTCCTAAGAGAAAGAGATCTGGAGAGAGAGTGATATGGAGAGGGGGTATGTTTGGAGGGGGGGATAGGCGCCCCCCTTTGTAGAACTTATCGTAAATATAGTCCTATCATAATGTACTTAGTAGGTATACCAATGTTCATTGTTTGATTGCGTTATGTATTTTATAGGTTTGGTTTTTATCCAGTAACACTTAAGTATCGTGGCGGCGATTGTTGCTGATAGTATGGTCGACGGCGAGCTCGTACTAGAGCACGTCTACGCAGTGTAATGCCAGTAAAAACAACAGACAACAGTCCAATGACCAAGGTAATTACCATAAATATGATATTAATGATAAACATTGTCGAATAATCTGTCAACATAGGTTCTGAAGATGGGAACCCTGAACGAAGGGTACATGGGTGACAAATGAAAGGTACGGCCTCATTTGTTACGTCTTGCAGCCATTGCACAGGAATTAGTTTTAAAACACGTGCTTTTTCCACGTGATGAGTAATGCAAGGATAAATAGATTGTTGTACAACCCCTTGTAGTCGCACAGAGCATCTACAACCAAGATTTATCAGAAAACTGCCATAATCATCAGGAGACATCATATTTGGAATGTCCGTTTCTGGGCATGAAATATGAATCGACAATCCACGTCGGGCAAGGATCGTGACCGTAGTGAAATTTAACCGGTTAAATAGGTCAATCGACGGTAATTATTTGCATTTCAGAGGACAATTGTCTCGAATGGCCGAGGAATTTGAGTGCAAAAGCGATAGGAGACAGGGTATTATGGAGAATTCGTGCGGTTGAAATTCACGGGCTAAACAAATGGTCTCCTTTTAAAAATCACAGTCTACGGTCATAAGTTTATTGGACGGCCATCGGGTTACTATATGTTGGATAGGTATATCCACATGACAAACTTCCTTGCCCCTTTGGAAAGGAATAATACGCAAATGTTGGAGTTGTAAAGTAGTTCCGCGTTGTCGTAAAGGGATTTTAATAGCCATGATGACTTGTGTAGGCGCAATGATACATTCACTAAGTTTATACGAGTAGAGAACCGAAATATCTGAGGGGGTATGACTAACTCATATTCTGTTGACTTAAGGCGGTGTTCTAATTCATAAGTCAAGTTGAGTAGTAAATCAGGAGGGAGTAAGGTAGGGGTGATAGAATTCGTTAAGCATGTTGCAACCAATTGATCCCAAGTTTGAATTTTATGGACAGTTCGTAAAGTTTTCCATGGAATCATGGACACATGTTGAGCTAATCTTAAGTTACCAAGAAAGGTTTGAAGCTGTGAATTAGTAATCCAAGCTTGCTTAACGTGGACTTTCGTGACAAAGACAAAGGCATAGCCTTGCTGACTATGATCTTGCATGAGTACTTCTAGATTATTTGGAGGTAGTTTGTTCCAAATGTTTTGTCCATCGGGCGGTACGAACGACTCGTATAGGAATTCAAGGACTAGTGGTAACGATGAATCATAAAGGAGAACGTGCGGATCACTGTCCGTAATAACGCCAGAATTGCAAGGGTTGAAAGTTCTAGGGCATGCACCTCACCAGTAGCGAGCAAAAGTAACGTGATCGCTGCTAGTCATAAATTAGTAGTACGAGGAGGAGCTGGGGGACGTCGGTCCTGACTCGAGGAGGGTTTCTCTAGGGGTTGGGAGGTAGGTGGAGGGGAATTGCGAAGAACAGAAAAAACTCGAAGACAAAGTGTCTTATAACAACAAAAGAGAATAATTCCCGAGATCGTTATTCCAATAACGGCATAAAGTAGTGGCTCTGTTATATCATGAATAATGCCTTGAGCTTTCACCGGCTGGGGGTAAGTAAGCAGAAGTGGCCACAGAGTGCTCTTTAAACGAAGGGACATATAAATTATGCATAAAGTAAGAACAGTATTCCATACGAACAGAATAGTAAGATATGGTCTGCCACTGATATCTGATACCTTAATTGTTTGGCGAAGTGCGGTGGGGGTTAGCCTGTGAGATTGTAATGGCGGCTCATAGTACGTTACCTTCACTGACCAATTTTGGTTTAATGTCGCATTAAGGTCGGTGAATTCCAATTCACCTAAGAGATTTTTAGGTAATTTAAGAGTCTCTAAAGGTAACCAAGTTAAGGGTAGTAGGCGTTTGACTGCAGGATCCATGATGGAGTCCTTGGGGCATGGGAAACGGGGATGAATTCGTAATTGAGAATTAATTTCTAATGCACATTTACAGTGTAGACTAACTTTGAGAGACCCAGGAGTAAAAGGATCCTGTTTAATAATTTCACTCTTGTGTGGGCATGTCATGGTCATTTGACGGGGAGGATTAGTAATAAGATACGTGTCTCCATTCAAGGGAGTGATGATGGATTGTACGTGTGGATGACAGGTAAATGCACAAAATTGATTGATTTCCGCGACCGAAGATGTTTGCCACAAATGATAGATACAATTCGGAGCTTGGAAAGATGTACGTGTTATTTCCGGTATTTTACAAAGTCCATCAGGTCTATTCAAACACGTGAGAAGATCGTAGTCGGTTAAAATAGTTTCATATTCGGAATTAGTAGCCAGTAGGGCAGGTTCATGTATTACCTTGCACGTTTGATTTTGGTAGTGAAATGGTAATGGAATCAAACGGAATAATTTTATGGGGTGAGCCCCACGAATGATTGGAATTTTGGCAATCAACGTCACACTGTTTCCTACAAAATGGCAGGTGGTTGTACGTAAATTATAGTAGCGAAATATTTCTGAGTGTGGTATAGCCAATGAATATCCTCGCTTCTGAAGTCGAAGAGCTAATACCTGTAAATCATGCGCTAATTGTTTGGGGTTAACTGCTGTTAAAGACATACTTCCCTCGATGCAAGCAGTGTGGATGTCCTTATGTTGGCGCTCGTATTGGAGCGTAGCAAGAAGCTTGCTTAGGGTGAGAACTTGCACTGACAATGCGGTATCATGATTACGAGCTACTTGCTCGATTACCCTATTTACCGCTTTCTGAAGCGATTTCACTTTATCCTGTATGGAATGTACAGCATTGTTCACTTGGGTAGAAAAATTCCTTGTAGAGTCTCGAGTCAATAGAATGTTATGATGATCTGAATGTATTTGATCTATCAGTTGATTTAACAATTCACCCATTTTCTTTGGCTTCTAACGTAATTTTGGAAAGTACTTTTGGAAACAGTGTTACAACACCAAGAGAGAAAGCTACCAATGAAATCTAAACCACGTTTTGTTTTATCTGTTCGAAATGCTGTGAGGTCAAGAAATTCTTGCTGGAATTGCAAGTCAGTGATCTTTTGGATCTCCACAATTGAGTTCAACAATGTACATGAATGTTCAGACGCATCACTAGTCTGATCGCAATAACCGGAAGTGAACGCTTGCTGAAGAGTTTGGAATTCATCATGCAACTGAAGTAAATTGTATATGGGTATGGTATAAGCCAATATAGCTAACTTATGATAGGGTACCTGAGAAGTTAGTAGTTCCCAAAACATTCCTGCATTAGCAAGTACAGGAAGAACACTTTTCTGGTTGGATAGCGGAAGTAAGGAGCTTCCAATTCCCAATATAACAAAAAGATAATGACGAATTAACATTTTTCTGAAAGAAACAATAAAGAGAAACAATTATATAGGATAACATATCGCCGAGAAATCCGGCTTGCGGCGGTATGATAATAATGCCTTATTTATTTATTTGCATTGGTCAATCAGCTATTATGTCAAATCAACAGGGATATATTTAATATTAATAAAGTAGAGTAATCACGTATAGTCTGACCGTGGGTTTTATATACTTAAGGGTTCTTTGCCTTAAGGTACAAGCTAAAAAGAAATGTATTCCTCTTCCAAAACCTCATTCCAGGTGACGGGTCTGGAGGCAACTCGCAAGTGGAGGGTTGAATCGCTTGTGCCCATTACCAGGAAAATGCGGAAAGCGAAACCATACGTAGCGTAGACACTTCTCATCCAACGCGTGGATTTTAAACCAAAAAGTTTCAACCATCCCTTGAAAAGGATAAGGTTTCCTATCTGACAATATCGAAATGCAAGATAGTGTCGCAGATAGTATCGGAAAAAGGGTGGAAGTATTTTGGAAGCTTGTCGGGAGGGAATGAATGCAAATAGCTTGTTCCAGAGTTTTCTTTCCCACAGGGTTATGTACGTCCACACTCGTAGGGGAATGACACTACTCCTATTAGTGGTGATATGGCAGCATCGATCTCCAAAATTGGAACCCGTAGGAATATCCGTTTCCGGAGAGAGACAACAAGAACAGCGTTCCTGTATCCAGCGAGCGATGCTGGACATACCGCAGATAGGCTATTGTTTGATCCGTTAAGTTATTTATTGTATCCGCAAGGGCTTTGGGAGACAATTGTCGGTATATTAAGCTAAGGCAGATGATTTCTAGGGCTTCCAGGAAATCTACGGACAAATGGACACATACCAAGTCTGGGGGCAGTTGTCGATTAATGCTAGATAGAATTTGAGCCACAAAGGATTTTGCAAAATATTTCCGCTGAGAGATGCGAGTAAAGAGCGGCATGGGGCGTACAGCTAAGTGATAGAAGTTCTAACTTACAACTTTGTCCTGAGACTGACCTTCTACTGTCTGACCTCTCTACGAAAGAGAAAGTGATAATTATATGGCCATCGTAAATGAATTGTGACTTATATGGGGTAATTGTCTGTTTCTATTAGACTTAACTAGTAATAGTATTTTTACCGTTATGTTATGTCTTAATTTATTTAGTTACTTATTTATTTATTTATTTATTAATAGTTTAAAATTAGCAATGCGTTTTGCGTAAACTTTTTTTTTTACTGGATGGTGCTATAATCCTCTCTCCTATCTCTTTCCAGATCGGGGATCTAGGAGCCGTTATCATCCAAAAACAAAAAATTATCGAAGAGGAAGGGGGTACGTATGAAAAGTAAAGTGGCAGGATCTTAATGTCCATCACAAGTATTAATCTTTGATATGGCTTTTACCGCTCTCCTTCTCCTTCCGGAAGTAGGTCCTCTAATATACAAAATGGTTCCGCCCAGGAGGGGGATTCTATTTTTTTCGAGTACCAGCTGTGTAATTTTAGCACTTGTGGGATTCCTCATTCAAAGTGATTTTGTAGGTGCTCTGAAAGGGGCCAGGGTACTATTGGGTCAGGCAACTGGCCCAAGGAAATATTAGTCAAAGGTTTTAGGTCCAGAATAAACCATTCCTGGCATGCTTCTCTTAACGCGGCTGCCGTCGGCTCGCCATAAACGAACACCGTAGATCCCATTGGGATCTTGTTTTTAAGTTCGCTTAACGCTTCATGTAAATAACATTCTCCTTGGTCATACTCTAGCGACTGGACTTGTTCATAGAGCCATGCGGTAATCTGTTGATCTGGGGTGAGTTGGTCATGGGTGATGTAGGGTTTTAGAATATAATTTATAGGATCCAACTCTAGCAGGTGTTGACTAGACCGTGGGGGTACTATCAAAACTGATAGTTCCTTGAATATTTGAATTCCGGGCGCTAGCTGAAGGCCTTCCAGCGCGAAGAAATAAGCGGGAGCAATGTGATAATTGTCCGTTTGGCTTACACTTTCATTTATTTCCGCGTCCTCGCTATCCAGTTGTAGGAGTTCCTTTTCTTCCCAGAAATGTGCCATGTCAGAGTATAAATTCTATAATTAAAGGGAAAATACACATTGGACCTTGGTGCTGCCATGGTCTGGTTGCACTTAACCTACCTTAATCTATTTTTTAACTTTAATTTAATTATTACGTAAACTTGTCCTTACCTCTATATACTAGTGATTAACCAGTATTGGTCAAACCTGACAAAATGTTCACCAGAGAAAAATCGTTTACTATTTCTGCTTGTTTGGTTGGACTGAAGGATTATTTTCCTTAGTCTGATTCCTTGTAGTCACTATCGATTTTTGTGGACCCTGTGAGGTCCGGCCGAATGGGTTTTGCCTTCCTCCTTTTACTTTAGGGTTCCATTTATTCTGTATATCACGGGTGTTTGTTTGCTCTTGTGGGCGGACTGCTGGGGCTTTGTCAGTAAGGGGTGTCCCTGAAATATGAGTCTTAGCCCAAAATTGAGCACGCAAGTGCTTCGGTCGTCCACATCTAAAGCACTTCAAGGGGCCTCGATTTGGAGGCTTTTCAACCGAAACAGATTGCAATTTGGAGAATTTGGGTTTTGGGGGTTGAATCTTCCGGGCTATCTGAGTCTTTACTTCTTTTTGTTGTGGCTTAATGGTGGATGGCAAAGAAATTTGTTCTCGGCGCAACTGCGAGCGTACTCGAGCTTTTTCATATCGTTCAAGAGCCAGTTTTACCTCTTCCGGGGTGTCACACCCTTTTTCAATGACATAACTAAGGGCATCAGCCGGTAAGCCTCGCAATAAGTGTTGGAATTTGTCCTCGTCACTCATATGCGGAGAGACACGTTGGCATAGCTTCATCATAGCATAGTAATATTGTGAGTATTTTTCGGTCGGTTTCTTCATTCTATTATGAAGGCTAGCATAACTGTCTGACAATTGGTCAGTGTTTCCAAAGGCAGCGCGCAACTTCTGTTCTGCGTCATCAAATTTAGTTAGAGCTTGTAGCTCATCACAATTTATTTCATAAAAGTCACGTGAAGGACCGTACAAGTAAGCAACAAGGTACTTTATGCAATCAGTATCATTCCATTTATATAGTTTTGCGGCCAATTTGAAGGTTTGAAGGAAGTCCTCCAGGGACTCTCCCGGGGTTCCGCCATAGTTATCAATTTTTATGCTAGGAACCTTAGGTGACATAGCCGTAGTATGTGCCGTAGCCATCCTGAAACTATTTATTTTTTTCAAAGTGTCAAGCAGATAAGCAGTATTTATGAGGGTTTCAGTATAACTTACTTGACCTTATACACTTTACCAGTTCGTTTTGGTGTTCAACCAGAAGTGTTTTGTCTGCCAAAAGAGTAATAACATTTGTAAATTATCATTTTCAAATTACCTTTTTCTTGGGTTTAATGCTGAAACCTATTAGTACCACTGAATAGTACTATTGATACTATTATTAGTATTTTCAATTTTAAGAGATCCCAACACCACTAGTTAGTGGATTTTTTTTCTTTACACTGTGCTTAACCTATGTTCAACCACCGTACGGTTTTACTTATACGATTTAGTTCTGTGTGTAACTTCTTCATGTTTCTGAAGTAAGGAGCTCCTTTTTTTATATACTAACTCGGTTAAACCTAGGTTCAAGCTTCTTGAGTACTTTCTTTTTTTTAAATAGTGGCTTGAGTAGGTTAAAATCCGGAGGATGGGGGAGCAAAAGTTACGAAAGAAAGGGGGATATTTTCTTTCCTTTCTTTTCTTTTTCTTGTATATATGGTTACTTAAAGAAAAAATTAGTGCGCAGTATTCTCCCGACCATCGCGGACGCTCGGACACACTCATGCTTTGTAGCTGCCGAAGTTTTATTTCTGGCCTCCAAGGGTAGAAGGGAAAATAATATTTCTAATCCTAACATTATTGTTTTCTTCAGAGCGTAGCGTCATTGAATATGGTGAGAATTTTGGCGCCAGTTCATCACACTCAAGGCGGCTACACAGTAGTTTAATTGTTCCCCTTCTGTTTTAAAATATATTTTCTTTTGTTGTTTTACTCCTCATCACTGTCTCCAGATACCTCCTCCGAAGTCAACCTATCTCGTGGATAATACTTCTTTAATCTTTCGATTGTTACAATCTGGGTACGGCTGGGATCAGTTACTGATTCAATTTTACAGGCATTTGTAGGGGAAATACTTCTAAGATAATACGGTCCTATAAATTTTGGTGTCAGTTTAGGAGAAATATCCTTCTTTTACAGGTAATCTCTACACAATACTAAGTCACCGACTTTCAGCTTAATAGGTTGTCTAGTGCGATCAACTCGTAACTTAGTCTGTTGCTGTACTTGTGTCATGGCCTGCTGAGCTAACTTATGGATTATCTTTAGTTGTTTCTGATGTTCCTGTATTTATGTGAATTGATACTGGGTGTCCAACTGAGTGGGAAATCTTGCCTTTTGACCAAAGACAATCTCGTATGGGGAGTGTTTTCTAATAGGGGAGATTGGTATATTGTAAGCATATGCACACAATCGGACATATTCTGCCCACTTAGTAGGCTGTTTAGCCGTGTACTTAGTTAGGAAATTTGCAATGACAGAATTAAATTGCTCACACAGTCCGTTCGTTGACGGTTTAAATGCTGCAGTTCGAACATGTTTGATGCCAAATAAGTCATTTAGTTCGGCCATTATCGCCGAGAGAAAATTTGTACCTCTATCCGTCAGTACCTCTTTTGGGGGGCCAAAACGCGTGATTAACTCGTCCAACATGGCTCTAGCCACTGTCAGAGCTTTCATATTTCGCAGCGGGACCAATATCGCGAAATGGCTAAGATATTCTATCATAACCAGGATATAACTCTAGCTTGCGCTACTATGTAGCGGCCCAAAAATATCTAAACTCCAGCGGGAAAACAATTCCTCTTTTACAGGTAAAGGGTGAAGAGAACCTTGTTTCTTTTCTCTAGGGATGTTCACCCTCTGGCATTCGTCACACGAGCGCACGTATTCCTTAACTATTTTCCTCATGTTAGGAAAGTAATAACGTTCGTTCATTTTAGAGTAAGTGCGAGAAAATCCCGTATGGCCTCCACACAGCGGAGACGAATGGGCTTCTTGTAATATGTCGGGAATAGCCTTTTCCGGTATCACTAGTTTCTTATCTTTGTTCATGACTCGATATAAAACATCGTCAACTACAACATAGGGTTTTAGAGCACGATCAGTGGGGTTATCTTTCTTCTGTTGTATTAGATCCCTAATTCTATCGTCCTCTTTTTGCATTTTTCTTATATCTATTTTGGGACATAACACTAGATTGCACACGTCTGCACAATCTTCTTCTTGACCAAATTTTGAGGGTAACTCATCCTTTAACGGACACCTGGACAAAAAATCTGCTGTCACGTTATTGCGGCCTTTGACGTGTTCGATTGTAAATTGATAAGGTTGTAAACGAATTGCCCAACGCATAAAACGAGAATTTAGCATCTTTTTGTTTCTTAGGTAACATATGCCGTGAGCATCGGTCCGCACAATAAAGGGACGGTCTGCCAATAGAAAGTGGAAATGCAAAATCGTCTTGGTAACTGCTAGCGCTTCAAGCTCAACCGTGGAGTAATTGAGCTCCGCTGGAGACAAAGATTTCGAAAAATAGGCTATTGGGTGTTCTTTGTTATCTTCTTTAATTTGTGCAACGTATCCACCTATTCCGTCTCGACAGGCATCCGAATAGACTAGGGCGTCCTGATTCGGGTCAAAGTGGGCAAGGACCGGAGCAGAGATAAGACAAGATTTCAAGGTATTCCATGCTTGTTTCTCGGTTTCTCCAAATTCGAATTTGGCATTCTTTTTAGTCAATGAAATGAGTGGTTTGGCAATAGTAGAAAACCCTTGGACAAAAGCTCTGTAGAATGGACAAAGTCCAATAAAACTACGTATTTCTTTGACTGTAGTGGGGTATGGCACCTTTGATATAGCTTCCGTTTTTGCGGGGTCTACACAAATTCCTCGCCTGCCGACGATGTGACCAAGCACCGATGCTTCTTCGTAACCAAAGTAACATTTCTTAGGGTTGAGTTTTAAGTTGGCCTCCCGGAGTCGAGATAAAATAATTCTCGTTCTTTCTATTAAAGCTGGGAAGTAAGGACTAGGACAAACCAAATCGTCTAAATAACAAATTACATACTTCCACATAATGTCACCAAAGATAACGTTCGTCATATTTTGAAAAAGGGCCGGGGCCGTGCTTAGGCCGAATGGTAGTCTCAAAAATTCGAATTTTCCACGACTGCAGATGAATGCAGTCTTCTCTATATCACACGGTCGGATTAATAATTGATTGTATCCACTTTGAATGTCCAACGTATTTATGTATTTGGTACCATTCAGAAACGCTAGTATTTCATCTATACGTGGCACTGGCGAATAATTGGGCCTTAATATGGTATTTAATCCTCTAAAGTCCGTACATATGCGCGGGGAGCCATCTTTTTTAGCTACTATCACAATTGGTGCAGAATATGGACTCTGACTTTCCCGGATAATATTGCTGTCTAACATTCTCTGGATCTCTGCCGCGACTATCTCTCTCTGTTTTGGTGTTTCTCTATATGGTGGGTGAGAAACAGGTATATCTGTAATGATCTCTAAGGGACACATAAATTTATCGGTAGCCGCAGTCAGACGAGACTTGTCCCAGGCTACTACATCCCTAAATTCCATCAATAAGTCCAGTAATTGGTTTCTTTCTTCAGGGTTTAAGTTTGGGCCAATATTTAGTACTTGAGCTAATTCTTCCTTTGTTTGGGGGACTTTCTGGGGTTGTTCAGGGACTTCCACGTCATCTGTTTCATCTTTGTTAGTAAGGTGTATGATCTGATTAACGGCCTGTATGTTATTCCCCGTTTCGTCATTTAAGGACTGGACCTGGGGAACAAGTTTCCCTAAATAAAGGTTTATAGACGAAGATCTGGTTCGATCTGAACTATTAAAAATTGTGAGAGTAATATTTCCATTGTCAGTAAAAACTGGACCTCTTGGGATCAAACAGGAGTGCCAATATCGAATTCCTTTGGACGGTAAGAATTCCCAAATATGCACGTTCCCGGTTGGTGCGGTAATTTCTGTCATACGAAGCGTTGGACGGTACGCGGACATTTGCTGGAAGGTGTACTTTGTAGGTAGTGTCCGGATAGATATCAAAAAATTCGTCGCTCAGCCCCAAGGGGTCTGCCACGACCTCTTTCTGAATATGATCCTGAGCAGAACTCTCTAGATCAGGGAGGGTTGCGGGATCATTTACACTTCCTTGCGTTATCAATTGTTTTTCTAATGTTTCTAAATGTCAGCTATTTGATTGGTCCTCTACAGGCTCATCTGGGGTCTGTGAGGAAAGGGGTGGCTTTACAGAGTGTTGGCTTGTTTTGCTATATCTTGTCGCATAAGACGCATTCTTTTTCTTTCTCGGAATAATTTCTGTACTCGAACTTTCTGTAGAACTAGCTACCAAAGTTCCACTAGGGCCTGGCTGAGGGTCAAAGTTGGATAGGTTCTTTTCCTCTTTCTCTAAGTCAGGCGAATTGGTAAGTTCCAGCTCAGGAGCATTGGAAGACAAATTTCTTTTCTTAGTTCGTTTACGTCTTGCCTTTCTACATCTATTGACTTTTCTAATCGTTTTATTCGTAGTCTCCGAGGGAAATTTGGTAGTTTCCCTGGAACACACGAATACTCGAGAGGTAATTTCTTCAGTATGGAGTTTTTGTCTCTTATCAACTACACTAGCGACGGGATTTATGGAATTTCCGGTGACCAATTTTGGATACGGATCCTTAACCTAAGTGGGAGGTTCCGTTTCCTATAAATTTTTTTGTTTGTATGAGGGGGGATAGAGAAAGCCGTTTGTCTAGCATTATCGTTCTGTCTTGATTGGGAACCGTTAAACGATCTTTTTCCTACTGATGGTGGGTATCGTTGAACATGTTTTAAATCCAAGGTATGAATCACACCTTGACGATACCCATATGTATCTTTTGGGACTGTGAACCATAGGTCTTCAACGTGATTCCCGTCTTTATCTGCTAGTTCCAAGTATTTGGAATGAATGGTTGTGACATACTTGTGCAAAAAATCTATCCCTAAAATAACATTATAGGCACAAAACTGTGGGTCAAATATAGCTACGTCTAGAAATCTTTTTTGGTTGTTTTCAAATGATCCTTGAAACAACACGCTATTCTCACCACAGGAATGTAATCTGTGGGCTGGGCACCTACGCCACGAAGCTTTACATAACCCTTCAGTCTTTCAGTTAGTGGGAATCTTGGGGGTAAAAGGGTTTTCGAAGCCAGCGAAATTTCAGAGCCTGTGTCTATAAGAGCTTGCGCCCAGAGGTCTCCTAATTTTATCTTGACTGTACAAAGCTGCGCCTGCCCATGGCCAAAGCCATAGGTATTTTGGGTGATTGTTCCTATACATTTTGTAACCCGGTTCTGCTACTACTTCGACTGAGTAACAAGAACTAATATGTACAACTCCTGGTTGGTGTTGTTTTCTAATGCTTGACCAGTCCAAGCGGTCATTTTCCCATAATACGTCATGGCTAATTCTCTGACTAACTAATTTTTGTGCTGTGTGAAATTTTCTAAGATATTGTAGGCACTGTTCGAGATTATCGCAATCATCCACTTCGAGCATCAGCTTATTTAGGATGTCTGGCAACAAACTCATTCTAAGTTTACTCATCAATTCACTTTCATTAACCCAACCTCGTAAGAATTTCAAATCCTTTATTAATTTATAAATAAACGCTAAGGTACTTTCGTTGGGTTGTTGTTTTCTTGTATCAACGTCATATTCTAATCTTGCAGTATACTCAATACTAGGAAAAGGAAGTTTTTCCTTAATTTCGTTAAAGTTTAAAGGTAACATGTTTGCTAGGTCTACTAAATAGAAGGAGAAAGCTTCCCCTTTCAGACAGTAAGGAAGGTAATTTACTATCTCTAGGGTTGACCAATCGTATATGCTAGCCACTAATTCATATTCTTGCAGAAAAAGTTGCACACACTCATGTCTATTGCCAGAGAAGGAGGGAATTTCAACATTTGGATTGATCTTGAAGGCTTGTGGTTTAGCACTAATAGTAGAATTTTGATTGTCACCCTCGGGAGGAGGATTGCTAACTTTGCCTGTTACTACTGTATCCGTAAATTTAGGTTTCTCAAAACTATATGGTATGGATGGCGCGGTAACCGGACTAGTTTTAATTTCTTGCTCCGGTTTTAAATTTATGTGAGGCTTATCCTCAGGACCTACTTTTAAAAAGGACGAAAAATTTGATTTTTGCTTATCAGAGATCTTATCTTCACTTGATGAATGTGAAAGGGGCTCATCTTTCAGATCTAAGGACCTGTCTAACGAAACCGAGGTGTTGAAATTTTCAGAAACGGACCTATAGTCGGTATCAGATACGCTTCTATTTTCCAACTCAGAGGTTTGTTCTGAACTAAATTCTGATGTATAAGATCTATCATGTTCGCTGAGTACTGATTTTTCTGTCTTTTTCCCTTCGCTAAACTCTAATTTCTCCACTGGGGTCATTGGTGTAATTACGCTACTAGGTGGCGAAACAAACACTATTTGTAAGGGATCTAACTTTTCCTCTTGTTGGTACTTTTTCATTTCTTTGGTCGCAGGTGATTCACCAGTTTCATTATAGGAACTAAATTTAGAACTAGCACTAGCTGAAGGTTGTAAACCAATATTCTTAACACTATCAGTTTGTTTGTTAGATTCACTTTGGGTTGGAGAGAATGAGGGATCGTCTCTATTTTCTACCTCATCTAAACAAATTACCGACGCACCAAATTCCGCGTAATCAAATATTTTACCAATATTTTCGTTTATTCTACTCTCAGACCAGGAATCGTTGTCTTCTCCTTCTTCTCCAATTTGCTTCTGGTGGTCGAAGCAAACTGAGGGAAAAGCATTGTCACTTTTCTTCTCTTCGTCTAACCTCCTCTCATTTGGAGCAGGGGCGACGAGGTCATTTCTCTGGTCAGCGTCCTCTGTGGGAGGGTCTTGGTTCGCTGCCCGGGGAGTAGAAACCGTGGGAGTATCCTAATGGGCATATCGGAGTTCTTCTTCGGGGTTCCACGAAGGTTTTGACTCATCCTCCAGGGATGACGCAGGAGGAGACTGCGGGTTGTCGTCTGGTAATTGCTCTATTTCTTCGTTTTGTAATTTCTGTAGTTCGTATCCCAACCAATCGTCTTTCAAAGATTTACCCCATCTGAATCTGCACTGCTAATATCTCCGTTTGACCACCTAACTTTACTAACTACACTGAGTATGTTATCTATACTGTCCAAATATTGCAGTTTCTCTTGGAGGGTAAGGCTATTTTCAAACATAACAGGGTTGGTTTGGGTAGCTGTTGTCCCAATAATCTTAAGTTCACGATCTGTGTCAATCCTAATCATTTTAGGAAACTTATATTCAGTTTGAAAGCTAACATCTTTCTTTTGGAAAACGTCGGTCTGTATTTCCATATCAAAATTTCCAACTACATTTTCCTCAGGTAATAAATCTTCAAAGGGGGCTGAGGGGTCAGCTTGAAATAGAATACCTAATTTCTCTTCGTCGTCACCTTGGCGACGAACAACTGTGACCTGCACTTTCTTGTTCCGTAGCTGTTTAGTTAAAGGTCGAATTAAGTTTCCTACTGCCGGGGACAGTTCCGTTTGTAATGAATGCCTAATCTGGTCTATTAACGCTTCATCGTTAGGTTGTGTCAGAGAGCGCAATTCATTTTCGTTATTCTCGTCAGGGTTCTCAATTTTCGTTTCCCTTGGTTCGGTTCCTATATTTGCATAAATTGGCTCTTTATTCGTGAAAGCCTTGGGTTCGGGACCAATATTTTCATAAATTAGTTCTTTACTCATTGAGATTCGTGATTCAGTATTTAAGTTAGCATACATAGTTCTAGGACCGATCTCAGCATAAACTGTTTCATCACTACTACCAGCATAAAAAGATTGAAAGGTCGGTCTTTGCATTTCTAACGGCGTTCTAGGATCCGACAGTTCGTATTTAATAGGAAAATATAGCGCTACTGGGCTATCTGGTTCTTTCGATACACCAATGTCTTTATGTTCTGAACTTAACACTAAGTCACTTAGTCTATTTTCCTTATCAGCTAACTTATTATTATCTAGGGGACTTTGGTTCGAGGGGACATCAGGTATTACACCTGCTGTTGTTTCTATCTCAATTGTTGCTTGAGAGCATTCCTGACCTGCAGTTATTAATTCTGCTATCTCTAGTTCATCTTTTAAATTTACTTCATTCACTAGAGTTTTTGGATCTACCCCCGGTGGGGTTTCGTCAGTATCTGAATTTACATATATCGTCCTCGGAGCTGGCATTGGTTTTTCACTTGAACCAGTACTTTGTATTTCTATCTCATTTCTAGTCGGGATAGGGCTAGACGCGGCCAGCGGCGTTAGATCGCAGCCACTCGCCGGAGCGTCTGGAGTTTGCGGGCTAGCGGTCGTTGGTTCAAGATATCTGGGCTGACTCCAGGTATCCAAGTATCTCGGTAATGGATTCTTTTTCCAACGGCCAAATTCAGGAGGAGAATGCCCATGTACTTTTATTTTATTGCATTCAATACAATAATAATTATTCCACCAATCCAAAATATAACGGTGTTTGCCCGTGGGTGTCTTAGGACAATGGGATTGCCCTAAATCTAATAGCTTTTCTTTTATTTTCTGCGCGAAACTCATTTTTGATGAATAAATCTGTTTTTCGCAAGTCAGTGGTCTCTTAAACCAGGGCAGTGGGTAATCAACCTATTTCCTCTGATATGGTAAGAATTTAATCACTGATAGCTACTTCCCTCGGAAATGCTACGTCAAATTTTTACGTATTATGCGACTTATTATTATTTCAATATCTTTATTTAGCTTCCTTTGAACTTGAATACTCAACTACCCTTTCTTTATAAAATTTTGCTTCACTTTTTAGAACGGGAAACGGAAAGTGACTAGACAGCTGTTTATAACAGATAATGTTTATTTGTTCACTTATGATGATTTTACTTTTCACCGCTATTCTATAACTTGTTTTCTTTCTTTTTTTTAACTATTTTTTTTTAATTTACACAGGGGGATTACGAACATCCAACCATTGGATCATGTACCTGCATTTTGATTTTTGATATTGCATTTGCATAAAGGTGAGTTTTAGGCAGTTATTCCCAGGCAGCCGTCGGGCATGCACCCCTAGTACAGAGGGGCCCTGCTGGACCAAAAGAATGAGATACCTGTGACCCCCAAGCTTTGCATGGGAAAGGATTTTAGACACTTATCGCCGGACAGACTAGTCGAACTTTCATCCCGTAAAACGGGCGGTTCTGCTGTTTAGAGATAAAACTGCCTGTGATCCTTCCCAAATAAGTGCTAAGGGTATTAGCCACTTATCGCCGGACAAACGAGTCGAACTTTCATCCCGTAGAACGGGAGGTTCTGTTGTCTAGAGATAAAACTGACTGTGACCCTACCAAAGCTGGCAGAAGCATAAGCAGATTTACGGTTTTGCAAGTACATGAGACAAGAGCTGAATTCTGTCTTAACACTGCGTCCCGATTTTTCATTTCCATCACTACACAAGAAAACGTCGTGAGGTAAACTGAGTTTTGCTCTGCGGAACCTAGCAACTATTCCGCTGACTTATAACAACTTAAAGCGAGAGAAGTTGAGAATAGAAAATTTTTCGTCGCCACTTCCCTCCTTGTAAATCGCGCTACTTAGAGCAGAAAAATTATACTTATATATCAGAGTCATAGGCTGAACAACGCCTAGGCCAAGTACGCCACTGAACTGTACTGACTTTACATATTACCGATACACCACTTGACTAGTCAAAAGAAAACTTCGCGTACACTGTGCACTTCTATCTATTGAAAGCTCTTCGATAAAAAAAATCACTCCCGATTTGCCCTAAAACGCAACTGAGATTTTTGGTTCCCCTATAGAATGAATGAGCACCAGAGATTTGTTTAGAGATTCAAGAACACACAGTTCGTTACCCGGCGAACACCGAACACCATAAAACTGTTATGATGTTTTGTTCTGAGATTGGCGTAGCAATTGTGTACACTTTCTTTTGTGAAATCGTATTTGAGATCACTCCTCTACTCTCCACCCAGTATTACAAAGTTGGTTCTGAGTCCAACTCCCTTTAAGCCTCGGTCTTGAAAACGTCTTTGGCCTACTGGTTCGAAGATGATGAGAAAGTGCACTAAAAGTCTCAATAATGGGGGGAGACTCGTATTTCAGTGGTAGAGCTTGTACTGGAGATCGAAACCCAGGTAACATATGAAGACTGTGAGCTGAATCTAGATAGGTGGGATGGCTTGTCTAAATTAAACAGACCATTCCATTTTACGTTTTATTTATAAGAATAAAAATAATAAAAATGAGAATACAGATGAATTTTACAAATCGGTTACTTTGAATTACAACTTGAAAGTATTACTACACCACGTAAAGAGGAGCACAACCCCTACGTTATTCAATGGGTGCTAGAAGGTTTTTATGCTCAACCGCGATTTATTGGAATGAGTGAACTTGAACTTCGTACATCGCAACTTGCATTGGCTCAAAGGGAAAAAGTGTTAATTCTCGAAGAGGGAATTTTGGTCTCGAGTTGAACTAACTTCATAGTTTCAACTAAACATTCTCAAGGTGTTTCTAACAAACCTCCTGGTACTCATCCCAAGTCGAGGGGGGACTTAGAAAAAATAATCACATACCTGATGTTATGCAGAGCGGCCGTGACTAAGGAAGACACACACTCGTCGACCGTCGGCTTCAGAATCAACCGGAGCGGCGAACAAGCCTCGTTTATATAGGCGCTTCGTCCCACGCATTTCTGCCAGTTCTGACGTTGCTCGAACTCTACGTCACGAGCCTCGGCGAGCTTGGGGAACCTATTCTCGTGCATGCTCAATAGTGGCTAAGACATCCAGTTTCTCTATGATTTTTCCCTATCACGCCGGGGTTGGAATTCCTATTTTACATTTATTTTTACAGTTTTTATTTCACGCATAGCTCCAAATACATAATAGATTTCATGTATTTATCGCTTGCGTGGTATTACCTAAATATTGCATCCGGGGACCCGGCGCTGTGATCTGAGTAAATCAAAGCCAGGGTCATACCACTATTACATGCGTGAGGGTTGGTGTCAATGAGGCATCAGGTTGCTAATTCAATCTGAACCTCAACTGACTCCGTTCTCCCTTTCTCTCTTTTCCTTACTGCACACACAATTTGAAAAGCGCGGGCATCTCGCCCCATAATTTGAGTCCGGCTTAGGACTCCGTGGCACAACTGTGTAACAATATATATATATATATATATATATATATATATATATATATATATATATATATAGATAGATAGATAGATAGATAGATAGATAGATAGATAGATATAGTGTTTAGAAGGGCGGTACTCCAAACGCACACATATAAGGCACGTATTTTCCATAATATACATTAGTGTAGATGAGCGAGCAGCATATTTTTAATGCCCAGAGGTATATAGTAGTATTATGCCTAGTAGTGCTTTTGTACTTCAAAATGAGATTCCTATCTAGGAACACGGAAAATTAACGTGTACTTATGACCAATAATGGTCTACAAAAACATTTAACTGTCAAATTGCACCTCACATGAACTACTATGTCCCTGGGTGACATCGTGTCAAAATCATAATTTATAAATTATAAAAGAATGTGGCTTTTACATTTTAGTTGAAGTTTGTACGCACAGTGCGCTTTCATTTACTGACACCCGCACTGTAATTTAAGAAAATATATCGAATACTACTCATAGCAGCTCGCCGAGTGACACGATGTTAACATTCATGTACAGTTCTCCAAGATATAATTGAACGCTCGATTTTTTCTAATTCTCTAAGACTTTTAGATTTGGCAACAACGCATGGAAAGTAAAGGCTGAGGAAGTCAGAGGAAAAACAAAGAGACTTTCGAACACAGCTTACAGTTTGCTGTTTGAAATAATCAGCTTAAGAGTTCTCGTTGTTAGTTAATGGAATGATATATCAGTCCTGGCACTAATCAGTGCACATTTTCTTTTCGTAACTATTGCTTGAAATATGCTGATTGTTGATGCCTTCTAATGAACAAGATTAGTAATAAAGAAAGGTGGGAGGTGCACAAACATTACAAACCAGTTTGAACTATGATATAAGCCTCATAATAGAAGCAAAAAATAAATAAATAAATAAATAAAAACTTTATGTACACATATGTATACCTATGGACTGAAGAGGATATCAGAAAATTATAGTACTTGGTAAATGTAGAAAACTTGATTGTAGGTAAAGTTTTCTACACATACACTCTCGACCATAAAATTCGTTATAAAAAGAAGAGATTCTAGGAATTTCGTTCTCTTTTTGCACAACTAGAAGGACATTTCATATTTCGCTAGCCATGCGTGCTAAGATCCTACTTTCAGTAGGGATTAGTATTTTTAAACCTTTTTCGTATCCCACTCTACGCTGTCAGTTATTCTTGCTGTGCACGTTTATAGCACATGTATTACACGGAGTTGACGGACAACTTTATAATTTATCTAAACAAGAAGAAGGTGCACAAGCTTAAATCATTTTGTATATTCCCAATATGATTCCTGCTTAGTGCAAATCACTTCTTACATAGATCCATAAGAATTTCGTAGGCCTGAAAATAAATCCGGAGATTTACTGTTCAGGAAAACAGTATCACCTCTAATACCTCCTTCATATCTATCAGAACGTAGGTCGTTGTATTATTATTATTATTATCAAATAAAAAAGGTTTGAGGGTCAAATTTTGTGAAACTGCGTTTTATTTCCTCCAAGGTTCTTGTTAACCTATGGACCATATGCTGGCTTGGGTCATCAGAACCTTTTAGATAGGTTTTCACAAGGACCTCACATTTATTTACTTCAACGTCTTAATACCTTTCAATTGTATCACCGTTTGCAAGAGTTCATCTCAAAAGAAAGACAATAGTTTCATAAAACATCAGCTGGCCATCACCTTACTCCGAACAATGTTACATTAGTATTTTGCTAGTGGGGATTCGTTGTGTTCTCTATTGCTCTTAAATTGGTCTTGTCAGAAGTTCGAAATAGTAGATATAAGCGATATATTGAATTACGATTTTTTAAATTTCTTCTTACGCTCTCTATATTAGTGTAGTTCTGAAAAACGCTTTTCCCGAGATTTGCTTGCGGCTAGCGCTAAATTTTAGCGAAATTACCTCAAGAAGAAGTGTGCAATATTTGAACTCGATTTTTGAAGGTCTTGAGGTGCCGCAACGGACTTAAAAGTTTAGAAAAATTAAAGAAATGGTTCTTTTGTTCAACTTTTTGAAAATTAAATTTTTCCCTGGTGACGACAGTTTGCATGTTCGTTTAATCTAAATGATACAAACAATGCTACAAATAATATTAATGGGCATTGTAAGGTCTCTATAAGAATAACTTAGCTCGAATGTTAAGCCGAAAGTTGCTTAAAACCAACAAAATATTGACAACCTAGCCACTCAGTGCCTATTTGGGGATGCAATAATGAGTGCTACTAGGCGCCTTCCACTCACCATCTAGAATGAGTGGGTAACTTATAACTTAACTTGCGAGAGGTTTATTTAGGGATTTAAACAAATAAATATACTTCCACTTCATTTAACATAAAACACTGTATTTCTAAAATCTGATGAATGAATTGTGAGATTTCTGAATAGTTGCTATAACGGATATTCGGAGTCATTTGCCAGTAAGATATAGTACGACCAAGCATTGAGCTTTGAATTCTGACTCGGAGTCACACATACCTGGTTCAATCTGTTGTTGTCCCACGTCGATCTGGTGTTGAACTCTGCACCTTAAGCTGTCACTCCTTGTTGTTGGACGATGAAAGCTGGCATTGAGGAATGGGCCTCTCAATGTAAATCTCCCTCGAAGTTCTGCGTCGTTATAATATGTCGAAGTACAACGTACTGTTTTCTCCTATCATCTGGTGGCTAATTAAATGTAACTTGGTTCTCCAGACTCGAACCCAAGTATCTTCAAAATCGAAGACCAATCTTGGAACTCTTAGAACTGACTCTCAAGAGCTGATCTAAACTCCTAGGACTGATCTGATCCTTCTGAACTGATCCGATCTCCATGAACTGATCCGAACTCCATGAACTGATCCCAAAACCTTCTCGTCCTGTGGTTTTGTTTGGCTGGGTCCAACTACCATCGTCTGCTGTTTCGTCTGCTGTTGCACGTGTGACCCCGTTTTCACATGGAGAGACAAATTCCTTCCATGTGTCAAAACTCAAAACTGCAACCCTCGACACGTTCTGATTTTCCGATCCTAAGCAATTCTCCGTACATCCGTAATCTCATGAAATTCATACCATCCCACAAATTCATGTTTTTGTACAATTTCCAGAATCTGGCTAATGTGAGGAAAGACACATTTTCAACATTTCCTTCCTACATTGCCAGACACGATACGATGACATTTTTATACAACATTGTTTACAATGAATTGCTGACACAACTGTTAGCGAGATTGTGCAGCTTGCATTAACTTTACACATTCAACATTAAATTCCCATAACCTTTCTTAATAATTTCAAGACATAAACATAACAATAAATTTGAAATATACAAATAATTATTCTCGAAAATCGAGTTCCTCTACATGTCCCCCCTTAAAAAATTGGTTGCTCCGCAAACCAAATTCGACGTCGTAAGAGGGCGATTTTCTATAAACACCCTGTACATGATATATATACTGACACCATATTAAAGATAAATATCAACTTAAAATGAAATAAAATATGTATTATTATTCAACATGATTATATAAATATTGATTAATCTTCCTTCACCTAACATTTATTTAAAAATTATATATATATTCGAATTTTTAATCTTTGTATTACTTTTTTTTAACATTATAAAATACGACATTTCAAAATGTCATGTCACAAAGTATATCCTCACGACATCTAACGAGTTTTTGCTAAACTACTTGCACAGCACATTTCGTCAAGAGTGAATGTGCATACACATTTGCAAGTACTCTTGAGCTATCTCCTCTTAGAGACAACGCTTTTTACAGTATCAAGTAACCAAAAATTTCCATTACTCTGAATGTTCATACTTGCCAACCAATGAAATTATTGGCCGTATCAGTAATGTTTTAACTCCGTCTCTTTCCACCTTTCCGTGGATGGAACTGTAAAAATAAAAACTTGTCACTAAGTTATTAGAACATATGCAATTAACATATTCACATCTGCACTATATAGCTTGAAAATATTAATGTTTTATTTTCATAAAAATTTTTATTCACTGATTTTTAATCTGAACAGAAAAAAAATCCTGCAGCAGTGCATTGGAAATCCTGATACTTCAAGCTACTTAGTAACTGCAAGCTCAACAGTTTTTCAATCAAGCTTTGTCAAGGTTAATTCAACTTCCTGCGTTCTATTCACGCGTCATCGTCGACTGGATAACATCAAGTTCCAATCTTGCGTCGCAATTATTACACTAATAGTTTTAAAACACATTATTTTATATAACAACTATATCACACGATGTACGTAAATGTTTTATCTACGTCGAATGTTTATTGGAATTCACTAACAATGTTCCAATGCGTGACCTCTATTCGTGAAATTGCGTACGGGATCTCTTGCACTACGGTAGTGTTACCGACATTCAAAATTCATGCTATTACCTGACCATTACTCTATCTATCTGGCATATCCGTTCGTGAATAAATATTCAAAATGTGATATGTTAAAGTTAAAATGTTATAAAGTGATTAAAACATTTACAAGTGAAAAATTATTGATTAATATGTGATCTTACTCTAATGGATATATAATTACTTGGACATTACAAAGGACTATTTAATGGATTAACTATATGGGTAAGTACCAAATTTACACGCGACTATATATACTTATTTAAATACTACAATTATTTACTTGACCTAAACCTATAATTATTATTAACCTAACACTTGTTAACTGTATACAAAAATTGATTGTGATTCAGAAAATGATGGATTTTCCATTTCCTAAAAATCCTAAAGGCTTTGGTCGTTAAATACGGCAGCCTGACTTGCCGTATCATCTCAATCAACAATTGGCTACAGTTAGCATATTTACAACTATCTATACATGGTTTTAACAAAATCTGACGGGTTTTCAAAAATTCAAAAATTTAATTCTTCTCCATACCTAAATTTAATAAAATTTACGTGACGTGATTCTCATTTTTTTTTTCATATGAAAGACGTGACTATTCTACTTTTAAATCATAATCATAGACTATTTATTTATTTATTTATTTACTTATTTACTTCACCTACTTTCATTGTTTAGGATGGCCATTCCGCAACAATTACACTAGGTTAACTTCATCTTACTATTATTATTATTCTTCTTAACTTATTATACTATACTTATCTCTATATTAAATTATTAAATTATTACATTATTACATTATTTTAACACTTGCCGACAGGGCCTATAGCTTGTGAGTAGGACAACTATTGAAGAAAGTCTAAAAACTACTTCTTATTTCCAACTCCGAAAGTTCTATATCTTTTCAGGGCTTCTCTTCTGCAGGAAAAATCCTCTGCATATCCCCGATAATATTTCTCCATTTTCGTCTTTTCTAGCGCTTTATTCATATATTCTATATTTCTATAACAATTTCTTATCTTCTCATGGAGTACTCCTAGCGCTCATATATCTCTGCATACATAATTATTTATATATCTATCAACTCGTCGATGTATGCTTAAATCTCTATATTCAATATTTACTTCTATCTTATTACATTATTTATTTATTTAACATTATTTACTATTAATTATTATTTCTATCTTCTTCTCTCACTCCACATTTTATTATTAGTTATAGTCTATGTTATAGATCTATTGATGTTCTTCTTTTACGTCTTACGTCTATAATTACTTATATTCTAAATCTATCTACCACTAAAATTTCCTTCTTCTCAATACTCACATTCCTAAATCCAACTCTCTTTTCCTCTTTCTTCCTAACTAATACAACTGAATTGATTAATCTAGACTATATTTCCTTTTATACTAGAAGAATATAACTATATTCTATCTCTACTATTAGATGCTCTAGTAACATCTCTCTCTCTCTCTTCTTTTTTTTTTTTTTTTTGACTATCCTAGAATTCCCTAGAATATCGAAAAATTTTACTAACTAATTATTTCTAACTTAATTTTAATCTTACTCTAAGGGATTAGCTAAAAATGAAGGATATCTCCACAAAAAAAATTTGCACTGCTTTCACGTGATGTGCGAGTCAATTCTGTGTCTCTTTTCAACAATCACGGAAGACTTATGTTGCATTATAAATAAATATTCTCATCGACGTTTGGTAATCACCCAATTTAACTCGAAGAGAATGGGATTTCCTTCCTGATTAGAGTTTCCCCTAATGAAAGGTTTGGCCTAATTAACAGGGTTTCTTAATTTTTAAATTTACGTCTAGACTAAATCTACCTCAATTGCATCATTCACTTTTTTTTTTTTTTTTTTTTTCATTCTTGCCTTCTCTTACATCTAAAATCCTAACGCAAAACTAATCACATAAAATCATTCATGTTTCTTTTCCTTTGTTTTGCTTTTCTTCTCCATAGTCTTCCTATTTTTATTCTACGTCACTATTTAAAACTATATTAAAACTATATGCCATAAAGACATACTATAATAACCGATTGATAGTCAGATTTTCTTCCAATAATAATAATAGTACTATAATTACCCATATATCTACGTTCTATATTACTAACACAAAATATCTTATAATTAAATTACTATCGTTACTAAATTCTAAATCCTTAATAATATACTAATAATATATCCTTATCCCATATATATCTAACCAATACTAATATCTACATAACACTCTTGTAGTTTCTTGACCATCACTAGGCTAATAACCAAGGTGTTCGTTGTTTGAAGAACAACGCAAAAGCTACTAAATCAAGCAGTGATTTATCGCTTGCTACTATGATTTGTGCTCTTTTCTCGTATAACGCTACTGTACTAACAAACTCAGAAATCTTTACTGCCTGCGTGCAGTCAAATCTATTTCTAAAATGATCAAGCCATGTATTCACTAGCTCTTGACTAGCACCGCTAGTAAATAACGCACATACTCTGTATTTAAGTTGTTCCTCTTTTATTGCGAAAAATATAGCGTTGCGTATTAATGTATTTGTTTCAGCAATACCAGTAATTATGGATAAGAAATGTCTCCTAAATCCCAATTCTACTAACTTATCAACGCTAAAATCCTTCTCAGAAAATTCGATCATGTAATAGTTTTTATATCGGCGACCCAGAACATTCTCTCTAAATGTCTGTTCTTTGTTTACACTATATGTCGGAAAATATTCCGCAAAATATCTCAAAACTCCTAAATCTAATGAATAGTACCTAGATTTACTAAACATTGTCGCCGGTTTACCATTGTCTTTAAGAACAGGGTAGTGCACCCTATGATTGTTCTTTAGGGACAACATTGTAACTATTACTATTGACTATTAATTGAATAATCAATAGTCTAATCCTAGAATTAATGAAAGTTATATTTAATGTATTGTACAACAACAGGTTCGACTCTGTTGTTCTGCCTGCTTCAACACGGAGCAAATTTTCTGTGCGGCCGTCAATGTGACCTTGTACCTTCGTGTCAACTCGGGTACACTCGTGCGTAATCGCTTGAACGACTCTCGTCCTCCGTTCAACACAACCTGCTTGATACATGCATCTGTTCTGTGTGTCCAGAACATAAATACAACGAAATTATTTCACTTTCTTTTCTCTTAATATTATTGTTGTAAACTCGTAATATTATTACTGTATTTGTCACTTTTATTAACCTTATTATTACAACACAAACTAGCATTTAGTTACTATGTTTAATAAACGTAATTCGTTGTTTAATATAACTGATACACTTTTCTGTCATTCAATCAAGAATCGAACTCAGTAGTCGACGCACTTGTTTTACCATTAAGCTGTATTGAAGCGAGGGTGGGATGGGTGGGTTTCATTAACAATTATCTTAGTTACTACTTTTAACATTATTTACCATTGAGAGTGATTTTAAAATTTAATATACGCACATAATTCACCATGGGTGGGACGGGAGGGATTTAAATTTACTATTGTTTATTACCATATCAATCTAATTACTTTTGTCCGTGTGATAACTCAAAAAAGGTATTATACAAATACTTTGACTTTTAACTGGGAAATTAACCCAACGCATCTGCACCATGACAACCTAGCCACTCAGTGCCTATTTGGGGATGCAATAATGAGTGCTACTAGGCGCCTTCCACTCACCATCTAGAATGAGTGGGTAACTTATAACTTAACTTGCGAGAGGTTTATTTAGGGATTTAAACAAATAAATATACTTCCACTTCATTTAACATAAAACACTGTATTTCTAAAATCTGATGAATGAATTGTGAGATTTCTGAATAGTTGCTATAACGGATATTCGGAGTCATTTGCCAGTAAGATATAGTACGACCAAGCATTGAGCTTTGAATTCTGACTCGGAGTCACACATACCTGGTTCAATCTGTTGTTGTCCCACGTCGATCTGGTGTTGAACTCTGCACCTTAAGCTGTCACTCCTTGTTGTTGGACGATGAAAGCTGGCATTGAGGAATGGGCCTCTCAATGTAAATCTCCCTCGAAGTTCTGCGTCGTTATAATATGTCGAAGTACAACGTACTGTTTTCTCCTATCATCTGGTGGCTAATTAAATGTAACTTGGTTCTCCAGACTCGAACCCAAGTATCTTCAAAATCGAAGACCAATCTTGGAACTCTTAGAACTGACTCTCAAGAGCTGATCTAAACTCCTAGGACTGATCTGATCCTTCTGAACTGATCCGATCTCCATGAACTGATCCGAACTCCATGAACTGATCCCAAAACCTTCTCGTCCTGTGGTTTTGTTTGGCTGGGTCCAACTACCATCGTCTGCTGTTTCGTCTGCTGTTGCACGTGTGACCCCGTTTTCACATGGAGAGACAAATTCCTTCCATGTGTCAAAACTCAAAACTGCAACCCTCGACACGTTCTGATTTTCCGATCCTAAGCAATTCTCCGTACATCCGTAATCTCATGAAATTCATACCATCCCACAAATTCATGTTTTTGTACAATTTCCAGAATCTGGCTAATGTGAGGAAAGACACATTTTCAACATTTCCTTCCTACATTGCCAGACACGATACGATGACATTTTTATACAACATTGTTTACAATGAATTGCTGACACAACTGTTAGCGAGATTGTGCAGCTTGCATTAACTTTACACATTCAACATTAAATTCCCATAACCTTTCTTAATAATTTCAAGACATAAACATAACAATAAATTTGAAATATACAAATAATTATTCTCGAAAATCGAGTTCCTCTACAATATGTATAATTATTTTTCACTTAGGGATCATGTCAATGGTGGTTAAGACTTTGACCAATCAATCATATCGACTTAGTTGCCCAGGTAGACAAAAATTTCCGAAACTATGAAATCTCGGATGACATTAGAAGATGAAGAAGTTAAAGATCGTATTGCTAAAATTCTTCTCCAACCAAGTATTCTCACATATTTGTCATATTAGAAATCATTGTCAGAATAAGTTTTTCCGGATATTCAAACCAGACTGGTTTTTTTCAAGACAGGACCTATTAGTTTCTACACTTGTTATCCATGCAGCGGGAAGCAGACAAAGAAACCACCATCTTAAACGTAGCGACTTTTTTATGACACAAATCAAAGGGTAGGAGACAAGTTCATAATGTACTGGACGATTGCCTGACACTTTTCAGGAGGATTCTTGTTTGCGATGTACAGATGAAACTTGCCAGGATGACTGTCAGTCAATTCGCAGTATCGTAATCGCTAATCGAAAGAGCTTTACATTTGCAGAGATGATACTTTTTTCCAATATTAGGTTTTCCTTTGTTAAGTCGGTAGTACAAGACACTCCCACAGGCTGAAACTGTTGTACCGATGTCCTCGCAGTCTTGTAGCGCCTCAAAAATGGTCCTGCGAACGTAGTAGGTCTATCGCTTTTTTCCAACTATTTCTTCAATGATGTACCACAAGGGACATCTGCAAAAGACAAATCTTTGTAGAGCTTTTTTGAGATAGTACTCTAGCTGGGCTGTATCACCATTCTTCCGTCTCATATTAATGGATGTTCCATCGCAACCTACTACGACGAGTCCTAACTTATCGATATCATCTTCTAAAACAAAATTTCTGATGGCATTATCCATATGCTGCACAATAATGAAAAACTAAAAAAGTATAAAAAACTTTCAACGTCCGGACAATACAGGAAATATCATTTCACGAAGACAAGACACATAAACTCACCACACTCAACGAGGTAACGAGTCCTTTGAAGAGAATGCATCTTTCCTGATTTGAGTTAAAATTTGTTTACATCAAACTTTTAGTAAATGAAATACAATGCCAATTAGTAATACTTTCACAACAGTATAATAGCGATTAAGTTAAAATTGGAAATAATGCTCTTCCAAATGCAACAGAATAACGAAAACTGCACTATCTTCGGCAGAACTCAAATGCCATATTATTTTGTTACCGCTTGAACCTTGGGCGAGTCCACTAGTGTTGTAGCAGGGAAATTAGATTGATTCACCCACCTACCTCGTAATTCAGATGCCGCAGCAAATTAGATTCGCCATTTGTGTGTTTTTTTTCTAATAAATTCTGTTAAGTAACTTATTAAAAACATTGTATGGAAACGTGAAGAGATGTTTAGATAAGTTATTATATTATGTGAGAGTTCAAAGCTATGCCTTCTGGCCTGTGCAAATTAATATTTATATAATATTTAATACTGATAAGTTGACTTCCAAAACAAATTATATATATAACGTGCCACAAAGATCTTTATTTGAATTCAAAATACATGTCGCAAATGTAGAATTTATCCTAGTTTTCTCATATTTTGATTTAAGCTTATATTAGATCCGGCAAAAAGATCCTCCAATGCCTATTATTATTATTATTATTATTATTATTATTATTATTATTATTATTATTATTATTATTATTATTATTATTATTATTATTTGTAGCATTGTTTATATCATTTATATATGACATGCATGCAAAATAACTTCAACAAATAACAAACATTCTTTTTTCAAAATTTTCATCAAAAGTAACGTTTTTAAATTTTTCTCAAATTTTAGGTCCGATGCAGTACCTCAAGACTTTCACCGATTGAGTTAAATTTAGCACACTTATTCTTAAGCCAATTGAGCAAAAACTTAGCACTAGCCGTAAACAATTTTCCAAAAATGTAATTTTCGAACATCTCTACTTTATATAGATAAATGATGTGCTTGAAAGTGAGCACTCTTTCACGCTTCCTACAGAAAAGTTAGTCCGAGGAGAAAACTCAGTGAGTTGAGGCCATACTGGGACACTATTTGGTATATGTTAGATCTTGGCAAGGATGATGTTTCATCTTCGAGGGAAAAGTACACCTAGAAGAAACACTGAACTCTTTGCTGACTGTGTTCAGATTTCGAAACTCGACTCATCAATATTTTCCTCATGTACTGCAACATATCTATATCTTCCAAGAGTGTTGTAATCACTGACACGAACTGTCTGTAGTTTCTATAGCAGACGAAAGGTTTTCATTGTGCAATAATATGTCATGGATGACATCTACGTTTTCTTGGTGTATTAATGAAGGTGTACCGCAGCGAAGTTGATTAACAATGAATGTTTAGTAATCTGCAACTCAAATTCTCTCAGTATCATTAGGTCGTGTACAGTATGGTGGATCGAAAAAAAAACTTTTCCGAAATTGATATCGGCTCACACGGGAAAAGTTGCCCAAACATAACAATAGTTCATTGATTTTTTTTCAGTTTCCGGACAATGCCTCCGGGTGCCGCAATCGGCATAAAATTTTGGATAAATCAACATAGGCAACAAGCATTGTACCGTATGTAGACAGTTTGTTTTATCTTGCAATGCGATTCGGAAGTAGCGTATTTCTCTACGTGATCGCTCTTCAACTTTATGTACTGTACTAAAATCACTAATACGTATAGTTCCTTGCTTGTTTTAACAATAAAATTGCATTTATTGACGTCGAAGTTGCGCAAACAATAGGAAAGATGAATGGAAACATGATTCCATTATTGTGCCCATCAGCGCAAGTCGATACAGTTAAAGTTTGCTCCTGGTAGTGGGCGAGTTCATGTTGAATGAATGACATGACTGAAGGGAGTTGGGTTGCTGGGAGGGCCTGTGCTTTGCTTTAGTTTTGACTGCGATAAAATCAACGTTTGACTGTTGAGTGTTGACGGAGCGGGCGTTCTTTGACTTTAAATTGTTCGATTCGCGGGTGTGCAGTTAATATTCTATAATCGACTTTCTGGAGGCTAAACAATCGGACTTGTCAACAACGGTTGTAGTGTGCTGCGATGGAACTGCAAGCAACACCGGTAAACACATTTGTAGATTTGTCAGTATCGAAAAACGACTTCGAATGGAAATTCAGTGAGTAGAATGCCTTCTTCATTGTAACGAGCTTCCACTGCACCACTTGTTTCAACATTTGGAGGGAGACATCACTGGTCCAAGGGCTTACTCAGGTCCAATAGGGACGAAACTCACTTCGTGCGAGAGTAAACCAATAAGGTCTTACTAGGCAGTACCGCTTGATTGGCTGGACGATATATGACAAAGTAAAACATGATCTTAGTATTGACCGAAATTACTTGATGAGACTGTGCAGAGCTCTGTCGACAGGAGTTTGCTCACCAAATATACGTGACCTGAAGTACGGCCACGTGAATCATTTCCGGTGGCTGACGACGGTTTGCCTTTACGTAAGAGAAAAGTCATCTAGTCCTTCTTTAGTTTGGCTCGTCAAATTCATTGTGATTGTCTACGTTTCGATGTGGTTCGCGATTCGACGGCATCCTTCTTGCAGTGACGGGCGCGACGCGAACCCTGTGGAAAATGGACTTGCTTTCGTCAGTAATTTTATCGGATAACCTGAAGAAAATAGTATTTTCTGTTCTCCGAACAAACGTTTTTTTTCGCACATCCTGAAAATATGTTGCTGGCGATGATCACCGGCTCTTCTTCAGTTATTCCAACTCTTGGAAGGTGACGAATAAAAAAGGATCGCGGCAAGGCACCAAAGAAATCCATTCGATAGTTTGTCATGCCTGACATTAACTTTGAAACTAAAACTATTATGATATGATAAGCAGGTATTCCGTCAAAGTCACCGAACCGCGCTTGACTAAAGCGCCTACATCGCAAGAAGTAGAAGAAAACATCAAAAATGCAGCAGTCGCAGCTAAGTTGATTGTACGAAAAGTTATTGTAGCATCCAAGAAGAAATGTGGATTTGTAGGAACAGACGGCTTCATTCGAGCAAGGCTACTGTCCGAAAAAAAATATTCCCACTTTTGAGTCGCAACAAGGCCTCATCACTAAAGTTTAGATCTTAACAACATGCCTATTGTCTACTGGCTGGATGGGTGGGCGGAGTTCGACGTGCAGCTACCTTCACGTTGTGAGCTCTGAGTTATTTTAAGCCATATTATCGTTAACGTAAGCAAAGAACTGAGCATATTGGTGATGCCAGTAAAGGACATAAAGTTGAAGAACGATCACGTACAGAAATATGCTACTTCCGAACCGTATCTGAAGATAAAACAAACTTTCTACGTTCGGTGTAATGCGTGTTGCCTATGGTGACTTTTCCAAAACTTTAGGCCGATTGAGACACCGGAAAACATCGTCCGAAAAATGCGAAAAAAATTCAGTGAACTTCTGTTAAGGTTGGGCAACTTTTCGATTTGGATTTCCTTATCGATTTCGAAAAAAGTTTTCTTTCAATACACCCGAGTGTACAGTTCCTGAGCGATTGACATATATCAAGATGGATTTTGAGGTGACATCCTTCAAGTAGGGGTATTCAATAATATTTCGGTTTCCCTTCCTGTTCCTTGTTCAAGCTTATTCACAAGTTCATTCTGTCTTTGCGTTCGGATTAAAATTAAATTCTATGGTCAGTAATGTAGTTTAGAATTTTGTGCCCATTGTGAATATTTTTGGTTCTAGTTTGAACTATTCACATCAATTTTGTTAAAAATTAAACAAAAAGGGACAATAATAATAATAATAATAATAATAATAATAATAATAATAATAATAATAATAAAAATATACATAAATCAATGACGCTTGAACGGACTAACTTATTTCTATTCAAAGTGAAATAATAAAGAAGTATACAAAATTCAATTTGAAGTTTCTTTCTTTAAATATTACGCTCTTTTTGCCACATGAAGAATACAGAATTATTATAAAAACAGTAATAGTAGTAATGGAAATAAATAAGCGATAGTTTATGAAACCGTTATGCATGATAAATCGAATATTTTCCAGTCGTGTTTCAAGTTCCAAGTTTATTAACTGACAACTTAAATTATTGTTCGCTTACATTGATTTCTTTTTAATGAACAGGAGGATTACATTTGGTGCTATGAAACAACGATTGATTTTGAAAGCATGCCTTTTATTATTAAAAACGAAAAGAATTAGTGATATCCTTTTCCAATAACGGGTTAGTATTTAAGATGGATCCCATTCTTCACGCACTGAATCCATACGAAAGAGTTTTCTCGATCTATTACAGTTTCTAATCCAAGAGGATCTGAATTGAATTTGGTAGTTAAATAGATTTCTAAAACTTTAAGTTTTTCTATATAGTTAAGTACGGAAATAGAACTTATTTCTATGATACACAGTTGAACTTTGTTTTAATTCGAGTAGGTATGCTGCCATGTAAAGTTAGCAATTTTTGTTAAACATTTACCAAGCACTATATTGTAATGTTATAGAGTGAATGTTGTTATTATTTTTATTATTATTATTACTGTCCTTTTGCCAAAGTAGCAGAAAAATAATCATGGTAAATACAAAATTCTCACGTTCACCATTGACCCTTGAATTTAATTTTCTCTGTACCAAAACCAAAATGGATTTGGCAATAGGCATAATGAAGGAACAGGAAGAGACAACCGAGCTGTTCTTGGTCACTTCTACTTGAAGGATATCACTTCAAAAACCCATGTTTGTATGTGTCAATCGTTGAGAAACCGTCCAAATTCTAGTGCTACTGTGAGAATTTGAGTTTCTGATTTCTTAAAGGTCTGGCGTTGATTGTTAATGAACGTCGCCGCGGTGCAAACTCAATAATAATAATTACCATAATGATAATACTAATACTACTACTAATAATAACATTATTAACTGCGTTCTAGTAGTGATAAAGAAGGTTTCAGCGGTGATAGTGATATTGTGAATACCAGAAGTCCGGATTTATTTTCAGATTTACGAAAATCTTATAGTTGGATTCAAGAGGTGACTTGAACTAAGCAGGAATCACATTGAGCTATATAGAAAATCTTTTACGCTAGCACATCATCTTATTTTTTGATAAATTGAAAGTTGTTAGTGTAATATATATATTATAAACGTGTACGGCAAGAATAACTGAAAAATGTCATAAAAACGTCAAAGCATTGAGTGGATTCGAACCCGATTTTAAGTATTGCATCGATACAAAAATATACTACTTAACACGCATGATTATAGCAAACAACTATGGAACGCTCCTTCAGTTGTATTGGCAGATAACGAACTCCTTAACATTCCTAGTTTTTTAATCACTATCTATATCTTTTCTTCGAGAAGCGTGGCATTTTTTAAACAAAGGTTTCTGCATTAATGATAACGTACATTTTTTGCTAAAATTATAATTATATGAAGTATCAAAAAAGTAACTGAGAATTTGAAACCGCAAACTGTATGTTGTGTTCGAAAATCTTTGTATTTTATTATTCCCCCTCCCATTACTGTTAAAGCGTTGTTGCCAAAGTTGCAATTGTATGGGACTTAGAAAAGTTTATTTGCGCATTAATGAATTCGAGAAGTGTACATTTCTTCGCAGCAGTTTGTCCATGACAATGCAGTACTTATTAAACTCTAGTCTTTCTCCTGATCCTTGCGTTTCTGATGTATGGACCACCTTGATTGATACGACGAAGTATCTTCAAGCAAATGTTACTTTCTGGTTTATTAGTCTAATGATTTAGTTCATGAAGTTAGAGGTGTCCATAATGAGTACGGTTTTGAGTATGTAATATGTCAAAACTTAGCAAAGAATTGGTAATAGAAACAAGTGAAACGAATTCACTGGGTTAGTACCTAATTGGAAAGATTAATTCTCGTCGATGTCAACTAGATGAAACCTGTTTTTCAAGTAACATAGCTTATAATATCTACCGCAAGTGTTACATAAATATAATACCAAAATTTCCAGAAGAAATGATTGTGTCGAAATTTACATCTAATAGAAATTTTGTATTTACTAATATATTTAAACATAATATTGCGACTTGATACATTTTTCTAGTTTGTTTATATAATCACGAAATAGTGTGAAATGTTTCAAACATGACAATCGTTATATGAAACTAATCACTAAAGGGACTGAGTGATACTATTTTATGCGTATATACGTTAATATTAAATTCTAGAGAAATGATTCATACTTATGTCAGTATCTTGTAAGAAATAAACTTAAGTACATCAATGTTTTAATGATGATTATTATCAGTTGTAGCTTCTCATAATATTACCCTATTTACATGTAAGGATCATTTGTATTTCTCTACAAAAAAAAAAAAATAATAATATACTTTGTGCAATAAGCAATGAATTACAGTCTTGACTTCTTTTTAATAAATATTAGTCTACAGCTTAAAAAAACATCTTCAATATTCTAAATATTAAATACCACAATTCAATTACATGCAATATTCTATAACGTATCAAGTTTGTAATTAAGAAGAATTTAAAAGATCCTTAAAATAACAGTTTTATTTATTAAACATAACAACTTGTGCTTAACAATAGAACTGAATGTATGTTTCCTTTTCTGTTGAATGAATTGATTTAATGCTTGTTATTTGTTTTGTTCGTTGAAGAGATGTCAAAAATGTTATAAGATAAAACAAATATTCACTTATTGGAGATTTTACACTCAGGCAGGGAATACGAATTATATTGTTGAAGAATATCACCTCCATTTTACGAAAATGGTAAGCTCTTTTTTTATTTTGTAGATATATATGAAATAACATGGGGGTATTAGTAACAAATTTCCTCTTTACAAGGAATTGTAAATATAACACAGACACACACACTCATATACGAGGATAAATCGAAAAGTAAGGTGAAATTGCCTGTCAAACCCATAGTATTGTTGTAGCTAATTAATTCTTTTCCATGTTACAAGTAATCTTGTAATAGAAGTGTGACGGCTTGCACAACATTCTATGTCCACCCGTCTGGTGCTGAGAGCAACTCAAAGATGGCGCAACGACTGGAACATTACACCAAGGAGAAAGTGCGCGGAGTCATTCGTTTTTTCTGTGCCAAGGGAATAAAATCTGTGATATTCATCCAGAATTGGTGCAGGTCTACGGAGATAGTGTTATGTCGCTGAAACAAGTGTACGTGTGGTGTAATGCATTTGCAAGTGGTAGGAGTACTGTCACAGATGATGGCAGAAGTGGCAGACCATCAACGTCCAACACAGACACGAATGTGGCTGTCGTCGATGCCATGATTCGTGAAGACAGAAGAGTGCGGTTGCAGGACATTGCCAATGAATTGAATATCTCTTATGGTTCCGTAAACGGTATCGTCCTTGACCAACTGGGCTTCACAAAAGTGTGTGCGCGCTGGGTACCCAAGCTTCTGTGCAAAGAACACAAAAACCAGCGAATGGGCATTTCCCTGAGCCACCTCACACGTTATGCCGACGAAGGAAATTCATTCCTTCATCGTATCATAACGGGCGATGAAACTCCGATACCTCTATGGACACCTGAATCCAAACGTCAGAGCATGACATGGAAACATCCATCGTGACCACAGGCCAAGAAATGCAAGACAATAGCATCTGCCCAGAAAACAATGGCTACTGTCTTTTGGGACCGTCTCGGTGTTATTCATGTTGAATTTCTGGGAAAAGGGTACGACCATTAATGCAGACACCTACTGCCAAACCCTGGACAGGCTGAAAGCAGCCATACGGCAGAAACGGCGGGGGGACTCCGAGAGGGCATGTTGTTACTGCATGATAACGGACGTCCACATACAACCGAACGGACCCGTACACACCTCCGCGGGTTAAAGTGGGAAATTATCGATCACCCTCCGTATAGCCCTGATTTAGCCCCGTCGGATTACCATTTGTTCGGCTCCCTGAAGCAACATCTCCGTGGGCAGCGTTTCCAGACACTGACAGAGGCACAACAGGCTACACGTACCTGGTTAGGAAATCTGGAACCACATTTCTTTGAACAGGGCATGGATGATTTGGTGCCACGTTGGAATAAATGTTTAGACAACTACGGTTCCTTCTTTGAATAATAGTGTGATACCATACTTCAAACATAGTAAAGCTTCATCGACGTATCTCTGTACGCTTTTCTGTAAATCAACAATTCACCTTACTTTTTGATTCACTTATATATATATATATATATATATATATATATATATATATATATATATATATATATATATATATATATACACAGAGGGTTGATTAATTCGTGTGTCAATTTCATTTGTTCACTCTGGAAAAGTAGTATCAGGTAAAGCCGTGCAATTTGGTCTAACTTTAGACGAAGGACTTAAGTTTTGTTTCGTCATAGAAGCATGTCGCTTGTGCTAAAGATTGAAGAGATCAAAGGTCAAATTTCAAAGGTCAAAGGTCAAAGGTCAAATTTCGATTTTTTTCCTTATGAGACTGCAATGGTAAATTCTGAAAGAGCCTGAAAAAACGTAAATCGAAGTGATAACAAAGAAAAATCTGCATGGTATGATTCTATGTCGCAAGCCGACCAAATATGCGTCAATCAAGTGTCAAGGTCAGAGGTCACGGTCAGATCAAGTTCACAGATCATCTTGAGAACCCATTTGAATACTCTGAAAACAACGCAATGTCCGTACCTCATCATGTCAAATAGGTTCTCAAGGTGACCTTGATCTGACAGTGACCTCTGACCATGACACTTGATTGACCCATATGTGGTCGGCTTGCGACTTAGAATCATACCATACAATTTTTTCTTTTTTATAACTTTGATTTACGTTTTTCCAGACACTTTCAGAATTTACCATTGCAATCCCATAAAGAAAAAATCGAAATTTGACCTTTGACCCTATATCTCTTCAATCTTTAATACAAGTGACGTGTTTCTATGAGGAAACAAAACTTATGTCCTTCGCCTAAAGTTACACCAAATTGCACGGCTTTATGCCATACCACATTTGCATAGTGAACAAATGAAATTGACACACGAATTAATCAACCCTCTGTATACATACATATATGTATAAGCATGCATATTTTAGATACAACCATAAGTAATTACCTAAGAATTGTAAAATAACAATGATTATTTAAAAAACTGTTATAATGAAAATTTCAAATGAAACAGTAAATATCTATTCTTCGGTACTTTGTTCCCATGACGTTCGGCAGGTAATACTAAATCTTCTACTTTCAAAGGCTCCAACATGTCATGTTATATCACTGTCTTAACGTACGGTACAGCATTCATGCCGGTTTTTTTTCATATAAACTTATTGACTGTGAGCTGTCTCTCCATACTCCTTGCTCGGTTGCTACAGAAATTGATGCACCAATGATGTATGTTTTTACTCCTAACATCCCTTCTCCGCAATTACAGAAGAAAGATTTCTTCTAGCTCTTTACTAGCGGGTGACGTTCCCATTATAGCCGACACGTTCCCACGTTGAATGGCTATGCTTATGCGTTGAATCAGGAAACTTTTTGCTCGATTATCTCCTGATTTAATTGATAAACGGTGGCCGATTTCTTTTATAAATTTGAGACCTCCTTCTTCCCAAGAACCGCTAGATTCAATTGCTATTGCGACAAAGCAATAGTTGTCGAGTAGATTGCTATATTTATTCCTTTTTTCTTTCGCTTTTCGAGCAGCTTCGAGTCCAGCTTGTACTGAGGCATATTGTAGGTTAGAGGGGGCATAGGTGTCTGAACATGTGAAGTCCCAAATCAATGCCTTTCCTTTCTTCCAAGGTACTAATGTCATACCATCGGGTCTTTTTCCGTCAGATCGGCAGCATCCAATCGGTTCCCTCACTGCTGGGATCCCTGCTGATATTAATGCTCTTAATATTATATCATTTACACTTGAATGACGTGGGTGTCTGCCTGCGCTGCTTTTGCACGACAAACCGTGTAATCCTTTTTTATCTACAAAAGTGTTACAAATGGAGCAGTGGTGTGGATCATATATATATGCTCCCAACCGTAGTGCAACTGATACTCGGAAGCTCTCATTGGATAGGTGTAGGCCCAGAGATGGTGATGGTAGAGCTTGAAGCCATGCTCCGTTTTCTGGGGACATTACCGCTAAAAGTCTGGCTTTATCTTCGATGTTTTTTGTAGTCTGTAATAAAGAAGCTGCATGGCAATTAACGATGGGCTCGTCCCAAGCCGACTGATTGTTACGATTTTCGAGAGTCGGAGGGTCTAACCCAACTAAATTTGTCCATTTAGCTATGCAGTCCATCACATCTGGATTGATGATTTCGTCGTTATCCCATTGAAGACGTGATATATATATGCTTGTATATCAACAAATTTATAATTTATTTATACTATTTTGGTGTGTAGATTATGAGAGAAACACCAATTATATTACAGATTGCTACTTGGAAGTTTAGATTGTTTATCTTGTTGTATTCACATAGAACATAATTCAGTTGGTTACACTTTAACTGACGGAATCTTGTGTTTAATAGTATTTCTTTAGGTAAATTGATTTTGATGACAACTACATTGTACAATATTTTACCTTAATACCTTTCTTTTCATTGACAGTCCCAGTAATCCTCATACGTTATCTTTTTATACTTTTGTAATGAAAATTATATTGTACAATAATTACTTTAAAAGCTTTATTTTCATTGAAACTCCCAGTAATCCTCATTCGTTATCTTTTATGCTTTATTTAAATGTAGTTCTGGTATAAAAAATCTAGGTAAAAGTAAGATATATTTATAAACGTGTCTGGAAGGAATGTATTTGATAATAATAACGATACTAGAGAGAAAAATAGAAAAAAAAATAATACTTTGGTAATAAAATGATCTTCGTTATGAGAGAATAACCCAAATCAAAGCACAGGCTGGTTAAAAATATGCTACTAAACCAGGCAGAAAAACAAAATAAGGGAAAATTATGACCGTTTAAAATTTAGAGAAAATGCTATTAAATATTATACTAATATTAGGAAGGGAAATGTAAAACATCCAAGGCATATAATCATTATACTTTGAATGGTAGCTTAATTCGAATTATGGATAGGTAGAAATTCATTGATATGTTAAGTATTGTTAAGCGGATAAATATTTCGTACATATCTGTTATAAAAAACAAAAAACAAACAAAAAATAGTGTTTTGGGAAGCTTGTATCTACAGTTTCAGAATTCGATGAGAAATGACTACAAAAAAACGTTCCAGTGGAAATATAAGTAAGTTTCGCATTATTAGTGTGCAGCTGGCCGTTGTCAGCTCAAAAGCTCAGATAACGTGTAAATGAATCGTACATTGAGATGTGAGAACTGACAAGTTACTCCCAGGATTTTGAAAATTCTGTATTAAGTAGAGGACAAACTATGAAATCTGCTCTGGGCTGCATGTGAATAAAATGAAATGAAATGAAATCTTTGAGTTTTACGTCCCACGATTCTGCCCGTTAGGCTAAAGGAGACGGTGATGATGAGTAATGAATCAAATGGTGGAATGAAGAAAGTGAAAGGAAACGGGAGAACCCCGAGAAACAAACGCACATGGTGTTTGTCCACCGCGAGGCTCACTTGGCTGGGGTTGTGGTCGAACCCGAGACTCCAAACACCGGAGGTGAACTCTAACACTGAGCCACCGCGGTCCCACTGCATTTGAATAAAATTGAACATTTACAAAAGAGACAGATTGTGATGCATAAAGGAATGAAATAGGTGTAATGTGAAATAGCAATTAAGATTGCTTAATGTACTAGTACTTACTTGCAGACTTTGGTATTGTTTTCCTCACGGTTTCTTCGTAGATCAATATTTGCCAACACATAATTCTCCTTCGTCGCCTCAGCGATGAAGCAGTTGGAAATAAAGAGGTATTGCGACTCAGCGAAAGAAGTCATAGTCCAGTAAAGGTCATCTTTGTGCCAATAAAGGAACAAATTAGTAAAAATCTAAAAATTTTTATGGAAGTAGCGGAACGTGTCAGAAATAATGTACTAAAAGTACCCTATAGTCTCACTGTAGCTTTTCCTGCAATTTTCAAAAATGTCCGCTCTCTAGACGACGACAAGGAATTTACTGAAATTGTAACTCTTTACATTCAATGCTAAAGTCACCATTCTAATAATCACAAAGTTATGTATCATGTATTACAAAGAACAAGAGTTAGAAAATCTAAATAAATGGCATATATACCCACCGTGCTAAATTTCTAGAAGAAAAGGAAAAACAAAACAGATTTTTATCTAAAAAAAATATTTTTTCAGAAACCATGGGAAGTTTGCAACACCGACAGTTATTGCACATCAACAAAACACTACCAACAGAAGTCCTTGATACTTATCTCAAACATTGCCAACAATGACACAAATCGGTACAATACAAGCTGGGGAAAAAATATAAGCAATAATAATTTGTGAGCTCACAGTGCAAAAGTGCATAAGATGACATTTACTTTTAAGGCTCTAGTCACCTTTCGCTGTTTCTCAGAACTAAGAGTTATATATCATTAGAAATCTTAAGAAATGTAAATTTGAAGGAGGTAACACTTATACTAATCAAGCTCAATCTGTTGAAGAAGCGTAAAACCAAAAATTTCGGGACAAAACGGGATTTCGATTTAAATTGTCTAAAATTTGGAACACTGACAATGATCGTATGTTAACAAAATTCCACCACCACTTTCACTATCATAATTATTATTTCACTTTAAAATTGGCGTAAAGTTTTCCCAATGCAATGAGTTTTTATTACATAGTTTTATACCACGAAAAATAGCTCAAAACTATTTATTGACAGTATTAGGAAGTAAGAGAAATTAGTAGTCGCCTTTGCATCGGAAAACCGTGATTCACACACTTATAATCACTCACAACTGCAATAGTCATTTGAATGTAATTTTGTTCTTAAATATTTTGTTTATAACTAAAATGCAATTTTCCTACTGGTGATATTGAAATCAAATAACTAGTCCATTCAGATTTATTTTATTAGAAATCAATGAGATTATCTTTTCTATCTCGTTCATCTCGATGGTCTTCATCATTTGGTTTTGCAATCATACATTAAATTCCTCGACACTGACGACATAAATAAAAGCACACAGTTCCTGCTTTCCAACAACCGTACATATGTTTAGAGCCCTTTTTACAATTACAGGATATTAAATGCATGACATTACACAGAGAATGTTTCTTGGTCATTCTTGCTGGTACAAGAATATCTCCTAATGTTTCCGTCCCTATTCAGTCGATTACATATCATTTTCAGGCCACACTTCATCATGGTGATACGCTCTCAAGATATGAGGTTTCGTACCATCACTGGTGAGTGGCAATGTTGTTAACTGTATTTCGTTGTGAATATGGCAGTGACTTACTGCACTGATGGATGGATTATACTGAATTCATCCAATGAGGTTACTATTACTGCACAACAATGAGGTGTTAATAGAAATGATGTGCCAGTTTCAATCAGAGATTGTACACTAGCATTATCGTGCATGATAACGTGAAGTTAGCTTCGTAGATCTTCCTGTTTTTGAGATAATTGTAATGCTTTTTGCTTTCTCTGTCTATACAAAGCATAATGTGTCGCATCCAGTTGAAGCATGGTAACTGAGGAAAACAATTAACATATTTGCCCATGCATTTTGCAAATTCTTAGTACTAAATTCTTTTATCACATCTTGTCCACGTTCTGGCTTTCGAAATTAGATATCATACTGATTATTACCTTGCGCAAGCAAAAGTATTGAATTGTCAATATCCCAACCAATTACTACGATGTAACTACAAAGATTTAAAGAATTGGCCAGAGCAGTTTTAGCTATAAGTGCGCAGGATCACTTCTTGCTTGCTCGGTTTGAATTCCAGCTTCTGTCAAATGAACCATCAACTCATGGGTGAAACAATCCTTATTTTTTATAATTACACAATCATCATATATTTAGTAGTTGATAATATGGTTTCATTTGTGAAAAGTACCAAAGCTGAATGAACCTTTGATTAAGGTCGTTCCTGTTCATCGGCTTTGGTACAGTTTCTAGTACAATACCCATCAAAAATAACTGTAGCTTTCTTTCCAAAGTATGTAAGTACATCGTAGACATACCAGTTGTACACGTCAAGGTATGTCTTAGGTTGTGGCCAAACAACATGATGTACAATCTAGCATCCATCTATAACGTACACATTGTTTCCAATATAAGTTTTAGAATCTGTCCAATATTCAAACATATCATATAAAGCATATTTTTCGTTTTCCTTATGGACATTTGTGTGAAGAGAGAAGGTGATTAGAGTGTAAGCTTTGTAAACAAAACACTATCAGAGAATTTCTTTGGACTTCACTTCGTATATGATTAGGTTGAACATTAGTATGGTGTTTACAGCCAGAACCTGATCATGTATGCGATTTGGTTTGTACATTACGGACAGTAGGTGTTAACTTTTACATTCCCAAAAGTCTATCCATACGTTCCCTCCACAGAGAAAAATCCTATTCCCTTAGCAATATCACAGTTGACCATATCATTGTCTACCATGTCAGTCCTTAGCGACGCGAGCACCGGATATAAAGGGAATGGAGAATGCTGGCAAAACCATCGCAAGAATTTCTTTACATTTAATATATCAGGTAATTCCTTGATTTGGTATAGTTCCACATCCCGACAGGTGTGAATTTCATGCCTATCTTTGCTTAATAATTTTTCAAGACATTCTCGAAAGTGGCATGCTGCTGGCATGCTATACTCACATTGATATTACCTTTTCAGCCATGCTTCCCCCATGGGTCTGAAAGCTGCTGACTGTTCTCTTTAAAATCTGCTCAATCTTTTATCAGGCCATATACAACTACAAAACATCTTTCCTACGAGTAGTAAAATAATCGTCTCGTGTAAGTAGCTGGAACTCACGAGGATCCATTTCATCCTCGAACTACAACATTTCTTAAGTACCGATGTCCATATTTGGCATACAAAAGATGCCCAGCTGCATGGAAGTGTCGTAACATTTGTCGTATGCAGAAAAAAAGACGAAGATTCCTGCATCCAGTTCTCTCGGCACGCATTAAAAGACGAATAGTTTGTACAAGCTGAAAGTACAAGGCAAATAACTTAGAAATACTTTTTTTCTGCAGCGGCGTCCATGAATAATTTCATGTCATTTGCAATCTTGGTTATATTTGATTGTTGAACAACTACATCAGCATCAATATCTTCTTCAGTCATTAGAGGAATACAAATATCATACAATCGACGTGCAAACTTCTCAGACAGTCGAAATCATTAAATGCAATTGCTAACTGTGTTTGAAAATGAGTTCGCAAAATAAGAATTGCCTAACATCGTCTGTGGAATGGAGTTACTAAGATACACAAAAGACCAAAATTCTTCAATGCTACTACCTTTCATTACATATGCACCTGCTGCCATAAATGATTAATGTGTGGAGAAAACCAAATCTAACAACCACCAAAGGTAATTCACCAGAATTTCTCCTTGGTGTAACAATGTTACATTCTTTAACGTATAAAGGTTGATCGAACAAGACTAAGCACATTTTTGATTGTTTATTGTACATTCTTTGCTGGCAAACATAAGCGCCGAGTTAATAGCATCCATGCTTGTTGGCTGAAGATTGATGAAAGCAGAATCACTACTTGAAGTGTTTGGTAGTTGCTGTTGTTGTTATCAGCTGAATGAATCCATTCCAATTACAGCAAATTGGTGTCTTCAAACAACTTGAGTATCATCCACGTTCCATCGTAAAGAAGGTGGGTTTCAGGTTGGTTATTCAGAACCCGAAAGTATATTATATCTTCAACCATTAAATCCAGAAGGAAGGCATTTTTGAGTGTGCACGTCAAAACTGGTATCTTGCATCCATTCTTTGAACCAAGGTAATGTTCAATGATTCGTAAACGACTCAAGATGGATGGAAAGCATTAGCTGATATTTTTGTACCAGCAAGAATGACCAAAAAACCTGCTCCGTGTAGTATCATGCATTTAACATTCTGTAACTGTGAAAAGTGCTGTGAACATCTGTGGAGTTGCTATAAACCAGGAATTGGGTGCTCTAATTTATGTCATCAGTATCGAGGAATTTAATGTATGAATGCACAAGCAAATGATGAACACCATCGAGATGAACGGACTAATAAAATAAAATAAGTTTGAATGGACTAGTTATAAAAGTGTTCTTAAAGTGCATACTAACGCCTAATATAAACATCAAGTTTTTTCAATATTATTAGTAGGAAAATTGAGTTTAATTATAAACAAGATATTAAAAGCAAAATTACATTCAAATGACTATTGCAGTTGAGAGTGACTTTAAGTGTATGAATTACGGTTTTCCCATGCAAAGTAGACTACTAATTTCTGTTATTTTCTTATACTGTCAATAAATAATTTTGAGCTATATTTACGTGGTGTAAAATATGCCATAAAACGGTTATTGAATTGGGAAAATATACGCCAATTTTAAAGTAAAATAATAATTATGATAGTGAAAACGGTGTTGGAGTTTTGTTAACATACGATCATTGTCAGTGTTTCAAATTTTAAACAATTTATATCGAAATCATGTTTTGTCTCGAAATGTTTGGTTTTACACTTCATCAGCAGATTGAACTGGATTAGTATATGTGTTACCTCTTTCGAATTTACATTTCTTAATGTTTCTAATATATATAACTCTTAGTTCTGAGAAATAACGGAAGGTGACTAGAGCCTTAAAAGTGAACGTCACCTTACGCAGTTTTGTCCAGAGTGGTCAGAAATTATTATTGCTTATAATTTTTTTTTCCTCAGCTTGTATTGCACCTCTTTGTGTCATTGTTGGCTACGTTTAAGATAAATATCAAGGGTCTTTGTTGGTGGTATTTTGTTGATATGTAATAATTGTCGGTGTTGCTAACTTCCCATGTTTATGAAAATATACCTTTTTCTAGATGAATAGCTGTTTTCTTCTTCCTTTGTTTCTGGAAATTTAGCACTATGGGCATATATATTATTTATTTAGATTTTCTAGCTCCTGTGCCTTTCAACCATACATGATCCATGACTTTGTGATAATTAGAATGGTGACTATAACATTAAATGTAAAGAGTGACGAATTCCGTAAATTCCTTGTCGTAATCTAGAGATTGCGGACATTTTTGAAAATTGTAGGAAAAGCTACCGTGAGATTTTAGCGGACTTTTAGTATGTTATTCATGACATGCTCCGCTACTTCCATACCAATTTTCAGCTTGTAGGTAATTTGTTCCTTTCTCAACCTTATCTTTACTGGACTATCAGTGTTTTAGTTGTGGTTGAGTCAAAATGTAAAAGTACTTTGTAAAAGACAACTCACTATTATCAACAACTAAACAACGTTGAAGGTGGCAAATGCTCCGAGAACTAGAAGAGGTATTTTCAGAAATCTCCAAATCCTTGTTGCCAATGTTACTTTTTGCTTGACTAGTATTACAACTTCAACTAACTATTTCAAAACACTTCCAATCGTTTTGTTCAACGTTCCTGCCAGATTATTTCCTAGTTCATTGATAGATTCTTCTGTGGCGTTCAAAAGTGCATACTTCATAGATTTATGATGGGATAGTGATGTCAGAAATGCGGACAGAGAAACAATCTGTTGTTTTGTTGTTTATCAAAGATAAGACAGGCAGCAAGAAAAATTCGCTATTTTTAAAATAAATTAAATTAGAAAAAATGAATTGAAATGCAACTCAAAAGTGATTAAACATCGATGTTCTTTCTTTACTTTCCACTTAAAATAAAAAATCTCAATGCTCGAAATAACATAACTCATTATGTACATAAATACTTAGCAAATTCACATACTTTCACATCTCCTGTGAAATCAATGTGAAATTGGAAACATTTCCGAGTCACAAATTAGTTCACATTTAGTGTAAAAAATACATTAGTATATCCATTCAGTGTTTATGGTAAAATCACAGCAGCAAATATAGTCTGCATAGAAATCATTTGGTAAGAAATGGTGAGTACAGCATAAATGTTGACAACACTAGCACAGTTGATAGGAGAACAGTCAAGAACAAATGACATAAACATAGCAACGTTGATATTGTAAACAGATCACTAAGCACAAAATGTAAGTCTCGAAATCACTGCACAACATTTTTATACGTAACATGACTAGAGTGTTCATTCAGTGCAAGTTGATAGCAGAGTAAGGTAGAAAGGTTAATTATAGGCTAGTAATATAACAAAATTAAGGGAATACAGTCTATGACTACCGCAAACACGTAAGATATGAGACTAGGAGAATAATAATACAATTGTGAAAGTAAAAACATAATATATATTAAATATCATTACAAGCTAGAAGAAAAATTAACAGAATATTACCAATAGAAACAACAGATAATACAACACAAAAGAATGATGATTTCAGGTTTTAGGCAGAAGCAACAAGACAGGCTATCACCAAACGCATTCTTAAAACTCTGACTAAAATATACCAAAAATTATTCTTTCTTCTTGCATTAAAGCAGCGAGACGTGAACCGACAAAAAATGTGGCATCAGTCTATTCTTCAAGTATACACAAATGTCTAACTTATAATGCAAACTTTTTCATTTATCGTAAATCACCATCCATCTTTATGACAAAATATGTAATTTCACTATACAAATTGTAGGCAATGAAAATTCTTCATGCATGAAATCACTAAGAAAAACACAAGAGGTTTTAACGGTATATATTCTTTTGAAAAGAAAATATTGACGGAGCATATTTCCAATAACTACTAACATGTCGCTAAAACTATCCATAAAAAAGACATTTTAGTTAATCGCATCCACACTCAGATCATAAGATGCATCTGGAAAAATACGAAAATAACGTGTGAATTCCTTCTTCATTACTATCATAACATGGATAGCATATAAATATAAAGTAACAGTCGCGTATGTTTTCCGCATTTCTTTCTTCTACTAAAGATAGTATATCATGTGAATGTTGATTTGGTGCCAAAGTATATAAGCTGTTAAGTATATCATTTCAATGTTGATTTGGCGCCAAAGTATATAAGCTGTTAATAAGATATCCAAAAAACTTGTTCTATAATTTTAACCAACAGTTCTAAGTGACTGAGAAAAACAATGCAGTTAATATGAGTACTCTTTTCTTTCGTTCCATTCTTTGCTGTAATTGTTCTTGTCGGAAGGAACTTAGAAACACAAAAGAACGAAACAAATTCCATAATAACATGGCCAGTGTCAAAACAAGATTCGTCACCAACTTCACATATGTTCCTCATCCTTCAAATCTTTCTTTGAGAATCGTATATGTTTCTAAAATAACCTTCATCGCAGGGAAACAGCTTGCACTTCTTTACCTTCATCCAACAGGTTCCTTAGGGCGATCTCGTAAGCTAAGAAATCTCTCAAATTTACTTATGTTATTAGTCCGTTTGAGAAATAGTAAGCTCCTAAAGTCTACTTTTACGTAAAAGTGACGTCCTAGTAGAAAATAACAAAATGACCGAAACGAGTAAATAATGTTCAGAAGTTCAAGTTCATAATGGTGTCGAGGTTTCTCACTTTTACTTAAGCTACGGATACAATGAGCAATGGGTCCTTGCTCTGGAAAATGTTGAGAAGTTATAGGTTGTTTGAGAACAGCAGAAAAACCACGAGTGGATGCATCACAAAATAGGTATACAGGGTGTTTCGGATTGTAATGCATTGCATACGGCGATTTTGTGATAATGAACTTGATATTCTGAAAAACATTTTTTCTCCATGGTAACGGTACTTCTTTCTAAGGAGCGAGTTCAAATGTTCTGTACTTTCTGAAATATTCGGTAAAAGTAGTCTTACAAAAATAGTTCATACTAAAAACACTTTTATGTATTTTTCGTCTTTGGACGTTTATAATGTAGTCAGTTATTCTCTTGGAGATTCTCAGACCATCGTTCGAAATATCGTGTCCCAAAATCTTTATTAAAAATAAGCCATTTTTTTCTGATGCAAGTGTGAGACCACGTTCCCTAATTTGTTGATATAATTTCTCGGTAAGTGTAATAACATCGTCAAAAGTGTTTCCGCCCAAAATGCTTCCAGGTACTTAAAAACTTGTTCAGACTCTACTTTTGTACCGTCATCTTCACTAATCCGTTTAAACCTGCAGAACACGTAATTAAACCTTGAGGAAGAACTTGAAAAGTCAAGGAACAAAATCCTGGGATTGAAAAAGAAGTGACCTGCAGAAAATCCTCAGCAACTCTAACCAGGAGAAAACCACTCATTAAGTGAGTAGTACACAAGTAGCGACACCTACTAAGCCGCGAAATAATGTCCTCTTTCGACAGTACAGGAAAGCTATATGGCGCTATATGGCGATTAATTTCTCCTGCGTCGATTATAAAACGAAACAAGCCAGACTTGTTTTTCACGAAAATAAAAGGGGAATTGTAACTTAAAACACATCTCATAATTACTTCTTGTTTGGACAATGTTTGAAACTATTTAACTTCTGTTTTTAAGTGACGCGGGATAGAGAAGTATATACAGGAGTGTTATCTAGCATTTTGATCTAATGTATGTAACCTTTAGCTACCCCTATGTTATTCTCTGACCAGGAAAAGCAATTCCTGAACTCATTTATTACAAAATATAACTTTTACTTACGACTATCAGAAAGTAAGGACTAATGTACAAACGCTTAACGTCAAACCCAGCAAGAAAATTACTGTTTTCTTTACTAGCTAAACCATGGTTTTTAAAACTGTATGTTTTAGTTGGATGATGTGTAACCGGCATATTGACAGTAGCGTCACCTAAATGAAGATTTGTCTCTAAAGACAACTTTTTGCCAGTATAATTGATTACTCTTATCACAAGATTGGTACACTCTACTCTTCCTTCATTTACAAAATATCAGCCTTGGAACAGATTGTTCCATTGGGTTGCAAGTCCTAGGACCTCTTCTGTTTTCCTTATACATCAACGATTTACCTGAGCACATTACCCATTGTAAATATCACTTATATGCAGATGCTATACAATGCTATTCAACCACTAATCCCCTAAATTTAACCACCGCGATTGATCACTTAAACAGTGTCATTGAAAGTATCTGCACAGGGGCACGTAAAAATGGACTGCAAGTAAACCCAACCAAATCAGAATATATCATGCTTGGTTCTCGTAAACTACTTTCCACAATCAATACTACAACCTACCGAATGTTATTGTAAACAATATAGCCATTCCTGTAAGCGATAGCGTCAATAGCCTATGACTCCAGATCGATAAATTCCTAAATTGGACAGACCATATTAATAGAGTATGCAAGAAAGCTTACGGCTCCCTCCATTCTATTCAGCGAATAAAAACCTTGTTTCCATTAAAGCGTCCCTGGTTCAGTCATTAGTAATCTCTCATTTAGATTATTGTGATGCAGCATATGTTGATTTAACCGAAGATCTGGCAAAACGTTTGCAGCGCATTGAGAATGCCTGCGTTCGATTCATATTTAATAAAAAGCGCTTCGACCACATCTCCCATTGTTATTAGAAACTAGGATCGTGCAATCTAAATACCCGCCGCCGCATTCATTCTCTAATACTTTTATATAAAATAATTAATAGTAAGAAACCTACTTATCTATCCTCTAAATTTAAATTTCTCGGCGATACTCACCCACTAAATACCCGTTCTAAAGGAAATACAACACTCGCCGTTCAAACGCACAAATCTAATTTCTTTTCCAAATCTTTCACACTATTTGTCACCAAAGCTGGGAATGACATCCCTGAAAGTATCAGAAACTCTGGTTCAGTGTTGACTTTTAAACGACGGCTTAAAGAATATCTTTCTAATGTAGGTCTTCAGTAAGAAAAAAATGTTACACACGAAACTATTCCTGGCGTTACCATGCAGTAGTTTTCTTCTTCTCTCCCTTTCTATTTCTTGTCATTTTCTTTTCTATTCCCTTCTGATACATGTGTATGAATGTATACATTATAGACAATCACTTAAGTAGGTGCATCATTTTATCTATAGATAGTGAATCATAGGAATGTATTTTATGTTATATATAATCAAGATTGACGTATTTGTTTCTCCTTGTATAGTTTAACATGTCTTTAGCATGTCTCTTGTTTGTTTTAGTGTTTATTTTATATGTAATAAGTTTCATTTTCATTTTTCATGTTTTATTTTCTGTATTGTTATGTATGTCGGTAACTCTTTAACGTGCCTAACTGTATGTCATTTTTATTCTCGTCGTAAAGAAAAGAAATAAAAGAGATCCGGCTGTAAAGAAAAATGTAAATGGTTGAGTGGAAGAAAAGGTTATGCCTTAACTCCGCCATTTTAAATAATAAATAAATAAATAAATAAATAAAAATAAATCATTAAAATTTTGAACAGACAGTGTAACACTAGGTTTTCGGTGGTAAGGTTACAGATTTTGCAGTTATAAATACGTTTGCATTAAGTTGTTCGAAAACTGTATCAAAAGTATGACGTTCCGGTAGTTCGTGTTCAGTGGGTTTCCCAAACCTAACCATATGAAATACTTAAAAGTATTGGTTATAGTAACATAAGGAGGAAACAACCAATCATTTTCCAACAAAACGGAAGAATCGAATTTGACTACTACTCTAAAACTATGCGTGAAAAGAAATCTTCACTTTTAAAGTTCAGTTTAGAAAATAAAAGCTAACGTGTTACTTTCAATGCCTTTACCTGGAATATCACGGAACTAGTACGTCTTTTTACAAAAATGGTATTACGAAGAAGAAGTTATATATTCCAGATGAAAATTTGACATCCAGTATCCAACATGGATTTTTACTCTTTTTGTTCAATATTAATATTATTAAAGCAAACTCCTATCTCTAAAAAGGCGTGGTAATGGTTTAGATTCTGATAGTTTTTCTCCCTCTATTCCCCAAACTATTCTCTCTATTTAAAGCATCGCAATTATTGCCACTAAACGTCTATTGTATCATATTGCTCACTAATGTTTTGCCCGAACAGTGTATATTGTGATTCATGTAAATTATAGTATGATTTTGGTTGCGCATGTTATGCTTGTTCGGATAAGTAACAGAAGTACTCGTAGGAGAATACATTCTGTTTACTTATTATTATATATGTCGCCCTTACATTCAGATGTATGAAAAGGAGAATAAGAGTTATATTTTTGTTGTTCAAACGGGAGAGAACCTGCTGACTGTTGATTACTACGTTGTTTCCCAGCTGATAAGATACCATGGACTTCTAAAAGTGCAAAGGTTTTCTTTTCTTTGCTGCTGTTCATAGAGAGGAAGTGAGATATGAGAATTATGACACAACGAATCATCAGCTATCCTTGCAATGAATTCCGGTCCACTGTATCGTAATACTTCCTCCTTAGACTTTGCTTTACTTACCGTCTTATAAATCACAATTAACTCTTCTGACTGTTCTTCTAACACAAATTCAAACAAAGCATCCACAGACGTAAACGATTTATTACATGCAGGTCTAAAGTGTTGAGGCAACAATCCTTTGAACTGTTGCTGAATACAAACGCCTTAATCTAAACTAACTATGAGGTTTAGCTTGTCGTAAATATATGTCATGTGGGTTCGCCCTATTTCTAGTCTCTTGATCTAATAGTGTTCCGTTAACTTCTTAACTACAAAGCCTCCAAGAAATTTAATCATATGTTTCTTAATATACGATAAATTCACGAATTTGATTTAGTTAAGACTAGAAACCACGCTAAAGCCGGTTGCGTTGAAGATTGGGAAGAAAATGACGTTTCTCAACTTCGTTAAACTAACAAAGATGCAGTATGATCACAATGTTATAAAAAATCTAATGATACCTTCCATATACTTGCCATGAAAAAATGTCGGACGCACAATATAATATAGTGACGTGACTAGAGCTTGTGGCATGATACTTAAATGCATGACGTTTCCCAAAAATCTATAAAAATAACCTTTCTAAACATACACGAATAAACAAAATTACACTGCAAATACGAGAGGGTGGAATAAGGGTGATAAAACGAATATACTTTGAACAAATTCTAACGGGGCGCCGAAATCAAATTAATACAAAATCTATCCTAATTTTCCTCAGCTTTATGACAAGAATTGCAACAAAGTGGTAAAGTAACACATTTCCACCATGTGCTGTAATTCATTGTGAGTTCAAAAGCTCAGATAACGTGTAAATGAATCGTACATTTTGCATGTGAGAAGTAAAAAGTTGGGCCCAGAATTTTGTGAATTCTATATTAGATAGAGCACATAGAAAACGGGATTTGGCCTGCATTTAAATAAAATTGAACATTTACAAAAGACAGATTGGGATATTTCAAGTGTTCAAATAGTTGTGATGGGAAATAGCAATTGACATTATTTAACTGAAGTTACATTTTAAGAGATTACACATTTTTATCAACAACTAAGGAAGGTTGAAGATGGCAAATGCTCCTAGAACTAGAACAAGGTATTTTCTAGAAAACTGCAACCCTTTGTTCGCGGTAGCAATTCAACTTCGACTACCTATTCCAAACCTCTAACAATCGTTTTGTTCAACGTTCCTTCCGGTTTATTTCCTACTCCATTGAAAGTTTGTCCATGTGACTACTGCATTGACAGTTTCGAAAGTGCATACTACATAGATTAATCATAGGATGGTGATAACAGGAATGCGTACCGGGAAACAATCTGCTGTTTTATTGATTACGAAATTTCACATGTAATAATAAGACGACAGACAGTAAGGAAACTTCCTTGTTCTAAAGTAAATGAACTTAGAAAACACTGAAATGAGACTTCAACAGTGATTAAACAATGTTGCTTTTCATTCAGTTCAATTTAACATAAAGTGTTCCAATGTTCGAAATAAAATAGCTAATAATGTAGGTAAATACATAGCAAATTCATATACCTTCACGTTAGATATTCTTAGGCAAAATATATTGAAAATTGTTTTAAGTACTTTCAGGACTCACGAAGCTATTTGCGTAGAGAAAATTAAGTTAAAATCAACTTTAACGTAAGATTTGCAAAAGTAGCTCTTAAAATTATAGTTTCTCCTACTTACTTTCAGGGAAAATTTGCACATTAAAGCAAGACTAAATGTCTGCTTTAATTCAGAGAAAGCAATAATGCTCATTTACTAATTATAGAGGAAAACATATGTGAACAATATCTAATAATATATTCAGAAGCATTATCTTAGTAACATTCTTTCTTTTGAAAAAAAATTAGATTATCACTGATTATCATAAATATATTGTAGTGATTTTCCAACTATCGGTCCCATAGGTACTATTGTTAACGTATCGGGAACAATGAAAATTCTTAATTACACTACTACTAGCGTCTACTTTCAAAGGAAATTCTGGTAGTCGACAAGGTAAAACTTTCTCTAGAATCAGGGGCTTATACAGGACGGACTTCGGAATTGGGTCTGTGAGATGTAATACTGCTACTTAGAGCTAGTTTTGAGACCAACGAACTCTGGAATGGGTTTTATTTATATATAAAATAAGAACGTTTCCTCTTCTGGGGTGGGGGCGATCGGCCCAATCGGCCCTATATCCGCCACTTATGATTTACGAAAATGTTCTTAAATAAGTAGAAACACTTATGTCTAGTCGGTTCGAGCAGTCCCTGTATAAGACTATTGAGAAAGATTTCCTCGAACACTAGGACATAATAATAATTATGAACGGTTAGAAATAAATCATTATCTACGCTCAATATAACATGGTTCACATAACTTCAAAGAAAATGTTAATAAAAGCAGGAAAATTAAATATTAGCGAAGCCAATTATATTAGCAAAAATATTAAGTAACTAATAATGTATCCTTTGAAATAGATGTAAGAAGTGAAATTACCAGATGTAGTAAATATTCAAGATATACTTGATTAATAACAGTATATTCAATGTTATAGCAAGGATCTTTTGCGAAATTGCCTACATACTAATGGACATATACCTTATGGTGTTATATGTAAATAAATTTATGTTGCCCAAAAATTCCTGATGATTTCATTTTAACTTAGCCATAATGAGAAATTCATATATATTTTCTGTAATTCAAGAGTACCCAAACTAGTTCCTAAGAAACCCTTTATTATTTTACTGCCACTTATACTGATCCTATTTCAAATCTCATCTATTTTACCAGGTGACACAACGAATGGGAATGTTAAGAACCTTTACGATTTCCCTGAGTATATGCTACCTCAACACTTACGTTTTGTGTTTTAAGTATGGTAAGAATATAATAAAACTCTGCTTTTATAATCGTAAGAATAATTATACATTTATAGTGTGAAAAGTCTGAATGAAACTACTTATTGTGAATGTGTCTTATACTATACTTGTTTCAATTGCCATTAAATGCACGGATATTGAGTACATACTTCAAATTAAATATAATATCAATTATATACATTGAAACTGTTGTATATCAGTTTGTGTTTGTGCCATATTTTGTTTGCCAATTTCGAGCCTAATCTGGTAGGGGTAGTGATCTCGTTGATAAATCCCATTTCCTCGTTACAAAACACTTGTGCATTTCAAAGTTACTGGAATATTTTCTAAATGAATAAGTTAGTGATATTGTTATTTTTAATTAATTTTTGTTTTTAAAGTTGTAGTTAATCATTACGTAACGATTGTTACAATGTGATTGTCCTATTAAGATAGAGCAGATTCTTACAACTCTATTTCGAACCAGGTCAAAACTCACACATTCAAAATCCCACCCGCAGAAAATGTAAAAAAAAAAAAATATCATAACCCCACAAACAATCATAACTTCCACAAATCATCATAACATTAACAAACCATCATAACCCCTACAAAAATAGTCAAATCTACCCAAAATACGAACGGCCATAACTCATACAGCCAAGACCCCCATATAGGTAATCTGAGGTAACCCCTATTGATCACAACCTCTACACAAATGCACAAAATTCCCACACAGAAAAACGGTCAAAGTCTCCACATAAATGGACAGAGCCCGAACACAAATGGTAAAAACTCCCAGACACAGAAATTGTCAGAACCGCTAGAGAATCGAATAATCTGACACACTTTGAAATTAGCAAGATCTTGTTTGTTTTCCACGATGAAAATAATAAAAATGTTCGTAAAACGCTAATGAACCTAAGTGAACAAGGTGATATGCAGACAAATCCCTCACTCGTAGAAACGGGCATATTCTTCATACAAATAGACGAAACCCTCACACGTTGAAACGATGATAACTCTCACACAAATTGACAAAAATCCAGGCGTAGGAAGGGTCAAAGTTTCACACAAATAGAAAAATCTCTTATGTGATAACGTTGACTCTTACGTTATAGAAAATTACAATTTGCCTCAGCATAGGATGCCTTCCGATCTGATCTGACCTTGTATCTATTATTGTCTTCTTCAGACGCCCTATATTTTTATCTCTCTTTTCCCTCTCTCTCACTTAATGTAGTCCTACATGGTGTTCTGTCACTACGTTTCATCTCGAAAATGAACCGTAGTTTGTACCACTTCATCGTTCATGACAAAGATGATGGCTTATCCTTGTTATGACCTTACATTTCTGAAGAAATGCAACCAGTTCGAAGTTAAGCAGAGACAAATGTGAAGTATATGATGAAATGAGAAATAAAAATCATCAACTACAAATAAAAAATATGCAACAAAATAAAGAAAATAAATAAATCAGCCCCTTTATGCAGTGATGACTGCAATTCAAGTTTCTATTAGAAAAATTGATTTGCATATACATCTCTCCGAAAAACCAAAACCGTAGTTGATTCCTAGAGAGCCTTGTCACGCTTTTATCACGCTAATAAATCAAATGGTCAGTAGTGGAACTAACGAGATTTAAACATATACGCAAGGCATCGAAGAACTCAAGAGAGGTTGTTTAAATTTACTTATAGTAGCTGTTTCATTAACAACTATTTTTATATGGAGATCTAAGTCCTCATTTTTTCTATTTGTCACTCATTTTTGTTCTGTCCATAATTATAACTTGTCATCATGTGGAGCATCTTCCATAGAACGCACTTTTTGGACAGCGTTTGGATTCCATTTTGCAACTTCCCACACTAATATATTGCACCACCCTTATCCTGGTCCTGTGTTTCTGCTCAAAATCAATCCGAATACTTCTAGTAGTGTCAATTTTAAACAACTGCTGCACGAAATAATCATTAAACTCTAATCCTTTTTTCGGTGAGGATTCCACCATTTTCATAATCCATCATTGATACTCCTGGGAATCAAAAATCCTAAAATTGCCGTTATACTTCCAATAATGGAAGTACTACAAATTATCATCTAATGTAGAAAATACTATTACAAATTGCTATAGTGATTAAATTATTTATAAGAGAAAATAATTGAAATAATTAAGGGAATACTGAAACCGGAAAGACAAATATTTTCTTCAAGCGATGAAATGAGAGCTCATAACCAGAAACAAAATCATTTTCCATCACGAGCGAGGAAGTGTGCCGAACCACGAATCGTTTTTAAGAAGTGATTATATAGGATGCGATGTAGCGAGCATAAATATCCGCCACGAATATACATCGCCTGGGATATAATTTCAGGCTCTTGGTACCAAATGTAAGCGCTCTATCAATGGTCAATCACGACCTTTGTGTTTGTTGATACTTCAAACACGAAAGAGACGAAAACATAGTGAAACGGAATTTAAAATTGGCATATAAATAAGCAAAAATAGACGCAATATTCATGAAAAGTATAAAGAACTATACTTACATTTGCGTGCAGTTGCTTAGGAAAAGGGAATTAACAACTAAAGAACAGAAATTTCTTTTACTAGTTTGAAGCAAATGACTTTAGGGTAAATTTTCTGAATGAAATAAATATATTATGTCACAGCAGCAATGTGTTACCAAAGATTGCTTTAGACAATTTGTACATCTATGAAGATACAATTGTAAAACTTAGCTGCAGTTTTGCGGAAAGTTCACGCATCTTCACAGTAATACCTTAAAAGTTATTTTAAGGATTCCGACATTACTTATGTATTTACGAGCCTCAACTGTCAGCTGTCAAATGACGTTATACTAGAACAGCTGCGATTAGTATATCTTTCAATTTGGGACGACGTCATCTGATGCTCGGAAAGTCACCTACATTTTAGACTACGCTAAATTTTGTTGTGGGTTTTTCAGTAATATAATGAGCTGCCTTCACGAAAAGTTGTCTAATATAAAAACAAATCAGTAATTTAATCATTATTACGCATTTGTTGACGAATGTTTCCTAGGAAGAGCCATTTTGTTGGCAAATAATGTCTTACCTTTAGCTTAGGTATCTAATTAAATTAGTGAAAATATAGCATTAAAACGAAGTAAAACTTAAATTTGGAAACGTCGCAAAACTCCCAAAACTAAAATAGTTTTGAAAGGAAAGGAACTGACGTGAGAAACGCAATAAAGGACAAGAAAAATGCAAACTTAAAATATATTTCACAAGACTAGAGAGGAGAAAAGCAAAAAATTTATTACTACTGTTTATTTTTTAAAATCCTTAGATACTAATACCCCACAATATTATTATGGAAATAGTTTTATGGATTTATATTATCATTATTTTTTCTTTTTCACACGACTTCAAAAACATTTCTATATAATAGTAATAAACTTGTTCCTGCTATTAAATGCTTCATTATTACTTATCTCTTTCTTAGCGAGTTTGTTGTTGTCTTCCGTTTACTGTCCTTTTCTTGACATCTGTTCATAATCTTTATAAAATGTTTTCGTAACAGAGATGAACTTCCACTGATTCCCTAAGTAATACGAACACTTGATTACCTATTTCTTTATTAGTTTATTATTCCATTTAGGCCTATAGGATATGTATTGTACACCGGTTACAATTTCCACTCTAGTTCAGAGTAATCTAAATTTGTATAACCTCTGTGTAACGTCCCCTTGTCATTTATGAAGAATTATTCATGTTCCATCGGTGTCCGTTAATCGGGGTTTTAACTGCATTATGTTCTCATGTATTGAATAAAATCTAGTATGTCCTCACTCTAAATAAATTTTGCCCCATACTTATATTTATGAAACTAGTTTTGTTTCACATTTTAAAGATATGGTAGACTCTTAAACTAATTTTCCTTTTAGTTTAACATCCGAGGGATAAAATAAAGGAAAAATGTCATAGATAGAGTCTTTTTTCATAAACAGATTCCATATAAAAACAGTTTCTCGCTATGTGTTACAAAAACGAAATAAAATTTCTAGCTTATTGTTCAACAATTATGCTCCAAATTTAAGGGTTAATGGAATTGGGTAATGAAGATAATGTAAAAAACGATAAAGTACTTGATGTTTGTCCACCACAAAGTTCACTTGAAACTCGTGTCGACTATACTCGAGTATTAAACGAAACTCGAGTCGAGGCTCGCATTGTGACATTTGATATTAAATGGAAGCAAATGACTGCTTGGAGTCAAATTTTCTTGTCGGGACGAAACAGATCTCAAAAATCTCTATTCGTGTCGAATATATTTGCATAATTTTAAAAGTTATTTTGAAAAACGTAATAGTTCAGAAACAGGTATCTTCGTTGAAACCAATACAAGTACGAGTATTTGTTACTTTAAGAATGTACATAATGCGTTAACGTAATAGTTAACCTTATAAAACAGGCTTTAATTTTCAATTTATCAGTTAACTGATATTAATAATTTTGCATCGTAATATTTTATAGCACATCATATATAGTAATAATCCTGATATCTGGTTTGTATAAAACTATTGCGAGAATATGGACTTCATGAATTCTCTTGGTCAGAAATTGACAGTCTATACTAACTTAGCATACCTATAGCTATTGCCTTTTCGTTCCCATGAACGCAAGGGGCTTAGATAATAACTTTCTGGACTATTCGATTTCCCACTATTTTGAGTCTTTTATGTGCTGGAGCATATCATGAGTTATGAAGAATTAATAATGTAATACTTGTTGTATAATACATATTATGATATGGATATACGTCTGTTTTACATAGTAGGGACCGCGGTGGCTCAGTGGTAGAGCGTTCAACTCTGGTGTTTGGGGTCCCGGGTTCGAACCCAGCCCCCGCCAAGTGAACTTTGTGGTGGACAAACACCGTGTGCGCGGGTTTCTTCGGAGTTCTCCACTATCGTCCCACTTCTTCATTCCACCATTTAATTCATTACTCATCATCACCGTCTCCTTTAGCCTCACCGGCATAAGTAAACCGGTGGGACGTAAATCTCAAAGATTTTATTTCATTTTGTTTCGTTTTACATTGTGTATTTTAATAAATGAACTACTTGCATGCAAAGTAGCCTAGCTACAGAAAACCTAATAATTCATTAATGTTTACATTTATTGTAAAGCTATATTGTTCAAAAATTATTTGTGAACAGTAAAGTATAAAACTAAAATCTACAAAGGTACAGTTTTGCTCGCCAACATAACAGAAATATGTACTGTTCATGAGATATTGAATCTCATGTTTCCTTCTGAAAAGTTTCAAGTAAGCAGTTATTTAATTTGGCATCCAGATTATACATTATGAGATAATTCCCTTCTCACTGCACACTAGTTAAATAGTGATTTCAGGTTCATGGAGATGTTACATCTTCTTAAATAAAAACTTGACGATTGCTTGGCATATGATGACCTCATAAAAGTATTTTCAGAAGGTAAAAATAGTGTGTTCGATTTTGAGCTTCATCTTGTATTCATCCCTATTCACATCACTGATAATTACATGGAACTTTGTATTATTATGTAGTCATTCCGTACGCTTAATTGCTGATTAACTTGACAGGCATTTCTCGATGTTATCACGTACGATTACTTATTAAGTAAACATTGATTCTAAGAGTCGCTGAAGGGGAGGTGGGTTTAGTATTTGTTTTGCTTTTTCGTCATTAAAGTGTTTCTTCTGAAGCAGTATTTCATTTATTTTCTAATCTTATTGTTTCGTTTTCATTTTTTTATGAAAATTCCAGATAGTTTTGTATTGTGCTGGCAGCATGTTCATGTTGATTGACCTCTTGTATTACTCTCTCATTTTGTAATTAGTTTCCTATTTTCAGAAGCTAATCAATTGTGTTAAATAGTTCAATGTATTTGAAATATTTTTTGTTTTTATGTAGCTAACTAAGCAAAATATAATCTCAAGCAGTGAAGCTTATGAACTAGTAAACTATGCAAACCTTATGAAAGGAAGTATGAATGTAAAATGAACTTGAACTTGCCCTGGGGCTGCAGTGGCTCTGTGATAAAATATTCGCCTTTAATTTGTTAGATATGATTTGTGGTGCAATTGCATTCCGCATATTTTTCTAAGTATTAGAACGTTGATAATTTCTTTTATTTATGACTCATTGACGAGAAGCAGAAAGTGTTAAAATTGCGCAAATTCTCTTCGAGACGTTGCCAGCAACAGGATTCAGCAAATTTTGTGAAATGTTGCACCGAAATAAAATGGATAAACGCCATTTCTTTATGAGATCTACTTGCATTATATTTTAATATTTACAAAGCAAAATATATACTTACCGAATATATATGTTTACAGCTTGAGTCCTTGCATTAAAATCCTAGGGCTTTTAACAATGTAACATGTGCCTTCTCATGTTTTATAGTGTAACGTAGTCTGAGTGGGGGATAAAAATGATTCTACAAAAACTAATGCGGTTGGACATGTACAGTTAAAATACATACACACATGAAAAGAATATAACTGAGTAAATCGTTCAATAGACTATAGTATTATGTAATGAAATAATATGTAAATATAAATAAGAAAAGAAAATGAATGAGGTTAACTTCAATAATTTTATAAACAATTTAAAAACGCCAAAGTAGGTTCTACACCAAAAATAACAATTTAATGGGATAACCTGAGACCAAAGGATATTCAAATACGAAAGTTAACACATACCAATGCTTTCCTCATATGACTACAACCTCCCTCGTAGCTAAATTTACACTTTGTACATTGAATTTGTGGTTTAACTCCACAAGAAGTAAATAAAAATCTTCAAAATAATATTAAACATCATTAATTGATACACAATACTCACTTGAATGGGACCAATGTACACGTATAGCCGTAATTACAATAATTATGAAGGGAGAAAAGAATTTGCCGCGTATAATCCTAAAATCTGAAATATTTTCGATTCACTAAGTGAATGTAGAATATTTCTTAATAAATTGAAAGCAAATGCTATATAATAATAATCCAAACGTAGTATCACAAATTATTATATAAATTGAACTTCACATGATAACATGCAAATCGTTATTTTCATACCCAGTCGCTGAATGAAGTTATTACAGAGAACTTCGCGGCAACATTCGGTAAAAAGTACCTTATTCATAACTCTATCAATTATTTGTTGATGTTAGAAAAGCGTACTACTCGTTTAGGAGAGAAACATTATACAACGTTCTTACAAAACTTGGAATACCGAGAAAGCTAATTAGATTAATATGTATAATGAATCCCAAAGTAATGTCCGGGTAGGAAAATTTTTGTCCACGAGCTGTCACGTCGAAAATGGTCTGAAACAAGGAGATGCGTTGTCACCATTATTATTTAACTTTGTGTTGGAATACGCCATAAGGAAAATCAAAGATAGCAAACATGGCCCAAGGTTGAACGGTATTTACCAGGTTATGGCATATGCTGGTGATGTAAATTTAATTGCGGATGATAGGAGAAAAATAGAAAGAAATGAAGAGATCTTATTAAACGCTTGCATGGACATGGATTTAGAAGTAAATGCAGAGAAAACTAAATTGTGGATGCCTTAAAATATTAAATAATACTTTTGATAAAGTGAATACTTTCAAATATTTATGACAGACGAAAATCATATTCACTAAGAAATTAAATGTCGACTAAAAGCAGGAAATTTGTGTTACTATTAGGTTCAAAATCTCTTGTCGTCGCGAATTCTGTCGAAGAATTTCAAGCTTAAAGTATATAAGACGATAATAATGCCTGTTGTTCTGTATGGTTGCGAAATATGGTTGCTTACTCTGAGCGAAGAACATAGACTGAAAGTATTTGAGAACAGGATCCTGAGAAAAATATTCGGACCCAAGAGGAACAGGAATTGGGAATGGCGGAAACTTCATAACGAGGCACTACGTAATTTATACGGTTTACCCAACTTTGTTACGGTCGTGAAATCTAGGCGTCTTAGGTGGGAAGGCCATGTAGCTAGAATGGAAGAAAGTAGAAACGCTTTCAAAGCTTTAGTTGGAAGACCTATAGGAAAACGACTATTAGGAAGTTCTAGGCGCAGATGGGAGGACAATATTAAGATGGATCTAGGCACTGGGTAATATAAGAGATAGTAATACAAAGTAGAAACTGGATCCAATTAGCTAAGGATAAAAATGGATAGCTTTTGTGAACACGGCTTTGAACTTCCGGGTTCCATACGTCATAGAGTTAGTTGGTTAGTTATATACTTTTCCACTATTTCAATTTTGGCTGTATATATAGCTTGTTGCAAACTAAAAAAGAAGGCCCATTATTAAATACTGAACCTTCATAGTTCGACTGTTCACTTCTCTATCGTAATCATACAGCTACGAACAACGACCAGCCTAAGATACCTGTACCAATTATTTATGCTATAAATATGAGTGGCGCTATTTACACTTCAAATTGACTGTCCATGTTACAATTTTTTAAACTTCAATTGAAATCGTCAGTACGTATATATTTTTTCCTAATTATGAATGTAAATATACAAGTCTTACGTCAAATCAAAAATTAACAATATCTATACCCAAATACTAACTGCAAAATAAAAGACCCAGAAATAAGAATTCCCAAACTAAACTACCTAAATACACACTACAAGTCCCAAGTCTAAACGTCAAAACGTAGTTTATAGCTATAATAGTCCAAGTATTAAATACATTCATAAACAAACATCTAATAATTAGAATTCGCAAATAGATATTGATATTAACTTCCATGCTTGATTAATAAAAGGTACCTTACAACCAAAATATTTTTGTAATATAACTTTCATTACAAATATCAAAATTCTGAATACTTACTTCACTCTTTTAAAAAAAATCTACTAATCGTCAATACAATTGCAATTGAACACTGTGAATTAGCAGAGAAAAATAACAACGTGAAATTAGTATCCAACTTCTCATTCCATGCCATTTCTTTCAATCAGATCATTCCCAAAAAGGCCATTTGTCTTGAGCGATGTCTAACAAGTAGGCTAAAAATTGCTCGATCTGGAAGGGATTTACACTCATTTTGCAAAGGTTTTCCAGGTCTTTAATTATAGAAACATGTTAAAATGGCTAAAAACAATCGTCAAAATTCACTATCACGTAATAAAAGCAGATGTGAAATAATTGCAATTTCCTATGCTCCATCACTATGATTACTGAAAATTCACTATACTCTATCACAATTGGAAGACAATAATATAAAAATTTATATAAACTTCTAAACGAAAAACATTTCTTAATTTAACCTAGGTCCCTAAACTTTTAGTCATAGAGACATGCACTTCTCTAACAGTATTATCATCTTCCACTGATCTAATCTGAACAATTCCTGTTCAAGAATTTGATTATGACGTACGGTCCAAGCTACCGATAGCATAAGCTTTTAGTTACTTTATCGGCCAAAGAAGACTGAAATTGTGACTTAATAAGAATCTCATTCCCAATATTATACGAAGTTCTAATTCTAGTTTTGTCACAAATGTTTCTTTCTACGCTGCCATGCTAACTCCATGTTATTTAAGGTGTTCTTCCAAATATCAAGTTTACGCTTTCTACTTCTTGTTTACCTCAACCGCAGGTTGGTAGGCAACATGGAAATCTTTAAAACTTTCCACTCGCTTGGGAGAGCTATTTTATATTTTGGTAAGGCCACTTCTTCGTAACTGCGTTTAGATATTCTAACCTTGGTCTTCCTCTTCCTGGATTTCCTTCTGTTTCTCCTTCTCTCAGCATGGTGGTCCATGGAGTGCCGAATAGAAGGGCCAAGCAAGCTTTTTCTTCTTTTTTCTATTATCTTCATGATCTGTCGTCCTTCGTTAGCTTCCCTTAGTACATCTTCGCCATTCTGCGCCAACAACACATTTCAAATGCTGTCAGCTTGGAAATTTCAGCTATCCTCAACGTCCATGTCTGTCAACCGTTAAACGCTACGCTCCAAACCAGTGTCTTAAAAAAAAGTTTTCGAACGTCAAATGACACTTTTCTTAATGTTAGTAGTCTTCTTTTCCTATTAAATGCTAGTTTAGCTTGCGCTATTCAAAATTAGGTCTTTTTACTTCTTCCGTCCGAGCATATTAGACTCCCTAAATAGTAGAACGTCTTAACGTCTTCAATTTTCTCTCCATCTAGCCATACGTTTGCTTTCTTCTTGTCTTGCTCTTGTGGACTTTATCACTTTGATTTTCGTCTCATTTATTTTCATTTTGCATTTTTTTGTCAGTTTAGGTTGAAAGTGCTACTGCAAGTCCGTTTTGTTTTCCGCTAATAATGCTGTGTCATCAGCAAACCTTATTGCTGAAAAACTGACCAATTACTTTTACGCCTTTCGCGTTTTTGTCAAAGAATTCTTTCATAGCCTCTTCTGTATAGACGTTGAACATGGGAGGTGAAAGAGCATATCCTTTCCTTACTGCTTAACCTATTCTAGTTTCCTTCTGCTTTCTTCCTATAACAGCTGTCTGATTCCTATAAAGTTCCTATATTATTCTTCTGTTTATGTAATCCACTTTCAGAATCGTCAATGCTCTGAGCATGATATTGAAATCTGCGTGTTCAAAAGCTGTCTCCGTATCTACAAACGTTATCACAATTGGTTTGTTTATTCTGATGTGCTGTTCGATGATAAACCATAGAGTCAGTATTGCTGCCCTTGTTCCCTATTTCCTCCTGAATCCAAACCAGTCCTCGGATAGTCGTTCTTCGATTGTTCCTTCTATTGGTTGTGCGATAATTTTGCACATTTTTATTTATGCATGGGAAAGCAAATTTAACGTTCATTATCCTTCGAATTTCCGTGCGCCTTTTCTTTACGGGATGGACACCAATATGTTTTTCTTGAGTATCTTGGTATTTTTCTAGACATGTACATTTCATGAATAAGATTAAATAGTTTCTTCTTTGTTGCTATTCCGAGATTCTTAATCACTTCCGTTGGTATTTGAGCTATTCCTGGGGCTTTGCCATATTGCATTTTCTTCAAAACAATGTCAAATTTGTACTGTAAAATTGATGGTTCTCATTCATTTACATCAACATCTCCATTTTCTAAATTTTCTTCCTTCTCTTTGTTAATCAATATTACAACGTACTTCTAAAGGATCACGCAGGTTATAAGCATAAACTACTATTTCTATTGAACTATGTTTATATTCTGAATGAATGGCAGATTGTGAGGAGAGTTCAATCTTATATATTTCTTTGTTCCACAAGTCATATTTCTTAGTAAAATATGCTTTCAAACTATCTTTAACAAATCTAATGTACCGTTCACTCAATTACTGAGATACGTGGAGCAACACCTGGAAGGAGGAACGATATTTACTAAGATGCGTGAAGACACCTGACATGTAAACATGTACATACCTCTGATTACCCAAAACTGGCAAATGTAAATTAATTATTCCCTTTGATTGGTCGAAAGCCTGTCCATGATATTTACGGAGAATTCTTAGAAATATTTATATATTTAGTTTATTTTATATATTTTAGTTTTCCTTATAGTTTTCCAATAAAATTAATTACAATAACTAATTTGTTGCACTTTTAATCTTCCATCAAACTTACAGTTAGATATGATACAGCAAATTATTGACCGGGACATATTCCCCCATCCCTCGCTCTATGTTGCTGACTTATGAGCTCGTCATCCAAACACGAGTCTCTTTCAATATGCGAATATTCTGCTGTTCTGGTAAAAGCAAACTATTTAGCATATCAACCACATCCTTCAAACTGCCATCGATGCTTTCATTCAACTGTATGATATCTGACGCATCCAACTTAACGCAAAGAATCCCTATCCATTATCCTTGTACCAGTAGGTAAAGCCAGTGGTGTCCATTGCAATCCATCCAATCTCAGTATTAACGTTCATCTTCTTGTTCATCTGGATTCTTTCGCAAACTCAATTCAAATTTGTCTATAATAAATTCATCAAGGTTGTCCCATACACTTTATAACTTCTACCACTGTTTTCCTTCTCCGTTTCTTCTTCTTTTTCAAAACTTTCAATCACACCTGGTAAGTACTTTGAAAAGTTCCAACTCTAGGTCTTGATCGTTGAGCATTTACTGTGATGTTTCATGGCTGTTGCATTTAAGGCAGGTACCACCATTGTTTGAATTTGTAGAAGTGTTCACACAAGAAACTTGCAAACCTTTTCCACATACCGTTTCTGATTATGATAGGAGATTAGATCAGTGATATCGGTACAAAACTTGACGCTTATGAGCCTTGAAATGAATCTTCTTTGGAACAGCAATGAAGAAATTTACCTTACTTTATTTTTCTCTCATAATTTCACAAACACAGTTCAGATCATGTTCAATACATGCGACATGATTAAGGTTGGGGTACATATCGTTTAGCTGTTGAAAAATCGAAACCATATAACGTGTTTCATCGGTTGCATCCAGTCTGACATTATCGTATTCTATGCCTACCGGCCACAGATCCTTCCATGAATCATTAAAGGATTGAATTACTGTGCAGGCATTTGTCTTCTTGAGTTGATACATTTTGAATGTCAGTTTCACCCACTCACTAGATAACGGAAACACATTCAGTACCTATCTTTGTAGCTTGTCAGTTATTTCCCCTAACATGAAACCCACTTCACGTTTCCCAAATACTTCTCTTTCATTTTTACGAAAACGTCTTCATAAATCGGCTTTACGTATTTTTTTCTCAGATGCTGTCGTCTGGTACTGATCTTTGCATATACTTTTCCAAAAACGATTTTAATGCAGAACTCTTTACTTTGTGGACTGGGATTGCTAATTGAATTAACGTTGTGCTAAGATGTATGTAACACACATCATATGATTGCTGTTCTTCAGATCCAGAAACTAAATCATTTATCAAAGTAGTTTGCCTTGGTTGTGAAGTGTGAATTTCAGCGTTCTTAACGTGTTTGCTGTACTTGATATTTTGCCATATTCTCATTGATGTTTCTTATCGACAGAAATATTTGCATCGCAAACACTTATACCATAACTTTAAATGCATTCCTTCTTAAATTCTGATGTAAGTGCACGCAACTTTGCCTTCTTGTTCTTTGGTATGCTATACTTTATTGAGAAGAGTAAGTTCTGTTTGAGACTGTTCCAGAATTTATTGAGCTGGCAACTGCAAAGATTTCAAGGTCCAAAGTGCGAAAGACGCACTTCACTGTTTGCTCCGTTATTTTTGCTATTATGTTGAATACGTTTGCGTCTAGATTTACGAAATATTATATGCAAATCAAAATAAAAGTAAGACTTAGTGTTCTGTCCATTTTTCAAAAGAAGAAAGAATTGGGAATAATAAAGCTGCTGAATGTTTAAAGAAGTAAAAATGGGAAAACTTTTATTAATCTAGAGAAAAATGTGCAAAAAAGTGCGTTCAATTCAGTTCGTTTTGCGCCTGAAAATACATAATTTGAATTCTTGTTGTTACAACAATTACATTTCTAGAAAAACTGTAGCATTTTAAAATCCAGTCTCTACTTATAATTGTGGTCAAATGGCATAATGTCCTGCAATTTAGGTAATTTTGGTATTATAAGTTTGATGAAATATCGTATGCCACATGATATCTATGGATCGTCTTCGATTCAGATCCCAAATAAAGGACGTAACTTTTTGTTGGGTACTATCTACGGCTAACAACACACTTTTTTAGCATTCACGGTTGTTTTTAACAATATATTCAACCGCGCTTGTCGCGCTTGTTTTGTAGGCACACCCACACGTCGTGTTATATTTCTGTGTTGTAGAGCCACGCTGCTCTTTATAGGACTGACCGAAATAATGTATTGGTTTCTTATAGTCTAGAATACCTATTTTCCTTACCTTTGTTGTTGCACCGATAAAAGGACCACTTTCCCTGATTTGTCGTTCGGTGTTAATCACCGCTGCTACCGTCTTCTTGGGAGGTCACTACTTCTTTCATATGCGTTATGGGGTAAGGAATTAAATTCTTGTGTCAGGTTTATTTATATAACACACTTATTCATTTATTGACCGTACTTATCACGTGTGTTTATTTATTAAGCTGAAGCAGCATATAGGAACTTGAGACTGTAATCGAATCGGACTTGAGATTGCAACTGACGTCGGAAGAAGTATTGAGATGATGTCACAGATTAATGATCAACGAATGTAATGAACGAAAACATATAAGAGAATTAGCTTTCAGAAGATTGTTGAAATGGAGGAATCAGCCACCATCAGGTAAAAGTGTGAGAAATTTTTTTACCACCTGATCTCAATTTTGAAGCAACTGACTGTACTGAATTGATACATTGGTCAACGTGTAAACTTTCATCACCACCAATATTGGCCCATGTAACAATAGCGAGTACTTTGTCATTTCTAAAGACAAAAGAACTACCAGAGTTTGACTACGTAAAATATTCATGTCACACGCAGTCCGTAGAAAGATGTGTTAAACTTGTAACAGAGGCTGCTACAAAAGTATGTAGCTGCTTGAACAGAGATGGTTTTATTCGGGCCACACTTTTGTCACGCACTATAATGCCAGATCTTATTAAGAAGTCTGATTTTAAAGGTATGCCCGAAATACAAAAGAAATAAATTTGAAACTTCTGCAATGGTACGGTGGTTGGGAAGAGTATGGGTGAAACTCGAAGTGCAGCCAACTCCTCGTTGTGAGTTTTGGGTCATTTCTAAGATCAGAAATGAGCGAAGAGCTGCACGCTCAGATCGAAAACATAGAAAATGATTCCTTTCGTAAAATTGTCGATTTTTAAGTTCGAATACACGAACTGAAGATACTATCCAATTTCTATTTTATTTTTTCCAAATATTCCCGCACGGTTGGGAAAAATATAACCACCATATTAAAACTATAACAACATAAACTATTTTATGTTCCAAAAAAGTACGATTTTGTACAATTTCAGGAGATTTTGACCTTAGAGCAAGAACTGAAGATATTACCCGATGTTGATTTTCTTTTCTTCTGTGTATTGTTACATACCTACTTGAGAATTAGCGCTCTATTACAACTATCAGAAGCAACCTGTGTTCTATACAGGGTGTTCCAAAAAGTATGATATTTGACAATTTGGTAAAACTTTAACCTGGATGCGCGAACTGAAGATATTACGCGATTTCAAAAATAAAGTACACTTACAAGTTTCGATCCATTGTCCCACTTTTCCGTACTATTAGAATTCGATTTGAATGAAATCGTTGTTTTCGACCCACCCTAGTAATCATGAAACCAAACCTAATCCTAGTAGTGACAATAACTTTGGTAATGCTTCTGTATCCGAACCTAACTTTGTCGGCAACTTGACACAATCTAGTTACAACAGAAATAATGCGATTTGTCAGAAACGCTGCGCAGATAGCAGGAACTATGGTAAGAACAATAAGGAACGTAGAACTATGAATGTAAATAACACGCAAGGCTGTATTTTGGTTTGCGACTTTCGATACTACCCAAACGAATGCATTGGTCATGTAACAACCTAATGTAGGGGCATCTAAAAGGACATATCAAATTGATTCTTAAATTGACCAAATGCCTTAATGTTATGTGTTTTCTTTGATATTTGTATAATCAATCACATTATTCGTATTCTATGTTATTGAAGTATATTTAAGAGCATCTTTGTAATGTTAGGGTATACATTGAATTTAGTAAGTTTTATTTTCTATAAGGAATTTGTTGGCCATGTAACTTAGATTGGAATTTCGATGTTCGAAAAGATCGTATTCAATTGATTTTACTTTCTCGGTTTATTGTATTTTACTTTATGTTATTTTATCATTGAATTTATATCTATAATAGTAATTTTTCAAGGAATGTTTACATATGTCTTAATGTTACGTGTTTTGCTGTGATTGCCGAAATGAAATATAAACTACATTATTCTTGTTATGACGCTAATAAGGCGTTAATTATTATGCTATGTCCTGATTATTATCGATATTTCATTCTCAATTTATATTTTGTTTAATTATATCTTATATTCGATCATGTTATGTTCAAAGAATGACTATATGAATATCACATACATCTTTTTCAAAACCTTCTTCATGATGCCCAAATAAATAATTATTAAATTGTAACAAAGCATGTTATGGCCCCGAAAAGGAATCAAACAACTCGTAAAAGCTTTTAATGAACCGAAAATGGACTTAGAAATCAAATAACTTATAAATGTAATTCCGAATGTGCCTTATCGTCGTTGAAATGTATAAGTAAATGAAAATGATGATAAACATTTAAAATATATGAATATGATAATAAATATGACAAGAATATTGTGATAAAAGTAAGTATATTATATGTATAGTTATAGGAATTTGTAATTTTTAAATATACGAAGTGCATTCGGAAACTCGAATAATTAACATGTATATGTAAACGGTCCAGAATTATTTTTCTTTTTATAAAAGTTAATGAGTAAAAAGAAAAGTCCGTCGGGCGACATTATTTACAACGGTACGTTGTATATTTTTATATTTTTGGGCAATAAGTATTTTATATATGTACTAAACCAGGTTATCTTGAAGAAGAAATTAGTTAAAAATAATCTGATTGCTAATAAATATAAAGATATTGAGGTGTCAAAAAAAATAATGTGATTGTCAATACGTGGTTGACAGGACAACCAGATATCAACATATAATAAACAAAATACAATTATGGCAAACGTAGCTTCGTCACGGACAACCAAATAAACAAGACATACAGAATATAAATAAAAATGGAATCAAATAGGAATGAAGTGTGTGTCATTTTGATGGCTGGATTTAATTTATAAAGAAACCAGTGTATATCGTCTTATATAAATAAAATAGTCCTTCTTATAGCTGATAGAAAAAAACGAACCGCCTTCTCTAGGAGTGGCACAAAATGAACTGTGAGTTTTTTTAGGGCTGATAAACCTGAAGCGTGATTTTTGTATCCTCGTCGCCAAAAGTGCCTTTACATCACCGTGACGGGTTTATGACCGCGGAGTACTCTAAGGGAGGGATCGTTGCATAAGAATTGGTGATTAATTTTGAAGGGTTTTTATTTTGACTAGGGAAATTACGTATGTATAGGGAATAAAGGCACAAATTCTTGCATCAGTGCACTGTAATTCTTGCATCAGTACACTGTCACTCTGAAAAGATTCGAATTCTCTGTTTTTCATTTTATTGCCTTTTATGTTAAGTTAAACATCACCACATCTGTGACTGTTAGTGTAGATAATCTTACTTTCTAAAATTGCCTCTGTAGCTTATTTGTCCAAACATTAATCGACAGACGTGATGTAAAGAGAAAAGAAAGAAAGAGATACAACATCTGTTAGATTTTTGTAATTCACTAAGGGACTATAGGGACCGACTGAGCTAATTACTGCTATTAGCGCTTTTTACTCTTCAGGAATTTACTACGACATGTTCGCAGGGCACTTTTCAAAGTCCTAAATCTGTGAATGAATTACTACATTCGCCTCACTGTAATTATTTGAGAATGGAAACTTATTATGCTGAACGTGAATATGTTTCGCTGTCGTAAAGCAACGGCCGTAATAAAGACAGAAGTATTTATTACATGTACAGAACAATATAATAAGTAACTAAGCAACATCATACTCACTAACACCCGCAGGATTTTTTTCCCAACAAGGTAGGGCAAAAGACCGATATAGAATTTTTCATTTTATTCCTATGTATAATAACTTAAAAGTCATAACATTTATCATTGATGTCATCTTTCGCCGCTGTAGCCTATTAGTCAGAACATTCATCTCCAGATGTCGAGAGAATAGAAAGAAAGAGATATGAACAATGGTGTAACTAATTTTACTGAACCCTGGATCGATCGATCATCGATATACTCATAATTCCCCAAGCCCACTGCCCCAGGTAGTTCAGCTGCTGCATTATATATATGGTTCCATGTCAGAAGGCCCAAACAAAAGGGCAAAGAGAACGACCCACGTCAAAACAACCGCGTCAAAAGGTCCGAGAACAAAAAGGGCCCTGCGTCAAACGGACCCAAGCCGAAATGGGTTCCATTTACAAAAGGGCCTGAGTCAATACGGCCCTATCTCAAAAGGGCCAGGGTCAAAAGGTCCAACGAACAAAAGGCCCGAATAAAAATGCCCCTCATAAAAGGAGCCCGGTCAAAAGGGTCCGACGACAAAATGACTGATGTCAAAAGCTCTGCGTCAAGCTGGCCCTTCTGAAAAAAAAACCTACAAAAGGACCTGAGTCAAAATGGCCCATTTCAGAAAGAGGCGCCGCTACAAAAGGGCCCGAGTCAAACGGCCCTGTGTCAAAGGGGCCCGAGTCAAAAGCGGCCGAAACAAAACGCCTCTGAGAAAAAGAGCCCGGGTCAAAAGGATCCCAGAACAAAATGACCCAAGTCAAAAGGCCCTGCGTGAAAGGGGCCCGGCACAAAAGAAGGCCCGCTACACAGGGCCAGAGGCAAAATGCCCCGCGTTAAAAGGGCCCGGCTCAAAATATCTCTGCAACAAAAGGGCACAAGTCAAAAATCCAGAATCAAAACGCACCTCATGAAAATGGCCCAAGTCAAAAGGTCTCCGCAAGAAAAGGGCCCAAAAATCGTTTGTTAAAACAAGGCAAAATTTTGGGATTTAGGTAGCATAATAAACACAACAATTAGAACGACTGTCTGCATTTTTGCGTTACGTTACTATACTCAGATTTTTTGAGAGGACAAGTAAAAGAGGAATTTTCGGGGAAGTTACATTGGTATAATAAATTACGAAAGCAATCCAGGAGAAGCTAACTGCGCAAATATACGATGGAATTACATTTACGGTGGAATTCATTAATGGCCTCAAAACAAAAATTCAAACAAAACACATCAAAGACTTTTTGTTTGTTATGCATATTTTGATTATTATTATTATTATTATTATTATTATTATTATTATTATTATTATTATTATTATTTTAATACTACTAATAATAAGAACGGTATCCCCAGGGCCGCTTTTCAATGGTTCTAAATGAAAACATGGGGTGAGTGACTTCATTCGATAGATCTTTAGAAACTAAAAAGCGATGTGGCAAAATATTTTTAATATCGTTCACCGTATTCAAAATAGCTGCCAAAATATGTTACCTGTATCAGATAAAAGTTCAGTAGCACTAATATGAAAACGGCAGAACATAAATGAACGAAACCAAGACTCAAATATGAAAGCCATGGGACAAATTGAATTTTGTCGCGGTGCCCTCAGGGCCGCCTTTGATGGGGGCCCAGGCCCAACTTAGAAATTTTAAATGAGAATATAGGTCACTTGATAACTCGTTCGATAGAGCTTCACACACTTAACAGCGTTGTGGCAAAAGATTGTTCATATCGATCACCGTTTTCAAAATGGCCGTCTGTATGAGATAAAACGGGTCTAGGTCAAAACCCCCACAGCCAAAACCCCCACACTCAAGAAATGTCAAAACGCCCACACAAACGGTCATAACCCCCACATAAATGGACAAATCTCCCAAATACACGAACGGTCATAACCCCCACACTCAAGAAATGTCAAAACGCCCACACGATCGGTCATAACTCTCACACAAATGGACAAATCTCCCAAACGCACGAACGGTCATAACCCCCACACTCAAGAAATGTCAAAACGCCCACACAAACGGTCATAACCCCCACACAAATGGACAAATCTCCCAAATACATGAACGGTCATAACCCCCACACTCAAGAAATGTCAAAACGCCCACACAAACGGTCATAACCCCCACACAAATGGACAAATCTCCCAAATACACGAACGGTCATAACCCCCACAATCAAGAAATGTCAAAACGCCCACAAAATTGGTCAAAACTCCCACACAAATGGACAAAACAGCCACACATAGCAACGGTCACAATCCCCACATAAATGGACAAAACCCCCACACAAATGGTCGAAACTCCCACATGCAGAAATTGTCACAACTGCCACACAAATGGACAAAACCCCCACACAATCGTACAAATCCCCCATAGTCTGAAATGATCGTGATTGCACGTCTTTGTTGCGGCTCTTTATGGCGCCCACTTTAGTGTTTTTGTCATTAGAAAACAGTGCAGGAAGAATAGCTGCAACATCAGTTTAAGTGGAATAAAAATGTTATTAAAAAGTACAAGGGCAAGACATGAAACCAGGATCATTTCAGATTGTGGGAGATTTGTCCGATTGTGTGGGGGTTTTGTCCATTTGTGTGGCAGTTGTGACAATTTCTGCATGTGGGGGTTTTGTCAATTTGTGTGGGGGTTTTGTCCATTTATGTGGGGATTGTGACCGTTGCTATGTGTGGCTGTTTTGTCCATTTGTGTGGGAGTTATGACCGTTGAAGGTTATGACCGATTACCAGTGTGGGGGGTTTGGCTGTGGGGGTTATGACCGTTCGTGTATTTGGGAGATTTGTCCATTTTTGTGGGGATTATGACCGATCGTGTGGGCGTTTTGACATTTCTTGAGTGTGGGGTTTTGGCTGTGGGGGTTATGACCGTTCGTGTATTTGGGAGATGTGTTCATTTGTGTGGGGGTTATGACCGTTTGTGTGGGCGTTTTGACATTTCTTGAGTGTGGGTGTTTTGGCTGTGGGGGTTTTGACCGGTTCCCGATAAAACGTCCAGTACCACTAATACGAAAACGGTTGAATATAATAACTGATGAACAGAAAAATCTCCTATCGGAAATCACAGAGGGTATTTATCATTCTCTGGCTCGAAAATGTTGCAACAGAAGAGACGATGATCAGAGTAAAAGTGCCATAATGCAAAGGAGGAAATCTAATTTCCGACAAATCATCGTTCGGCTGGTAAGTAGTGAAGGGGGACGGGAATTAACGGTGAAATTGCAAACAACAACCTTAGTTTTTGCAATTTGTATCTAAACAACAAAATTATCTGAATGTGTTGCTATGAGATATATATGTCTGTAATGGAAAAAAGAAATTAAAATTCTTATTAAATGGTGCCTTCCATTTTGATTGCAGGCAATAATTTGCGCAAAAAATGAATATACTGAAACGCAAAACCAATTTGTCGAATAATGCAATTTTAAAACAATGTTTACATACGTTGCTTTTCTCAAAAGTCGTCTGCAGAATATTGGTTCATTACAGTACCAGATACTTCTAGACCCAAGTGTTTCAGACAAACCATACCTATTGCAAGTAAATGTGGGGCTTCTCATTTGAAATTTTACCATTCACTCCCGTTTCATCCACTTTCGGAGGGAGAACGGAAAGATAATTTTCTAAGGATTAAATTTCCTCTTTAGCATTATCACTTACACTTTAATAATCTTTTCCTTCATTGGATTGTTCTCGAGCCATGGACTGATAAATACCCTCTGTCATTTCGTATAGGACTTTTATTCTGTTCATCCGCTAATATCTTCAACCGTTTTCATATTAATAGTACTGGACGTTTTATCTGATACAGTCAAGATGTCTTTGCGGCCATTTTGAAAACGGTGACCCATATGAACAATCTTTCCCCACAACGCTGTTTAGTGTATGCAGATCTACAGAACTAGGTATCACGTAACACATATTTTCGTTTAAAAAATCTAATTTGGGCCTGGGCCCCCATCAAAGGCGGCCCTGGGGGCACCGTGACAACATTATTCGATTTGCCCAATGGCGTTCGAATTTGAGTTTTGGTTTGGTTCATTTACGTTCTACCCTTTTCATATTAGTGCTACTGAACGTTTAACTGATACAGGTAACATATTTTGGCGGCCATTTTGAATACGGTGACGGATATGAAAAACCTTTCGCCACATCGTTTTTTTAGGTTTTAAAGATCTATCAAATGAAGTGTCACATACCCCATGTATCCGCTTAAAATTTTAAAGTTGGCTCCAAATCCCCTTGAACAGCGGTCCGGGGGCACCTCAACATCACCAATCGATTTACCCCATGTTATTTCCTATTTGAGTTTCTGTTCAGTTCATTTATGTTCAACCGTTCTTGGGATATTTCCGCGGAAAATTAAAAGGGACCACCCTATATATATATATATATATATATATATATATATATATATATATAGTAAATCCTGTCAACTTGGCCACCTACCTAAGTTGTCATCTGTCTATCTTGGAAGTTGGCCACATTGAAACAATTACCCTATGATGATAATGATAAATTTACCTAATATCTTGTCCACGCAAAATATCATTTTGTTATTTTTGTTAACTCTTTCGTATTGTCATATGCGAGGCAGATGTTCTCTATAAGTAACTGGAGACAAAATAGCATGGATTCCCACGATTTGTTCTTGGAGTTCAAAGGCCAGAACACTACACCGATAAAGGGCTGGTGAAGGAAGACATGATTAAGAAAAAAGCACGTACAGGAATTACGGAAATGATTGTACGTATTTGTTTACCCTATCGGTTTTGGTAAAATAATTAGCTATAGCCTATCTGCTCCTTTCATCAATGGGAAGTTTCAATAATCCCGGGAAATTCTCAAGGTTGAAGCTAAGAGTATCAATTGTAAACTATTGACACCTGACTTATTGTCAGAAGGTACCGGAGGTTTTGAAATATGAATTCCCTTAACATTTCTCAAAACATATTTTGCTCCGAGGAAAATACTTGTAGCTCATTAACAAGAAGTACTTAAATGATTAATCTATATACGTTATTTTAAAGTAGCTGTAGTGCAATTGCTTATTAACAAGCAAGTAATACTAGAGAGCCTATTCTAAAAATACACGAACCACTCTTATTTTCTGTAAGTTGGCCACTTTCCAGTAGGGCAACCAACGTTGGCCTACATGGACAAGTTTCACTATATATATATATATATATATATAGTATTTGTGAGGCGTATGTTTACTCTCTTCCATTAAGTATAAAATGTTACAATTAGTGAAATTTGGTGTAAATAATTTTTTCCGAATCATAGATTTCAGAATTGTATCACATTTGATACCCTCCTTAGGGAAAGTCATTTCTAAATACCTTAGAAATGAACTGTAAAGTAAACAAAAAGTACAAAAAAAAATAGAATAAGAAATCAAACACCTTACAACACCTTAATACTTAATACCAAATACCTTACAGCTTTGTAAATGAGCCCCATACCCTGCTCTTCATTTCGGCGAAAATATTAATAACTCTTTCTTTGAATTCAGGTATGCTACAAAGCTTTCACACCAAGTTCTTTATTGTAAGTGTCCGTAATTTAGAAAGTTTGTTGTGCTGTTCGTTAAATAAGTTACACTCTTTTCAGATCATTCATTGAATGTTTACGAAAAAATGGGAGTTGATGGAATGCTCAATACCATATTTAGAAGCTTTCTTGTTTCCTGATATATGCTTTGAGGTTCATTACTCAGAATATATTTCAAGTAGTCGGGAAAACAAATGTGCTTCTTGATATCGGAACATATGTTGATAAGTTCATTATTAAGCTGATCTGAGCAAAAATATTAGGAAATTTGGATATCAACTCATTCTGTTTGCCGTATGGAATAATTTGTTGATGCATACTAAATATTCTATAATTTATTGGCTCTACACTTACCAGAATTTTGTATTTTTTAAATCTTTCATCTGCACAATTATTGAGCGAAGAATCTAATATAAATAAAGCAGAGTTTGTTTGTGTGTCTATCTATTCATCTTTGTGGCTGTGTGCGAAAGGGGACCAGACGAGTGGATCGAGTTACCAAGTTTGGTCATGGGTACCTTGATTCAGGCCACAAACCAAGGCGAAACGTTTCGTTTTATCAGAATTCGAACGGGGAGGGCGTTTACCAGAACATGTAAAAGTACTTGTCACTTTCGCGAAAAACATAAAAGTGATAGAATTACCAATACATCTAAACTTTTCGTTCGGAGGTCTTCCTTTTATATTCTGATAGACACATAGTGACAATATATATATATATATATATATATATATATATATATATATATATATACTAATGTTCTTAATGGGTAGCTTATAACAATTTAACATTTTATAGAGGGAGTTCCAAAGAAAGTTCAGAATAAAAACAAATAAGAAGAAATAGCGTTCTGTTTCTGTCACTTACAAATCCATCTTAAAATTAATATAGACAGCCCTGTGAACATAGACAGAACAGCAAACGTCTTTTCATAGGTACTACTACACAGCGCAAGTCTTTGGACTTCACCTTCTTACGTGGCTGTTTCTATAGACCTACGCTTCTATAGGTTGATGCAAGTTAAAGGAGCAGTTCGATTTAAGAACATGTATCTTTTATATCTTCACAGGCCGTCTCGTTCAGCTTCTATAGGCACTTTTTTCTGATGAATCATAAATTATGACGTCATGCGTGGGCTACGCGAGGAACTCAATGTGAGTCACCAACCACTTCCTTGTAAGCATCTGATAAACCTTTAATAGTGCAGTGGATTTAACAGATTATGTTTTGTGTTTGTTAGCAGTCTTGCTTTGTGTTGAATTCTTGAAGGATGTTTTCGTAAGTTGTTTTTTTCCTACAGATTTTGTATAAAATCTGTAGAGAGCAGTACTTACGTAGTGTTGTGAAAAGCAGTGTTTCTTGTAGATATGTTTCTAGGGGGCACTATCTTCCGGAGCTTTGAGTGTGCCCTTTGGAGACCAAAATAATACGTTTATAATAGAATAAATATAATAGTACTGTCTGAAAGTCATGTGCCTCTGCGAATACTAAGTTTGTCTCCCCCGGAACATATGTTCTTAAAGAAACACTCGTGTGAAGCAGAAAACAAGTGTTAATATTGAGCGTGCTGTGTCCGCGAAGTGAAGTAGAAATGTCTAACACGTGCTGTATTTTCGGTTGTAATTCTCGTGCGATTAAAGCTGATGATATATAGTATATTTTTGTACGTTTCCAAGTCGTGAGAAATAACCAGATCGATATAAATTATAGCTCAAGAAAATCAATAGGAAAAAATGTGCCAAATAAAAACACTCATGTTCCAAACATATTGAGGAGTCCAACTTCGAACAGTCAGGTTTACCGAAAGAGAAGCTAATGTCAGTTTCGGAGCTACGATGGGGCCGGGGGCCCAAGGCACTCCTAGTTGTTTGAGTGACATAAATAATTTATTTAGATATTTTTGAAAGTTTACAGTAAACATTATATACCTATCATAGTATGAGTTCTGGCACCCCCCCAGTTTTTCCCTTCTACATCAGCCTCTGGCTAATGCTAGGAGAATTATTTACACACAAACTGAGAAAAAATGCTGTTCCATGTATATTATTGAAAGGTCTAGAATCAGAGCCATTGAACAAACACCGATCTATGTCCAATTACCAACATGAAAATATCGTACAAAACGCAATTGATGGTTGTAGTCAAGACGAATCATTAGAGGGTAATAGCGACGGTGTTACTCATGATTATGATGATACTGCTTGAGAAATAAGCTGTACAATGTGGATTAGAGAGTGAAATATACCAGCTTGTAGAAGGAATTAGTGACGATGACCCTATTCCTCAGGGCATTGATTCATCGTTTATTTTTTCTGTATCAAGTGACAATGATGATAAACGGGAATGAGAGTTGCCCCTCGGAGAGCGACGAGAATAAAATAAATTTTACCGTTTCGCATTCTGGGAACCTTTACAGATGTTATTTTATTTTTGCCTGATATGTCGCGCTCATGTATATATTTTCAAGCACAAAATTATAGGGCAAGCGTTAATAATTGCAACAAAACCTGAAAATGAACATACTTATGTTTGGGAATCGGGGAATGATTTTTTTAAATGTACTTATTGTAGGTGTTGTCACAATCTCGTCCGCCCTCTACTTACATGGTATTGGTTTCGAAATTTCAATTCATTTTGTGAAACGCTGAACTTATGTTTTGTACGACAAACTACATTTAATAATATTATAAAAACTTTTGTGAAGCCCATCATCACATATTATCATTTTCTTCATGCAAATGACATTTAAGTCATTGCAATCAGTTCTGGGAAAGGAAATCGCACTTTACAACGTGCCACCGCACCTCCCAAAACGAAATGCTTGGCACTGTGATGGAAGAATGATCTCGCTGCTTGAGCACGTATGACGCCATAACAATTTTTTTCCTCTGTTACCCGTTAACGGCTGAACGTATCGCGATCAAACAAACACCATTTCTTTTAGAATTTTCAACTCTACAAATGGTAATAAGTTGCGCAAAATGCATTTCTAAATCGAACTGCTCTTTTAAACAGATGAAGCAGTGGAATAATGTTCAAGGTTTCGCGAGACGTTTTGCCTTCTGCCTTTCATACGGAAGCATTAAAAAAGCTCAAAATAAATTATAGCATTTTATGTTCAGAATCTAAATTGTAAAATTTTAAGTAACTAATACTAATAATTATTTAGGCTTAATACATATACAATTCTAAAGGGTAGACGCTGTCTGCCCTATCTCCCATCAAGTCCCGCTACTGCGTTAAACTCAAAATCAAAACTCTACACATACCCTTTTCTATTTAAAAATATTGTTTGGAATATAATATGTGGAATTCAAGATGGTTGCTATGATGAATACTAAATCATTTAACGCAGTTTCTACACCAATGCCAAATTGTAACCTTTGTTTTTCCTCAGTCTATGCGTCTCTTTGCTACTGCCCTACCATGATTCATTTTTTCTATTAAATGCATTTGTCAAACATAGCACAGACTATCTCAGACACATGGTGGGTCAAAAATGAGTTCACATTGTCATTTGTGGGAATATTCAAGCCTAAGTTGACGTGAAAAACCATAACCTTTTATATTTAAAACATTATTGTGTGATATGCAATATGACGGAATTCGAGATGCCTTCCATGGTGACAACACTCCAATCAATACAGTTTTTGTAATAATACCATTTGTAAGATATATTTTTCCTCCGTCCGCGCATGTCGTTATTATTGTTCTGTCCCAATATCACCTCTCGATATATCAAAACTAATATAATTATTGTCAGACATATTATTAACAAATTTTGCAAAAATGAAGGACACAAAACAGTTAAAAATTCATATAAATTACTCACAAACTACTATCAAATTACTACTAAATCTAATGAAGCTACAAGATAATATAGAAACTTTCCTCAGGGTTTTCACTCAACCTGTAACTAACAATGTCTCTTTAAAGTATACAAATCCTAATCTCCTCTTTACAACTTCGACCAGTAACATACAATCGCGAGAGAAAGAAGATTAGTTGTCACACAAAATACGAGGTGATATGCCTCATACAGTTTGGGGAGATTTGCCGCGCCGAAGTTGTAACGTACCTAAAGCCTGTGGTTGTTTGATATCATTCTTGTTCAAATACAGATAATATAATGATGCATACAGACCATTCTAACTGACTATCTGACTTGGTATTGATTCTGAAGTAATCAAGTTTACTTTCCCCAAAACCAAGGCTACAAAGTTACAAATCTTAAAAAAAAAAAAAACTAAAATATTTATAAAAAATTTAAATCAGAGATTATCAACACTATTACTCAAAGATTACTTTGTATTAATACATAATAGGCATGCCTAGTTGGTCAAATTGAAGAAGCAAACACGTTGACTTATTACAATAGTTAAATTGACTTGTAAACTAGAATAATATAACAAAAATTCTTCCAATATTATTTAACATCAACAAAAACTAGTAACTATTTTAACAATAGAAGTTTGATTTACTATTATTCTAAATTTATTAATTAACAAATTTATTCTAATAGAATAATTGAGTTTCCTACTATTTTGGTTTTAATTAACATCAAAGCAAACAACTAATCGGTTTCAAAAGCTTGTCTAAAATAAGGCGGAATGAAAAGGTAAAATTCTCCAAGTCAATGTAATAGCTTTTAACCGCGACATTGAACTCATCTCTAAGCTATGCAAAAAGCTAGTTTATACGTAATAACGAATATGAAAATAATTAAAGCAAAATAAATTCGTAAATTAATAAAAAAATAAGAAAACCCTGAAAAGGTGTAAGCCACGAGCAAAAGATTTTAAAATTACAATCGACTGATCTGAATCAAATGAAATATCAGAATCACGAATATTAAATTACCCCAAACTTTGTATATTCAGTTTACTTTCCGATTTTACTAATTACTACTATCAGGATTTATAGTACTCACTACTTATCTGTTAACAGAAAGACAAGAAGTTGTATTAAATAATCTGGGTAAATTAAAGAATTAAAGAATCAGGTTCTATTAATTATAACAACTACTTATGTACTCACCTATTCATTGCTGTCACCATTCGTGGATTAGGCCTTAGTACATTCTTACAAGCAACGAAGTTCAATCCTGTGTTAATATCTTACTTCTAATAATAATAGGAAAGCAAACTCCAAAGCGCCTTAATTTAACCAAACAAAAAGACAGCAAAGAAAAAGTGTACGTTAGATCACTAACAAAGTCGTCGTTCCTACTTTCGACAATACAAGACTACAAACATCGCTGTTTTTCTTCTCCTTCTATTCCAAGTGTGTTGAGAAGGGATTCAACGCGGCAACTGCCTAACTTATCTCACGGCAGCTACTAAGTAAGCTAACCAGTAGCTTGCAAACAAACACGACGCACGTCACAACCGTGAAGGAACTTTTAACAAACTATTTTTTTTACTTTGTTCTTCACTTCTTTTTCTAAAAAGAAGTAAATCTTTCAAGAATTAAAACAAACTGGTATTCAAGATATTCAAAGAAATCTTTTAACTCAATTACAAAGTAATGATCATTTCTTTTGTACATATTTAAAAATAATATTATTTCCATTTTTCAGTCCATCACATACAGGGTGATACAAAAATAATGATGAAAAATTACTACGCTTCAAACTCATCATAGTAGTTTTCAGTTTGCACACACTGCACACTTGGCCTTGAAATCAAACATCGCGTTCTTAACACTATAATATTTCATGGTTCTGCTTAATTTTCGATTACCTTACAACGGATTGGGACTCCAACGGGCTTCCAGATTGCTTATTTATTAAATGCAATTAGTATTACCAGTTTATTTAATATATTGCTTGTCCACTTATTGAAATAATCTTCATCGTTGCGACCGGCTGCTGCTCCGACGGCTGGCAAAGACGAAAGACCAAGTGAAGACACGCAATAACACTGACGTAGAATATAGTTCTAAATCAGTGCAGAAAATTTCGGAAAATATAAAGAAAATGAAAATTAGTAAAAACTGTATCAAACCAGATTTTAGTAGAATATGGATATCTAATCAGGACAAGTGGGTCTACAATAACCTACAACATATTGGATTGGTGGACAAATACGGAAAATTCTACCCATTGGCAAACCTATGAATTACATAGAAATAAATATGTAAAATTTTCATAATCTTTCAAGTGAGATGCCCATACACTGAAATTTATGACAAAAATAGTATACAAATAAGGAATATAATTTTCTTAATTATTCTGAAAATTCTGGATATTTTTTTATTTGGAGGAAAGCGAAACGGATTCGATACATAAACCGAAAATTATGGAGTAAAAATTAGTAATCCATACTAAGGGAAAATTATTCAGATCCAAAAAAATACCACTTCAATTGTAACTCAAGCTTACCTGTTCTATTTCTGTACGCGCAATCTGGGTATATTTATGTCCGGAGGCCTGAAGAATACTTATGCCAGCAGCCGTAAGATGCTCAGAAATATTTCATTAAATCTAGAATTGTTTTTCTTTAAATTCGCAAGAAACATCTCTTGAGATGTAAGAACTGGCGTTGAAGAAGTACCTAGAATAGGTGAGGAATGTAGGTTGACAGAACGCCTTATTCGCTCTATGCGTAGTCACAAAATAATACTTAATGACATTTTATTTGTTGTTTCAATTCTACTGCTGTAATATCAACGGAATTTGGATATTATATTGGGTATCTTATGGAGTATTTAATGTAAGTTTATTTGCTACTCTCAGAGGACGAGATTTCTCAATTTTAAAAAGTAATCAGAAGAAAGGGAAGTATGGGGATTTTAAAAAGATACCTCGCTTACTTCCCCCAGGTATGTAGTAGACTAATCAGTTTGTATAAGCGTAGTCCTTTGTAATTTGAGTTAACTAAAAGTAACATCAATAGTGCAAATACAAGGTGAGTTATAGCTATTAAAGTGAGAAAGAGTTATTACCTAAAAAAACACTCATTAGCGGCCATTTTCCAATACAGAAGCCAAACTTTTCACCGGATATTTCAGGACTTTTAGCACATTGTTGTATACATGCTCCCAAAGGTATCTGCAAAATTTCAGCTTGTTATGATTTTTCTTCTGTGGTAAGATATTAGATAACTGTTCTTAAGAAAGGAAATTTTGGTGATTTTTAAGAAGAACTCCATCCTTTTTTCGCGCATTTGGAGTTAAATGGTAAGTGTAATACATGGTTTGTAAGCATAATTCCTTGTTATTCGAACGAAGCAAAAATAATATCAATAGTGCAAATACCATATCAGTAATTGTTATCAAAGTGATAGTTATTGCCTTTAGAAAACATTATTTTTCCGCTGTTTTTCAATATGGCGGCCAAATTCTTCACCCAATATTTCATGATATTTAGTATGTTATAAAATGCACTTTCTTAAAGGTATGTGAAAAGTTTCACATAGTTATGATTTTTTCTGAGTTAATATATAAGAAAACTATTTGCAAGAATGGAAATTTATGGGAGTTTTAAAAGAAAATTCTTCTTTTACTTCCCACATATGAAGTAAACTTCCACGGATAATATCTGGTGTGGAAGAGCAGTATTTGTTATTCGAATGAAGTAGAAACATCATCAATAATGCGAATACATCGTGAGTTTAACAATTAATTGAGAACCCGTTATTATCTTGGAAAAACATACTTTTGCGGCCATTTTTCAATGTGGTGTCCAAACCCGTCACCAGATGTATCATGTCTTTCAATATTTTATACAAACCTTCTCAAAGGTATGTGCAAAATTTCAGCTTATATTTTTTCTGGGTTATATCTTTTCTCTCTCTATCTATCTATCAATCTCCATCAATTTGTCTGGACTTTGTATGGTTTTGTGGAGTAATAGTGTTGATTTTTCAGAAGGTTTTCAGATTAAAGTGTAAAACATTTAGAATTGAGGTTAATAACTTATTACTTATGATTTTTGTTTTATTTGGAATGAATTTTATTCAATGCAAATATGTTCGTTTGAAAACTTGTAATATAAGAACAGACTTATCTTTTTTTACATAAGTGAATTTGTCCAAATGTCAATGGTGCTAAACAAAGCAAGATTTAAATTTTGGATATTTTTTGGAATTGGTTAATTTATTTTTGTTAATACTTTGTTACTATATAGCTGGTTTTTAGTAACAGTTTTTTTTAATTTATACTATATGAAATATTTATTACTGATTTACGAATAAGTATTAGTAAATTTTATAACGTAAAATAATAATATTTACTTGTTCATTACTGCGTTAATATCAATTTGAGAATTAAATTTTGTAGTTTAACATCTCATAAGTATGCATTAAGAGTAAAGTGACGGTGATGGGATGAGTAATAACGATGGATTTCAGAAAGTAAGTACACATAGAAAAGCACATTTGTGTTATTACTACTATACAACTCTGTAGGCGTGAGCTGGGATTGTATTAACAACCTTGCCCATTAGAGACCACTAAACTAACGCGGCTAAGGGAATGTTGGCTGTTGTTAGAAAGTTGTAAAGAAAATGATCAATTTTCAGTAGTGTCGCAGATAGTATTGAATATGTCAGCAATATTATTGATAACAGTGAGCTTTTAGGAATTAATTCATTTCGCTTGGTATGAAGTAGTAGCACTACGTGGCTTTGGTGCTGGAGACCCGATTCAATTCCTGACGAAACTTCATGTGATTGGGATCATACTTAAATTACATATCCACATCTCATATTGATATACTGGTGAAACAGACCCTAAACTTAAAAACAAATAAAATTTTAAAAAAGACAAGAGATGTCAACGCAATAAAGCTTTAGGGAGATAGGAAAATAAATTATTTGAGTGAATGTTTAATCATACAGTGATACCAATCATTGAAACAAAATTTCTTAGTATAAAAAGTACTGGAAGAATAAGTAGGAAGGAGAAAACGATGTAATAGTTTCTTTTAAATATATACTTGGAACAAAGTGGAAGCACAACTGTTTGGTAGTGAGCGCTGTGAAATGTATCTGAGCATGCAATAAATTAAGATATTTATTCAACTACCTTTCCAATAATGAAACCGAGCTCTCTTCCTTGAATATGGCGGCTTCGATTAACATTTTAAATATATTTGCTTTTAAATGATTTTCTTCACATCGTCGGACGTGTGCAGATAATAATATTTAACTCTAACATTATAGAAGACTGACAAGATAATACTGATTATAACACTGACCTGTGAAAAGCATGACCTATGGTCACCGTAAGATTCGTTTTAAGATTGGATTAGGTAAAAGAAATTGTAAATGGGAAGGGCATAGGGTTCATTGTGGGGAAGTTGATACGTATAAACACAGTCGAGGTGTTATAGCACTAACTCCATATTGTTTCCTATTCATTGAATTAAGTGTAAACATTTACTAAGTGTAATAAGTACGCTTGGTATCAATAAAGTTGAATTAATTATCGAAGCAGAGAAATTATTGTGGTACTGATGCATATTTTTTCACTGGAATGTCCATTTGTATAAAGATATTGAAACATGAGTATCATTTGTATTGAAGCAGACAGTAAGTGTCATGAGTATATTGGACAGTCATCTTGTAGAAATTGACCAAACATCTTACAGATTCTTACAATAAAAATTTTAGTAACTCTTTGAATCACAGACAAATGTAACTTTACACCCATATGTTGAAATGAAATGTTAATTTTTTTAATTAACAAGATGAATTACATCATACCTTGGACTTCCGTCAACACACTTCAATTGCTTTTTCAAACATTTTCCACATATTTGTTCTAAAACAGAGTTATTCTTTTTTCTGACACTGTACAATAACTATAAACCTTTCGATGAAAATACTGCTTTGTAACTAAATAAAATAAATTCTTTAAAATAATTTCAGACTTATCTGCATTGGGATCTTAAGCTTCATTCAGTAAATAATTATTTTTATATCACTCCCATCTATATTTTACAACGGGTCTGAAGGAATTTGTTCATTCAGAAGAACGTCTTCTATTTCATCTTTTTGCAGTACTTTTGCCGTCTCGATACATCTAACCTTGCATGATTCCAAAGTTTAACATTGAATCTAGGGACAACTAATATATTTACTGAAATGGTTAGTTGAGCAACTTTAGAACGTGTTTCAACTGCTTTCCTAGTCAACAGCAAATCATATCGTAAAAGAACTACTGTCACTCATTGTTATAATTACATGTAACTTATTATGTGTATTTTAATTCCAATATTTTCCTTGATTTAACTATATACGTTGTCAGACCAGTAAGTCCGTTGTCACACCAGTAAGCCCATCTAGACGAGTTGTTTGATAGGTTACACGGCACATAAAGCATTCAAATGATTTTGAGTAACTAATTAGGTGAAAACTAGTGCTCTCTTTAATTTGAGATCATTCACTTGATTCGAAAACCTATTTGCTTGTAGCAATACAGACCTGATTGGTCACTCTTTAAATTTGAATCACTCTTGCCACGACTAAGCTTTAGCAATGAGAAAGAAGAAGGCTTCAGCTGGATGTTGATCGCCGGAGCTTACCTTTTGTTTTCGATCATGTGTGAGAGACATGTAACTCACACTTCACTGTTCTGGCAAAGTGGTGCTGCCAAGACTTGTTCTTTGTTTTTAAGATATGAGGACCACCAAGAGACGTGACTAGTGAATTTTGCGGTTATCACACATGGCCAAAAACAAAAGCCAAGGTGGCGGAAATTACTTCCGACTGGAGCTTTCTACATTCTCATTACCCAAGTTTTTCTTTTGTGGTGAAATATTCTTATTTTACCACTGTTATGGCTTATTTTTAATGTTATGTTTTCCGATGAAATTAGTGTTGGTGTCATCATTCCATGAGACATCTTTTGACTGCGTATCAACGACAAGAACAGAGGTTAGTTGTTAATATATTGAATAATAAATTGGAAACAAATAACAAAGTGTTGGTTTTTGGCTTACATGTTTGTCGTTAGGCTAATCATTCTCAAAAGAGGATAGTTGTACAGAAACATTTAAAAAGAGCATTACCAAATAATAAATTTTAATGAATTCAGAAAATTGAAATAGCTTTAAGCTTTGTGAAAATACATATAAGAAGTCTTTAAAGGCTGGATCATTAATGTCAGTAATGTTCAAGTTAGAGAATTATTTGATGAACTTAATACATTATTTTACGGGAAAGCAAATAAGCAATTAACAAGGAACAAGGAACAGACTTTTCGCTCACAAGCGAATAGCACCAATTTAATGAATCGATTAAGTAAATAATATCGTCCCTTTCCGGCATTAATGCAATAAGCGACATTTTGAAAATTTTAGAGGAGAGCCGAAAAACTGAAATTTTGATGCTTTTTCTTGAATATGTTTTTTTTTGTTTTCTGGACTATTTTTGTAAGAAAAATACTGCTAATATAATTGAACAAGCTCCGTTATATAGGATAGTGACGTATATAATAGCTTAAAAATATTCACTTATTTTGGCGCTTAATTCATTTTTGCTTACAAATTTGTTTAACAAATCAATGCTTTAAATGACATTCATTCAAAATACTATTGCATTACGGCACACAGTGTCATAGTGAGATTGCGTTAAGCGACATTTAGGGGGAAAAATAAATGGTAATAAATTGCTGATTCGTTAATTGAAGAATGCTAGTTGTATAATGATCGGTAAAATACTTAAGGCCTCTTGAAATAATGCTGCTTAAAATAAATTTGGCAGGAAAAATGCTTTGTCTTACCGCTTCTTTATATGTAAAAATTAATCTAATCTTCTGAATGGTTCAGTTAATAATAACTGACGCCATTATTTAGTTTTCTCATTTATTTTTAGCGTTTTCTTTAATTTATTAAAGATCAGAATATTGCAAATTATTACTGATTTGTTAAGCTTACTGATACAATTAAAATTTGCATCATTCATTTACTAAATAAATGCAAATTGTCGAAACTTCACAAAACTGTAACTTTATCAATTTTTAACTATTGCAAGAAAAAATAAAAAATGATGACAACGTGTTTCAATCTTGAATTTCTTCTTCATCTTCATCTGTCTCAGAGAGGGTATCTTGTGCTTCCCTCGTGTATGGCAACTGCTGGTAGAACCCCTGTAGATGCTTTGGTAGAATATTCTGATTACACAATTTGGCAAGATCCTGGTTCTTGGCCTTACTGATAGGGATGGCTGCTGCATAAAGTCTGCTTGGCTGCTTTTGTCTTGAGCGAAGTTTCAGTGTAAGATACACTGCGTTCTTAGTCATTGAATACTTAATTTTGTAAAATTCGCTATTTTTTGAAAAAGTGACAACTCCTATTTTTGACAGCAAGAAAGGTTCCCCTGACTCATGTTTCTTAGCACTGAAGATTTGGGCTGCCAAAATTGACCAATTTCTAAAAGAACCATGCTTCCATAATTCACGGATGTTGCTTTGTTCTTGGCATTCTCGTGACGGTAATCCACTCGGATAGACTTTCGATTTTTAGATTATGAGATGCTTTCTCAATTTGACTATGCACACTATCCACAGGCATACCGTATATGTGTACCCCGGTACCAACTAATTGATATGGATTCGTTGCAAGTTTGGAATTTTTCAAGTTCATATTTCAACATGGCCAAAATATTTCTATTTTTGTTTTGACCGGCACAGTTATCGCAATACAGGATTACAGTTGAAACATTACCTCGTACGTCCACTACATCTATATATCTCGAAAGGATTTAAGCGATTTCATTCTAACCTCGTTTATCTTCGCTCTCACCCCATATATATATGTTTCCTTTTTGATTCATATATCGAGAGATTGTATACGGAATACTTTCGTCTGTAGTACAAAAGCATGGAATCGCCATGAGGTACGCTCAAAACTTTCTGCAAATCGAAACTCGCGACAAGTGTTCCTTCCTGACATCCACTCACTCTGCTGTTTTTTGAAACGAGCCTTAGTTGCTTCTTCATCTTCAATATGTCGCGTGTAATCAGCTTTCTCTTCTTGGGCTAAGTCTGTCTTGTTGGTAAAGGCGATACATTTCTGGCACTTGTCCTTTGTGTGTCTATGAAACCCAATGTTGAATTTTGAGTTAAATATATAACGAAAAACTCTTTCACTCACAGGAATATTCCCTTCTTCGTTCATTCCACGCGAGTAAATCGTATAGAGATAAATGCCGTTTTTGAGATCCTCTGGAACATATGGTCGTGTTGTTTTATTTCTCCAGTAGTGGGAAGGCACTACAGGAAGTCTTTGAATGAATTCAACAACGAGCTTCACATCTCGCTCGGATGTCGCATTGGGGCGAACTCGGTGGTGTCCTCAACCATCAGGTTTTGCTGAGCCTTCAGTGGATTGTGTAGGAGTGTAATTCGCAAACCTTTGTGAGATATCTAATGTTGAGAGCAAGAATTGAAGACAAACACATCTATAGCCTTCATCTTCGTTAATAAACTACTGAAAAGATGTTGGCCGTGGGCTCTCACCATGAATCTTCCTTCTTTTCACTGGAACTTGTCTGGTTGCTCTTGAGATCCAATTCCTTTGATCATTCGGTTTCAAAGACCAAAAGTGTCTAAATAATGATTGGTTCCTCTCTGCCGTAATATCAGAAGATTTATTTGGGCAAAACTTGAATTTCTTTGGTTGTACAGTATTCGTTTCTTCTCCATTCTTTCTTGCCTGTTTCTGTTGTAAGCTTGGCCACTTTGCTTTAATCTTTTTTCTCTTTTTGAATAGCTTTCTTTTTAATTCTCAATCCCTTTTTCCCTACGATGTTCTTTTCTGGTGTAAAAGTAATATTTCTACTTACAACCTTCCTCCGTTTCCTAGCAACGCTTTCCTCAATGCAACCATCACCTGAATTCGACTATCGAACTGAATTTCCTCAAACCCTTTTTCTCTTAACATTTAATATACGTAGGTATATTCATCTGATAAGGTTGGTGTTATGTCCAACCAATCTATTGAGTTTTCGGAAGGACAAGCCTGGTTATATATGATATCATCGTCAGAGAAATAGTCTAAATAGCTCAGTCCCAAATTTGTTCTTTTTCTCAAGTTCCGTTTCTCAGCGAAATAATGTTCATCTCTTTCTCGATTCTTTTCTTAAGTTCCCTCATCATTCGTTTTTAGGGTCTCTTCCTCCACTGCTGTCTCGTGATGTTTGGACTTTTCTTCCCTTCTCCAGTCTTCTACTCATCCTGGTTTAGTGTCTCTTTCACTGCTACTGTCTCCTCAAGCTTGTTTCGGTTTTTCTTCCCTTCTTCATTCTTTTCCTCATTGTGGTTTAAAGTCTCTTCCACTGCTACTGTCTCCTGATACCTGTTTGGGTGTTTCTTCCCTTCTTCAGCCTTCTTCTCATCCGGGTTTAAGGTATATTCTACTGTTACTCTCTTGTGATACTTGTTTGGGTTTTTTCCCTTCTTCAGCCTTCTTCTCATCCGGGTATAGGGTATCTTCCACTGCTAATCTCTTCTAAAGCTGGTTTGTGATTTTCTTCTATTCTTCAGCCTTCTTCTCGTCCGACTGTATGGTATCTTCCCCTGCTATTTTCTTCTTATGCTTGTTTGGATTTTTCATTCCTTCTTCAGCCCCAATTTTCATGATCTCACTCTTCGAACAGTTAACTATATTCGAATGTATCCCGTTGGGTACCCTCGGCTTCATGACTTGTTTTCCAACTTGATGTTTGGTTAGATTTAAAAGCTTCCTCCCACGGGAAAAGTAGAAGCAGAAAATAGCAAAAAAAAAAATGAACTGACCTAAAGTGTGATAAAAGTAATATTTTTTGTAAGTGGAGTGCAAAGTAATAGTTTTAAAAGCTTTGATTAACGGTACCTCCTGCCTACTTAATAAATCTGACTTTTGAAGTTGGCAGAAATCTTACATCCATTAAATAAATTAGGTAGCTTTGATTTCCGTTGACCTGAAAGGTCAGCTATAAGTATTAGCACGTGATAGTGTAAGTCGAAGATTTAGGAAAATATTACTCTGCTATTTTTATCACGCTCTTTGAAATCGGTTTAATTTTTAAATAATTAACATTGAGAATTTGTTACCTGGCCGGACGGGTAGGGACAACTTGCCTGCCTGCCAAACAGCATTGTATAGGTCGAACGTGAGCACTAACCTTGTTCTAGCCAATCATCTAAACTGAAGATCTCCGTGATATTTTTCAGTCTTAACAGGCGAATGCCGGGACGGCACTTCTGTAAAACCAGAGCTGCTGGCTTTCCATATCCTTGCCCTCTATTCTTCTTCGGCCTGACCCTTAGTTTCCTAAAGGCCACAACTGATTGACATTGCTAATTAATTAGTAAAAGCAATCTTTCTTAACAGCTAGATTTTATATGCACAGAACGATCATTACAATAGGAATAACCGCCATCAAATATCGATAACACGTAACTTCCACGTCATGAGCAGGTAACATAGAAGACTCGCACATCTACCGAACATAATAGAATGCAACTGATGCCCGTTATGGGCAAACAACATTATGTGAGTAAATTTTGACTATCGTTGAGTGTAGAAAATGTTTCAACATCTGAAAAACCTGAGATTTATTTTAGTGAAACTTGAGAACAGAGAGGTACAATGGAACGAGTTCGATATGTCGATAGATCTTTGGTTTTCGAAGGTCCAGAATGCATTAGTGAGAAAGATATTTTAGTTGGAATTAAAAATAAAATTAGCATTTGAGTAGAGGAATCCTGTATAAGCAGATATACATTATAACAAACCATGGTTTGACCATGCACTAATGCAGCAGGTAAAGGGAAACAGCGCAAACTGAATCTTCTGCCAAATTCGAATGAAATACCTACAGATATTTCTTTGGCAGCATGTCGAATACTCCCAAATCGTTAACAAGAAACAATGAGAATCTTCGAAACATCAAATTAATGGACGTGAAGTTAATAGTAAAATGAGACACATTTGAGACATCTATAAGGTCATCAACTAATGAGAAAAGCTTTTTAGCTAGTGCATATATATTCAAGAAAGGTGAGGCAACAATTAGGACGGATGCAAATAACATTTAGAATATATTGAAAAATTTCCTACACAATTTGCTTCATATGCAGAAAAAAGCTACGTTTTGGAAAGTAAAGGAAATGCTTGCAGTAGAAATGTACATTCTGGAGCCTAATTGAACAGAAATAGAAATCGCGATAAAGAAGTTACAAAAGATAAATGTCCTGAAGTACAATAAATTCTGGAACAGCTAGTTTTAGCTGGAGAAGAAAACATTGTGGAAGAAGATGCACGAATTTAATCTATGTACTAGGAAGAAGGAAAAGTTGCCCCGAATTTTTTCCGATTTAAAAGAAAAGACGGCAAAACTGATTGTAATACTTATCTTGGCACGTCTATTCAGTCAACATATTAGAGTTCTAAAAACCTTTTGTATCATATGGAAGTGATTTCTTTTTAATTATAAATAAGTTTTCATGTGAAATTTATTAACTATCAACACGATCTTTACAATTTTACAAATACTTGTTCAACAAGAGAACAATACATCTGTAGGTGAAACTGTCTGTAGGTCCGTAGGTGAATCCCAAAGTAAAGACTCCGTAAGAAACTTCTTATCCACGACCTTTGACATCGAGAATACGTTAGCACAAGATACATTCCCATAGTTATTATTCAACTTTGTTCTCTAACACCCTGTAAGTAACATCAAAATACCAATGAAGGTTTAGGGGATAATAGTATTCAACAGGTTATTGAGTATGCAAGGTCTGTATATCTCAAAGACTTTGACACGAGAAACGTATAAATAAGTTCATATGTATAATGAAACGTTCTCAATGATTATGCATTAAAAGCAAATGCGTCGAAAATTAAACACTTGGCATACATGGAGTATATTGGAAAACTCTAAAGAGGTGATACTTCAGGATGTCAGAAATATTTTTGATTGTGCTTTCAACAACGTAGGATTATGCATCAAAACATTTTATCTTTAAGAATTGTATAGATGAATATGAAGTTTAACGTATATAAAAGGTAATCATTTCTCCGGTATAATTTACTTGCGTAATACTGTCTCATTTTGTAGCAAAATCATGCATACTAAATGCAATTGCATTGAAGTATTATGGCGCTAATTTGGTCCCAAGATCTCTGAGAATAGAGAATGCCTTAAATTCGTAATGAGGAACTGCATAATTCATATTGTTTAATAAATGTTGTTAGTATAATCAATTCAATCAAGTTTAGGAGCAAAGGCCATATACATAGAATGAAAAAAAGGATCCAAAATGTTTACTGGGATTCAAATTAGAAACCGACCATTAGGATGATCTAGGCGCAGATATTAGGGTGATACTAGGGTGTATATTGCAATAATAGAAATAATTAGTAGGAGATGTAACCAATTGGGAAAGATCTGTTGTAAAAGTGGAACAGAAAGGCCAAGTTCTAGATGGCTAGTATATTATTTTCTAAAAATAATCTTAAGTTTTGTCAGTAAAATATTTCACAAGTTATTTCATCATATGTATACAATTTTAAAATGTTATAATAGGGTTATCAAAATAAAAAAGTCTTACCTTATTGTTGAAAGTAACAAATTACTATGTCACAGAGTTCTTCCTTAAATAGTTAAAATGTAAATTATTCATTAATGTATAATTGCTCAGCTAAAGGGTTTCGAAATTGGAATTTGCTTTTTGTCTAGTAGAAGCTATTGTCTTACTAATATTAATTTAAATAGAAAAAGTGGAATAAGTAGGCCTAATGTACAAAATAATATTCAAGGGCAGATTTTTCAACGATATTATTTTAATTCGTATTTTATTTTGAATATTTTGTTAACACTTTCTCACCTGAGTATTACGAACATACTATTTTTTGTTTAACGTGGCAAATTCTTCGCTAATTTTCATCTTTCATTCCAAAGTCACTTTTTTATATTTTCAACTTCCATTTCTTTAGATATCGAGAAATTGAGTTTCTTATTTGTTACTTTATATTAAATAAAATTATGAAACGTGCTAAACATTTATACTAACTTTCAAGATAAATAGGTATTAAATTCAAACTGATAGTTATAATTATGCTATTGAATAGTTTAAATTAAAAATAATATTGCATTATATTATGAAATATAAATAAAAGTTAAGGATTGTTCATGCACGTTGTTTTAAGATAGATATACTTCCTGAAGTTAGTATGAGTAGGTAAACGAGAGGGTGTTAATGATGGTATCAATATGGAGTCAGGCATTACAAGAGTAAGGAAATGAATTTTTGTGCTGTAGTAACGACAATTTAAATGAAATTTCGATATGGTTTGATTGCATCTAACATAACATTTATCCATAAGCTTAATAACGTTTTTATTTGTAAGCTCTAAATGAGAGAAACATGAAATGTAGCTATAAATAGTACAAGAGACTTTTTAATACTTTGTCTTTAAGCCTGCGAAGAGAAAGGTCATTTACTCCAGACTGACAATCGTTACAAATAAAGGTATAAATTTGAAATAATTTATTTTAAGTTTGCACTTAAAAAAAGAAGCATCATTCGGTTGGACTCTCTCTATTACTATTTAAAAATATAACGTAGCTGTTAAAAATATTTTACCATAGTCTTGTACTTTCTACTATATATAAAGTATTTGTGCATAAGTTAACTGACAATGTTTCTTATTTATCGGAAAGTGTAAGATTGAGTTTCGAGTAACTTAATCACCAATACACAACAGAAGCTCACAATCGACATGATTTATATTTAAATTATTTAGATAAGGCTAATAGATAAAACACTCTATCCACTTAGTGTTTTAAATATTTGTAAAAAGTATTACATTAATGAATAATGCACATATATTACGTTACACAGTTATGCCTCGAAGTCCTAAGCCGGATTCAAATTATGGGGCGAGACGCCCGCGCTTTTCAAATTGTGTGTGCAGCAAGGAAAAGAGAGAAAGGGAGAACGGAGTCAGGTGAGGCTTTAATTGTATTAGCAATCTGATGCCTCATTGACACCAACCCACACGCATGAAATAGTGGTATGACCCTGGCTTTGATTTACTCAAATCACAAGTGCCGGGTCGCGGATGCAAATTTAGTTAACACCACGCAAGTGATACGTACATAAAAACATTATGTATTTGGAGCTATGCGTGAAATAAAAATATATTAGTAAATGTAAAATAGATACTTCAGCCCGGCGTGATGGAGGAAAATTATAGAAACACTAGACGTCTTAGCCACTATTGAGCATGCGCGTAAAAAAGCTTCTTCAAGCTCGTCGAGGCTCGTGACGTAGCTCTAGAGCGACGTCAGAACTAGCAGAAAATGCGTGGGACGAAGTCCCTATAAAAGCGAGGCTCTTCGCCGGGTGCTGGTTAATCATTTCCGGGCTTCGTATAGTGCACTTGGATCGTCGTCCCGGACGCTCGTCGTAAAATCAGGTATGTGATTATTTTTCTAAGTCCCCCCCTCGATTCGGGATGAGCACCTTGAAATTGTTTAGTGATAAATATGAAGTTTATTTCCAACACGAGACCAAATTCCCTCTTCAAGAATTAACACTTTTCCTTTTGGGCCAATGCAAGTTGCGAGTACGGATTATCAATTTCACCATTTTCAATAAATCGCAGCTTAGCATAAAAACCTTCTAGCACCCACTTGGTTATGAAGGGGTTGTGCCCATAAATGTAATGTAGTAATAATTTCAAGTTGTAATTCGAAGTAACTGATTTGTGAGATTCATCTGTATTCTCATTTTTATTTTTTTTTACTTTTATTCTTATAAATAAACCGTACAATGAAATGGTCTCTTTAATTTAGTCAAGCTATCCCTCCCTATCTAGATTCAGCTCACAGTCTTCATATGTTACCTGGGTTTCAATTTCCAGTACAAGCTCTACTTCTAAAATACGAGTCTCGCCCCACTATTGAGACTTTCAGTGCACTTTCTCATCATCTTCGAAAGAGTAAGCCAAAGACGTTTCAATACTGTGGCTAAAAGGGAGTTGGACTACAAACCAACTTTAACATACTGGGTGGAGAGTAGAAGAGTAATCTCAAATACAATTTCACGAAAGAAAGTGTATACAAATATAAATGACAATCCTAGAACAGCACATAACAGTTTTATGGTGTTCGGTGTTCGCCGGGTAACGAACTGTGTGTTCTTGAATCTCTAAACAAATCTCTGGTGCTCGCTCACGTTATAGGGGATCCAAAAATCTCAGTTGCGTTTCAGGGCAAATCGCGAGTGATTTTTTTTCGAAGAGTTTTCAATATATAAAAGTGTAAAAGTGTACGCGAAGTTTTCTTTTGACTAGTCAAGTGGTGTATCTGTACTATGTAAAGATCTGTAGTCAGTAAAGTTCAGTGGCGTACTTGGACTAGGCGGTGTTCAGCTTATGACTCTGATATACAAGTATACTCTTTTCTGCTCTAAGTAGTGTGTTTTTCAAGGAGTGAAGTAGCGACGAAAATTTTCTATCCTCAACTTCTCTCGCTTTAAGTGGTTATAAGTCAGCGGAATAGTTGCTAGGTTCCGCAGAGCAAGACTCAGTTTACCTCACGACGTTTTCTTGTGTAGTGATGGAAATGTAAAATCGGGACGCGAGTGTTAAGACAGAATTCAGCTTTTGTCTCATGTACTTGCAAAACCCTAAATCTGCTTATGCTTCTGCTAGCTTTGATGGGTTCACAGTCAGTTTTATCTCTGGGCAACAAAACCTCCCGTTTTACGAAATGAAAGTTCGACTCGTTTGTCCGGCGATAAGTGGCTGAAATCCCTACCACTTAATTGGGGAGGATCACAGGCAGTTTATCTCTAGACAGCAGAACCGCCCGTTTCACAGGATGAAAGTTCGACGTCTGTCCGGCGATAAGTGTCTAAAATCCTTTCCCATGCAAAGCTTGGGTGTCACAGGTATCTTATTCTCTTGGTTCAACAGGGCCCCCCTGCACTAGGGGTGCATGATCGACGGTTGCCTGGGAATAACTGCCTAAAACTCTCATTTATGCAAATGCAACAAACCAAAAATCAAAATGCAGGTACATGATCGAATGGTTGGATGTTCGTAATCCCCCCTGTGTGAATTAAAAAAATAGTTTAAAAAAATGAAGTTTAAAGAAAAGAAAGAAAACAAGTTAAAGAATAGAAGTAAAAAGTAAAATCATCATAAGTGAACAAATAAACATTTTCTGTTATAAACAGCTGTCTAGTCACTTTCCGTTTCCCGTTCTAAAGAGTAAAGCAAAATTTATAAAGAAAGGGAAGTTGAGTATTCAAGTTCAAAGGAAGTTAAATGAAAATATCAAAATAATAATAAGTCTCATAATACGTAAAAAATTTAACGTAGCATTACCGAGGGAAGTAGCTATCAGCGATTAAATTCCTATTATATCAGAGGAAATAGGTTGATTACCCACTGCCCTGGTTTAAGAGGCCACTGATTTGAAAAACAGATTTATTCATCAGAAATGAGTTTCGCGCAGAAAATAAAAGCAACGTTATATTTTGGATCGGTGGAATAATTATTATTGTATTGAATGCAATAAAATAAAAGTACATGGGCATTCTCCTCCTCAATTTGGCCGTTGGAAAAAGAATCCATTACCGAGATACTTGGATACGTGGAGTCAGCCCAGATATCTTGAACCAACGACCGCTAGCCAGCAAACTCCTGATGCGCCGGCGAGTGGCTACGATCTAACGCCGCTTGCCGCGTCCAGTCCTATCCCGACTAGAAATGATACAGAAATACAAAGTGCTGGTTCGAGTGAGAAACCAACACCAGCTCCGAGGACGATATATGTAAATTCAAATACTGACGAAACCCCCCGGGGGTAGATCCAAAAACTCTAGTGAATGAAGTAAATTTAAAAGATGAACTAGAAATTGCAGAGCTAATAACTGCGGGTCAGGAATGCCCTCAAGCAACAATTGAGATAGAAACAACAGCAGGTGTAATACCTGATGTCCCCTCGAACCAAAGACCCTTAGATAATAATAAGTTAGCTGATAAGGAAAATAGATTAACTAACTTAGTGTTAAGTTCAGGGAATAAAGATATTGGTGTATCAAAAGAACCAGATAGCTCAGTAGCGCTATATTTTCCTATTAAATACGAATTGTCAGATCCTACAACGCCGTTAGAAATGCAAAGACCGACCCTTTAATCTTTTTATGCTGGTAGTACTGATGAAACTGTTTATGCTGAGATCGGTCCTAGAACTGTGTATGCTAACTTAAATACTGAATCACGAATATCAATGAGTAAAGAGCCAATTTACGAAAATATTGGTCTCCAACCCCAGTCTTCAACGATTAACAGCCAATTTATGCAAACATAGGAACCGAACCAAGGGAAACGAAAATTGAGAGCCGTGACGAGAATAATGAAAATGAATTGCGCTCTCTGACCCAACCTAACGATGAAGCGTTAATAGACCAGATTAGGCATTCATTACAAACGAAACTGTCCCCTGCAGTAGAAAACTTAATTCGACCTTTAACTAAACAACTACGGAACAAGAAAGTACAGGTCACAGTGGTTCGTCGCCAAGATGACGACGAAGAGAAATTAGGTATTCTATTTCAAGCTGACCCCTCAGCTCCCTTTGAAGATTTATTACCTGAGGAAAATGTAGTTGGAAATTTTGATATGGAAATACAGACCGACGTTTTCCAAAAGAAATATGTTAGCTTTCAAACTGAATATAAGTTTCCTAAAATGATTAGGATTGACACAAATCGTGAACTTAAGATTATTGGGACAACAGCTACCCAAACCAACCCTGTTATGTTTGAAAATAGCCTTACCCTCCAAGAGAAACTGCAATATTTGGACAGTATAGATAACATACTCAGTGTAGTTACTAAAGTTAAGTGGTCGAATGGAGATATTAGTAGTGCAGGTTCAGATGGGGGCGATTCGTTGAAAGACGATTGGTTGGGATATGAACTACATAAATTACAAAACGAAGAAATAGCGCAATTACAAGAAGATAACCCGGAGTCTCCTCCTGAATCATCCCTGGAGGATGAGTCAAAACCTTCATGGAACTCCGAAGAAGAACTCCGATATGACCATTGGGATCCTCCCACGGTTTCTACTCCGCGAGCAGCGAACAAAGACACTCCCACAGAGGACGCTGACCAGAGAAATGACCTCGTCGCCCCTGCTCCCGTTGAGAGGAGGTTAGACGATGAGAAGAAAAGTGAGGATGTTTTCCCCTCAGTTTATTCCGACCACCAGAAGCAAATTGAAGAAGAAGATAGAGACAACGATTCCTGGTCTGAGAGTAGAATAAACGAAAACATTGTAAAATATTTGATTACGCGGAATTTGGTGTGTCAGTAATTTGCTTAGATGAGGTAGAAAATAGAGACGATCCCTCAACCTCTCCAACCCAAAGTGAATCTAACAAACAAACTGATAGTGTTAAGAATATTGGTTTACAACCTTCAGCTAGTGCTAGTTCTAAAGTTAGTTCCTATAATGAAACTAGTGAATCACCTGCGACCAAGGAAATGAAAAAAGTATCAACAAGAGGAAAAGTTAGATCCCTTACAGATAGTGTTTGTTTCGCCACCTAGTAGCGTAGTTACACCCACGACCCCAGTGGAGAAATTAGAGTTTAGCGAAGGGGAAAAAACAGAAAAATCAGTATTTAGCGAACAAGATAGATCTTATATATCAAAATTTAGTCCAGAACTAACCTCTGAGTTAGAAAATAGAAGCGTAACTGATACCAACTATAGGTCCGTTTCTGAAAATTTCAACACCTCGGCTTCTTTAGACAGGTCCTTAGATCTGAAAGATGAGCCCGTTTCACATTCATCAAGTGAAGATAAGACCTCAAGTAAGCAAAAATCAAATTTTTCGCCCTTTTTAAAAGTAGACCCTGAGGATAAGCCTCATATAAATTTAAAAGCTGAGCAAGAATTTAAAACTAGTTCGGCTACCGAGCCATCTATGCCATATAGTTTTGAGAAACCTAAATTTACAGATATTGTGGTAACAGGCAAAGTTACCAACCCTCCTCCCGAGGGAGACAATCAAAATTCTACTATCATTGCTAAACCACAAGCCTTTAAGATCTATCTAAATGTTGAAATTCCCTCCTTCTCTGGTAATAGACATGAGTGTGTGGAAATTTTCCTGCAAGAATATGAATTAGTGGCTAGCATATACGAATGGTCAACCCTAGAGATAGTAAATTATCTTCCTTATTGTCTAAAAGGGGAAGCTCTCTCCTTCTATTTAGTAGACCTAGCAAACTTTTCACCTTAAACTATAACGAAATTAAGGAAAAACTTAAAAAGGCATTTCCTAGTATTGAGTAGACTGCAAGATTAGAATATGACGTTGATACAAGAAAACAACAGCCCAATGAAAGTACTTTAGCGTTCATTTATAAGTTAATAAAGGATTTGAAATTCTTACGAGGTTGGGTTAATGAGAGTGAATTGATGAGTAAACTTAGAATCAGTTTGTTACCTGACATCCTACATAAGCTGATGCTTGAAGTGGATGATTGTGATAATCTCGCACAGTGCCTGTAATATCTTAGAAAACTTCACACAGCACAAAGAGTAGTTAGTCAGAGAATTAATTATGACGTAATATGGGAAAATGACCGTTTGGACTGGTCAAGCATTAAAAAACAACACCAACCTGGATTTGTACAGATTAGCTCTTGTTACTCAGACGAAGTAGTAGCAGAACCGGGTTACAAAATGTATAGGAACATTCACCAAAATACCTATGGCTTTGGCCATGGGCAGGCGCAGCTTTGTACAGTCAAGATAAAAATAGGAGACCGTTGGGCGCAAGCTCTTATTGACACAGGCTCAGAAATTTCGCTGGCTTCGAAAACCCTCTTACCCCCAAGATTCACACTAACTGAAAGATTGGAGGGTTATGTAAAGCTTCGTGGCGTAGGTGCCCAACCCACAGATTACATTCTTGTGGTGAGAATAGTGTGTTGTTTCAAGGATCACTTGAAAACAACCAAAAAAGATTTCTAGACGTAGCTATAGTTGACCCACAGTTTTGCGCCTATGATGTCATTTTAGGGATAGATTTTTTGCGCAAGTATGTCACAACCATTCATTCCAAATACTTGGAACTAGCAGATAAAGACGGGAATCACGTTGAAGACCTATGGTTTACCATCCCAAAGGGTACATATGGGCATCGTCAAGGTGTGATTCATACCTTAGACTTAACACATGTTGAACAATACACACCGTAAGTAGGAAAAAGATCGTTTAACGATTCCCAATCGACACAGAACGCTAATGCTAGACAAACGGCTTTCCCTATCCCCCCTCATAGAAACAAACCAACTTATAGGAAACGGAACCTCCCACTTAGGAGTAAGGATCCGTCTTCAAAATTGGTCACCGGAAATCCCATAAATATCGTTGCTAGTGTAACTGATAAGATACAAAAACTCCCTGCTAAAGAAATTACATCTCGCGTATTCGTGTGTTCCAGGGAAACTACAAAATTTCCCTCGGAGCCGACGAATAGAACGAATGGAAAAGTCAATAGGCGTAAAAAGGCAAGACGTAAACGAACTAAGAAAAGCAAGGTATCTTCCAGTGCTCCTGAGCTGGAACCTACCAATTCGCCTGACTTAGAAAAAGAGAAAAAGAATCTATGCAGTCTTGACCCTCAACCAGGCCCTAGTGGAACTTTGGTAGCTAGTTCTACAGAAAGTTCGAGTACAGAGATTATTCCCAGAAAAAAAAAGAAAGCGTTTTATGCGAAAAAATATAGTCAAAAGAAACAACACTCTGTAAAGCCACCCCTGGCCTCACAGGCGCCTTATGAGCCTGTAGAGGACCAATCAAATAGAGGATAGTTAGAAACATTAGAAAAACCTTTGACAACGCAAGGAAGTGTAAATGATCGTGCAATCCTCTCAGACCTAGAGAGTTTTGCTCAGGATCAGATTAAGAAAGAGGTCGTGCCAAACCCCTTGGGGTTAAGCGACGAAATTTTTGATATCTATCCGAACACTACCTATAAAGTGCATCTTCCAGCAAATGTCCGCGTGCCGTCCAAGGCTTCGAATGACTTAGAAATTACCGCACCAACCGGGAACGTGCATATTTGGGAATTCTTACCGTCCAAAGGAATTCGATATTGGCACTCCTGTTTGATCCCCAGAGGTCCAGTTTTTACTGACAATGGAAATATTATTCTGACTATTTTTAATAGTTCAGATCGAACCATATCTTTGTCTAAAAACCTTTATTTAGGGAAACTTGTTCCCCAGGTCGAATCCTTAAATGACGAGACGGACAATGACGTGCAGACCGTTAATCAGATCGTATACCTTACTAACAAAGATGAAATAGACGACGTGGAAGTCTCTGGACAACCCCAAAAAGTCCCCCAAACAAAGGAAGAATTAGCTCAAGTACTAAATATTGGTCCAAACCTAAACCCAGAAGAAAGAAACCAGTTACTGGACTTATTGATGGAATTTAGGGATTTTGTAGCCTGGGACAAGTCTCGTCTGACTGCGGCTACCGATAAATTTATGTGCTCATTAAAGGTCATCACAGATATTCCTGTTTCTCATCCTTCATATAGAGAGACACCAAAACAGAAAGAGATGGTCGCAGAAGAGATCCAGAGAATGTTAAACAGCAATATTATCCGGGAAAGTAAGAGCCCATAATCGGCACCAAATGTGATAGTACCTAAAAAAGATGGCTCCCCGCGTATATGTGTCGACTTTAGAGGAATCAATAGGATTTTAAGGCCAAATTATACGCCAGTGCCCCGCATAGATGAGGTACTAGCGTTTTTAAACGGGACCAAATTCATAAATACTTTGAACATGCAAAATGGATACCATCAATTATTAATCCGTCCGTTCGATATAGAGAAGACCGCATTCATCTGCAGCCGGGGAAAATTCGAATTTTTGAGATTACCATTCGGCCTAACCACGGCCCCGGCCCTTTTTCAAAACATGATGAATGTTATCTTTGGTGACATTATGTGGAAGTATGTAATCTGTTATTTAGACGATTTGGTTTGCCCTAGTCCTTCCTTCCCAACTTTAATAGAAAGGACGAGAATTATTTTATCTCGACTCCGGGAGGCCAACTTAAAACTCAACCCTAAAAAATGTTACTTTGGTTACGAAGAAGCCTCGGTGCTTGGTCATATCGTCGGTAGACGAGGAATTTGTGTAGATCCCGCCAAAACTGAAGTCATATCAAAGGTACCATACCCCACTACAGTCAAAGAAATACGTAGTTTTATTCTACTTTGTTCATTTTACAGAGCCTTTGTCCAAGGATTTTCTACTATTGCAAAACCACTCATTTCATTAACTAAAAAGAACCAAATTCGAATTTGGAAAAACCGAGAAACAAGCATGGGATACCTTGAAATTTTGTCTTATATCTACTCCAGTCCTTGCCCACTTTGACCCAAATCAGTACGCCATAGTCTATTGGGATGCCTGTCGAGACGAAATAGGTGGATATGTCGCACAAGTTAAAGAAGATTAGAAAGAACACCCAATAGCCTATTTTTCGATATCTTTGTCTCCAGCGAAGCTAAACTACTCTACGGTTGAGCTTGAAGCGCTAGGAGTTACTAAGACAATTTTGCATTTCCATTTTCTATTGGCAGATCGTCCCTTTATTGTTTGGACTGATGCTCACAGCATCTGTTACCTGAGAAATAATAAGATGCCAAATTCTCGATTTATGCATTGAGCCATCCGTTTACAACCTTACCAATTTACGATTGAACACGTAAAAGGCCGCAATAATGTAACCGCATATTTTTTGTCGAGGTGTCCGCTAAAGGATGAGTTACCCTTAAAATTTGGTCAAGAAGAAGATTGTGCAGATGTGTGCAACCTAGTGCTATGTCCCAAAATAGATATAAGAGTAATGCAGAAAGAGGACGATAAAATTAGAAAACTAATACAAAAGAAGAAAAATAACCCTACTAATCGTGCTCTAAAACCCCATGTTTTAGTTGACGATGTTCTATATCGAGTCATGAACAAAGATAAGAAACTAGTGATACCGGAAAAGGCAATTCCCAACATCTTACAAGAAGCCCATTCGTCTCCGCTGTGTGGAGGCCACACGGGATTTTCTCGCATTTACTCTAAAGTGAACGAACGTTAATACTTTCCTAACATGGGGAAAATAGTTAAGGAATATGTGCGCTCGTGTGACGAATGTCAAAGGGTGAACATCACTCGAGAAAAGAAACAAGGTTTTCTTCATCCTTTACCTGTAAAAGAGGAATTATTCTCTCGTTGGAGTTTGGATATTTTTGGCCCGCTACATAGTAGTGCAGGCTACAGTTATATCCTGGTTATGATAGAGTATCTTAGCCATTTCGCAATATTAGTACCGCTGCGAAACATAAAAGCCCCGACAGTGACTAGAGCCATGTTGGACGAGTTAATCACGCGTTTTGGCCCCCCTAAAGAGATATTGACGGATAGAGGAACAAATTTTCTCTCACCGATAATGGCCGAACTAAATGACTTATTTGACATTAAACATGTTCGAACTGCAGCATTCAAACCGTAAAGAAACGGGCTATGTGAGCAATTTAACTCTGTAATTGCAAATTTTCTAACTAAGTACACGGCTAAACAGCCTACTAAGTGGGCAGAATATGTCCGATTGTGTGCATATGCTTACAATATACCAATCTCCCCTATTAGAAAACACTCCCCATACGAGATTGTCTTTGGTCAAAAGGCACGATTTCCCACTCAGTTGGACACCCAGTATCAATTCACATAAATACAGGAACATCAGAAACAACTAAAGTTAATCCGTAAGTTAGCCCAGCAGACTCTGACGCATGCACAGCAGCAGACTAAATTACGAGTTGATCGCACTAGACAACCTATTAAGTTAAAAGTTGGTGACTTAGTATTGTATAGAGATTATCTACCTAAGAAGGATATTTCTCCTAAGCTGACACCCAACTTTATGGGACCGTATTACTTATGAAGTATTTCTCCCACAAATGCCTGTAAAATTGAATCAGTAGCAAACCCTAACCACACTCAAATTGTAACCATTGAAAGGTTAAAGAAGTATTTCCCGCGAGAAAACTCACGCGATCTGGAAGTTTCTAGAGGTAGTGAGGACGAGGAATGTTAGGCGTAACGTATAGGTTGACCATGAGGTTTTGTCGCCTGAATTTAGACGGGCTTATGAAAAAAAAGGGAAACACTTGGAGTATATTATTTAGTGAGTGTGTTAAATATCTCATATATCGTATAAACCTCTAAAAACTGGAGTACACGTAGTCAAACATGACCTCTGGCATACCGGAACACGTGCATACAGGGCTATAAATAGAGCCTAAAGGTATACGTTGTGAAATTGTAAAAAAAAAACTGTTTAGTATACTCTTCATCAATCAGAAACAAGAAGTTGATTCTCTTTTTACCTCCTGGGATCCATCCCCCCTCTCCCTTCGATGCTGTAAAAGGCATTAGTTGGCCATGGATAATAGGCACTCATATTATTCGGAGGCGCTAAAATTAATATGAGGAGCAAATAAGTCATTTTTAGAATCAGGGCCCTACCATAACTACCATACCAAAGATGTTAGACGCGTTACAGGAAAAGTTATGTCGAGATGATACCTAAATGAATATTTTGCCAACGTATTGGGATATTGTTTTTTTTATTCTTTGTGTGAATGTGGCCGGCCACGAATAAGTTTCCCTTCTTCTTCTCCTATAAGACTCCCAATATGCTGACAAACACGGAAAATGTATAAGGAAAACATATGTTGACATGTGTTAACATATCTGAAAAGAGAAAATATTATTAGTGATCACAAACATTTATATGTACAAGTGTATCTTATCGTATACTCAACTCCGACTTTAAATATACGTCGTTGCAGCTGCAAACTCCTCACTCACAGTATAGGAATCCTTCCGTTGCCGCAGCCTGATTATTTATTTCTTTCTCTCAAGAAACTCGCCTCTCTCCCTCTTCGTGCCTAGGAATGCATTAACCTGAAAAATAAAACAGAGTCAATATTGCTTGTTTTTGTTGCACAGCTACAAAAACTCCCTCCTACCTATAATAAACGCGTTAATGTTTACGCGTCGCTTTCTTTTAACCTGAGATGTCTGCCCGTATCAAAAAAAAGGAAGCTTGATTTTCCCCACCAACCACTTCGATGGGCGTTTCTAATGATGCCCGTTGTTCCTTTCCAGAATATCATCTGACTCTTACAAATAACCATAGCCATGGCACAAGGGCATCCCGAAGAACATCACTTACCCCTTGGTAACGTTACTTCCGTTACTAAGGCTTGTTACCTTTCTGTTGCAGGGGTCACTCTAGACCCCAATCTATTTATTCCATACGAGCTTTCTTTCCTGGTAACCAATGAAGCCCCCATGGATACCCATGTCGTCCCCATGTCGTCCATGCCATCGATAAGTACCTTCTTGCTACTCCTTTTTCCTCTGTATCAGATCTGTCCTACGCAAACCAGCTCCGTGTTGCTATACACGAAGCAACTACCCAGACCGCCTTCAATGCTGGTCACCATCACTTAAAAGACGTACTGGGGAAATTAATAACCCATGTCCCTTACGGGACAGTCATTTTTACGTTCGAAAAGGCCACCACCAAGCTCCTCCAGGTCAAGCTCCCAAGGCGCCTGTTTATGGACCTGGCGGTGGTGTGCCCTAATCCATGGCTTAATTGGCTTGCCCATCCGGCGTTGGGGCTTGATTTTTCCTGCCCGGTAGTGGCACACCACGGAATCGATCAAACCCGGTGTAGCCACAGCATCTTGGAGCGAATGTATAATACCTATTTGAATTGGAATCTGCTCTCCCCTAATCCCAGTGACTGGGATCCGGATTCGGGGGCCTCTGATGCATAATCTATCCCCAGTCTCGCACCAGGAACCATTTGCACTACAGATGGGTACTGTAGTGCTAACAAGTGTCGTTTGGAGGCGGGGCGCCATTGCAGCCCCCTTTGCTACGCAGCCCCTTGGGTCAGGGCAACCTTGCGACCGCCTTGGAGGTAAATCGGTACATGACCAAAAGATACTGTTAACCATGGACAAAGGATATTATCCAGGGATCTTGTCCATGGTGTGGTTGTCGTGCCCAGCTGGTACTCCGATGGGGATGGCCAGCCTCCTTCTTCCCCTTCCCCCCACTTCTGTTTTCTTTCCCTCTCTCCTCCTGCCTCATTTTATATTACTGCTATCCGCTTTGCCAGAGGCACTCATCTCTCTCGCCTGTCATGATCTTATGTTTACTCCCCCTTCGAGTGCTTCTGCACTCCCCTGCCTTGCGTACTCCACACGTGCCTTCCCCGTTTGTTTGCTTTCGAGCTTCGCAATTATCCCTATCTCTATTTTATTTTTTTTCCGCGTAGTTTGGGCGGGAAGAGTATTGCTTAAATTTTAAAAAAAACTGTAAAAAAAAGATAAAAAATAAAATAAAATAAAAACCAAAAAATAGGGAGAAATACGCCTTCGTATTTCTTTATGCTTTCTGCTGCTGCTGTGGACTTCGTATACACGTATATACGTGCAATTTTCCTGCGACCCTTCTGGGTGAATACAAATGTCCTTATGCTGCTGTAAAAGTGCGCATATTGTATATAATGCATTTACAATTATATATGTATCGATCATTCATTTTTTTAAAGAATGTAAATAGCTACCTATGTACTATACTTCGCTACCTTTAGTCAGTAAGATTACATTACCTTTAGTTATGTTCAGTTCATGTTGAATTATGATCAAGTATTAACAGTGATGCTCATTCTAGAATAATGTTTTCAATTATAAGGGCATTTATAGTATTTATCGAATTAGTTGGTTGTATCATATTGTATCACTATCTCTTGTTCATTTTGGCAAGCTGAAGTTATGTATGACGCCCTTTCGATCTCATTGCCAACAGTCTAGTTAAATAGTTAATAAGGATGGTAAATAATTAAACATGTTAGTTGAACCATTAATGTTAGTATACTTAGTGTTAAGATTACTATATGTATTTCGTAAAGACATTGGGTGGAGATCGAGCCCCCCCAATTTTTTTTATGTCCTCCCATCATTGGGTAACGGGAACCCGCTTATTGTAACTAACTTGATTATAATCCTACCGACATGTTATGTAAAGTAACGGTTACAAAAATAACATCATTGTGGGCCAACAAGGCACATAACGCAGAGTGGGATTAAATCACGCTAATAATAATAATAATAATAATAATAATAATAATAATAATAATAATAATAATAATAATAATAATAACAATAATAATAATAATAATAATAAAACACTGAAGGAAAATCATTACGTGTACATCATGTCGTAATGAGAATCAATACTCGAATAATAAAATCGTTCATAATTTACATGGCACATATTAAGGACACTCGAGCTCTGTCAACTTGTCTTTAATGAATCTGGTATAAATTAATTTAATTTGGAATCAGAATAAAACTTATGTTCATACCCAACAAAAGATTTAAAAACTACAAGTCATGAGACTTTCAAATTTGGTGGCCCCCTCCATAAGCGGCCCTGTTTGATAGGTAGAAAACACTGCATCACAACAGCGCACGTCGCACACAAACTTTAGGATATAAATACATGAACGTTACGGTAATTATAAATTTATGTGAAATAAATTGTCAAACTAAACCAACAAAAGTAGTACTCTTTAACACGTAAAAGTTAATCAAATATTATTTGGTTATTGAAATTTCTTAAAATGTTCGCGGATACTTCCTCAAAACCCGTCTTTCATTCTGCATTAAAACTAAAAGCAAATCGACTCCTTATCAGGTTACGGAAGTGAACCCAGCTGCTACAGCTGTTAACAAGGCCTCAGGATGTTGCGCGTAGCGTCAACATCGAAGAACACACCAACATTTATAACGGGAAAATAGTTAAATAATTGAAAACAGGGGAATGAAATTACAACGAAATAAATAATAATAATAATAATGTTGCCAAACAGATCATCACGATTGGAATACACCGTAGTCTCGGTTGAGCAATTGGTTCTTAACGACCTCTAGTTCGATCCCCCGATGGATCATTTCTTTTACCCTATATTTAAATTATCGCTCCGCACGAGCTCAAGTTTATATTCGAATTGGTTATGTGAAAGTAGGTTAGAATCAAATACTTTCAATAGACACTTAGTTTACCACATATGATCCCTATCTACACTAGGGGTCCCGAGTTCGAGACCCGGAATACTCCTATCAAAATTAATATCGTTGTCAAAATGATCTCAATTCCCAGTGATTATTGGCATTCACGCAATTGTATCCAACTTTGAAAGGAAACAGATAAGTCGGAGATCGAATCCCGACTCACGCACTTTCTGTATGATTGACACGCACAAAACATCGTTTTTTTTCCTTAGGGAAACACTTACTAAATTCATAGGTAATGCAAAACGCACTTCTTATAATCACTGTTAAACTGTAACTTTGGTCACTATCTTTCGTTGCGGTTTTCACTTAATTCAGTGATAACAATAATCGGTATGAGATACTCCCAGGATACGAACTTCGATTTCGTTACACTAGGATTCAGCAATAAACTATGTTAACACTCAATAGCTAAACGAATTGGTAACTTAAAGTGAAGTAATTGAAGACACATGCTTCAAGGAGAATACAGTAACAATTCAGGGAGATAGTACTTACCCCGTAACCGGAGACCTCCCCACCTTGTCTTTGGAAACGTAAGTCTTTCCTTCTCTTTCCTTTGCGTTCTTCGAGCAAAAAATAATACGTATACCCCAACAAGCTGAAAAATATGAACGACAAAGTTAAGAACTAATTTAAACTCGTTTGTTATCATACTTAATAATTAGCATAGTGTAGAAATTAGATAAATGAAATTATTAATTAAATCCAGTAAATTTTTAACTAACAAGTTCTTTAAATTTCGACTAATAAGTAGTCGCGACACTACGGACACACTCGAGTCCGCGGGTTCAATCTTTAATACTATGTTTGTGTGTGAGAATTTTTCGTTTCAGAATTTTCCTTTGAAAAGCCTAATAGCTGAACCTGCCCAGGTGAGAGAAGTGAAAAAAAAACCCTGCGCATTGGAGATAACTGAGTATTCATTTTCCTTTTTTTATATTTTTGTTAAAAGTTATTAATTTTTAATCACTTAATTATCAATTTACTTCAAAAAAGAAATTTGACATTTTTTTCTCGTTATTTTTTCCAAGCTACTTACAAAAGTATGCAGACATAATAAACAAATCATAATGTGCACAAGATAAGACTGCCTCCTCTGAAGGCCTAATTTGTCAATAATTAAGTATACAACGTTGCACCAAAGCTCAAAACCCTACAATATTAATTCAAGAAATCTATAACAATTGAAACAACATATCATCAAGGATTTAGTAAGACACTATCTTGAAATTCTCAATGCTTGTTATGCCCTCTTGTGAAATACGTCTTATCTTGAACACTATACATACACAAGTTGTAATAAGTAATAAAACTAGAACTAAATTTCCATTATGAAATATTACATGTTTCAAATTTATATCAGTTTGCTTGAGATATTTTAAATTTTTGGTTCAAATTAATTGACATAACTTTTAAAGACACTTTGGAACTAATGCTCCTAACTAGCATACTTACAAAGGTATAAAAAAATTTAATTAAATCTTGTTGAATTTAAAATCTGCTTAATAGTTCTATGGTTCACGAAGTTACTAAAAAGCATTGCATCAACTTGTTAAGTTTTATCTTTGTTAAAATGCAATTTAAAAAAAAAGGTAGATAATGTTAACATTTCAAGGTATAAAGTACCGCATACAACACACTTTTTGTACACATGCATAGCAATCCAAACGATTAACCAGTCCTATTCTTTTATTTGAAAATAAATACAAATATACTTATCTGACAATGTTAAGATATCCCTGGTCTAAAGCCGGCGTGTGCAACAGTATACTAGATGTTTTCTCTCAGTGGCGATGCAAAAACCCCCTTTTCCCCCTCACTCCGAACATTCGTCAGCTGAGCTGATAATTTACAAGCCACATATCATTATACCAAGCTGTATAATTAGCTAACTTCCGCCACGCTGGCTCAATTCAAACTTCCTCTTAACACTCTATTCCTCAACCTGACTACATCTAAAAACAAAATATACGGCAAATGTATGTCAATAAGGCCATGTATGTCCCAAGGTTTTAATAACAAACAAGGTATTTCCCATCTTGTATGAATTTACTCACCATATGATTCATCACCCCTTAATCACTCCAGTAAATGACAAGTATATTTTTAATAATCCACTTTCCTCCATCATACTTCCGGCGTTTAAAAAAAATTCTCCAGCTCAACCATAGCTTATGTTGTGGTTAACTTTTGTGTTTAAAATATATCATATAAAACAACAAGAACCACCAACATGATGGAACATGACGTAACTTTACTTCGTAAGTTTCCTTTGTACAAACAAAAAAAATCCCTCTCGATTTCGTTTTGTAATAAAAAAAGAGACATAAAATACGAATGCTAATACCAATACTACTTTTAGTAATAAGAAAAATAGGAATACTAACAATACTAACCTATAGACCCCCCAAACATCCCCCCTAATTATAAAGAAACTTTATACAATCCCCTGCAAAACATGTACTCTAGAATGGTAAATGTAACTGCATCTCTGATTATTATAATTTGTATCCGTTACTACCATAGGCCATTAGGGCATAAACTAACACACTAACCATAGGGTCAATTCTTCAACTATTTAGTCTCCCTCTTACTGACAGAACCTCTCATGGAAAAGACATCTAGAGTTGTTTGTATTTAACCCCTAGGTGCGCTAAAGTGCGCTCATTAGTTTGTAATTTCTGTATATTGCCCGTATACATAAATGTAAATGTGTCTAGCGTAATGCCTACCACACAGGATGAGTAGAATTTAATAAAATTAGTAGAATTTAATAACAAGTAGAGCTTAACCAAAATGAGTAGAACTTAATAAAAACAAATATACATACTTTGATCAATAGTACAGAACAGAGTTATGCAGTAAAATGTTCATATATTACACTTATTGCAACCAATGTAGAGAGTAATAACTAATAATGTTAGTTATATTCCTCGATAACATTATAATGAGTTTTAATATCAAATGTTTATAGACGCACTTAAAAATAGTTATTAAGCATTGTGTTTAATCGCTAGTTGCTCATTATTCAAGTTGTGTTACATACGCGATTTAAGCATTTAGTATGCAATAGCTTCTATATTACAAGAAATATATTACAGGATATGTAGTGTTGTACTCAAATACTTTCCAAGTTATATTTTCCTTATATGCCATAAATAGTCAATATTCACTTAATTCTTGTTTTATAGGAAAGTAAAGTATCGCCTATGCTTGCTTAATTATATGGATATATTGAAACAATATAATGAATTTTATTCACAAATTCTAAGGCACAATCCCGCAAGTTTTTACGAAATAAGGCAAAAACGATCAAGCGTACTACTCTATATCATTGTATGTTTCCCATTTGGCTTATACTATAAACAAGGAAAACTGCTCTTGTAATTTTATGGTCCATCTCAGCCAAACTTTAAAGCGCTTCACGCTATATTTTTTAAGTGTATTTATTTAAGTGTACTTAATGTTGATCTTTTTAATTTTTAGCAGAATCATATTATTAGCCTGAGACTATCACAATTAACGTATCACTATAATTGTACTTACTACAGTAAATATAATTGTACTTAGCAAATCAGTAAACTCACAAAATCTTAATTTTCTTTATAATACTAAAAGTTGAACTCGTAATTGGTTCAAAGTCATGCTTAATACTATAGTTAGGAATTGGTTTTAAAAAAATCTACTATTTTGAGTTCACACAAAACCTATTGACAATTATAAGCTAGAAGGATACCATGATTGTAAGGTTTCATTCTACAAAGGTTCAGATCATAAAGCTTCGTACTAAACATGGTTCTTTAATCTACTATTTTGTTAGTAAAATTGTTGTAGCATTTAAACGTATTATAGTTAAAACACATAAAATCTTACAATCCCGCTCTCTTGCAATTTATTCGTTCATAATCTCCGAACTCTCAGGAACGTTTGTTTTATGTTCCTTAGCGCCTTACGTAAGGCCCGTTCTATATTAACTTTCGGCATTTTTTTTATTTTTTATTTTACTGAGGTCGGCGGATAACTGTTACACATTTATGCCTCGAAGTCCTGAGCCGGATTCAAATTATGGGGCGAGACGCCCGCGCTTTTCAAATTGTGTGTGCAGCAAGGAAAAGAGAGAAAGGGAGAACGGAGTCAGGTGAGGCTTTAATTGTATTAGCAATCTGATGCCTCATTGACACCAACCCACACGCATGTAATAGTGGTATGACCCTGGCTTTGATTTACTCAAATCACAAGTGCCGGGTCGCGGATGCAAATTTAGTTAACACCACGCAAGCGATAAGTACATAAAAACATTATGTATTTGGAGCTATGCGTGAAATAAAAATATATTAGTAAATGTAAAATAGATACTTCAGCCCGGCGTGATGGGGGAAAATCATAGAAACACTAGACGTCTTAGCCACTATTGAGCATGCGCGTAAAAAAAGCTTCTCCAAGCTCGTCGAGGCTCGTGACGTAGCTCTAGAGCGACGTCAGAACTAGCAGAAAATGCGTGGGACGAAGTCCCTATAAAAGCGAGGCTCTTCGCCGGGTGCTGGTTAATCATTTCCGGGCTTCGTATAGTGCACTTGGATCGTCGTCCCGGACGCTCGTCGTAAAATCAGGTATGTGATTATTTTTCTAAGTCCCCCCCTCGATTCGGGATGAGCACCTTGAAATTGTTTAGTGATAAATATGAAGTTTATTTCCAACACGAGACCAAATTCCCTCTTCAAGAATTAACACTTTTCCTTTTGGGCCAATGCAAGTTGCGAGTACGGATTATCAATTTCACCATTTTCAATAAATCGCAGCTTAGCATAAAAACCTTCTAGCACCCACTTGGTTATGAAGGGGTTGTGCCCATAAATGTAATGTAGTAATAATTTCAAGTTGTAATTCCACGTTTCAATACTGAGGCTAAGAGGGAGTTGGACTACAAACCAACTTTAACATACTGGGTGGAGAGTAGAAGAGTAATCTCAAATACAATTTCACGAAAGAAAGTGTATACAAATATAAATGACAATCCCAGAACAACACATAACAATTATTACTTGCTCCATGAACTTAAAAGAAGTAAGAAATTTCTTGTGATTCCGGGGAAAAAACACAAGAAAAACAATGTAGAAGAAAAAATTATGTGTTAAAGTTCAAGAAATTACTTTAAGTGAAACATTGAGCTCTGAGATCAAGTGGTAAATTTTAAAACATAATGGTGGCTTCTCTTCGTGGTCGTAAACGTTTGAGTTTATTTGGCTCTTTTCTTTCATACTTTCGTACACCATGTATAAAAAACCTTTAATTCACTTCAAAGTAAATGTAATAAAAAATTTACTTTTAGGTCCCTGAGACCTTATGTTTCTCATAACGTTTCTGTAACTAATGTTTTGGTTAAAGTATTAAAATAGAACTGGTGTACCAGTTCAACATTTTACGTGTATTTTTATCTAGTAATAACTATAATATTTAATTTAGTCGGCATAATAATTTTTGGCATGGAGTCGCGGTAGAATAAAGTATTGTAACCTAGGAAGATATGATATTGATTTTTACTATGTTGGATTATTTCCAAAAATATCAAACATAATACCACACATAATAGAGAAGTTATGTTTGCTCGAGAAAATATTAACTATATGTAGCACGATATCCCGAGGTTTTGGATGGAATTTTATTTTTTTAAGAATGCACCAGAAAATGCTCTTACCAGAATGCTCTGTAATGTTCTTACCAGAATCTTAAAATTGTTATAATTAGACACTTACCATTTTTGCGAATTCGAAAACAACTGTGCATCTTTTTAAATATTTGTTACGTCAGTAGGGTATGTATGTATGTTCTGCAGACAACTTTTCTCCTCCAGCCCTAACCGCCAAAAAATATGAATCGGCCACTGACCATTGTAATTTAACAAAGAAGAATAACACAAAGTAGATTGAGTAATTGCACTGCACATTGGTATTTTTGACATTTAAAATCATAAAAGCTTACATCTAAAACTTATAGCTTATAATGCTGTTTTTGATTAAAAAATAGTTTTTGTTTGGTGTAAATCGGTTCACAAATAACTGAATTATAAAAGTTTAAAGTTTACTATGTTGCATACAGACGTTGCATATATATATATATATATATATATATATATATATATATATATATATATATATATATATATATTAATATATATACATATATATATTCACTTTCGTTCAATTGCACACACGCACACATTCACAATATCAGCTGCCGAGCATACATATATATATATATATATATATAGCAAAGAAGAAGGAGGAAGTAAAACGTGACTTGCAATCCGATTGTTTTTTCTTTTTTCCTTCTCAGCTCTGAACGACAGAGAGGTTTCCGCAATAGAAACAGAGAGAGAAAGATTAACAGCGAAGTAACGGTGATGTATTTTTCGCCTCCCATATAGATAACATTGGATTTAACGGCTAAGCATTGGAAGCGTGACGTATTTATCGCTCATCTTTTCTGTCGTAACGGCCAGCTTTCAAGCGAATACATCTTCGCCGTTAGCATCCTTGTTGACAGAGTTAGCATCTAGTTCCAAAATGTGCCACATATATGCGCTAGTCTCTCTCTGTCTTTCCTTCTCATCGACAATCAGTGATAACAGGTTATTAGAATTAAATCCTAAGTTGTGAGGAAAATGCTAAATACAGGGTTGGAAACTAATTATTTTTTACATGTTCTTCCAGAATTGTTAATATTACGAATTAGGATTTGAAACTATTACCAATGAATAACTATCAAATAAGATAAACATGATAATTTTTTGGAAACGATAACCAACCCTGCCATCAATGACATATTAAAGGGATACTATTTTTTTAAATCGCTGTAGTACGATTGTTTATTAATCGATTTTCAAAATTCAACTATCGATAGAGAACTAAAGATAATATTTTTGTAATATTTAACTGGTTGTCTACCTTTAAGGATACGATTTTAATTTTTAATAATTTTACTAATTTTTTGTCGTTTTTGAAAAATAAAAGATATTAGCATAATCTACACAAAATTCTAAGATTTTCTAAAATAATTTTTCCCGAAAACTCAAAAATAAACCCGCAAAAAAAATCCGAAATTTTGAATTTACTATAACTTCGTCAAATATTAGCCGATTTTCAAAATTCAAACTACAATCAACAGTGAGATAGATCCGCTATCCACTAAGTGTCTTGTAGGTTGCATAACTTTAAGGATAATCTTACAAAACACAAACAAATTTCTTATTTATGTATAGAATTTAAAAATCATAATATAGCGCTGTGTATGTCTAAAGATATCAGTTGTTATAGTTTTAAAACCATAAAAACACTTATACACTTAGAACATACTCTAATTACAAGTTTAGATACTGATAATGGAATCTTGTGTTAACCTCGTTTTCTATCGGAAACAATGATTTCTTAAATTCTGTCCACTGATCATAATTCAAGCTGAATAAACAACCGTTAATATCAAAAACAACTTGAACTTCGGTTTGCACATTTTTTACAATTACATTGAAGTTATTAGTAAGCGTAAACTAATTTTGGGGATCCATACTAACCACTCCATTTTTTACTTTACGGTTAGGATCACAATCTGTTTATCTTCTTTGTCTTTATATAAGTTTTCATGATAATTACCATAAAAAACTTCACAAATTAAAACATCTAATCGAATTTAAATTTTTTCAATCATCTCTTCTTTCTGTACATCTTATTCAAAATTTTTCTTACCAATCATAACCACATAACAAATGGTTTCATCAGGAACAACACTTTCAAAACTCACAGTCAATTTCAAATTAGCTCTATCACTTACTGTTACTGATTAATGCCTGCTTGTATTAATAACAAACATTGGTCTATTTTCTAAGAATTTTCTTGGGTAGTAATACATCTCCGTGTTTCCAATTGTAGCTCTCTTTTATACCGTATACATTTCGTAAGCTTTGAGATATTTGTGTTTTTCGAAATCTAAGTTCAAAGATTCTAAGGGGAAACATTCAATTCTTCCATTCTTAAAGTGAATATTTTGAACCTTACAGTGATCGAATTTGCTTGAGTCTTTTTCTTGATTATCATTTCTATCAGTTTGGCAATCACGAAATCAGGCATATCGAGTTCGTTAGAATTAAATTGTGTGGTTAAATCAAATTCTAAATATTTACCTATAACTGACTTTTGTAAATATTGATATGTGTTGAAGGAAATAGAAATCTTACCTTCTTTTACGTGTTAGTTCTTAAAACGGTACCACAGCTAGATTCATAATTAACAACAGGTATTCTTAACTCTACATTTGTAATTTTAACTTTACCTGGATCTGGTTGATCATCTTCAAATGTTCCATTTTGTTTCTTAGGTTTCCAAAAAAATGCGCCATCATCAGATCCACTTCTTTTAAATATATATTTCAATCCTCCTTTCCACATAATGTCTTTATAATCAGAACAAAACCCAGATAAAATCTTAATAGAAATAATATTTCCTCATCTGTTCTCCACCATTTGATTCCTTCCCATCCACTTTCATCATAATGATTGGCTTCTGGTTTTGAAATCCTACATGTATTTACAGCTGTTGAACTTAACCCGGGATGGTCTATAGTATCTAATATTTGTCCATGCTTGCTAATTTGTATTTGAGAAAATAGATGTGGAAAGAAATTATTAATGAGTTTAATATTTGGTTTACCAGTGTACTCACCTTCTGCATCTCTTCCTCTAATTTCAAAACTTACATATATAATAGGGATAATAGGGATAGTAGGCATAATAGGGATGAATATATCCATCACCAATATCGATATCAAACTTAAGTGATCTGTTTGGTTTGTTTAGGTTTTCAATTTTTCTTTGATTAAGTTTAAAGGTTTGTAACTCATTTGACTCTATCTTATCCATATTTATTATAAAGAAAAAAGTGTTCTTATCGTTTTATGAATTAAATCCATAAAATACCTTAAATATAACTTCTCCAAATATCCTTATTTCTATTCACCTTACTAATGATTTCTGAAAAACTATATCCATCTGTAATCATTTTTAATACTACAATACATAAATGCCCACAGATTACTTCGTTAAAAGGTTGTATTCGATTGCTGTTGTACTCTATATTATGACCAAGATATTTTACGAGTGTTTTTAGTGGATTTCCTCCGAACGAATCAAACACATACTTTCTATTCCCTTCATTCCAGTAACAAATCCAACGTGTTCCTATATTTTTAGAAGCATCAAAGTTAACAATACCACATTGATTCTTTAATGGCTGTTTAGGCAATTCATCACTCATAAACACACCTCTAAATATTCTTATCTTAAGTCGCTTAACAAATTGTATTAGGTGTAAATTACTTAAAGGTTTAATTTCTTCTTTTTCCTTAAATTTTTTTGCTTTTCGTTTTTTGTAACCGTAACACCTTTTTTCTCGTCCATTGCTAAATTATGTCTCTTTTGTTCTTTTAATTCCTGTTTATTCTTTCTTACATCATCTACAGCTTTTACAATAGTAGCTACATCGCCAGCAGCTGAACCTAGAGCACCTATTTAAGCTACAATGGTTGGAATTGTAAATATAAAAAATCCATAATGAACTTTATTATCATTTGACTTTATTTCTTTGTTTATTTTCTTAACTTGTGGTATAGAAATAGTTAAAAACATACATTGTCCTTTACTTAGTTTCGCTTCTTTTTGTTTGATTTGTTTCTTAGTTAAAATGTGATCAATATGTAATTGTTCAAATTCTTCGTTAGGAATTTTAAATGTAAAACTAGTCAACTTCATACTTATAAATTTATTATAAAACTTTTATGGTAAAATCCATAAAAACTAAAAACAAATACTTATAAACCTAAACCAAATCTTACTTTTGTATTCATAGCCAAAGCAATTCCTATAGCAGGTGATCGTTCTATTAAGAAATTTGCATCTTTAGCAAAAGCTCATTCCCATGCTTTATTTTCTAATTCTTTGTCTGCAATATTTCTAGAACCAGTATCTTTATTATCTCTGTAGTAAATATTAAGTTCTCTACAAGCTTCGTCTAGTGACGTAATACTTTTATCTCCTATTTCTAACATTTCTTGTAGCTTCGTGAAAGGCCCGCAAAATTCATAGCCTGGAATATGTAACTCTGGTATACCCTTCATGTTTAAAATCCTATTCATTAATCCTTTTCTATTCCCTCTCACTATTCCAAAACTTTGGTGGTAACGTATTCAACATTTTTATCAAATAACCTATACCCTTTGGATCATTATGAATAAATTGTGCGAGTTTAGAATTAATCATATCCATTATACCTACTTTCTCATCTTAAAAGTTATCGTTTCTAGCTTTTTCTTCTCCATCTATAGCTATCAATCTATCAATTAATTTTCTGAAACCATCCATCCATACATATTCTTTAGGTAATTCGTTGTATATTTTTATTCCCTCCCTGACTTTGGTGTTTTCCTTCTTGGTGGTATTGATCCTAGTGTTAGTTTTATATATTCATCCCAAATGGGTTTAATGATTTCAAGATATTTTTTACCTCTGTTAGATCTTTGTTTTCTTCTACTTGGGTCGCTATCTTAAAATGCTACATTAGAATCAATAACTATCTGGGTATATTTTTGTAAATCATCCTCATCATAATTTGTTGGATTGTTTCTTGTCAGTAGTTCCCATAAGCCTTCTGTTCCTGTATAATGTCGATTGTTTATTATTAAATCATCACCATTTATTTTAACTTCTTTTTCTCCAACCATATTTATAATTTTCCCATCCTCATTATATGCTTGTATTCCAAAAACCCTTATCATCTCCTGTTATATAATATGTTGTAGCAACTTTACCAAATCGTGTTCCTTTTTCAATTGGTTCTATACCTTCTACTTTATCTTTAATTTGTTTTCTCATATACTTAAATTCTTTAGTCACAGGCGAATCATCATCACCTATTGAACTATCATAACTTGTTCTTGGAGGTGTTTCAAATAAATCAAAATCTAGTCCTGCATTTTTATTTACAACTGGAACTAACTCTCGAATTATTTTTTTCCCTCTGTTACTTTTGCTATATTTTGTTCTAAGACTTCAATTGCATTTATAACAGGCTGACGTTGTTCCTTATATTTCTCATATCTACCTCGATTAGCATGTTTAATTGCCTTAAATCTTTTTACAAGTTCTTCTTTTAACTTTATATATTTTCTAGCTTCAACAGCATCTAACTCACTCATTTATTATAAAAAGAAAAAATAAGAGCGTACACGTTCAAATACGTTCTCTCACGTTCATTATACTTTTATAAAGTTTATAATTTTATTTCTGTTTTTCACATTATTCGTTTTCCTAGTCATATCTATTGTTAAGAATTCATGCTCTTCTTCCCAACACTTATTTCAGAGTGATTGTAGTTTTTCAAACGACATATCAGATCCAACAAATTCATCATATATAAGTTTTAAATTGACATTGTCCTGCCTAAAGATAGAAAGAAAATTTAAGTTGTCTCTTATTAGTTGTTTTGGTACTTAAGAATATGTTTGTCCAAGATAGAAACAGTTTAAACCTTTATGTCTACCTCGAGTAAAATATTCTCTAACATGGTTTCGTTATTCAAAAACAAAATCATCAAACACTACTACAGAACCGTTCCCACACTCATCTCATGGAATAATCTCTTCGCTGTTTCCTTTTACTATTGCAATTGTCTTATTAATATCTCGTTTTATGTATTGGAAAAGTTGTATTAGCCGTTGGTATTTAGATTGATGTAAACTTTTAAAATAAACATTTGTATATTTAAGCCAATCCGGTGCTAGTAACAAGTTATCAAAAATTAGTGTTGTTTCACCACAACCACTAGGTCCTACAATTAAACATCTTATATCATCAGGTAGCAATATACCATTCTTCTTCTTTGTTGCAGTTTGGTCTGATAACCTTACTTGGATATCCTTTTTATTCATTTCAACTTTTTTTATATAATAAATGAAAGTATTTAATTTAAACGGTTATTCATCTGTACTAAGCATGTACTTGCATTATCCATTTGAAAACGATTTAGAAGTAGCTGTTGCAGGATTTTGTACAACAAACTTAACACCAAACATTACAGAGAATAATAGTAAGTTAACAATTTGTAACGATGACTACTTTCGAAGCAACTCATAGCTCAACCCGATCAATATAGTTTGAAAGAATTAGAAGAACATATTAAATCAATTCTTCCATACACCGATGTTTTAAAACTACTTTAAATATTAATTTCACCGAAGATAGAAAGAAAAACAGAGTTAAAATATCTAGTAGGCTTTGTGATATAACCTGAGACACCATTAACACTATATTAGGTTTTAGTGAGAAGAAGTTAGTTAAAGGTTCAGAACATGTTGGAGATAAGGTACCAAAGTTTCATCCCATCGAAACTATAAATATTCACTGTGATTTAGCAGAAAATATTATTTTAAAAGACAATGATACAACACACAATGAGACACATTTATTAGCAACGTTTAGAACAAATGCAAAATTTAGAGAACCAATTATATATGAGCCTAAAGAAAATATATTTTTCCCAATACGTCACAATAAATTTAATAATATCAAAGTTTCAATTCGAAATGAGAATGGTGATTTGATTGATTTTGAAGGAGCTCGTATACCTGTTCTTCTCGCTGTTAAATAAATATAAATTATGTATATAATAAATATGGATATCTTTGGTAATGTTAAAAGTAGGAAGAATGATGCCATTAGTGATGTAGATAATGTTTTTACATCAAATAATATAACATGGGTTGATTTTCAAAAGAAAAGATTTGTTAATGTAGCTGATGCTATTGACCAAATAGATGTAACTTTTCATCAGCTTGAGTCAATAAATAGTTAATTAGAAAGTGATAGAAACAAATTTGAGGATGTATTAAAATCATTGCAAGACACGTACATAAAGACAGCTGATGTTAATGCTTTGAGGAAAGAATGTATAGAAGGAATCCAAAAGATTAATAATAATGTAGTTCTTTTGTTGAATGCAAAGGTTCCTATATCAGAATTCAATAAATACAAAGCAGAAATGTCATCGCAGTGAGAGAACATTGTTAGGAAAAATGATATAGATAAATTTGTTACAAAGATTTCTAAAAATCAAACAAAGAAGCAAATATGTTCATTATGAAGAAATAAACTATAAATCTATTATGTTGATTGAGAACTAAGAATGTTAAAGACCCAATCTTTAGAATATTTAATGTATCGAATGGCTATCATTTCTCTATATTGGGAAAATAATGCATATGGAATTAAGTTTAGATAAATACTATCTACATATATTTTTTGAACGATACTTTAGTTGAAACTTTTCCTTTAGACGTTAAAAATGGTGATATATTTACGTTTCAAGCAGATAAAAATTCAGCTTTCGAAGAATTACAATTACTATCTTTTATTATGTACGTAGAAAGAGAACTTAAATAATTTTCTATATAATAAAAAGGATGTATTGTGTTAAGTGTAAGAAATCAACAGATACGAAGAAAAATTCCATTAGAATAGAACAAACAGAGAATGGAAAATATATTAAGAAAGGTATCTGTTCTGTACGTGGTGTTACTAAATCTCAATTCGTTAAAAAGAAAGATTGACTAGAATAATATAAAGGTATTAGAGAAGACATTATAGAACAAATTCACAAACCTTCCAGAAAGAATTATTCTAGGTTAAGTGTTATTGTTAAAGGTATAGATGATTTGTGGCAAGCAGATCGTGTAGAAATGGATAAGGGAGTATTAAAAGGTGTTTCCAAATTTAATAAAGGTTAAAGTATTTGACAACGATTATTGATGTCTTTTCAAAATATGCTTTTGCTGTTCCCGTTAAAGATAAGAGTGGTAAAAATGTTACAGAAGCTTTTGAACCAATATTAAAAATTAGAAAATCTAATAACTTGCAAACAGATCAAGGCATTGAGTTTTACAAAAAGGAATTTAAGAAGTCGATGGAGGTAAATAAGATTAATCATTACTCAACCTATAGCGGTAAGAAAGCTTCTGTTGTTGAAAGATTCAATAGAATACTTAAACAAAACATGTGGAAGAAGTTTACAACGCAAGGAAATTATAAACGGATAGAGATATTACCAACACTAGTTAGCGAATATAATAATCAAATTCATAGAACAATTGGTTTGAAGCCTATAGAAGTTCACAAGAAGAATGAACGAACAATAATGGGAAAGTTTATCAAAAAGAATATAAGCGTGTTAAACCCAAATACAAATTAGGCGATTATGTTCGTATAAGTAAATCGAAAGGAATATTTGAGAAAGGATATACACCTAATTGTTCAACAGAAGTATTTGTTATTAGCGAAGTTATTCCATCTAATTCACCTAAGGAATAGAATTAAAGATTTAGAAGAAGAGGATGTACAAGGCAGATTTTACGAACCAGAACTATTAAAGACGAAACACAAAGATGAATGCTTGGTGGAAAATGTGTTGAGAAGGGAAGGTAACAAAGTATACGTTAAATGGTTAGGATTTGATGATTCACATAATAGCAGGATAGATAAAAGTAATGTTGTTGTAATGTAAATATAGATGTTGTCTTTTATGGTTATTAATCCATAAAAGGCTAGTATATTATAATAACAAAAAAGTGGACCGAATTCGGACTACTTTGAAAACTCATCTTACATAGTAACGAAAAACTGTATCCTTCTAATTCTAAGAACTTTATTAAAGCAATTTACGAAATAAAACTTGCAGATAGCGAGGAAAAAATAAGTTAAAATTATTTTCTAAACAATAAGTATGGGTACTATAGATAGTTCTCTTAGTTTAAACGATATTCGTTACGAACAGATTAAAGACAATTATTGGTATGGTATTTTTGGTGATTTCAAATTGATTATAGATATGAGTATAGGATATTTCAATGCTACTAAGTTGTGTCAAAATGGGGGGAAAGAATTTTAACATTGGACAAGGTTAGATAAATCAAAAGATCTCCTCAATATTATATCAAGAAGTAGGTGGGCCAGATCTGCACCACCAAAAATCATTTTACATAGTTGAGTCAAAAGGAACAAATAAACAAGATCTATTAGTATCAGGAACATATCTAAGAAAAGAATTAAGATTGTGTATCTCGTTTTGGATTTCAAATGGGTTTTATGATAAGTGTTACAATATAATCGAAAATCACTTCACACAGGACTTTAAACAGATTCAAGAAGACCGAAAGGAGTTGCAAATAAGAGTAGGGAAAATAGAACAAACAATGGAGAGATTGATAATTCAAAATGAGGGTTTAAAAGAAATTGCAGCACCATATACAGACGATAATTCAAAAGATAATTGCCTAATCATATACAAGAAAAACAAACTTAATGATCCTTTCCCTTATTATGCTATCAGCTGCCAAAAGAGAAGCCTATATAAGCCTCTTAATGAAGCAGAAGAAAAATATCCGAATCATGAGATAATATATGAAAAGTTTAGAGATCCTAACAGTATTAAGTTATTCAACCTAATGCAGCAAGAACTAGATATTAGTAAAGGTAAGCGTAATTAGTTTTGGACATCCCTATCAGAAGAAGATTTGGTTAAATAAATTGATGGTTCATATGATCGGTTAATATCTAATCCTAAGTAAAAGCTTTAAATATAACTTTTATGATTACTATTCACAAAAGCTTAACATTAATCTACACTAACTTAATTCCAGTCTTCTTCTTCATAAAAAACATCCTATCAATATCAGGACTTTCAGGATGTCTCGAATAAACCGGATTATGAAAATCAAGTTCTTCTGTAGAATATTCAATATCGTTGTTGTCGCTGTTGTCGTTGTTGTTGTTTTGTATAACCGCTCTACAGAAAGGACAAGTGTTATTATTTCCTAACCAGGTAAGCATACACTCAACACAGAACACATGTTCGCATGTTGTTTTACACAATTCAGTTTTTGTTTCTTTGCATATTGGACATTTATCTGAGTTTTGTATTAAGTGTAAACCTGATGAAAGTAATATTAGTTTGTTTCTAAGGGGATTGCTAACATGCTTATTTACTCTTAAGAATTGAAATATATTGATCTTGTCTTTGATCGCTATTAGAAAGTTTTCAGAGAACCTCCTATTCTAACAAGTATGTACTATCTTCCTTAAATCTAAGCCTTTTCTTTCAAGCTCGAGAATGAATTTTTCGCTTTTATCATCTAAACTAACTTTTGGCCAATAAACTTTATTTTGGTATTTTGTCACATGTGTTTCATCTAGTTGTGGAGTAGTAGCTTGCCAATCGAGAAGATAATTAAATTCGCTCAAGAAGGTTGTTAGTTCTTTTCCTTCATTGTAACAACTTTTAGAAACTATATTCCAACGGAGTTTATCTTTAAAGGTTCTTAGGAACGCAAGTTTAAGCAAATTTGAATGATGAGAGATTATATCCCAATTTAAGTATTCTCTGAATTGTGTACAAAACTCAATATCTTGTTTGTGTGTATACTTTCTTCAGTTATTTTTTCACTGAACACAAGCCAATCAATCTCTTCTTTAAACTCATTAAGAAAATCTTCACTCATTTGTCGAGCATATTCATACGTGTAGTAATCCCAATGAATATGTTGTCTTGTATGTTCTTTATGTTTTAATACGAATTCGGGCTTTAAATGAGGATAAGACCTTGATCTATCACACAATTTGTCCCAAAAAATTTATCACCATACTTGTTAATGATGTTTTCGTGTTTAACTAGGTCATTTGTTTTTGATAATCTGACCCAATCGATGTGTTCTTCATGATTTTCAATAAACAAAAGTGATAGATTATGGTTTGATGTAACTAAATACCAATTTACCTTGTTTTTGAAAGTATGTAGAAATTCTTTGGATAAGTTCTTTATTTCTGAAATGTGCTTCCATTCTTCGAAATTTCGACTATTAAGTACATCTATAACTATATTTCTACAAAGCGGTTTTGAAAGTAGTTTACGATATGTTCAGGATTTAATTTTTGAACTATGTTTTTTATAAGATCAGTTAGTCGTTGTGAATTTATTGCAGTTGCTTTAGCTTGTTCATTTGGTTGTTGTGAATTTGTGGTAGTTGTTCAGAAAAGGGAAAAGAAAAAAGAGAAACAAACAAACAAAAGAGAAAAGGGGGAAACCCTGTATTGTGCAGATGATATGTATGGAGTACGTCGTAAGTGGGAACCCTTCACCCCTGGTGGGGGAATATTCATGAAGCTATCAGTTTATATCTAATTTAATAGGAATATATAATCCATGTCTTACTTTTGAACATACAAGGTTCAATCAAAATGAGAAGACTTTTATATCGGACTTCCGGAGAAAAATAAAATAAAATAAATACATGACCGTGTTTATTATATATATAGAATTCTCAGTCACGATCCCCTTTCCAGTTTTATTAAAATTAGAGGAAGAAGTAAAGAAGAGAAGAGAAAGATGGGATAGGAAGAAGAAAAGAAAGAAAAAAGTAAAGTAAGGAGATGAGGAAATAGGGAAACTGTTACTGGATATTTTGAGAAATATGGTAGAGGAAAGTGGATAATTATCGAATTGGGATTATTTGCAATAGCTATTAGGTGAGTTTTTGGTATTAAGGTGATCAAAAATAGACACATGTTAACCCATACCCCCTAGATCTAGATCCAGGTAACCCCAACTACCGAATTATCCTAATCTACCTCTGAGATAGATGAGAATGTTCAATTTAAAAGTTTATTCAAAATTCCGAAAGTTCTTCACTAGTATCCAGTACTTGAAGCATAAACGATGAAGTTGACGGCATGGTATAACTGACCGAAGCCAAAAAAAATCAAAGTAACCCGCATGTTTGTTGAAGATTTTGACTTCCAAAGTTCTCCCATGATGATCATTCGTTCAGGCTATTTCCGTCAGTTTTTCTTCCTTTATAGAGCCAAGTTAAATTGAGTTAGTATTGACTATCAACGATTTTAATTGTCAACTACCATTAGTTATAGCAAGTCACACATATATGTCAAAAGAATTGGTGCACTTAATACTAAACCTACATTTCACTCACACTCACATTCATACAGGACAATGTATACTTTAGGTTGCATTTAGTTGAATTAAACTAACCTAACTACATTTATATAGACATTTATTGCATTTCAAGAAAACTTAATTTGACAGAACAGAAGAAATTTCGACACATGAAAAGAAAATAATAATAGTAATAATAATATGTTTATAGACATGCATAGAAATTTGTTACTTATCAACAACATCGAATAACAGATTTATTTTTACACATACATTAAGAGTTTGACTACGTTACAAAACAAAAAATTGACAGAACAAAAGACGAATAAAAAGAAATCAAAAGTCAACATTGAGCATATTTAAGATTCAGTACGAACTAATACATATCAATGTGAAAGAGGAAAGAAAAATATAATTGGTTAATCAATTTTTAAAACTTTGGTAGCATTTTTATTGACTCTCTATCCCAAGAGGGGACATTTCGACATTTTTATGAGTCCTTTTCTCATGTCGATAATAACTCCTTGATCAACTCTCTTTATGCACTATGATTGGCGTCCATGAGAGTAGTTAGTCGTTTTTCTTAACTACAGACAAAATAGTTGCTTCACATTGTACATATTTTTCATTTCGTCACTTGACGCACTTGATATGAAAATTCAACATTTCTTGAGATTTAAGAATATCGAGTCCAGTCCCCAAACATTGGGAACATATTTCCATTTTACTATACGATATCTCAATGGAGCTAGGTCTCTGGACCTATCCTAGGTCCTATATTCACATTACTAAATTATTAACCACATATCAGTTCAAATTAAGATCACTGAATTTTATTTCTGGTTTATATCGTGGAGTCAAGAAATTCGAGTCACTGAACTGAGGAATGACAAATAGTTATGTTTCTAGTTGTAGGGGAAGGATTTGGGGCACACTGTTTCGTAACTCACTGATTTCGTTATGGTTTCACAAGAATAACTTTGGATACGAATTAGGGTTAGTTTCACGACCTGTTACTTCTTCTATTTACATGAAACATTTAACATACCATTAAATTTAATAGTTACGAACATTACTAACTAATCCGTAAGGTGTTATTTATTACATGTTACGCGGTAATACTCTACAATCACAACTAGTTGGTCAAAATCAGGTGTCAGAAATCTATGGCAACCTAAAACAACCAGGGTAAATAACGAGCCCTTACATACATATTCGTTCATATATATTCATATTACTCAATATAATAAATTTTATTCCAATATCAATCTTAGTATTTCGTCGACACTTAATTTTCTACGTAACCTTTTCATATTTACTAAGTATTCACATTTTCTTGGCCGAAAACAAAGAAAAACCCTGACTAACAAAATTATTTTTCTTTGAATAAGGTTGCAACATTGAAATGTACATATATATATACATAACCCCGATAATCGACAATGATTCAATTTACTAAGATCCGCGTATAAAGAAATGGATAATATTATTTAATAAGTCGACACAAGAATTGGAAATACAGCAAGTAGAACAGGCACGTAACATCAGAAAATATGTAAGCATATATATAAATGTGTATACAGAGAAAGAAAAAATCAAGATTATTTGAAATTAGGTGGCCCAAAGTACTAATACATACACACTATATAACCAATCAATAGAAAGAAAACCAGAATTCAGTAATCAATGCGTATAGTTTGTACAATCAATGCACAATAATTGAGTTTCTGGGTATCTGAAATCATAGTGTACCTTCTCGTCAGTCCCTCCCTGAGTATCGTGAAAACGGTCCTGAGTTGTTCTGAAATACCGGGAAATACCTCCACGAATTGTATCCGTCGATGTCTCAGTTAGTACATACGATCGAAATAAGTGATATTAACATGGTATGCTTTCATGAGTTTCAGAACCGGGGGGGAGGTTCAAAAAAATCTTGACGTAAGAAGGAAGAAAGAGAAAAGATAGAGGAAGTGGCGCCAACGAAAGGTGGAAAATTGAGGTACTACTCAAAACACAGACGAGTGATCGAATTTAAATAGATAACAACTCACAGCCAAAAATATTCACATATACCGAAAGAGGATGACTTACTTAAATACGTAGTCTCGGGGGCGTCCTGCTGCCAAGGATGCAAGTCTGTGTCCATCAGATCTCAATCCCACAAAAGTTTGCTTGTAAGATTGAAATCTGAGCCCCGTATCCGGCCCAGACCAGCAGAATAAAAGGAGAGAGGAAAGGGATCAGGTAACTGTGTCCCCAATTTTGAAATCTCTAAGTAAAAAAAAATTTGACCCCTCAGAAGAACTAAGAAGGTTCAAGGACAGTAAAGAAACTAGAGTAAAAGTAATACCTAAGATATACCTAACTAGTAATTAGCCAAAGTAAAAAAAAATAAATAAACTGAATTTTGGATCGGTGATTTCATTGACCAAACATCACCGATGGCTACCCTGCGAAGTCATGGCAAGGTCTGAGACGTCGATTAATTTCCATCATCATCTAATTAAACTAAGAAAAGAAACGAAAATACTTAAGAGGACTAGGGTTCGACGTCCGGGTATGCAATTGACCTAGATATTAATTTAGTAGCGGTTGATTTAATTGGATAGCCCCATCCAATCTATTAGCTATATGAACTCTGACGGTAAATAATGTAAGCAACGTAGAAAAAAATCTCGGAGAGTCAATGAATGTTAAATGTACAAATGACCAAACCTGTACTTTTTGATGATTCCAAGATATAGCAGTTATTTTTCTTAATTATCATTTTCGAAACCATCAAAAGTAATTCCTACATGATGCTACCATATCTGATGAAATTCTTAAGAACCGGAGCTGTTAATATGAAGTACTTAAATGTGAAGTAACATATAATTCCCAACTACACACTACTATTCAATAGCAAACTCGGTTGGATGAATGTATCGGTGTAGAATTCAAAACGCGAGAGATTTTCAGTAAACATATTCATATTCTCAATATAAAATATACATTGGGCCTATCCATTTAAGTACAGGTGTCATACCATCTCATTCATTTTATATCAGAATCGTATTATTACTATATCATTACATTTATACATTATTTACTCATTTGCGAAGTAATATTTTACAGATACCCTATTACATACATTTACATGCAGGCCATACACATATTACATTATGCACTAACAAATCTATAATTATCACAATCCGTCACGCTTAGACTGCTACACGATAACATTCATCGAACCACGGACTCTTTGTTCCGAAACACCAAATTATATTTACTTCGCAGTTTTGGAAAAAAATCATAAGTGCATTCACTGAAAGTTAAATTGTCAATGATTATTTCATTTCTGATTTGCTGATAGAACTAAAGCAACAATGGAATCTCTCTACAGCAACGGGAAAAGAGAATTTAATATTGCATTTCGAAACAAATAGTAACATCATGTAGGCTTACTTCTAGTAAGAAAATATGCATTCTTGATTTCGGCGGATATTTAGGTTTCTAATCGAAGTAACGAGCTGTAATTTTCAGTACTATAAGTTCTCATGATATTTCATTGAAACGTACACTCATATGAACCGAAAACCATGTCCACTGGATGTAATTTAAGAATAAGGGGACAAAATCAATTAACCTAGATCGCTAACTCATGCAATGACGTAATGTCAACAAACAATTGATTACCGAAAACTAACACGATGGCGCTGTAGTCAAGAAAGAATTTACCGTGTACTGAAATATACTCTTACACTTATTAATCAGAACTATAATATTTACTCTGTTTTGGTGTACTTCGAGTTAAACAAATGGTACTAAATTAACGCATGTTGTACACACTGTCCATGCAGTAAAAATCACGCATTCACACAGAACTACTAACTACATACACCACTATAAATACTACACAAAAATACTAACTAAAGAAGCACCATTTATTATAGGCATGTTAAAGACAAGTACCTTTAAACACATTAGTCCTTGTCGGTATATAAAGCTGCCTCTATTGAAGTTTAGAGGGAGAAAATGAGAAGTTTAACCCTAGGTGCAATTGATCTGGCCAATTATTTAAAACATGTTTACTAGAATTAGAAGCCCTGGGGGCACCTTAACAAAATTTATTGGGGGACCTTTCCCCTGAGAGGAGAAAAGGCACTAAAACAAACAATAACTAACCCATTCCCCCGCTAGAATTGGTTCAATTCGGAAAATGATTACGAGCCCTTTTAGTTAACTTAAGCTGCCATTGTGATAATTGATGTTACGGTTTTGAAACCTAATAAGTACATGCACTTAATGAATAATAATAAAAAATCACATCTACCAAAATTTACGAACAACATGCACAAACCAGGTCGTAATTCACCTAATCTCCAACTGAATTTGATGGTTATAAAAAGGAAAGTAAAATCACGCTTCCATACTGTCTATTCTAGTTTGGCAGCATCATGGCGTCCTTGCAAACCGAAATCCTGATCTTTCGTTGAAGTATTAACTGATTATTTAATAAAAATATAGAATTTTGGGCTCTTAATCAGTGTTCAGTGTTTATTTAGGAAACTAAATTAAATTTTACCTTGAATTAACTAAAATATCAGTCGTTTCTAGCGGAAATTTGGAGCAGTTGATGTCACCGGCTGTGCTGGTTGAATAGTCCTTGTTAAGAGTGATAACAAAGCGCCGAAAACGACAGGGATTGGAGGATTCCTCCAATCAGGGCGAAATCTTTCAGCCATGGAAATTGCAAAGCAAATAGAAATTGGTGAAATCTAAATATAACTGGATCTGAAAGTGACTATGGACTAGTGAGAGGGGATGAGGGAATGTTTAGTTACCTGGCCAAATTCTACATTGGCCTGAAATTAAGAAAATTTATTTCGAATTATATTTCGTTATGACGTCAGAATGGTAAACCTTGTAACTATTCAACTTGTATATGCGAAAATGGGACTTACAATTAATCAAAATATAAATAATTATTTCATTCTGTGAAAATATGATTCCTAATGAGACCTTTCGATTCATTACATTAATTTGAAGTAAAGAGGATACATACATCGTGTAATTAAACCAAAATCGAATTTTAAAAAAAATCACTAGGTACAGGGTGAGAAAAGAAGTTGCCATTGCTCTCAACGGTAATTGTACATTACAGTTCTTAGAGACTTTTTTCTGTGCTCGTTGATTAAGGTTATTATTTCTGCTTTCCTAAGCTTTGAATAACCATGTATTCCTTTCTCTCTGCATTATTGTTTAAGTTGGGGAATGGATTCCCTTTCCATAGTCTCGTTTTGTATATAAATTTAATAAAATAATAATCACCCCCTAATTTTCGATATAATAAATATGGAAGCATATTGTAAATTGATACAAAATAAGCTTATCATTACTCATCAAGATCTTAAACTCATAACAACACTACTAGAGAAACAGATATTAGTGAAAGAAGAAGAAATGCTATTAAAAGAACAAGAAATGTTATTAAAAGAAAGATTTACATCAGAATCAAATTGGGATGGCGATAAAGGGATTGAGTCCACAAATGATAGTGAGGAGGCAGATTTAAAAAAAAAATAAAAAAATGACTTATTTTTCATTAAATCAATAGTAGTTTTGATGGGTCTCCCATGAAAGCCATGTTCTAATACAATATGGTAATAGGTATTGAGATTTCCTAGGTCGCATGAATATTAGCTGTTGTATTAGAAAAACGAAAATGATTAGAATTATTTTTATATAATAAAAAGTGATGAAGTAATAATGAGTTTAATTAAGCAGTAATACAATTTAAAAACTTGTGAAACGAAAAGGTAATAAAAGGTTATTCCCGATTAAGAAAAGCATAACTGATAGACAGTATTAAACTGCATGAAGATGAACAAAACAGATTTAACTTTAACCAAACATTTCCTTTTCAAGAAGACATTTTTGAAAAACCAAAACCTAAGAGATTAAGTAGGAAGAAAGCTTTAAAACTGTTCCCATCTAAAAAAGATGTATTTGAAGAAACAAAACCAGCACGTATACCCATCAAAGTAGAATTAGAAGAAACAACATTCAAAAAGCGTTTACAAACTATTAAAATTGAAAGTACAGGTGGATATAAAGATCCAATAAAATTTTTAGATACGAGTGGAAGAGTTGCTATTAACAAAATCAAAGAAGAATTAAAATTTCATCCAGTTAAAGTAAACCTTGTTTTCATTTGTGACTATATTAAAGATAGAGAAATACAAGAACGCAATTTCAAAACATCAAATGAGAGAATTTTAGAATCAAGTGACTTAGATGAATATATATCTCATGAAAAACAAAAGCTTCGTAGAGAAATGGAAAAATTTGAAGGTAGAGGATCAGGATGGACTTTACATCAAATTAAATACTTACAAATCAGGTTAAATAAATATGTACCATTGACAGCTTCTACCTATATAGAACTTCCTAAACCAATTAAAAGTAAAAAAGCAGCGATTAATATTAAAAATGAAGACAATAAATGTTTCTTATACGCTACTGCAAGCTATTTAAAACGTATAGACAGATGTTCTCAGTATCAAAGACCTTCACATTATAAACAGCTTGTTAATAAGTTACAAAATAAATTTTGTGATGCTATTGAATTTCCTGTACAATTAAAAGATATTCAAAAATTTGAAAGAAGAAGTAATATTTCTATTAATGTTTATAGCTATGATAAGAAATATAATGTATACCCACTTCAAATCACAAAAAAAGCGAGAAAAACATGTTAATTTATTATGTATAAAAGATTATCAAAATAAAAGTCATTTTTGTTAGATAAAAGACCTATCACGATTAATAAGAAGTCAAGTAACAAAACATACTCAGAAGTTATACTTCTTTGATAGATGCTTAACAAGACACTTTAGAAATCAGAAGCAGTTGCAAAACCATGAGCTATATTGTAAAGAATATCAGACTGAAAATAGAACTTCCTAAATCATATGACAATCAAATAGAGGTTCAAAACTATAATCGATCATTGAGAGTTCCATTTACGATAATTGCTGACTTTGAATGTATCTTATGTAAATTAAACATAGAACACAATTGTACTAAAACAGTAAAATATCAAAAACATGTACCAATGAGTTTTTGCTACTATGTCAAATATTCAAATGGAGACTATAAAGCCTCTGTTAGTTATATAGTTCCAGATGCTGCAAAAGTATATATTGAAATGTTACAAAAAGAAGCAACAGAAATCAAGGAAATGTATTAAATTGAAGTTGATATGAGCCCGCTTACCGAGGAAGAAATAGAAGCTAATAACAGTTCAGATACTTGTCATATATGCGAGAAAAACTTGAATGACTTACCCCAACCGTTGAGAAAAAAATAAATATATTAAAGGGGAAAATACGGTTCTACAAAGATAGAGATGATATGAGTGAAAAAATAAAAGAATGGAAGCATGACTTAAAAAGTGTTTGTATAAGATAAATGAAAATAAAGCAAAAGTAAGAGATCATGATCATTTAACTGGAAAATTTAGAGGTGAAGCTCACAGTTATTGTAATTTAAACTATAAAGATCCTAATTTTATTCCAGTATTTTTGCAAAACTTAACTGGTTATGATACTCATCAATTTATTAGGGAACTAGCTTATGATACAAACAAAACAAAACTGATTGCAAATAATGAAGAAAGGTACATAACATATCTAAACTATATAAAAGTAAGAACAAAAGATCGTATTAACTTAAGATTTGTTGATTCATTTAGATTTATGTCAAAGAGTTTAGCAGAGTTAACTAGTAATTTAAAACCAGAACAATTTCGAGAAACATTAAAGTTTTTCCTGATTGATAAACTTGAGCTGCTTACTACTAAAGGTGATTATCCATTTGAGTTTGTTGATTCATTTGAAAAAATACAAGAACCAGTTCCTTTATCTCCAGACAAATTTACACACAGATTAACAGGGGAAAAATGAGTCCTGAACGCCATAAGCATCATTTACGAGTTTGTAAAGAATTTGATTTGAAGTTTATGTGGAACTATACTGAACATTACAACAAAACAGATGTTCTTCAATTAACAGATATATTTGAGAACTTTAGAGATGTGTGTTTAAACGCATACGAATTAGATCTTGCGTGGTATTATACAGATTCTGGCTTAACGTGGAATGCAATGCTAAAGATGACTAAAATTAAGGTAGATTGTTAACTGATTATGATAAAATATTAATGATAGAAAAGGGTATAAGACGTGGAATTTCACAATGCAGTAAACGGTATGTAAAAGCAAATAACAAATACATGACGAATTATAATAAAGATGAGAGTTCACATATTTAACATATCTAGATGCAAATAACTTGTATGGTTGGGCTATGAGTCAAAGAATGTCTTTAAAAGATTTTAAGTGAGTTAAACCTGATATAGATATAATGAATATTCCAGATGATTCTGAAACTGGCTATATACTAGAAGTTGATTTAGAATATCCAAAGCGTTTACATAACAAACATTCTGATTTACCATTAGCTCCAGAAAAAATCTGTCCACCAGAATCTAAACAGTCAAAATTATTAACAACACTTTACAATAAAGAATGATATGTAATTCAATATAGGAACTTAAAACTATACATGTCACTTGGAATGAAATTAAAGAAAGTGCATAGGGTATTAGAATTCAAACAAGCCGACTGGTTAAAGAAATACATTGATTTAAATACAAGTATGAGAACGCAAGCTAAAAATGAGTTTGAAAAAGATTTTTATAAGCTCATGAATAACTCAGTATTTGGAAAAACAAAGGAAAATATTAGAAAGGGACATCCCATAAAATTAGAATGTGATCCTGAAATAGTAGAAAAATCAATTGCAAAACCAAATTTTGATTACAGAGCAATGTTTACAGAGAACTTGTGCGCTATACATATGAAAAAAGAGCAATTGACATTTAATAAGCAAATATATATTTTTATGAGCGTATTAGAACTATCAAAACTATTAATGTATCATTTTCACTATAACACTATGAAGCCGAAATATGGAGATAATATAGATTTATGTTACATGTATAGTGATAGCTTTATATATAAGATTGAGACAGATGATTTCTATAAAGATTTAAAAGAAATGATTAACCAGTTTGATACGAGTGAATATGAGGAAAATAATATATATGGTATACCACCGATAAATAAGAAAGTAATAGGTAAGATGAAAGATGGGAATAAAGGTAAAATAATGACTGAGTTTGTTGGGCTACGAGCTCAGATGTATGCTAGAAAATAAAGAAAAAATTCTAAAGGAGTAACTAAATGTGTAATAGCAAAGCAGTTGCAGTTTAATGATTATAAAGAAATCTTATTTAAAAATGTAAAAATGTATAAAGAATTAAACCTAATTAGAAGCCATAAGCATGAGCTATATACCATAATAGTTAATAAGCTAGCATTAGATTCTTCAGACGATAAAAGATATATATTACGGGATGGGGTAAACACACTAGCTTGGGGGCATTGCAAGATAAAGTAATTACGTATAGTGTAGTGTAGTTTTACGCAACGCAAACTAGATATTTAGTAATTATGTTAGTCATCTAGTGGTGATTTGTAGTTAGTAATATTATATCCAGTTTCTTTAAATTCTGGCAATCTTTTTTGTATCCAATTATGAAGCTTTATATGGGATATGAAACAAAAATTCTCATTATAATATGCAGGAATCCCACATACAACACATTTATTATTAATATTTCTTCCGTTAGTTAAGTCATAACAAGATGTAGTTTCGTTCCTTTTAGTAAAATATAGATGGAAACCAACACATATCATATCTTTAAATAAAATAACTTGTGGTGCTAGTGCTGTTCGTCCTACGGGACTATATGTTGAATCTACAAACTTACATTCCGATAATGTAGCTGGTCTTGAAATCATAAATGGTGTATCTATACCCTTAAAGAAAGGATACATTATTTTTATAAAGTCATGCTCTAACATTTTATTATGTATTTTAGCCATTCGTTCTTTAGATAAGAGTGAATAAACTATCAATGATCCAGAATATTTGAACCATGCTCAATGTATTTCTTCTCTGCTCTATAACATATTTTACACTTATCAGACCTCTTGTCCCCATTTTTAGCGAATTTTCGGTATTGTTTTAATTCTACACAAATAATGCACTTTTTCATGATTTATTAAATATAAAATATTAAAAATTATATAATATTGTTACATACTATAAATTTAAAATTTTTCTCAATAAAGAAATGTCGTCTTCATCAGACATTAATTAGTATATATGTTCATAATATTAAAATATTATTGATATACAATTTAATCAAAAGAAAAACTATTGTCCAGGAACTATTATATAAAACAATTCTTCTCAGAGTAGAAACATCTCGTCCAGTTCCTTGCCAGGTGGTAAAGTGCCAAGGACCGACGAGACGTTACTACGTTGGATAGAAATGGATATGCACTGTATAAGATAAGGTGTGGAGCGAACTTCGCCGGAAACACAAGAAATGCGTCTTCCTACCTCCCTAATAAATTCAGGACTTCTTGCGCCCCAAGCACCACTGGTTTCAATAGCGATTGGAGAGAAAACAAACTTTTCGAGAAGGTTGTTGTATTTTCTTTGCTTTTCAGCTTCTCTGCGATTAGCAACAGCTCCAGCGTTCATTACTGACATAGGGAGACTTGAATGAGCGTATGTATCAGCGCATGTGAAGTCCCACAATAAACAGTTTCCTCTCATCCATGGAACTAGTGTCATCCCATCTGGTCGCTTTCCATCCGAACGACAGCAACCAGAAGGTTCCCGTATTGAAGGAAATCCAGCTGTGTTGAGGGCTGGTAGTATTATATCATTTACAGAGGAATGTCGGGCGAATCTACCAGGGCTCTTCATGCATGAAAGGCCATGCAGGCCACGTTGGTTAACCTCATCCCCACAAGCTGGACAGCGTTGAGGCTCACAAACTGCTAAGCCTAAACGTAAGGCTACAGCAATTCGAAAGCTTTCGTTTGACAAATGAAGGCCTAAAGGCGGATAAGGTATTGCCATCAACCATGCACCCGCTTCGGGAGACGAGGCAGCAAGAAGCCTGGCTTTATCTTCCGGAACATCAACAGATTGTAACAAATGATTATGTAATTGACATGCAATTGGTGTATACCAAGATGACTGATAACACTTCTTGCTAATTTCCGGAAGGCTAGTATTTGCTAAGTTTGCCCACTTATTAGAGATTATAGCCAAATTTTATTATATATTATATATAAAATAAATTATAACCAAATATCCAAAATAATTAGTTCATTTTTGTTATAACTAGTTAGATTTCATGATTTTGATTTTAAATACCTATGTGCAGTGCAATAACTCAATCTACCTTGTACTATTCTTCTCTGTTAAAGTACAATGGTCAGTGGTGGATTCATATTTTTTGGCAGTTAGGGATGGAGGGGAAAAGTTGTCTGCAGAACATACATGCATACCCTACTTACGGTAAACACCTAAAAGAATTCGATTATGAATAGAATGTGGGTTATGATAAGAATGTAAATGATTTCAATAGCCACTGTCAAATTCGAACATGCAGGGAAGCTTTACTTGGGGAAATAGAGTTGAACATTACAATAGTTTATTTACAATAAAAATGTACTTAATATCAAAGATGATACAGTTTCTGGTAAAAAAAATACTATTTAAATTCTGCATCGTAAAACTTCACAAGAGCACTGAAAATTGTAAATTAGAGATACTAGTAAGTACAGGCGTCTTGTTATAAATTTTAAAAAAACTTGTCAATGGAGTGATACCTATATTGGTTAAGGAAGACCTTTATTTGGTCAATATAAGGATGCTAAAAATAGAGGACAAGTGAACCCTATTCACATATATCGTGAGACAGTACTGAAACACGTAATAAATAATAAAACGTTGTACTGTTTGTGAGAAAATTTCAAAATCACGTCACATCATGAATACCAAATTTTTGTTTGCGAAAATTACTTAGTGGATTTAGTGTAAATTTTCGAATATATACAGGGTGGCCCATTTTACTCTTTCCACTTAAATGTCTCGAAAACGGCTGGACATAAATGAACAAAACAGAAACTCAAATAGAGGATACCATGGGGCAAATCGAATGGTGATGTGTTGAAACCCAGGGACGCCCTTTAAATAGAAATGACGGGTGAGTGTTATCTCTTTCGATAAATCAATAGAAACAAAAAAGCTTTGTGGCAAAAGATATTTCATATCGGTCAGGGTATTCAAAATAGGTGTCAAAATATGTTGCCCGTATCAGACAAAAAGTGCAGTGCCACTAATATGAAAACGGTTGAACATATGTGAATCGAAAAAAACACAAATAGAAAATGTCATGGAGTACATCGATTGGAGTGGATTCGGGGATCAACCTTCATGGGGCTCAACTTAAAAATTGTGAATGGAAACATGGGGTGAGTGATACGTCGTTCGACATATTTTTAGAAACTAAAGGGCGCTATTGCAAAAGATTGTTCATATAGTCACCGGTTTCAAAATAACCACAAGACATAGTACCTGTATCAGATAAAACATCTAGTACCTCTAATATGAAAACACAGGATAAAAAATTCGAATATGAAATCACAGCGGGTATTTATCATTTTATAGCTCTAGAATGTTGCAAAAGTGCAAAACATGATTAGAGTGAAAATGTCATAATGCAAAGTAGCAAATCTAATTCCTAGAAAATTATCGCTACAACCTCTCTCCGTAAGTGGAGGAAGCGGGAAGGAAAGGTGAAACCTCAAATGAGAAATTCGATTTTTGCAAATTGTATCCTGGAAACAATGTTATCTGAAATGCGATTTTATGTTTCTGCAATGGGATAAATAATGCAATTTCTTGTTAAATAGCACCTTGCATTTCAATTACAGGCAATGTTCTGATGGAAAAATGAATCAACTGAAATGGGAAACAAATTTGCCGAACAATGAAATTTTCGAACAACATGTGCAAACGCCCATGTTGTTCAGCAGTCGTCTGCACGATAATTGTACTATTCTTTTCCTTCTATATCTTCCTGCATGTGATATAATATGAGTGTCACTTAAATGTTTTTCGCAGTTACATTCCGAATAACGTGCAGCAGTAATCTCAGTTGTGAACCTAAGTAACGGAATGGTACATGGAGATGCAGATGACTCCCAAATATCTTGCATGCATTGCGTTACATTATCACGGGCAAAGGGAGGGCAAAATGTTCACAAGTTGCAAAATGAATTATTGAAACCTTTGCTTCTCATTCAGTAGATTTTTCCCCACCGAATCACATTTAGCCAATCAAATGGGTGTTAAGCTTGAATTTCACCTATTTTATTTTCCATATTTCAACTTATTTTTATTTATTACAGTACCAGTCACTTTTACACACAAGTGTTTCAGACAAACCATACCTATTGCAGTAAAAGTGGTTTCCTCATTTGAGATTTTACCATTTATTCCCGTTTCACCCACTTACGGGGGGAGACCTGAAAGATAACTTTCTAAGAATTACATTTCCACATTTGCATTATATCAATTATACTTTAATAATCATTTTCGCCGTTGCATTATCGAACCGTGGGATAGTAAGTACGCTCTGTGATTACTTATACAAGATATATTCTATTCATTTATGTCCAATTGTTTTCATATTAGTCGCACTGGACGTTTTATCTGATACAGGCAAAATGTCTTGGCAGCCTTTTCCCACAACGATGTTTAGTCTTTCAATCTATCGAACAAGGTATCACTCGCCCCTTATTTCTGCTTAAAATTTTATAGCTTGGCCCCGCGCGCCCATTAAGCATGGCCCTGGGTGCCATTATCATTTGAGGATTCAATTTGCCCCATAGTATTTCCTACTTGTATTTTTGTATGGTTCCTTTAGGTTCAGACGTTTTCGAGGCATTTGCGTGGATAGATTAAAATTGCCTCCTTTGCAAATTATAATGACTTTGGAAGAGTCAATAATGGACCGAGACTTATCCGCTATATCACTTTATCCGCTATAAAATTTGTTAAATACAAATGTCTTTGATTCTAAAGATTGAGTTAGTGTTTATCTTGTCATTGACCAGATGAGATGAAATGGCAGTTTTGCACGGTGCCACTTCTCTGAAGCCAGTCTCCAAGGCACCAGCTGGTCTGCTGTGTCTTGAAGGAGCCCCCTCAGCCCAAGGCAGTTTGACGAGACTTGGTTGTAGTAAGGATCCCTAGTCCAATGGATAGGTGTACCACTACTCCAATGCGAACTCAGGGCAGGTATTGGTTATTTGATCAGTTGGTCAACTCATGCCGGGTCAATCGGTGGTCGAGCTTTTATCTTCTTCGGATCTTTCCGTGAGGTTCGCCTTCTTTCGGCGTACCTCTGTGTTTTTTGTGTCGGTTTCTTGTCTGCTCTGCTTTTTTTAATTAATGGCACGTGTTCTGCTGACATCTGCTTTTATCGTGTTGTTTTAATCCCTATACCCTCCACACTGAAAAATATTATTTTTAAGGAAAGGTGCTCATTTGTTATCAAAGACAGTTGTCTGCACTACTACACTTATACTTTTGCAGATACCCTATAGACACTAGGAAACACTATAGCGAATTACTGCGAGTTGACAGTTCTCATTAAACAATCCATGAATGCCAAATTGTGCAAAGAGGCTACTCTAACTTCGAGGCCTAATGTAATACGCCAATTTCATTTAAAGTGCTATACTATTATAGATTTAACAACAGCTCGTACTTTCAAGTGGCACAATTACCTCACGTTGGAAGGAGTTCGTTCCTTTGTGTGAACAGTGCCAGAAGAGGGCTTCTTGTCTGCTCTGCTGATTATAATTAATAGCATGTGTTCTGTTTACCCCACTGAAAAAGATTACAGTGGTCTACATATGAAAACTTTTTTTCTGTTGACTGAGATATTTGACTTGTTTTTTAAAAAATCGAGGTCGGTAATTCCTGTGGTGTAGTTAGTTTTCGCCTACCACGTCAGAATTTTACACAATCGGACCATGCTTACACTGACAGAAGTTTCTTATTTGTTCCATATATCTTAGTAAGAAACTTACATTAAATGTTGTGCTATTGCCTTAATATTAATATAAATACGGAACAAGTTACGATAAAGTTACTGATACGCACCCACACATAGTACACTATATATATATATATATACGATGTGATGTGCAACATGATGTTTATGGTTCCAGAATATTACGTATGGAGTAGTTTTACGAACCTACTTGGCAGTAATGAATTCAGACTTGATAGAAAGTTGATCAAATGCAATACATTTTTGAAGTTCATTTACGATTTAGGTTCATTTAGGACCACACAACACAATAACCCAATGTGCTTACCTACTTAGGCAAAAATCTTCGTTTCTTTGATTTTCTGAAGTAAGTGGCCTCCGGAACGTCACGCTGCAAGCACCAACAATAAATAGTCCGCCATCATGTTTTCGTTCCACCTTCCTTGGTAACGGTTCTCCATGGTTTTGATATCCTGGTGAAATCGTTCACCCTGTTCTTCACTAAGAGCACCAAGATTGGAAGGAAAATAGTCTATATGGCTGTGTAGGAAGTGAAGCTTAACACTCATATTTACTCCTAACTTCTGAAATTTGGCCAACAAATTGTCAACAAGTTCCTCGTAGTTGTCCGCTTTAAAATTTCCAAGAAAATTTTTAACAACGTTCAAAAAGCATCCCATGCATCTCTTTCTGTGGGGTTCATGGTTTGTAAGAACTTTTTATCTTTCATTAGCAACCTTATCTGGGGGCCGTCAAAAATACCAGCTTTCAGTTCACCTGTGTCAATGCAGGAAATTTCGAGCAAATGTATTTGAAGCAAGCACCATCCTGATTCAAAGTTTTTACATACTGTTTCATTAATCCCAGCTTTATGTGTAGTGGAGGGAGTAACACTTTCTTAGGGTTAATAAGCGGTTCGTTCTGGATGTTTTTCTCTCACACTTCAACGTCTACTCTGGCAGGCCAAAATCTTCGTACCCAGTGTTCATTCCTTGCACGGCTGTCCCATAAACAGATAAAGCAAGGATATTTCGTAAAACCTGCTTGTTGGCCCAGTAACATTGAAATTACCTTGAGGTCCCCACACACAAGCCATCTATCATTATCATAGATTATCTTCTCAAGGAGCATTTTCAATGTTTGGTAGCTTTCCTTCAAATGTGTGGAGTGACCAACAGGAATGGATGCCAACTTATTGCCATTATGCAGCAATACACACTTTAAACTCCTCTTCGAAGAGTCAATAAAGAGCCTACATTCTTTCGCATCATAATCACATCCCATAGCACTAATTAGGCTTTTTACATCTGTACAATACGCATGTTCTTCATCTTTTTGAAAATATTGTAATAGATGCTTCTCTCTGTCCCGATATACGACAGTTGTTCCTGATGTCAACATATTCCTTTCTTTCAGTTTTGAACCCAGCAATTCTGCTGATGCTTTTGGTAGAGCAAGTGTCACGAATTAAATCACTTAATTCTGATTGAGTGAAGAGTTTGCATGAATTGCATTCATCAGACACCACAAACTCCTCGTCACTTTGTTCTGTATTTGTGTTAATAGAGCAATCGTCATCATCACTGGAACTTGCAAACATGCTGCATGTAGGGATCGGAATTTCATTAATGTGAGGAAGGTCTTCTAGCAGAGTAAAGATCAGGATACTCAATAGTATGTCTAGATTTCCTGCTCATACCAGACACATTTACTATACAAAAATAGCAGTCATTTACATGATTTTGCTGCTCTCGCCACACAATTGGGATTCCAAAACTAAGGCTTGTTCTTCGACCCTTGCTCCATTGTCTGATATTTTCTACACAGGTCCTGCATACTTTATGTGGTGCCCATGGCTTATCTTGGTCGCCCAATTTAACCCACAAACGCCCAAGACCAGTTAGAAATGAAATTTTTGAGTTTTACGTCCCACGGTTATGCCGGCTAGGCTAAAGGAGACGGTGATGATGAGTAATGAATGAAATGGTGGAATGAAGAAAGTGGGAGGAAACGGGAGAACCCCGAGAAAACCCACGCACACGGTGTTTGTCCACCACAAAGTTCACTTGGCGGAAACAGGGTTTGAACCCGAGACCCCTAGCACCAGAGGTGAACGCTCTACCTCTGAGCCACCGCGGCCCCCCAAGACCAGTTAGGTAACAAAAATTTGCATACACTAGCAACTGCCTGAACAATACCGTGTTACATCGAAAACCTGAGAAGAGAAGTGAACGAAACTCTTACAAGAGAACGGATAGTGTGCCTGAAGTGGAACAACGGTTTTTTTTTGCCTAAATGAATGATATAGCCCATGTAACGTAGTGAAACATAAAGTGGGTCACTGGTGGCACAAGGGGCGTTTGTGGGTTAATTCCAAAATATGCATGATACACTTTTCGTACAAATTCCGAAATATTTGTTCATTGTTTTGGGGTTGTGAAAGAACCATAAATATAGCAAAATATATCCGGATCGTTCTTACACTTTCTGCGAATAGATGTCATGGTATTCAAACTCGGTACAACTGCCAACTTGATCAGAATGTTTGTAGTCTACACTAAAGTAGTTGTAATCCTGTAGATATCACTACACCAATACAGTACACCAATACTAGAAATAACCAGATCAGTAAATGTTCTCAAAACTTCCACAAAATTCTAACATACCGTTCGCAACCTATTAACTAGCCGTATTTTCCATAAACAAAGAGCGCAGTGTAATTCGTCTCCCTTCTTAAAAATTCAGCTGCGAGTGCTCCTTTATTTAAACCGTTTATATACGTAATATCCTCTTCAATTTTAATTGAAAATGAGTTTGAATTACCCATACTTTAATTAACATATTCTTTAATTCTTACGTTTAAATGTTTTCCAATAACTCGTAAAAATAAAATTACATGTAACAGTGTATGGGCTGACATCTTTTAGAACAACGTTACGATTAATGGTTCTAAAGCATACATGAAATAATAGATAAAATTTCATTTTGTGAAAATACCTGACGTGATAGAGAAAAACGGGTTTCATTTTTGGATTTAGCACGCACGAATTATTAAAGAACAGCTGGTAGCCTCCAGGGAGCAAAATTGATGTAGATATTTTTAAGAAAAGGTACCCATTTCTTATTAGTGACAGTTGTCTGCACTACAACACTTATACTTGTGGAGATACTGTATAGACACTAGGAAACACTATGATACACTGAAAAATAACTATGAGAAAACTTGTTTCGATATATAGATGTAATGGTAATAACACTCTAGTTTCGTCCCAACTAAGTAGGATCAAATCAGTTACTATCATTACCCTCAAAGTGGGCAGAAGTGCCACCACTGTAATTAGTAAACTTTTACTATTTTATTAAAGGTTGGTCTCTATATTTATGTCGCATCCGGTATTTGTACTCTATATCGGTGGAGTCTCACGTAGTATTAGTAGGAGCCAGTGAATTGAGTCTTCCTAATGGTGCAGGTAAGTTTAGCCAACTTGTTAAGTTTTGTTTTGTAAACGGGCTTACGAAAGGTGAGGCACAAATTGATTATTATTAGAACTAATGAAAAGAAAATAATCAGTTTTCGAATTTGGAAACTTTTCCTTTTAAAAATGAAAAAATATATAGAATGTGAATTGTTAGTCACTCTGCATAATGTTGTCAAAAGCTGATTTTATGAACATCCTGTATAAGGGGTAAAATTATGTAATAAACATTCATGTACTTCGTATTGAAGAAGGGATTGTGGAAAAAAGAAAGCATTGTATTTAGAACATGCAAGGCTTAATGTCTTTTGAGACTAAAAACAGAGAAAAAAAGTTTTGATCTTGTATTTTGCCAGAAGAACGAAAATACTAATATAGCCAAGTTAAATAACAGAATGAGATACAATTTTAATTGAAATAAAGAGGGCAATTTTATGCCGTTGCGTCTTTTCCGTTTTTCGTTTCTTCTGTTGTTGGTCCTTCTGCTCCCCGTAAATGCTTGGAATTTTGTTGTATTCTTGTTCTTGGATTAGTGCCTCTCTCTTCTTAATTTTGTATTCCCTCGGTTTGGTCCGCGTAGCATGGATTCCAGCGGTCGATCGCAATTTCTTGAATTCTGTACTTGAATTAAGATGGTTATTCGACTCGATATAAATTCGAATTAAGTTTCTGGAAGATTCGTACCGGGCCTTCGTAGTGCACGGTAAAATATTCAGGTAAACCAATCTTTCTTGTAGTTTAATTAATTAAAACAAGGTCAACCTAATTATAACATGTCTGTCTATGGCATTTGTCATAGAATTTCTTTTGTCTAAGATATCCTTGTTCTAGGTTTTTTTTTTTACTTTTTCTCCTGATGCTTTCTAATTTATCTTTGTTAATTTGTATATGTTGTTTTGATTCGAGCGTACATTCGTCGGGATTATACGTTTGTAAACAAATAATTAAAAGCTTGCTTAGTATTAAGTCTCTCCTTGTATGTAAGTATTGATGCCAAAAATAAGTGCGGTAACCATCTTGTACAATCCGTGTGTTGTTCTTGTACAAAAATTTGAGACAATTCTGTATAATTTTGTTGGTTTGTTGTACCAATCCTATGGTACCATGGTTATATGCAGATGAGTACTTATAGGTGAAATCGTACTTCTGCGCTAAATTTTGTAAACGAGTTGCTCCATATACTGGATGTCCCAATACAGCGTTGTAAATGCACCGAATCAGAGAATGATATCATATTCCAAAAGTTTCTCTATACTTTCCGACTTTATAGCGTCTACTCTTTTCTCGATCACATAACATGTATCTAGTATTTATTTATTTCCTTTTTACTTCACAAAGGTCCGAGTTAGTCATAGACCCATGATGTTACTATCTCTCCTACTTTGTGATGTAGTACTTCGGCCTGCTTCCTTTGCGGTAGTTCCTTTAACCGGTGGTAATCCTGGCATGTACGTGTATTGTGAGGGAGATTGTTTTTGAGGTATGTCATAAAAAATTTCTCTCTGGCGGTTTTGTGCGATTTTGAGAAACCAAACCGAGGTTGGTCGTTTGGCGGTGGAAGGAGGTGAACCACAAAAGGGTTAGCAACTTCAGTATACATTTACGTAAGCCACAATCAGGATTGTTTGGTTTCCTATATACTATGCTGTTTTTGAGACAAAAAAAAATCTTGCCGATATGACAGTAGAAATCTTATCCGGTTTCTTCACCTCTAAAACAGAAATTATATCTTTGTAAATGTCATTTATACGCTGCTCTCTTGCGATACTTGGTAAAAGGTTGTCATCTCTTGCTTCGTTAATATTAAGTTGAAGACTATTTGATTTTAAAGCATGGTAGTATTCATCCTGTTCTTCGCTATCTTCTTCTTTTCTTCTTCCTTTTTAATACCTTGGGTTTGTTCGAGCCTACTAATTATATCTGCTGTATGTTTGGACCCAGGTAAATACTGTATATTAAAATCATAACCAACTAAGTATAGCTTATATCTTGTATATTTGCCGACTCTGTGCGGTTGTGTGTTCATCGTCACTATACACTTTGCATCTACGTATAAATTGAATATTCAATTTAGTAGAAAGCAGCGAAATTTACGTAATGTATATATGAGAGCGTGCAACTCTTTTTGGCATATGCTAGCCTTCTCTTGACTTTTCGTTAGGTTTCGAGAGCAATAAGCAACTACCTTCTCAGTATCGGTTTTTGGGTCATAGGAAGCGAGTATTCTAGGTATTTGCATCTGACTGCTATAAGAATAGACGCGGATTTCTAGCGAGTCGTGAAATTGTGCGAGTGATGTTGCGTTCAATATCTCTTCTATCAATTGCTCAAAGAGAACACGGTGATTCTCCGTCCATTTAAATTTACATTTTGATGTTACTATTTGCTGGAAAGTCTCAATTTCGATCGGAAACTCTTTTGTGTGCGCTATAAAGTATGAACAAAGCCAGATAAAAATTTTTAGAATCCGTTTTGTAGTACGTCTCTTAAAATTTCGTATTTCTTTGGCTATCTTTGGAGATATTTTGGTGGATTAACCAACAAGGTGTCATAATATATTAAGCGCATGATAGCAGATGTGTATCTTCTTGGGTGATGCCCGAAAATCGTGTTTTCAAAGCTTCTGGAATAGTAATTTTAAATCATACCGGTGTTGCGGAAAATTATACCCACTGGCGACAAGGTCGTCAGCGAAATTTGTAATCCTATCGGGTATTCTTTAGAAAATCATCCTCGTAGCCATACTGAGATTTTGGGAACTCGTCTTTTGCCCCATTCTGCATCTAAAAAATTCGTATGGTTTTCTGGTGTGATTGAGCTCGAAGGTCATGTGTTTGCTGCGCTTAGGATGCAACAAATTCTATAAGTATAAATTCGAGAGATGGATAATTGTTATGAAAGATTTCCCCTGTATAGAGATTAGAATTTCCTCTGTTGTTTGAAATGGCATTGGTAAATACTTGGTATAACTGTTACACTTCTGTAGATTGAAAACTATTCTAAATTCTGGCGTATTAGGTTTCTTGAGCTCTAGGAATGGAGAACAAAAATTCGTTATTGTCTTTATGCCTAATTATTTATGTTTTAATGTGGTCTTCAATCTGTCTGTCTACCTGGTTTCCAATATGTAATGGAATAGGCGGAGAACGCTCGTGAAATACAGCTGGCTTAGAAACCCTAATTTTATGAACATATTCACTAAAATATCCGATGTCGTCAGGGCTATAGGTAAAAATGTCTCTATATTTAAACAATAACTCATAAACTGCTTGTTTTTGCTTTCTGTCTAGCTGTGGGTTAACGTCAAAGAACTCTTTATTCAAAGTTTCTGCTGGTATTTTAAGCGTTCTTCAGTATCTTCTTTTGTTTTAAACTGATATGCTTTTTCTTTTAAAAAAAATCGGTTCTTCTAACGCATTAAAAGAGATTTCGTGGCCTTGCTCAAGAACCACGACTGGTTTATTCCTTTTTATAGTGACGCTGTTTCCGTTGGGATGTGAAATAAAATTGGTCATTTTGTCTGGTTCTATCTCCTGGTCGAGGACATTTATATATACAAGAAATCCCTGTTAACTATTTTTATTTCCTTCCACTTGTATGAACTTATGTAAACGTGAAACTAAAGTTATTTGCTTACTCGCGTATAAACAGTCTTGGTCTGTCTGCGATACTATCTGAGTTGTAACAGCTTACAGCATATTTTCTTTTCTCCCAGATGTTAACTGAGGCTTCTTGGAGGTTTAAAGAGATTGTATTCTAAGTTTAAGTCTGTGATGTAATGCGATCGTTGGAGAAAGTCAATCCCTATAATTATTGGCATTGTCTTGTCAATTACTTAAAATTATGAGTACATGTTCTTTGACCTATTTTAAATTTTATCAATGCTATTTGATTCAAACAAATATCATTTTCTGAGTTTCATTTCAATATTGTCTGGAATGGAATATGACTCGTCACAGGGTGTACGGTATCGACTGGCCAGAGCGATATCGTACTTGCTGTGTTAATTCTGAGGGCCTCATTAAAGAAATAATAAACACTTCTGACCAGAGTATATACACTTGTTTATTAAAAACTAAATTCCAGTGTAACAGTTTCAACAACGTAACGTTGTCTTCATCAGACACTAACTGAAAGAGATATCTTAGAGCGCAGTTATTTATACTAAAAGTGAAAGTCCTTGTGTACATGGGAAGCCACCTGGGTCGGACTTCCCCGGGCGTCATCTTTCGGCCACCTGCCCTGACTTAATTACCCTCCCACCTGTGTTTATCTTTTCCAGACACACCTGTTGTTTGTACTTGACCAATTGCCTTAAACATTTTCTCTTAATCTACCTCTGATGCCTATTAGAAATAAATAACAGACTATACTACATACAACTGATTATACATACAGCAATACAAATATATATATATATATATATATATATATATATATATATATATATATATATATATATATATATATATATATAGACATAAAAATAAACTATAAATTATAACAATACATAAAACTCTATATAACTATATATAATATTAAATATATGAATATAAATTACATATAAATATGTTCAATCTTTTTTTTTCACTTCAATTTGTTCTAATAATTTATCCCGTAGATCATGTATTAACAGTCCACTTGTCCAGTTCATTAATTTGTCACTTTTCTCTTTCTTTATCCTTCGTGCTTCCTTCCATTTCCTTATCATTGGTCTTTTCTCCCTTTCTAGCCCCTTTACACCTTCCCAATCTATATCATGCCCCGTTTCTTTAACATGTTTATATATGGCATTATTTTCTCTCTTAAGTCTCACATCATCCCTATGTTGTTTAATTCTTTCTCTAACTTTTTTCCCTGTTTCCCCTATGTATATCATATCACAATCCTTACACGTCACTTTATACACTACACCTTCATCTTTCTCACATATTTCCTTCGTTCTACTTTTCGCTTTCTTAATCATTTCCAAAATTCTTCTTCCTGATTTTAAGTTTTAATTGTTAAATGTGACGTATTATTTTCGTCCTCTAATGCAACGTTTTCGCTTTTTTTCAGTTGTCTTGATTGCTCTGTTATTACAGGAATTTCGTCATTTATGCTATTGTGTTTGCTGGTTTCTCTTTAGTCTCCCTGTTTCGAGTGATGACTCTAAGCCCCCTTGTGAAGGGACTAACTTACACGTTTTTTGACGCTTATAACAAACGGATGCACCATATCTTTGTTTCGGGAATATCGTTCATACCAAAATTTGACCATACATGGGTGTAGCCTGCTGATTGTTCCGCTTTTTCTTTCCGTTAATATTGTTATTTCCCCTTCTGTTTCCCTGGTTTCTGTAATTTGTCTGCGCATTTACGAGCGACAATTCTACCATTTTATTGGCTAAGGTAGAGAGGTCATTTTGCGGAGGATTTTGCTCTCGGTTTGGAGCGGTCCATGATAATTATAATTGATTTGTGGTTTGATTTTTTTATTGTTAGGTTGAGATATCGCTATGGAAGGATTAATGTTCTTGTCGAAATGTTGGTACATGACTGTGCACTGGTTTTGCGACTTGTTGTGTTTATGTAGGATAAGTATGATGATATAAGTATTGAACAGGGACATTGTCTTTGGTACGGTTTTGGTAAGCAATAGGATATTACAACGGTACGTTGTATATTTTTATATTATTTTGGGGCAATGTACAGAAAAGGATATTCATATGTTAAATAATGAGATTGACAATATCCGGTTGGCAGGCAACCAGACAAACAATACATATAAAAAGAAATAAAGATGGAATCAATATAAAAGAGACGAAGTGTGTTATTATTGATGGCTCAAGTTTAATTATAAAAAGAACCAGTGTTTTTCGTTGTAAATGGTACAAGAAACCCGGGAATTGAGAAGGAGCGTTTTTTTTGAAGTTTAGTAAAAAAAAACGACCAAAATTGAGTCAGACATCAATTATATTTGTTTAAGAAGCGGCCGAGTTATATATCGGAGCAGAATGAGTGACATAGATGGTGAAACGATGGACAGTCAAACAATAGATACATTCAATATGTTGGAAATTGTGAAGGAAATGTCCCGACATCAGGCAGAACAATTCGCTAAATTGAGTCAGAAGTTAGAAAAGCTAGATCAAAAGGCGGGTCAGCAAGCCCAACATGTTGATGAGCGTATAGAACAATTGCAACAGCGCAATGACGGATTACAACAACAGCTACAACAGATGAAGCAGGTGACAAGCAAGTTAGTGCAGAGACTCCCTGAATCTTCAGGCAATGTAGAAACCAAGGAAAAAGTAAACTCCGAATCTACGTGGGTAGAATTTGCGAAGTCTTCACGGAAACACACTGCCGTGTTGATTGGAACAGACTATCCCATCTTTTCCTTTCAGTCGCATACTTTTGATTGCCTCATGGATGCAAGGTGTAATGACGATTTCGGTATGCATCAAAGTGTGAAAAGGTACAATCGTTTTCGTCTGGTGAATGCTATTGATTACTTGAACTATCAGTATCATGTTGAGTATCTATCATGTCGCAATACTAATCTTAAAGACGAAATAATGATAATGGAATCATCTAATGGCATGTACATGACAGTACTTCATGTGGCAAAAAGAAAGTTGAATCCAGTATTTGTAAAATTCAGGAAGAAGACGTGTGTTCCTGACTACCCGATTGAGTTGAATCTGTTGGACTGTGCATTTAGTGACAAGACTAATATGATAATAGTGAGCAATCCGACGATATCCTTACGGAACATGACACAGTGCGTTGATGTCAGTCATCTAAGCATGACAGTGAGAGATTTTAAAAATCTTCAATGTTACAGTATAGTAGCAACATGAGCCAAGCTAACGTTGATCGAAACCAACTTACGTGTATTTATGTGCGATTGAAGAGTGATCCCAATGTGCAGGAAGGTGTTAAATAATGTGTACCGGTGATACAGCTGAAACTAACCACAGAAGAAACAAAACCCGTGGAAGGACAAAGTACCGCGAGCATTGTGAAAAGAAAAGGTACAGATATGTTAAAGGACACAACACTTTGACACCATTAAAAGCGAAGAAGAACTAAACCTAATTTTACCGGTAAAGTAACCAAGTCTAATCCTAGCGATAATGATTGTGTATCCGAACCTAATTTTGTCGGTAACAGGACGCAACTTAATTGTAGCAAAAATAATACGATTTATCAGAAACGTTGCGCAGATGGCAGGAACTATGATAAGAAAAGTAAGAAACGTAGAACTATGGAAGTAACTAACGTGCAATGCTGTGTTTCTGTTTGTGACTACCAGTGTACCATGACTGAATTTGTTGGATATGTAACTTAGATTGGAGTTGCGGCGTCTGAAGGGACCGTACTCAATTGATTTTGCTTTAAATAACGTTATGACTTTGTTTGTTGTTCGTACTTTATTTGAGTTCTATGAAGTTAATGTAAATGATACATAAGAGATAGCATTTTGCTTCAAAAGTTTAAAACTAAGAGTTGTGGAAATGTATGTTATATTTGATCATTTTGGTGTTCAAAGAACAACTGTATGAATATCACATACATCTTTTTCAAAACCTTCTTCATGATGCCCAAGTAAATAATTATTAGATTGTAACAAAGCATGTCATGGCCCCGAAAAGGAATCAAACAACTCGTAAAAACATTTAATGGACCCGAAAAAGGACTTAAATAACTTCTTAATCTAATTTCGAATGCACCTCATCGTCGATGAAACGTATAAATATATGAAGATGATAATAAAGTTTAAAATAAATATGATAAATAAATATGATAATGATATTGTTATAGAATTAAATATGATATATTTATGTATAATTATATGAATTGTATTTTTTTAATATACGAGGTGCATTTGAAAACTCGAATGATTCACTTGTATATAAACGGTCCAGAATTCTTTTCCTTTTTATCAAAGTTAATGAATAAAAAGGAAATTCCGTTCGGGCGTCATTATATACAACGATACGTTGTATATACTTATATTTTTGGGGCAATGAGTATTTCTTTATATGTACTAACCCAGATTATTTCGAAGAAGAAGTTAGTTAAAAATAATATAATTGTCAAGTATAGAGAAAAGGATATTCAAATGTTATATAATGAGATTGACAATATCCGGTTGGCAGGCAACCAGATAAACAATACATATAAAAAGAAATAAAGATGGAATCAATATAAAAGAGACGAAGTGTGTTATTATTGATGGCTCAAGTTTAATTATAAAGAGAACCAGTGTTTTTCGTTGTAATATATTGTGCGGTTTAGGTATATAATTTTGGTCGTCCAGCATGTGTAGTTTTTTCGTTATTTCAGCATGCTCTCTTTTCCTTAGAAGTTTGTTAGCGGCTTCCAAAGTTTTTAATCTAGTCTGTAGATCAGATACTGTTGCAAACCTTAGCTTGCAAACCTTAGCATTTTATTAAGAAAATCAATCTGTATTCACAAAGATAAATTATGGATCTTTTGTTCTTCTGTCGCTTAGGGTAGTAGTAGCTGCCTTATTGCTATGAGTTTACGTAAAAAGTATGAGTCTTTGGTCTCATCCATTCCTTGTTGGACCTTGATAATTCCTGTTCTGCTTTATACGATGGGACCTTTGGCCCACATAATGCTACTAATTTAGATTGTAAAAAGTCATAGGACGTCGTATCAAATTGATTTTGGTTCTCGATCTGCTACACGAAATCTAGAGAAGTGCCTTGTAGTTATATCGGTAAAATTTCCTTCTTAGTTTTGACCATCATCGCATGATTGCCATATGGTCGAAAGCATAAAAGATCTGTCCGGGTTTTCGTGCACGTGTCCCGCATACTTTGTCAGATGTGGCATGTTAAATGATATATTAGTTGCACTCTCTGTTATATTTGTTTAATTCTCTCCTGATCTGTATATTTGTTTACCTGATCTAGTTTCCGGTATAAATTACACTTGGAAAGAAAAGAAAAAAAAAGAAAAGAGATAGTTAAACTTCGATGCCATTTGATGCTGAACTTACTAGCGACTGCTTAAAATTTAATAAAAAGAACGTCCCGTAAAAACTCCGGTGCCTATCACCATGTAATGACTTTGGTAGAGTCAATAATAAACCGAGATTTATACTCTTCACCAATTTATTGGAAGAATTGTTAAATACAAGCGACTTTGATTACAAAGAATAAAATAATGTGTTTCTTGCTATTGACCAGACGAGAGGAAATAGGTGTTTTTCACCGTCCCACTTCTCTCAAGGCAGTCTGCAAGGCAATTTCTGGTTCTGGTCTGTCCTGAAAGTTAGCCCCCTCAGCCCAAGGCACCTTTGCGAGTCTTGGTAGTAGTAAGAATCCCAAGTCCAATGAGATCTCGGGTAAGTATAGGTGTAAACTTGCTCCAATGTGACCTCAGGGTAGGTGTTGGTTAGTTGATTAGTTGATCGACTGATGCCAGGTCCCATGGTGGTCGATCTTTTATCTGTTTTTTTCGGATACTTCCGTGAGGTCCATTCTCTTCTACTGTCACTTCCTCTGTGTCTTTTGTGTCGGCTTCTTGTCTGCTACGCTCTTTAAATCAATAGCACTTGTTGTGTTTACATGAGCTTTTGTCGAGACGTGGGGATCCTTATAATACAAAAACACATATACACATAGTACGAGGAAACTCAGCATAAATGCATACTAATATTAGGAAGGTGTGGGTTATGTAGACGTTGATTAAAAGAGTTTCGTGAGGCATGTTACCATAAATTTTCGTTCAAATGTACTCGTTCTCTTATTTTGAAAAATTGCTGATGATAATAAACGAAAATGTACTAGTTTCAATCGTTTGTTTCAAGTGAATGACTCTTTTCAAATCACAATACTGTAAACTAAAGATGAATGAATGGGTGTGCTATTTGTCTCAAATATTGTTTGTAAATATATCAAAGATGTAGGAAATATGAAAAGAAGCACGGGTTACCCAAACATGTTATAAACACTCGAACATTATGGTATTTGTTACATTCAGGAGGCTGACATGACCGAAATAATAGGGACTATGCTACTAGATACGAATAATGTTGAAGAACAAGATTAAGATTATCATACTGTACCTTGCTAGAGTTCCGTGCTTGAAGTGGTTCAAAACGGGTGATCTAAAAAGTCTACATGGAACTGATTAAGGAAATTGTGAGTTTAACTTTAAGAACATGAACGAAATCATTTAATCGTTCTTTTTAAATCAAATTTTGAGGTGTATGTCGCGAGTAAATTTGTATTTAAGAGGATAATTCCCTTCACATGAATCCTAACGTCTTTAACTTGTTTAAACTTATTTTTTTCTTAAAATATTGTTATCCTAATGATACGTCTTGTGTAGCTTAAACATAGTTAAGTGCGTGCAAACGATGTAACGTAGAAGAAATTGGTGTGGAATTCCCACAACAATGTTATTTCAACACAAACAATAAGCAAATATGCAAATTTGGTTCAAGAGAAAACTACGTACAAAATCATTTATTATTTCTTCTAGCATTCTAATCTTAGCTATATTATTATATTGATCTTAAGAAGAGTTTCAATTAAAGATTCCGATTTTCTCCTTTTTCTACCTTAGCTATCTTAAGCGACAAACAAGTTTTTAAAAATTGCGATATTTCAAATATGTCAGAGACTAAAGGATAGGATAATATTATAATTCGTCAGAACAATTGTTCGGTAACTATAAGGTCACTGTATTCTAAAACGAAATGAATACATATGCTAATTTCAACAACGTCAATGAGAATTGGTAAACGAAGTGTTTTCTCTGGTTTGGGTATTATAATTCTCACTTCTTCCAAAATAAAATGTATCCTACTCTCAGCGTTACAAGTTGTCCGGCACAGAAATTCTGCCCGTTAAAATGTTTAATTGCAATTTATTTGATTTTGATTTGTTACAATTTAAGTGTTCTTTCCAACATCCATCACTCGAAGTAAAATTTAACGCGCGATTCAAACTTCGTGAAATCCTGTTAGTTGAAACAGAGTCCTTCACGTCATAATTGCCTACGATAGCCGCTCTGCACAAGGAACTATTTTAACCCTAAAACTCATATTTAGAAAACTTTTCAGTTTTAGATAGGTGGTGTCTAGTAGACTCTATGCGGGTATCTCAGTCTGAAGTAACTATAATTCCACGTTTTAATCAATACAACATAAGGACTAGTAGTACTAATGTCATTTTGACCATCAACACTCGTCATACGTATCCTTATTGTAAGAAGTGTAGAATTCACCGAACTGTTTACATTTAGCTACGTAGAAAAATATTTTACCATGTCTTCCTTTTTTGTGAAACAATGACTTTTTCCTCAAGATTTCTAGAAAGCAAAATGTCATTAAACATATCTTGTGTAATAAAATTTTCCATGCGCCCTATGAAGTAGGTTTTTTGGTCGCGTTGTGGTCTGGGTGTGTGAAGTATATTGTGTTGACAAATCTGAATAATAGATTTAGGAGTAGGAAATCATACTGTAACACCTTTTGCGATTAAAATACTTGATGCACCGGATTCTAAATCCTAAGCTGCCACTAGAAAATTCGGTTTCTCTTCAGCCTGCAAGCCACTCAGACACAACCTCTCTAAAGTTACTACACTCTGAACTCACCGGAGCTTTGGTGTTTTCTCTTGAACTCATTTTCAGTGGGTGGTCAGTGTATCTTGATACTGATACCAAATTACAGTGATAGTGTAACACTAACTTGTCACGAGGGATAGTACATCATCTTTATATTAAAATTATGATTAGAAGAGGTTTATTATGAGCATGAAAGTTCACAAAAACGTTTAGAATCTGAGAAACTTACAGCAAGATTCCTACACAGAGAAAATGACCAAACAGATACTTGTACAATGCATTCTCTTTATAGTCAAGTAGATAGATGAGTTTTCGTTAGATAGATGAATAGTATGATCTAAAGTGAAATTAAATCAGTAATTAAATTTATGAAACACTTGTGAAACCTTAGTTTTAGATTTGTGTGAAAATAAAATACACTTCTCTAGCAACGTTCAAGTATAGTAGTACAAACAAAGAATTATTTCTTGTTGAGGTCTTTAAAGACCCCAGGTATGGAAACTTAGAGTAGAGATACAGAGCAACAGTAATCTCCGAAATATTTTCTTTCACAAGGGTAAAATCACTTGATATACAAAAGCACACTAATATATTGGATGTCATGAAATATGAATATTTAATGCACATTTACTATACTACATGGCACTTTAATTACCTCTATGGGCTATGTCAGAGCTCACAAATGCGTTCTAGTGTTAAGGTAATTTAAATTTGTTGATGTGAATCACGAGAAATATAAGAAACAATTAAAGGAATTAGTTATAACTGAATGTTATGAACTTGTGTTCTCTTGATACCGAAATATTTAACTTTGGCGCAAGAAATGCTTTAATGCATAGATTAAATGTAATAATGATGAAATTATTCACCAACTATATCTTACGTCTCTGGATCTCTGGGTTTTGTCACACGAGTAAAAGCCCACAGGTAGGCCAAATTTATGCAAGGCAATTTGGTTTATGCGATACGGGTATGAAACAAATTATGAAGAATGCAGGTATTGCAATGCCGAACTTGTCCTGATATATACATATAGGCATGAATCGTACGGATTTCCGATTGGTGTAAAACTCAAGAAGGTGAAGAAACCAGGAGGGTCTACAATGAGGATATTTCACTCGGAAAATCTCTCAAAAATTAAATGAGTACTACAAGAATTGTAAGAACCCGCGCTAGATATAGAAGATATCTATTTTAACAATGCAGTAAACATTTATATCATGCTATCCATGTTTTCACTTATTTTATTCTCCTTAATATGAGTAGTTGGAGGATTGTCTCGAAAAATTACCGACTTCTCGTTAGTTTGCTGCTTGGTAAAATATGAGCGCAACACTGATACGCACCCTTATTTAATAATTTACTAAGCATGTAGCAACACATAAAATATGTAAGTAACTAAGTGTAACACAATTGCGTAAATAGTAGAAAAACAGAAAAAAACGTATCAGCAGAGACTTCCTGCACTGATGTCATGAAGCAGAAAGTTGCCTGTGAAGACAAAAGGAAACCGTACAGAATGTTCATTTGTCAGAAAAAGAAAGTCCATCCAAAGATTATAGAGGAACAGAAATTAATGTAGTAATGTTGTGTGAAGTTGTAGAGTTCTCTATGAGGTGCAAAGTATTGAAGCGTCAAGGGAGTTTTATTGCAAAAATGCCAAATTTCTTACAAAGGAAGAAATGGCATACCGCAAATAAATCGAATAAGACACGACTGGATACATATATTAGGTTAGTGATAGAAGCTGTCAACGGTTTAAAAAACGGTGGAAAGCTCTAGGACAGGTAATACCGAACACAGAGATACCCATGATTGGCGACTTTGATAGAATTATTTGTGCTATGTGGTATGCCTTTCGTCCTTGTTGTATCTCAAGTGATACGGAAGACAAAATGATTGCCGAACGAATGCCAACCTTGGTAAACCAACTTAACCATTTACAAATAATACTAGAACCCGAAATCAGGAAAAATGGAAGAGTCCTTGGCACAAGATGTCCGTTGACACTTCAATGGACTTACTTTCATTGACCATTCAGAAATTACGTGACATGTCGCCTGGGGTGTAATAAATAAAGCAAGCCAAGTCTTATGAAAAGAAGCATATGTGTGAATTTTGTTTTTATGAACTATTTACTCAAGAAAATAGGTGGCTTTATCCGTGTCCAAGTTCACAATATAAAACAATATACAAACGCGCATGGATTCAGTACCACAATAACGTTTCATCTCCAATTCGTGGCTGGTATTGCGAATGCAAGGTTGATGCATGAGTGGTTGAGTATTTTGTACATATAGCAGCTGTATTGTGGTATTTGTTTATCAAAGATATTTACAAACATCAGGTTTTTCTTCACTTCCACACGAATCCTTTATCATGATTGCTGATGTTTATCCTTGATCTGAAAATGTAGAAATTTGTGACGGTGTCCGGACTAATTGTTGCGTAGATTTCCACAGAGTTTATATTGTTATTGTACAAGCCACAACAATGTTTCACGTTTTCGTGATTTGTTGCACTAAGAGTGTTTCAGTGTATTCAGCTAAGTTATTATAGACTTTTGCCTTTAATTTTCATATATATTTTTTACTAACGATCCTACTTTATAAGTACACAACTCAATATATTAAACTCCTTAGAAGCAAACATCTTATCTTATGGACCTTCTTCTCTTGTATTACTGATTAAAATGCCCATCAATGCAAACAGTTAAAGTATGATACCGTATGTACTAACCAAGGTCTAAAGTACATTTAAGGGAATATTTCTGAACTCATTTCATTACAAATGGCGTAAAGAATAGCTCTGTCAAAATATGTACTTGTTGATGACAATGGTAAACTTTAGAGATCCAGTTCCAGAATGGTTCTTGTCAATTCACTATAAATAAAAAAAAACTAAATGTAGAATCAGCATGTGTTGTACACTTGGAAATACTTCAGTGTGTTCATGTAAAAAACTTGAGCATCCTTAGATATTTCCAGTTCTGCGAAACGCATTGACTTTATATTGTAGTTTTTTCTTGCTGTTCTGCGTGTTAATACAATTGGCAAGAACCGCTTTGTAACTGAACGACTCATGTATACATCACAGTATGCCTTACTAGCAACAACACGCATTGGAAAATATAATATTATTATTAATCTAAAGAAATAGAAAACAAAGTTTAACAATGTTTCTTTTCGAATGTTGGACTTTAAACATTTACTAGGCGAGGCGGACGGCTAACACATCAGACTTTTTGAAAATTTTGCTAGAAATTTATGCATTTTATTAGAAATCTATAGTAGTATGTTTCCATCGAAGCGAAATGAAATCCAATCTTGTTTTTTCGTATTATCTGGTGAATCTAAGGAATGAAGTACTTCTGACTGTGAAATTCAGATTTTTGTATTAATAGGCGAAACAACACGTAACGAGCTAAACGCATCGGAACGGACAACAATGTTTATGCTTACAAAATTTATGGTACTACATTTAATGAAAACACACTAGAATAGTCTGATTCTCGTAATTTATATAATGTAGTAATTAAAAATATGAAAACCCTAATCTCAAAGAATCGCTGGTAGGATTGTAAGCATGGAGTTGGTCATCGTGTCACAAATGAGAAAATAACTCGAAATAAAATTAACAATAGAGGAATACAATTTAATCCTTACATAAGGATTGATCATATGATAATTTCTAATAATTGTATAAATTGTATTAATTCCGAAGACCAGTATTTGTAATTCATTATTCCGTTCTATCAACACTTAAAAAAAATTTAAATGTCATATATTTATATATACTGTATATCACAACGAATCACTAGATGTTAATTGTTATACATCAACCCATTCTTGCATAAAATGCATTACTAAATGTCCTAAATTTATCGTCATCGTGTATTTAATTTTACAGGCTGTTTCACTCTAAGTTTAAATAAATAAATTTTTTAAACGGTTTTTTAGATAGCGAAATTTACATGCAGCTATGAAAATATAAAAGAATTTTATATGTAGACATGCATTTTAGCGCATAATCGAATATAATTATATCATGCAATATATATATATATATATATATATATATATATATATATATATATATATATATATATATATATATATATATATATATATATATATATATATAATTAGTTATCGCACTTTATATTTCATCTCCGCCGTTTGCTGAAATTCGTTTCTGTAATATATATGTTGATAATAATAAAAGCAAAGTTTTAAATGATTATTTAGTTTTTATTTGTCTAAAGGTCAATAAAATCCATCACCCTGGTTAATGAAGAATACAAGACCACAAGAATAAAAACAATTCTTAACACTATTACGCATCTTTAAGAAAAATATAATTTCACTGTATTTCTAATATACATATTTTGTATAAATTAATTAGTAATTATTTTTCCTTAAGGTTGCAGACTACTAAATATTATTCAAAAGCTAATATTTTTGTACATATTTCGTAAGTGAAAAGAGAAAATAAAATGTGATTTACCACAATAATAGAAAATGTTATTTTATACCCGACAATGTGAAGCGAAAGAATTTTCAGTGTTGCCATCCATAGAAATTGCACTGTGATCAGACTTGGAATTACTCAAAAATCTAGGTTAGGGCAGCGACTAGAAAAGCGAAATCATGTGTAGTTGATGACTTATTATCCTGTCCTTGTTCCTTGTTAAGTACTTTCTAAATAATATTTAAATTTATTTTGAAATAACTAATTTATTTTGTAGTAACTTATGAAAGAAGATAATAATTTTATTGGTTCATTTTTTTCTAGTTTCTGCCTTGACTTATGTCTATGGGTTACTCAAATTGTTTTCCCACTATAATTTCTATAGATGGCAACACTTAAAATTCTTTCGACTTATATTTTCGGTGTAGAATAATAAAATCTATTATTGTGGTAAGATACATTTCATTATCTCTTTTCACTTACGAAAAACAGATAAAAATTTTTAGGTTTCGAAAGATATTTTGTAGTCTGCGACATTAAGGAAAAGTAATTTCTAATTAATTTATATAAAATAGGTATTTTAAGATAACAGTGAAATTATATTTTTCTTAGAAATGCGTAATACTGTTAAGAACTGCTTATATTCATGTAGTATTCTATTCTTCATTAACAAGGCTGAGGGCTTTTATTGACTTTTAGAGAAACAAAACACTAAATACTAATTTAAAATATTACTTCTATTGTTATCAACTCATGAAATATAAGAACAGGAAAAATCTATAGTGTGATACCTAATTATATATATATATATATATATATATATATATATATATATATATATATATATATATATATATATATATATATATATATATATATATTACAATCCATGAAAAATATTTAGTAGTGTGCCCCCTTAAATTAACATTCTACATTGTGAAATCAGAAATCAAAAAATTGGAATACCAATAAACATCAGCAACCGATATCTCTATATAAATTGCTTTACAGTATGGTAGTAAATATATAAATATTTAAAATGTTACGCATTCGCGATGAAGCAAACTATCTCGTAGCACGCGACAGTTCATAACAGTCAATGACTTCAAAGGTAAGAAAACTTAAAAGGCAAATACTTCGTTTAGACCTAAAACCAAGTTTCAAGATTTAAATGAAAACAAAAATTTCAGAGATCAACAAAAAAGGAAAATGAATAAGAGATCAGAAAAGAAACAAAGCAAATATGTAATAAGAAAAAGGTCAGTAATTAAATAATTCTTTTTAGAAAATGAATCATGTAATAAAGAATAATAATCGTCTGTGCCATTACAAAATTATACCTAGAAATTTGTAAATATAAAAAATAAAATAACCATGTATTGCTTTTTATCATGTGATGGAGAGTTAAATTCTAGAAGTTTCGAAATTGAATCATTAAACAAATATTTACAATATGAGACTTGAAACCATACAAAAATATAAAAATAATATTTACACTAACACATAATTATAAAATTTTATATGTAAAGCGTAATATTTTCAGCATACAATCATTTCTCGTAGCTGTTACTTCCAGAAAAAAACTTTAAAGTCAAACAATGATACAAATTACGTCAACACCAGTACATTTAGACCCATTAATAATTTAAATGTCGATGAATTGAGCATGCAAAAAGAGATGCGCATACGTCAAGCATTATAATCTATGTCCTGTGAAAGTAAATTACTGAATTTGGAAGCATATAAAATATATAAGCATGAATAATGTGTTCTGTGTAACTACGTATATTAAAAATTGTTGAAAAATTCTTTTTTTTTATTATGTTTAGTTAGTACTTACTAATATGAAAATCCTACATGTGTGTTCTACTGGTAATGCTTCCTTTACATATTTTGCGAAGTAATGTACAACAAGAAATGTAGAAAAAATTAATGATATTTAATAGAATGTCAAAACACTACGGAAGTTTGTAAAATCGGTAAAATCATTCAACGAATTTGCTGGAGGAGAGTCCTATAATCTGCAATTTATTAACATATCTGAATGTCGTGTATAACATCCGGCCACAAGTTTGCTTCCTTTTTGTATATTTGGATAAAAATCTACATTCTTGTTGAACAAACGTTTATTTGAGGTCAAGCTTAACACTGTGTTTACTTAATATATTCAATGTTTTACTCTACCCCTATCCGTTGTATCTGTTGTTTGTTCAACTCGCTTACAGGCGAACGTGCAAGTCATTTTCTTACTAAAAAAATTCCGCAGTTGTTGAGCTCAACGACGTACGAAATTTTAACAGCTATCGGTGTCATGATGATTTTCTGCAATACTGACAGAAATCGTAAGAGTAACGCTCACCATTACACTTTCCCTTTACTATATGCTTGCTATTGCTCGCAATATTCAACTTATATATGTGACTCATCAATATGCCCTATCATATATCGTCGGTGCGCCTCGATGAACCGCTATGTCTTTAATTTACAACTTTCCAGGATAACAAAAAAATACATTAATAACACTTAAAATTTTGCAAAATATAAGAACCCATTTGAAAAAATATTTTTTAAAAGCGGTTCTGCGTATATATGCACTGAACATTGCTGCAAAGTGCTTCAACATCAAATTACTATTTTTGTGTTTACGTAGCGATGTCGGTTTATCTTTTGCTCCTTTATAAGCACATATAGAATCAATACGTACTTGATTAGAGTTTTAAGCCTAATTTTCTCATTGTTGTATCGAAACTATGGAATATTTACTTATTACATTATAACGGCGCATTGAGGTTTATTTCCATAACATAACTCATTTTCGAAAAAAAATGTCGCATAGCTGTTCTTCGAGAAGCAGCGACAATATAAATATATATATATATATATATATATATATATATATATATATAACATATATATATCCTTTCAGATGTACATTCAGAAGAAAATTTTTATGGAGATAACAGCGTAAGAACTTTGGATTACCAGGAAGGTAAGGTTATATTCTTGTTCTTGTTAACTGGGCAAGTCAAATTAAATTTATTTACGACTATTAGATATGGAATCTAAAAAATGTATTTTCAGCAACAATATAAAATGTCAGTAAGAAATTTCTATAATTTTTAATTATTTTAAGATCAACAATAAGATATTTAATACAAATTGCGCAATATTTATGTTGTGTCCCTTTTGTGTTCTATTTCCGCGAAGCTTTGTGCTTTTTACAGTCTACAAATAAATTGAACAATTTTAATATATTATAAACTGCTCAGTACTTCATAGATCTACAACACTTGCATAAATATAATAACACACGGTGGGCGTTATGTATTCTTAAATTTCTGGTAAACAATAAACTATTATTGTAGACTAGCAGCGTTCACCCCGCTTCGCTGCGGTCACCCCGGAACGCTGCGGTCACCCCGGAACGCAATAAACGTTGTTACTTAGATAATTTTTACTTTTTCGCTTTCAAGTGATATGATAAAAACCATAGAAGATTGCAGTAAATGTTAACATTATATCGCCTGTCATTTATGTTAACCCGCCCCGCTTCGCTGCGGTCACCCCGGAACGCAATAAACTTTGTTACTTAGATAATTTTTACTTTTTCGCTTTCAAGTGATATGATAAAAACCATAGTAGATTGCAGTAAATGTTAACATTATATCGCCTGTCATTTATGTTAACCCGCCGAGTGACACGGTCATGCGGGTTGCATATAAATACGTTTATTTTTATACCTATGATGAACTGGGTTCTTGTATTTTAGATTTCTTTTCTTTTCTTAAACATGATTTATATATATAGGAAAGTAGTAAATTTTTCCCAATTATAATCGTAGCTTATAAAATTTTATCAAATATTCAGTTTGGTTCTCTCTTATAAAGAAATTTCATGTTACGACTCAAAACATTTCAATATAAATTTGTTTCCCCCTAACGATCTTACCAATCCAAATTTAACAAATCATTATTTGCAACAAATATCGTATAAATTTTATATGAAAGTTTTGTAAGTATAAGATATAAAGAGCAGTTAAAGATGCCAGCAAATTCTAGAAATAAGCACGTTGGAGCATTAGGTGATACGTATTTATTTGTTGCATATGCTTGTTGGTAAGGTTGACATGTTTTCATGCATGAATTTTAATCATTAATGTCAGATTGTGAAACGCACATAGTAATCGGCTTTTAAAACGCTTTTTCGGTAAAACTCACATGTCATCCCCTGAAACCAGCTTATGTATGCGCCTCGGCTAGCAGTCACTATTGTCCTAAGACGGTCATATGTGAGGCACAATATCTCTCTATTATTATCCTTCGAAGGGTACCTCCTTTGTTGCTAGTTTCAAAGAACATTTGACTGAGCTGCCCTAGCAGAGTGGTAGAGCGCTGGCGTAGCTGTCGGGAGATAATGGGTTATAATCCAGCTGATGACCATAGCATCCAGGGCTTTTTCGTCAGTCACACCAGGTAAATGCCGGGGTTAGCAGCTTCAACGTAGGTCCTGTTCAACATCTTTCCGTATATTGACCCTTCTCCAATCCCGGCCTGAGTATTAGATAACTAAAAGCCATACATGGAATTTCATAAAGAAACAATGCTTATTTTCAATTTCTGTTAACACCGAATTATTCTTAATACTTCCTACCTTTGGTGACTTGATAAAAGAATTTCGACTACACAAAATTTAAAGAAGTATAAAAGATTTGTTGTAGGAATAGTCATTCTTTCATGTCATTGATATGGCCTTGAAAAACGTTTGAATTGAATATACCAAAGATAGCAAACTTTTTGGTGATTCTCGATATGATATCTTAGAGTTCTCTCATTTCCGGTTTGAAGTCTGTAAATTATTTAGTGATTATTGCTGTGCTACTGTTGATGATAACCAATACTGGAATAGAAAGTGATAGCAAACTCGAGGTCCCTAATTATAACATTTTGGGAGCTAAAAAGTGCAGAAGAGTGAATTCAACACCTCCTGAAAACTCGATTACAGGCGGTTGTCTTCCAGTGTTTGTGCCCATGAATTAACTCAACACTGGATACCGGTAATAATGATATAGGAAGAGGAGGAAGGTAAACTGTTCAAAGTGAAATGCCTTTCTCTCTGTCAGTACAATAAATTAATGTTTTTTTTTTTACTTATTTGATATACTTGAGACACTGAACGCAAATATTAAGTGTAGGCCTGTTTGGACATCTTGTGCTTGATGGTTTCATGTATTGTAACCACTTGCTATTTTAGCAACCTTTCCAGAATATATCGATCAACCTTGATATGTGACACTTGATGGCGATAAATGTTTATCTGTATTTGTATTTCTTTGATAATTTAGTTAGCCTTTTAATCTGTGATCTTAATTATTAGGATTATCAAAGTATACAGTAAAACTATTTGTAATAAGCTGACGAAATGTAAGAGTAAGAGCTGAAATGTTGTTAAGATAGATTTAGGAAAAATAAGACAAATAAAACAATTGCAGTGCAAAAGTAACCTTCTATGTTTTTGTCGCTGAACCCCAGTGGCTTCTATAGTGACCTATTCATTGATGGTCAGTGGTGACCATGGGTGACCAAAATTTGACCGAAACCAATTCATATGCATTAATTGAAAAGGAAATCTTCAAATGAAACTCAAATATAAGAATTCGTTTTGCTCGGATACGGGCGGGGCTGAAGTGGTTCACTTGCGCTGTACAATACGTAAGTAGATGACCAACTATACCTCTGTGAAAGAGCAGTTGAATAACCCTACGGCGCACCTACGTTGCGAATAATAATGAAAGTAATTATCACGATAAATATTTGCTTGATATAATCTATATATATAAAAGAGAACGCACAAAATCCTTTGTCCGCTCATCACGCTAATACGGCTGAACCGATTTCTTTCATTTTTGGGGGGTTGTTAGGATTTGGACCCTAGATGGTTTTTATCATATCACTTTAATTTTCAATTACCAGTGTCTTGAGATAATTGACCAATCAGGTGTCAATACGTACAAAAAATCCTTTGTCCGCTCATCACGCTAATACGGCTGAACCGATTTCTTTCATTTTTGGGGGGTTGTTAGGATGTGTACCCTAGATGGTTTCTATCATATCACTTTAATTTTCAATTACCAGTGTCTTGAGATAATTGACCATTCAGGTGTCCATACGTACAAATCCTTTGTTATTAGTTCATCATAGGTATAAAAATAAACGTATTTATATGCAACCCGCATGACCCTGTGACTCGGCGGGTTAACATAACTGACAGGCGCTATAAATCACTTGAAAGCGAAAAAGTAAAAATTATCTAAGTAACAAAGTTTATTGCGTTCCGGGATGACCGCAGCGAAGCGGGGCGGGTTGGGGTGACCGCAGCGAAGCGGGGCGGGTTAACATAAATGACAGGCGATATAATGTTAACATTAGTGCAATCTTCTATGGTTTTTATCATATCACTTGAAAGCGAAAAAGTAAAAATTATCTAAGTAACAAAGTTTATTGCGTTCCGGGGTGACCGCAGCGAAGCGGGGTGAACGCTGCTAGTACCTTTATTATTTTTGAACCTACATTTCTGTATGATGACCATAGCTTTCACTAGTTGAGGTAATCAGTAGTAATTGACTTCATTTATGACGAGATGTTGGATTTTGAAGCGATTTTTGTTGAACATGATACTTATGTTTGGTGAAAAGCCGCACAATGCGTTGGAAGCTCTGAGATTATGTCAGAAATGATACCCAATGCGATAATTATAAGCGTACATGTAATTAGAAGTACATAAACAAAACTTAGAATACACGGCTCATACAAGGTGCAAGCGAGAAGATATAAACCAATACATGTTAACGATGATAATGTAGAAATCGTTATTCGTTAGTTTCAAGAACATCTGAACATAGTAAGTAATCATATAATCATATTGATTTCGATACATTTTTTTACATTTCTTGGCAATAAGGGTTTCACTCTTAAACTATACTGAACTACTGCGAGTTGACATCTTGGTTAAGCAATCCATGAATGGCAAACTGTGCATGGAGGCTCCTTGAGATGTCGAGCCTTAATGTTAGTAATACGTCAAATTTCACTGAAAATACCATACTACTATACATTAAACAACAGCTCGTACTTTCAAGTGGCACAATTACCCCACGTTGGATGGTGTTCGTTACTTAGTGTGAACAGTGAAGGAAGAGGCCGATGAGTTAACCCAAACATGGTAAGCAAAATTATTATCGTTCCAGAAGCTAATTCTCTCTCTCTCTCTCTCTTTCTCTCTCTGTATGTCTGTGTGTGTTGATGTACAGCAAAGGGAATTTAATTCTATAAGTGTCTTCGACAAAGAATCAAAGAATGCTAAAGTAAATTGCGTATGGAGTTTTCAGAATATGATGCCCAGCAAAACTAGAGCTCGTTTATATCCATTATTCTCGGGGGATACCATCCTAAGAAACTGAAAATAGATTTCGGAATTGCAGATCTTGATTAACCTCGAAAATGATATTCGCAAACTTATTTTCACACAAAATGTTAGATTGGCACGTCGACAACTTCGAGAGTCGTTCGATACTACGGCGTAGCCTGATTTTGGCAACATATGGAAAAGGAATAACGCACGCATGAAATTTAGAATTGATCAGAATGTTCTTCTTATTGGTAAAGGAAACATCTAACATGCAGGAGACCGGGCTTCGTTTGCTGTCAGTTCACTGTTCAATCTCTCTCTGCAAATTTGAGCAAAGTTGCACTCAAAATGAATTGACTTTATAATTGTCAGTAATTTAATAAAATATTAGTAGGTATGTTTGTTGTCTTTGTAACTTACAATGTGACCTCGGGTACGGATAGTTGTACCTCTAGTCCAATGCGACCTTAGGGCAGGTGTTGGTTAGTTAATCAGTTGGTCGATTGATGGCGGATACCTTGGTGGTCGAGCTTTTATCTTCCCGTGAGGTCCGTCTTCTTTCCGGGTTCTTTGGTGTCTATCATGTCGGATTGTTGCCTGCTACGCTGTTTACAATCAATAGCAAGTGTTGTGTTGACACGTGTTTTGTCGTCATATGGGGATCCTTACACCCCACAGAGTGTAAAAATAGTAATCCGGAAGATTATTTTTGAGGAAAAGTACACAAATGTTATTAGTGATTTAATGTTGTAGTGCCTCTACACTAGAACAGTGAGGAATGGGGAGACACTGTATAGACACAGGAAAACACTATGAACACTATGATACACTGAAAAATCACTATGAAAAAACTTATATACATGTAAATGTAATAACACTCTAGTTCCGTCCCAACTATGCAGGATCAAAACAGTTACTATCATTACCCTCAAAGTGGGCAGAAGTGTCATCACTGTAATTAATAAACGTATACTATTTTATTAAGTGTTGGTCTCTTTGTTTATGTCTCATCCAGTACTTGTAGTCTATATCGGTGGAGTCTCACTTTCGTTGTATTAGTAGGCGCCAGTGAATTGAGTCTTCCTAATAGTAAAGATATGTTTAGCCAACTTCTTAAGTTTTGTTTTTTAACGGGGTTTATGAAATGTGAGGCACATTTCACTAATAATAATAATTTCATTATTATTAGAACTAATGAAATTAAAATAGTCTGTTTTGGAAGTTGGAAAATTTTATTTAAGAAAGAAAAATATAGAATGTGAATTATTAGTCACTCTGTATAATGTTGTCAAGAGCCTGATTTTATGAACACCCTGTATAAGGAGAAAAATGACGTAATAAGCGTTCGTGTACTTAGTATTGAGGAAGCGATTTTGGAAACGAAAAAGCATTGTGTTTCACCTTGCAAGGCTTAACGTCTCTTGAGACTAAAAAACGAAAGAGGTAAAATGTTGATCTTTCATTTTGTGAGAAGAACGGAAATACTAATGTAGGGAAGTTAAATAACAGAATGAGATACAATCTATACTTGAAACAAAGAAGGGCAATTTTATGTCAGTGAAGAGTCGTTTTCCTTTTTTTCGTTTCTTCTTCTATTGGTCCTTCTTCTGTTCCCAGTCAAATGCTTGGAATTTTGTTGTATTTTTCTTCTTGGATTTGTGCCTCTCTTCTTAATTTTGTATTCCCTCTGTTTGGTCCACGTAAAATGGTTTCAAGCGGTCGATCGCAATTTCTTGAATTCTGTGTTCGAATTTAGATGGTAATTCGACTTGATATAAATTTGAATTGACCCAGATAGCAAAAATGTCTTGCAACAAACTAGCAGCAGATTCGCAATTCAAGTCTGGCAAACTTGCAGCAGACTTGTGATGCAAGTCTGCAAGTTTGATGCAAGTTTAACGCAAACTTCCTAGTTGACGCTCTTCGAACTTGCAGCACGCCAGCAGTGCAAATGTATGTTAAGTTTGCAATGCAAGTTTCTACTTGCACTGCAAGTTGGCAGCAAGCTTGTCCAGGTTTGACGCAAGTCTCAGCAAGTATATCACGTGCACTGCAAGTGCACAACAAGTTAGCAGTAAGTTTGTGTAGGTTAAAAGCAAGTCTCTGCAAGGATACGTCTTGCACTGCAAGTGCCTAACAAGTCTACAGCAAGTTTGTAGTAAGACTTCTGCAAGTATATACTTGCATTGCAAGGCTACAGCAGGTTTTCATCAAGTGAGAATAGTAAGTCTTCTGCAGGTATATACTTGTATTGCAAGTCTATTGCAAGTGTGTGGAACTTAGCATAGCAAACCTGCAGCAAGCACTTTACTTCTTCTGCAACTCTTCTGCTAGTGATAGCACATTGAAGGATGCATAACGCGTATAGCTTGCACTTTCATTGCAGAAGAAAAGTGCACTATTTTGCTATAATATAAATATACCACTTGGCGAGACCAAGTGATGTACTTGTCAAAGAAATAGTAAAACATGCATTTTTCTTTTACAATGGAAACTCTAGGCCGCGAAGGTTAATGCTCATCTCGCCACTGCCTGCTGACTTACACATGACTTATGGAAGTGAAACGCTTGCAGAAGGTACTGCATGCAAACTTACACTCATACAGGAATCCAATTGATATCAAAGAAAATGACATTATGGCCTAAAATTCTGCAACAGCAAAATGTGACAAAATAATCTAAAAATTATTTTGCTGTAACCGTGAAAAATCAAATTATTATTTGTATATGCATTGTGGGTCGTTAAAACAGTTTTAACATGTGTGTAAGCTTCCTGATTATAGCAGTTATAATCCAATCACATGGAATTCCTCGACAAAACTGTAACTAAATGCTAGTGCATAAACCTTGATCTTCTGAGAATGGATCCATCAATAAGACTCTAGAATACTCCCTTTTTTATACCTTTGATGTTGAAAAAGCTCACCCTAGACTTACGTTACAGCAATAAATACTTTTTGACCTTAACAGCAGACGTCGCAGGGTGAAAACGGGAATGCTTTCCGGTGATTTTAGCTCTTTTCATGTCTATTTAAAAATATTTCGACTTTTAAAGGCTCGTGTTCATATTCTAAAGGAAATTAAATAAAAACATAAAAGAAATTAATACTTCAATATTATAAGGAAAGTATTCTAAACAATATAAATGAGCAACACTTAATTTAGTTTCATTAATTATATTTCGCCCTTGTTAGTTAACTTTTTTTTCGTCCATGGGCTAAATATTTAATACAAAATTTGCTTTTCAAAGTACTACGTTAATTCTTCCTCTTGTTCCCCACCAACTGGAGCTGCTTCCTGTTTCTGCTGCTTCTCCTTACTGAAATATAAAAGGAAATGCAAACCGTCAATTTCTTATATTATAAATTCATTACATATTTCAATAAATTAATTTTAATGTAGTTTTCGCTTTATTAAATCCACAATGTCTGTAATCAAGGTGTCTACTGGAGTTTACTTTTATATTTCGAGTGTTCTACTAGAAACACTGCCTACTACGATGTATTGTCCACCCACGCAGCTTGTGCAATATATTCATCACTATCTCAGCGTTTTACCTTATATCTTAAATCTTATATATGAAAAGGGGAAGAAAAAAAGAAAAGAAAAGAAAGAAAGAAAGAAAGAATACTAAGCTCGCTCTGTAACAAATGAGATGCATGGAGTAAGTAGTGAGGGGGAACCCTTCACCCCTGGTGGGGAAATATTTATTTATTTATTTATTTATTGAACAAAATCCCAGATACAGCATAAGTTTGCCATTTTACACAGGGACATGCTAACAAAAGAAAGAAAAAACAAGACAACAATAACAACAACATAGAAAAAAGAGTGTAAAATTAAAACTATTCCGTTAAAGCTCGTTTAATTGCTCTTTCAAGCACTGGGTAGCTCGAAAAAATGTCCACATCAGTTCTTACTTGATTATAACAGTTTGGTATTCTATAAAAAAGAGACCTCTGTATAACAGCCAACCTAGGACGGGCAAGATGGAATAGGTGGGTATTCGGGTGATGCGGGAAGGGACACGTAAGGATAGTTCCTGAAGTAATATTTCCGATCTTAAGCTTCCATTAACTATTTTATGTAGATATTTCAGGTCAGAGATAATTCTGCGTACTTCAGGAGTCTGAATATTAAGATGTCGCAAGAGCTCCTTCTTAGATAATATTCGAAGCGCAGGAACACGAAAACGGACTATAGCGATGAAGACATTGAGAACTGAATCAAGTCTGGAGAGATGTGTAGGTGCTGCCATGGGCCATATGGGAGAGCAGTATTCGATCTTGGGCGCTATTAAAGTCTTATAAAAAGTTGCTAATGAAGAAACAGTGCGTAGTTCGGTGAATCGATAAAGAAGTCCCAACATGCGCATTGAATTCTTTAGTATTGAGGAGATGTGGTCAGAGAAGGTGAGTTTTGAATCAAAGATGACACCAAGGTCGTTATGACTAGCAGAATGTGTGATAGGGGAATCGTTGATATGGTATGTGGAGGGAACAGGAGACTTTTTCAAAGTAATAGTAATACTGTCACATTTCTTACTGTTGAGTTTCAAGTGCCACATTTCACACTAGCCTCTAAGGTGATTTATGTCTTCCTGTAGAGCAATTGTGTCATGGAGACACGATATTTCTCTGTATAACTTACAATCGTCAGCAAAAAGCAGAAGGCCACTAGGTTGAGGTGATAAGTGGTGTAGAGATCATCCATATACAGGACAAACAGCAGAGGCCCAAGTACACTCCCCTGAGGCACCCCTAAGATCACGGGTTGGGGGTTAGAAGTCGCCCCTGAAAGAACAACTCTCTGTTTACGTTCCTTCAAGTAGCTTGTCATTAGAGAGAAAAATCTGCCATGTACATTAAATCTATTGGAGAGTTTATGAAGAAGATGAATATGACTCACAGAATCAAAGGCCTTCGAGAGATCAAAGTACATAACATCTAATTGAGTATCGTTATTCATACATTTGACTGCACAGGAAAGAAGAGTACTTAAGTTTGAGAGACTTGAGCTTTTCGGTAGAAAGCCGTGCTGAGAACTATGGATGTAAGGTGAGGTGAATTTAAGTAGCCTGTCTTTGATTATTTTTTTCGCAGATAATTGATATTAAAGAAAGAAGAGATATTGGCCTATAGGAGGATACATGATATTTAAGTCCTGATTTGTATATTGGGGTCACGTGAGCTAGTTCATTGTATATTCATGAAGCTATCAGCTTATATCTAATTATATATATAAGGAAGGGAAGAGAGGAAACAGAGGGAAAGTAAGAAGATGAGAAAACAGAGAAACTCTTACTGGATATTTTTGAAAAATATGGTAAATGAAAGTGAATAATTATCGAATTGGGATCATTTCCAATAGCTATTGGGTGAATATTTGGTATTAAGGTGATCAAAGATAGACACATGTTAACCCATACCTCCCAGACGTAGATCCATTTAATCCCAACTACCGAATTATCCCAATCTAGCTCTGAGATAGATGAGAAAGTTTAATTTAACAGTTTATTCAATATTTCCGAAAGTTCTCGATTAGTATCCAATATTTGAAAGATAAATGACGAAGTTGATGGCATGCTAGAATCGATCACAGAAAAAAAAATCAGAGTAACACATCTTTGTCGAAGATTTTGACTCTCGAAGTTCTCTCATGATGATCGTTCGTCAGGCTATTTCCGTCCTATTTGCTTCTTTTATAGAGCCAACTTAAATTAAGTTAGTATTGACTTTCGACGACTTTAATTGCCAACTACCATTAACTATAGTAAGTCACACATATATGTCAGAAGAATTGGTGCACTTAATACTAAACCTATATTTCACTCACACACAGATTCATACAGGACAATGTATACTTAAGGTTGCATTTAGTGGAATTAAGCTAACCTAACTACATTGCTATACACATTCATTACATTTCAAGAAATTTAATTCGACAGCACAGGAGAAATTTCGATACATGAAAAGAAAATAATACTAGTAAAAACAATATGGTTTATAGACATGCATAGAAATTTGTTACTTTTCAATACCTAATAACACATTTCTCTTTGTAGATACATTAAAAAAATTGGATTACGTTTAAAAAATCGACAAAATGAAAGACGAAGAGTAAAAACAAATCAAAGGTCAACATTGAACATATTTAAGATTCAGTACTAAACGAGTACATACCAATGCGAAAGAAGAAAGAAAAAATATTGGTTAATCATTAAAAAAAGCACTTTAGTAGCATTTTTATTGAGTCTCTGTCCCAAGAGGAAAAATTTCGACAATTTTAAGAGTCCTTTTCTCAAGTCGATAATAACTCTTTTATCAACTCTCTTTATGCACTATGATTGGTGTCCATGAGAGTATTTAATCGTTTGTCTTAACTACAGAAAAAAATTAGTTTCTTCATATTATATATAATTTTCATTTCGTCACTTGACGGATTGGTATAAAATTTCAAAATTTATTAAGATTTAAAAAAATATCGAATCCAGTCCCAGACATTGGGAACATATTTCCATAATACTATATGATATGTCAATGGAGTTAGGTCTTTGGACCTGTCTAGGTCCTGTATTCACATTACGAAATTAATTATCAACTTTTGTTCAAATTAAGATCACTAAAATTTGATTTTTGGTCTAAATCGTGGAGTCAAAAGATTTTAGTCACTGAACTGACGAACGACAAATAGTTAGATTTCCGATCGTAGAGGAAGGATTTGGGCACTGTTTCATAGTTTACTGATTTCACTATGATCTCGCAAAATAACTTTAAGTACGGGTTAGGGTTATTTTTACGACCTGTTACTTCTTCCATTTACATGCAATATTTAACATGGTATTAAAAATTTAGTAGTTACGAATATTACTAAGAAATCAATAAGGTGTCATTTATCACAAATTGCACGGCAATATTTTACAAACACAAATAGTTGGTCAAATATCGGGTGTCAAAATCTATGACAACCTAAAACAACCAGGGTAAAGACCGAGCCCTTTACATAAATAATCGCATATATATATATATATATATATATATATATATATATATATATATATATATATATATATATATATATGCGAGTATTTATGTAAATGGTATATATATAAATGGTCGAATTTATGTATACAACATACTATAACCAAATATTCTCTTTTATGCCAAAAGGGGTTCGTCTTACCAAATAAATAGCCGAAAAACAAATGTCTGCAACGACGAGACGAGTCTGTGCCCTCGATGGGATTTTCGGAAAGACAAAGGCTTTAGGGAAATCCCACCACTCACCGTATCCGGTCAACGCCATTGACAACCCCGGAATCCACCGAAAGGTTAGAGAAGGCTCTAATTTAGAATTTCAAAAAGGAAAAAAATCATCCGACCTCTCAGAAACTAAAAAGTCCAGAATAGTAATGAAACTAGAGTAACAGCTAAGATATCCCTAACGATAATTTGCCAAAATAAAAAAGTTTAAAAAAAACTGAATTTTGGATCGGTGATTTCAGTGACCAAACATCACCGATGGCTACCCTGCGCAGACATGCCAAGGTCTGGGATGTCGTTAATGTCCATCATCTAATTAAACTAAGAAAAGAAACGAAAAATAATTAAGAGGGTCAGGGGTCGACATCCGGGTACGCAATGGACATAAATATTAAATTAGTAGCGGTTGATTTAATCGGATAGTCCGGTCCTGATATGAACACTGCGCAGTAAATAAGGTAAGCGACGAAAAAAAATCTCGGAAAGTCAATGAATGTTAATGGTACAAATGACCAAACCTGTACTTTCCTATGATTCCAGGATATAGAAGTTATTTTTCTTAATTATCATTTCTGTCAACCTTTAAAACTAATTCCCACATGATGCTACCCTATCTGATGAAAGGCTTAAGATCCGGGGCTGTTAGTATGAGGTATTTAAATACGAAGTAAAATATAATTCCAGACTACGCTTTGCTATCCGATAACAAACCCAGTTGAAAAATGCATTGGTGTAGGGGCGAAGCGCAAGAGATATATCATCAAGCATATTCGTATTTTCGATATATATATACATATAAGGTACACTGGGACTATTAATTTGTATACAGGCGTCCTATCGTCTTATTCATTTTATATTATATTCATATAATCACTATATTTTTACATCTATTAATTTATTTACTTAGTTCCATACACGCAGCAACACTTCACAGACACCCTGTTATGAGTATTTATGCCCAGACCATACAGTCATTATATTATACACTAACAAATCTATAATTATCATGATATGTCACGCTTAGGCCGATACACCACAACATTCATCGAACTACAGACTCTTATTACGAAACACCAACTTATATTTACTTCGCAGTTTTGTTAACAAAAAAATAAGTCATACGTGCACACACTGAAAGTTAAATTGTCAACGATGATTTTATTTCTGATTTGCTGATAAAACTAAAGCAACAATGGAATTTTTCTACAGCCACGGGAAAAGAGAATTTAATATTACATTTTGAAACAAACAGTAACATCATGTGAGCGTATTTATATTAAGAAAATAAGTGTTCTTGATTTCAGTGGATATTTCGATTTCTAATTGACATAGCAAGCTGTAATTTTCAGAAGAGTCAGATCTCATGCTATTTCATATGAATGTATACTCATATGAACCGAAAACCATGTCTATGGGATGTAATTTGAGAATGAGGGGCCAAAATCAAACAACCTAGATCGCTAACTCATGCAATGACGTAATGTCAACAAACAACTGATTACCGGAAACGGACACGATGACGCTGTAGTAAGGAATAATCCGCTGTGTACTAAAATATAGCCTTACACTTGCTAATCAAATCTATAATATTTATTCTGGTTTAGTTAATTTTAGTTAGAAAAATGGTAATGAGTTTACATACGTAATTACACTGTCCTCGCACAGTAACGTCACACATTCATACCAAACTACTATCTACACATAACCATATATATACTAAACTACTAAACCAAACAAGCACCATTTAATTACATGCATATTATAGGCAAGTACCTGATATCTTATACTTAAAATATACTACTCCCTTGTCGGTATATATAGTTGGCTCTATTGAACTTTAGGGGGACAAAATGAGAAGGGTGACCCTAGGTCCTACTGACCTGACCAATTGTTTGCAACATGTTTACTAGAGATTGATGCCCTGGGGGCACCTTAACAAGATTTATTGACTGACCTTTCCCCTGAGAGGGGAAGAGGCCCTAAAACAAACAATAACTAACCCATTCCCTGCTAGAAATGGTTCAATTTGGAAAAGGAATAGGAGCCCCTTTTGTTAGCTTAAGCTGCCATTCTGCTGATTAGTATTACAGTATTAGTACATGCAATTACTGAAAAAAAATCACATTCGCAATATACACTATAGAATGTACGAAACCAGGTCGTATTTCCCTAATCCCTAACTGAATTTGAAAAGATCAGAAAATCACTCTCCTATATTGTCTATCCTATTTGGGCAGCAACATGGCGTCCTAATAAACAGAAATCCGGAATTTCACAAAATACCAACTGTTTCTTTAATGAAAATGCATATTTTGGTGCTCCTAAACAGTTGTCAATTTTCTTAACTATTAAATTAACTTAGATTTTAACTTGATGTAATTAAACTGTCGGTCCTTTGTGGCAGAAATTGAGCCGTTGATGAGCAGTGGTACTCCTTGACGCGTCCTTGCTTAGAATGATAATATTGCGCCGAAAACGACAGGGATTGAAGGATTCCTCCAATCACGGCAAAATCTTTAAGCCGCGGAAATTACAAAGCAAATAGCAATCTGGTGAAATCCAGATATAACCGGATCTGGAAGTGACAATGGACTAGTGCGACGGGGTGTGGGAAAGTTTGGGTACCTGGCCAAAATCTACATTGGTCTGAAATTAAGAAAATTTATGTCCAATGGCGGAACTATATTTCAGTATGACGTCAGAATGGTAAACCTTGTAACTATTCAACTTGTATATGCGAAAATGGGATTTACAATTAATCAAAATATAAATAAATGTATTATTCAGTTAAAATATGATTACTAACGAGACCTTTCGATTCATTACATTTAATTTGAAGTAAAGAGAATAAATAAATTGTGTAATTAAACCAAAATCGAATTAAAAAAATTCACTAGGTACAGGGTGAGTAAAAGATTTGCCATTACTTTCAACTGTAATGGTACATTACACATAAGTAGTATCTACCAACGCTATCCCAAATCTAATATATTATATACAAACTAAACCTTTTTTCTTTCTCTGGCTAGATATTTTTTGTCTAAATTGTGGTGATTTGTTTGAGAAGTGAGTGATTAAAGACTGTGATTGTTTCTAATAACTGAGACTTAAAACGTGTAATTGTTTAAAGGAATAAGACATTCAATACACAGTTTAGGTTTCTTGAGGGTTAATAAACACTGGCATCTTTTGTATCTTCTACGTCTGCTGTCCTATTGCATCGGCTTTAAAGACGTTGAATCCGCTCCTTGAGGTAATCGGTTCAATAGAGTTGTTTACTGTACTGCTACAGGTTATAAATGGATATGGAGAGACTGTAGTTTGGTGTAGAGACTGAGATCTTAAGAATCCGAATCCGACTGAGGGAAATAAGCGCGAATGAACAGAATGAGTCAGAGTGAGCAAAATGAACCAGAATGAGCCCCTGTGTGTCCTTTTCAGGGATTGTAATAATTTCTTTGTGGTGGACAACACTGTCGCGTGTTATCTTCGTCACCTATTGTTTCTTCTCCGAGTCTTGTATTCTTGAAATGTTCAGTTTAATTAACCTAAACGTGACTTCATGAATGTCCAGTCAGCTTACTATATTATATATCTTCAAACAATCACCTATTCTCAAGTGTGTTTCCGTTTCATTCTTACAAATTGATAAAAGAGGTTCTGTTTGTTACTTTTGTTTCTAAATTCAATTCTAAATAAGCCACGTGTATGACCATCTTGTACTTCAGTACTACACTCCGATTTCATCATCCTTCTGAATCTAGCTGGTACACTCGAGGACAATACTTAGGTCCTCGACAATATTTTAAACAGATTTACTGCGTATCTAATCAGCCCTCGAGCCATTCAACGAATCAGCTTAAAGAAGCGAAACGCATAACTTTTACTACAAAGCAGAAGTACGTATTACCCTTATATGATATTTGACAATTATTAAAGATTTCCTTAAGTGTGTAATTGTAGCTGCGGTGAAGCAGCCCGGTCCAGGGGAGTATTATTCTTTAGCTGCTAGAAATCAGCTAAGCCCAAAAACGTATTATAATCCTGTGTACTTGCAGTAGTCAGAAGGGCTCAATAAAATATTTGATTAATATCTGGCATTTAACAGTGCTTACCTTGAAATCGTCTGAAAAATTCCAGTTGCCTAAAATATTGTTAGAAGTATCTCGAATTTATCATGAAGTAAAACCCGTCAAAGGCACTATAATTCCCTCTCAGTAGAGTATTACTTCCGGATAACCTCGTTGATTACTTCTGAAGTTAACATATTAATACAGTATAACAACATTCTTTTGCATAAATAATAGCATATGAACAGCACTCGTGCCTTTGCCTTCTAAGGCTTCCACACTCTTGCATATATGAACACTTTTATGTCCGTCAAAATATAAGGAACTGATTAATTAAATCTTTCCATGTCAAGCAGATTATTCTTTTATACACCGTGAAGAATTCCATACATTACAGAATGTAGAATAAACCTACCTTGTTAATCAATGACTTTTTTTAACTGAAAAATAGCAAAAGATTGGTATGGTTAAACTTATACTTTGGTACAATAAAAGTATGTGTCTTTCAGACGTATTCTTTACTATAATGCTATGAGCATATTCAAATATTTGCACTGATATGTTTAGTAATCACTTCTTGCAATTTTACCTAATAGAACTTCAATAAAGATTTTAACAAACAAATAATGAAATATATATATATATATGTGTGTGTGTATTCTGATGAGAAATAGGGCAAAATATTATATGAAATTTCACACACAAAAAACTTTTCTTTCCAATAAACCACAAATAACTATATTATTAACACACGTGATTCCTTTGTTGTTCCGTTTGTCTTTAATATGTGGGCAAAATAACAAATCCTTCTGCGATCAAATTGTTCTCTTTATGATTTTTTGTTTGGGTTTCACTATAGATGAAGTTATTCTTTAGCAGAATACAAAAAGTCAATTCTATACTTCATTTTAAAATAATTTTTCATCGGTAATTTGTTCTACGACTCCAGTCGCCACCATTTACCTTCACTTTTTTTTGACTTCCTTTCACTGTTGCCAGTTCTCGCTAGATGGAAAATATACTTGAACAATAGCAAATCCGAAACGACGTTAGCTGATGGAGGAAAAGTCGGTGAAATTTTTTCTTTTAGTTTCTATAGGCGAGTTATATTGGCGCACGACGGGAATGAAAAATGTTCGGACGTAAACAATTATTCTTGAATCCTGGTTTAAACAAAAATGTTTATTGTTTTTTGGATAGCGGTTTTGCACGATAATACCAAGTTTAACACTTTATCATAACTTTGAACTGAACATACTTTATAATACAACATGTATGTATAATTGTAACGTTACATCAACGATCCAAACAATCCCTAAGTATTTTCTTTGACTTTTATATCTTTTCAGTAGGAACTTTCGCTACATCGTTCATTAGAAGAATATACTTTTTTTTTTCTTTTATATATATAAACAGTTTTAAACATCTAAACTTTTCGTTACAATGCACAAATTTTAAATGATGTTCTCTCGATATGTACTTTTTCACAATAGCAAACAAACTCAAATATAAAAAATTACACTAATAGATTAAAAAAAATTCAAGCAGATGCACAAAATATTCAAAGACAATATAGATATACAAACATAACATTAAAGTAACAACACAATACATATTAACATCTTTTTAATATGGTAATCCACATATATCTGTGTCTATAAATTGAATAAAACGCGTTTGTTTAAATGATTTTTAAGCAGTTTAAACTTTAATTTCTTACAAGGTATATTTTGACACAAATACTGGTAAATAAGGGTCACGTCACGTTAATCAATTGCATGAGTTTACATGAATAATTGTCTCCGGTTCTTTACTTTTTACATTCAAGGCATTTTGTTTTGTTAAACTTTGAATAGGTTCACTTACATGTTTGAGTGCTAAATTTAACCATAACTGTCTGGTTTTCTCTGCGGGTCTCCACACTTTCATTCTGTCTGTTGAGTGAGTACCTCGTGATTCTCCTGTAAAAGGGTCAACTAATTTAAATACTTTGTCAGATACTTTATTTAGACATATATAAGGACCTTGATATAAGTTGAAGAACTTACTAATTTGTTTATTTACAACTGAACTGTGATGAGTTTGGAAAAGAAAAACTAAATCATTCTCTTTAATTTTGTATCTATTCTCTTGTGAAGCGTTGTACTTTTCATTTCGTTTTCGAATTTTTTCTTTCCTACGATAATCGGTCATAACCAATTTGTTTTCCCAGTTTAATGGTTCATTTTCGTCATAATCACTATCAGTCACAATTCCAAAGTGTTTGAATATAGCGCGCTGTGGTTTAACATTTAAGTGCATACTTGCAGGGCTAGTTCCCAAACTGCTGCAAATAGAATAGTTTAACAATATCACAACTTGCGGAATATATTTCTCCCAAGAAGGATGATTATCGTTACACAATAACTTAAAGAGACGATTCGTTTCCCTATGGATCCTTTCCACGACAGAACTTTTAGGGTGGTATGGGCTGACATAATGGATTTTTATCCCATACTGTTGGATCTTTTCTTTAAAATGTTTAGAAGTAAAACAGCTGCCATTGTCTACTAATATGGCTTCTGGAACTCCTAGCGCAGTCATGTAATAATATTCGAGACATCTCAACACACTTTTGGAGGTAGCTCTTCGTATTGGATACATAACATAATAACGGCTATATACATCCAGGATAGATAAAGCAAATCTATTACCATTGCTAGAAGCTGGATAAGGGCCTAGGATATCCATGGAAATCAACTGTCTTACATTTTTTACTTCCACTGTTTGCAACGGAGGTGATGTTTCTGCTTTATTTAACTTACACTGAGTACAGTCACAAATAAAATTTGCAACATCACGCCTTATAGACTTCCAGTGACAGTACTCTTGAACATAAGCTAACGATTTATCAAAACCAAAATGCCCATATTCGTCATGCATCGTCTTGATTACATCTCCTACAAGAGAAGGTGGAATACATATTTTCCAAATTTTCGGGAAGTGGTAACTTCTAGTTAATAAAATATTATTTTCTAGTTTATAAAACTCTTGAAGATTCTTATTTTTCACTCTACTAAATGGATCATTTGGATTATAATTTTTTCATACTCGGGATGTTCCCTTTGTTTTTGAATTAACTCCTGAATAGTAAGGTTTTTGAAACAAGCTGGTAGTACTTCATACAAATTAATTACATGTTTTTCTAAATCGTAAAATAACACAATTCTGGATAAAGCGTCGCTGGCCACATTTTCTTTACCAGGTACGTATATAATTTCAATGTCGAATCCTTGAAGTTCAATGCTCCATCGAGCTAATCGTGAATTCCATTGACGCATCCGGTGTAGATAAACTAAAGGATTATGGTCAGTGTAAATTTTAATGTGTCTACAGTATAACAGTTGAGACCATTTCCTGATAGCAACCATGATTGACAAAGCTTCAAGTTCTGTTATGGTGTTATTCTTTTCAGATTGCCTTAGCATTCTACTATGGAAACCTAAAATATGTCTTTGACCGTCTATATCTTGAAAAAGTATACTTCCCAGAGCTACACTACTGCAATCAGTTATTAAACAGAAATCTTCATCTAAATGTGGGTGAGCCAATAAGACATTAGTAGCTAAATCTCTTTTTAATTGTTCAAAGCTATTTTCACATTCATCAGTCCAAACCCACTTCTTTCTTTTTTGTAATAGAGAAAACAAAGGTTGAGCCTTATAAGCAAAATTATGTACGAATTTTCCACACCACTGAAATAGTCCAATGACAAGTTGTAACTCTTTTAGATTCCTCGGTCTAGGAAGTTGTTGAATACACTCAACATATGACTGATCTTTAGAAATACCTTTCGCGCTCACATTAAATCCCAGAAAACTGAAATTGGTGTTACAAAAAGAAAATTTTTGCAAATTTAGAGTCATTCCAGCATCTTTTACTTTAGTGAATATTTCGTCCAATAGGCACATTTGTTCCTCAAAACTAAATGTTGGTATCGATATATCATCGATATAATATACTAATTTGTCTATTAAGCCAGTTCCTAAAACAGTCTGCAGGCACATAGTAAAAGCTGCAGCGCCATTTATGTACCCATACGGTACGCGAAGGAATTGATACATCTTCCCATTCCACGAAAATGCAGTGTAAGGTCTGCTCTTTTCACTAATGGGTGTTTGAAGGTACGAATTCACAAAGTCAATGCAAGTAACATATTTAATTCCTTGAAACTTTAAAAGTAAATCGTCGATTTTGTTCACTTTTAACTGTTTCAATGTAACGTGTTTGTTTAATTCAGTTAAGTCCACTACAGTTCGAAGTTTATTAGTATTTTTCTTTGCAACACACAGTAAAGGATGACAGTGTAAAGACACACACTCTTCTATGATTCCGCAATCCAACCATTCCTTTATTTGATTTTCAATATTCGCCTTGTATTTAAAAGGTAACGGATATTGACGTTTTACGAAAGCTTCTTCCGTATCGACATCAATAGTATATGAATACTTATTACATTTGCCTGGAAAGTTACTGAAGACATTTTTGTGTTTTAACAGAAGTTCATATAATTGCTGTTTCTCATGTAATTCCAGATGAGAAATCTCATCGACTATACTTTTGATATCCTCTACTGAAGGGTATGAATCATTCTTCACATTACGAATATTTTCAGAAAATGAGTTATTTTCTTCTGGCTTACTCGTTATATGGAGTCTTTTTATTTTTTTCTCAAGATCATCAACTTGGTTCCCATAAAATTCAAACAAAAATTTATTTTCACTAGCTTCGTTCGAATTTATCTCTTGTAACATGTGTATGCTGATATTACTAAATTGGTACTTTTTCCTAAATGAATCATACGTCTTACCTCTTTCTTTTATCTGTTCAACCCATTCCTTTTCTAACTGATGTTTCATATTACTCAATTTTTTGACTACTGCACAATTTGAAATTTTTACTTTACAAAGAGTTTCGTCCTCATCGTCACTATACCTAAATGTTAAGGATGGATTACTAACACTAGAATTGTTTACATCTTCACTCCTTGCAACACCATGCTTATTGTGTTTTGTTAAAATTTTTATAGATGATTTTGCTGTGTTTTCGCCTTGAGAATTACACCTCATTTCCAAGAAGTTATCTTTCATAGCTACCTTAATTATATTGTGATCATGACCTAGTGTTACTGTATTCTCTCGAAAATCCATACGACAATTGGCTAACGAAAGTCAGTCTCGCCCTAGCAAACACTTACAATTTAGGTCACTTACAACTAGGAATCTAACTTCAAAACTTAAAAGGCCAATTTCTACACCCAAGGTTACTTCTCCTTTAATCATCTTTGTTCGTTTACCAGTGTAATCTACTAGCACTATATGAGGTGTTGCCTTAAGTTGGGCATGTGAAACAATACCAGAAATTTGTTTCCACGTTTCGAAGGTAAGTAAAGAGGCTGATGCTCCGCTATCTAAGAGAGCGTATCACTCATTGTTGAAAATCTTCACAGCAATTTCCGCAGTACCAATGGGAGAGTTAGTATTACTACTATTTTGTTCACTAGTTTCATCTTCGGAAATACTTTCGTCATCCCATTGCACTACATTAACTAAACTTTTATTAATCTTCACAAATATAGTCTGATGGGTTGGATTGAGTGCTTTAGTAACGTCTGAATTACAATGGAATTTGTTCTCCCTGTTATGCGCACTCTCCACACAGGGTGGAACTAGTTTGGGTGCTGGAACCTTACTTGACTATTTGATACAGGAGAAGAACTAACAGCAGGTGACTGAGTAAATGCTGTGTTTTGGGAAACGTTCCTGTCTTGGAGTTGCGTAACATGGGATGGTACTTGTCCTACAGTATTTAAATTTCCTCTATTCGGGTAATTTTCACTATCAAAATTTTCGGCAGGTAATGATGACTTAGCTTGTTAATCCTGATCACTAACTACATTTCTTTCACAATTGCAAGAACAACCCTTTCGATCATTCTGGCTGTTCCGTCTGTTATACTTATTATAACCTCTATTCCATTTACTTCTCTCTTCTTTGAATTTTCGGTAACTCTGATTTCTACCATTACCCTCCTGTATTACGTTATGTTTCTGTTTCTTAGTGGTATTTTGATCACTGTGATTTTCTACAGAGATCCTATTGACTTTCAAATATTTTTGATAATTGTTATTACGATTATCGTTACGAGGAATAGCTTCTAGTTTTTGAATAACAGGTAATACTGTAGGTAAAGTATACGTATTCAATGTGGTAAGTTGTCTTCTGAAAAAATTAGGTATAAGATTTATCACCATATTAATAGCAAGTGGTTTGAAATTCTTTATTGTTACTTTCTACTTTGCTACCTAAATTTTCAATAGCTCGCATCAATGTCTCCAAAGGCATTTCCTTAAGTTCACTCATTTTGACTACTAGAAATATACAAGGAAGAACAGTGTTAATATAATTTTCTTCGACACTAGTTGTTTACTACTGTGCACATAGTACTACTAAATATTGTACACAGGGGTATATTTTGTTTATATCTAAATAACACTCTTTAATAGCACACTGAGCACGATACTTTCTGTAACGGTCGTAGTGTGGTCCCTTGAGGGAAAGCCATTCTGTAGCTGCGGTGAAGCAGCCCGGTCCAGGGGAGTATTATTCTTTAGCTGCTAGAAATCAGCTAAGCCCAAAAACGTATTATAATCCTGTGTACTTGCAGTAGTCAGAAGGGCTCAATAAAATATTTGATTAATATCTGGCATTTAACAGTGCTTACCTTGAAATGGTTTGAAAAATTCCAGTTGCCTGAAATATTGTTAGAAGTATCTCGAATTTATCATGAAGTAAAACCCGTCAAAGGTACTATAATTCCCTCTCAATAGAGTATTACTTCCGGATAACCTCGTTGATTACTTCTGAAGTTAACATATTAATACAGTATAACAACATTCTTTTGCATAAATAATAGCATATGAACAGCACTCGTGCCTTTGCCTTCTAAGGCTTCCACACTCTTGCATATATGAACACTTTTATGTCCGTCAAAATATAAGGAACTGATTAATTATATCTTTCCATGTCAAGCAGATTATTCTTTATACACCGTGAAGAATTCCATACATTACAGAATGTAGAATAAACCTACCTTGTTAATCAATGACTTTTTTTTAACTGAAAAATAGCTAAAGATTGGTATGGTTAAACTTATACTTTGGTACAATAAAAGTATGTATCTTTCAGACGTATTCTTTACTATAATGCTATGAGCATATTCAAATATTTGCACTGATATGTTTAGTAATCACTTCTTGCAATTTTACCTAATAGAACTTCACTCAAGATTTTAACAAACAAATAATGAAATATATATATATATATATATATATATATATATATATATATATATATATATATATATATATATATATATGTGTGTGTGTGTGTGTGTGTGTGTGTGTATTCTGATGAGAAATAGGGCAAAATATTATATGAAATTTCACACACAAAAAAGTTTTCTTTCCAATAAACCACAAATAACTATATTATTAACACACGTGATTCCTTTGTTGTTCCGTTTGTCTTTAATATGTGGGCAAAATAACAAATCCTTCTGCGAACAAATTGTTCTCTTTATGATTTTTTGTTTGGATTTCACTATAGATGAAGTTATTCTTTAGCAGAATACAAAAAGTCAATTCTATACTTCATTTTAAAATAATTTTTCATCAGTAATTTGTTCTACGACTCCAGTCGCTACCATTTACCTTCACTTTTTTTCTTCCTTTCGCTGTTGCCAGTTCTCGCTAGATGGAAAATATACTTGAACAATAGCAAATCCGAAACGACGTTAGCTGATGGAGGAAAAGTCGGTGAAATTTTTTCTTTTAGTTTCTATAGCCGAGTTATATAATAAAGGGCTGCATTATAGGTGGCATTTGCGTTATAATAATGGGATCTATCATTCGCTGAGGCGATTAGGAAATCTATTAAATATCCAGTCTAGTTTCCTTTTACGAAACCCAAAATCTAGTTTTCATTTACAAACCCATCAATTATAAAATTGCATACTACTTACAGCCTAGTCAACCTAGTTTTAGCTTGGTGTAGCCAATCGCCTATGTTTTGTTTCACTTTCTCATCAGTAGTACTAATGTACACTTTCTTACACGCATATGAAAACAGAAATAATTAATTTTAAAAAATTGTATTTGAGTATACTCAGCAATGCAAGACACTGGTAAAGACGAAGTTTTATGAACAAGACTACATCAATATATTCACATTTTTTCGTAAGGACAGAAAGATCTGGAATTATTTACTCATATTGTATAAAGCAGCTTGGACATGAAGTTAATTCCATCCCTTTATTTTTCTCATTTTAAATGAAAAATACAAGGTAAGCACCACGGACATTGCTGCAGAGTTTACAAACTGTAAACTATAGCGCGAAAAAAATTTAAAAAAAAATATTCATACAATATGTAGTTCTATTGGCTGTGAGAATTAAAATCTAAATTCTTATAAACAACTATGCAAAACAAGTTTAAAAATAAAATAAAAATTAAAAAAACTTTCGAAGGGAAAAGCGTGGAGAGCACTATCATTAGTATATCAAGATTTATTATTTGATTTATATGAGAGCGCTTCCCACGATTCTATCTTTCAAAGAAAGATGAAATTTGAAATTCTAAAAGCGAGAAAAACACAAGTTTTTTCTCGAATTTCGAGAATCGGACCTTTTTTATATATATAGATTTTTCTCTCAAATTTGTATTTTCGAGTTAGAAGCGGATGTGTTTACGTCTTCGTTAGTGACAATATTGACGCCACTCTAAAGGCAAACAAAGCCTCGAATCAAAATAAGTTACCGGATCATTGTTGTACATGGGAGAAAGCACTTTCCAAGCCTAACGTCACCGCAGGCGACAAGCGAATATTTCAGCAGTAAATTGGCCCCGAAAACTTATTTAAACGGCAACAGGCAACTTCTAAGAGTCAAAGGTCGTTCTAGGTATAAAGTAACAAAAAAGAATATGAAAAATGTAAACTTCCAACGACATATTTTGATGAAAGAAACTCGGACTCGTCTTACAGGTTTGTCATTTGTTAAAAATTACGACTAAAATATCAGGCCCGATATTGATAGCTACACAAATTTCCAGAGATTTCCACATTTGTGGTAAACAGACAATATATAGGTAAAACTGAAAAATGTCTTCCTTCTGGTGAGTAAAGCGCAACCCTATATAAATATTTTAAAACTACATTTAATATTTTTATGGAATCTCTTCTTATACGAGGGTTAAGTCATAAGTCATGACAACTATTTCAATATTTATTTAAAATAAAATCACGCTAACCGCATACATAATACGAATGTACCGTCAAGAATCACCGATGTTCCAAAGTTAATTTACTCCCAGCAATTATTTCAGTTTCTTTCAGCAACACCTACCTGACATCTTAATGAAGAATTGCCATGTTGGTGTCTTGGTGCAATATACGATGTGGGTGATAGCATAACAAAGTTGCAAAATCTTTCAAAAAATTTAAAATACATATTTATAGCTTACTGCCCTCACCTTTTAAAATCTTAGACATATTCACAAACTAAACTTGAAAGAATGTATTTATACATCTCGGGCATCTAAGGCTCAGGCCGGGATAAGGGAAGGGAAGGATGTGGACAGGAAGAGTCCCAGAATCTACCATCCCATCATTCGTCTGCTGGAACTAAAGACATAAGGGGAAACCTCATGAGGTAGTCCGATCGGAGCAGTGAGATTTATAGGTATCAGTATAAAGAAAATTTTATATAAAGTACTTTCGTAATACAACATTCCCAATTTGTGTCCCAATGAACGCTTTCTTATCCAATTTCTTCGTCGATCTCCCACTTAGCGTGAGCATCTGGGCCAATTCATCATGTAAGAGGCGTCGGAGCATATTATTGATGAGCGTCTTCTCATCACGACCACCAGTACTGATTAACATTTGAACCTGAAAAAATGCAGATATTTAATGCTTCTATTTTTCACAATAAACAGCTACAAGCTTACATATTACATGTAAGAGACTAAAACGTGTTTTTCCCACTCTATCTTTCTCCTCTAAAACGTGTTTTTCCCACTCATATAAAAAAGTGGCTATTACAAATTTAAACCTAGAGAGTATAAGCTTGCAGAGAAGGCGTTCCAATCCGCATAAAGGATTTAAAGCGTGGCGTATTGTGATTTTCTATTTTGTTCATTCCTGCAACAATTTCACTGTTGAATTATTTGCTAATCACGAATCAGTCAACTGATTTTAACAATGGAGAATATGGAAAATAAATAGAACCGAGCTTCCTTCTCTGAAATTTTGAACCAAGTTAAAAAAAATACAGAGAGGTTTCAGTCATATATTCGTAGAACCATCTAGTATATAAGCTCTCTTTTTCGGTGCACAAATAAAATCATTACGAGTGAAGGCCATCAGCAGAAACTGAAAATCGGAGATAGTTCCTTGCACTTTTGAAGCAACAGTAAAGGAACTGGAGCTCGGTAATGTAATAAAAATTTCCAATAGAGAAATTATTTCCGAATAACCTTCTGCAGGTTTTGCAAGCATGCAACAGAAGAAGCTAGATCATTAACCTGTTTAAGAAAGACTATACAGAGGTTTCAACTATGAGTTATCTTTTCACTTTTCTAGTAAACTAAAAATATCTACAGAAATAAAATATCGTTTTTGCCTAAAAATAAGCATGATTCAATTCTATTCGTAAAAATCTAGTACGCAGCTTACATGACATGAGCAAACTTTCAAACAATCATCATCATCATAATAATATAGGCCTACAATACTTATGTCAACAATATGGTGCTTGTTGCTCATGTTATCACTAGCATCTACAAAAGAAAGATAGAAGTATTCCATAATGTATTAGGCACTAATAAATTTGATTGAACAATTCCCACATGCCAATCTTTGCCCTTCTGTTTTTCAAGCTATAGTGGAAACTGTCGAACTCAAAAAAATCTTGGGTTTACTAAGCCCCCGTCTCTCCTTAGTGATGCACTTCGGAAATGTCTACGTGGAACTATAAAAAACTTTAAAAAACATTAGGATGACTATAAACGTAATTAGAACTCACAACCTAGCGAATGATTACCCAACGCTCCACACCTTTTAAAATTAACTTTCAATCGATTCCGTCGACTGTTTAAGGCTAACATTGCTTCAAAAAGAAATTAAGCGAAATGAAACGAAATATTTAGTTTAGCTCCGCATGGTTGTGCCAGCTTGGGGGGAAGGAGATGACAAAGGATGGATGAAAGAAATGGTGGAATGAGAAAGTGGAAGGAAATGGGAAAGCCCCGATAATAACCCACGAGCACGATGTTGGCAGGGGCTGCGATCGAACACGGATCCTCGAAACTAGAAGTGAGCACTCTACTACTGAGCCACCATGGGCCCCTGGTTCGAACAGACCCACGTAAACAGTACTTTGAGGAATACGGTTTACCATACACCATTAGATGGGAAGCACATAATGTATGTTCCAAGTAGTTTCAGACTGTATGAGAGAACGAAATATCGGGGAGGTTCCCCATGACTTCTATCAGTGAATAAAAAAACATAGATCAAAGAAAGTAGCATTCACTACAAGCTAGAAAGGTATAACCTATAAACATAAAATAAAAAGCAACGCCTGAGACATCGATGAACAGGTGAATACCTGTAGAATTAGGATCTCAGAATAAACTCCAACTACAATATAATATACATACAGCTACATTCAAAGAAAAATGTTGCTTACCAATTTCAATCTGAGTTTAGAGTTGTCCTTCAACTGTTGTTCAAACTTATGGAAGTCTTCCAATGTTTTCAACGGTAGCACGCCCAAAGAAGCAAAATGGTCGTCATTCTCGTCTTCTTCTGATACAGCCTTATTGCCTAGAATATTATTCACCTTTTTATCCAGATTCTTTACACTGTTTGATAAATCTATCATCCACTGTTGTAGAATACTCCACTGTCGATTCGAAATCGATTCATGTCCTGCAACAGGTAATTTCATTTACGTCAGTGTAAAGTTGAATAAATTGTAACGTTCACAAAGCGTATACATTCCGTGAAATTATATGAGCTACAACTACCCTGTTCCTTTTTTAGATTTCTAAGGTATATATATACTGTATATATAGAATAATCTTAGTTTACAATAAAAGTTACACCAGCAACAAAAAGCTTGGTGAATGTAATTACGTAGAGAAAAAAAAAAGAACTAATAATAAAGAGAATGTATACAACTTTTTATAGAGTGGAAGTTATGTGGTTGAGAAGTGGATCGATTGGCTGCGCAGTTGGTAGCACATTGGACGTAAGCTCGAAGGTCCCAGGTTTGATCCCCGGTTCATCACGTAACGTACATTCTTTAAAAAAATAATTTGCACCTAGAGGGATTTGGCATATTAAAATCGGAAGGTTAACCGTTATTACGAGAAAAAAAGATTATGGCTCTTATTCACCCACATTTTACCACGCCTAGTTTAATGGAGCTGACAGGAAAATGGCTTAACCATCCGAGTGACAACAGCTAATAAAGATATTGTAGCCAGGCAAACACAGTAGGGCCCTTCAGAAATATGTCAGCCAAACTTGCCCGTTAGAGCTTACCAATTAAGGGTCGAATTCGACCAACTGAAGTCCAACAGAATTCCCCAACACAATGTAACAGTTCAATTTTTACACTATACGAAAAACGCTTGGCGGAGTAAAAATTGTAGCATGTTTTAGAGTTTGGAGTGGAGGAGTTATTGTAAAAAATAAATAAATAAAAATAAAATAAAATAAAAAAAGTAGGAGTTATGTAACCTGGATTATCTAATTATAAGAGCGCCATTAGTGGCAGGTTTTTGAAACTAATGGGTCATAGAACGTTTCAATGACTTTTGCGTCGTTCGAACCGTGAAATGACAATAGGACATAACGTTCGACTGGTCATGAGTGGAATTAGAATTGCATGGCCGATTACGTTCTGATGATTACTCCAGGTTGCATAACCTTTTTTCAAAGTAACTTCTTCACTCCAAACTCTGAAACATGCATGACAGAGTGACGGCCATATAAGATTTAGTTGACATCTTGGTTTTGCCACACCTGGGAACTTGAAGACATATCAAGAAGTCATTCGGCCCAACTAAAGATTACAAATCAAAGATCAGCTTCGAATTGTTTTTCCCACATCCCCTCTGGTCCCAATATATAAATAATTGAGATAGTAATAATAAATTGAATAAAATTTCTCTAGTCCTTTACGCATACAATCCTTAGGGAAAGGGGAAGGTCAAGGATCTTGAAATGCAGCAGCCATGGCCTCATAGAAGGTATTATTTTGGCATTCGCCTGGTGGCACTGAGAAACTAGGAAAACTTCAGTCAAGACGGCTGCCCGGAGCAAGCTTGGTGCCCACGCTCAACCTACCGAACGATGCTTGGGAACCAGACACACTATCCCTACATCATCAGCTGAGTAGTAGTAATAATGAAAGAGATTATGCTATATAAGTTTAAATACGAATGAAAGGAACTTTTAATAAGAATGAAAGTAACAAATCGATTAATGGCATATAATGTATTCTACTATTCCGTTTTCCTAAAAAAAAAAAAAAAAAAAGATAGCTGTCCACACTAGTATTGAAGAAAATGCTACAGTTCAATAGTACCGATTCTCATATAACGTTGCGGAAGTTGTTTCGATTATTAACTTCCAGATATCAACAAAAAATGGTACTTCAGTACCCGAAGTATTTAAGGAAAGACTCCTGTACTCAGAGAATGAAATTAAATATTGAGTTTAACGTCCCAAAACTTTGCTCCGAGGCTAAGGGAGACGGTGATGATAAGAATGAAATGGTGAAATGAAGAAAGTGGGAGGAAACGGGAGAACCAAGAGAAAACCCTTACACATGGTGTTTGTTCGCCACAAAGCCCACTTAACGCAAGCTCGAATAGAACCAGACCCCACGCACAAGAGGTGAACACTATCACTGAGCCACCGCGGCCCGGTACTCTGAGAAGAATATGGCAGTAGTATATCCCATGGGCCTGTAAGGGTCAGATGAGACAGTCCACAAAATTAACTTTAAAAAAGATGGGTTTATGCGGAGGCGGCTCCGCGTCCTGGATAGGTGCTAGTATAGAGGGTTATAAGGTATTTGTTTCATACTTCCTTTCTTTTCAAATGAAAGTAAAACTTTCTTTAAAAAATATATAAAATATTAATAAATTGTAATATTAATAAACAATATTAAAAAATATAAAATATTAATAAAACCACAAGCGCATATTAGAATGCCATTCTGTGTCAAACGATATGATGCTTGCCGAGCTACTTGAACGCGTCAGATTATGTCACTGTCGAACAGTATGTTCATATCAAGAATGCCATCGAATTGATGGCGGAAAGACAGGGTCACCCTATGCGACAAAATAGATGAAAACTTGTAACTAATACACAGGGTTTGCCCAAGTGGGCCCAGCCCGAGAAAACACGGTGTTTTTTTGGGTTGGACCCACCTGGAAAAACCCACTTTAAAACCCACCTGGGTTTTTGACCTATTTGTTAGTATATTATTGGTACAACTAAGGTGATCACATTCTAAGTGATTTTCAGCAGATTTTAGACTTTCCTTGGGCGAATTAGATGCTTTCACGTTAAGGTATTACAATAACATTCAACAGAAGACCTTTATAAAGTTCTGAATACACTAAAGGATTTTTTAAAACTTACCTTAGCTTGAGATAATTATACAACAAATTAATGTATGGGATATGCTTATAGCCTATTTGAAGTAAAATAAGCGATTTTGTACTTTCGAAAATATTTTCCGTGAATAGTATGCTCGTCGACTTGGCGACACCAAGGGACATTATCACTCATACGTTTGACGGGTTTAAGGTCATAGGTGCCGGTACATATGTAAAAACATTAGTAAAACTACTAGTATTATTTCTTACCTTTCATGTAAAACACAAGTTTCTTCACTAAAATTTGGTTCTTCAACAATAACAGTTTACTTCAGTCATTTGTTGCTACTCTTCAAATAAGCATTCTGTAGAATCAACACCAACAATAGCGTAAAAATTCTTCACAAATTTAAGAAGCTTAATGCTCGGGGGGTTCCGAAGACTATGTACCGCTTACTATTTCAAGTGCTGAGTTCAAATTTCTGTACTAATGGAAGTTTTGATGTACACGCCGTGAAAGAAGTGCTCGGGAAATTAAACGCAGAAGGATCGGAAATGAATACTTCAACAATAAAACTATTTATTTTACGCTTAACCCTGCCATACGTCCCGTAAATAACGGGACAGTCCCGTTTTTGGGCCCGAGTGTCCCGCGTCCCCGTAAATTTAGTCGTGACAGGGAAATGTCCCCTATTTTAACTCCGTTCCATTTCTGCTATCAATATCAGCTTATTCGAAAAGTGAAAAAAAATCTGACTGGCTGGAAATCCTGTAATTAGTGAATGAACAGTGCGCTGTTGCAGGTAACAGTTTCGAGGAAGTTATTACACCACCCTGTTCGACTTGATAGCGAGCGAAATTTGCAATGCTACTTATTCCATTGCACTTTATATAAACTCGGATACCTTCCGGAACATTAAAAAAAATGGCTTTGAGTGTTTCTACATTTACAAACACAGGGAAGATCACTAACCTTTTCTTCAGCAACACATTAGATAAGTTAACAAGAATTATAATCTTTTTCAGAGGCTAAGGCACAGAATTGTGCTTTGGTCCAGGTCTTAGAAAAATGTAAATCTGGTCCTGACAATTACACACGACACAAGGAGAAAAATCAGCTTTTCATCAGATTAAACTGACGAACGTAATTTTGGCAAATACAGCCATGTAAATAAATATTGCTAAACGCGCGAAGAATATTGAAGGTAGATTGTACCATTGATTTAAATAATTTGCATATTGTTTTCCTGTAAAGCACTTTTATAGCACATCTTAAGTTTTTAGGCATCTTCAGTCCGTACAATTAATAGCAGGGTACGAAGAGAGAAAAGCAGCTGGTGCTTAGTGAACTTTCGCTTATTATATTCTTGAAAGAAAATAAATTAAATCTTTTAGTTTTAGTCTAACGGTTATGCCTGCTATGCTCAAGGTGACGGTGGTGATGAGAAATGAATGAAATGACGGAATGAAGAAAGTGGGAGGAAACGTAAGATTCCCAGGCACAAGGTGTTTGTCCAACACAAAGCTCACTTGGCGCGAGCTGGGATCGAACTAGGGACCCCATGCACCAGAGGTGAACGCTCTACCACTGAGCCATGGCGGCCTATTATACTTTTGTTCATAACCAAACTACAGTTCATTGCATTTTGTTGGAAAGTTGAGGGGGGATCTGAGGTGTCTGTATTCTCATGGAGAAAATATGGGAAGTTCATTTACGCTGGAAGATGTTAATTTCATATAAAACATTTTGAAATATTTATTTATTTCATAAAACATCAATTGTCTCTGTTTTAAATTAATAGACCCCTTTTGGTATTCATATTTCTCAAACGTCAGTCAGGCTTCTTGATGACTTGATTTATATTTGTTCGTTTGTCTGCCGAGCTCCTTCATGACTAAGCGGTTAGTGTACGCGTCTTCGGCGTGTGAGACCCAGGTTTAGTTCCCGGAGGGAGCTCATGTAGTTCCGATTCCATGTTAATCAGTAGGTCCCGTCTCATATAGCCTCGCTGCTGAAAGGGACGTTAAACACAAAACCAACTCAACTCGTTTGTCTGCCTCTACCACACACACTACAGGGTACAACTTCCGGCCTTTTAAGTTAAAATTTTCAGAGTACAAGCACGAGACACACTAAATTTCCTGTATAGTTTTTGGCGGTATATCAACGTAAAATATGAAAATGGCGGCCATTTTTTTTCAAAACAGCGAGTGTCCACGGTACGAATCGCAATTTTCTGTCTTTTAAGTTGAAATTTCGACGGTAAAAGCACGAGTTACGCTAAATTTGCTGTACAGATTTTCTCGGTAATCGGATGTAAAATTTCAAAATGGCGGCAATTTTTTCAAAAGAGCAGTGAGTAGAAAATTGTTCCAAGTTGTGACAATTACAACCTTGAAATATAAATCACATATTAACACTTTTAGCCCAAAGACATTGAAATGTTTAAAAAAAAACGAATAAAAACATTTAAACCCGAAAATAACCGCAAAAACCCATATGGGCCCAGGTGGGTTGGGCTTTTTCAAAAAAGTCCGGGTTTTTACACACCCTGCTAATACATAGCATATTATTTATTTATTTAAATGTGCTGCGTAAACAGATGTGATAAGAGTTATTGTAGCTAAAAAAAAACTCACTATGATTATTTACCCTGTATTTTGGAAAATACAAATAGTTCACCTTTTGCTGGACCTCGTTCAATATATGTTCGATTTAACAAACGCGGTGTCGTTCTTAAATATTAGCACGTACCGCTCGGAAACTTCCCACAATCCAACGATGATGTAACATTCCGCTAAGTAATTCCATCATCTATTATGAAACAAATACAACTTCACGTATTATCAAGCATACAAACGACAAATTCTCCATTTCGCACGGTAATTTTCTCAAAACTTTGACTAAAATTAACACATGCCCACTTTCCCGGTTTCCTATGGTGACTCGATCATCTTGTGCCTTTGTTTGCCCTCGAGTAATTTAGAAGTGGATCCATGGTTCCCAAACAAATTACGAGCTTCAGTTAGCTTAGTTCGGGGAAGGTTTTAGAACACTGTTCCTCTCACGTGAGTCAGATTGGCTGCTTTCTGTACAACAAATCAATACTTAATCCAAACGCACTATTGCCGAGCGAGTGAAAGCGCGTTTGAAGTCCCGCAGGGCAAGTTGCTTCTACGTTTATTACAACTCAATGGAGAGGGAGAGTGTTCTAGAACCTTGCTCCTCGTCCCAGAGCTAGCAGGATGGGGAAGGAGGTCTTCGGCACTTTTGTGGCAATATATGTCGGTGTTCCGGGCAGGCATGTAATACACTTATGTCGTTTGGGTGATAAGGAGTGTCATATTATAAAGTTTTTGGAGCGTCATGGTGTGTTAAAACGTAATATCAACTATGTGACGTGTGGAAAAGAAGTAAAAATTCAAAACAAACGAATTTCTCCTCGCAGCGGGCCATTTGTACAAGGGAAACCAGTGAAGCCATTTTGAAAGTAACAGTTATTACAGTTATTTAAGTGTTTTTGAAGGTGAAAATTATTGCGGATGTCTTATGTATTTTTCCACTATCCTTCTTTATGCGTATGGCCCCCGTCGCTGACGCGCCTGCTCCCTACGGACGCACCCTGCGCTCCCCTCCAGCCCCCTGCTGCGCTCCTATCCTGACTCGGAATGGCATTCGTGCTTTTAGTGGCCACCTAGCACAAATTAGTTCGTGGTTATGCATTAGCTCCTCATTTAGTGCATTCTCTGCAAGAAGAAATCGGAAAATGCAATATATGTGTGAAAATTTGGTAGAGCCGTCTGCTCGAGTAATGCCGCAGCTTTTTGCACAGTGAAACTGGAGAGGTGTTCCTAGACTTCTCCATTATTTTGGGTTAACTGTAATTACTCCCCTCCGTTTTGACAAGACATCTGCAAAATTTGTAGGAGAAATGAGGTAAGGAATGGTAATTTCGTGCTCTTCCTACTGCTACTACTGCTAGTACTACCACTACTACTACTACTACTACCACGGTAATGAATTTCAAGAACACAACAAGCGTTGCGAGTCTACTAATCCACCTTCGTTCGCTCGGCAATACTGTGTGAATTAAGTAGGCTATTGAACTTTTTCGTAGGTTTGATAGAGCAGGGATAGAAATAAAAGGTAATAGTACTCTGTGAATTAAGTATTTCGATTTTTTTCTAGGATTTCGATTTTAATGGAGTGGAAATCAGGATCAAAAAGCTACAATTACATATCTTTTCAATTAACTATCAATGTACACAAGGGTATAATGCAAGTAAACTTCACAGCAAATCTTCACTTGCAGTAGCACAGTATTTAAACATGAGATGAGTTGATTTTGAGTTTAACGTCCCGTTCAGCAGCGAGGCTATATGAGACCTGGACCTACTTATTAACGTGGGATCCGAACCACATGAGCTCCCGCCGGGATTCGAACCCGGGACTTCCACGCCAAAGGCGCGTACGCTAACCGCTTAGCCACGGACGAGCTCATATTTAAACATGAGTTCGAGTACATATTAAATACACAAGTCACATTGTGGTCAATGTTACAAAACATATTTTTACATTGGTTTTATTAACCAATATACAGTAACATCGAATAATGATAGAGATGGACCAGTTATAAGTTATTTTGATTTTTTTTCTTTTTTGTGGTCTTGATTGTCCACGTCATAGTAATAACTGAAAATGGACAGTAGGAATTACGGCTCATATCAGATAATTAAGATATGTGTGTGTGTTTTTACGCATATAAAGGCATATTCTGCTGTAGAAAGTGATTAATTTTGTATGCCATTTACAAACCGAATATTTCTGTATACGAACATACACTCAGTATATTTTTCTCAACAACTTAGTCAAACAATACACGTTTAAAATATAAATTATCTCTACATCTGGATACTTACGTAATTATCTTAATTATCCACTTCTATCTACACTTAGCACCTGTACAAATGGCGACCTGGCGGGGAGATTTCTAAGATTAGACTTTTGTGCCACCTGTTGGTAGAAATTAGAACTGATACACTTGCTACAAAGTTCCAGCAAGCCTCCGAGGCAAGTAAAATCTAGCAAGTGAAAATCAAATTACGACATTTGCGGGTAACTCTTTGAAAAAGCCTGCAGCAGGTGTACAGTGCACGGAAAGTCTAGAAAGTTAAAATCAAATATAATGAAAGGCTTGCTGCAAACCAACATGCTATTAGGGTAGCTTCTCCAACATTCGTGCCCGTGCTTCGTAGTGAACTATAAAATGTTCAGGTAAACCAATCTTTCTTGTAGGGTAATAATAAATTAAAACGGGGTCAACCGGTTTATAAGAAGTCGGTCTATGGCATTTTTCGTACAATTTATTTTGTCTAAGATATCTTTGTTCTAGGTTATTTTTACTTTTTATCTGATTCTTGCTAATTTATCGCTGTCAATTTTTATATGTTCTTTTGATTCAAGCGTACCTTTTGTCGGGTCCTAAGTTCTTAAACAATTACCAAGGAGCTTGCTGAGTATTATTAATCTCCTTCTACGTATGTATTGACGGCGATAATAAGTGCGGTAATCATCTTTTCAAATCCATATGGTGTTCTTGTATGAAACATTTGAGACAGTTCTGCATAATTTTGTTGGTTTATTCTACGAATACTATGGAAACATGATGATATGCAGGTTAGTACGTATAGGTGTAATCGCACTTCTACTCTAAATTTTGTAAACTAGTCGCTCCATGTACTAGATTTTGTTCCCAATGCAGCGTTGTAAATGCTCCGAATTTGAGAATGATATCATTCCAAAAGTTTCTCTATACTTTCCAACTTTATAGCGTCTACGGTTTTTGCGATCACATAAAGTGTAGCTAATTCTGTGGTTAATCATATGTATTTATTTATCTCTTTTTTTCATTTTTGAAATGCCCGAGTTAATCATAGACCCATGATGTTCCTATCTGTTCTATTTTCTGATGTAGTAGTTCGACCTGCTTCTTTCGTGGCAGCTCCTTTAAATGCTGGCAATCATGGCGCGTACGTATATTGTGAGCGAGATTGTTTCTGAGGTATGTCATATTTTTTTTCCTGGCGGTTTTATACAATTTTGAGAAACAAAAATACGGATTGGTCGTCTGGCGGTGGAAGGTTGTGAACCACATAATGGTTGGCGATTTTGGTATACATTTAAGTGAGCCATAATCAGGATTGTTTGGTTTCCTATATAGTATGCCGTTTTTGAGACAAAAAAAAAATCTTGCTGATCTGACTGTGGAGATGTTATCCGGTTCCTTGCACTCTTAAACGGAAATGATGTTATTGTAATTGTCATCTTTACTCTGCTCTCTTGCGATGTTTGGTAAAAGATGGTCACTTCTTGCTTCTAAAATATTAACTTGAAGACTATTTGATTTAAAAGCATGGTAGTCTTCATCGCTTTCTTCGTTATCTTCTTCCTTTTTAATATCTTGGGTTTCTTCGAGGCTAGTAATTGTATCTGCTGTATATTTGGCCACAAGTAAATACTGTATATTAAATTCATAGTCAGATAAGAATATCTTATATCTTGTATATTTCCCGAACCTGTCAGTTTGTGTGTTCATCGTCACTATACACTTTGCGCCTACTTATAGATTGAATTCTCTTTTTAGTAAATAGCAGCGAAATTTGCGCAATATATATATATATATATGAGTGCGTGCAACACTTTTTGGCATATGCCAGCTTTCTCTTCACTTTTCGTTAGCCTTCGAGAACAATAAAATAGGCAATTCCCTTCTCAGTGGCGGTTTTTGGGCCATAGCTAACAAGTATGTCAAGCATTTGTATGTGACTGCTATCAGAATAGCCGCGGATTTCTAGCGAGTCGTCAAAATGAGCGAGAGATGGGGTGTTTAATTTTTTTTCCAAATAGAACATCGTGCTTTACGGCAATTTTTATTTACATTTGGGTTTTACTAATTGCTGGAAAGACTCAATTTTTATCGTAAATTCTTTGATGTGCTTATAAGGTATAAACATAGACCGATAAAACTTTTGAGAATCCGTTTTGTAGTCGGTCTCTTAAAATTTCGTTTTTTCTTGGCATTTCTAGTGAGATATTTTAATGGATTTCCCACTAACAAGGTGTCATAATACGTTAAGCTCATGGCAACCGATCTGTATCTACTTAGGTGATGCTCGATAATCGCGTTTTCAAAGCTCCTGAAATAGTAATTCTAAATCATGCAGATGCTGTGTAAAATTATACGCACTGGCGACAAGGTCGTCTCCAAAATTGGTGATCCTATAGGGTAGTTGTTCCAAAAACATCATCGTGGCCATACTGAGACTTTGGGAATTCGTCTTGTGTCCCATTCTGCATCTCAAAAATTCGTATCATTTTCTGGTATGATTGAGCTCGAAGGTCATGTATTTGCTTCTTTTAGGACGCAAAAAAATTTGGAAGAGAGATTGATAATTGTTATGAAAGTTTTTCCAATTTATAGAGTCTACAACGTGCTCTACAATTTGAAATGGCACAGATAAATATTTATTATAACTGTTGTATTTCTGTAGGCCACATTGAGAACTATTAGAAAATTTTGCGTATTAGGTTTCTTGAGCCCTGGAAAAGAGAACATAATTCTTTATTGTCTGTAGGCCTAATTACAGTAGTCGACAAAAAATACTTTTTTCCCTGGCACACGGAAGAAAATACCTGATTCTAATAGCATTTTTCACGTAGAATTCGAATGTTTAATCATTGTTTCTCCATCACCATCCGTTTTGCTGTGACAGAGGGAATTTCTGGAAATTTCCCCTCAAATTTCCCTTTCCTTTAACCATTTTCATACCTGTAACTCGGTAGCCTTAGGTATACAAACACACAAATTATATTGTGTGTTAGCGTCGCTTCTACTTAGTAAGCCCTCTAAGTTTGATAAGAATCGTGTTATTCTTTCTAAAAAAGGAAACATATTTATATAAAAATATGCTATGTGTACTGTTCATTTTAACATATTCATTAGTGCAGATAATATCACATATAACGTCCACAAAATTACGGTATAAGCACGGCTTATACCTCATTCGATAAGAAATAAAAGATGTTTTCAATTATGTATATACCGTGTCACCATTTTTAGGGAATTTCTAGAGGGATTTTGTGGGAAATTCCCTCCAATAATTATTTTGTAACAGTTTTTTGCCTTAACATGTAGCAAGTTAACTTGTAGCAAGCACAAATAGTTTGTATAAAGTAATTCAGAAACAGGAATTGTACTAAACATAATTTTATGTCTACCTAATAAATAATACCAAAGAAGTCAGTGGTATCTTCTTAATAAATAAACACTTATTTACTTTAAATACAATGTTTTAGTTGTCGACCTTCCTCTGTGTTTGGCTTCTGAAACATCTCTTTTGATTGTCCAACAGTAATCAGTTAGTACTTGTGAACTTCACTGTCACTGCTATATCTTCTCCATGGAGGAAATGTCATGATGAAAACGTTCCCTATGCTCATCACTAACAGCACGAAGGTTTTCAGGAAACAAATCCAGGTAGGAGTCCAGAAAGTGAACTTTAAGGGACATGTTGCCACACATTTGGAGGAAATCACTCAATATTTCACGGTAATATGGGGCTTTCTTGTTTCCTAAAAATCCTCCTTTATACATTTAAATGAACACCAACCTGCTTTCTCAAACGGAGTTAAGAGATCCTTTGGTCATGAATCAAACATTTTATTTGGGGGCTACAAAAATCCCTTCCTTGATTTTAGTGTCACTAACAGGAGGAAATTTTTCCTTGAGGTAACAAAATCCTGCATTACTTTGACATTGCCTTAACAAAGTTTTTAAGACCTCCAACTTTATGTGAAGAGGAGTTAGAATTATCTTATCAGGGCTCAGCAGTGAGGAATAAACAACATTATTCTGTCCAGGAGTTAATACACACTTTACCATTCTTTCTTGGTATAATGGTATGCTTTGTTCCTGCTGTCCCATTCGTAGAAGAATCAACAATATTTCGTATACCCAAGCTGCACACCCATTAACAAAGAAATAACTTTTAAATCACAGCAAACGGTCCACTTGTATTTTTCATATTGAATTCTTTGTAACACTATTTTGATGTTTCCATAGGTTTCCTTCATATTAGTTGCAGAAACCAAAGGCACTGAAGGACATTTGTTGCCACTGTGCAAAAGGACAGCCTTCAAACTAGATTTGGAATAGCCAATACACAATCTCCACTCTACTTATATGTGCAAGTCCGAGTGTATTCATCACAACACGGATATTATTACAATACACTATATCATTTTCTTGACAAAAGTAGTTTGGTCTCTTTGACAGATTCGAAAAATAGACACTTTAGTGTCACGATGGAGCAGATTCCAGCATTTAAGTCTAGAAGCAAGAAGTTTTGCCTGTATCTTGGAGAATTTTAAATCCCGTACAAGGTCATTTAGTTCACGCTGAGTTATCAGATGGGAACCCAATGTAGATTGCTTCCTACATAAGTAGGATCATCTTCTCTATTTGGAGCTTCAGTAGTTGGCTCAAGTACGTAATCTTCATTTACCGTAAGATGAGCAGGAGATTTTTGTACAGGTAAGTCTCCACTGTGTGGAACTGGCCTTATTGCTGATGGCAAATTAGGATACTATACTGTGTGCTTAGATTTACTGGTTATTCCTTTTATCTGTGCCATACAAGAGTAGCAGTCTGAAGAATGACCTTTTGGTTCCCTCCAGATCATCGGTATTGCGAAGTTAATGCTTCGTTCACCATTTGCCTACCCAGTCAGACGTTTCACGCTAGTACAACAAATGTAATGAGAAGCCCAATTCTTATCTTGGTCTCCTACACAACAACGAAAATATAACTGATAACACTTCCTCAGAAGTGGAGTAAAACATCGACGTTGCGATGTAAATGTCAGCTCTCCACATACATACCACTAATTGTCCGGGTGATTTAGACACTTCCTCGGCATCTTGTATTCGGTAAGGTATCACACACACATACACACACGAATATACACTTCATCAATCATGAAGCAACAGAAACGTAATCTAACTCAGTGCATCACCACACAAAAAAATCTATTCGAACTCCACAATGTTACATACACTTCATCTTACAGGAGGCCACTTCTAAAACACATACAGCTTGGACCGTCACTCAACGCTATTAACAGTCATCATTCTACATGAGTCATCAATTTTTTATGCGTTGTTGCCAGATCAAAATATTAAAAGTTGACTTATTTTGCACAGGAAACATGCATGTATTTATGCTTGTATTTGAATATCCATCTATGTGCCGACAATAATGCGTCAAATTTAGGTTTTCGTGTTTGGTAAAAATGTTGCATAATATATTCTTTATTACCTATAAATAGACACAATAGTTTATATCTCTAGACAGAAGAATGTGATTCACATGAAATGAACATTATTTATTAAGTAGACATAAAACTATGTTTTAGTGCAGTTCATGTTTCTGTATCACTATATACAAATAGCAAGTTGAGACAAAAAATCTTATAAAGTACTTTTTGGAGGAAATTTCCCACAAAATCCTTCTAGAAATTCCCTCATACAAAAATGGCGACATGGTGTACAGTGGGCACAGAAATTCTTGATGTACAAAGTCTGCGAGATAAGCAACCCAACAAACGCCTGCTCCAAGATTAATTAACCCTGGTATTGTAGCTAGAACAATAGCATAAAGTTGTCCTCAACTCCTAAAAGAACAAATCGTAAAGTGTGTTTTTGTGCAGAAGTGAGGAGAAACACTGGCTGACAAAATGACAAAACGGAGTCTTTGCATACTTGTGCTTACAGTAAACAGCACAGTACCAGAAAAAAATTACGGACACCAGACGCGCCGATGAGTAGATAACAGTCAGGAGCCTTAAATAATCTTATAATTAACTCAAATGAGGGATTATAAAGAAGTGAACTTACTTCAAATGACTATACATATATGCGCATCAAACAATATACGGATAGATTCTGCGGTATATGTAGTACTATATTTTTTAAGTAAACACAAAGCCTTGCGCTGAGCTTTGAAACTATTGTAATATAATTTCAAATCTTTAATGCATATTAAAAACTTCTAAAATTAAAGATAAAAGAAACAAACAGGCTGAGGTTCCGTAAACTCACTTTCAAGGAAGTTAAATTTAAAAATTAAAAGTGAAATTGTCAATAAATATAAAAGAATAACGAATTGCATAAAAGTGAAATGCCAAAAACATAGTATATAAACGTAAGAAATTGTAAGCAATGGTTTGGTTATTGGTTATTTATTGGCAGTCCGTTAGAACAGCACAGAGTTGACCATTAAAACCTTGGCAGTAATGAACCTCAATTTGTTTCATTCAACCTTCTTGTTAGTACCTCGTTAATATGATAAGAAGCACAACACAAGCAGTTCGAGCATGGAGGTCTCCCTCCATGACTGGCATAATATTGTAAAATTTGTAATGTTTATATTTATTTTGTAATTTTCTTCACTTACTCAATAATGAAAGATGCATTTGAAATAGTATTGTTTTTCTGCAGAGAATAGCAATAAAAATATTTTGTAATTATTATTCAATTGGTAACTAATCACTCTATTTTAAAGTTACGAAACATTTCTCCCAAATGTTAGGCGAATTGCACAAAAATGAACTTCTTGTGTTTTGTTGTTTAGCGTAATTTATAGCTACATTTGGTTAACAATATTAGCACCCTGTATATTTCAGTTTCAGTGCTCCTCGCTTCATATAGTGTTCCACAGGCCGACGTTATATAGTATTAACACCCCAATGTATATCTAAAAAATGGAGAGAGCACAGTAATAACCAATGACTTTTAAAAAGCACTTGGTTGATTTTCTTTTTTCCAGAAGAGGAAATGTAGAATAATTTCAAATCTTCAATGTATATTAAAAACTTCTAAAATTAAAAATAAAAGAAACAAACAGGCTGAGGTTCTGTAAACTCACTTTCAAGGACGTAAAATTTAAAAATTGAAAGTGAAATTGTCAATAAAAAAACAAAATAAGGAACTGCTTACAAGTGAAAAGACAAAAACAGAGTATATAAACGTAAGAAATTATAAACAATGGGTCAGTTATTGGTCATTCATTGGCAGTCAGTCAGAATAGCACAGAGTTGACCGTTAAAACCTTGGCAGTAATGAAACTCAATCTGTTTCATCCAACCTTCTTGTAAGTACCTCATTAATATGCTAAGAAGCACAACATTAAAAGTTTGTGCATGGAGGTCTTCCTCCCTGACAAGCACAATATTGTAAAATGCATAATGTCTATATTTATATTGTAACATTCTTCACTTACACAATAATAAAAGATGCATCTGAAATAGTATTGTCCTTCTACCGAGAATAACAATAAAAATATCCCGCAATCATTATTCAACTGGTAACTAATCACTCTATTTTAAAGTTACGAAACACTATTAACAATAGTCCTACTTGCAAATGAATTAAAATATCGATCGATCATTCGGGGAAGAGCTCAACCCCCAATGAAAAGTTTGGGGCTCTAACAGGGCCTAAGCTTCAAGGTTCCGGCTCCACTGATCGATACGTATATACTTCGAAAGAAGAACTTGTCCGATTTCATTATTCGTTAAATGACTTTTGAAAATGCTAAATATTGGTAGGCAGTAATTTATTTGTAAATATTAAAAATTGCAAAATTCGATAACACTCAAACGAGTTGGAGAACTTACCCGTACTAACAAGGAACCCTAGGTATCTATCAGAGCCCGATTTTCACAAAACTTTGTATATAGAGAGAGTACCTCGGTAAACTCGCACAGCCAAAATTGTAGCTGCAGAGTCCAAGACGTTGGGACACTAGGGCCCGAGAAAGATCAAAAGTGGGACCTCAGTACATTAAGGACATGGTGAGAAAATGCAGTTTTTCTTTAAAACTAACTATTGTAGCAACACGAAATGAGCATACATGGATACGAGATCGTCGATATGATCTGTTAAAAGTTATAAAAAGAATATCCGCCATCTTGAAAGAGGCCATGTTGAAACTGGTGTGATTGGTGTAAATGAGAAGATGGCCATCCGGTGCATTAATTTTAACGTAAATAGCCACGAAAACCTGTTGGTGAAATCTGTTGTTGGGTTACAATATTGTTGTGCTTCTGGTCTGTTGGTGAAGTCTGTTGTGGTATTACATTATTCCTGTGCTTTAGGTACAAGATAAGTAAAGTGTATCTTATGACACTCAAGCAGATGCAGATTATGGAGCGCTATGAGTGGGATCAGTGGAACTAGAAAACTGATAGAAATATAATTTTAACACTACATCATTTATGTCACAGTCACCATGTAATTGGTGTGGATGTGGTGATATGACGGGTTCAATCTTCATAATAATGTCATGGTTGACATTAACTTGTAACTTTTTATTAGACTTGACTTAATTCGAACAGAAATCAGAACGTCATATCAGTCCACCTATAGCGCTTCACACCCTGCATCTGCTCGAGTGTCATGAGATGCACTTTGCTTATCTTGTACCTAAACCAGAAGCACAGGAATAATGTAATCCCACAACAGACTTCATGAACAGGTTTTTGTGACTATTTACGTTAAAATTAATGCATTGGATGATCCTCTTCTCATTTACACCAATCACACCAGTTTCAACATGGCCTCTTTCAAGATGGCGGATATTCTTTTTATAACTTTTAACAGATCATATTGACTATCTCGTATCCATGTATGCTCGTTTCGTGTCACTAGAATGATTAGTTTTAAAGAAAAACGTGCATTTTCTTACCATGTCCTTAATGTACTGACGTTCCACTTTTGATCTTTCTCGGGCCCTAGTGTCCCAACATCTTGGACTCTGCAGCTACAATTTTGGCTCTGCGAGTTACCCAAGGTTCTCTCTCTATATACAAAGTTTCGTGAAAATCGGGCTCTGATAGATACCTAGGGTTCCTTGTAAGCGCATTTTTCCTTGGGTTGCAAATACAGCTAAAGGTTCCTCGCTTGTATAATATTAGCGAAAATTTACACACTGAGACACAAGGAGAAAGGAGGAGAATATAGTGTCAATTAACAACAATTTAAAAATGCACAAAATTAAGGGATAATATCAAATATAGAACCATTAATAGAAATAACATTGTAATTCGTTTTCTCCATTCATTTTTCTTCCTTTATTTTCAGGATTACATCGTCACGGAATTTCTCCATTGGAGATTTACTTCGTTTAGCACCATCCAACTGGATCTCAGCCTCGTACATAAAACATTTTAGAAAGAATAAAGGGAGCGGGCGGAAATCGAATCCGGGCCACGATATTGGCAAATTACAACGCTAAGCATTCACCTAAAGCGTTACTTAATCTGGCACGCTTACATAAAGAGTATTTTCTCTTTGCTCAAAATAGTAGCTTGTTTATAGTCAAATTGATTGCCAAGACACAGGAATATGGAATATGTCAAGACCTTACATGGCTCACTATGGGAAAGTAAATGACAATGTTCAATATTACAGTAATAATACATTCAAGGGGAATTATGCCTATGCAAATACTTCTATACTAACGTAGAGAATAAAACTAACCAATTTTTGATCTTATTGGGTTGACGATGTTGCCAAAATGGTATAAAGTGTTATGTTTTCATAAAGCAGTAGACACCCTGGGGCACTGTCTTCCGAAGTTTATGTGTGGCATAAATGTAAGATGCGTCAAAATCATCATCACCACCCGGCGGGAGTTCATGGGTTCGGTATTTATGTTAATCAATACGTCCACGTTCCATGTAGTCTTGCGGTTGAAAGGGACGTTAAACTCCAAATCCACTCAAGTCAATAAGAACATAGTTCTGAGTTGAATATCAACTTTAAACCATACCTGCAAAATGAAAATTATTTATGGTATATGAACCCATGGCAAAATCGATTTTCGTTACTAGCATGTTGCGCTAGCTCACTCGGCTACAACGACCAACAGCATCTGATGTTTACTTTCTGCTATATGTAGGTCATGACCCGTGATGTCGTATCTGTATCGGCCAATCAGATCAGAGGATATCTGAAACGTTTGGGATCCGCTAATATCCCACCGGTCGGAACAGTGGAAATGGTCTGCGCCAGTCACTGGGGAAACTGCTTAGCGAAAGATTCGATGCATGTTTTTACATAAAGAATAATAACACAAAGAATAAGAAAAGTAACAGAATTTAAGCTTTATTTAAAACGTAAACTATATATATATATATTACCAATATATATACCAATATATATATATATACCAATATATATATATATATATATATATTACCAATTACACTGGCCAACAGTAAAAAAGCTTTGGAGAAAAAACAAACCAATTCTTTCTAATTTTAAGGTGCTGATAACGAATTTGAAATTAGTTTTGGAGAACATTGGTTCGGGTTTCAAAGAAATGCTTTATCACTCGATGTGTTCTGCTGGCAAATTAAATGTTCATGGCAACAGGAGCTTTCTACTTATTTCAACAAACTTCAATTGTTTGAAGGTTAGTTTCATTGCTATCCTCAGGGGCATACGCAGGGGTAGGTTCCACGGATCTTGATATCCCGACTTGTTTGTAAATTTAGTCTAATTTCAGGTGCAATTTTACAAATTTTAATATAATTTAGCTTAAAATTGTACTTGGACCCCCGAAAAGTTTAGGACTCCTCACAAAATAAATTCCTGCGTAGTTTCTGGCTTTCCATATTGTTCGTAATTCATCGCTAACAATGAAATATCAACGGTAAATACCACTTTACGGTTAGTTTGTATTGAAGAGTTTGGCAGAGAAAACATGTGTAACGTTCTTTTGTAGTTACAATTTGCCATCTTGGACGTAGTCGTGATGAGTTATTTGGTAGGTGGGTGGATGCTGTTATTATTATTATTATTATTATTATTATTATTATTATTATTATTATTATTATTATTATTATTATTATTATTAATCGTTCTATGACTATACTAAGCAGAAACATGTCGGGTAAATGTGTTTGCAGTGCAGAGCAAACACATCAGTGTTGTTTTTTACAAAGTGAAGTGAAATGTGGAATATCGCTCCTATCATAAAGAAAGCCTATCACTTGTACTTTAGCTGTAAAGTGGGAGATGTGGACAAGAAGTGAGCACCACATATACGTTGTAATATTTGTTCTACAAATTTGCGGAACTGGCTAGACGGAAAACGGCCATGCGTGCCATTCGCAGTTGCAATGGTATGGAGAGAACCGACAGGTAATACTTCAAACTGCTATTTTTGCATAGTTCTTCCATTTAAAGGTCTATCCAGAAAGAAAAAAGTGGACTGCTACTTATTCAAATATTCCTAGGAATTTTCGTCACTGTGCCACACTCTGAAGAACTAAAGTTACCACAACTTCCCGTACCTTACTCCAGTGTTTCACCCAATGAAGAGCAAAAGGCGAACAATGGCGACTCACATTGTCAAATTCTGCTGCAGATTCATCGTCTTTCATCGATCCTAACTTCACAAAACCGAAATATCATTATCTATTCACCTTATGATACTAAACCTGAATTAAATTACCTGGGGTTGTCAAAAGTGGCGCAGAACTTTTGGCATCCAAACTCACGAAGTGGGGAGCTTATTCTGAAGATCTAAAAGTGTTCCTGTTTTGAAAACGTCAGAATTCCTAAACCTTATTTTCAGTGAAAAGTGACATATTACGTTGTAACAATGTAGCCTAACTGATCTTATGAGTAAACTTAACATAGACGATAATTTCGATGGATTTTCTATAATCAAAGGAGATTACTTCTTGTTCCACTTCTATTAAGCGGCGAAAATATGTCTCCATTTTTTGGGGGGAAGACGGGTAAGACCGTTTCCATATTTTGTAAAGCGATGATCAAAATATTTATGATGTTTAAAAACTATACAGTGGAGGATCAGGGGAGCAGATATGTCTTCAACATTGGGAAGTGGGCAGATTTGAGGCATATTCTGGGGGATATCAATTTCATCTCATTTTCCCTTGTGGCAATCGGCATAGTTCATAACATTTCTCCCTAAAAACACTTTTTTAAATCGGATTATTGTGGGCACAATCCCTCAGTTCCAAGATTGGAAGGGACATGTCCCCTTCAACCCCTGTGTCATTTGTGCCAGTGCTTGTAATACACACACTGTCTACAGATGTAGACACGAAGCTTAAGAACATTTTTAAACAACGACTCTGATAAGCATAATATAACTCGTAATATCAATATATTTACGAAATATATTATATTTTGTTGCCAGTTACCATGAAATATTGAAAGATTTTAAAACTGATTTGAATATTTCCATTGTTTTAATTCATCAAAACATATGGATATTTAACCTTTTACTTGTAGCTAAAGTGGCTGCTTTATTAGTTGAAACCAGACCCAAAAAATAAGTTGACACAAGAACCCGCAAACCTTGCAACAAATGCTTATGACTCTGCCACGCCACCACTTAATAAACTTGCGCAACGTAAGACATATGCAGCGAGTCAAAAACTTTAAGACGCTTTTTCTATGCTATATTAGGAGAGTGTGCTCTTCCAGTTTGTAATATGAGCACTTTAAATGTTCACAATCATCTTGCAAAAACTGGCCTCATGTTAATTTAACAAAATGTGCATTCTCCTTGTAAGTGTGAAAAACAACTTCGAGCATTTTTGGATATTGATATTTGTAATTGCAATAAAGCAAGATACGGAGATACTTTCGGTGAATCAGAAAATAAAGTGGTCTGAGGCACTATATATCTTTTTTTGTTTCTTAATTTAAATTTGAAGTCTCCCGACTATAGTATTGTATCATGACAGAAATAATTGTGTTTCGTCGTTATCGTAAAGGTGTGCAATTTTTTCTTCATAAACGAGTCTTTTTTGACTCTTACTTAAGAGAGAAGTTTTATCCTAGTGGAGTGAGCATTCGTTTCATAATTCAAGGGACCCGGGTTCGATTCTCGCTGTGAACTAATTGTTTTATGAACTAATTGTGATGCGTAATAAAATTAATTTCTTTCTGTCTTACAAGTTAGAGTGAAAACTACTTTCTTCACACCGGAAATACTAGGAAACTGGCGACACATGCCTGTCTACAACCTTTATTCGTATGGTGGAAAACTTAACGACTTTAGCAAGCAATTCATGAATAGGACCCCTAAGAGTCATACGCATGGCCTAGTATGAGTCATAATGTGTCTGAAACGATATTGTATCCGAGCAATTATTCCGAACGTCTTCCACTATTACTCCTACTGCTACAAATAATATTTTCGTTCGCCATTTCCAAAATGTTCCATATATCCAGTCAACCAAAATTTGTAAATAGGAACTATTCTTTCTTATATTGGTATGTATATATTGTTAAAATATCAATATAAAATATCAATATATATAAAATATCAATATCAATATACATAATACAAAATTTTTAGCCAAAGAAAGCGTGTTACTGTGTATCGTAGTAAAGGAAAATCCTACTTAATTTCTGTTTAGTCATCCGAAGTTTCGATATTAACGTTTTCCAGAAGCTGACACCTTCTAATTTCCCTTCGGACACTAATCGCTTTATCCTTTCTCTATCACTATCTCTTATCCTTTCTTTTTCATTTCCTATCAACTTCAGTATGCTTAGTTACATTGCAATAGGACGTAATATTGAGGTCTCAAATTTTCAGTAATAATAATAATAATAATAATAATAATAATAATAATAATAATAATAATAATAATAATAATAATTATAATAATAATAATAATAATTATTATTATTATTATTATCGTTGTTATTATTATTATTATTATTATTATAGTTTTAAAATTTATAAAGTTGCCCTAAAATTAGGCAGAACTTGGAGATAAATCGGGATTTCGGGAGTGTAATTGGACCTCCAGGACATATATGTCCAACCTAAAATTTTAATCCAAAACGTTCCAATGAAGTTTCATGTAGAAAGTATTCTACTGTACGTTTTGAGGAAGATAACAGTAATAAAAATAACTGAATATCACTGAACAGTAAAATTTTAGGATATGCAGAAGTAAATATAAAAGCTTTGCTGCACAAATACACAGACCATAGCAAATTCTATGAGGTCCGAAATACAAAGTAACAAAATGGCATATAATATTCAGTCTACAAAGCAATTGTTACTTAAAGAATGGATGTACATTATTTTGAGAATCGAAATAAAACGAGAAATATTTAGGTTTTGTATATTTTTTCTCGTCCCGATACTTTGCGAAGCGAGACGATAGTTTGAGTTAGCCTTGTCCCGTCTTAAATGTAACTCACGTCTCAATTTTGTTCATTTTGTATCAGAAATGAAATGCGAAATTCCTCTTCTGGTGAGCAACACTAAACAAAACCGAAATATTCTTGCCAAATGTTACGTTTCTGGTTGTAATGTTGTGCCATGAGCGATAATAAGCACTTAATTATTATTATTACTTTTTTTATTCCTGAAGATTTGATAGTTCAAGTATTGAAACATCCGAGTATTCAAATATCAGGAGAAAATAAAACGTGTGTCATCGCCGATAAATCGCCATCAAAAAATCTAAAGTAAAAAAAAATGTACTAGTCGTTAGTGGATCCGATTTGATTCCACTAACATCAGATTACTTGTCGAACCACTAACCACGGTTACCTAACAGCAATCGTTTTGTATTTAGTATGTTTATGAGTATAATACATGCACCATATTTCATTCAAAATAAAGGATTTTTGTATTTTTTTTAAAGAATCTCTAATGTTGATAATTTAGTGAATAGAGTGATATAATGCCCTCCGAGTCAATCTCATATTCCTGTGTTTCGCCAAAGAATCTATTAACAAGCTTCTGTTTTGAACGAACAGAAAAGGGTCTTTATTTAATTGAGCCGGAAGAAGTTACGCTTTACATGAGTGGTTACTGTTGTATTTTTCTAACCTGGTGGCCCGGGTTGCATCCCCGCGTTCGCTGTTTACTCTTTTTAAAATGTTTAATTTACAAGGCTGAGATCCAATTGGATGTTGCTAAATGAAAGATAATCTCCAGTGGAGAAATTCAGTGCTTTTGAAAATAGAGCAAGAAAATGAATGGCGGACAAGAGTTACAGAGTTAATTCTATCAATGGTTCTATCAATTTCGTGCATTTTTAAGTTGTTGTTAATTGACACTATATTCGCCGCTTTTCTCTTTGTGTCTCAATGTGTAAAATTAAAAAAAAAAAAAAATTACAAATCTTGAACCCTAAGTTATATTTGCAAGTTAACGAGAAATAGGTCTACTTTAATACTGATAATTTCTCCATTACAAATAAACTACCAATAGTTAGCATTTTCAAAAATTATTTAACGAATAATGAAATCAACAATTTCTTCTTTCGAAGTAGTATTACGTATGAGCCAGTAACGCTGGAACCAAGGAGCTCAGGCCCTCTTAGATACCCAAAATTTTCATTGCGATTTGGGGTCTTTCCCCCGAATCATCCATCCAGACTTTTAATTTATTTGCAGGTAGGACCACTGTTAAGAGTTTCAAAAGAGCAAAAAAGCTTTGAGTTAATTAAAAAAAATTAAGCTATCATATGTACCGCATAAACTATTGTACCGCATATTTTTTCTGTATATTATTTGATACGAGCATATGTATAGTCAATTACACTAAGTAAACTTGTTTATATAATCCTCATTTGAGTTAATTATAAGATTAACTAAGCCCCCGACTGTTATCTTCTCATCACCACCTCTGTTATCAGTATACGTTTTCATGTCGCTGTGCGTAGTTTTACGTGTGTATCATAGAATCAAGAAGTACCGTGAGTACAAGTATCCAAAGACTCCCTTTGTCATTACGTCAGCCAGCGTTTCGAACCAGATCTGGATAAAAGCACTTTTTACGATTTGTGCTTTTAACAGTTGGGGACAACTTCATGCTGCTGTGCTAGCTACTACTACCTTGTCAGCTATGTTTTCTTTCCTGCCACTTGTTTGAACTTATGCTAACGTGGAAATAAAGTTATTTGCTTACTCGCGTACAAACAGTTTTCGTCTGTCTGCGATACTATCTGAGTTGTAAAAGCTGACAGCGTATTTTCATTTGCTCCCAAGTTTAAACCTTAGAGGTTTAAAGAGATTGTATTCTTGTGTAAGTAGGTAGTGTAATGCGATCGTTGGAGAAGGTCAATTCGTATAATTATTGGCATTGTTTTGTCAATTACACTAAAGTAATGAGTACATGTTCTTTGACCTATTTTAAATTTTATCAATGCTATTTAATTCAAACAAATATCATTTTCTGAGTTTCATTTCAATATTGTCTGGAATGGAATATGACTCGTCACAGGGTGTACGGTATCGGCTGGCGAGAGCGATATCGTACTTCCTGTTTCAATTCTGAGGGTCCGATTTAGTTTTAATTATTAAATGTGACCTACTATTTTCGTCCTCTAATCCAATGTTTTCCCTTTATCCTTTTAATTGTTCTGATTGTTCTGTTATTACAGGAATTTCGTCATTTATGCTATTGTGCTTGCTGGTTTCTCTTTGGTCTACTTGTTCTGGGTGATGTCTGTAAGCTCCCTTGTCAAAGGACTGTCTAACACGTTTTTTTACGGTTATAACAAACAGATGCACCATACGCCAGTTTCCGGCATATCTCGCATACCAAAATTATCATTCGTGGGAGTAGCCTGCTGACTGTTCTGGGCTTGTTCCCGCTTTTTGTTTCCGTTATTATTGTTATTCCTCCATCTGTTTCCCTGATTTCTGTAATTTGTCTGGGCATTTACGAGCGACTATTCTACCATTTTATTGGCCAAGGTAGAGAGGTCATTTTGTGGAGGATTTTGCTCGTGTTAGAGAACGGATCTTGAGTTCTTGGTTTGTGGTTTGAAATTGATGATTGTTAGGTAGAAATATCTCTATGGAAGGATTAATTTGTTGTCGATATGTTGGTACATAACTGTGTTTCTGGTTGTGGGACTGGTTGCGTTTATGTAGGATAGATATGATATAACTGTTGTACAGGAGATATTGTATTTGGTTCAGTTAGTAAGCCATAAGATATGTTGTGCGGGTTAGGTATATGATATTGGCCGTATAGCATGTGCAGTTTTTGTGATAGCTCTGCATGGTCTCTTTTCCTTAGAAGGTCGTTAGCGGCTTCCAAAATATTGAATATAGTCTGTAGTTCCGCTACTAGTGCAGACCTTACTAATACTGTCTTATTAAGCAAATCCCTCAGTAATCCCAATGATAAATTATTAATTTTTGTATTTTTGTCGCTTATGGTAGCAGCGGCCTAATTGCTGAGAGTTTACGTAAAAAGTACGAGTCTATGGACTCATCCATTCCTTGTTGCACCTGTTCTTCTTTATACGATTTGACTTTTGCCGACACAATGCTACTAATTTAGATTGCAAATCGTCATGGGATATTGTATCAAATTGATTTTGGGTTTTGATCTGTAAAACGAGATCTAGTGCAGTGTCTTGTAGATATATCGGTAAAATTTCCTTCTTAGTTGGTGACCATGATGGCATTGTTGCCGTATTGTCGAATAGCATAAAAAATCTGTCCGGGTTTTCGTGCACCTGTCCCGCACACTTCGTCAACTGTGGAATGTCAAATATGTAAAGGATATATTAGATCACCCTCTGTCATATTTGTTTTATTCTCTCCTGATTTGTATGTTTGTTTACCTGATCTGCTTTAATGTATAAATTACACTCGGAAAAGAAAGAAGAACAGAAGAGATTGATAGTGAAACTTTTGATGCTGAACTTACCAGTGCCTGCTTAAAAGTTAATAAAAAAAAGAGCGTCCTGTAAAAGCTCCAGCGCGTATCACCATGTAATGGCATTGGTACAGTCAATAATGGACCGAGATTTATCCCCATACCAATTTATTATAAAATTTGATAAATACAAGTGTCTTTGATTACAAAGAATAAAATAATGTCTGTTTTGCTATTGACCAGATGAGAGGAAATAGGTGTTTTGCACGGTCCCCCTTCACTCAAGGCAGTCTCCAAGGCATTTGCTGGTTCTAGTCTGTCCTGGATAACCCCATCAGCCGAAGGCAGCTTCGCTAGGTTGGTTGTAATAAGAATCCCTTGTCCAATGATACCTCGGGTAAGGATACTTCTACCCCTTCTACAATGCAACCTCAGGGCAGGTGTTGGCTAGTTGATCAGTTGGTCGACTGAAGCCAGGTCCCTCAGTGGTCGAGCTTTTACCTGTCCTCTTCGGGTCCTTCCGTGAGGTCCGTCTTCTTTCAGTGTCGCTTCCTCGGTGTCTTTTGTGTCGGCTTCTTGACTGCTAGAATTAATAGCAGTTGTGTTGACATGAGCTTTTGTCGTGATGTGGGGATCCTTACAACACAAAAAAAAGGTACACATAATACGAGAAAACTCAGTATAATTGCATACTAATTTTTCGGAAGACGTGGCTTTCGTAGGTGCTGTTTAAAAGAATTTCGTGAGACATGTTACCATACATTTTCGTTCAAATCGACTCGTGCTCATAATATAATAAAATATGCGGTCAAAATAATAAACGAGAATGTACTAGTTTCAATCGTTGGTTTCAAGTGAATGAATCTTTTACAAATCGCAATACTGTAAACGAATGGTGAAGGAATGGATGTTGTATTTGTCTCAAATGTGGTTTGTAAATATATCAAAGATGAAGGAAATATGAGCAGAAGCATGTGTTATGCAAACTTGTAATAAACACTAGAACGTTTTCTATTTGTTAATTTCAGAAGACTGGCCTGACCCCGTAATACGGATTATGCTACTTGATAAGAATAATGAAGAAGAAGAAGAAGATTAAGCTTATGATGCTGTACATTGCTAGAGTTCCATGCTTGAAGTGGATCAAAACGGTTGATCTAAAAATTCTACATGGAATGAATAACGAAATTGTGAGTTGAACTTTAAGAACATGAACGAACGTATTTAAACGTTGTTTTTAAACCAACTTTGATGTTTAGGTCGCGAGTAAATTTGTATTTAGTGATAAGTCCCTTTACATGAAGGCCAACTTGTTTAAACTTTAGTTTTTTAATTAAAATATTTGTATCCTAATGATAAGTTTTGTGTAGGTTAAACACAGCTAACTTCGTGCAAACGGTGTAACGTAGAAGAAATTGGTGTGGAATTCCCGCAACAATCTTCATATATTTCAACACAAGCAGTATGCAAATATGGAAATATGGTTCAAGGGAAAATTACGTACAAAATCATTTATTATTTCTTCTGCGATTGTAATCTTAGCTATATTATTATATTGATCTTAAAGTGTCCCAAAGAACGATTCCGATTTTCTCCCTTTTCGATCTTAGCTATCTTAAGCGACAAACAAGCTTTTAATGGTTACGATATTTCAAATATGCCAGAGAGTAAAGAATAGGATAATGTAATGGGTCAGAACAATGGTTCGGTAACTATAAGGTTAAAACGAAATGAATACAGTGTGCTAGTTTCAACAACGTCAGTGAGAATTGCTAAACGAAGTGTTTTCTCTGGTTTAGGTATTATAATCCTCACTTCTTCCAAAACAAATTTATCCTACCCTACTGTGTTAGAAGTTGTCCGGCACAGAAATTCTGCCCGTTAAAATGTTTAATTGCAATTGATTTGATTTTGATTTGTTAGAATTTTTAAGTGTCCTTTCCAACAGCCAGAATATAAAGTACTATTTCTCGCGCGATTCAAACATTCATGAAGTCCTGTGAATTGAAACAGAATTTATCACTCCATAATTGCCTACGATAGCCACCCTGCACAAGGAACTATTTTGACCCTACAACACATACTCAGAAAATTTTACACTCTAACATATGTGGGAACTAGTAGACCCTATGTGGGTATCTCATTGTGAAGCATTTATAATTGGACGTTTCGATCAATACAACATAACGATATTATGTGCTACTAGTACTAATGACATTTTAACGATCAACATTCATTTTGATAGCAACGAATTTCGGTATCATTATTATACGAAGTATAGAATTCACCGGACTATTTACATTTAGCTTCGTAGGAAAAATATTATATCATATTTTCCTTTTTTCTGAAGCAATGTCTTCAAGATTTGTACAAAGCAAAATTTCATTAAACATATTTTGTGTATTAAAATTATCCCTTGAACCGTATGGAGTAGTTTTTCTGATTTCTTTGTGTCTGTGTGTGTGTGAAGTACATTGTGTTGAAAAATCTGAATAATACATTTGGGAGTAGGAAATCATACTGTGCCACCTCTTGCGATTAAAATACTTGATACACCGGTTTCAAAATCCTAAGACAAGTTTCGCCGCCACGAGAAAATTCGGTTTCACTTCAATTCGGTTTCGGTTTCAGTTTTTGACGGATCACGCATCGTTTCGTTTTCGATGTATCTTTCTGTATGACTATTTCAGGACATTTCTCAGGAGATAAAATCCTTTTTCTGCAAGCTAAAGTTATTATATTCTGGACTCACTGGAGCTTCAGTATTTTTTTTTCTTGAACACATTTTCACCGGGAAGTCGGCGTATCTTGAAACTGACACAAAATTACACGCAATCTCGGAAATTGTTGCTTGGACAAGGCTAAAATCACTTGAGATATAAAGCACAATAATATGTTAGATGTCACGAAATATGACTATTTGATGCACATTATTATACAACAGGGCACTTTAATTATCTCTATGGGCTACGTCAGAGCTCACAGATGTGTTGTTGGGTTAAGCTAAATGAAATTTGTAAATGTGAATCGCGAGAAATATAAGTGTTAATTAAAGGAATTTGTTATAAATTAATGTTACGAAATTGTTTTCTCTTGATACCGAAAGATTCAACTGTAGCACAAAAAACTGTTTTTATCCATAGAACGAATGCAATAATGATGAAACTATTCTCCATCTAGATGTTACCTCTCTGGTTCTCTGGGTTTTGTCACAGAAACAGAATTCTACAGGTAGACCAAACTTATACAAGGCGGTTTGGTTTATGCTATACATGTCTGAAACAAATTATCAAGAATTGCAGGCATTGCAATAGCGAACTTGTCTTGGTATATATATTGGAGATCAAAGTTATGTTTACACTTCAAAAACAAATAATAAATCACTGCATACTTTCGGAGTACGAGAAATTGATATGTCTAGTTTTACCGAGCATAATCTCTATAAAGACAACCTAAACTCTTTATTCATTAATGTAGGAATCGTACGGATTTCCGATAAGTATAAAACTCATGAAGATGAAAAAACGATGATGGTCTATAATGAGTTTTTTCGCTCTGAAAATCTCTAAAAAATAAAATGAGTACAACAAGAATTCTAACTACCCGTACATGATATAGAAGATACCTACGTAACAACGTAATAAATATTTGTATGACGCTATCCATTTTTACGTTTATTTTATTATCGTAAACATGAGCAATTGCAGGATTGTTTCGAAAAATTGCCGAGAAAGAACGTCCATCAAAGGATTATAGAAGAACAGAAATTAGTGTAGTAATGTTGTGCGAAGTTGTAGAGTTCTGTGTAAAGTGCAAAGTATTGAAGCATCAAGGGAGTTTTATTGCAAAAATGCCAAATTTCTTACAAAGGAAGAAATGGCATACCGCAAATAAATCGAATCAGACACGCCTGGTTAAATATATTAGGTTAGTGATATATTAGGTTAATGATGGAAAGGTCTAGGATAGGTAATGCCGAACACTGAGATACTCATGCTTGGCGACTTTGATCGAATTATTTGTGCTATGTTGAACGCTTTTCGTCTTTATCATATCTTATGTGATATGGAAGACGAGATCATTGCCGAACGGGTGCTAACCATTGTGATTCAGCCTAATCATTTGCAAAACTAGTAGAATTCGAAAACTGGAAAGACGCAAGAGTCCTTGGCACAAGATGTCCGCTGACACTTCAATGCACTTTCTTTGATTGACCATTGAGGAGTTACGCAATATGTCGCTTGAGGTGTATCAAATAAAGGAAGCCAAGTCTTATGAAAAGAAGCATATGTGTGAATTTTGTCCTTATGAACTATTTATTCAAGAAAATAGATGCCTTTATCCCTGTCCAAGATCACAATATGCAAAAATATACAAACGCGCATGGATTTTGTACTTCAATGACGTGTCACCTTCAATTAGTGGCTGATATTGCGAATGCAAGGTTGATGCATGAGTGGTTGAGTATTTTGTATACACGACTCCAAAAGTGCAAAAGCTCCTACACCAAATTTTGAAAGTTGATCCCGAAAGGCAAAAAGAAGTGAACCGAAATTAATGCAAATGTGCACAGATATTGCAGACATAAAATATGGAAACGGGTTTCATATTTTCCTGGAGAAAATGGCCGTTTGGGGCACGGGCCCCTTCCAAACCTTTGTTCAGAGAAAATTAAAATGCTAATAACAATATGTCAGAACTGAATAAAGGACATGAAGAATTGCAACGAAACTTTTTGTATGGATAGTACGCCAGAAATATAGCAATATTGGTTCTTTTATGTTCTGCTGAAAAATGGTATTAGGGTGCAAAAGCTCACACACAAAGTTTTGAAAATTGACGCACGAAAGGCAAAAAGAAATGAACCGAAGTGAATGAATCTCTCCACAGATATTGTAAACGTAAAATGAAGGAATACGTTCCTATTTTCCTGGAAAAAAGGGTTTTGTGGTTCATGGACCCCTCCAAACCCTAGGTCACGAAATATCAGAAGTGCTACTAACAGTATGTCAGATGTGTGTAAAAGACATGAAGAATTGCAAGGAACCTTTTTGAATGGAAAATACGCAAAAAATAAAGAAATACGAGCTTTTTTAATTTTCTGCGGAAAAAGGGATTTAGGGGCAAAAGCTAGCACCCAAAATTTTGAAACTTGACTGCCGAAAGGCAAGAAGAAGTGAACCGAACTGAATGAAATTAAGCACAGATATTGCAGACGTAAAATGAGGAAACGAGTTTCGTATTTTCGTGGAAAAAACGTTTGGATGGGCACGGATCCCTCCAAACCTTTGATCACGAAAAATAACATGTGCTGGTAACAGCATGTCAGATGTGTGAAAGGATATGAAGAATTGAATCAAGTTGCGTGTATGGATAATACGAAAAAATAAAGGAAAATATATTTTTTTAAATTTTCTGTGGAAAACGGATTTCAGGGGCAAAAGCTCAAAGCCAAAATTTTTAAAGTTGATGCCCGAAAGGCAAAAGGAAGTGAACCAAAGTGAATGAAATTGTGCTCATATGTAGATATAAAATGGAATGTTTTTTCCGCATAAAGAAAAACACGTGTCGATTTATATCCAGTTTGCTATTGATATACCAAATTTGAAGGAAAACCGGTAGGAACACTTTAGAAACATGAGAGTCCTTATTTTACATATAATATCTACACACAATTTGATTTGCTTGGGTCCACTCCTTCCTGAGCTATTTTTCCTTTTTTTTCGGATTGGACCTAGGGCCCAACACTATTTTTCCGCAAAAATTAAAACATGTTTCATATATTGTTTTGCAGTTTACGAAGTTTCGTTGCAATTCTCCATATTCTTTAGGAACTTTTCCGTATGGTTACTTGCACTTTTGATATTCCGTAATGAACAGTTTAGAAGGTCCGTGTCTCACTCAACCGCTTTTTCCAGGGAAATACGAAACCCAATTATCTCATTTTTCGTCTACAATATCTGCGCACAATTTCATTCAATTCGGTGCACTTCTTCTTGCATTTTGGGCCTCAAATTTCAAAATTTGGGATGGGGGCTTTTGCCCCCTAAAACCGTATTTCCGCAGAAAACAAAAGAAAAACCGTATTCGTTTATTTTATGCGTATTGTCCCTACACAATGTGTCGTGCCGATTCTTCATGCCTTCAAGCACTTCTGTTATTAGCAGTTTTGATATTTCACGATCAAAGTTCTGGATAGAGTTTGTGTCCCACCTAAACGGTTTTCTTTTTATCAGCAAAATAAGAAAAAGATATTCCGTCATTTTATGTCGACAATGTCTGTGCACAATTTCATTCACTTCGAGTCACTTCCTCTGGCCTTCCGGGCATTAACTTTCAAAATTTTGGATAATGGCTTTTGCCCCCTGAAACCGTTTTTCAGCACAAAATAAATAAAACCCGTGTTCCTTTTTTTGGGTATATTGTTCATACACAAAGTTTCGTTGCAATTCTTTGTGTCCTTTACACATATTTGTCATATTGTTACTATCACTTTCAATATTTCGTGATGAAAGTTTTAGAGGGGTCCGTTCTCCTCCTAGCCGTTTTTCCAGGAAAATACGAAACACGTGTTCCCTCATTTTATGTCTGCAATATGTGTGTAAAATTTCGTTTACTTCGGTTTACTTGGTTTTACGAATAAGTAAGTAAGCCGAATCGTTTAATTCGGCTTACTTACGAATAAGAAACACGTATTCGTTTATTTCATGTGTAGTATCAACCTCCCAAATTTTATCAAAATCGGAGTGTTACACTTCGGAAGTGATGCTTGTTAATAATAATATTTCTTTAAAATTTTATGAAAAAATAGAGGGAATTAAAGCGAAAAATTGGGATCAATTGGAACGTTCGGCTTCTACCAACATTGAAAGAAATGACAGCACAAGTATTTGGATGCAAGGTAGACATGAACTTTGAAACTGAGATTTAATTATATTTCTGTCATGATTTTGATGCACACTGCGAAGTTCTTAAACGCTAATTAAGTCAGGATTTTACATACAAATTAAGTTGGAACATAATAATTCTTGTTAGAAAACCCGCATCGGCAATGCGAATTTAATATTAGCCGATACTTTAGATAGCATGGGAAAAAGGTGAAGAGTGTAACCTAAGTGTGCGGCCTAGTGGGTTGCGAGCCGATTTAATAAATTGCATGTCTTCTACTCGGCAGAGTCCACCTCAACCGTTTCAATTTGTTTTAAAACAAGACATTTTTATCATGAGTTACATTTAGGGATGCGCACGAGACGAATCGAGACAAAATTCCTGACAAAATTCGAGTCGTCACGGCACTTCCAATAGAGAAATATACATTTTTCTAGTCGAGACATCGCTCTTTAGCACATTTTCGAGACGAGACAGCCACAAATCTTGTCCTGTGCGCATCCCAAGTTATAGTAGCACACACTACATGAGTGACAATTTATATTATGATAGAATATATTATGAGCTTTAATAGAAAAAGTGTAGACACTCGATAATTTTACATAGTAAGATTTCAATAGATTCAGTGCTTGATCGTGCCGTGTATGAAGTTATGAAATATGAATTAGTTTCAAAAGGCGCGATCCAAGGGGAATTTTATAGGGGCTACAGCCCCCCCCATGACGCTCAGGTATACAGTGGATAGAGTGTGTTTCAACCCTACTTTAATTACATTGGGTAAAGTTGGAAACTATGGTTTATTCCATCCCTTGATCATATTCTGGTTCTGCGGTGTTAATATGTGGTCACAACTTGCTGTTCTAGAAGCCTCAAGTTCATACGCGATAAAATAGTATTTCTGCATTATGCACCTTTTTAAACTATTTTCAGTATATGTATGTATCTTCAGACAAACCCTCCTCGAAAAGTTTGATTTATAGGATACTGTATTTCTAACGATACTTCCATTATCAAATAGTGTATGTAGTTTTATTTAACATAGAATTGCATACGCCAAAACAGTAGAAAACATTGTCATCGTTTTAACTTTTCTTGTGTTGATTTTGAGCTTAACGTCCCTTTCAGCAGCGAAGCTATATGAGACGTGAACCTACTAGTTCACGTCGATTCCAAATCACATGAACTCCCACAGGGAATCGAACCTGGGTCTTCCATGCGTTAACTTTACTTGAATTTGGACACGAACGCTCTCAAGCGGATTTAAGACGGTGGAGTTGCCACCCATAAGTTTTTCAATGAATGTATTTCTTAGTAATTATTTTAATTTTACTTTTGAAAAGGTGTAAGCATTTCGCTTTCTTTTTTTTTTTTAAAAAAATCCTTGAATTATACGTAGTTACTGTTGAATACAGGTTTCATTTTTGTACTTGGCAATAGTAACTTCCATGGTCCCCTCTCTTCTACCTCTAGACACAGAAATATTGTTTTTGATAACTGCCAAATTACGAGTTTTGTCAATAAAGAGTAACTGTCCTACTAATTCTTGTATCGATTTCCTGCTAAGCAAAGATAAAGGGAATCTGAAAAGGTAGGGAAACGGTAGGTAGCGGCTTGACGTCACGCCGTCCCCCCATGCCTATCTTTGCCCATTGTAATTTCTTAGGACCTGGGGGGACGCCGTACACATTTTTGAAGGTGGGGGACGGCGTCCCCTGCATTCCGAAGCACCTTTACCCCTGCTGCTAAGTATAAATTGCTGTGAGGACTAACGAAAAATATTATGTAGTAATATTAATACTACTATCATTACTACTACTACTACTACTACTGCTGCTACTACTACTACTACTACTACTACTACTACTAATAATAATAATAATAATAATAATAATAATAATAATAATAATAAAGGATCTGAATGATGAAGATATTTTTTTTTAACTTTCTATTGCACTTCTGTGGGCTTCCGTGAGTCTGGATATATTCTTGTTATAAGGAATAAAGAGGCTTCAAACAACAACGATTTGTATAAAAGTCTTATTAGCTGTTTTACGAAGAACTAAGCAACTGACAACTGACCTTGTGTCTGTTTTTCTTTTTAACACAATGTTACGAGGCACAGAAGCCTGCGGGCATTTTGCTTTTTTTTGCCTGAGTGTAGCTTCAGTACTAAAATCAACACTTTCATTCTGTCGTTGGCACGTGTCGAATCAGCTTGTTTGTTGTGCAATATTTTGCCTTTAGGCGATCGACTAGATAGATAGATAGAAGAGTCAAGAAAGAAACAAACAAACAAAACGATATGCTTATTTCATGGAGATATGCTTGCTTCTTGGCATTAAGTGTTTGAAAGCCAGAACTATTCTGAATATCCATTTTGTTATTTCCATAATAAGTATAAAGGGACATGTTAATTCTCATATATAGTAGGGGTAAAACTGAGGGGGAACGCGAGGGGAACGTTATAAAGACTATTTATTTTATAGAGTTCAAAATTTGGCCAAATGTTTATTAGTATTAATATTGCATGTTCACTTTTACTTTTTCTTGCTACGGTAATATTATAGCGCGCTAATTAAAAATTAATTTTCTTCCATTTAAAAGCTGTTTAATATATTGGCTGCATTTTGCAACAGTGCAGAACAACAAACAGAAATCTAACCAGGTAGATTTCTTTCTCTCTCTGCCCTCGCTAGGTCACGTTCGTGAACTTAGGGTTGTCCGCGGAGAAAAAGAAACCGATGGAATGCAGATTGACAGCAAATAAGAGCAAAGTCTGTTTTCTCTTTCTTCATAGATCGTAAAGTTTTCCTTGATTCTATGTAAACATCTCCGCGAATAATTACCTGTACAGGAATATTGCAGCTAACAACGTAGGAAAGTTTCAGAAAATCTGTCTATGTTGTTTTCAAGTGAGGGAAGTCTGTTCAACTTATGAAATCAGTTTCACACTGTAGAGCGTAGAACAAACTCACTTATTTTTGGCATCAACTGACAAAAGTTTACATACCGATCAAAGAGAAGTCTTAGTGCGTTTCCACAGGGCAACGATAATATCGGTGGAAGCATCGATAATGTCGGCAGTGAAATCGACTTCAATGTATTCAAATCATAGCTTACACACGCCACCGATATTTTCGGCCGATCTTCCGACACGCAGTTGCTGTCGGCCAAGCCCCCGATAATGTCGGCGGTATCGCCTACACCGATTTTGTCGGTGGCAATGTTTTCTTATGATTGGATGCACATGTGGCCGATAATGTCGGCCGGCCAGTGGGTTAGATGAAGAGAATGAGTGACAAGGCAGTGTGTATTTTTGTTTAATTTCTTGTCTTTGGAATTTAGTTGTTTCCATTTTTTCCATTATAATTGTATAATAATATTATTATTATATTGTCCTATAAATAACTTCGGAACAGCTTATTATTGTTTTTACAGCCTCTGTTTCGGAGTAGCTAATTCCCTTTATTAAATAAGTATAAAATTTGGGAAGTTTGAAGAGTACTGGTTTCCCTCTAAATAGCTATTACCAAACAGAATATAAGAAACTTCGATAACCTATTTCTTGATTATTTTCCACTAATTTTTAATTTTTGTTCTTTCTCTCTCTCACACACACACACACTCTTTGATGTTATATTTTTTAATCTATTAATGCATTTAAATTTCAATACATTCTGGCAATTAATTTAAGCGTAATTTTCAAATTTTGATACACTGTGAACATATGCATATGGAAAAAATCCTGATTATTATTAGTTCCTTTATTTTCATTAGAATTGTGTGCAGATCACTTTTCCCGGTTCCACTCAATAAGCAATTATTGAATACAATATTTTGACATGTCAAAGTAGAATTATTATTTTGAAACGAAATCAACACAATCAAACACTCTTTCCCAAGCTCCAAGGACAAGTTACTCACTGGCATTTTCTTGATTGTGATCTCAACAATAGGGATGTGACTTCATGCTTCACTTGTTACAGATTTTTTCTCTCACATCCAAAACTATCCCAAATCTCCCATTTGAAAAAATAATGTGTAGAATGGCAATTGAAAACAAAGACCAAAGCTATGTATCCAAGTTTTCACTCTCCCCTTTGTACCGGGATCGCCCCCTGATAGAGTTCTGCAGCTTCGCTACAGTGACTGGATAAAAAGGTTGTGTATTATTGCATTCTTACCTTTCTAGTTTTCCTTAGATTTTTAGAGATGGCAGGAATTTTTCCATTCGATATTTTAACTGTTATTGAACTTCTGGAATGTAGACTTTGCATATGGGATAAGATAACAGACTTTTTCAAGGACAGAATTGAAAAGCAAAAGGCATGGCGAGTAATTTATGCAAGCCTTGTCCAGGATTTTGAGTTCATGGACAAAAAGAAACGAGAAATGACAGGTATATATGCAACAGCGCAAATCTGTCTTCAACATTGGGGGGGGGGACGGGTAAGATCGTTCCCATATTATATATATACATATATAGTGATGTTCAAAATATTTCTGTACCGAGAAATAATGTTGTAGAGGATCAGGGGAGCAGAATTGTCTTCAACATTGGGAGGCGGGCAGATTTGAGGCTTATTCTGAGTGGACATTAATTTCATCTCACTTTCCTTTCTAGCGATCGGACACAAATAATCAAATTTCTCTCCCAAAAAACACATTTCAAATCGGATTATTGGGGAGGACAATCTCCCCAATTCCAAGATTGGAGGGGACATGTCCCCTTCATCCCCCTGGGATTTGCTCCAGTGTATGTATGGAGCAATGTAAAACAGAATTACTAATTCGAATTTTATCATTTAATCTACTATGACATTAATGTTAACTACATGGAAAACAAAATAATGTATATCTACATGTGTTTTCATTGGGAAGGCCGATGGGGGCTGAATTTGAACGTAAACACTATCGGGGTTGTCACTACACATCTGAGCAATCGCGATAAATATGGATTCAACACAAATATTGATCATTTTCTACTACTTTTGCATGTCCCGGTAAACGCCCTCTGAGACCCCCTTGGTTCGAATTGTGAAAAAATCGCCTCTGGCTTCCAGCCGATACCGCGAAAACTATGAATGTGACACTAAAATCTGCCATTTTCTACTACTTTTACATATTCCGATAAAAGCCCCTATGATCCTCTGGTTCCAATTTTGAAAGAAAAACACGCCTCTGGCTAGCAGCCGATGGGGGCAGTATTAGGAAATCAACGCCTGTGTGAGTATCACCATGAATCTCAGCGTCAGTGAAAACTATTGATTTGAGACTAATATCGGTCATTTTCCATTATTTTTACATGTCTCGCAATTTTCCAGCCCGGTGACTCCCGGCCCGCATACAATGGTGGCTGAATTAGAAAATCATCGCTAATGAAAGTATCACCATTGATCTCAGCGACCGCGAAAACTATGAAATCGACACTAATATCGGTCATTTTCTAGTACTTTTACATGTCTCAGTTAACGCCCTCCTGAGACTCCGTGGTTCGAATTTAGTCCAAAACGCTCCGCCTTTGTCTGGGACCTGAACCAAGGTATCCGTGTCCAAAATTTGGTAACTCTCGGCCAACTTGTCTGGTTCCCAGGCCGGTTCCGGTTGAAAAAAAAAAAATCTTCGTCTTGATCTGTGGCCTAGACCAAGCTACCCGCGACCAAATTTTGAAAACTAAAGTCCACTCGTCTGGTCCACGGGCCGCACACAGATAGAGAGACAGACACACAAGCAAACTCTATTTTATTTATATTAGAAAGGTCAGATCCACCGTTATTGTAATAGAGCGGTGCTTGAGTGATTGATCGTAGAAATTCAAAATCTAATGAGTGATAATTTCATAGCCTTGTTTTATTACAAGTTTAAACTTTTTAGTCAGTAGAGAAGAGGGCACGATTCATGGGTCAGAGTTGATGACAATGGGTTTCGGTGGGTCTTGGGTCACAGTGTGTGACAGTGGTTCATGGTGGGTGGTGGGACAGAGTGGGTCACGGTGGGTCATGAGTCACGATGGGTGGTGGGTCAGTTGGTATTGGCTAAAGTTTCCATTGCCCCACACTCTCTCTGAACTACAGTGTTGAAAATTAATCAGTGAAAATCAATTGCAATTGATCAATCAATTGAAAGTAATTGCTGTGGAAATCAAAAATTGCAATTGAATTAATTGCTAATTAATTTCAATTGCAATTAAATGACTGAATTAAATTGCAATTACTTTCCTCTGCAATTACTTTCAATCGATTGATTAATTGCAATTGATTCTCCTTTGTTGATGGCCAACTGCAATTAACAATTAACCATTATTTACTTCCGTTGTCAATTGCAATTAACAATTAAATTTACAGATTAATTGTTAATTGTCAATTCAATTGAAATTTGCCCAACACTGCCACTCTTCTCATCACTGTCCCGATCCGGCCCTTCAAACTCCTTTTTTCCTTCTATCGAAGCCAGTACTGACTATTTGGGAAAAGTCTCAATGTAGAGGATTGCTAGTGGTAAAAACGATGCATTCGCCGTTCTGTTGCAAGGGGGGTGGCTGGTGGAATGTGCCGTAAAATTTTACGTTGCCCCATAGGAAAAAATCTAGATTCGACACTACTAATATATATATATATATATATATATATATATATATATATATATATAATTGAGAAACACTATGTTTGTGACTCTAAATCTCCCGAACCGCCCCACTGATCTTAATCAAATTTGAAACACGGATGAGTTTTACGGCTGGGCTTGTTTTAGGCTATTCACTTTGATGGTAGAACTTAGGGGGGTGTACAAATAAATAAAATTTAATAATTCCTGAACCACTCGACCGATCTAGATTAGGCTCAGGCCTGGGATCGTGTTATTTAAAGTTGTCGAAGCAACGTGGGGGCGGAAAAGGATTATATATATATATATATATATATATATATATATATATATATATATATATATATATATATATATATATATATATATATATATCCATTTATATGAGACTGAAAGCCACTAGTTTTGTTACTTAATAACTCTTGAACTATATCTTGAATATCCGACCGATCGCAATCAAATTTTCAAGATATATGAGGTTTGGATCTGGAAACATTTTTGTATTTCACTTTAATGGTACATTCTAGGGAGGAGGGGAGGGGGACGTATAAATAGAAACTAATAAAACTTAATAACTTTTGAACCACCTTACCAATCTCGATCTAATTTTCAACAAATATGAAGGTCGGCCTTGGGTGTTTTTTTATCGTTTCACTTTGACGAGCCAACGTAGGGGAGGGAGTGGGGGCAGATACATATAAAAAAATAAATATAAAAATGTCTGGCTTTATGACTTCATCACTCTTGAACCACCCGACCGATCTAAATCAAATTTTCAATATGCATGAGTTTAGGGGCAGGGATTACTTTAGGCTATTCACTTTGACGAAGCAACGTAGGAGAGGGAGAGAGGGAGAGAAATTTAAAAATGATCAAAAATGACCGATATTAATACTGAATGCATAGTTTTCGGGCCCGATGAGACAAACAGTGACACTTCTGATGCTGTTTCAATCCAAGTTCAGCCCTAATAGTCGGGAAGGGGAGGGTACAATGGAGGACAGGGGGATAAACGTTTAAAAATGATCGAAACTGAGTAATATTAGTGTCGAATCTATAGTTTTAGGTGTAGCTGTGATTAACAGTGACAATTCTGATTTCGTGTGCCGCAGCACGGGGGAGGGGGAGCTATATATAATAATAATAATAATAATAATAATAATCGAAAATTACCAATATTAGTGCCTAATCCATAGTTTTCGGGATCATTCTGATGAACTGTGACATTTTCGATCCGGTTTAAATGCAAAATCAGCTCCGCCACTTGCGGAAAGCGGAGAAAGTGATATATAAAATGATCTATAATGGCCACTATCAGTGTCAAATTTATAGTTTTCTGGGTCGCTTAGATGAACAGTGGTACTTTCGATCATGTTTAAAATACGTTAATATTTCTGTAGAATGCTGCAAATTTTTCTTTCCCATTAGAGACACCTAGTTCGTTAGAAACTGAGGAAATTCGGTAGCCATGTTCTCCCCATGAGGTCCAATATAAAAATTTTTGTGCCCAGTAAAGGTAGATCATCCCGTTAAATCAATGCCATTAAAAACGAAAACAGCATATTTCTCGGGTACTAAACACATGAAATACGGAGTTGTGCTATTAAGTTTTCATTTTAACTTAGCAAAGCGGGTAATATATGCTAGTAATACTAACAAAGCTCAGGTACTGTCCTTTCTCTATTTCAAAACCACCTATTTTTTTAAATCGTTTTTCGTCCTTATACAACACCAAAGTTATAAAGGAAGATCTTTTTAATGTGGGTTGGGAACTTGAATCTGATTGGTCGTTCTCAACCATACTACCTCCCCTCCAGAAAAACTGGATTACAGTTCAGAGTCTAAAGCAAGAAATTTCTCTCTCTTTTGCTAAAAAAACTTAAGTTCGCATACTAGTCATAGCACATGTTTCAGGGTTTTTCAACGAATCTGTATGAGACGAGACCTGCAAATGACACAGGACTGAAAGTTGATCTTACACCAGGAGTCAAATCTGGTATCATCCTAAAACAAAAAAAATCCTAATGGCTGACTACTTTAATGTTCATAAATCATTCTAATGTAAAAATTTTGGGTGAGCCCGACCCCCTAGACTCCCCGTGGATACGAGCCTGTGTGACCCCCCACCCTCGAACACAATGTTCTGGAAGAAAGCCTCTATTCTCCCTTTTGTCTGTCTAGTTTACTGAAAACATGAAAAGCAAACTAGGTCACAGAGCATAGAGTTGGAAATGATAGACATGTTGCATTATAGACATATTTCGTACCGTTGATGACTTTGCGAGGTTTTCCAGGGACAAAATTTACCTCGGAGTTATATCTCCTATGATGTTCAATATGAGTTGAGTTGATTTTGTCGTCCCTTTCAGCAGGGAGGCTATATAAGACGGGACCTACTTATTAATTGAGAAACCCGAACTACATGAGCTCTCACCGGAATCGAACCCTGGTCTCTCATGCCAAAGGCACGTACGCTAACCACTTAGCCACGAAGAAGCTCGGAGCTCATATTAGAAAAGAAGAAAGCACATTATGGGAATTTCAGTGCAGACAACTAAGTACGACGACTGTTAAAAGAATAGTTTTCATCTGTAATAATGGTCAATCTTATTCGATAATGTGATTTTTAAAAAATAGCATTCTCTTTTCTGTAACTTACTACAGTATACAAGTAAAATTTCACACAGTGTGCAAAAGAGGGGAAGGGATTACAACGTACGATGGGCTTCGTTCGTTTCCTATCCAACGGACAAAACCTTTCTTGTAAAATTCAGCTTTTCAAAGAACCTGTGTGGTTGACTGATAGCTACACATAAATTGACAGAATTTTAGTACTGTCTGCCTGCGGCAAAGTTTTAATTTTAGTGCTGAAGCTGCCTGAGGCAAAAAAGCAAGCAAACCGCAGGCGTGGTGGCTTCTGTGGCTCGTAACATTGTGTTTAAAAAACAGACACAAGGTCACTTGTCAGTGCTTAGTTCTTTCTAAAGCAACTGATAAGGCTTTTTTTCTTTTATACAAATTATATTGTTGTTTGAAGCCTCTTTATTCCTTACAAAAACAATGTAACCAGATTCATGGGAACCCACAGCAATTGTAATAAAAGTTGGAAAAATATCTGTATCATTCAGATACATTATTATTATTATTATTATTATTATTATTATTATTATTATTATTATTATTATTACATAATTATTTTCGTTAGTCCTCACAGCAATTAATACTTAGCAACAGGGGTTAAAGTGCGTGGGAACGCGGGGGATCCTATCCCCGCCTCCAAAAAACTGTGTACGGCGTCCTCCCACTTCCAAAGCAATTACAATGGGCAAAGATAGGCATGGGGGACGGCGTGACGTCATGCCGCTACCTACCGTACCCCTACCTTTTCAGATGATTCCACCCCATCTAGCCTAATCCCACCTCGCCTAACGATTTATCAGCCACTTATATCTCCAAAATAAGAGTCTACAATTTTAGGCGAGATGGGAATTCCCATCTTACTTAATCCCACCTCGCCTAAAATGGAGGTAGGATGCAAGAAGGGAATTTCTGTACTGAAGAGGGAATTCCTCTAATAGAATTTTAACCAGATATTTTAATCAATATTGGCAATCTCTGTCAATTACAATATAAGTATATAATAAGTACTATACAAGAAGAAAGCATAGGGGAAAGCGATTTAGTGAATTTAGTTCACTTTTGGTTTGTTTTGGGAATACTGGAAATTGATAGGCAAAGAGAAGCTAATCAGAAACAGGATAGAAATATAGAGGGTGTTTCAAAACAACACTTCCAACGTTTGAGAGCTCATTCCTGACACCATGATAAGACAACCTGGGTGCACAATGCTTCCTTTTGGCGCTATGACCAGCCAAAAACCAGTCGGAAAAGTGCCCAAAACAGCCGTAACTCGAGAACAGAATGTCGGATCGAAGTCGGGGGATAGGAAATGTATATTATTTTTAGCCATGGCTTCCATTAATGCACAACCCGATATGGTACAGAGGCAGCACAAAGGCCACCTCAAATAAATTGAAGAATTATGAAGATGTTTTATGAAACGTTGACCGAGGGAAGTTAACTACAATTAAATACGATATTTCAACAAACAGGAATCTTAGAACACGGTCAAAGTTGCAAGAACATCATTAATATTATAAAAAAAGCTAAGATGGACACATTCGGGTACGATGGTATCCACTACAAATTTTATAGTCTGGGATCGAACGAGGTCCATCCCACACCAGAAGTAAGCGCTCCATCACTAAGTCACCGTGCCTCTACTTTGGAGGAAACACTATGATTCTGACAGATGTATCGATATACTAAATAATGTGTGTGATAAACCAACATACAGGAAGTACAAACGGTCAGAATGTGGGATTCGTGGAGTTTCCTTTGTGCGAAAATTTTAAGTACGTTTTTCTATGTCAGTTATTCTTAATTGGATGCCTGCGTCTCTTAGGGACTGGAGGAAGACAAGGTGACTCAGTGGTAAACACTTGCCTCTGGTACGTGGGGCCTCTGGTTCAATCCTCAGCCAAGAAATTTTGTGCTGGACACCATCGTATCATGTGTGGGTTTTCTTGGGATACTTCAATTTCCTTCCACATTCTCATTCCATCGTATCTTCCATCAACATTCACTTGCCTTAATCATTGTCTCCCTTAGCCTAAAGAGCATAATCGTGTTTCGTTAAAATGAAATACTTCATTTCATTTTACAGGGATTGCTTACAGTTTGTCGGTGGGTTACCATTAAGATAATTTTTAATAGATTGTATTATTGATACTAATATTTGTAAGAAAGAAGGAGTCCATAAGGCTCATAATTTTCCAAAGGCTAAGAACTACAATTTTAAGTTGATTGTAAGAAATACTAAAGGTACGAACTAAATTTGATTTGTGAGTCTTTTAGCATTATTAGTCGTATTATGGACAAGAAATAACTCACATATCTACAAACCAAGAAAACTAACAGTGAAATTTGAAGTTCGACAGTGAAATATAATAATATACAACTTGGATATCAAATTTCGAGGTTAGTTGTCTTGGCTTTGGACATGTTCAACTTACATGTGTTTTCGTGATAGTCCAGAATTTCAACATACGAGTATCAATCTCCTAGATTTCCGTAAATAACTATGAAGATTATCCTAAATCTAACAAAGAAGTACAGATAACGATCACTAAAGTTCATAATTGACTTTTGAGAGCATACTAGCCCTAATTGATATATCTCGTCACTACCTTTTCATTTCCAAAATTATCAGATTTCAAAATGACGGATTTCAAGGTGCCGCCAGAGGTTCGTGATCTACTCTGCCCATTCTTCTTCTGTCAATATGTGAAACTATCACCGTTTGCATTGTCTATCTCTCACTATTTTCATGATTCAACAGTTTATTTGATGTATTTCAATAACATAGCATAGCTTTCCTATCCATCAATTTTGACACCCTCCGTTTCTTATGACGTTCAGCCCTTATAATTTTGCAAATATACATATTTCCTTATCCTCTATCAGTCGTACTACGTCTCATCCCGCAACTCGATTCATCCATTTGGACCCTTTACTTGTCAGATATTTTTTATTGATGGAGAAACAAGGAAAATAGTTCTACAATGACTGACAAGTAACACTTCCCAAGTGTAACACTCCGATTTTGATAAAATTTGGTAGGTCGATACTACACATATAATAAACGAATACGTGTATTTTTATTTTCTGCGGTAAAGCTGTTTTAGGGAGCGGAAACCCAGACCCAAAATTTTGAAAGTTGACGCCCGAAAGGTAATAACAAGTGGACCGAAGTGAAATTGTGCATAGATATTGTAGACATAAAATGAGGGAATACGGGTTTCGTATTTTCCTGAAAAAAAAAACGGTTAGTTGCGCCACGGACCCCTCCAAATCTTTGATCACGAAATATCAAAAGTGCTAATAACAGTATACCAGAAGTGCCTAAAGAACATGAAGAATTGCAACGAAATTTTGTGTAGTGAAAATATGCAAAAAAAATCTAATTCGTTTTCTATTTTCTGTGGAAAAACTGTAAAGGGGAAAACGCCCCCACCCAAAATTGTGAAAATTAACGCCCAAAAGGCAAACGCTGAGTCCACCCAAAAGTTTTTTTTTTTTTTTTTTTTTTTTGCAGGAAAATACGAAACACGTATCCTGATTTCACGTCTGCAATATCTGTGCCCAATTTATTCACATGCACTTCGGTTCAGTTGTTGTTGCCTTTCCGTCGTCAACTTTCAAAATATTTGGTGAGGCTTTTACATTAAACCTTCACATTATGTAACTATTTTCTTTTTTATGAGATTATTTTTTGTTGCGGGGGGAGGAGATAAATGCTTTCCTGTGATATGTGTTTCTTGCCATTCATCTTGTTTGAACTGCTTAAGTAAGATCATTTTGTAACTTTTGATGTCATTCAACTCCGCCACGATAATGAAATTATCATTTTTAATAATTCGTTTTATTCTGTTATTGAAGTTTGCCACACTGATATATTTGTTACAAAATTGAGGTTTGGTCCAACGCCTTTCGATTTCGCAACCAGCCCAATTGCCGAGCTTTTTGGCTTACCTGCTATTGTAGGAAAAGGAGAATCGCAGGTGGTAATGCACTTTTGGAGTCGTATATACATACAGCAGCTTTATTGTGGTATTTGAGTTATCAAAGATATTTACAAGCATCAGGTTTTTCTTCAGTTCCACATAAATCCTTTATCATGATTGCTGATGTTTATCCTTGGTCTGAAAGTGCAGAAAGCTGTGGCGGCATCCGGACTAATTGTTGCGTAGGTTTCCACAGAGTTTATATGGTTATTGTACAAGCCACAACAATGTTTCACGTTTTTGTGTTCTGTTGCACTAAGAATGTTTCACTGTATTCATTATAAACTTTTGCCTTTAATTTGTATATATATATATTTACGAACGATCCTACTTTATAAGTACATAACTCAATACATTAAACTCCCTAGAACGAAACATCTTCTCTTATGAACCCTCTTCTTTTGTATTACTGATTAAAATGCCCATTAATGCACACAGTTAAAGTATGATATCGTTTGTGATAACCAACGTCTAAGGTACATTTAAGGGAATATTTCTCAACTCATTTCATTGCAAATGGCGTAAAGAACAGTTCTGTCAAAATATATACTTGTTGATGACAATGATAAACGTTAGAGCTCCAGTTCCAGAATGGTTCTTATCATTCACCATAAATCGAAAAAAGTAAGTGTATAGTCTGCATGTGTTGTACACTTGGGAATACTTCTGTGTGTTCATGAACAAAACTTGAGCATCATTAGACATTTCCAGTTCTACAAAACGCATGAACCTTATACTGTAGTTTTTCTCGCTTTTCTGTCTGTTAATATAAATGGGCAAGAACCGCTTTGTAACTGAATGACTCATAGTTGCATCACAGTAAGCCTTACAAGTAACAACACCCATTGGGAAATATAATATTAATATTAATCTAAAGAAATAGACAACCAAGTTAAACAATGTTTCGTTTCGAATATTACACTTTAGATGTTCATAAGGCGAGGCTGGGGGCTAATACCTCAGACTATCTGAACAAATTGTGCTAGAAATCTATGTATTTTATTACAACTTTACAGTGCTATATCTTCCGTCGAAGCGGAGATAAATTCAATCTTATTTTCATGTATTATTTTGGTGAATCTAATTAATATAGTACATGTGGCTGTGAAATTCAGATTTTTATATTAAAAGTTCAAAAACACATAACGACCTAAACCAACCAGAACGGACAACAAGGGTTATGCTTATAAAATTTATGGAACTATGTTTAACCCCTTCACATATGACTTTTTTTCGTAATTTCTTTGCAATGTTATTTGCTTTATTGCATGGTCTCTTGCGCATAGCCATCTTTAAATTCTCTGGTGCTAGGGGTCTCGGGTTCAAACCCTGCTTCCGCCAAGTGAACTTTGTGGTGGACAAACACCGTGTGCGTGGGTTTTCTCGGGGTTCTCCCGTTTCCTCCCACTTTCTTCATTCCACCATTTCATTCATTACTCATCATCACCGTCTCCTTTAGCCTAACCGGCATAACCGTGGGACGTCAAACTCAAAATTTCATTTCATTTCCATCTTTAAATTCCACTTGACACATTCATTTGTTTAATTTGTCTTGTAAATAACAAAAACAAACATCTGTGCCCCTTATGGCGCTTACGTAAACTAACAGATGTTCCCAAAACACAGGAAACCTGTAAGTTTCTGCCGTCTATTGACAGCAAACGAAAACAGCCGCTCAAAAATCGAAACGCGTGACACGCAACAAAATACGAAAGTGAAAAGTGAAAAGCAACGCGTCCTGCGCGTCAAGATATGGCAAGGGGTTAATGACAGCACACTACAATAATCTGATTCTCGTCATTTATATAACGTAGTAACTAAAAATCTGAAAACTTAATCTTAAAGAATCTATGGTAGGATTGTAAGCGTGGAGTTGTTCATCATGTCAAAAGATGAGACAGTAACCCAAAGTAAAATTAAAAATAAAAGAACACAATTTAATCCTGACATAAGGATTAACCATATGATAATTTGTAATGATTATATAAATTGTATTAATTCCGACGACTAGTATGAGTAATTCATTATAGCGTCTTAGGAACACTTAAAAAGTTTGAATGTAATATACTTATATGTACTGTATATTACAACGAAACACTAGATGGTAATTGTTATGCATCAACTCCTTCTCGCATAAAATGCATTACCAAATGTCTTAAATTTGTCGTCATCGTGTATTTTAATTTAAAGGTTGTTCAAATCTAAATTTAAGTAAATAATTTTTTTAAACGTTTGGTAAGTATTCCTAATTTTACATCCACTTTGGAAATATAAAAGAATTTTATATGTAGTTTTAGGCCATAATCGAATATAATTATATCATGCAATATATATATAATATGTTATAACGCTTCATATTTCTTTTCTGCCAGTGTTGAAATTTATTTTTGTAATGTATATGTGGATAATAATAAAAGTGGTATTTTAAAAGAATATTTAGTGTTTCATTTGTCTAAAATTCAATAAAATCTTTCACCCTGGTTAATGAAGAATACAAGACTACAAGAATTTAAACAATTCTTAACAGTATTACGCATCTTTAAGAAAAATATGATTTCACTGTTATCCTAAAATAGATATTTTCTATAAACTAATTAGTAATTATTTTTCCTTAAGGCTGCAGACTACAAACCATCTTCCAAAAGCTAACAGTTTTTTCGTCTTTTTTTCATAAGTGAAAACAGATAATGAAATGAAATTTACTACAGTAATAGATAATGTTATTCTATATCCCAAAATATGAATCAAAAGTATGTTCAATGTTGCCGTCCATAGAAATTACACTGTGATCAGACTTGGAATTACCCAAAAAATAGGTTAGGGTAGCGACTAGAAAAATGAAATCAATTGTACTTGATGACTTATAATCTTGTCCTTGTTCCTTGTTAACTACTTTTTAAATAATTTTTAATTTATTTTGAAATAACTAGTTTATTTTGTAGTAACTTATGAAAATTATTACAAAATAAATACAAATATTACTAGTTCATTTTTCTAGTCTCTGCCTTAACCTATGTTTTCGGGTAACTCAAATTTTGATCACACTATAATTTTAATGGATAACAACCCTGAAAAATTTTTCGATTCATATTTTCGAATGTAGAATAACATTATCTATTATTGTGGTAAGATACCTTTCATTATCTCTTTTCCCTTACGAAAAACGCACAAAAAATTTAGCATTTGAAAAATATTTTGTTGTCTTAAACCTTAAGGAAAAGTAATTACTAATTAATTTATATAAAATATGTAATTTAGAATAACAGTGAAATTATATTTTTCTTAAAGGTGGGTAATACTGTTAAGAATCGCTTATATTCTTGTAGTATTTTATTCTTCATTAACTAGGCTGAGGGCTTTTATTGACTTTTAGGGAAATAAAACACTAAATAATCATTTTAAATATTACTTTTATTATTATCAACATATTCATTACAAAAATAAATTTTCACAAATGTCAGAAAAGAAATATAAAGCGTGATATCAAATTACATCCCCGATATCAGATATAATTATATCGCCGGTATCCAAACAACCGATATCTCTATATTAATTGCTTCATAATACGGAAGTAAATATATAAAGAATTAAAATGTTAAGTATTTGCGATGAAGCAAACTATCTCGTAGCACCGCAACATTTCATAAAAGTCAATGACTTCAAAGGTAAGAAAACTTAAAACGTAAGTTCTCCGTTTAGACATAAAACCATAGTTTCAAGATTTAAATGAAAACACTAAATTCACAGGTCAACAAAAAGGGAAAATGAATAAGAGGGCAGAACAGAAACAAAGCAAATATGTAATAACAAAAGATCAGTAATTATATAAGTCTTTTTAGAAAATGAATCATGTAACAAAGAAAAAATAGTCTGTGCCATTACAAAATTATACCTAGGAATTTGTAGATATAAAAAATAGAAATAACCATGTATTCCTTTTTATCATCTGATGGAGAGTTAAATTTTAGAAGTTTAGAAATTAAATCATTAAAAAAATATTTACAATATGAGAATTGAAATCATACAACAATATAAACATAATATTTACACTAACACATAATTTTAAAATTTTATATGTAAAGTGTAATATATTCAGCATATGATCATTTCTCGTAGCTGTTACTTACAGTAAAATCCTTTGAAAAACACACAATGATACAAAGTATGTTGACACCAATTCATCTTGATCCATTAATAATTTCCATGTCAATGAAGTGATCATGCATGAAGAGATACACATGCAGTACGTTAAGCATTATAATCTATTTCCTGTGAAAGTAAAATGCTTTATGTTGAAGCATATAAAGTATATAGTCACTAATAATGTGTTCCCGTGTAACTACGTATATTAAAAATTGTTGAAAAAGTGTTTTTTATTGTGTTCAGTTAGTACTTACTAATATGAAAATCCTGCGTGTATGTTCTACTATGGATGCTTGCTTTTCATGTTTTGTACAATTAATATAAAAGAAGAAATGTAGAAAGAATAATGACATTTAATATAGTGTCAAAACACTACGGAAGTTTGTAGACTGTTGTTAAAATCATTCAACGAGTTAGCTGAAGGAGAGTCCTATAATCTACAATTTATTAACGTATCTTAATGTATTGTATAACATCTGGCCACAATTATGCTTCCTTTTCTTTGTATATTTGGATACAAATCTGCATTCTTCTTGAAACGATTTATTTGAGGTCAAGCTTAACACAATGTTTACATAATATATTCAATATTTTACTCCACCCCTCTCGGTTGTTTCTGTTGTTTCTTAAGCTCGCATACAGGATAACGTGCCAGTCAATTGCTAGTAAGAAATCTCTGCATTTCCGAACTTGAACGACGTACGAAATTTAAACAGCTGTCGGTGTCATGATGATTTTCTACAACACTGAAGTAAGTTGTAAGAGTAGCGCTCACCATTACACTTTCCGTTTTAAGATTTGCTTGTTATTGCTCGCATTATTTAACTTATATATGTGACTCATCATTATATATATCTTTTTTCAGGTCTACAAGAAGAAGAAAGTTTTTATGGTGATTACATAATAAGAACTTTGGGCGACAAGTTAGGTGAGGTTGCATTCTTGTACTTCTTATCTAGGCAAGTCAAATTAAATTTACTTTCCACCTTTAGATAAACAACTTTAAAAAATATTTTTAGCAACAATATAGAGTGTCACTAAGAAATGTCTATAATTTTGCTTTATTTTAAGATCAACGATTAGGGTATTTATTACAAATTGTAAAAAACTTAGGGTGTCTCACTTTTATGTTCAATTTCCGCGAGGCTCTGTGTTATTTACAGTCTACAGATAAATTGAACAATTTTAATATAATGTAAACTGCTCAGTACTTCACAGATCTACAACACTTGAATAAATACATAATAACACACTTTGTATGTTGCCTATTCCTAAACTTCTGGTAAACAATAAAGTATTGTTCTAGTTAAGTACTTGTATTTTGCATTTCTTTTCTTGTCTTAAATATAATTTATATATATAGTAAAGTATTAAACTTTTTCCCCATGATGGTCGTAACTTACGAACTTATATCAAATTTTCACCTTCGTGCTCACTTATAAAGAAATTTCATGTTACGACGCAAAACATTTCGATATAAATTTGTTTCTCCCCTTAACCTTTCTTATCACCAATTTTACCACTCTTACTATATATATATATATATATATATATATATATATATATATATATATATATATACGTCGTCAGGCCTGAGCTTAATGAGTGGTTGCTCAAGTGACCATCACTTTATAGACAATTCCTACCTTAGAAACAATTTCTGTAGTAATTGGGAACGCTTGGTCGCTAAACAAACCTTCCTCCTTAGAACCAATTTGCAAGTAGTTTGAAACGTGAACACTAGATGATAAGATCGCAATACAATGTCTGCATATTCTAGAAATATGCAGGTTAGTGCAGCAGGTGATACTTATTTATTTATTACATATGTTTGTTTGTAACGTTGACATGTTTTCATGCATGAATTTTAATTATTAATGTCAGATTGTACAACGAACGTAGTAATCGTCTTTTAAAACACTTGTTCGATATAAGAAGCATGTCAGCCCCCTGAAATCCAGCTTATATGTATGTGCCTCGGCTAGTTGAGTTGAGTTGCTTTTTAGTTTGACTTCCCGTTCAGCAGCGAGACTATATAAGACGTGAACCTACTGATTAATGTGGAATACGAACAACATCAGCTCCCACAGGGGAGTAAACCAGAGTCTTCCACACCAGAGCCGCGTGCGCTAAACGCTTAGCCATGAAGGGGCTCGATCCTCGCATTTAGTATTGTCCTAAGAAAGTCATGTGTAGCATAGCATATCTCTAATATTATTATTCAAGGCCTACCTCCTTGTTGCTAGTTTCAAAGAACAATTGACTGATCTGCCCTAGTAGAGTGGTAGAGCTCTGGCGTAGCATTCGGGATATCCTGGGTTGTATTCCAGTGGCTGACCATGCTATCCAGGAGTTTTTCCTCACTCTAACCAGGTAATTCCCGGGTTAGCACCTTCAACGTAGGCCCTGGCCAACATCTTTCCGTATTCTTACCCTTCTTCAATCCCGGCCTGAGTATTAGATAACTAAAAGCCATACATGAAATTTCATCAAGAAGCAATGCTATGTTTTGTTTCTGTTAACATCGAATTATTTTGGCATACCGCCTGGCTTTCGTGACTTAGTAAAAGAATCCCGACTGTACAAAATTTTAAGAAGTATAAAAAATTTGTTGTAGGAATAGTGATTCTTTCACGTCTTTGATATGGCCTTGGAACACGCACGGATTGAATATAGCAAAGATAGCAAATTTTTGGTGATTTTCGATATGATATAATGGGGTACTTAAATTTCCTGTTAGAAGTCTGTGAATTCTTTAGTATCATTAGGAATGATAGCTGTGCTTGTGTTGATGATAACAATACTAGAACGGAAAGTTGTAGCAATCTCGAGGTCCCTATGATAAAACTTTGGAAGGCAAAAGCGCAGAAGAGTGAATTCAACCCATTCTGAAAACTCGATTAAAGGCGGTTGTCATCTTCCAGTGTTTGTGCCCATGAATTCATTCAACACTGGACACCGGCAAAAGAATATAAGAAGAGGATGACGGTAACGTGTTCAAAGTGAAATGCCTTTCTCTTTGCCGGTCCACGAAATTATTATTATTTTTTTTTTTTACTTATTTGGTACACATGAGACACTGAACACAAATATTAAGTGTAGGTGTGTTTGGACATCTTGTGTTTCATGTATTGTAAAAACTTGCTATGATAGTAACCTTTCCAGAATATATTTATAAACCGACACTTGATGACGATAAATATTCATCTTTATTTGTCTTTCTTTGATAATTTACTAAGTCTTTTAATCTCTAATCTTAATTAAGATTATCACAGTATACAGTAAAACTATTTGTAATAAGCTAACAAAATGTAAGAGTAAGAGGTGAAATATTATTAAGATAGGTTTTAGAAAAATAAGACAAATGGAACAATTACATTACAATAGTAAGCTTCTATGTCTTTGACGCCGAGACCTAGTGGCTGTTATAGCGACCTATTCATTGATGGCCAGTGGTGACCATGGGTGACCAAAATTTGACGAAAATCAATTCATATGTATTAATTGCAAGGGAGGTCTTCAAATGAAACTCAAATATAAGAATTCGTTTGTTCTCCGGTATGAGCGTGGTTGAGATGGTTCACTTGCGCTGTACGGCACACAAAAAGTGCAAGCGAGAAGATATACACAATTAAATAATAGCGATGATGATGTAGAAATCGTGATTAGTTATTTTGAAGAAATACGAAACATAGTAAGTAATCATATTTTTATACTGATTTCGATATATTTGTTACATTTCTTGGCATTTAAAGTGTCACACTTAAACTATATTGAACTATTGCGAGTTGGCAGTTTTGTTTAAAAAATCCATGAATGTAAAACCGTGCATAGATTCTCCTCGAGGTGTCGAGGCCCAATGTTGGCTTCATAGTAATTGTCAAATTTCATATAAAATGCAGTACTGTTTTACATTAAACAACAGCTCGTGCGTTAAAGTGGCACAATTACCTCACGTTGGATGGTGTTCGTTTCTGTGTGTGAACAGTGCCAGAAGACCCCTGATGAGTTAACACAAACACGATAAGGAAAGTTATTATCGTTTAAGAAGCTAATTCTCAGTCTCTCTTTCTCACTCTTTCTTTCTCTCTCTCTCTGTGTGTGTGTGTGTGTGTGATGTATAGCAAAGATAATTCAATTTTATAAGTGTCTTCGACAAAAAATCAAAGAATACTAAGGTAAATTGCGTATGTACTTTTCAGAACATGTTGCCCTGCACAACTAGAGCCCGGTATTATTCAGTATTCTAGTGGTATACTATCCTAAAAAACTGAAAATAGAATTCGGAATTGCAGATCTTGATTATCTTGGAAAATAATATTCATAAACTTATTTTCACATAAAATGTTAGATTGGCATGTCGACACCTTCGAGAGTTGTTCGATACTACGACGTAGCCTTACTTTGGCAACATATGGAAAAGGAATAACGCACGCATGAAAGTAAGAATTGTTCAGAAAGTGATTCTTATTGGTAAAGGAAACATCTAACATGCAGGAGACCGGGCTTCGTTTCCTGTCAGTTCATTGTTCAATCTTTCTCTGGTTATTTGAGCAAAGTTGAACGCAAAGTATATTGCCTTTATAATTACCAGTAATTTGATAAAATTTTAGTTGGCCTGTTTGTTATTTTTGAAGCCTGAATCCACTGATGTATGAAGGTCTTTAAATACTTCTCCACAGCTATCTATCTTGGACTCTCCGTGTTCAAGTTAACCCACACTTCTTCTTAATTTTCTGACACCATCTTATATTATCATGTTTACTAGGTCATTTCTTGACCCTTTTAATCCAATCAAGAGTGGCCATGAAAGTACACGAATGTTCTCCAAATGCTTATTAGCAAATAGTCTCTATTGTTCGCGTCGGTGCACGTGCTTGTTTAGAACATTCTGCATATGAAGAACATGTAATCTAAAATTTCTTTTTTTTTTTTTTGGAATGATCCTGAGAAAAAAAATTACGAAATGCTGACACATGCATTCATATTGAATAATCGTTGTTAGAACATTTTCTGCACAAACAAATCTGTTGGATTGCATTCAGGTGAAGACGGATAGGTAATTTTGGGAACTCTTATGTTGTCTCTTGTTGTGGAATTGCTATCTCTAATAATGTAAATGTGGTTACGCGAGGATTAGTTTGAATACTAGAAATAACGTATACACATGTTAGATATGGGAGTTTAGTACAATAAATCTATCAGTTGTAATAATCATGTTTATATTTGGTCTTCTAAGGTCATTTAGGAATAACTTGGAACTTCAGTATGTACTCCTATGAATGTAGAGGTACTCAGTTGTGCAAGCATGTTAAGAATAATTCTAGCACAGTTACGGATTATATGTACAAAAATATTTCGAATAATCTTTTGATAAAACGCTTTCTATATGGCTTAATCGTATGCCAAATTTTCATATAATTATTTTGAAATTATTATCTGGCTTATATGGATTAAGCAACTTTAATAAAAGACGAGATTTTGTGAATTAATATACATCGAATATATATACAGTAGTTGGCCAAAAGATCTAAAATGTTTGCAAAAGTGTGAAAATCATGCGTAGGATGTTGTAGGGGCCTCCTTTTGAGTCCAAAACAGCTTGGATCCGACGTGAAATGGACGTATACAGCTCCTCAATCGTGGTGTGTGGAATTTTGTACTATTGTTACTCCAATTCATGCTCCAGTTCCTTAGGGATGCTGGTGGAGGGTGATGAGACTGAACACGCCTTTCTACCTCAGGCCAGAATAGCCCAGTGATCCACCCAAGGACCCAGGGTGTGATAATTCCTGGCCATACTCCTCAAACCATGTTTTCGCGGTTTTAGCAGCGTGACAGGGTACTAATTCACCTTGGTAGATGCCATCACCATCAGGAAACAATATTTGTATCATGGATAGAAACTGGTCCCCCAAAATGGCCTCACACGCCTTATCATTCATCATTCCATGCAATTCTATGACGGTCCCTGCAGCAAACCACGACATCACTGCTCATACTGTAATAGAACCACCCAAATGCCTTACAGCTGAGAGCGGACAGTGTATATCATAGGACTGCGACGGTGTTCTCCAGACGTAAACGCGACCAGCTGTTGGAAACAAGTTAAATGTCGATTCATCGGACCACATTACGTGTTTCCACTGCTCATGAGTCAACGGCTTGGGGTCCTTGCACAACTGGATACGCCTCTTCGCATTTACTGATGTGACCAGGGTTTCGGCGATAGCGGCCCTGCAATGGATTTTCATTGTTTGAAGTTTCCGTCTCACTGTTTTCGATCAAACCGGGTTCTGTAGGCCCGAGTTGAGTTCAGATGTAATTTTCCTTGCAGAGGTCTTCTTTTTAGCCACTACATTCCGTTTTAATATGTTCCTGTCCCTATCTGACTGGATTGTCTTTCAACTACTGATGTGCTTTGCAGACGCCATTTGCCCATGAATTGTGTATGCCGTCGTGACATTGGAAACAGTGCCTTTCGATACCCGCACAATGTTCGAAACTGTTGCCACTGAAGCTCCAACAAGACGGGCACCAACGATCATGAATCTTGGGAAGTCTGTCAGGTTGCCCATTTTACCGCGCCACTTTCACACTACGACACTCACAGGTGAAGTAGTTACTGCTGACGGAAAAGGAAGGTCAACATGACAAATTGAAAATAAAAAAAAACTACCGGCAACGCGTGTTGTACAGTAGAAGGCCAAACTTACGTGTCCCGTAAGAAGTGTTTTTTGATTTTTGTACCCCCTATATATATATATATATATATATATATATATATATGGGAAGATGGTCTATTTAGTGATCGTTTTGGTACCTACTGATTTCTGCTGCTTACAATCTACAGGTGTAGTTTAGATTGTTTAAAAAGCTGGTTTCTTTTGGCTAATCGCTGAACAAATTAGATAAATGCATTGAATAGTATAATTCCTAGTATATTTCATTCGGTTAATAATTCCTAATATATTTTTAAAGAATTTCGGCTAGATTTCAATAGAACCACTAGCTCGCGATTAATGACAAACACATATTTTTTCATATAGCTCGATCCCATAATAAGGTAACTCACGAAACGTATCTTTACAATTTTCTTCACTCGAACTCTAGGGTTATTATCCTTTTTTTTCTTTTTGCTTCAGTTACCATGAATTTAGACTGTTGTTCCCACAGTAACTGATTTCCCATAAACTTCCACGTTTCCTATGCTATATGAATACGGTGAAAGCTATTCATATAATTCATCAAATATAACTCCTAACGCTACAGTGTATGAGTTTTTCAATTTATTTTTTTCGATTTTACATTGCAACTTAGTTTTTACCCACTACCAAAATTCAAGCACATGAGTTCTAATGGGAAAAATTACAATTACAACCCAAGCAGAGCATAGTAAATGCATGACATAGCCTTTTGAATTGTACTATTGCAGCTATATCAAGATATATAAAACTTATACAAATGTCGAAACCATGCAATGCAGGATTAAATGTGTGATACACAATTTTTTTATCCTAAGACAAAGGGCTTTCTTACGCATGCCACCTCTTACATGTAGGGAACACTACGTACTGCACTAAATGGTTGGGTTTTTTCAACGTCACTCATTGCTCGGCGCAAATGAACCATATATATATATATATATATATATATATATATATATATATATATATATATATATATATATATATATATATATAATTGTTTTTGGGAAAACCGGCAATAGAACAGAATGCCTTAAAGGTAGGAGGTAGCATAATTTCCATCTCTCTTCTCAAAAATAACATATTTCTTCACTATTGCGGTTTTACACGAAACCGAAGCTGATTAATTGGGATTTATTTTCCGAATTTATTTCAAACCCGCCACAACTGACGGTTTTCTTCATAAAAATGCTACGAACAATCCATCAAACATTGAGTTTCCTAGTTGGCGCGGTGGTTCAGTGGTAGGGTGTTCACCTCCGGTTCTTGGAATTCCTGGTTCGATCCCAGCTCGCGCCGTGGTGGACAAACACAGTGCTCCCGTTTCCTCCCACTTTCTTCATTCCACTATTTCATTCATTTCCTATCATCACCGTCTCCTTTAGCCTAACCGGCATAACTGTGGGACGTAAAACTAAGATTTCATTTCATTTTCATAGAGTTTCCTTAAAAACAATTTCAGGATTTTCAACCATGAGATGATTACAAACATCTTTTAGAGCGCATAATCATATTCCTTGGAGAAGTTCCAGAAGCAGGTATACACAGTAGAGTTTCAGGGCGAGTGTTTTGAGCCCAATGGATGGCAAGGACAATTTACTCACTAAAGATACTTATTTAAAGATCAGTTTATCTCTATTGGTCAAAAATAGCGTTATGTAATATATGGACAACCCATTAATTGATCTATTCGATTTCTTAAGCGGCATGTAATATCTAAGAGTGGTAGATTAGAAAATATTTTGGGAAGGATCTTTGCTGAGGAATACCTCTTTTTTTAGAAATGCAGGGATTTCTGAAACGGAGCGTATCAGATATAACATCATAGGAATGACTATATTCAGAGTTTTATTTTTATAGAAAATCGGAAAGTTGGAGAGTTCACCCCGAACAGAACCTTGTCCCGTAAATCCGCTACTGGTGGTCTGTGTTACAATATTATCACTTATATTTCTTCCTAGTTATATGAGTAAATTCTATTATTTCTTACTTTAGTTATGAAGCTGGTCGATGGTCGTGAAATAAAGAACATTGTGAGACAGGAATTTGTAACCTTTGCTAACTCGTTTGTAAACATTCATCCTAAGAAGAAACAGGAATTGACATTTGCTCATTGGTTGTGAAAGTTTACGTTAACAACTGGTTTCCAACCCCATTTGCTTGTACTGACCCAGAAATGGCATGCACGTTTTAGAAATTTAATAGAATATGAATGAGTCTATAAGGAAATTTCGAACTGTGTGATGAAAAATTTCTTCAGACACTTTCGTACCTATCAGAAAAGCTTGCTCCGCTTGCTTTTTTTATCAGGAAACTAAAAGGAAAAGTTTGGATGTTTTGAAACTATAAGACAAAGAAGAACCATTGAAACGTTCTCCAATTGATCTTGATGTTCTACTTAGAGAGAACTCGCAAAATTTTGTATTCAGTAACATCGTGATGTTATTCAAAATCCTGGATCTATTATCAGATTTTTTGCAAGCAGATGTAACTGTCTGAAAAAAGAACGAATCCTAGAAGAAAAGCAAGGTAATATCTACTTCACATAAATATATTAATGACGTAGCTGAAGTAAAAAAAAAAACTGAGAGTGTTGTTTTGTAATAGTTTATTTTTTAATTTTCATTATATAGTAGCAATATATTCACATATTTACTAAATATAATTTCTCTTGTAGCTACATATTATTATTAATTCAATCCTAGTTTTTAATGTAAACTTTAGAAGATTGAACCGACCCCTAAAAGTTAGTTCAAAAATCAAAGAAAAATTACATTAACTCCTTTTATGTGATGCCTTTTTATTAAAATGGTAAAGTATTTGAAAGCAATTTTTTTCACTTATTTAATGACACCTTAATATATATATCATTAAACCCTTTCAACGAATATTGATTAGAAAGAGGAGCGTAGAAAACTAAATACAAGGATACCGGATGATTGGGAATAGAGAATGACTAAAATTCATGAGAAACTACGGAATTTTTTACATTTTACTAAAAGGTGTTTCTAGGTTCAGCAATTCTATGAGTTTCAGGAGCACAGGCGAAGTATACAGACTGTAATAAAGTAAAAAAGAAACACTTCTTATCAGAACTCGACCATTAGGAAGATCTACATGAAAATGTCAAGACCTTATCGGAATTATTATAAAAAATCAAATATCAAGTAGAAGCTACAATCAGGTGAATATCAAGTGAAGAATGCTTAGTTGTGAAGTGCATAGAACAAATTATTTGGTGTATTTTTTGAAAAATATTTTGTAAGTTATTCTATGATAATTATATAGTTTTACTTTTTACATTGGGTTTATCAAATTTTTAAAAAAATATTATGTTATTATTGAAAATATTAAACTACTATGTGAAAGAATCATTTATAAAAAAATCTAAATTAACCACTTTAGTGTTCAGTTAAATCATTTCCAAATTAGAATTCGTTTACTTCTTATATCAGTACTAGCAGCGTTCACCCCGCTTCGCTGCGGTCACCCCGGAACGCAATAAACTTTGTTACTTAGATAATTTTTACTTTTTCGCTTTCAAGTGATATGATAAAAACCATAGAAGATTGCACTAATGTTAACATTATATCGCCTGTCATTTATGTTAACCCGCCCCGCTTCGCTGCGGTCACCCCAACCCGCCCCGCTTCGCTGCGGTCATCCCGGAACGCAATAAACTTTGTTACTTAGATAATTTTTACTTTTTCGCTTTCAAGTGATTTATAGCGCCTGTCAGTTATGTTAACCCGCCGAGTCACACGGTCATGCGGGTTGCATATAAATACGTTTATTTTTATACCTATGATGAACTAATAACAAAGGATTTGTACGTATGGACACCTGAATGGTCAATTATCTCAAGACACTGGTAATTGAAAATTAAAGTGATATGATAAAAACCATCTAGGGTCCACATCCTAACAACCCCCCAAAAATGAAAGAAATCGGTTCAGCCGTATTAGCGTGATGAGCGGACAAAGGATTTTTTCTACGTATGGACACCTGATTGGTCAATTATCTCAAGACACTGCTAATTGAAAATTAAAGTGATATGATAAAAACCATCTAGGGTCCAAATCCTAACAACCCCCCAAAAATGAAAGAAATCGGTTCAGCCGTATTAGCGTGATGAGCGGACAAAGGATTTTGTGCGTTCTCTTTTATATATATAGATTATCTGACATGTTATTATGTTACTCAGATTAATTTAGGTACTATAGTGTACGAAATAATATTCAATGGTACGTACTTTAACCGTATTATTTTTAATAAGTAATTGGTATTTTATATATTTAGTTATTTTCATTCATCTGAGTGTTATGAACATACTTTCTTTTTATCTAACGGCGATAAAGCTATTACTAATTATTTATCTTTTCAGAATTTTATTTGTATTACCTCTCCGTTACTTATAAATATTGAAATTTAGTTTAATTTTAATTACCTTATACTAAGGTAAATTACAAAAGATTACGAAACACTTTATTTAATTATTAGATTCAAAGGTAGTATTAAGGTTAAAACAAAAATTAACCTTTGAGTTAAATTGTGCTGACGAGTTGAATGGTGAAAACGAAATATGTAAAACTTGCTAGTAAAGTAAATATGCATTATGCCCATAGAAATTTCTTGCAGAATATAGGTGTCTTTGTTACTAATGCGAAGAGACAAATCATAAAATGACAAAAATTGACGCAATGTGTTAGGCATATTCGTATTAATTTATTTACCGCACAAGAACAAACATACACATATAAATGAATATAATAATTTCGTATTTTACAAATTACTAATGGCAACAATGATTTTTGTATAGCAGTGATATATATTATTGTAAGCATGATATTTTTGTCCAAAAAAAAACGGAAAGAAAGATTCTACTTATCGAGGCCACTTTCCATCTGAGATGTTTAAAATCTTTAATATCTTACATATAAAATAATAACTTACACCTGTTTCAATCCTTATATTATTGTGAGTGTATTCGTAGCCTATACAATACACCACTAGAAATGTTAGTTTAGAACTAAGTCACGTCTAGTACATACTATTGATTCAATTAAATAAATTAATTTCAGATGACTCAAAACAACAATGTGAAGGTAAGATATTTTAGTTGATATAGTATTCATTCCTGAACAAAACGTAAATTCATCTGCATGATACAACACGATAATCAATATATGATTGAGTACAATTAGCACCTCTCGTTTACAAACAAAAATGTTCAGGACCACTGTACCATTCAAACTTGAAAGGTGTATGATTTAAATATACTAGTGTTCATATTCCGTTTTTTCTCGTTTAAGATTTCATTGATACATTTATAATCTAAAAAGTTACATGATGTTTTCTATTTAGATATCGTGGAATCGCTTCTGTGCATATTAATGTCTGTTAAGCATAATTTGAAAATATACAACTTTTTACTAGATATTTAACAATATCTGAAATATGTGAATATAATTTGTATATGTATTTTGTAAGACTGGAAAAGAATTCCAAATTATGGTTATATCCCCATACACTGGCTGTAATCAAACTATATAAAATCAGTAAAAGCATTCACCACATATATCCTAAAGCACTAACTAACTGTAAATTCTTCTTATTTTCGTCTTCTGTCTTAAATCTTGTCCTCTTCGGACATCGATCATGTCATCGAATTCTGGGCATCTAAAGGGATGGAACATGGTTCTTGCAGTCTTGACATCGATCTTCTAGCATCTTATTGAGTACCCATTTAAATATTAATTGATATACGCAACGCTATTTTTTTCATTCTTCACATACTCACATTTCAAAATACTAAAAGTAAGGAACTTCTGTAGTCATGCGTTATCCAAGCAGACAGAATGTTACAAGTCTTGAAGATAGCAACGCGTTCCAAATTTCTAAGTATTCCAAGTTTCCAAGTGTTCTAGGTTTTAAAGTATTCTATCGATAGATTTGGATGCAGCATTAAAACCATGATAAACTAACTTCTAAGCGTGGCCAATGCTAAAAGAAAGTTCATCATTCATCTTTAAGGTGTTCTATCCACAATCTAGTCTCCAAGAAAAGTAATCGATAAAGATGTTACGTATGGACAGACGGACTAACAGATTCTCCGCCATCAATGGGAAAATACATTGGGAGGAATTGCTGATAGATGTTCCAATTTTCTCTGTCATAAACAAAAAATACGACACGGTTTACATAATCTAGATGTTCCTCTAAAAATAATCTTGTTGTAGCCAAGGCAATTTTAGCAGCTTCTAACTTCAGAAATTTAAACGCTCCACTGAAAATGTTAGGTAGTGCAATTGGGCAAAGATGATTCTCCAACATTAATTTAAAACAATTTTTATATGTAAAATCTTCTTGTTTGAATTCACGGGTCTAGATACCATAATTACATAATTAGCTGGTAAACGATAACAATTGACAATCTTCGCTCCTCCTAGCTTTAATGTTGATATTATAACCGCTACCAGGTTATAGAAGGATTTTTGTGGACACTCTGTATATTTCGTAAAGACAGTGATTATTATTTTCGATTTATACTTTATTCTGCAACGCACATAAGTTCTTTCTTTGGTGGGAATTGCTTCTTTCCCACACAATTGGACAAAGAAGTCTTTCATCGTTTTCTCATATATATGTTTAAAACATTGCTTTTGCTGAGAACATTTCAGTTAGTGACTAACCATTTCAGTGTTTCTCCCTGACTTATTATATGCACAGTATATATTCTGCAGTTATTTGGAACTGAATTAAGTGCTTTGTTTAATCACTTATGGAAACATTACAATAGATTAGAGAAATACGGGCTGACCAGATGTCCCAGTAGAAAAAGTGGCACCAGCCTCACAATTTTTGCAGTTCGTTATCTGTATTTTCTCGCGCCAGTGTTGTCGCCGTGTCTAGTGCATTGTGGGCAGTTGACTAAAATTAACATAAATTGTTTTCTATATTTTGTTTGTATGTGCATACAGGTGAGTTAACTGAGTGATTTTTGAAATGATCTGCCAACACTTTTAGTTGATCATTGCAACCCGTAGCTTGAGCTTGGATGCTCAGGGAGTTTGACTCCAGGTCTGGAAGCCGTAACCACGCATGTCGTGTCGAGCTTCAGATACGACTTATTGTGAAGGGGCACAAGCAATTTAGCCGGTGAAGGACGATTTCTTACGGCTAGCCTAACTAGTGAAGTCCCAGCTTCATAAACCTTGTGCTCTAAAAAGTTATATACGCGCCCTCCAATATCAGTATTCCACTGTGGAGATCTTCTTTTCGTTTATTTGCTGAAGATTCACCTTTACGCTGCAGGACTGTTCAGCGTAACAACTGGATTCATCGTGGGACGATCCAGACAACTTTTCCCCAGTGCTAATCCCCCAAGTGTGTCAAGGGTGTGAGAGAAGAATTTGTAGTGATATCTGAATCATAATCATATATATATATAAAGAGCTATATTACCCGAAAAGGGCAAAGCGTGATTTCAGCGACTAAAATTGTTATACATCCTCAGTGTTCAGTGTTGTGTCCATTCCTCTTCGTTATTGTTTTTAAATAGTGTTCTAATAAATAAGTATAGTGTTATTTAATCTAGTGTGTTTTCGTTGTTTGTATGAGTGATGTTTGTGTGCGTTATGGTCTGGATGACCGTCTGATCATCCGTGAGGGTTTCGAGACGAGACACCCGTACCTCTCGGCGCCTAATGCTCATCTCATTATTGAGACCGACGAGCTTTTTGGAAACGGTTTGTAACCTTTCTTGGAGAGGTCCTTCATCGTCCTGTCCAGGTAAGTTAAAGTATCAGGAGTATACTTATTGGTAATACCACGAGCCACGGACAGCGAACAGAATACGGAGTGGTTACAAATAAATGTTCGCCCGAACAGTGACCCGAACTCAGGACGGTTACAAATAAACGGAAGCCCGAACAGCGACCGTACTTCAGCCGGTTATAAATAAATGGCGCCCGAACTACCGACCCGAATCGAGACCGTTGGTGCTCGAATATTTATAAGATAAATATTTTAATATATCACTTCTTTTCCAGCTTAGAACCAGTAATCTGAAAAGAAAAAATGTCTTTAGGTGATTTTAATCATATTCTGTAGTGATAATATATTTTACGGTACGTTTTAAGTTTATTCTTGTTCAAGATGCCATACACACAAGAAGAACTAGCTTTATTTAATGAGAAACTAGATTTACTCTTACATAAAATGGGTTTAACTAATGAGGATATTAACAAATTAGTAGAAGAAGGGAGAAAGAACCATAATCAGTTGATAGAAGTTAGGAATGAAAATAAAGAGAATTTTGTCGAGCCTAATAATGAATCAGGTCAGAGTAAAGACACCGTACCGAAAGAATGTGAAAACGACCAGGAAATAGTAAATGCCGAAAACAAAACAGCGGAATGTGAACCCCAGTTACAGTCAGATGTTCATACTGGATACAAAACACTGGAATTTGAGCCTCAGTTAGTGACTGATATTCCTAGTGTAAACAAAATATTGGAATTGAAACCTGAGCTAGAAACTAATACTCCTAATGAAAAGGAAACGCAGGAATCTGAACTCCAAAGAGAGACAGGTAGCCTAAACAAACCTCGCAACAAATCTGGCAACGACTTTATCTATTCAGAATCTAGTGACGCCACTTGTAGTAGAAGTAGTGAAATCCACGAACATATGATTGTAGACGACAGAGGTCGTAAGCGCACAACAGCTGTCACAAACTACAGAGTAAAAAAGCACCAACGTGGTTACAGTTATAGCAATAGGCAAAGATACGCAGACCGGAGCGTAAACAATACGAAATTTAAAGGGAATCAGAACCAAGACCGCACTCGAAAGGTAGTAATAGAAACAGAAGGAGTCGTAAATCACGGCCACGTAACCTGAGTTATCATATATTAGACAGGAACCGCAATTTGTGTGACATTAAGCATAGATTTGTACATAGAGGTAACCGCTGTAGGAAGAGACGAACAAACCGTAATTATCAAAGCAGAAATAGTAATCATAGGAAAAGAAAAAAAAGTAACCAAGACATTGTATGCTGATACGAATTTTCTTTCAGGAAAGCAACGCATTTCTTTTAATCTTTCTTTCAACTGTTAGAAAGAACATGTACGGTATTCATTTTTCTTCCTTTTTGCTTTTAGTTTTTGATAGAACCTAGATACGAAAAAAAGAACTACGCATTGTTTTTAAACTTCTTTTGCTTCTAGCTTTTAACTGTTCAGCAAAGAGCAGATAACACGTTTTTCTTTCTTTATTTTGATAAGATAGTCGCTGCATTTTTGAACACCTGTGTTTATGGTTACGAATAACAGGTGATATACAGCTGATTAATTCTTTTCCTCTTTTTGTCTTTGCTCCGTGTAGCACTTCATACCTCAGTCAGCTGTGCATTTGTGTTGCAAACCTTATCACTGACTTACTATTAGTTTAATGTCATTAATTTTTTCTTGTTTTCATTTCAGATGTTTGAATTTAGATTTTTTAGTAAATAATTAACGTATCACATACGTAGGGGAATTGCATTTCAAAAGCAATTTGAAATCTTGGCGAGATTTCCGTACCCCCAGCTAGTGGGAAGATGTTTTGGCGTTATAATATATATTTTTATTGTATTTTAAAATTTTAAAAATTCTTTTACGATCCCTTCCCACTTTCGAAATTCTTAAATATGTTATTACGTGTTATTTACAATTAATGTTTGATTTTTTTTAAAAAAGAAGAAGAAAGTATCGATATGCCCAGGATAAGAAAAATTTTAGTTCTTAATTATATATACGGTACACTTGTATATTTATCACTGAAATTTAGTAGGTAATCTCATGCGTAGAATATGAAACTTTACACCTATAGTCAATGTTAAATTTCTTTTGTAGTGTTAATCTTAGATTTTCGTTTTCATTTTGAAGTGTTTACTGTAATTTGATTGAACCTCATTTACGTCATTTACCCGATTTTGACTTTATTTGAATTTCCAGGATGTGACATGATATATTTCGTTGGAAGAGAAAAGTTTAAAACGGAAATTAGGCTAATCCTTAAACGAGTGAAACATGCATTTCCTCGTTGGTTATTAGTATGGGCAGGAATTTCATGTGAATAGCATATTCTCCGAACTAACGCAGTAATCTTTTTATTTTAGAACAAATTATATGGATAGATACTATGATGTTGAACGGTCATTTTTCTCCCATACTAATATCTACGAGGAAATATGTTTTTCTATATTTTCTTGTAATATCAGATTTATGTTCATTTAGTGTTTTTTTAGACCACAGAACAACCGTAGGGAAACTTTTTTGGGTAAAATATTTTATAGGGATAAATATATTATTTTTTCAGGGAGGCAAATTTCCTGGAATTGCAGATCTGTTTCAAAATGGATGTGGCTAATGCATTGGATATTCCGTAGCTAACTGTATTTTCGCGATCAATCGCAAAATATACTTTTTCATTTCTTTTATTCCTTCATAGCAACCCTTAACTAAACATGTGGCTTCTTCGGTAATTTTTTTTCAGTATATTTTATTGTCTAGTAGTTTTCCAGTGAATATTCTAATGTTTATGAATCGTAATTATATGATGAGTTTTAGTATGTTAGTACGTTGTAATGTTTTTCATATTGATTTTGGAAAAATTGTATTTTAGTTACAGTATGTGTCTAGAAACTATTTGAATTCGATATAGATCTCGAAAAATAAGCTTATTTTTTGTTTCCGGCACCATGAAGCGTAACGTTTTATTGCCTTGGGGCCGCGGTGGCTCAGTGGTAGAGCGTTCACCTCTGATGCTTGGGGTCCTGGGTTCGATCCCAGCCCCCGCAAGTGAACTTTGTGGTGAACAAACAACGTGTGAGTGTGTATCCTCGGAGTTCTCCTGTTTTCTCCCACTTTCTTCATTCCACCATTTCATTCATTACTCATCATCACCGTCCCCTTTACCTCACCGGCATAACCGTGGGACGTAAAACTCAAAGATTTCATTTCATTTTTTTAGTATTGCCTTGATTTCAGCAATATCCGATTTGTATCCCAAATCCATTATTACATATATCAGTAAGAGTATGCCAGATGTGTGTAAAGAACATGAAGAATTGCAACGAAACTTTGCGTATGGACAATACAAAAAAATAAACGGATACGGGTTTCTTCATTTTCTGCAGACAAACGGTTTTAGGTGGGAAAAGCTCCCACCCAAAATTTTGAAAGTTGACGCTCGTAAGGCAAAATAACGTGAAACTATGTGAATGAGATTCTGCATAGATCTTGTAGACAAAAATGAGGGAATACGCGTTTCGTATTTCCCTGGAAAAAAGGGTTGTGTGCGCACTGACCCCTCCAAACCGTTGATCACGAAAAATCATAAGTGCTATTGACAGTATGTCAGATGTGTGTAAAGAACATGTAGAATTCAACATAACTTTGTGTATGAACAACAGACTGAAATTTAATGAATGTTGTTTGAATTTTCGGGGGGAAAACGCTTTTTAGTGGCAAACGCCCCCGTCCAAAATTTGAAAATCTGACCCCGAAATGCAAAAATGAGTGGACTGAAGAGAATGAAATGTGCACAAATATTGTAGAGGTAAGATGAAGCATTACGCGTTTCGTACTTTCCTGAAAGAAAAAAAAAAACTGTTCAGTGGACCGACGCGGTGAGTGCGAGAGGAGTACACTGAAGCAAATTAATTTGTATGTAGATATTGGATATATAAAATATGGCCTTTCGTGTTTCACAAGTGTCGTGTTCCCCTTTAGATTAACCGGCATAACCGTGGGACGTAGATCTCAAAAACTCACAAGTGTCGTGTCTCCATGCTGTTTCTTCAAATTTGGCAGATCAATTACACGCACAAACAGTATAGCGTATTTTATAGTATTTCAGGAGGCAGCTTCAATTCTTACAATGTTTTTGAGCATAAACAAAAACACGTGTCGATTTCTTTCCAGTTTGCTCTTGATCTACCAAATGTGAAGCAAAACAGATAGTGATACTTGAGGAACTGCATGGCTTATTTTACTTAGGGTCTATATAATAGGTACACACAATTTCATTTTCCTCGATCTACTTCTTCCTTCGCTATTACGGTAGTTGTTCCAATACGAAGTTTCGTTGCAATTCTCCATATTCTTTAGGAACTTCTGACGTATGCGTATTTGTTTCCTCGTTGCCTAAAGTGCCTTTACATCACCGTGACGGACACGAGACCTCGCGGTACTCCAAGAAAGTGATGGTTGTATAAAACATTGTGATTAATTTTGAAGAGCTTTTATTTTGACTAGGGAATTAACATAGGTACAGGGAGTGTACACACAGATTTGAAGCATCAGTGCACTGTCATCTTTGAAAAGATTCGTATTCTCATTTTTCTATTTATTGTTTTATATGTTAAGTTAAACACCACAAGAAGTATCACTGGTATCGTAGATCATATTACTTTTTAAAATCGTGCCTGTAACGTGTTGTCAAAACATTTATCTCCAGACATGATGTAGAGAGAAGAGAAAGAGATACATCTGTAATATATGTATATGTGTTTTATGAAGTAAATGTAGAAATTACGTAGTTAAAGAACACGTAAGAGAGTGAAAGGGAGATACAGAAGTCTGAATTTTCAGAAACGTCCTACATAGGTGAAAATATAGTTAAAAATTGCAAAAGGTACCACGTAATTTATCTTTCTTTTCTTATATTCCAGTATACTTTTTTCCCATCCAAATATCTCTATCCAGAATTACGATATACAAGTGAGTAGAGAAACATTTCCATATGAAGGATTAAATTAGAAAAAGAAAAACTTTTGATTTGGACTAGTTTTAAACTCACAACGCTTGAATCCATGAGTCAATGTTCTTCCGATTGAGCTAAAAACTGCTGTTGAAAAGACTCATTTGTAAAACTACCGGTTGATGAATGGTGTGTATTAACGAAGTTGGACGAGATAAATGCTTCATATATCTATTGCCATAATAATAATAATAATAATAATAATAATAATAATAATAATAATAATAATAATAATAATATGTATTTTAAAGTATTTTGGTATCGTATTGTTTATTATCATATATGTAATTTTAATTAAATTATCATGATGGAAGTAATTACGCATTCGCCTGTTGTTTTCTGAAATAAATAAATAACTAAATAATAATAATAATAATAATAATAATAATAATAATAATAATAAGAAGAAGAAGAAGAAGAAGAAGATGATGATGATGATGAAGAACAGAATTTTAAAAGTCGCATTTGTTAAAAGTTTGTCTTGCGGAGTAAGTCCTAATATGAGGTTTTAATAAATATAAATGTAAGCGTGGCAGAGTTGGCGTGGGTCAATGAAAACTTAATCCACGACCCACTGTCCCACCACCCACCATGACCCACTCTGAACATCCACACACTGTGACCCACTCTGACACTCCATGACTCTGTATCCAGTATGACCCACTGTGACCCACCACCCAACATGGCCCACTGTGACCCACCATGATCACCACCCACCATGACCCACTCAGATCCACCACCCACTATGAACCACTGTCATGCACTGTGACCTACTCTGACTCACCAAAATCTCGTCATCATCTCTTACACATGATCCACGGCCTCTTCTACTGACTAAAGTGTTTACACTAGTAATAAAACAAGACTGTGAAATTGTCACTAATCGGAGTTTGAAATCATACAGTCAATCGCTCAAGCACCACTCTGTTACAATAAAGGTGGATCTGACCTTTACGATATAGAATGGTAAAGTGTGTGTCAGTGAGGAAATTGAAGCACTTCGAGATGGGGGGATTAGTGTGTGCCTAAAATATAGTTGTACTAAGAGAGTATTCTTGCGAGTGTTAATTTCTCAACACATCCCAAAAGAAACTTCTATTCACAGAAAAAAACTTCTCTACAATATTTAAATGGTTATGATTTCTCAGTTCACATTATTTTTCTCCAAAAGACTTGAAAAATCAGTTTTGCATAGCGTATAACGGTGCTCGGGTACTGTCTGTAACAGCATCTGCATAAATTATCCTTATAATTGTTATTTGTTTAATCACTAAAACACCACGTTAAATTTAAGTTACAAATATGCATAGTTGCTATTATTATGAACATTTATTCAAAGTATTTTACCTTATAGTTTATAAAAAGGAAAGAAGAGACTTATTAAACATTAGGTACAAAGTTGAATATCACAAATAAACCGTTTGTAATACAAGTATACATTTTCTATAACTCGTAATTTACCACCTTAAGACAAATCTGAAATTGGGTTTATTTCCTGTTATCCTCCAGAACTTTTTCATGGCAAATCACCCGCAGCAGAATGATGTCCATCCTTCACCCAAGAAATAACTAGCTTGTCTACTTTGAGCTTGTATAGCGGTGGGCCATTAACATTGATGAAGGGGGACACGGTGGCTCAGTGGTAGAGCGTTCACCTCTGGCGCTTGGGGTCTCGGGTTCGATCCCAGCCCCCGCCAAGTGAACTTTGTGGTGGACAAACACCGTGCTCGTGGGTTTTCTCGGGGTTCTCCCGTTTCCTCCCACTTTCTTCATTCCACCATTTCACTCATCTCTCATTATCACCGTCTCCTTTAGCCTAACCGGCATAACCGTGGGACGTAAAACTCAAAGATTTTAACATTGATGAACAACAAGTTAGACAGTGTTTGAGCACTTAGTCTTTTTCTAATATTAGTCATCTGTAAATTCATAAGGGAAAATCCCCATTCGCACTCGGTCATGGATATTGGTAGTACTTAGCAATCTTCGTGTTAGACTTAAGTCTGTTAACGATTTTTCTAGGTCAGTTTGAAATACTCAGCAAGAAGTATTTCGCCTCCCTATCACCATACAACATCTTTTCCCTATCGACTATGTCAGTTGCCAATTTCGACTCATAGAGAACAAAAGCTTAATCTGCCACACCTTTGATAGGGAATCTTGTGCATAAATTATCAATTAAAGCCTGATAAACTGATGAGTTTTTATCTGTTTATAATCTTTTTTACAAATTTAATTTTTGTAATTCCACATGAAGGTTTCATGTCATTACCAAGTTTTCTCCCCCCTAGAAGGCAAAAGGGAACGAGGTTCCAGAGAAGTGTTCAGAGGTGTCTGGGAATTTCCCCTCTTCTTCCCCTTCAATTGCCACACTGCTGTTTGTTACGGACCAAATTAAGATGAATTTCAATTAAATTATCATAGATGATTATTTCCTTGTTGAATTATAGATACTTTTCAGTGGAATAAGGGATGAAGTTTGAAAGTCTCAAATCAAGGTAAGGAGACCAACGTGAACAAAAAAGTGTAAATTTCCATATAATTATGCATACAATCCAAATTTAAAATTTCCGTGTACTTAAGCTTACAGTACAAATGTCATGTCTATTTTGTTCATAACTTTATGGTTTGGTTGCCCTGTGCTGTAAGCGCTCCATATAATAAGCATAAGCTTCAGAAATTATTATAGTAGAAAGCAATGGATATATGAAGCGAAACACCTTTTTTTGTTTCTGTTTTTTTCTCAACTAATATCGATCGTTTTTGATTACTTTTACAAATCAACTCACTTCCAATTTTCCAAATAGAGAAAGTCCCCCCCTTCCATAAAGGAGAATTTTTAAAAAAAATGCTATGACACACACTGTTTATTTTTAATAAGGAGCTAATACACTGAACGTCAGCTTCGTAAGTTTGACTGCTTGCGAAATACTAATTTTTTCCCCGCAAAAATTCGGATCCTCACTACCTTCTTAGGATATGTATATAATGAAAATAATATAACATTCCTGGTTGGATTAAGGCCTAACAATATACCAAAATCAATTCATTTGACTTTCCAATTTGCTCGTTATGATCAGGCACACAAAGTTACATTTAATATTTATATAATAATTTATATTTTACAGTTATTCAAAAATGTATTTTTCCAGTAGTTAGCTCATCTAAAAACTGACAGGCCTCGAAAGCCAAGTGCTAGTATAAATCCTATTACTATTATTACAATTTCAAATATCAAATCCAAAAGTTCCTGAAGTTCCTTTTCAACTTCGATATAGCCTACTCACCACAGGTAAGTAGACATAAACAAATGGAAAACGAAGGGAAATGAATGTCTTGAAAGTAATGCGGAGACAACTTTACCTGTCTTCAGAAGATACAGTCTACAATGCAGTAAGCAAAGTGAGTCGTTTGTCAGATTGAGTCGGTGGGTCGCAGTGGGTCATGGTGGGCGGTGGGTTTCAGTGGGTCGCAGTAGGTTACGGTGGGTGGTGGGTCGCAGTGGGTTATGGTGGGTGGTGGGTCTCAGTGGGTCAGGGTGGGTGGTGGTTCACAGTGGGTCACACGTTGTTGATCCAAAATCCACTGACCCACCAAGAAAAATTGACCCACTTGAACCATTTGGTAACTGACCCACCGAAACACTGACCAACTCCACCTCTCAAGCGTGGTTTATCCGTGCGTGCTGCTCAAACTCCACCACTCACTACCATAGTCCCATAGGGGTTGTACGAGTATGGTACAGTAGCCATACATCCTCCAAACACGAAGTAAGTTTCGGTTTGAACCTATGCGTATCCTAAGGGGGAGGAAAGAATTCAAAGAAAGAAAAGTGGTTTAGTAATTATAGCAAAGTATAATATCTCATGAGGTGAGGTGGTATAAAGTGTAGCGTCCCTTTCAGCTGCGAGTCTATATAAGCCATGGTTCTACAATTTAATGTGGAACCCGATCTAGACCACACCCGCCGGAAATCGAAACCCGGCTATCATGGGGAACCCAAGGACAGTAAAAATAATCGAAAATAAACTATGGTAATGTCAAATTCATAGCTTTTGAGGACAGTGACATGAATTATGATACTCCCGATATCGTTCGCATCAAAGTTTAGCATTATCGGCATATGGGTTTAATGGGAGGGGTGAAAATTTAAAAAATGTATCGAAAGATATGAGTATCTATTCAATAGTTTTCGGGATCGCTGAAGTGGATAATGATACTCTCGATAGCATTAAGCCCAAGGCTTTTTCTTCGTTAGCGGCAAGTTTATTCATTTGCTCCTGCTAGAAATCGATCCGTACTATTTCATTACGATTCAAATACGTATTCTACTGGGAAAAACTAATGTGAAATATATCTTTGAAATGTAAACCCATTCTCCCCGTGGAACACCGCGTACTTCAATTAGTAAACAAATAATTAAGAAAGAATGAGTGTATTTAATGGAAATAGACATATGTATTTTTGAATGTTATATATGAATTGGTAATTGATGCTTTATCTAGTAGAAAATGGTGCACCAAGGATATCGAGAGATCAGTGAGAGAGGTTGTGATTGCAGGCAGCTCCGGAACGCAGTGAAACGTGACGACATAGGAATATAAATTCAGGCTTTGCGAGCGAGGATAGGCTTGTGGTATGGCAGAGTATGTTTGCGGAGTGCCAGCACACAATGTGAACGAACTGCCTCAATTGGGAGTGTCTATTTCATGGGAACAGTAATTGCCGTGTTATTGATAATTAGTGGTGAGGAGTTAAACCCAGGCCCGGTCACACTGGAAGATGTTATCTCTAAATCGATGACATTGATAAGAAAATATCAAATCTTTGTACAACAACGAATGAGTTAGGTAAACGGTTAGATAACATGGATGATGAATTAAGAACATTGCGAAAAGAAAATGAACAACTAAAATATAACTGGAAATAAGCCAAAAACAGATAGATAATCTTGAAAATTTCTCGCGCAGAAACAACATAATATTCTACAATATTGAGGAGCACGAAAAGGAAACTTGGGAAGAAACTGAAAATTTAATCATTACTTTTATTAAAAACAGACTCCAAATTGAACTGAACCCTCTTGATATAGACCGAACTCACAGAATGGGTAAGGGAGCTCACAAAATGGGATCATTGTTAAATGTGCATACTACCAAAGGAAAAAGGTCATTCTGAAAAATGCATATCGTGCCAAGGAGACACCTGTGCGTATAAGTGAGGATTTTTTCTATAGTGTTAGAGCCAATAGAAGAGAACTCAATGAATACCGGGTTCAAGCCAAGGCACGCGGACGAAGGTTGCGAATACAATTCGATAAGTTGTATATTGATGGGAAGTCTTATACTATCGAGGACCTACGAAACACAGATGACAAAAATCTAAGTGATGCAGTTGGTGTGTGTTCAGTGAGTGTGAACAATGGAGACGCTTCAAAGAATTCAGCAGTTGTAGGTGCTTCTTGTAGCGTGTGGTCACCTGCAGAGACTGTGGGGGTGAGTGATGAAGAGTTTCCAGCTTTGAGACAAACAAGGAATGCAGCTCGAAGAGGGGGAGCTCAACCACGCCCTGGAGGAAGAAGCATCCCTTGACAAACAAGGGAGAATGACCTTCATCAAGGTAAGACTTCTCAAAGTGAGTGCAGTGATGTGTTATGTAATAATGACAGCAAGTGTGTTTTAGATAATACAAAAAATGATAATTTTCTAATGTATTATATGAATGCGAGATCACTTAGAAGTATAGCATATGAGTTTTCCAGCAACATTTCATTGAACAAATATGATATCGTAAAAATAACAAAGACCTGGTTGTCTTGTGATTATTTTGATTCAGAGTATTTCGATAATAGATACTTCGTGTATCGTAAAGATTGGTACTATAATGCAAGTGGTAAAACAAGGAGAGTGGGGTGTTGCTGGTAGTACAGAACCTGGAAGTGAGTCAAGTGGCTGTTACTGACCAGAGCCCAGAAGGCATTCTAGTGAAAACTACGGTTAATTACAAACCGCTTTATATCTGTGTTGTGTATTTTGAACAAAATTCAGATCTATCCTTATACGAATATTGCCAATAGCAGGCAACCCAAAAAACTCGGCGGTTGAGTTGGTTGCAAATTCGGAAGTCGTTGGACTAAACCTCAATTTGTGCAAACTACAAATAAGAGAATAAAACAAATTGTTAAGAATGACAATTTTATTGTTATGACGGAGTTGGATGATATCAACACTTACAAAATAACTTACTTAAGCAGTTCAAACAACATGAATGGTAAGAAACAGATATAAGATGAAAGCATTTCTCTCTTTTCCCCCTCACAACCCAAAAAAGAAACTCATTAAAAGAAAGAGTTATATAATATAAAGGTTTCATATAAAAGCCCAACAGCACAAAAACAAATAGTTAAAGAAACAAAAAAAAAAAAGACAAACACAGAATAGGGGACAACAGTGGCGTAGCAGAATTGCGGCCCTCCCATGCACGCTAAAGAAATGGGACCCTAGTTGTGAACCCCATTGTAATAATAATAAGAATTATTATTATTTTATTATTATTATTATTATTATTATTATTATTATTATTATTATTATTATTATTATTATTATTATTATTATTATTATTATTAAAAGGTCGTTTCCTTTTCAAAATCTCTGACTCTGCATAAGAGCATGAATGCATATAGCGATCATGTGTGCACGTTTTGTCAATGAGCGGTCACAAAGGCCAAAAGGGGTGGAAATCTCCAAGAGAGAGAAATAAACAAACTTTTTAATGGTAAATTCTACGTCAAAGTTCGAAGCACTTGATTTTGCACGTGATGTTTTGTTTACTTGTTTAGGGAACAGAAAAGTTCTGGCGCCTAAGAAATTACACCCTATAATATTGCAAATTTGCTAGTGGATGTATTTACATTGCAATTTGTGGTACAAAAGATATTATGATTAGAAAACAATATTGTAAAAAGTAAGTTTAATTTCTTCATCTATCGCAAGTCTTAGGGGTCCCTTCTACTCCGCTGCCCCCCAATAAAAACATCGAAAATTTATAATGATATATTCATGTACATATATTCGCGATATCGAATGTTGATATATGATAATATAGATATCGAGGATAGCGATGTATAAACATATCACAGGCTCAGGTCCAAGAAGTGATACTTGAAATTTACTGGAATCAACAATCAAATTCTAAATCAGTTTTCCATTTCCGTATTCAATGTTGAAGGGGAAGGGTGTAAACCTGAATAGAAATTTTAAGAAAAGCAAATGTTAACATAAAAGTAGGTTTTCCGTCTCCCCTTGAATACAAAAATTAACAGAAAACTATTACTGTAATTTAACTTTTACTTCTGTTTCTGATTGTTATCACAAATCAGCGACAGTACGCATACTTTACATGGTATACCAATACACTCTATAACTTTTCACAACCAAGCAAGCCGGAAGATGAATTTCCTGTGATATTAAATTGGAATGTTCTATAAGTACATTTTATCAGGCCATATTTCTATCAGTACTTTGGTAAAGACTAACAGCTACAAGGCTAACAGAACTAGAAATTAGAGATTTCATTCCTTTTTTGTCTCAGACTAAAAGACTTCTGCATTTTCCTGAGATTTTCGTTTTCTTAATATAAGTCCCTTATCCTAGGCTAGTTTTGGCTACCGCGGTTTTGAAGTAATCGGTAAACGAGAAAGTATAGTTTGACGACTCTCAACTCTCGACAGTTTGTGAGAAGATATTTCATAGTTGATATTGTTATTTCTTCGTTACAAAAACACTTCTAGTTGACTCTATTCGTGGTAAAATACTGAACTTTACAATTATACAATTATTACAATTATTGAAAAACGAATAATTATTTTTAAACATAAAAAGTCGTTACAGTTCAGTAGAATGCAGTAGTAGATGGAAATGAATGAAAATATTGTTAACTTGTTGAGATGTGCATTCTGGTGTCCAGAGGCGGATTTACGATGGACTTCTGGGGTCTCGGTGGTTGATAATACTCCAACTTAGAGCTACTTTTAAGAGCTCCAAACTCTGGAATGGGTTTTATTTATATATAAAATAAGAAAGATTCCATTTCTGGGGGACAATCGCCATGATCGCCCCCTGAATCCGTCCCTGCTATTGTGTCGCAGACTTTGAAGACATTTAGTTCATGTATGCTTCTGACAATGCTGATTAGGGATGGACACATCTGGATAATTTTTTATTCTGACATCGGATAGATAGTTATCCGGATTTGCAATATCCGGTTGACGGAAAACAAAACGGATGACGGATAACGGACAATATCCGCATAACGGATAATATCCGAATAAGGGATGACGTATAAGATCCGTATAACGGATAATATCTGGATGTCGGATATTATCCGGATAATGGATTTCTCCGGATAATTTATAAAATTAGGATAACGGTTAATATTTGGATAATAGAACATTCGGATAACTGATTACATCCAGATGACGAGTAAAACATAATATCCGGATAAGGTATATGGTTTCAATAAACATAATAGAAGATGGACGTATCACTCTTTTCTGCTCATGGAGTTATTAAAAGACGATCATCCGGTAGTGGTCTTTACCATTCAAAGATATTGCTTCTTAAAATGTTTTCTTGTAACTTCCAATTTTCTTGTTCTTGTTGTAGGGCACGGTGGCTTAATGGTAGACCGCTTACTTTGGTACGTGGGGTCCTTATTGTTTCGATCCCCGGCCAAGTAAGTATGTGGTGGACAAGACGGAATCAGTGTGTTTTGTCAGGGTACTAACGCTTCTTCCCTCTTTTCTTTCCACCAATCCCTCTATTATCACTGACTTTATTTTTTGGGTACGGTGGCTGAGTGGTAGAGTGCTTCCTCTTGTCCTTGGAGTCCTTATTTTCGTTCCCCAGTCAAGTAAGTTGTGTGTTGGACAGGATCGTATCCGTGGGCTTTCCCAGGGTACTCCCGCTTAATCCCACATTTTATTATACCAATTCTTCTATTATCATTGACTTGCTTCAATCAATTGGCGCAGTATATCAATGGTAGAGCGCTTCCTCTGGTGGGCCAAGTAAGTTTGTGGCTAACAAGATCGTATCCGTGGGATACTCCCGCTTCCTCTCACATTTCATTCCACCAATTCTTCTATTGTCATTGACTTGCTTCAATCATTGGGCGCAGTATATCAATGGTAGAGCGCCTCCTCTGGTGGGCCCAGTATGTTTCTGGTGGACAAGATCGTATCCATGGGTTTTGTCAGGATATTCCCGCTTCCTATCACATTTCATTCTACCAATTCTTCTATTATCATTGACTTGCTTCAATCCTTGGGCGCAGTATATCAGTGGTAGTGCGCTTCCTCTGGTGGGCCAAGTAAGTTTCTGGTGGACAAGATCGTACCCGTGGGTTTTATCAGGGCACTCCCGCTTCCTCCCACATTTCACTCCACCAAATCCCCTATTACCATTGACTTGCTATAATCACTGGGAGCAGTATATCAGTGGTAGAGCGCTTCCTGTGGTGGGCCAAGTAAGTGTCTGGTGGAGAATATCGTATCCGTGGGTTTCGTCAGGATACTCCCGCTTCCTCCCACATTTCATTCCACCAATTCTTCTATTATCATTGGCTTGCTTCAATCATTGGGCGCAGAATATCAGTGGAAAAGCACTTCCTCTGGTTTGACAAGTAAGTTTCTGGTGGACAAGACCGTATCCGTGGGTTTTGTCAGGGTACTCCCGCTTCCTCCCCCTTTTCATTCCACCAATTCTTTTATTATCATTGACTTGGTTTAATCATTGGGCGCAATGGCTCAGTTGTAGAGTGCTTCCTCTGGTGGGCCTGGTATGTTTCTGGTGGACAAGATGGTATCCGTGTTTTTTTCAGGGTACACCCGCTTCCTCCCACATTTCATTCCTCCAATTCTTCTATTATCATTGACTTGTTCAAGCGTTGGGCGAAGTGCCTCAGGAGTAGAGTGCTTCCTCTGGTGGGCCAAGTAAGATTGTGGTGGACCAGATCGTATCCGTGATTTTGTCAGGGTACTTCCGCCTCCTTCCAATTTCCATTCCACCAATTCTTTTATTATCATTGTCTTGGTTTAATCATTGGGCGCAGTGGATCAGTGGTAGAGCGCCTCCTTAAGAGGGCCAAGTAAGTTTCTGGTGAACAAGATCGTATCCGTGGGTATTCTCAATGTACTCCCGCTTCTTCTTACTTTCCATTCCTACAATTCCTCTATTTTCATTGACTTGCTTCAATCATTGGGCGCAGTATATCAGTGGTAGAGCGCTTCCTCTGATGGGCCAAGTATGTTTCTAGTGGACAAGATCGTATCCGTGGGTTTTGTCAGGGTACTCCCGCTTCCTCCCACATTTTGTTTCATCAATTCTTCTATTATAACTGATTTACCTTAATCATTGGGCGTGTTGGCTCAGTGATAAAGCGTTTCCTCTAGTTGGCTAAGTAATTTTTGGGTGGAGAATATCGTATCCGTGGGTTTTTCAGGGTACTCCCGCTTCCTCCCACATTTCATTCCACCATTTCTTCTATTATCCTTGACATGCTTCAACCATTTATCGCAGTGTCTCAGTGGTAGAGCGCTTCCTCTGGTGGGCTAAGTAAGTTTGTGGTGGACAATATCATATCCATGGGTTTTATCAGGGTACTCCTGTTTCTCCCCTCTTTCCTTTCCAGCAACTTCTCTATTACGTTTGGTTTAATCACTGTGCGAGGTGACTCAGTGGTAGAGCGCTTCGTCTGGTGGGCCAGGTAAGTTTGTGGTGGACAAGGTCATATCCATGGGTTTTCTCAGGGTACTCTCGCTTCCTCCCACATTTCATTCAACTAATTTCTCTATCGTCATTGACTTGATTTAATAATTGGAGATGTCTTGTTCCCTTGAGGATTGAGGTAATGTCAAAAATCTGATTCGGTTTCAAGCATTTGGGTTGTGATGTAAGCCTTTGCTGTGGTTCAGTCTCAGTATTTTATTATGCAAGATAAAACCATCCATAAAGCTATAAATGTTATTCTATCTTGCGCAACCAAGTATTGAGATTGAGCCAATTCGGAAGCTCATTTCTGGCTCTTTGAGGCCAGGAACCAATTTCGGACCTTACGCTATCTTCAAGGGACTAGGATCTTTTCAATGTTACCATCCGCGTCCAACAATCCCATGTTTAAAAGGAGAATGGAAAGAACCCGCGTCTATAACTTCAGGACCCAGTTTCTTGAGGTTCAAGGCTAGGAATCGATTTCTGACATCACAATTGTGCTCAACGGATCAAACCTTTCAAATGCCGCCAACGCCGTCCAAGAACTTCATGTTTAATAGTTGAATAAAAGGGACCCGAAGCCATAACGTCAGGACCCTATTCCTTGAGCTTCGTGCTTGGGCCTGATTTCTGACATCAATACTGCACTCAGGGGACTTGAACCTTTCCAACGCTACCCCTCGCGTCCACCAACTCCATGTCTAACATAGTCACCCTGAAGTAGGAGAATCGATTCCATGCTTTTTTCATAACTATTCTCCAAATCGATTTGTATACAAGGTAGTTTTGTCAAGTTTAGCAGCAGGTCTAAAATAAGCCTCTTGAGAGCGGCTCTTATTTGTTAAAGAATACATAACGGTCACTTTTGGCTGTTGCAATGGTCTGTCCAAGCGGCTTGGTAAAAAAAATAGCGTAACATAACAACAAAAACGTGTTTCTCTTATATGTTAAAAATAAAAGCACATAAAAGTAAAGTCAAATCTTTTTGTAAGGTGAGTGTCGGGGAACGCCGAATTCTACTTCGCCCCGGGCAACGAAATTTCTAGCTACGCTCTGAGTTCCAACACTTATCGGTCTTTCAGATACTCATCCCTTACCTACAACAACGTAGTTTGATTAACCTGTTATACAAAACGTTTGTAAAGAACCTGTGAGTGTGACTTATTGATAGCTATGCAATATATTGACAGAGCGCTAGTCTTCAGTTTAGCAACGAACCTGCCCTTAGGCGAATATCACGTTGCTCTCTAATTTTGTCTGTGCCTTTTAAATCGTAACATTGTGTATAAAGGCAAAGAGAAACAAAGTCAGCAGTTCAGTTGTTTGTAGAACTCGTTTGTGTCTTTTACACAAATACTTTTTGCCAGATTCCTGTTTGAAACCTTTTTGCATTATACACTATGAAACACCATATCCAGATTCAGAGAAGCCTACACAAATTTTAAAGAAGGGTGAAATATATCTTTATTATTATGATGAATTTTTCTTCTTCTTCTTCTTCTTCTTCTTATTTTTATTATTATTATTATTATGTACCAGCTTCTAGTTGTTGATAAAAATCGTAATTTGGCATTTATTAAGTGTAATATAACTGAGTCTAGAGACAGAAGACAAGGAATTTTATTGCCAGATATAAAAATGAGAACTTTGTTCAACTGTGACTACGTATTAAAGAAACAAACGTATTGAATGCGTCCTTTTATAGGAAAACTTAGTATAATTAGTAAAAAATCCATTCATTGAAAATCTCTGCGGCACAAAAGGTTCACGTGCTAGCCACTAGACCAGAGGGGAGGACACCCACTCGACACAAATTAGGTTAATGATTTCTGATATTACTACTGCCCCTGAGTGAAGTAGTTATGTCAGATATCAGGCGCAGGCCACGAAGCTCAAGGAATGGGGTCCTGACGTTATGGGTCCCTTCTATTCCCATTTTAAACATGGGGTTGTTGGACGCGGATGGTAATATTGAAAAGATCCTAGTCGCTTGAGAACAGCGTAAGGTCCGAAATTAGTTCCTGGCTTCAAAGCGCCAGAAATGAGTTTCCGAATTGGCTCAATATCAACACCTGGTTGCGCAAGATAGAACAACATTTATAGCTGATTGGATGGTTTTATCTCGCGTAATAAAATACTGGGATTGAACTACAACAAAGGTTTACATCAGAACCCAAATGCTTGGAACCGAATCTGATTTCTGACATAACCGCAATGCTCAAGGGACCAAGACTTCTCCAATGACTAAAGCAAGTCAATGATAAAAGAAGAATTGCTTGAATGAAATGTGGGAGGAAGCGAGAGCACCCTGATAAAACCAACGGATACGATCTTGTCCACCACAATCTTACTTGGCCCACTAGAGGAAGAACTCTACCACTGAGCCACTGAGCCCAATGATTGAAGCAAGCCAATAATAATAGAAGAACTGGTGGAATGAAATGTGGGAGGAAGCTGGAGTACGCTGACAAAACCCACGGATCCGATCTTGACCACCACAAACTTACTAGCCCGAGGACCCAATCAGTAAGGATCCCACGCACCAGTAGGTCACTGATTATGTGCCCAATGATTAAGGTAGGTCACTGATAATAGACTAATTGGTGGAATGTAAAATTGGAAGAATCGAGAGTACCCTGATTAAGCCCACGGATATGATCTTGTCCACCACAAACTTAATTAGGTCACCAGACGAAGCGCTCTATCATTGAGCCACTGCGCCCAATGATTAATGAAAGTCAATGGCAATAGAGGAATTGGAGGAATGAAAAGTGTAGAGAAGCGGGAGTACCCGGACAAAACCGTCGGATACGATATTGTCCACCACATACTTATCAGGCAGGGTATCGAAACAGTAAGGACCCCATGCAAGAGAGGAAGCCTTCTGCCACTGAGCTACCGTATCCAATGATTAAGTTAGGTCAGTGCTAAAAGAGGAATTTGTGGAATGATAAATGGGAAGAATCGAGAGTACCCTGAAAAAACCCACGGATTCGATCTTGTCCATTCAAACTTACTTGGCACTTCAGACGAAGCATTCTACCACTGAGCCACCGCGTCTAACGATTAAAGTAAGTAAATGATAATAGAAGAATGATTGAAGAATAATGAGCCACTGAGCCCAATGATTGAAGCAAGCCGATAATAATAGAAGAATTGGTGGAAGAAATTTTGGAGGGAGCGACAGAACCCAGACAAAACCCACGAATACAATCTTGGAAACCACAAACTTACTTGGGCCACCAGAGGGAGCTCTTTACCTCTGAGCCACCGCGCTCAATGGTTAAACCAAGTAAATGATAATAGAAACATAGGTGGAATGAAAAATGGAAGGAAACGGGAGTACGCTCAATGTGACCCACCGATATGATCTTGTCCACCAAAAACTTAATTAGTTCACGAGACGAAGCGCTATACCATTGAGCCACTGAGCCCAATGATTGAAGCAAGTCAATGATAATAGAGGAATTGGTGCAATGAAATGTGGGAGGATGTTGGAGTACCCCGAAAAAAGCGATTAATACGATCTTATCCACTCAAACTTGATGGGCCCACCAGAGGAAGCGCTGTACCAGTGAGCCACAGCACCCAATGATTAATGAAAGTCAATGATAATAGAAGAATTGGGGGAATCAAATGTAGGAGGGAACGACAATATCCAGACAAAACCCACGGATACAATCTTGTATACCACAAGCGTACTTGGGCCACCAGAGGAAGCGCTCGACCACTGAGCCACCGCGCCCAATGGTTGAAGCAAGTAAATGATAATAGAGGAATTGTTGGAATGAAATGTGGGTAGATGCGAAAGTGCCCATAAAAAAGCGATTGATACGATCTTGTCCATAACAAACTTAATTGGGCCACCAGGGGAAGCGCTCTACCAGTAAGCCACCGCGCACAATGATTAATGAAAGTCAATGATAATAGGGGAATTGGTGGAATGAGAAGTGCGAAGAAGCGAGAGTATCCTCAGAAAACACACGGATACGATATAGTGCATCTCAAACTTACTTCGCCCACCAAAGGAAGCGCTTCAACACTAACGCACTGCGCCTAATGATTGAAGCAATTCAAAGGTAATAGAAGAATTGATGGAATGAAATGTGGGAGGAAGCAGGAGTACCCGGACAAAACCCAGGCATACGATATTGTCCACAACAAATTTATCAGGCAAAGGATCGAAACATTAAGGACCTCGCGCACCAGAGGAATCGTTCTACCACAGAGCCAACGTGCCCTATGATCTAATCAAGTCAATGATAAAAAAGGGACTAGTGGAGTGAAAAATTGGGAAGAAACGCGAGTACCCTCAGAAAACCCACGGATACGTTCTTGTCCACCACATACTTACATGACTCGCCATAGGAAGTGCTCTACCACTGAGGCACTGCGCCCAATGAATGAAGCAAGTTAATGACAATAGAAGAATTGGTGGAATGAAATGTGGGAGAAGCGGGAATACCTTGACAAAACCAACGAATACGATCTTGTCCACCAAAATTTACTTGGCTAACCAGAGGAAGCGCTCTACCACTGAGCCGAAGCTCCCTATGATTAAACCAATCCAATGATAATAGAGGGGATGCTGAAATCAAAAGTGGGAAGAAGCAGGAGTACACTGAGGAAACCCACGAACAAACTCTTGTCCACCACAAACTTAATTGGCCCACCAGAGGAAGCGCTGTACCATTGAGTCACTGCGCCTAATGATCTAAGCAAGTCAATGATAATAGAAGAATTGGAGGAATGAAATATGGGAGGAAGCGGGATTCCCTGACAAAACCCACGGATATGATCCTCTACATCACAACCTTACTTCACCCACCAGAGGAAGCGCTGTACCACTGAGCCACAAGGCCAATAGTGGAAGCAAATCAATAATAATAGAAAAATTGGTGGAATGAAGTGTGCGAGGAAGAGGCAGTACCCTGACAACACCCACGGATACGATCTTGTCCATTACAAAGTTACTTGTCACACCAAAGGAAACGTTCTACCACTGAGCCAACGCGTCCAATGATAAAAGTAAGTCAATGATAATACAAGAATTGGTGGAATGAAATGTGGGAAGATGCGGGAGTAACCTGACAAAACCCACGGGTCCAATGTTGGAAACCACAAACTTACTTGGCACACCAGAGTAAGCGCTCTACCGCTGAGTCCCTGTGCCCAATGTTTGAAAGAAATCCATGATAATAGAAGAACTGGTGGAATGAAATGTGGGAGCAAGCGGGGGTACCATGACAAAACCCACGAATACGATCTTGTCCACCAGAAACTTACTTGGCCCACCACAGGAAACACTCTACCACTGAGCCCCCTCGTCCGATAATTAAACCAAGGTAATGATAACGGAAGAAATGGTGGAAATGAAAAGTGGGAAAAGCAGGCGTACCCTGAGAAAACCCACGGATTTAATCTTGTCTACCACAAACTTACTTGGCCCACCAGTGGAAGCGATCTACCACTGAGCCGTCGCGCCCAATGATTAAGATAGGTTACTGATAATAGAATAATTGGTCGAATGAAAAATGGGAAGAATCAGAGTACCCTGGCAAAAAGCATGCATACGATCTGGTCCATTACAAACTTACATAGCACACTAGACGAATCGTTCTACCACTGATCTACCGCTCCCAATCATTAAAGTAAGTCAATGACAATAGAAGGAGTAGTGGAATGAAATGTGGAAGGAAGCGAGAGTACCCTGATAAAACCCACGGGCACAACCTTGTAAACCAGAAACTTAGTTAGCCCACCAGAGGAAGCGCTTTATCACTGAACCCCTGTGCCCAATTATTAAACCAAGTCAATGATAATAGAGGAATTGGTGGAATGAAAAGTGGGAAGAAGTGGAAATACCCTGAGAAAAACCGCGGATACGATCCTGTCCACTACAAATTACTTGGTTGGTAATCGAAACAATAAGGACCCCAGGCAATAGAGGACGCGCTCTACCACTGAGCCGCCGCGCCCAATGATTAAAGCAAGTCAATGGTAATAGAGTAATTGGTGGAATAAAATCTGGGAACAAGCGGGAGTAGAGTGAGAAAACCCACGGATACGATCCTGTCCACCATACAACTTACTTGGCTGGGGAACGAGACAATAAGACTCCATACACGAGAGGTAATGCTCTACTAGTGAGCCACCTCGTCCAATGATTAAAGCAAGTTAATGGTAATAGAGGAATTGGTGGAATGAAATGTGGGAACAAGCGGGAATACCCTGAGAAAACCTACGGTTACGACCCTCTCCACAACACAACTTACTTGGCTGGGGAACGAAACAATAAGGACTCCATGCTGGAGAGGTAGTGCTCTACCACAGAGCCACCGCGTCCAATGATTAAAAAAAGGCAATGACAAAAGAGGAATTGGTGCAATGAAAAGTGGGAAGAATCGGAAATAACCTGAGAAAACCGACTAATACGATCTTGTCCACCATAAAATTACTTGGCCAGGAATCGAAACGATAAGGACCCCACGCACAAGATGATGCGCTCTACCACTGAGCCACGACGCCCAATGATTAAAGCAAGTCTATGATTATAGAGGAATTGGTGGAATGAAAAGGGGGAAGAAGCGGGCGTACCCTGAGAAGACCCACGGACACGATCTCGTCCACCACAAACATACTTCGACAGAGATCGGAACCATTAGAGCCTCATGCACCAGAAAGAGCGCTCTGCCACTGAACCAACGCACCCAATGATTACAGCAAGTCAATGATAATAGATGAATGGATGGAATGAAAAGTGGCAAAAAGCGGGAGTACCCTAAGAGAACCTACGAATAAGATCTTGTCCGCCGCAAACTTACTTGGCCGGGGATCAAAACAATAAGGACCCCACGTACCAGAATAAAGGGTCTACTATTGAGCCACCGCGCCCCACAACAAGAATAAAGAAATTGGAACTTACTAGGAAACTTTTTAAGGAGCAATATCTTTCAATGGTAACGACCACTAATCGATGATCGTCTTTTAATAACTCCATGAGCAGAAAAGACTGATACGTCCCTGTCTTATTTTGTCATTTTATAACCATATCCGTTATCCGGATATTATCCTTTATTCGTCATCCGGATGTAATCACTTATCCGAATGTTCTATTAATCAGATATTATCCGTTATCCTAATTTTATTAATTATCCGGATAAATCCATTATCTGGACATTTCCGACATCCATATATTATAAGTACGCGTCATCCGGATATTATCCGTTATCCCAAATTTATCCGTCTTCCGTTATCCGAATATTATCCGTCAGCCGGATATTATTCGTTATCCGTCATCCGTTTTGTTATCCGTCAACCGGATATTGATAATCCGGATAAGTTTCTATCCGATATCAGAATAAAAAATTATCCAGATGTGACCATCCCTAATCAGCATCGTCAGAAGTATACACGAACTAAATGTCTTCAAAGTCTACTACACAAGAGCAAGGGCGGATCCAGGTGGCGATCATGACGATTACCCCCGAGAAAGGGAATCTTTCTTATTTTATATATGAATAAAACCCTTTCGAGAGTTTGGAGCTCTTAAAAGTAGCTCTAAGTAGGAGTGTTATCAACCACAGAAACCCCAGAAGTCCATCGTAAATCCGCCTCTGGACAACAGAATGGGAAACACTTATTATTCACATTCAGTTTGTCCATCTCAACAAATTAACAAAATTTTCATTCACTTCCATTTATTACTGCAATCTACTGAACTGTAACGACTTTTTATGTTTCAGGAAAATGCACAAGCCTCTTAGTATGAGAGAAAGAAGGAGTGAAATCTCTAATTTCTAGTTCTGTTAGCCTTGTAGCTCTTAGTCCGTGCCAAAGTACTGATAGAAATATGGCCTGATAAAATGTACTGATAGAACATTCCAATTTAATATCACAGGAAATTCATCTTTCGGCTTGCTTGGCTGTGAAAAGTTATAGAGTTTATTGGTATACTATGTAAAGTATGCGTACTGTCGCTGATTTGTGATAACAATCAGAAACAGAAGTAAAAGTTAAATTACAGTAATAGTTTTCTGTTAATTTTTGTATTCAAGGGGAGACGGAAACTCTACCTTTATCTTAACATTTGTTTTTTCTTAAAATTTCTATTCGGGTTCACACCCTTCCCCCTCAACATTGAATGCGGAAATGGAAAACTGATTTAGAATTTGATTGTTGATTCCAGTATATTTCAAGCATCACATTTCGGACCTTGGCCTATGATATGTCTATACATCACTATCGTCGATATCTATATTATCATATATCAACATTTGATATCGCGAATATATGGACATGAATATATCATTCTAAATTTTCGATATCGATATTCGGGCGCAACGAGGTATAAGGGGCCCCTAAGACTTACGATGGAGGAAGAAATTAAACTTACTTTTACAATATTGTTTTCTAATCATAATATCTTTACTGCCACAAATTGCAATATAAATACATCCACTTGGATATTGGCATTATTATATGGTATAATTTCTTAGGTAACAGAACTTTTCTGTTCCCTGAAAAAAGAAACAGAAAATCACGTGCAAAAGCAAGCGTATCGAACTTTGAAGTAGAATTTACCGTAAGAAAGATTTTTATTTCTCTCTCTTGGAGATTTCTACCCCGTTTTGCCTTTGGTACCGCCCATTGACAAAACGTGCACACATGATTGCTATATGCATTCATGCTCTTATGCAGAGTCAGAGATTTTGAAAAGGAAACGACTTTTTTATTAATAATTATAATATTAATAATATAACAATGTGGTTTACAACTAGGGTTCCATTTTTTATCTTGCTTGGGAGGGCCGCAATTCTGCTACGCCACTGGTGTTCCCTATTCTGTGTTTGTCTCTTTTTCTTTTCCTTTAGCTATTTGTTTTTGTGCTGTTAGGCTTTTATATAAAACCTTTATATTATATAACTCTTTCTTTTAATGAGTTTCTTTTTTTGGATGGGAGGGGGGAAAGAGAGCAATTCTTTCTTGTTATATCTGTTTCTTACCATTCATCTTGTTTGAATTGCTTAAGTAAGTCATTTTGTAACTTTTTATGTAATCAAACTCCGTAGCAATAATAAAATTGTCATTCTTAACAATTTGATTTATTCTCTTATTTGCAATTTGGCACACTGTTATATTTGTGACAAATATGAGACTTAGTCCAACGCCTTTCGAATTTTCAACCAACCCAACCGCCGAGTTTTTTGGGTTGCCCGCTATTGCAGGAAAAGGAGAATTGCAGGTGGTAATGCACTTTTGGGGTCGTGTATACAATAGGGGGATAGGCTATTCTCCTTGTATGTGATATGAATTTGCCTGAAATAACTGGACCAAACTTTGATTTTCTACAGTCAACGAGTAAATCTCAAATTCTCAATCAATTTATGTTATATAATAACATGGAATCACTCAATAATGTTAACAATAGCTTAGGGAGAACATTAGATTTAATAATAAGTAATCTTTCCAATGTAACAGTAATAAGAGAACCACGCCCATTAATTAAAGAAGATAATTACCACCCATCCATTTGTATAAGCTTTCCAGATGTTAAATCATCTAGAAAAAAACAAAAGAAACATATTTGGTTTTAATTTTAAGAAAGGAAATTATTATAATCTCTACAATGAGTTAGCGAGAATAGATTGGCAATATCTAAACGAATATACGGATCCTAATAAAGCAGTAGAAGAATTCTATAAAGTAATTTATGGCACATTTGAGAAGTGCATTCCCAAGAAAAGGCCAACGCAAAAAAAGTACTCTTGCTGGTTTAGTAACAGTATAATACAAAAAATAAAACTTAAATGGCATCATCGCATAAAATGGCTTAAGGGGGGACGACTAATCACCAATATCATTATAACGAGTACTGCAGACTACGTAGAGAAGTGAAGCGTGAAATAGCAATAGCACATAATGATTTTATTTAATGCTGAAAATAATATAGCCAAAGACCCACAACACATCAGGAACTACATTAACCTTCGAGTAGTCGCGCCGCGGTCAAAAGCACCACAGGGAAATTATTTTTGATCGTGTGACCATTCTGTTTGTCCGACAGACTTCTTCGTCTAGCTAATCTTCCCCCTCACCTTCCCGAACATCCCTGCTCAGTCACACCGTTATTCGTTGTTTAGTTTAACTACTAGTGATTGTTTGGTGATTCTGCGGTGCTTTCTACCGCGCGAGACTAACCGTGTAATGTTTTTTCTCAGTGTTTCACTCTGCACGTGACCTTTGCTTTGGAGATGTTTTAAGCTTTATAAAGATAACTATTATTTTAATGTACGGAAGAGAGGTCAACAGACTTAACAAACCGATACCAAGTGTGAAAAAAGAGAAAATTAGAAATGAACAGCTTAAAACAACTGAGGGAAATGTTAGGAATGGACTATTTGGATAAATCAGCAGAGATAATCTCGTGGAAGCTTTATATATATATATATATATATAGGTGAGTGAACACTAAAGGTCAAGTGAGGAGCCTGCAAGCGAATCTGAAGATCTTAAACCCAGAAATGACCAGCGATTCCCCGAATGTAGTCAGAGCAGGAGAGGACGAAATAGGCGATGATGAAGTGTAGAACAGTGTAAATTTGAAGATAACCTAAAACAATTCAATGTAGTGCTGTATAGGTGAAGTTTCAAAATAACAGGACCGTAAAATAATTCAATGTAAATTTGATTTGATTTCAATTTAGCGCCATTTTCAGCATCAAGGCTATGTAAGACGTGGGTCTACTGCTTAACGTGGGATCCGAACGGGCTCCCACCGGGAATCGAACCCGGAAGTCCTACACCAAAAAGTGTGTATGCTAACCGCTTAGCAACGAGTGAGCCCTAATTGAATGTAAAATGCGCTGTAAAGCTTTGTTTTAGTGTTATGTTTATATAGTATACTTTTTTACTAATTTACTATTGCATTTCTAATTTTAGACGAACCAGAGTTGACAAAAACAGAAGATCGACATCAGATTTAGAATTTTCAATAAAACCAGTGCATAGCTGTCTATCTAAAGTAATATGTAAAGAAAAAAGCATTTCATTCCAAATAAGAAAAAAAATTAGTACATGTCTAACTGTAGGTTCATCTAATAGTTATTACTGTAAAACTTATAATAATAATTAAAATGTTATTGTCTCTTAATCAGAAAATATACAAAATTACGTTTCTAATACAAGAAAAATGTTTAAAACGATATTTGCAACATTATGTTCGTGCGCTCCTTTTGACCGCGCGCGACTACTCGCGTTAATTTTTCAGTGCGACTTGTCGAGGGTTCAAAGTAAATCCCGACATCTTTCTCCTGAGTCTATGACCTATGACGGACGGAGTCTGACTAAAAATGGAGCTTTAGCTCAACACTTCCAGTCCATTTACAATAAATCCTCCTCCTCAAATAAAAATAGTATTGAGGTATTGAGAATGCAATAAAGAAATTGAAACCGAATAAGGCAATTGGGTCTGATAATATACAACCTTATATTGTGAAGGGTTGTAGTAATATTTTGAAATATCCGCTATATACCTTATTAACCTCACAATAAGAGCAAATGTTTTTCCGGACATGTGGAAAGAGTCAACAATATGCCTACTCCCAAAATACCAACAATTGCATAGATATTTGAAAGTGTTATTTATTATTAGGTCATGCATCTTGTTAAATCTTCAATTTCTGTATATCAGCATGGCTTCCTGTAGAAGAGATCCACGATAACTAATCTCATCATCATTTCAGATTTCATAATTTCATCCTTAGATAATAATAAACAGGTAGACGTAATATATACGGATTTTCATAAAGCATTTGACACTGTGGACCATGACATACTAAACTGATGTACTACCAATAGACTTGAAGTAAATATTAATAAGTGCAAAGCCATGACATACAGTAGATGTGGAAAACTGAATCCCTTTACTTATTCGATAAATGGATCAAATTTAGAAAAATTAGATACAATTAAAGATTTAGGTGATATTTGACAAAAAAATAACCTTTGCGCATCATGTGACAAATATTACCAAAGATGCATGGAGAAATCTTGGGTTTCTAATCAGAACGACCACAGAATTTATAAATGTCAACACTTTATGCCTCACTTAGTTGGAACACTTCTATGAAAACACGTAGCAAAAAAGTAGAGCAGATACAAAGCAAATTCATACGTTTTTTCACGTACAAGAGGACAGGACTTTACCCAAAATACGAACCGTATGATAATTTACTTGATAACTTTACACTTCAGACACTTGAACAAAGACGGACGTTGAACGATCTCCTTTTTTATACACTTTTGCACAATAAAATAGACTGTATAGAAATAAGTATAAAAATTATGATACAGGTTCCGTCCATCAAAACACGCAAGGGAAATAGTGGCCTATTCTACTGCAGAAAGGCACTGAATATGTCACCTGAGTGCAGAATTTGTGTTATATACAATAAAATCATTAAAGATTACGAAGATGTATATATATTTCATTGTTCAGAAAAATCATTCAAAAAACGAATATTGAGTGTTTTGTAAAAAAAAAAAGAAGTAAACTGTATTATTTTAATTTAGTATTCTGTGTTCAAGCATCAAATTCATTATATATATATATATATATATATATATATATATATATATATATATATATATATTGATATTCAAGTTTTGTGTTATACTGTAACATTGTGTATTTAAGTTAATATGTAGACGCTGTAATTGGGCAGTAATGCCTGTTGTGTAGATAAATAAATAAATAAATAATAGGGGCAACTATGGGAGGAATATTTTATTTAACTACTGTCACATTTAGTGTGGAATAATTTCACACAATTTATTTTGAGACTATCGAGACGAGACTAAGACTGCTATTTGGCGATCGAAATGAGACTAATACTGCAAGTAGTCTCGCATTGTCTCGTTTTGATACCAGTCCTATTTGGGGGTTTGTTCTCTAGTAACTGGTTGCGTGGTGCACCCACATAAGACGTCGTATATTTAGATGTTTGAGAACTTACCCCACCTTTACTTGACGGATCGTTCTAAATAAAATTGCCAGACCGTTTATGTAATTTTGCGTTTAAGTACAGGTCCTACCTTTGTGACAATTTTTTTCTTGCAACAGAGAATGAAATATGTAATAGTTATAATGTTTATCGCGCATAATCCTATACAGATAAGAGGAACTAGATTGTCGGACTCCATGACATAAATAGTTACTGCCTTGGTATATTCTTCAGGGAACGCGTTTCCGTCTTACTCTCGAAATGACGTCACCGATACAAGATTGGGACAACCCATAGGAATAACACTGTTGTCTGCTTGACCGCTTGCTGTTGTGTACAAGTTTCCCCACACTCTAGACGTATTCTTCTTGGTGCGGTTTTCTCTTTTTTTCCTTCAATAGTATCCACGTTAGGCCTCATCCACTTGCGTTTGTCAACCAGACTTTTTTCCTGAACTTTTAATTCTCTCTCTTCACCAATTTCTTCATTTTCTTTTAAAATGTCTTTTGGAGGAAGAGCTTTTCTGTTGCTTGTTTAGTTCATTTATTCTTATGTATGTTCTAAATCGGATAAAATATTAAAACCTCCGGTTCACACTTTCTTACAAATTCATTTTTACGATACCTGTTAATTCTCTAATGATGTTCTTTCCTATGCGAATAAATCCAACCATTGCATTCAAGAAAATGTTCGTTAGCTATTTTGATTGTATGTAGAAGTTCCTTTGAAGAAAATGTTAGTCCTCGTTTTGAGATGATTTTTCTCCAGTTGCACTGTTGTCCCTGTAGGGTTTCTTTGATATAGAGCTGTGGATGTTTGACTTTAAATTAGAAAGCTAGTTTCTTACCTACAAATTCAAGATTGTGTTCATCAAGATAATGCGTATTAAACGAATACATTTGATCTTCATTTTCATTTTCATCTTCTGGTAAAATATGCGTCAACAGCTGTAGTGCTTAGTGATGTCAGCCGGCTTGACTCGGCTGGTTTCAACTGAGCCATCGGATCGAGCCGGCTCTGTTGCGATGAGCCATCCGCCAGGTTCGGCACGGTTCAGGTGAGCTATCGTCTCGGTTCAGCTTGACTCAGGTGAGCCATCGGCTCAGTTCTGCTCAGCTCAGGTGTACCATCGGCTGAGCTCTATTTGGCCCAACTGAGCCGACGGCTCGAGCCGACTTGGTTGGTTGAGCTGTTAGCTCGGCTCACTTCTCGGCTTGGAGGTGACAGCAGCGACCCGAGCAACTCGAGCCGTTGACAACACTAGTTCCAGGAAACTACGATCTCAATCTTCAAACTCCAATTGCTCCTTGACCTTTACTCGGTTCGATTTCAAAATCCGAACTGCAACTACCATTCAACCTCTAAACTCCAACAATCCATCAATCTCCATCAACCTCAACCTCCGAGCTCCAACCAGTATGGAGGTGGAAATCGTATGAGCGTGAGTCCTATGTATGACTGATCGAGTGCGAACTTGGGTAAAAACTCCCTGGTTCGAAGACCAAGACCGAGTATTTATATACAAGACCGAGAACAAGATCAAGTGTGCAAAAACAAGTCCAAGACGAAGTCTGCAAGACTCTGGCAAGAACGAGCCCCACTTGCTAGAGTCTTGTGGTCTTCCAAAATAAATACCTTTATATATAGACGAAGAATACACAGGTTTTATGTCTTAAATTATCATTTTTAAGTTATGTTGTCTGTTTAATCTATGGAGATAGATGGGTGGTTAGGTGAATGTAAGTTCTTCTTAAACAAGAAAAAGTGATAATCGTAATCTTTTGAAATAACCCAACTGAGGAAAGAATGATGGGTTACGTATTGCATTTCCTACATATAATGATAGAGTTTATTGGACCAAAAACTACTAAAAATGGAACATCGTAAAAACTTCCTGTTGGTCCATTGGAAAAAAATACGTGTGGAGATCAAAGCATTTTATCAAAAGTCTAAAAGAGTGATACACTTGCGTTGCAAATCAGCAGTAACATGTAGCTGTTAAGGACGCTTGCTTCGGAGCGCGTTTTCTTGCTTGTAGTTACCATAACAAATAAACTATTCTTCTTCTTCTTCTTCTTCTTCTTATTATTATTATTATTATTATTATTATTATTATTATTATTATTATTATTGTATTCTTATTTTTATTATGGAAACCAGCACCAAGACTGTGTTCCTTTCTACTCCACTGGGAATCGAACCTGTGGAATTCAGTGACAAACATCGGTGTTCTATACATTCAGCCATAGAGGGCTCACGTAACAAGTAAACACCTGATATAAAATATACGTATTTTGGACATAAGTCTTCAAATTCATCTGGTTATTTTGACATAATCTTTGCAATTATAAAGTTAATACTTGATGCAGTTTAGTAAGATAATTATTTGTTTTGCAATGACTTAAATTTGTGATTAAATTTGCTAACATCTTGCTACAAAAGCCGAATTTTCGAAGTTAGATTACGTGAAAAACAAAATGTTTTATATTTGAGTTAGTAGTAACTGATTTGTTAATCAATCTCTTAAATCAGTGGGCACTATTGATATCTATTGATATCTATTGTAAATATCATCCATTAAACTAACGAAATAGAAGTACAAATATATAAAAGTTCGAGTACACCTAAAACTATTATTGGTAAGGTCGTGTAACAACATCTATGTAGTTTTCTAAAGGTAACCATTGTATTTGTCTAGAGACTTGGTTTATCACTTCCATCTATTTATCAATAATTGAATAAATATTTCTAAACGAACTTGTATTTTTTTGTTGTTAATCAGGACGATGTTGCGCCCAACCGGCTCGGCTCGACTCAGGAGAGAAATCTGCTCTAGCCGGCTCCGTTGGGTGAGCTGTTGGATCGGCTCGATGGTCCCTGAGCCGTGATCCGAGCCGTTGACAAAACTAGTACTGTTTTAAATCATCAAGCAGTGCGGACTTTCTCAAGTATGTACTTCAATCAATGCAGACATTACTGTTTCCTGCTGCGTGAAAGGTTGTTCAATGGCTTCAACATTTTCACCGTAGAATGCTTTTCCATTATATACTGTACGCTCTTATCTATACTTAAATTCTAGAGAATCCGGATGATCATTGCTTGAACGCATTAACTTTCTAGGTATCAGGACATTTACCGTACAACTAGAAACCCAGTTTCTCTGAAAGCAAAGAAAGAAAACAAAGATTTAAGTATTTCTAGAAGTTCCCTTTAAATATTATAGACAGGCGTTTGACCAATGACAGGTAAGGATTTGTTTACACTTTTAAATTTTGATTAATCACAGACAAACATTTGTTTACACCTTTCGGATGTCTCTCTTATGTATCCTAATAAATGTTTTTTTTTTAATTTTCTGTATAATTTATACTTATATTTCAGTTTACATATAATTAGCGTTCTGAGGAAAGTTTGTATATATGAATGGTGACTTAATAATAGTTCCATATTCTGAAGGAAGATTTTTAGTCTGCTTTTAGTATGCAAAATATCCCCCGAGTCCCCTAAAAAGTCATTGTATGTTCCCCTAAGACAGCGTGCTGTCTACACCAATGTTATAAAATTTGTTCTTTGTGTAACAGTTATACTGCGTGCTTATCATCTAACTGAACCCTTCAAAATATTCTCTCTCATCAAGGAGAATATCAAGTTATTTCGAATAGTACCTCAAATCTCCCAGTACACAAATACCAATAACCGAAGTACAGCAAATGTTGCAGTATCGCAAATGTCGATACCGCAAGTGTTGCTCTTTCAATTTTCTAAACATTCTTCATTTAATTCCCTTGTCATAAGCATTTTTTTCTGCACAACTCTGTGCTTTGATTTTTCGTCAAAACGAAAGGAAGAAATAACAGCTGAAATATAAAAGGAAAAGATCGAACTTTACTTTTTTCTTTTCCTTGCTTGATCTACATAAATAGAAATAATAGGATTATATAAAAAATGAAACATGTGATATATTAAAGGATGGTGCTTAAGATTGAAACTATTGCATAACAAGAGCCTCAGCTATGAAAATATTCTAATGATTTATCTTCTATCTTCCTGATAAAGAAAATAAAATTGATATAAATTACGAGACAAGTATATGTATTTAAATGCAAAATTTGATATCCCCCACATGATCAAAAGCTCCCTCTTATAAAAGAGTACTGAATTTTAGAAAATAAACACATGTAAATTGAAGTTATGTGATTAACTTCACTGAGAAAAATCCATTATCCGGACAGCGGTATATTGTACAAATACAAGGATTCGTTATGTTTACTAAGGAAATCTGTACGGAGCGTACTTTATCCATATACTACATAGGTACTGCCTTTTACCCGCTTAGATATTACATCATGTCGCTGCAGGATGTCTGACATCTAACAATCTTCCGTATTTTACATACGTATACGTATGTTAAATACTTCAGCTATATGTTAAATACGTCCATCTGTGTGTGAGATCCAGGCCACCTATAGACACCTCTTTCTTTCGCCATGGCTGACGTCATTGAACTACCGTCTTTTGCTTGCGAAACGAGGTTGTTTACAAACGGAAAAGAAGAGAGGAAGGAAACAAATGCTTGGGTAAGTACACTAGTTAACTATTACTTTAGTTAAATATTCCATTAATTATATATTCTTTTAGTGTAACTTGCTTTAATATAGTACTAAGTAAGTAATGTAGTTTATGAATACAATTCTTACTATTGTAAAACTCGTTAATGATTGAGGAGAATGGAATGGGTGAATCTGAATTTTAAGAAAACTTTGAATATTAATGTTTTGAAACATTTTACATTTCAAGGTAGCAAAATGAATGTTATGTGTTTATTCATTCCGTTTTATATGTGACGATTTATTACTTGGTGCAGATTTACTACAGGGCTGCTTAACATAATTGCTAATAAACCGTTTTCAGCGCGAAAATTCCCTTGTGTAGTGAAGATTTAGGATTTAGATTTCTGGGCTTTCGGCATCAATGGCCTTGTTAGCCCGTCGCATATGAGGGATGACTTCCCTCGGTGATCACACTATCCGGGGAAAGGAAGGGAAGAATGGATTGGGGAAAAATGGGGCCGCGGTGGCTGAGTGGTAGAGCGTTCACCTCTGGTGCTTGGGGTCCCGGGTTCGATCCCAGCTCCCGCCAAGTGAACTTTGTGGTGGACAAACACCGTGTGCGTGGGTTTTCTCGGGGTTCTCCCGTTTCCTCCCACTTTCTTCATTCCACCATTTCATACATTACTCATCATCACCGTCTCCTTTAGCCTAACCGGCATAACCGTGGGACGTAAAACTCAAAGATTTCATTTTCATTTTTGGATTTGGGAAGGAAGAAAACGACCTGGGACCTATATGTTAGGTACCACTCCGGCATTTGCCTGCTGTGAATGAGGAAAAGCCAAGGAAACCTCATTCAGGATGGCTGGACTTAAAATCTTTTGATACTTTTTCGACCGAGTTCCCCCACCGGGATCGAACCCGGGACCGTTCGCACCGAAGGCGAGAGCGTTAGCGACTACGCTACGCGGGGCCACTAGTGTAGTTTAGAAAACTCATTTTTACTAGGATATTTGCAAGATTTTTTTTCTTTTAGTTTAACGCCCCATGATTGTACATCAATGTAAGAGAGAAGGTGACGATGAGATACATGATAATGGTGGAATCAAGAAAATGTAAGGAAACTGGAAAGTCTTAAGAATAACCACACCTACAGTGTTCACCAAAAGCCTATTTGTCGGGAGCAGGAATCGAACCAGGGACCTACCGCGTCAGAGGTAAGCGCTCTCAGAGCTTTCTTTTGTTTAAAGAACTTGTTTGCAATGACATATATATATATATATATATATATATATATATTACGAAGATATTGACATATTTTACAGCCTCACTGAAATTTAAAAAAAAAGTAGTCAGGGAGAGCTTACTTGTCAGGTTTTTATTTTTTAATTTAATTTATTTTTATTTATTTATTTTTGCTTTGTTATGTTCCCTAGTTAATTAATGTTTGGGTTACTGAAAATTAAAACCTTTTTAGTATTATTGTTATGTCATCACTTTGGAACCAAAACGTTAGATTTTTTTTCTTGTGTTTTCATATAGGAAGTTGGTGAGTTTGTTCCTTAGCATTGGTTTGGTTTCTAGAACGTAATTGAAGGTCATGTTGAGTTGAGTCTTGGTGGGTTTGAGTTCGTGAAGTGTCAGGCACTGCTTGTGCCCCTGTCTTCTGTTTGTGATGTTTCCTGGCTTTGGGCTGTGACGTATTTATGTTGAGGAGTACCAACGCAGGCCGCGTGATATACAGGTAGCTACAACACAGCTTCAACAGTTACGAGTGCCAGGTCTTTGAATTTCAGCTTTCGTTACGGCGTGACTAATGCAGTATAGTACTAGGTTGAAATTCTGTGGGTGGTAAAAACGGTATGGTAAGAAATACAACGTAATTGTTATTAGTTTAATTAGTGTTTCTTCATAGTATTGTTTCACTATTTCTAGAAGGAATTAAGTATTAACGAAGTAATGAATAAGCAAAAGCACACATTGATTGACGTTTACTATTTCTCATACTCCATTGAGAATGTTTTGATCCTCAGTTGCGCAAACATCCAGTGTGCGTTTATTTTCTTTCTTTTTTGGGGGGTGCTTGGGGTCCCGGGTTCGATCCCTGCCCCCGCCTAGTGAACTTTGTGGTGCGTGGGTTTTCTCATGGGTTCTCCCGTTTCCTCCCACTTTCTTCATTCCACAATTTCATTCATTACTCATCATCACCGTCTCCTTTAGCCTAACCGGCATAACCGTGGGACGTAAAACTCAAAGATTTCATTTCATTTTTTGGGGGGGGTTTACACTGCCTCACAGATGAGCTCCCTCGTGGCTAAGTGGTTAGTGAACACGCCTTTGGCGTGGGACACCCGGGTTCGATTCCCGGCCGGGGGCCGCGGTGGCTCAGTGGTAGAGCGTTCACCTCTGGTGCTTGGGGTCCCGGATTCGATCCTAGCCCCGCCAAGTGAACCTTGTGGTGGACAAACACCGTGTGCGTGGGTTTTCTCGGGGTTCTCCCATTTCCTCCCACTTACTTCATTCCACCATTTAATTCATTGCTCATCATCAGCGTCTCCCTTAGCCTAACCGGCATAACTGTGGGACGTAAAACAAAGATTTCATTTCATTTTTTCTTAATCTCTTGCACCGACCGACCGATCTCGATCAAATTTCCAACGTAGATGCGGTTCTGGCCTGGGAGTGTTTTTAGCTATTTACTTTGACAGTAGAACTTAGGGGAGGGGGAGGAGGGGGACAGAAAAAATAAATGACTTAATTTACTTTGAAGTGTAAAAGTGCGAGCGTTTTCTTCTCTCTCTCTCTCTCTCTCTCTCTCTCTCTTCACTCCTCCAGTCTCCTCTCACTTTTAGGGCCGCGGTGGCTCAGTGGTAGAGCGTTCACCTCTGGTGCTTGGGGTCACGGATTCGATCCTAGCCCCGCCAAGTGAACCTTGTGGTGGACAAACACCGAGTGCGTGGGTTTTCTCTGGGTTCTCCCATTTCCTCCCACTTACTTCATTCCACCATTTCATTCATTTCTCATAATCACCGTCTCCTTTAGCCTAACCGGCATAACCGTGGGACGTAAAACTCAAAGATTTCATTTCATTTTTTCCTCTCACTTTGATTTCATGATTTCGCACTCTGATGAAAAGTATTAAATACAGCCAGGAAAAGTACTAATATATAACCTCTCTTTTAGGCGCCCCTCCAACCACGCGCCCGGGACACGTGCTTTGCTTGCTCGCCCATAGCTTCGGCTCTGTGAGCTACATAAGTAACATACAATGCTTACGTAATACTTTGGGTAATAAGTACTATTAAGAAAGGAAGAATTGCATTTTTTTAACTTTGGGAAAGAAGCTACTATGGGATTAAAGATAAGGTAGGAAAGGCAACACATTTCAGTCTATGCTTTCACCAAGCAGACATATTGTTTGGAACCAAAAAAATGTGACTTTTGGAATCTTGTACTTAGGTTCACAGCGGAATCCGGCATCCATTGTAGCTCTCCCCGCAACCAGTTTCTAAAATGTTGGCAATAAGTTTGCGAAACGAGAGGTGACGACTCCTATTTTGGGTGAAAAGTCGCTATAAGAGATAATCGAGAAATTCATTGTCTATAAGCATTGTAAAAGTTGTAGATGTAAACTAAACAATATGTTCTACTCACTGGCGCAAATCCCGGGGGGGGGATGACGGATACATGTCCCCTCCAATCTTGGAACTGAGGGGGACTTCTCCCAAATAATCCGATTTGAAATGTGTTTTTTGGGAGAAATTTGATGATTTTTGTCCGATTGCTACAAAGGAACGTGAGATAAAATAGATGTCCCCCAGAATAAGCCTCAAATCTGCAGCCTCCTAACGCTAAAGACAACTCTGATCCTCCACAACATTGTTTTTCAACTTCATAAGTATTTTGGACATCGCCAAAAAAAGTATGGTAACAGTCTTACCCTCCCCCCCCCCCCAATGTTGAAGACAGATTTGCGCCGCTGGTTCTATTCACATCTTTGTAAACAGGGCGCAACCAATCCTTTAATTCAGGGATCATTTCAGGTTGTTTCGGGTACTTTTGTTCATGTTGTGGTCAAAATAGTTCCGAAATAATTAACACTACAGTACTTACGTTAAGCAATTTTTTGTAAAAGAAAAAGTGCAAAATAATTAAAAGACCCCAGAGGACAAATATAACAAACACCTTCTTCGCCTTTATTCACGCATCTATAGCTAATCTTGTTGCTATCGGTAATGATGTATTACGTGTGTCTCTCAACGGAAACTCTGCGAACTAAAGGACATCAAGTTTGTAGTTATTCTTCGTTAGAGGGCAAGGGTAACATAACAATGCAGGATTGTGGAGTAGTGAGTACGCTGTATTTCCAAACTCTTCATCACTTGCGCTGATTAAAACAAACAAACAGAAAAAAAGAACGTAAAAACTGTTTTGAACTAATAATGCTTCTCTACAGATGAACATTTTGTTTGCAGCAAAAAGTCGCTAAATGTGTAAGTAGGTAAATCGTCATTTAAAAATCACCCAAAAAAGTCTCCAATCGGAAATTTTTTTTGTCGCTATCGTAGGGCGACCATACGTCCCGTTTTGACCGGGACAGTCCCGTTTTAGGGGCGTGTCGCGGCCGTCCCGTCAGTAGATGGAAAAAAGTAGTATTCGTCCCGTTTTATGTAAATGAAAGAAGTAAATAACAAACCCAGTACCTTTACTCCTTTTAAAAGTATTAATAATAACAAAGCGGCAAAAATTGAACTGAAAATCCCTATATTAAACATACTCTATAGTTCGCAGTACTGCTCGAAAGGCAGCAGATGTTTTAGCAGTTGGTTGTGTGTTAAACAAACTTCAACGTGTCTTTCCTTTTTCATAAGTACCCGCTCTGTAACGAAGAGAGAGAGGGGGAACTCTGATATCAAGGCACTGATAAGAACAAAGGTAGATCTAAAAGTCTAGTGTTGCAAGAACCTGTCCCGTTTTTAACTGAAAATTTTATGGTCACCCTACGCTATCGTTGAGGTCGAATTCCCCTTATTTAGCGACTTTACCCAAAATTGGCAACATTGACCCCCACCGAACAACACCCCGTCATCTTGAGCCTAGCCAGCATAATAGTGGGACGTAAAACTTAAAGATTTCATTTCGAACAACACTCCCAGAAACCTACTGTTATACTATTCTCAAACCACCCTTTCGTACAGTTCTCCCTATTCGAAAAAAAAAAAATTGTAATAGTGTTCATACATAAATATGGAACTCAATTTCCCTGAATTTTGCAGGTTTTCCAGGTATTAATTTTGCAATTTCCAGGTCTAGTGGAAGAAACTAATAGTACGAGAACACATAAATTTTAAGAATACTATATTTATATATTTGAGAATGTCAGTGTTGGGTAAGTTACTTGTAAAAATGTGACGCGTTACAAGTTACTTTACTTTCTCTTAAAATGTAACGCGTTAGTAACGCGTTACTTGCCTCAAAAAAGTAACTGTTACTTTACTTCGAAAGTAACGCGTTACTAACGCGTTACTTTTAGGTCCGAAACTTTGAATATGTGGAAAAAAATCTTATTACTTCAGTTTTCCTTACTGCTATTACTATCGCTATTATTATTATTATTATTATTATTATTATTATTATTATTATTATTATTATTATTATTATTATTATTATAATAATTATTATTATTATTATTATTGCACTTCTGAATCGATTTATGCAACTGCAAGGACAAATTTTTATTTGACAACTATATGAACATTTTAATGTAATGTAACATCGACTAAAATGCCATACTGCGTTACTCGTAGGGATGGGCACGAGTGAATTCGAGCAACTTTTCTTTGAAACTCGATTCGACTAGAAACAGACATCTTTGAGCTCGACCCGAGAACTCGGCTTGAAAAGTTTCCTCCAACTCGACTCGAATTCGGGTCGAGTTTCGAGTCGAGTCGAGACAAATCTGGTGTATAGTTTCGAGTACTCTCTTCAAGTATCTTACATAGACAATATAATTATTATCAATGGTACTACTACTACTACAACTTCTTCTTCTATTATTATTATTATTATTATTATTATTATTATTATTATTATTATTATTATAACAACACTGTGTATAAACATGAAAGATAGGCGGTTTATATATGAATACTAAAAAAGTAGTTGATTGCTAACCTCGGTAGTCGTGAAGTCTAGGAGTAAAGGACATTGTTCACGAGCTTCTGAATTTGGGTTGAGGGTCTAGGTTGAGTATTCGCGCTCGAGCCAAACGTTGTTAAAAGTTATAGGGCACTGGCCAAATATCTTCAAAACTGCTCGGCCCGGGTTTAGAATTGTCAACGACTCGAGCAGATCGGCTCACAGCTCATTCACTATCGACTCGAACCGAGAAGTGAGCTGAGCCAACAACTCACCCAACCGAGTCGGTTAGAGTCCTTCGCTCAGTTGAGTCGAACCGAGCAGATGGCTTATCCCAACCAAGCCAGCTCGAGCCGATGGTTCACCCCAAGCGAGCCAGCTCAAGCCATCGGCTTAGTTAAGCCAAGCCGAGCTAAGCTTGTTATAAAAAATCTCTTGTAGTCTCGCTATCGATACGAGACGAGATGCGAGCAGTGTCCCCTCTCGCGAGCAACACTAAAAGTATTCCATATTCCTGCTTAGCTGACATTTCTCATGGCTTTCGCTTTCCAGTGTAATCAGCCCATGATTTCAAAACGAGTTAAAACGAGCGAGCCACTTATCAAACTCGACTCGACTCGAAACTCGACGCCAAAAACAGTGAAACGTTTCGGAAATGGACTCGAGAATATTACTTTTGACTCGACTCAAAATTCGACTTCGATTTGAGTCGAGTTTTAGCTTGACTCGTGCTCATCCCTATGCGTTAGAAAAAATTGTTGCTTATTATTATTCTGCTAAACTAATTATATAATAATAACAATGTTGCTATGTAAAATTAAAAATACAAAATATAGAGAAACATTACACTACAACTGACGAAATGAGAACACATGAACTGGGTGTGAATCAAAATTGCCAATAACTCTTAAAATCGATACATGCTTTTTAAATCTAGTTGTTCCAAACTCTATAATCAACGGGACTTTAGGATATGCAAACTGATCTAAAAGAACCCTAATATTACATACCATCAACATTACATCAATAAAGTAGGCCTGCTCATCAGAATACCGTTTATTCATATTAAACCCTTACTGAATGTCGTTCATTATGGCACCCTAATTGTGGATAAATATTTCCTGCCGGGGCACCACTTTACTTTTAAATTCTGTTCAGCAGTGGCGTACTGACGATTTTGTTTCTGTGGGGCTTTGCCTGAAAATGTGAAAATTCTGCAAGATATTTTATATACTTTACTATAGTAAGTAAGATTTCGGGGGGAGGGGGTATTAAGCCCGGAAGCCCCACCCCTAAATAAGCCACTGCTGTTCACAATCATCTTCAGCTTTTAAGAAAAAGTATTCTTTCAAATGTTCGAACGATAAAATATTTTCGTTCTCCGTCTTTATAAAAACAACACCATTCAAAGTAAAATAGACTACCAGTACCATTGCACTCGTGGTTCACTCACTGAATGTATTGATTTGGAGCTGTCAAAATCTAAGATAAAATCTTCCAGGTGCTTGCAATCAGTACACGTGATTTCCCTGAGGCTGTCCTCATCTTCCAAAAGCAGCAAATGGCACTATATTTTGTTATGTAAATAAACAAATCAAATTGTATCTATGAATGTATTTGCAAGCCTACCAACGTAAAGTTCGTAAGGCGAAACGGGAAAATGCACATCGAGATTTCCCGTTCCGCCTTGCATTAAGATGAAAAGTGATAACAGGTTTTACATGCTAATTTCATTGCTAGAGGTCATAAGGCGAAACGGGAAAAGGCGAACAGTGCAGGAATTGTCGGTCACTGACATCGTTCATGCTCCATTGTTCCATTCTGAGAAATTCACTTACAGGAAAGAAACATTTGTTTCCGAAAAAAAAAATACATATATTGTAGTTACTCATCCGAAATGTAACGCGAAAAAGTAACGCAAACTAGGTACGTTACTTAAAAATTTGTAACGCGTTACCGTTACAGTTACTTTAGAAAAAATGTAACGCGTTACTAGGAAACGTTACTTAAAAAGTAACGCGTTACAAGTAACGCGTTACTTGCGTTACGTTACTTCCCAAGACTGGAGAATGGCCACCCTTCTCCCCAATGAACGATTGCAATTAAATATTGAGTCACAAGAAAATAAATAATTAAAATAAATAAAATTAAAGTTGAAAAATATTAAGTTGAGAAGCCTACTAAGGGAATTATATAATACTTTTGTTCCATACTTGAATACATTCAAAATATACAAAAAAATATTGGCTTGGGGAAGAAAAAAGGGCCCGCGAGATTTTAACTGATTCTTGTAGTACTCGACGACAGAAATAGATTACTGAAAGAATTTTCAAAATCGGCACAGGCAAACATGAAGAAAGTCGCATTTTCAGGTACCGGTTCAAAATGGGAAGAAAAAAGGACCGCGAGATTTTAACTGATTCTTGTAGTACTCGACGAGAGAAATCGATTAGTGAAGGAATGTTCAAAATCGGCGCAGGTAAGCATGAAGAAAATCGCATTTTCATGTACCGGTTCAAAATGGGGAAGAAAAAAGGGCCCGCGAGATTTTAACTGATTCTTGTAGTACTCGACGACAGAAATAGATTACTGAAAGAATTTTCAAAATCGGCACAGGCAAACATGAAGAAAATCGCATTTTCAGGTACCGGTTCAAAATGGGAAGAAAAAAGGGCCCGCGAGATTTTAACTGATTCTTGTAGTACTCGTCGAGAGAAATCGACTAGTGAAGGAATTTTCAAAATCGGCGCAGGCAAGCATGAAGAAAATTGCATTTTCATGTACCGGTTCAAAATGGGGAAGGAAAAAGGGCCCGCGAGATTTTAACTGATTCTTGTAGTACTCGACGAGAGAAATCGATTAGTGAAGGAATGTTCAAAATCGGCGCAGGCAAGCATGAAGAAAATCGCCTTTTCATGTACCGGTTCAAAATGGGGAAGAAAAAAGGGCCCGCGAGATTTTAACTGATTCTTGTAGTACTCGACGATAGAAATAGATTACTGAAAGAATTTTCAAAATCGGCACAGGCAAACATGAAGAAAATCGCATTTTCAGGTACTGGTTCAAAATGGGGAGAAAAAAGGGCCCGCGAGATTTTAACTGATTCTTGTAGTACTCGACGACAGAAATAGATTACTGAAAGAATTTTCAAAATCGGCACAGGCAAACATGAAGAAAATCGCATTTTCATGTACCAGTTCAAAATGGGGAAGAATAAAGGGCCCGCGAGATTTTAACTGGTTCTTGTAGTACTCAACGGGAGAAATCGATTAGTGAAGGAATTTTCAAAATCGGCGCAGGCAAACATGGAGTAAATGGCATTTTCATGTACCGGTTCAAAATGAGGAAGGAACAAGGTCCCGCGAGTTTGAACCGCTACGATGTATGTTCACGAATGTGCCCGTCTTCTCAAATTTAGTTAATTACTGTGACACTGAAACATGTGACACAGAGTCACATTGTAGATGACTCTGCAATCGGCAACCACTGCACATATACTCCTCCCGCCCCAGAGTTTGATTATTTCGATCCATTCCTCACGTGCTAACGGCATGGTTCAACATCTGCAAGAAAGAGGTAAATGTAACGTTCAATTGGCAATAGCTTTTCACCAAATTAAGCTGCATGAAATCTGATTGCATATTTGACATACTGAGAAAATTCTAGCCCGTGGCCATATGTATCACATATCCCACCAGTTCATAAAAATTTTGAACACAAAATTACGGTCGTCCGTGTGACGTACTCCCAAAAGGCCTAATGTGTATCACCCACCTCACATTCAATGAAACCACATCCGTGTAGAATTTAGAAAGGAACTTCTTATGATGTATACAGGATGTCTCAAACGTTCCCTGACATAGGGTAACTCTGTTATTATCAGAGTTACGACAAAATGTAAGAGGAAAAACATCTCGAAATATGACGTTTTCAATCTAAAGTGAACACTTTTTTAAAAAATCGGACAAGATGAATGTGCTGTATACTCTTTATGCACCCAATTTTAAATGAAAATGCAACGTTGTCATTTACCTGGACCCACGATATAAGTGAATGAAGTTACTGTTTGAAACGGGGGCTGGCCATCGACATGTTAGCGTAAAAGACAGTAACTTCACTCACTTCTGTTGTGGGTCCAGGTAAATGGCAACGTTGCATTTTCATTTCACATTGGGCGCATAGAGAGTGTACAGCGCAAACGGTTCATCCGATTTTAAAAATTCCTTCACTTTAGATTGAAAACATCATAATTGGATATGCTTTTCCCTCCTACATTCTGTTGTAACTCTGATAATAACAGAGTTACCCTATGTCAGGGGACTTTTGAGACACCCTGTATATCTTATTTAATGTATGTTTGATGTCACTATAACTGTAGTATAATTTAGTTTGTTTAAATTTACAATTTAATACAAGTAGATTCGGATTTACATGCGTAGGATTTTGTATGCATCTAACTAATGAATTCTTTTATATTTATGCTTAACTTAGTGACTTGGCTTTGGACTGCAACTGATTATTGTAACCCATTATTGCTTGAGAAGAAACAAGATATCCGAATCTTCATTTGGAGAAATCAAAGGTCTATTGGAAAGCTGGGGATTACAATCATTAATTTCTACATTTCAAGGTGCGTAGTAAATTATATATTGTGTTTATTGTTAAATTACTATTATTGGGTTTAGAATCAATGAAGCACTTCATGATATTTTATGGGGATCAAGATGGGTGCCGGATAGATAAGTATTTGAGCGTCAGGCTCTTATTTCTTTTCAATTTAATATTTAATCAATGATTATTTTTCTCCCTCATTATTCCACCAAATCGTATTCCAAGATCATATATCCATTTTTGTTCGATATATCCATATTTTTGATCTCTTTCATATTTCTATATTTTCGATTTTTGATATTGTTTATATTTCGATATTGCTGTATTTTTCGATATTTCGAACAAGTTTCGATAGTTTGTCGACATCGATTGTCTATATCTAAATTCGGATATCCCAAAGCCCTATCGAGCACCCTCCGAAATGAAGTTTTTGGCTATGGACCTGATTAGGGATGCGCACGAGACAAGACGAGACAATTTTTGTTACGAAATTCGAGACAAGATAGAGCTTTTCCAATAGAAACGGATCCAGTTTTCGAGACGAGACAACTTTCGCGGCACCTTTTCGAGAGGAGACAACCTCAAATCTTTTCTCTTGCGCATCCCTAGACTTGATCATGAGTTATCAAAAAAAAATGTTTAATGAGAAATAACATGTAAATACAATATAGGTAGCTAAAACATTTTTGTTTTCATTCTTCAGTAATGCATTGTTATTAATCTCAGGGGGGGCGGTGGCTCAGTGGTAGAGCGTTCATCTCCGGTGCTTGGGGTCCCTGGTTCGATCCCAACTCGCGCCGTGTGGACTTTGTGGTGGACAAACACCTTGCTCGTGGGTTTTCTCGGGGTTCTCCCGTTTCCTCCCACTTTCTTCATTCCACCATTTCACTCATTTCTCATTATCACCGTCTCCTTCTCCTAACCGGCATAACTGTGGGACGTTAAACTTAAAGATTTCATTTTTTATTAATCTCAGCATTTTATAGTGTATTCTTAAGCTTAAGGTGGTGTATAATTAAATTTTGAATTCAGTTAACTTATTTTGTTTCTCAGATTGTTTTTAAAATGTATGTACAAACGTTTATGTTCATTCTCGAGAGTTTAAAGTGACGTATAGTTATTAAACATAGTATTTAATATTGTACTCTTAACGTGGAAGTGATATACAGTTAACTTTTGAATTCAGTTAACATTTTTCTTTCTGAAATTGCTTTAAAAAGTATGTAAAAACGTTTTTATTTTCTTTCTTGAGTGCTAAAAGTGATGCAAAGTTATTAAGCTTACTACTTTATATTGTATTCTCAACCCTAAACTGATACACAGTGCGTTTTTGAATAAATTGTCAAGTTATTTGAGTGATGAACACTGGTAGAAAATCCTGACTACTACTGGAACATTTTGATTTTAAGGTGACGACTACTGGTGCAAGGATTTTAAAATATTGCTTTTCCTTCAAGGGCTACTCCTTTTTGAATTCTGACTACATGGTCACTATAGGAAGGATCAGTGAGTCTTTCCAACTATGGTACAGCTCCGACAGATTCACGATGCTCAGAGAAGAGACAAAATAGTATGTTTTCAAACTTAAAGTGAGAACCACTGGCGTTTTTACCTTGCTATGCAAAAGTGAGTAAGTACTCCAATGGGGTTCCAATGCGGTACCTAATTTCTGCATTTTAGATATATGGAAATACATGTCTCTAAAATGTAAAGAACTGATTTTTTTTGGGAGGGGGGGAATAAACTATAGGTATGTGGGGCTTGCATACTTGACGCTACAATTCGGAAATTGAATTAAAATGACTAACGGCTATCAAGATGTTGTCAAATAAAGGGAGGACCAACACAGTTAAGGGGTTTTCGTGTTAGATGCTAAAATTTCCGAAATCGGTCATGGAAAGTTAATAAACACCAGTAGCAATTTCATCTTAAAGTAATTAGATATCTTCATGGGGTGTTAGAACATCATGGAGTCTACCAAAATTAAATTTTAAAAGCTTTTGAAAATATAATCTGACATTTGTAAACAGTATTTGAAATATGTATTTACCCAAAACTTCCAGCTAGTACATCTAACATCTGGAGAAACACTGTGAAATAAAAGCTTGAAATTTCGGAAACAATTATTGGTCGCAACAAAATTAAATAAGATGGTATTTCTATGGGTTAAATCAGTACCTCAGTACAATTTCGATCGAAAGATTAGTTCAGTCCTAGGTTTTCTTCAGGCAATTCCAAGGGTTCATCGAGCTGTGCAAAAGAATGAAAATTCGCTGTCAATATCTAAGATAGTAACTAAGATATAAGGAATTATATATTTTATGATGTAAAAATAGAGATCTTTATGGATTTGTACTTTTGGGTCTTTCCTATAAGAAAAAAATTCAGAAAACTACTGTATATACCTTAATAGACAATTCAGTGGGCGGGGACACAGTAGCTTAGTGGTAGGGTATTTAACTAATCTTTTTTTTTTTGCAGAAACTATTGGAGTATTCACTTAACCCATAGAAATACGATCATACTTAACTCCCTATTTAATTTTAAAATTAAATAAAAGGAAATATTTCAGTGTAGCGACCCACGATTATGCATTTTAGTCTCAGGGAGATTATGATTAAAGCAAGTGAATGTTGTTGACAGAATTGATGGAATGCAAAGGTGGGAGGAAAGAGAGTACCCCGAGAAAACCCACGAATACGATGTCCACTACAAACTGACTTGGCCGTGGATCGAACCAAGAACCCAATACACCAGAGGTAAGCACTCTACCACTAAGCCACTGTGCCCCCGCCCATTTAATTATCTATTAAGGTATATACGGTTGTTTTGTGAAATTTCTTCTTCTTACAGCAAATACTCAAAAGTACAAATCCATGTGGGTCTCTATTTTTACGACGTCATAAAATACATAATTCCTTATATTTCACTTGCTATATTAGATATTGACAAAAAATGTTCACTTTATTTCAGAGCCCGATGAACGCTTGGAATTGTCCAAAGAAAATTTAGAGCTGAATTAATCTTTCGATCGAAATTGTACTGACGAGTCTGAGGTACTCACTTAACCCATATAAGTACCATCTTATTTAACTTTTGTTAGGATCAATAATTGTTTTCTGAAATTTCAAGATGGTGTATGGTGTCTCTCTAGCTGCTAGATGTACTAGCTGGAAGTTTTAGGTAAATACATATTTCTAATACTCTTTACAAATGTCAAAATATATTTTCCAAAACTTTTAAAATTTAATCTTGGTAGACCCCATGATGTTCTTAAACTCCATGGAAATACCTAATTATTTTAAGATGAAATTGATACTGATGCTTATTAACTTTCCATGACCGGTTTCGGAAATTTTACCACCTAACACGAAAACCCCATAACTGTATGGATCCTCTCTTTATTTGACAATATCTTGATAGTCATATTTTAATTAATTTTCTAAATTGTACTGTCTAATATGCAAGCTCCACGTGTCGCTTTTTATTTCACCATATTTCGGTAACTGTTAGGCGTACCGACTTGCGGTTTCGGTAAACACACACCTCTAACGTTATTTAAAACGTTATTAAGACATATTTTAGAATATTTAGAAATGAGAGTTCTGCGAATATCATGACACCCGAAAACCCCCATCAGGGCGTATGTGTAGTGTATTTAATTGAAACTACTTTTGAGGTTGTTGTAAGCCCTCGTAATTACGTTTCCGAAACTGCACCACCTAGTACGCAAACCCCACACTTCTATGGTGTCGCTATTTATTTTCCCATATCTCAATATCCCTAAGGCTTACCCAGTTGAGGTTTTCGGTAAACAAATGTCAGTTCCCTACATTTTAGAGACATACATTTCCACATATCTAAAAAATACAGACATTAGATACCTCATGGTACCTCGAACACCATTGAGGTACCCACTTACTTTTGAATAGTAATACATTTTGAGTTGTTGTTCAGCATCAATAAACACTTCATAGTTTTTCTACGTGCAACCCAAAAGTCCATACCTGGCCGAACAGATTTTGTCCATTTAATCTCAAAAATGTTAAGATACTTTGTATTGTTAAGTACAACCAAGTTAAGCACACTGAATTTAATATTTTAAATATTTTCTGATTTTTGTTTCAGGTATTTCGTGCATCAAAACAAAACCAGGATTCTGCTTGGAAGACAGTGAAAAGAAGCAGTGTAGGTTGTGGCTAAAAGTACGTCCTTTCTGAAGACAGACCCAATTGTATTTACATTCTTTTGTACGAATATATAACCCTAATAAAAATACTGTACTACAAATTATTATTTCTTTCTTCCATAAATTAGAATAAAATATTATCTCTGTTTAAAGAAAATGTTTGTTAGTGTTAAGTCATTTCAACTCTTTTTCTCTGTAATAAGAATATTATCCCTCGCAATATTTTTTATCTTTGTGCTATTATGATTGTATGAAGTAAAATTCTATACGAAGCACTATTATTTCAGACATGCATTAAGAACTAATGTATTGTTCTGTATGTAAGGCAATGTGTATACTGAACATGTCTAGCGAAGGTGTTGTTTTAATATAGAATCTATAACTCAGCTTTTCAGTAGTCAACTTTATTGGGAATCCGAAGAAAGAAGTATATATATATATATATAAAAAAAAAAGTTGGACTAACCAACGTATGTGTTCGAATTCTGGACTAATCCAAATTATCCAGAGAAATCATTATATATTTCTTTGTTGATATTTCAGATGTGTCCTTTATCCAAGTCATATGAAACGGAGACTTCATACATCGCTATACTTTGTATGAACTATGTTCCGTATTTACTTAATCACTTTGTAACTTTCTCTAGGGTTGACAAGGCCGCAGGTGTCAATCGAATAGTTTAGTATTTCACTCATGTCACCTTGTGACTAAGGTACGTCCTGTCGGTATATATATGGTACTGGGTTCAATTAGCGATAAAATACATTTTTAGCATTAAACAAATGTAAAAATCTACACGAAATGAGATACCATGATCTCTGACTTACGGATAACACCAAGCAACTAATGGTACTGAGTGTAATTGAGTTTACTATCTGGCTAAAATCAGTGTTCCTTTAGCTATACTTCATTTCGTGCTCTGAATTGCAAAGATTGAAATAACCGTTTTAAATAATTGCATATATATCTTCTGAGTAATTCTGAGAATCATTGCTCTTTCTTTAAGCAATGTATGAGACTGTTAAACTGCTCGTTGCTTAAAATGTTGCACTAAGAAGGATGCATCCCGGAAAGTCCAAATTTGCAGAATGTCTAGAGCAGGGAAGGATAAATATGTTTAGTCGATGGCTGCACAACGCCTCCGCTGTCACCACGTTGTCACAGCGAATACAGCGGACGTTTAAGAATATTCTGCACTTACTATTAGGTATCTGCCTGGGAACTTTGGTGCAGCTACCCAGTCTCCTTCTTGGTGTCGCATTTTTAATGGCGAGTACTGAGTAGGAATCATCTTGTGAGCGAACACGTTTTCGGCTGTCAGCATACTTTTAATTATTGCGATATTAAAAAAAACATACCAGTTAATTAAAATGTACAGAGAAGTTATTTCTGGAAAATTCTATTCAGGCCTCTTGTGGTAACAACTGCACTTTAAAAGAAGATACTATTAAGGAAAAGAATGAGGTAAAATAATCTTTATATCGTACAAGCAATGGATGATAACAACTTAATAAATGATTGTACGTAAATCTTGTTTGAGTTTGAATATAGGATTGTATATGGCTGTGCATTTTGCATTATTATTGAAGTGCTGCAACTAACTAACTGCAAACCATATGATAAATTCTTACAGTAATATATCACATATTGATTTACTCTGTATGAAAACGAAAATAGTTTAACATATGGTTAACCTTCTTTGTGCCCATAATTTTAAAATTAACACTTGTGTCACTTTTCAACACTTGACTTTGCAGTAGCTTTCCAACGAATTAGCAGGAAGCCCAAACTTACAGGACACCCTGCAGGTAAATACATTTCTTTTGACAGTTTCACTGCTCCAAACTAAGATTTGAAAAGTGTAGTATTGTTAATTTTATTATTATTGGCACAAAGCAGATCAACCATATTTTAAACTATTTTTGTTTCCATACAGAGAAAAACAATATGCGACAACATTACAGTAAGAATGTATCATGCATTTTGCAGTATGTTGTAGCACTTCAATAATGGTGCACTATACGTACAATCTAGATCCTGAATATGTCCAATCCATATATTACAACAAGGCAATACGTATGCGATACAGGTAAAATCCGTATATTTCATATGGACAATCTATAAGCTACATACATCCAATCCATACATTACATATGGCCAACCTGTACGCGACATACGTATAATCTATATGCTGCATGCAGACAGTCTATAAGCTACATATGTGCACTCTGTATGGTGCATACGGATATTCTGTATGCTGTATCGGGACAAGCTGTGTGCGACATAAGGAAAATCTGTATAATACATACGTACAATACGTATACTGTATCTAGTCGTACGTACGGGGCACAAGTACATTATAGATGCTGTCTCGGGATTGAACGCAAGAAACATACGTACAGAACGTATATTGTATACTTCTTGAAATTATGCTCCGTCCTGATAGTCAGTGAGTGTCGTCATTATTAACCGACATGCTACATACGATCCTGACGTCACAAAGCTAGATATCACCTCCGTATATACTTGTTACTGCAGATGACGTCACACGAATGACGTCATTGCACTTATGCAGACAGTACGTATAATACATACTTTTTCAGTTATACGTTTGCTGCAGGATGTTATATACGTTTGTACGTTAAGTCCAGAAACTACAGGAATTACGAATGTAACCTACGTTTTTAAGTATGCCACCTACATTTTTTTTCTCAGTGTTGAAGCTTCAGAAACCAAGACCCAGAGTGTAAAGTCTAGCCGCTGCAGATTTTTTGTTGCATAACTAGTTTTCGGCTAGGCGGGGAGTATTAGGAGTTCCTCTATCACGCTAGCATTTTCTCTTTCTCTGGCCTCTCAATTCAATCATTCCTAAGATCTCTAAACTTAAGTGATTTCGAGACATGGCTATCTTATTGTAACAATTTCAACCACCTATGTAATTTCACCGAAATGTCACCGACATTTAATTTAAGTTTTTCTTCTAACCTTAATATTTAAAAAAGGCTGAAATACATCTTTAATCAAGATGTTTCTACTCTAACCGGATTTCGGAATATGACCATTCTATTTTACCTATTACAATTAAAACTTTTTTTCTAAGAAAACAATTTAGAAAACGCAGAAACATGTCTTTAATTGTTTACTGAAGAACATAAACACTAATTTTCATTCCCGGAGGGAGCTCATGCGGTTCGGATCCATGTTAATCAGTAATTTCACGTTTCATAAGCTTCGCTACTGAACGTGACGTGAAACTCAAAATCAACTCAACTCAACAAATTTTCATGTTAATAACCTTAACGATTTTCGAGATATGGCCATCCAATTCTAACAATTGTAGTTTCACACTATTTTCTCTCTTTCTAAGGCAAATATCATAAAAACGATTACATACATATCCAATTGTTTTAAATAAGTAGTCCATATACACAATTTCATGCCTCTAATACTCAAAGATTCCAAAGTATGGACATTTTAAGACAATAATTGCATTGCTCTTTTCCCCTTTTCCTTCGAAATTCGATTTTTTTTCTTTTAGTGGGACCTTACATTACAAATCATATGCTCTTTCTAAATTCCAAGTTTCTAGCTTAGACGGGCTTTGATCAATCAACCACACAGAACTTGTTTTTATATAGAAAGATACACAATAAGGAAATTAATGACAAAAGTATCCTTACAAAAGCAGTATGGCAAAGAACTCATATACTGTGTTAAAATATGTAGATATTCATTCATTTGGTAAAGTTCATAAAACTAAGAGCATAAGCTTAGCGTACGTGCCTTTAGCGTGGGAGACTTGTATATGAATCGAGGTGGGAACACCGTTCGGATTCCACGTTAATCTGTAGGTCTACGTCTCATATAGCCTCGCTGCTGAACGGGACGTTAATCTCAAAATCAGCTGAGCTCAGCTAAAGGCATAAGCAGGGTGGACCTGCAGCTTTTTGGGTCCAACCAAAGATGAAAACGTTACACCCATATTTTTACAATTGCCATAAAATTTCCTGTTTTGGAAATGAACGGAACTTGACATTCTCTTCAGCAACTTTTCTATCTCCGGTGTTCATTTTAAAGCCGTACACACTACATGAGGTTATTGTTAAAGTTTTCAAAGTCAATGTAACAAATACAGATGAGTTCTATTTACACAATATATATACAGTAGAAAATACACAATAATATTCCACATAGATAATGTCATAGACAACAGTATATAGCAAATTCATCAAATGTTTAAAAATAAACAAATCGTATATCTTCAACACAAGTGCAACTAAAAACCTGTCACTGAGTAGGCGCGACAATATTATTATCTTCTTCGAAGAATCAGTGATTTTGTGTCGAAGGTAACTTTAGGTGAAGAGACCGGCTGCGCGTGGGTTTACCTTGTTTTATTTCTACCATAGGTGTTAATAGTTGATATTTTCAATCGCAGAATAGGTTTGGCAATATTGCTCTTGGTCAAGTGGCCTATTGCTTGTGCCTTTAGGTACTTCCTCTAAAGCTATAGAGCAGGCTCTGTGCGTTCTCTCATTCCCTCTCTGCCCCTAGCTGTGCTTGCGAGAATATTGTTTGCTTTTCATGGACTGGGATTAAGGGTAAGACAGCTTGCATAGTTTGGGAGAGTGGATGGGAGCAGTAACATATAAAATGATCGAAAAAGACGACCGATGTTCGTAGAGTCCATAATGTAGAGTTCACAGTTTGTAGGTCGCTGAGATGGGTAGGCGTAATGCGATAAGGAATTTTCTATTAGTAATTTTTCATATACGTCTACTACGTTAACAAACCTTGACTTATCTGCGTACAGTAGTTGGTTAGTATATCCTCGATTGCTATTTATACTTTTTCACGATCATCCCATACTTTACAGTATTTTTTGTTTTGAAAAAGCTTGATTCTAACAAGTCGTTAAACAACAATGTTCATTTTTCTATCATGTTCTTTCAATATTACCCTTTTCATTCTAATTAATTTAAATAGTTCACAATCCAAGTACAAGATGTACTCTTTACTTCATGAAAATAATAAACATGTTACAAAAACAAGTACAGGAAAGTAATTTGATAACATTTACTGAGCGAACGTAGGTTTGTGGTTAGCGTCGACGTATAGTAATTTGAAGTCTCCAGGTTCAAACTTCTACGAGGCAACCTGATTACTGATTCTCCAGTACCACTGGGCGAATACTTTTAATACATAAGCTTTAAATAATTTTCTTGAAAACTTTGTTCTTATATTGTTAATGGTTCAGTGTGAAATGACATTTTGCTGCATGGACAATATATTTAGAAAATAAAATATAGTAGATGAATGGTTAGTGTAAAGGAACTCTTATTTATATGGCCTAGGTCCAAATCCCGACCGTTCTTATTGATTTTGTCCTTTAGCTACGCTCATATGTTGCATTCCAGAAGTTCAATTTTGAATTAAATGTAGTGGCAGCTAGTTTAAACCGAAACTATTTTCAAATATATTTGCTATTACATGCTTTTGTTTTACTTGCGATGTTTCAACTTTGATGTTAGATCTTGCAACCTTAATATAACTCATTTCCCTACGTCATATCATGTGAATAGATTGATGGTAATACAACATTCTATTCTTACTGCAACATATATGTACATATTCAAAAGTGTTGACTAAGAAAACTGTACAGTTGAACGTACGATGGAACGTGGACTCCTGGATGAATTTCAAACGAATTTAGTATACATATAAATTTCATTCTGAACAATTTACCGCTAAAAAGCTTTCGGTTCCTGATATAAATTCATGCGTATGCCCCCGTAAAGCAGTGACAATTTTATAGACTGCTCAGTTGGTAATGCCTCCTGAGCTACGACAACTTCTCAGAAATCATATCTGTGATAGGTCCCCATGTGACACCAGTATTTGTGCATTATCACTTTTTACTCTCAGTATATTGAAATTTAAGTCAAAGAAATCGTTCGGAAACCTTCATCTCTTTTCTCCTCTGAACCCCATGCAAATAGGGCCGACTTTATACTATCTAGAATATTTACTATTTATGTCAATGATCCCGATAACTACGTATGTATTCGACACAAATATAGGATGATTTCTTTCTTTCTTTCTTTTTCTAAACTGTCACCCTCCCACTCTGACCTCCAAACCAACAAAGGCTTAGCTTGTTTTTAGCTAGCATCAACAGCATCACTATTCATCTTTGCGATCACAAAAACTATGATTTCGACACTAATATTGTTCGTATTTGACTATATTTGGATGGCTTTTTCCCCCTTATTAGGGATGGCTTCAGTGTGTCGCCGCCACAACTAGGGAGGAATTTTAACAAACTTAAGTATAGCTATAACCTATAAAACACCATCTGAAAATCAGATGTGTATGAGATCTTTTCCGGAGGGGAATACGTTAAAGGAATACATTTTCAATACCAAGGGATTTTACCCTTTCCAATCTAAAGATTGCCAAAGCTCAACTTCGTCTGTACCGTTCTGCTATGAATATAGATTTTAATGGCATTCAGTATACCAATGCTTGCTTAGGAGTTTCCCATACACGAAAAGTGATTTATAGTTATAAAGGAGTAGGGGTCTAAAAAAATAGGGAACACTGTTAGCAATGACACTACTAGAAATGAGTTCTCGCAATATAATGGGACAGTACTTTATTCGAATGTTAAAGAAATCGTTGTATAAATTGTCATTTCCTCTCCTTACAAGTCTAAGCCACAACACGTATCTAATAATTTTAAATAAGAAATATATGCACCGAGTTAAATATCCTTAACTTTAAGGTCTCCTGAGTTATGAAAATGAATGAATTTGCCACAAACGAATGGTATCGGAAATATCATTATTCACTTCTGCGACCCCGGAAACTATGGAGTAGACACTCATATCTTTCAACTAGGAATTTTTTATTTTCACTCCTCCCATTAAACCTCCATGCCGAAAATGATAAACTTTGATATGAATTGTATCGGGGGTATCCAAATTCATGTCACTGACCTCAAAAGCTGCGGATTTTACATTAATATAGTCCATTTTCAATTATGTTTTCATGTACATGGGTTCTCATTGACAGCCGGGTTTCGACTCCCGGCGGGAGTCATAGTTTGTGTTCCATGTTAAATTGTAGAACCATGTTTTATATATACTCGGAGCTTAAAGGGACGATAAACTCCATATTACCTCACTTCGTGAGATATTCTACTTTTCTATAATTTCTAACGCACTTTTCTCTCTTTGAGCACCTCCCGCACCTTAGGACACTCATACGTTCAAACTGAAACTTTCTTCATGGTTGGAGGATGCAAGGCTGCTGGGCCATACGCGTAAAACCCCTATGAGACTATGCTAGTGAGTGGTAGAGTTTGAGCAGCACGCACGGATAAACCATGTTTACAGTTATATTTATTAAAATTTCATATTAGGTCTTATTCCGCAAGACACACTTTTAACAAATGCGACTTTTAAAATTTTGTTCTTCTTTATCTTCTTATTATTATTAGTAGTATTACTATAAAAATAGCTATATGAAGAAATTATCGCGGTCACCTTCGTTAATACACATTATTCATCAACCGGTAGTTGTAGAAATGAGTCTTTAGCAACAGCAGTTGTTAGCTTAATCGGTAGAGCGTTGCCTCATGGACACAAGGGTTGTGAGTTCGAAACTAGTGCGAGGCATTTTTTTCTGATTTAATTATAAAGATGGAAATGTTTCTCTATTCACATTTTTATCTCATACTTCTGTATAAAGATGTTTGTATGTGAAAAAGTATGCTAGTACGTAAGAAAAGAAAGATAAATTACATGTTACCTTTTGCTGTTTGTATCTATATAATCACATTTCTAGGACGTTTCTGAAAGCTCAGACTTCTATATCTCTTTTTCGTTCTCTTACGCGTCCTTTAACTACGTAATTTTACACTAACTTGATAAAACACATATACATATATTACAGATGTATCTCTTTCTCTTCTCTCTACATCATCTGGAGATACAGGCACGATTTAAGAAAGTAATACGATCTATGATATCAGTGATACTTCTAGTGGTGTTTAACTCAACATAAAAAACAATAAACAGAAAAGCTGAGAATACGAATCTTTTCAAAGATGACAGTGCACTGATTCTTCAAATCTGTGTCTTTACTCCCTATACTTGTGTTAATTCCCTAGTTAAGATAAAACTCTTCAAAATTAATCACAAATTCTTATATAACCGTCAGTTCCTTGGAATACCGCCCTGTCACATACACGTCACGGCGATGTAAAGGCATCTTTGCCGACGAGGATACTTTTGATATTTCGTAACGCATGTCCGTGCCTCACTCAACCGCCTTTTTCCAGGAAAATACGAAACTCAATTATCTCATTTTATGCTTTCAATATCTGTTCACAAAGTAATTCAATAAAGTGCATTTCTTCCTGCCTTTAGGACGCCAACTTTCAAAATTTTGGGTCTGGGCTTTTGCCTTCTAAAACCGTTTTACCGCAGAATAAAAAAAACGTTTTATTTAATTTTTTGCATATTGTTCCTACACAATGCGTCGTATCAATTCTTCATGTCATTTTTTTTTTTTTACTAAAATACTTTGAAGCCTACGACTTAGTCTTAAACACCATGATCAGAAGATTTGAGGACTATATTTTCTCTGTTCTGTACGATATTTAACACTTGCTGAATAATAATACTAATAAAAAGTCTCTTCACGTATTCCCAATTTAATCAAAATGTATTCAAAGTACATACATTTTGATATTTTAAAAGTACTGATAAAGATGCTTCCCTGCTTTGCGGAAGGAAAATTTATTCTTTAAACATCATTGAAGGATTTCAAGATCTGATTGTCTTATTGAAATCTTAACCAAAAGAGATAATTCATTATTTGTTTTCGAAAGTTAATGCTCTACCTTACTGTTTCTATCACTTCTGTGACACCAGAAAGATTATTCTCGACTCTATGAAGAGTGTAATCTTATCTTCGGAGTACCATGACTCAACATAAATTAACTACTTAATGATTCTTCATTCCTACAAAGATGTCGAAGAAGTTATGAAATAACCCAGTACCACTGCCAAGGAGCTCATGTTAGTTGAGTTGATTTAGTGTTTAACGTTCTTTCAGCAGGGAGGCAATAGGAGACGGGACCATGGAATTTACTATTGCCACGTATAAAAATGAAACCTTTGTTCAACACTGAGTAGGTATAATTTAAGTAAATTTTAAAAAGCGAAATGCTTACACTTTTTCAAAAGTAAAACTAATATAATTACTAAAAAAAATACATTCATTGAAAAACTTATGGGTGGCAACTCCACCGTCTTAAATCAGCTTGAGAGTGTTCGAGTGGAAATTCAAGTAAAGTTAAAGCATGGAAGACCCAAATTCGATTCCCGGTGGGAGTTCATGTGGTACGGATTCAACCTTAATTAGTAGGTCCACGTCTCATATAGCTTCGCTGCTGAAAGGGACATTAATCTCAAAATCAACTCAAGAAAAGTTAAAACAATGAGAAAGTTTTCAACTGTTTTGGCGTATGCATTTGTGTGTTAAATAAAACTATATGCACTATTTGATAATGGAAGCATCGTGAGAAATACATTATCCAATAAAGCAAACTTTTCGAGGAGTGTTTGTCTGAAGATACATACAAATATTGAAAATAGTTTAAAAAGATGCAGAAATACTATTTTATCGCGTATGAACTTGAGGCTTCTCGAACAGCAAGTTCTGACCACACATTAACATCATTGATCATCATCATATTGAAACCTAGCCTCCAAACAAGGATAAGCAAAAGGGATGGACTAAACCATAGTTTCCAACTTTATCCAGTGTAAATAAAGTAGGATTGGAACTCATTTTATCCGCTGTAAACCGGAGCGTCAAGGGAAGGGGACTATGGCCCCTATAACCTTCCCCTTGAACCCGTGCCTGTTTAAACCAATTCATATTTCATAACTTCACACATGGCACGATCAAGCACGAAATTTATTGAAATCTTTCTACGTAATAATTATCGAGTGTCTGCACTTTTTCTATTAAAGCTCGCAGTATATTCTATCATAATATCATAATATAAATTGTCACTCACCTAGTGTGTGCTAAAGTAACTCATGATAAAAATGTATTGTTTTAAAACAAAATGAAACGGTTGAGGTGGACTCTGCCAAGTAGAAGACATGCAATTTATTAAATCGCCTCGCAACCTACTTGGCCACACATTTAGGTTAAACAATTCACCTTTTTTCCATGCTATCTAAAGTATCGGCCAATCTTAAATTCGCATTGCTGATTCGGATTTTTCAAACAAGAATTATTATGTTGCAACTAAATTAGGACTTTGCAGTGTACATTAAAATGATGACAGAAATATAGTGAAATCTCAGTTTCAAATTTCATATCTACCTTGAATCCAAATACCTGTCCTGTCATTTTTTTTTAATGTTCGTAGAAGCCAAAATTTGCAATTGATCTCAATTTTTCACTTATATCATATTTATTTCCCACTATTTGTTCATTAAATTTTAAAGAAAAAAATGAAATGAAATCTATAAGTTTTACGTCCCACGATTTAGGCTAATGGAGACGGTGATGATGAGAGATGAGTGAAATTGTGCAATAAAGAAATTGGGATAAAATGGGAGAACGCCGAGAAAACCCACGAGTACGGTGTTCGCCCACCACAAAGTCCACACGGCGCGAGCGGGAATAGAAAGAAGGAAACCATGAACCGGAGGTGAACGCTCTACCACTGAGCCACAGCACCCCCAAAATTTTAAAGAAATACTTGCGCAAGTGTTACTCTTAAGTAACACTTGCGATGTGTAACACTCCAATTTGATCAAATTTGGCGGGTAGATACTACACAGAAATAAACGAATACGTGTTTCCTATTTTCTGCGGAAAAACGGTTTTACGGGGCAAAAGCTCCCACGCAAAATTTTGAAAGTTGACGTCCGAAAGGCAAAAGAAAGTGAACAGAAGCAAACGAAATTTTGCAAACATATTGCAGACATAAAATTAGGGAATTTGTGTTTCTTATTTCAGTAAAAAAAGCATTAGTTGGGGCACGGACCTCTCTAAGACTTTGATCACGAAATATTGGAAGTGCTACTAACAGTATGTCAGATTTGTGTAATTGGCATGAAGAATTGCAACGAAACTTTGTGTAAGAACAATACGCAAAAAAATAAAGGAATGCGGGTTTTTATGTTCTGCGGAAAAGCAGTTTTAGGTGGGAAAAAGGCACTCACAAAATTTTGAAATTTGAAGCCTAAAAGGCAAGACGAACTGCACCGAATTGAATTACATTATGCACAGATATTGTAGACGTAGAATTAGATAGATGGGTTTCGTACTTTCTTATTGGAAAAAAGCTGTTGAGTAAGGCACGGACCTTCTAAACCGTTGGTTATGAAATATCAAAAGTGCAAATAAGCATACATCAGACGTTCTTAAAGAATATTTAAAATTGCAACGAAGCTTCGCATATGGACAATTTCCAAAACAATGAGGTAAAACAATGCGAAAAAACAATGTTGGGGCTTAAGCTACATCCCAAAAAAGTATATATTACCGTAATAGAGCAGCAAGGAATGGATCGAAGCAAATAAAATTATTTGTAGATATTATATAGACGCTATGTAAAATATGCTTTTTCGTGTTTATGAAGTGCCCCTATCCGTTTTGCTTCAAATTTGGCACACCAAGAGCAAACTGGAAATAAACGGAAACGTGGTTTTGTTTATGTGCAAACATATTGTAAGGGTTAAAAGTGCCTCCTGAAATACTATAAAATACGATATACTGTTTGTGCGATACAGTGGATCTGAAAAATTTAAAGCAATCGGATGGATACACGACACTTCTGAAACACGAAAGGACGTATTTTACACAGAAAATATCTAAATACAATTTCATTCGATTCTGTTCATTCATCCCGCCACTCAAAGACTCGGGCAACTCAACAGTTTTTTTTTTTTTCAGGAAAATACGAAACCGTTTTTTTTTTATTCTACGTCTACAATATATGTGCACAATATCATTTACTTCGTTTCTTTTTGCCTTTTGGGAGTCAACTTTCAAAATTTTCGGTGGGGGCTTTTGCCCCATAAAACTGTTTCTTCCCAGAAATTAAAAACGCATTGTTTTTGCGTATTATACGTACGAAAAGTTTCCTTGCAATTCTTCATGGTCTTTACACGCATCTGACAGTTACCAGCAATTTTTATATTTCTTGATCAAAGGTTTGTAGGGGTGAGTGCTCCACCTAACCGTTTTTTCCAGGAATATACGAAATCCATACTCCCTCATATGATGTCAAACCCATATTCCCTCATAAAATTTCAAAATCTTGGATGGGTGATTTTGCCCCTAAAACCGTTTTTCTCCAGAAAATAAAAAACATTAATCGTTTATTTTTTGCGTATTATCAAAAGAGAAAGTTATGTTGCTTTTCTTCATGTGCTTTACACATATCTGACATACCGTTACTAGCAGTTTTGATTCTTTGTGATCAAGGGTTTGGAGGAGTCGGTGATCCACCTAATCGTTTTCCCCTTGAAAATTCGAAAAACCGTATCCTCATTATACGTGTGCAATGTATGTTCAAAATATCATTAATATCCGTTCATTTCTTGCTTTTGGGTTGTTAGTTTTCAAAATTTTGGATAGAGGATTTAGCCCCCTAAGAACGTTTTTCCTAAAACACACACACACAAAAAAACATTTTTGGTTATTTTCCCGTATTGTCCAAACACAAAGTTATGTTTCAATTCTCCATGTGCTTTACACACATCTGACATACTTCTATTAGCACTTTCGATATTTTGTGTTCAAATCTTTGGAGGGTCCTACCCCACCCAACCGTTTTCTCCAAAAAAATACGAAACTCTTATCCTCTTCTTACGTCTGAAATATCGGTGCACAATTTCATTCCCTTCGGTTCACTTCTTCTTGCTTTCCGGGCGTCAACTTTTACATTTTTGGATGAGGGCTTTTGAAAACTAAAACCTCTTCACGGAGAACATAAAAACCCGTATACTTTTTTTCCTTTTGCGTATTTTCCACACACAAATTAATCTTGTGATTCTTCATGTCCTTTACACGCATCTGATATACTGTTACTAGCACTTTCGATATTTCGTGATCAAATTTTTGGAGGGGTCTGTGCCTCACGCAACACTTTTTTCCAGGAAAATAGTAAGTCCGCATCCCCTCATTTTATGTCTTCAATATCTGTGCAGAACTTCATTCACTTTGGTTCACTTCTTTTTGCCTTTCGAGTGTCAATTTTCAAAATTTTGGGAGGACGATTTATCCCCTCAGAACTTTTTCCTCAAAACATAAAAAACCCGTTTCTGTTTTTTTTTTTTCTGTATTGTCCATACACAAAGTTATGTTGCAATTCTTCATGTCCTTTACCCACATCTGACTTACTATTACTAGCACTTTTAACATTTTGTGATCAAAGGTTTGGACTGGTTCCTGCCCCACCTAACCGTTTTATTTTTCAGGAAAATACGAAACCCGTCTTTTTTTATTTATCTCTGCACAATATCATTTACTTCGGTTCATTTCTTTTTGCCTTTTGGGAGTGACCTTTCAAAATTTTCGGTGGGGCTTTTCCCCGTATAACCGTTTCTCCGCAGAAAATAAAAAAATGTAATCGTTTATTTTTTGCATATTGTCCGTACGAAAAGTTTGCTTGTAATTCTTCATGTTCTTCATGACACGCATCTGACATATAGTTACCAGCAATTTTGATGTTTCGTGGTCGTATGTTGCGAAGGACCCATGCCCCACCCAACCATATATATATATATATATATATACAGTGCTGGATCTAAAAGGTAAAATCTGGCGGAGTTCAGCCACAACCCAGACTATGATACGTATATCATAAATTTACTACAAACTTTCAAAAAATATATTAATAATAGTTTAAATTATATTTGTCACTCAAAATGTAGGTTGGTTGAGTTCATGAGTTAATTTTGACTTTAACGTCCTTTCAGAAGCGAGTATATATGAGATAGGACCTACTGATTAATATGAAATCCGAACCACATTAGCTCCCGCCGGAAATCGAACAAGCTGGAGCTTTTTTTTTAATGAATGTAGCATGCCGATAATTCTTATTCCTTATCATTGATGGTGAGAGTAAGTTTTTTTTTAATTAACAGATATACAAAAAAATCTAGAAATAAAGATAAAAGAGCTAGTTTCACTGGACTTGCAAACTTATATATTGAGATTGAAGCTGGATATTGTATTCTATATAACGGATTATCATCTTTCCTGTGCAGGTGTTTTCGCTTTATCTTCCACTAACATAATAGATTATTACTTAAAGAAAAAAGACACAACGGGATTGTATTTGTAGTGTTCAGAGTGTGAGTGTTCTTTCCCTCCCCTTCGTTGTTCATGATGGGATAGCATACTTAAAATTGAGGCTTTTAAGACTTGTTCTTTCTGGAGAAAGGGGGCGAAAATGACGCCATTGCACGGAGTGGCAAATTGTCTATAGTCGGCTCTGCAAAGAGGTGAACCACATTTTAAGGTTATTTCGCAAAAGAAAACGAACAAACTCATATTTAGAAATTATTTTCACTGTACTAAAAATCATAAACTGCACCCATATCGTACAATTTGTTAATACACGTGCAACCTAGTTTCCGTACGAAATTTGATTTAATTAATGTCTTTAGGATATAGTTTTTCTTTTTTCCTTTTAAATGTGCTTAATTCATTCTACTAATTGCATATAGTGACATGATTTAAGGCGTTCTATATTACATTAAGAACCACGAGTTATTTCATTATCTTTTATGCATATCATAAAGTTAGAAAAAAAAACGAAAAAATAGCCGACAGCATAAATATACTAACTAGACCTCGTATAAACACTTGATGGAGAGAGATATGAAAGGAGAAAACTTCTAGTTGCAACCGTGAATGTGTATTGAAAGGAATATCAAATTCCTTACATTTCTTCTGTTAGTATTATAAAGCAATATTTTATAGATTTGTATCAGGAGGTGGCCACACTGAATTCCAGAAGCAGTTTGACATACGTCAGTGCTCTCCTCTGGTGTTCTAGTCTTTTCAAAATCTGATATGAATCCATCCCGTTTTTCGTTCATCGAGATAGGCTGCACGTTAGCATATATATATATATATATATATATATATATATATATATATATATATATATATATATATATATAAAGAAGAATATAAACTAAGTCGTAGCTGGACTAGAACCTTTTGATGGCACTCAGAACAAGCGATCTCCTTTGCTCTACTCCTGCTTTTTTTAACCTTTTAAATTACTATTTCCATGTCTTCCTCATCAGTTCTGTTTGCCTTACAAACACTTTTCATGAGTTAAGTTTTTATAAAGAATTTAATGGGGGTATAACTAAAATACTCAGTTCTTTTGTACTAATGTTTAGATTTTTTTCCCCAGACGCTTGTTCTCTTCTTTATTATGACTTAATGGAATATCCTACAGGATTCTGTTATAAACTGGAAGCAATGGGCATAAACGCTTGGATGATTTTTTTCGCGGGGGAAGAAGACCGATACATAACCGAATTTCTGAATATGAACATCTTCATGCACATAATAGTATGTATTTGATGTAAAAGAATTCTTACTGACGTACTGCATAACTTTATTTATTACGATAAATATATTAAACACTATAGTGGGTGAGTAAGGAAACCTAATATGTTTTGAAATACATTTCGAACAACCGGAGCTCTATCCGAAAATCCGGAGGGCCAATTGCTTCCTGTTATTCCCTGGTTCGGGCGTCCGTACTAATAGAAAAAATGACATTAAACCGAGTTGAGTTGATTTTGAGTTAACGTCCCGTTCAGCAGTGATGCTCTATGGGATGTTTACCTACTGATTAACGTGAAATCCAAACCACATGTGAGCTCCCTAACAATTGAACTCCAATCACTATAGAAAATGATTATTAGTTGCCTATCTAATCAGTGTTCGTACTTTGATGGAAATTTCCCTAATCTAGAGAAATTTCCTAGATAAATCTAGTAAAAAGGGAGAACGGGTGAAGGTCGGGGGAAATTTTAGCACTGACTGATCGACCAACATCAATCTTTCAACGTTTCTTCGTTCTTCAGAAATAAACCAATGTAATAGCAATTGTATGTGTGTGTTCTGATAATTTCCATCCATTGCGGGCTGAGTGTATTTGTGCATTTTATTGTAGAAGAAAGAGGAGAAAGTTAAAAAAAATCTAGAAACCAAAAGGAAATAAATAAATTAAATGTTGTTCCCACTTCCTTTAATATAGGGAAATTAATCTCATCGTATAACTTCTGTCATAGGAATTGGACACTGAACAAACTAAGGAAAATTTAATAAGAAAAGGGAAAATTTTATGTCAATTGACGCAAATTTTCATAAGAAAATCTACAAACACTGTATCCAATGATCATTTAGTAGTTACAGGCGTGTAAATGTAATGGTGCACGACGTATATCTATCTAATATTCTTTTAGACCACTGTACGCTGACTTTAAATTCACGAAAAAAAATGAAGATGAATGAGCTGTGTATATGCTATATTTCCGAATAGAATTACGCGTGTACCCATCAACAATTCTAGTATTACATCAGTGGATACCCATATAGATTAGAGCTGCCACATTTTGGGTAAGAATAAAATGGGACAACTTACCGAACATGAAGAAATCGCCGGATTCTCATATCCAAATGTGTACATAGAACAATTTGTAAAAAAAAATGCTTGAACTGGCACATACGAGATATAGAAGGAATTTATTTCGGAAGGCGGACAAAGCTTTTGGGAGGAGGAAAGATAAGAAAGGTCAAAATATATATTGGCGGTGAACTTGTTAAAATTAGACCAAATATACAGAATGTCGGGTTTCCAGGGAAGTACAATGGTTCGGATCACCAGGAACCAGCCCATGCGTATGGTTCTAGATGATTTAGGCGTCCCTCTTGGGGTTATTTCTTCCAATTTAAATGGCCGGAGGTCGGATCAGGGACCCTACGCAACAAAGGTAATCACTCTACCACTGAGCCACCGTGCCCCCTATTTTGAGAATGAAACTCGGTAAAAAACAAGATACTTATCACTTTCAATGATGAACAAAAGAAAATTTTGAAAACAGGTTCACTAATAATCTCTAAATTATTGCTTCAGATTGTTTTTGGATAAAGGTTTAACCAAGTTATGACTGGAACGTAATAAAACGTGGAGCTCATGAGAAATCACATTGGTCTGCCTGCAGGAAAAGCATTCCCAGCGTTGTAACACAGCAGTTAAATTGTTTTCAGAATTCTAGAAGGTAGGAGGTGCACTCAGGTGAACTGCACTGTGTATCGAATTTTACTGCTCTACTTTACCAGCATTGTAGAAGTCACAATTTGTTCATAATAACAGTATACGCTCGTTAGATTTCAAGGATCCATTTCCTAAATTTAACTAATAATAACATGCCACTCGGAAAGATAGCGGAAGTGGGTTGATCTCGGCGGTTTGTTCTGGTTTACACATTTTCATGCAGAACGTGTCAGATGTCCGCAATTATTCTTCACAATCTTTGTAATTTTTTTCTGGTTTCAGAGCAACAGTTGTTATCCTCGTATTTTCCTGGAAAAAACGGATCGGTGGGGTACGGGCTTCTCCAAACATTTGATGGTAAAACATAAAAAGTGCTGGTAACAGTATGTCGGATGTGTGTAAAGAGCATGAAGAATTGCAGCAAGACATTACGTATGGACAATACGCAAAAATAAACGAACAGTGGTTTTTATGTTCTGCAGAAAAACGATTTTAGGGACAAAATCTTCCTCACAAAATTTTGAAAGTTGACACTCGAAAGGCAAGAAGAAGTGAAACAAAGAGAAAGAAATTGTGCACAGATATTGTAGACACAAAATGAGGGAATACGGGTTTCGTATATTCCTGGAAAAAAGGGTTGTGTGGGGCACCAACCCATAAAAACCTTTGATCACGAAATATCGAAAATGTTAGTAACACTACGTCAGATGTGTGTAAAGGACACGAAGAATTGCAGCGAGACTTTGTGTATGGACAATACGGAAAAAGAAAAAAGAATACCCGTTTTTATGTTCTCGGAAAAAGAAAGTTTTACGGTCCAAAAGCACCCATCCCAAAATTTGAAAGTTGACTCCCGGAAGGCAAGAAGAAGTGAATCGAGGTGGATTAAATTGTGCACAAATATTTCAGACGTAAAATGCGGACTTCGTATTTTTCTGGAGGAAACGGTTGAGTGCGGCAAGGGCTCCCAAACATTTGATCACGAAATATCAAAAGTGCTAGTAACAGTATGTAATATGTGTGTAAAGGACATGAAGAATTGCAAAATAACTTTTGTGTATTGACAACACGCAAAAAATAAACGAATCCGTTTTTTTATTTTCTGCAGAAAAACTGTTTTAGGAGGAAAAAGCCCCAACCCAATATTTTGAAAGTTGACGTCCGAATGGCAATAAGAAATAAACCGAAGCGAATGAAATTTTACACAGATATTGAAGACGTGTAATGATTAAATGGAATTCGTATTTTCCTGGAGAAAAGGATTGGATGGAGCATGGATCCCTCCAAAGCATCATCACGAATAATCAAAAGTGCTAGTATGTCAGATGTGTGTAAAGTACATGAAGAATTCCAATATAACTTTGTGAATGGACAATAGGTAAAAAATAAACAAATACTTTATTTATTTTCTGAGGAAGAAAAGTTTTAAGGTGCAACATCCCCACAAAAAATTGAAAATTGACACGCGAAAAGCAAGAAGATTTGAACTGAAGTGAATGAATTTGTACACAGATATTGAAGGCCTGTTTTGATTGTACGGAATCCGTATTTTCCTGGAAAAAAGGGCGGGTGGGGCTCCGATCTCCTACAAATTTTTGATCACGAAATATCGAAATAACTGATAAAACTATATCAGATATGTGTAAAGGACACGAAGAATTCCAACAAAACTGTGCATATGGACAATGCACTAAGAACAGGTTTTTAATATTCTGCGTTAAAAAAAAGTTTTAAGTTTCAAACGGCTCCACCTAAAATTTTGAAAGTTGACGCCCGAAAGGCAAGATGAGGTCAACCGAAATGTATGAAACTGTGCATAGATATTGCAGAAGTAAGATTAGGGAATACGGGTTTCATATTTTCTGTTTAGAAAACGGTTGCGTGCGGCACGGACCCCTCCAAACATTATATCAAAAGTGATAATAACAGTATGTCAGAAGTGTTTGAAGGTCATGAAGAATTGAAACGATACATTGCGTAGGGATAATACGCAAAAAATGAAAGAATACGTTTGTTTTTTATATTGCGGAAAAACGCTTCTATTAGGCAAAAATTTTATTTTGCTGGAAAATAGCGGTTGAGTGATGTACGGACATTGATTACGAAATATCAAAAGTATCCTCGTCGGCAAAAGTGCCTTTACATCGCCGTGACGGATATGTGTTCGGTACTCCAACGAAGGACTCCGGTTGTATAGGAATTTCTGATTAATTTTGAAGAATTTTATTTTCACTAGGGAATCAACATAGGTATAGAGAGTAAAGACCCAGATTTGAAGCATCAGTGCACTGTCATCTCTGAAAAGATTCATGTTCTCAGCTTTTCTTTTTATCGTTTTATGTGTTAAGTTAAACACCACAACATGTATCACTGATATCGTAGATTGTATTATTTTTTTTAATCGTGTCTGTAACGTGTTGTCAAAACATTTATCTGCAGACATGATGTAGAGAGTAGAGAAAGAGATACATATGTAGTATATGTATATGTGATTTATGAGGTAAATGTAGGAATTACGTAGTTAACTGACACGTAAGAGAGTAAAAGGGAGGTATAGAAGTCTGAACTTTCAGGAACGTCCTAGATAATGGAAAATGTAGTTAAAAAATGGAAAAGGAATCACGTAATTTATCTTTCTTTTTTTATATTCCAGTATACTTTTTTTCACATCCAAACATCTCTATCCAGAAACACTAGATGAAAGTGAATAAAGAAACATTTTCATCTGAAGGATTAAATCAGAGAAAAGACATTTTGACTAGCACTAGTTTCGAACTCACAATCCTTGAGTCCATGAGTCAGCGCTTGATCAATTGGCCTAATAAGAAGAAGAAGAAAAGAAGAAAACAATTTTAGATGTCGCATTTTTTAAGTTTTTCTTGCGGAGTAAGTCCTAGTATGAGATTTTAATAAATATAAATGTAAGCGTGGTTTATCCGTGCGTGCTGCTCTAACTCCGCAACTCATTATCATAGTTCTATAGAGGTTGTATGCGTATGTTACAGTTGCCTTGCATCCTCCATCATGAAGGAAGTTTCGGTTTGAACCTATGCGTGTCCTAAGGAGGAGGAGGAGGGGGTTCAAACAGAGAAAAGTGGTTTAGAAATTATAGAAAAGTAGAATATCTCATGAGGTGAGGGGATATAGATTTTAGCGTTCCTCTCAGCTGCGAGTCTATATAAGACATGATTCTACAATCTAATATGGAACACGAACTACACGACTCTAGCCGGGAATCAAAACCCGCTGTCATTGGGAACTCAAGGACATGTAAAAATAATCGAAAATGAACGATATTAATATCAAATCCACAGCTTTTGAGATCAGTGACATGAACTATGATACTCCCAATATCGTTCACATCAAAGTTTAGTATTATCGGCATGGAGGTTTAATGAGAGAGATGAAAATTAAAAATTCCAATTTGAAAGATATGACTGTCTACTCAATAGTTTTTGGACTCGCCGAAGTGAATAATGACACCCCCGATACAATTAAAGCCCAAGACTTTGTTCTTCGTTAGAAGCAAATTTATTCATTTATTTAACTCAGGAGACCTTAAAGTTAAGGATATTAAACTCGATGCATATATTTGTAATTGAAAATTATTAGATTTGTATTGTAGGTAACACTTGTAAGGAGGGGAAGGGACAATTTATACATTGATTTCTTTAACATTCAAATAAAATACTGTCCCACTATGTTGCTTAAACTCATTTCTAGTAGTGTTATTGCTAATAGTGTTCCGTATTTGTTTAGACCTCTACTCATTTATAACTGTATCTCACTTTTCCTGTGACAAGAGCAACTACTAAGCGAGCATTCTGTAAACTGAATGCCATTAAAATCTATATTCATAGCAGAACGGTACAGATGAATTTGAGCTTTGGCAATCTTTAGCATAGAAAGCGAAATAATCCAAAACAGTGATATTGAAAAACTATAGTTAGCGTATTCATCTCCGAAAAATATCTCCCACACATTCGTTTTATAGATCTTGATATATAGGTTATAGCTATACTTAAGTTTGTAAAAATTCCTCCAAAGTTGCGGGGGGACACACTGAACCCATCCCTAATAAGGGGGAAAATGACATACAAAAATATTCAAAAACGAATAATATTAGTGTCGAAATCATAGTTTTCGTGGTCGCAAAGATGAATAGTGACGCTGTTGATGCTGGCTAAAAACAAGCTAAGCCTTGGTTTGTATGAAGATCAGAGTGGGAGAGTGACAGGCTAAAAAAGGGGAAACAAATCCTTCTATATTTGTGTCAAACACATACATAGTTTTCGTGATCATTGACATAAATAGTAATATTCTAAATAGTATAAAGTCGTCCCCATTGGCATGGGGTACGGAGGAGAAAACCGATGAAGGTTTCCGAACGAATTCTTTGACTTAAGTTTCAATACACTGAGAGTGAAAAGTGATAATGCAAAAATACTGGTGTCACATGGGGACATATCAAAGATATGATTTCTGAGAAACTGTCGTTGCTCAGGGAGGCATTACCAACTAATCAGTCCCTAAAATTCTCACTGCTTTCCAGGTGCGTAGGCATGAATTTATTTCAGGGATATAAAACTTTTGGTAAATGGTTCAGAGTGTAAAGTGTAATTCATACGTATACTAAATTCGTGTGAAATTCCTCCAGGAGTCCACGTTCCATCGACGTTCAACTGTATATTTTTTTCTGAGTAAAAAAACTTTCTTTCTCTCTCTCTCTCTCTCTCTATATATATATATATATATATATATTCCAGTAAGAATAGAATTTTTTACCGTCCAACTATTGTTGTGAAAATATTCATCATGATATTACGTAATGAAATGAGTTACATTAAGGATGTAAGATCTAATATCAAAGTTGAAACATCGCAAATAAAACAAAAGCCTGTTATAGGAAATATATTTGAAAATAGTTTGAGTTTAAACGAGCTGCCACTATATTAAATTTAAAATTGACCTTCTGGAATGCAACATATGAGCATAGCTAAAGTGCAAAATCAACAACTATGGTCGGGTTTTGAACCTAGGCCATTCATGTAGAAGACCCTTATACTAAACATTCATCTACTATATTTTATTTACTACAATATTGTCTATGCAGATAAATGCAATTTTACTCTGAAACATTAACAATATAAGAACAAAGTTTTCAAGAAAATTATTCATAGCTTATGTACTAAAAGTATTCGCCCAGTGGTACTGCAAAATCACAATCGAGGATACACTAAGCTAGTCTGTACGGACATAAGTCAAGTTTCGTTAACTTGGTAGACGTATATAGAGAAACTACTAATAGAAAACGCCTGATTGTATTACGTCTAACCATCTCAGCAACCTCGAAACTATGAACTCTGCATTAACATCGGTCGTCTTTTTCGATCATGTTATATGTTACTACTCCCTTCCACTCTTACCCCCAAGGTGTCTTACCCCCTTTTCCAATCCATAAAATGCCACCAATATTCTCGCAAGCAGACCTACGGACAGAGAGGGAGTGATACAGAACGCACACAGCTCGCTGTATAGCTTTAGGGTAAATGCCTAAAGGCACAAGCAATAGGCCACCTGAAAAAGAGCAATGTCGCCAAATGTACTTTGCTATGGAAAATATGAACTATTAACATCCATGGTAGAAATAAGACAATTTAAACATACGCCCAGCCTGTCTTTTCGACTGACGATTACGATCGACACAAAATCACTGATCCTTCGAAGATAACATTGTCGCCCCCTCTCAGTGACAGGTTGTTAGTTGCATTTGTGTTGAAGATTTACGTTTTTTTTAAACATTTGACGAATTTGTTATTTACTGTTGTGTATAACATTTTCTATGTGAAATATCATTGTGTATTTTGTACTGTGCATATGTATATAGTGCGTAAATAGAACTCAAAGTAAGAAGATTTACAGCAATTGTAAAACAATAGGGGTGTAACGTTCTCATCTATGATTGGACCCAAAACGCCGTAGGTTCACCCTGCTTATGTCTTTAGCTGAGCTCGGCTGTTTTTGAGTTTAACGTTCCGTTCAGTAGTGAGGCTATATGAGACGTAGACCAACTGATTAACGTGGAATCCGAACCACATGAGTTCTTGCCTAGAATCATATAAAGGTCTTCCACTCCAAAGGCGCGTACGTTAAGCTTATGCCTTTAGTTTTATGAACTTTACCAAATGAATGAATATCCACATATTTTAACACAGTATATGAGTTCTTTGTCATACTGCCTTTGTAAGAATACTTTTGTCATTAATTTGTTTATTATATATCTTTCTATATAAAAGAAATTTTGAGTGGTTGATTGATCACAGCCTAGGCCAAACCGTTTAAGCTAGAAACTTGAAATTTAGAAAGGGCATATGATTTGTAATGTAAGATCCCACTAAAAGAAGAATGTTTCGAAGTTCGAATTAAAAGAGGAGGAAGAGAAGTGGTAACTGCTATCTTAAAATATTCCATACTTCGGAAACTTTGGGTGTTAGAGGCATGAAATTGTGTATATTGACTACTCCTTTAAAGCAATTAGATATGTATGTAGGCGTTTATATGATATTTGCCCTAGAAAGAGAGAAAATAGTGTGAAGCTACAATTGCTATAATTGGATGGTCATATCTCGAAAATCGTTAAGGTTGAGTTTGAAACATGACATGAAAATTGGTTGAGTTGAGTTTGATTTTGAGTTTAACGTCCCGTGCAGCAAAGAAGGTTATGAAACGTTAACCTACTGATTAACGTGGAATAGGAACCACGTGACCCTCTGGGAATCCAAATTGGTGTTTAGGTTTTTCAGGTAAAACAAATAAAGTCATGTTTCTGCGTTTTTTAATGTTTGCTTAGAAAAAAAGGTTTAAACTGTAATTCGTAAAATAGAATGGCCATACTTCGAAATCCCATAAAAGTAGAAATATCTTGATTAAAGATTTATTTAAGCATTTTTTGATATTGTGGTTACAAGAAAAACGTCTGGAAGATTAAGTAGGGGGTTGAAATTGTTATAATAAGTTAGCCATATCTCAAAACCACTTAAGATTAGAGATCTTAAAAACATGAGAAATGAGAGCCCGGAGAAAGAGCAAGTGCAAACGTCTGTATGTGGACTCACCGCCTAAACTAAAGCTAGTTATGCAATTAAAAACCTGCATAAGTTAGATATTAAACGACGAGTTTGTTTTTGAAGCTCCAAGTTAATCACATAACTTCAATTTACATGTGTTTATTTTCTAAAATTCAGTAGTGGTTTATAAGAGTTTATTTTCGAATCAACGTCTACATTTAAATTCATATACTTTTCTCGTAATTTATATCAATTTTATTTTCTTTATCTGGAAGACAGAAGAAAATTGATTAGAATATTTTCATAGCTGACACTTTTGTTATGCAATAGTTTCAAACTTAATCACCCTTCTTTAATATATCACATTTTTAATTTTTTATATAATCGTATTATTTCTAAAATTATTTATGTAGATCAAGTAAGGAAGGGGAAGAAGTAAAGTTCGTCCTTTTCTGTTTGTATTTCAACTGTCATTTGTTCCTTTCGTTTTGACGAAGAATCAAAGTAGAGAATTGTGCATGAAAAATTGCATATGACAAGGGAATTAAATGGAGATTGTTTAGAAAATTGAAAGAGCAACATTTGCTGTATCCACATTTGCGATACTGCAACATTTGCGGTACTTCGAGTATTGGTATGTGTAGTACTTTGATATTTGCGGTACTATTCGAAATTACTTCTTATTCACCTTGCTGAGAGAAAAATTTCGAGTGTTCAGATAGAGGATAAGCACGCAGTATCAACTGCTACACAAAAACCACATTTTGTAACATTGGTGTAGCCTAGAGGAACATTGGTAAAGCCGTTGGTGTTTCTAGAGGAACATAACATGGCTTTTGTTGGTGACTCGGAGAGCATTTTGTATACTAAAGATCTTCTTTCAGAATATGAAACCATTATTATCTCACCATACATACGTACAAACTTTTCTCAGAACACTAATAATATGTAAAAATAAATTATAAAGAAAATTTAAAAAACATTTACTTGGATACAGGAGAAACACATCTGAAAGATGTAAACAAACGCTTGTTTGTGATTGGTCAAAACTTGAAAATATAAACAAATCCTTACCTCTCATTGGTCAAACGCCTGTCCATAATATTTAAAAGGAACTTTTGGAACTACTTACATTTTTGTTTTCTTTCATACCTTTCAGAAAACCTGGTTTTCTAGTTGTACGGCAAATGTCCTGATACCTAGAAAATTAATGCATTCAAGCAATGGTCAATCGGATTCTCTAGAATTTAAGTACAAATGAGAACATTCTACAGTGAAAAGGTTGAAGCCATTGAAGAACCTTTTACGCACCAGGTATCAGTAATGTCTGCATGGATTGAAATATATACTTGAAAAACTCTGCAATGCATGATGAATTTTATTACAGCAGTATTAGTGCTGTCAACGGCTCAAGTGGCTCGGATCACGGCTGAGTCACCACCGAGCCGAGCCAACAGGCCACCCAACGGAGCCCGCTCGAGCAGATTTCTCACGTGAGTAGAGACCAACCGAGTAGATGGTTTATCTGAGCCGAACCGAGCCGGCTAGATAGTACAACTCAAGTGAAACGAGCAGAGGCGAGCCGGTTGGGCGCAACATAGTCCTTATTAACAATAAAGAAAAAATACAAGGTCTCTTACAAATATTTTTAATTATTGACAAATAGATTTAAGTAATAAATCAAAACAAGTCACTAGATAAACAAAAAGGATATCCTTAGAAAACTACATAGATGCTGTTACACGACCTTAACAATAACAGTTTTAGGTGTACTCGAAGTTTTACATATTTGTACTTCTATTTCATTAGTTTAATGAATGATACTTACAATAGATATCAAACTAGTGCCCATAGATTTAAGAGATTGATTAACAAATCAGTTACTCTTAACTCAAATATAAAAATTTTTTTTAGTTAACTCAAAACATTTTATTGGACAATTTTATGCAGCGTTACACACCAATTGAGTGAGTGAAAAATACATTTTGTTTTTTCACGAAATCCAACTTCGAAATTGGGCGTTTTGTTATAACATTTCGTTGCAAGTAGTTATCAACTTTAATCACAAATTTATTTCATTGCAAAACAAATAATTATCTTAATAAACTGCATCAAGTACTAATTTTATAATTGCAAAGGTTATGACAAAATAACTAGATAAATTTGAAGACTTATGTCCAAAATACATATATTTTATACCAAGTTTTTACTTGTTACGTCAGGTCTCTATGGTTAAATGTATAAAACACCTATGTTCGACGCTGAAGACCTCAGGTTTGATCTCCTGTGGAGTCGAAGGGAACACACAGTCTTAGTGCTGGTTTCTATAATAAAAGTAAAAAATATAATAATAATAATAATAATAATATAATAATAATAATTTACTGGTTATGTTTACTACAAGGAAGAAAACGCGCTTCGAAGCAAGCGCCCTTAACAGCTACACGTTACTGCTGATTTGTAACGCAAGTGTATCACTCTTTCAGACTTTTAATAAAATGCTTTGATCTCCACATGTAAGTGTTTCCAATACACCAACAGCCAGTTTTTACTATGTTTCATTCTTAGTAACTTTTTGGCCGATAAACTCTATCATTATGCATACGAAAACCATCATTATTTCCTCAGTTGGAATATTTCAAAAGATTACGATTATCAATTTTTCTTGTTTAAGAAGAACTTACATCCACCAAACTCCCATCTATCCCCATAGATAAAACAGACCACCCAATTTAAAAATGATAATTTAAGTCATAAAACCTCTGTATTCTTCGTTTATATATAAAGGTATTTAAGTTGGAAGACTACAAGACTCTTGCAAGTGGGTATCATTCTTGCCCGAGTTTTGCTTACTCGGTCTTATACTCGTTTTTGCACACTTGATCGTGGTCTTCGAATCAGGGAGTTTTCAACCAAGTTAGCACTCTATCAGCTATACATAGTACTCACGGTCATATGACTCAGACTGCAAGTAGAGGTCGATTGATATTTGGAGTTCGGAGACTGAGGTTGTCGGAGATTGATTGCTGGAGTTTAGAGGTCCAATGGTAGTTACAGTTCAGAGGTTGAAATCGAACCGAGTGAAGTTTAAGGAGCAATTAGAGTTTCAAGGTTGAGATCGTAGTTTCCTTTAACTAGTATTGTTAAAGGCTCGAGTGGCTCGGCTCAAGATATAACCGCACAAGTGCCTGGTTTTCTAGTTGTGGTTCTAGCAAGCCGAGAAGTGAGCAGACCCAACAGCTTACAAAACTGAGACGGCTCGAGCCCTCGGCTCAGTTGGGCCAAACCGATCCGTGCCGATGGCTCATCGCAACCGAGCCGGCTCGATCCGATGGCTCAGTTGAAACGAGCCGAGTCAAACCGGCTGACGTCACTAAGCAGTACAGGTGTTGACACATATTTTACCATAAGATGAAAATGAAAATGAAGAGCAAATGTATTCATTTTATCGCATGATCTTGAAGAACAAAATCTTGAATTCATAGCTGAACAGCTAGCATTCTAATTTAAAGTCAAATATCCACAGTTCTGTGTCAAAGAAACTATTCAGTTACTTACAGTGCTATCTTTCCACTTAGCCAAAAGTTTGTCTATATGGAATTATTTTTGTTGCCAGGCTGCAGTTATGCTTCCTCTCTTTCCGTTGCTTTCTGCGAGCAATCGAATTGTTGACATTTTCTGTTATGTAGTTACACTCTATTAAGAAAATTGAATTCTCGTTGTATACAAAATAAATTCGAAACCGTGAAGTGAAATATACCGTAGTTTGTCGTGAAAGAATTTAATGCTCAGCTCATAAAATCACATGTGTTACTTAATGTATTGTAATAATTTGCTGATTTCAATGTAAGACTGCTTTGAACAGTCTTGAGAGTATTAATAAAGTATAGGATGTCTGGAAATAAATCAACGTTGTCGAGAAAAAATAAAAATATAAATGAATAAGTGAGTAATGATAATATTATATATATATATATATATATATATATATATATATTATAGAGTATAAATATAGAATAGGACACCCATGTATATATATGCCCAGTGGTAAAGTTTGCTACTAGATATTGATTGTTTGTATATATATATATATATATATATATATATATATATATATATATATATATATATATATATATATATATATATATATATATGATAAAATTTTAGTACATTGATTATCACGATAGAATTTAGATGAGGGTAGTGTGTTACGTAAAGTTGATGGATGGCATTTTCACTCCGTTTCTTGATATTCAATAGTAACCATACCAGTTAACGTTTCAACCGGCCTAACAATACAACCGGCCTGACCGATTAGTTTTGCGATACTACCCTTCAGCTTTGGATTTTTTGTCACTTGTCTAAGCTAAGTTCATTACGGTCGGCAGAGGTGACGAAAGGAACAGGAAAGAAAATATAGAAAATCTATTAGAGTATACTCTCGTAATTCTGTACCTATGTGTCCATCCTCCCTCCCCTTCAAATATTTTCATTTTCCTTAGTTTTTGAACTAGGTAGCGATTGAAACTAAACGACACCTCAAAGTTGGCACCCCTGCGGCTGTGGAAGCTATTAGTAAGATTTGACAGATAACTTAGTAGTACCAAATTTATTTTTATTTATATTTTTTATAATTTCGGCAAGTCTCTGTTAGCATTTCTTCTGCTTCATCGAATTTAGTCTAGTTTTACATACTTTCTTCGGAGCTCTTCATAGTTTCTGAGTTTGTCTATTTGGAAATTCTAAATTAGAGATCACATCATTCTTCCGGTAGTGCCAGAGTCTCTAAGGTCTCAGGCGACTGGAATTGATTCTGGGCTTGGAGATATTTATTTTAGGCTACGCAGTTTAGTAGGACACATTTTTTGCCATATGAAAGTGTATTTGGCTGTGGAATGTCTGTGGAAATTCGACCATTTACCTTTGCAGTTTTAGGGTCCAAGCTTACTCTTTCGGCGCCGCTGTTCTCAATTTTGCTCTCTATCTTGCCTTTCTATACCTGTATTCTCTTCTTCAACATATTTTGTTTTATTTGAACCTTCCCCCAGTTTTGAACTTGACATATATCTATCATTCCACTTAACTTAACAGCTCAGATATAGGGAGACACAATTCGTCGAATTATTTGATGTGCATGGTCAAGAGAAAGTTTCCATATATTTCGACACGCTGCAATAGTAGGTTATGATTCAGTGGAAGATGATTACACGTGGTTTCCAGGCGAGTAATGTTTGAATGGAGGAAAAGCCCAAGGGGCAAGAAAATTCGTCTTCGGAGACAAAATCATTGATAATATTCAGTTTCATCTTTCTTGATAGAAAAAGGACCTGCTGGAGCAGTTGCTGGTTCATTTACGATTTTCTTGGGTACATGAAGGGGGGTTCAAGTGTCATTTTGTGTGTTTGCTTGGAGAGGATTATTTAAAATGTTGTGAACTCTAGTTTTGGATCTATGGGTACGAGAAAAGTCGTGTCCCCAAAGAAAAGAGCTATAATTCCGATTTTGTTGAACTTCAAAAGTATGTCCAAGTTTGAGATTAGCTGATACGTGGGGCTCAGTGCATCATATGTTACAAGATTTGTACAAATCTTACGCCGTGAGAATGCATTGTCAACGAAACGTAAAGGTGCTTTCGGCCAAAAATCATCCCTATCAGTCTACGCAGACAGACAGATGGTAAGGGAATCAAGAAAAAAATGCCTAGTAACTTCTACACAACTACAGGGATGCTCGCTAATGTTGGTGTCCATGTTCACCATCGAGTATTGTTTGTCGCCGATTGTTTGAGAAAGGGCTGAAATTTAGGCGTTCCAGAAAGAAACAACCGATTCTGGCAACGGTGAAAAAACTATATCAGTGGACCAGGGATAACCAGAATTTGAATGCAGATGATTGAGAAAAAATGTTTTATTTCACATTTGAGCGTAATAAAACATCACTTATCATTAAAGTGTAATTTGGTAGATTGCAAATATACAGCTTGCAAGTATTTTTGGTTACTGACACAATTTTAATGTGATTCGTGTGGACTTACGTAATTTTAAAGTCATTGAAACAGCATCATTTATCCGAAAGTTGTATTCACTAATGAGACTGTAAATTATATAGAAGAGGAGAACTCTCAATATGTGAGGAGAACCGAAGGTGAAGTCTTTAAGACAGATTAGATATGCAAGACAAAGTGTGAAATCTCCAACACGAGTGATGGTATGGAGCTGCATTGTTGAGTAAGAAACGGGACATCTCTATGAATTGAAGGGAACATGAGCGCAGGGCAGTATCAAAAACTCACCATAGAACATATTTTGCCACAGTTGCGTGAATGGTTTTCACTTGGGTCCCGATTTTTATGAATGATGGTGCGTCGTGTCACAAGACTATGAATATTTCTGATTCTTTGGAGAAGAAAGGCATCCTAGTCCTTTCCTGGAATAGGAAAAGCCCAGATATGGACGGCACAGAGTCTCTGTGACATTCTTGAAGAAAACAAAGTTACAAAGCAGTACTGAACTTCAAAAACATGCTAATAGAAGTGGTGAATAGTATATGGCACGGTGATGCAGAAAATAAAATTTTTTGCTGTACGTGAACAAACCAGATTTCAAAACGAAGGCAAAATGTCAAGTCAAGGGTTTCCATAGAAAGCACTAAAATACTGTAACAGTACGTAGAATGTAGTGGAATACAAACTTATTCAGATATTAAAACGCTTACAGACGTATTCTCGTTTTAAGTTGTGATTTTCTTCAAATTTTATGTGAAAATTCTAAAATTGCTAATAATTTGTCCACGCCTGTATTTGTAAAAGGTCGTGGTGCCTACCCCGAGCGGTTCGTGGTTGCCATAGTTACGAAATATCCGTTAAAATATATATAAAATGGAAAAGTTGTAAAAAACCGCCGCATGTTAGATATTCTCCTCAAATTTTGTAATGTAATTACGTAATCTATGTAACATATAACATCGTATGTAGTATACTAACTGCATGTAGCATGGGATGTAGGCAGGGAATTGTAGCCTTAATGTATCCTTAAATCAACAATCAAATTAGTAAAGTAAAATCCTAGAAGTACTCTTCAATTTGCATCACTCTCATGTGAATCCTCAAATTTCAACAGTGTTTCCATCCTAGTAGTTCTGCTTAACATGACAGCGAAAATACTTCAAAACTTGGAATATTCTCGTTTGTCTATATGTATAGTGTATGTGTATACGATACATGTGTGTAAATAAAGCGATATTCCTGAGAAAATAATGAATATGATAGTAAGTTAATGACAGAACTTAACATAGTCATCGTGATACGAGTGACGAGACTTTGATTTCTTAACCCCCGAAATAGGAGAAGTGTATTCATGAATGTATTTACAAACCGAATATATGTTGATTATGATGAACATACATACATCCTTGTATGCGAATACAAGAAATGCAAAAGGTGAAACGTGTAGACACTAGAAAAGGTGCTTCTACAATATGCATAATATAATAGGTAATTTGAAAGTAGGAGAAAGAACTCGTTTACATTTCTTTCAAAATGCTCATAAATGAGACAAAGACCCATTACTAACCCTCATTTTAAGATCGTTTCCATTCGTCATTTTGTATATTAAACCTATTTCACGAATCTATATTATTTTTTACCAAAAGTTCAATAAATATTTATTTTTTTCTTTTAATCTGTCCATTAATAAATATATATAAATATGTGCATATATTATTGCGTTACTAATATTCCATTTCATATATGATTTGATACGTTTAAATGTACAATTATAGCATGCTTATAAAATTCTCTGTCTTAATTTCTCAGTAAAGTAGTAGAAAATGGATCGATCTGGCTCAGCATTGGCCAACTCAGGAGCCCCTGGGAAATTGAGCACCTTACACCGTGAACCCACGGTCTTTTACGACCTCCATTTTAGGGGTGAATTTATTCCCTTTTATGAGCACTTTTAGGGCGTGTATTCGTTCTCTTTTATGAGCACTTTTTAGGGGTGAACTCGTTCCCTTTTATGAGCATATTTTTCAACTCCTATTTTAACATCAGACTACGTAACACACAGCAGAGCGGATTCCACCCATATTTGAACATAGCACATTACACAGAGACTACGAAACATAGTGAAGATTAAAGGGTGAAATCGTTTCCATCCCTTATTTAAACATAACGAACATAGCACATAACACATAGCAGATATAAGACTACGGGGGTGAACTTATTCCAACCCTATTTGAACATAACAGAGATTATTTTCTTTTACGGGGGTAGCAACCCCCAACCCTCCTCCTTTCTCATCCAGGGCTTGGGACCGGCAATGGCGGAGTTTAAAAAATAACATCATCATACTCTCATAAATGAATAAAGCATAACATCGTTAGCATCAATACTGATGAGTGAGAATTTGTTTAAAATATCGTGCAGTGAATAACCAGATGCACGACATGCTAGATATAGAAAACAGTAATGTCCACAAAATTGAGATAAATCACCTTGAATACGTCTATTTTTCCATGTATAATACAGACAATTTCGTTTTAAAAACCTTATATGATGTTGTATATAGGGAGGTATACCATAGCTATCGAAATACTCTCCCACACACATATTAGATATATAAACAGCAACCCAATGTTCACCAGGCTTATCACTAGAATCAGTATTTATAATTATGGCGGCTGGAAATGTATGAATAAACAAAGGCAACACATCTGCAGCATATATACCAATAAAATGATCTTTAGGCAAATTTTGTTGTAATGCTTCATAAAGTTCAATTGTATTTAACATTTTTTTAAAAATTAATATATATTTTTCTCTGGAAATCAATTTCTAATTCTGAAGAGAATTCACCATAAATAATTGCTGTTACAGGAGATGGCAGTGCTTCTTTAAAATGAACCTCGAGACTTACACTTCCTTGCCGTTGTGGACTACTATGAAATGCAGCACTTACGCTTGAATCAAGAGTTAAATCAAACACCAATAGAGTATAACCATTAGGATATTCAGCAAGTGAAATATCATTACCTTGATTAGAATAATAAATACCTGAACCTGTAAATAACGTAGAATGTGATTGCACATATAGTTTATTATCAAAATCCGGTTGTAATGGTTTGGATGGAACGCCAGTATTACGAAGCATTAATTATGAAGCATTACAACAAAATTTGCCTAAAGATCATTTTATTGGTGTATATGCTGCAGATGAGTTGCCTTTGTTTATTCATACATTTCCAGCCGCCATAGTTATAAATACTGATTCTAGTGATAAGCCTGGTGAACATTGGGTTGCTGTTTATATATCTAATATGTGTGTGGGAGAGTATTTCGATAGCTATGGTATACCTCCCTACATACAACATCATATAAGGTTTTTAAAACGAAATTGTCTGTATTATACATGGAATAATAGACGTATTCAAGGTGATTTATCTCAATTTTGTGGACATTACTGTTTTCTATATCTAGCATGTCGTGCATCTGGTTATTCACTGCACGATATTTTAAACAAATTCTCACTCACCAGTATTGATGCTAATGATATTATGCTTTATTCATTTATGAGAGTATGATGATGTTATTTTTTAAACTCCGCCATTGCCGGTCCCAAGCCCTGGATGAGAAAAGAGGAGGGTTGGGGGTTGCTACCCCCGTAAAAGAAAATAATCTCTGTTACGTTCAAATAGGGTTGGAATAAGTTCACCCCCGTAGTCTTATATCTGCTATGTGTTATGTGCTATGTTCGTTATGTTTAAATAAGGGATGGAAACGATTTCACCCTTTAATCTTCACTATGTTTCGTAGTCTCTGTGTAATGTGCTATGTTCAAATATGGGTGGAATCCGCTCTGCTGTGTGTTACGTAGTGTGATGTTAAAATAGGAGTTGAAAAATATGCTCATAAAAGGGAACGAGTTCACCCCTAAAAAGTGCTCATAAAAGAGAACGAATACACGCCCTAAAAAGTGCTCATAAAAGGGAATAAATTCACCCCTAAAATGGAGGTCGTAAAAGACCGTGGGTTCACGGTGTAAGGTGCTCAATTTCCCAGGGGCTCCTGAGTTGGCCAATGCTGAGCCAGATCGATCCATTTTTTACTACTAGTAGTAGTACTAGTAGTAGAAAATGGATCGATCTGGCTCAGACCTGGGCCAACATTAGCCAACTCACAAGCCCCTGGGAAAAGGACCACCGTGCACCGTGAGCCCACGGTCTTTTACGACCTCCATTTTAGGGGTGAATTCGTTCTCTTTTATGACCACTTTTTAGGGGTTGTATTCGTTCTCTTTTATGAGCCCATTTTAGGGGTGAATTCATTCCCTTTTATGAGCATATTTTCCAACCCCTATGAACAAACAGCAGAACATTAGACTACGTAACATAACGAACATACAGAAGAGCAAATTGAACTCGTTCTCTTTTATGAGCCCATTTTGAGGGTTGAACTCGTTCCCTTTATGACCTCCATTTTAGGGGGTGAACTCGTTTATACAACATGCACTAGAAATTCTAAGCTAGATAAAAATGGCATTTCTCCTTGGTACAAAATGGAATAGATCACTTAAATTTATTCTTTCGTATATTCAGCTAGTTCATTTTTTCTCGTTCGTATATAAAGTGGAACATCGAAATTATTCTTACATAAATTCTGCGCTAGTTAAAAAAGTCTTTTTTGTTTTTTCTTTCGTTTATTTGAGTCGTACAAAATGGTTCTTCTTTGTTTGGTATAAAAAAAGTAGAACACCCAAATTTGCTCTTTCGTTCATTGGGCTAGTACAAAGGTACCTTCTTCGATTTTTCTGGTTAGTACGAAAAACAGGTCATTCAAATTTATCCCATCGTTTGTTTAAATAGTACAAAAGGTACAGAAATTCTCAGTTAGTTAAAATGGGTCTTCTTCGGTTTTTTCTGGTTAGTACAATTTTGTTCTTTCGTTAAAATACTCAGCTACAAAATTAAATAGCTCACTCATATTTATGCCTTCGTTTATTAGACTAGTTTAAAATGATATAAAATGATCCTTTTTTTGCTTATTCCTTTGTTTGTTGAAATAATACAAAATGGTATAAAATACTCAACTTCGGTTTTTCAAATTAAATAGCTCACTCAAATGCATTACTTTGTTTATTTGAATACTCCAAAATGGTACAAAACTAAATACTCCATTGTTTATTTGAGTAGTAAAATTATATAAAATAGTCCTTCTTCGCCTTTTGCTGAGCCATTTCTCATTGGTACAAAATTGAATAGGTCACTTAAATTTGTTCTTTCGTATATTTAAATATTCAGCTAGTTCATTTTTTTCTCGTTGGTATAAAACGTAGAGCATCGAAATTATGAACTTGTTAAAATGGCTCTTCGTTTTTTTTTCTGATTGATACAAAAGAAAATAGTCCACCTAAATTTTATTCATACTTCACTTCTTTTTTTCTACTTGGTACAAAAATTAAATACTCTATTGCTTCGTTTATTTGAATAATGGCCCTTCACTTTTTCCAGTTGGTACCTAATGAAATAATCCAATCAAATTTTTCTGGTTCATACAAAACTAAACACTTCATCCAAATTTGAGTATTACAAAAATGAAATGAAATTCTGAGTTAGTTTAAAAAAATGGTCCTTCTTGCTACAAAATTGGAAAGCTCACTCAAGAGTACGAAATAGTATTGAACTTCTGAGCCGGTTAAATTTATCCGATTGTTTGTTTCTTTAAATAGTACAAAATGATTTAAAATACGCAATTATTTCTCGTTGGTGCAAAATTGAATAGGTCACTCAAATTCACCCCTTCGTTTAAGTATTAGAACATGGTCTAGAAAAAATGACATTTCTCGTTGGTACAAAATTCAATAGGCCACTAAAATTTATTCCTCCTTCACTTTTTCTGCTTTGTACAAAATTTATCCGTTGCTCCGTTTACAAGCTCTCGATGGTCATTATTTTGGAACTTGCAGTGATTGATGAACTATTACTAAATGTGGAAACACCACCTCAATATTTGGCTCAGTTTTCGAGTCATTAGTTTTTAAGTATGTTGACCTTTGACCTCGATGGTCATTATTTTTGGAACTTGTAGTAGATGATGACCAGTTACTAGATTTGAAAACAGCATCTCAATATGTGGCTCAGTTTTCGTGTTTTAGGTTTTAAGTATGTTGACCTTTGACCTCGATCATCATTATTTTGAAACTTGTAGTAGTTGATGACCAGTTACTAGATTTGGAAACAGCACCTCAATACGTTGCTTCGTTTTCGAGTTATTGGGTTTTAAGTATTTTGACCTTTGACCTCGATGACCACTATTTTGGAACTTGTGGTACCTGATGACCTATTACTCGATGTGGAAACACCACCTCAATATGTGGATCCATTTTCGAGTAATTAGGTTTTAAGTATGTTGACCTTTGACCTCGATGATCATTATTTTGAAATTTGTAGTAGTTGGTGGTCGATTACTAAATGTGGAAACAGCATCTCAATATGTGGCTCCGTTTCTGAGTTATTAGGTTTTAAGTATTTTGACCTTTGACCTCGATGGTCACTATTTTGGAACTTGCACTAGTTGATGACCTATTACTAGATTTGGAAACAGCACCTCAATACGTTGCTTCGTTTTCGAGTTATTGGGTTTTAAGTATTTTGACCTTTGACCTCGATGACCACTATTTTGGAACTTGTGGTACCTGATGACCTATTACTCAATGTGGAAACACCACCTCAATATGTTGTTTCGTTTTCGAGTTTGACCTTTGTTCACGATGGTCAGTAGTTTGAGGACATGCTTATGTCATTTCTGCTATGTTAAAATGGTCAAATAGGGGTTGAAAAATATGCTCATAAAAGGGAACAAGTTCATTAGGGGTTGAAAACGAGTACACCCTTGTTATGTTATGTGTTCGTACCCCTTTGCTATGTTCATTGTCTGCTATGTTGAAAAAGTGCTCATGAAAGACAACGAGTATACCCTTGTTCTGCTATGTGTTCGTAGGGGTTGAAAAATATGCTCATAAAGGGAATGAGTTCACCCCCTAAAATGGAGGTCGTAAAAGAAAACGAATACACCCCCTAAAAAGTGGTCATAAAAGGGAACGAATTCACCCCTAAAATGGAGGTCGTAAAAGGCCGTGGGCTCACGGTGCACGGTGGTCCTTTTCCCAGTGGCTTGTGAGTTGTTAAACACTGTTCCAGATCGATCCATTTTCTACTACTCAGTAAATATAATAAATGCTCGCCAAATTGTAGTTAGATTGATTATTTTAAGAATTGTTATTACTTATGTCGATAGGCTGTCCGTATGTATATGAGTATGTGTGAATGAATGGTAAAATTTGTCTTAATTGATAGTATTTAATATTGAATTACTGTGATAATGTTCACAATAAATGTAAAATAGCATCGTATATGTATTAGTGTATGACGAAATTTATTAAATGTAATCGATTCTAAAGGAGTTTAGAACTGCACATGGAGAAAAGGATGAGCCAAAATAACGGGATGAGCCAGAATAACGACAATCTTTTCAGAAATCTCAAAACATCAATTTGTGGAAAGTATACATTTTGACTTTTTCTTTCCTTGGCTAATTCAGAGGGTGTTCGATCTCCATTATAAAAGTTCAAATACTGGATACAGATTATTCAATATTTCAAAAAAATAGACAAACAATTTAATAAAACTTATCATCAACTGTTCAACTCACAATTGTACAGTCGGTTTCGTATGAGGGAACATGTATCTTTTCAGAATCACTTCTAAATTGATCCTCAAGTAATAACTTTCAAATATTAATCATCTTTTTATAACTACTATAGTTCCTTTACCATGTTCCCATAATTAACCAGTAATCTTTTATATCCAGTTCCTTATTTTTCTTTCTCTTTTGAGCTAGTTTGTTCCCAGTTTCATCACCAATCACAGCCTCCCCGAAAACTATGCATTTGTCAGTAATATCGAGCATTTTAAATTATTTTTACATGTCTCGGTATCACCCCTGGGGATTACCCTCCAACCCCACGCACGATGAGCTAATGTGCTAGGAGTTTCATCACTGATAAAAGCGGCCCACAAAAATAAAATGGATTTGACATTAATATTGATTATTCTGAATAATTTTTACATGTCTCGATTTCACCTCTAGGGAGCCCCAATCTAACCACCCATACATGATGAGCTAATGTGTTCTGAGTTCTATCATGATCAAGCGGGCCTGAAAACTATGAATTTGAAACTAGTATCGGACATTGTGAAATACTTTTAAATGTCTCGATATCACATTTGAGTACCCCAACTTCAACCCCCTTACTTGATGTGTTAATAATTTAGAAGTTTCATCACTGAACACAGCGCCCCCGAAAACTATAGACTTGACACTAACATAGAGCATTCTGAATTATTTTTACATGTCTCGATATCACCCCTGCTGAGATGATGTATTAATGAGTTGGAAGTTTCATCACTAAACACGAAATTCCGAAAACACTAGATTGGCACTAATCTCGAGTATTTTCAATTATATTTACAAGTCTCGATGTCACCCCTGGGGACCCAAAGTTGAACCCAATACATGACGAGGTATGTGTTCGGAGTTTCATCACGGTACTCAGCTGTCTTGAAAATTATAGATTTGACACTAATACCGAACATTTTAAATTCTATTTAGTTCTCGATATCACGCCTGGAGACCCCTACTTCAACTCCGTTAAATGGTGTATTAATGAGTTTAGTTTCATCATTGAACACAGCACCCAAGAAAACTATAGATTTGACAGGAATATTGATCATTTTGAATTATTTTACATATCTCAATATCAACCCTGGGGACCCCTGCTTCAACCCTCTTAGATAATATGCTAATGAGTTCTAAGTTTCATCACTGAACACATACCCCTGAATACTATAGAATTGACACTAATATCGAGTATTTTGAATTATTATTTTACACGTCTCGATATCACCCCTTTGGACCCCCACTTCAGCACCCATACATGATGAGCTAATAAGATCGGAGTTTTATCACTAAACACATCAGTATCGAAGACTATGGATTTGACACAAATATCGAACATTTTGAATTATTTTTGCATGTGTCGATATCATTACTGGGAAACCCTACTTCAATCCTCTTAAATGATGTGTTAATGAGTTCAAAGTTTCATCACTGAAAACAGGGGCCCAAAAGCTATTATTTTCACACTAATATTAAGGATTCTGAATTATTTTTACCTGTGTCGATATCACCGCTGGGGTCCAGTACTTCAACCCCGTTAGATGATGTGTTAATGAGTTCCACATTCATCAGTCAACACAGAGCCCCCGAAAGCTATGGATTTGACATTACTATCGATCATTTTCGATTATTTTTACATGTCTCGAAATCACACTTGGAGACCCTTACAGCAAAACGCTTAGATTATGTCCTAATGAGTTGGAAGTCACTAAGCACAGACCCCCCAAAACTAAGGATTTGACACTAATATTGAGCTTTCTGAATTGTCTATACATGCCTCGATATCACCTCTGTGGACCCCCACTTCAGCCCCCATACATGATGAGCTAATGTGTTCGGAGTTTCATCACTAAACACAGCGGCTCCGAAAACTATGGATTTGACACAAATATAGAACATTTTGAAATATTTTTACATGTGTTGATATCACCACTGGAAACCCCTACTCCAATCCCCTTAAATGATTTTTAATGAGTTCAAATTTTCATCACTGAACACAGCGCGCAATAAAAGTATGGATTTGACAGTGATATCTATTATTTTGAATTATTTAACATTTCTCGATATCACCCCTGGGAACCCCTCCTTCAGCCCCTTAGATCACGTGTTAACGAGTTCGAATTTTCATCACTGAACACAAGGCCCCCCAAAATATTTAATTTGACACTAATATCGACCATTTACAATTATTTTTACATGTCTCGAATCACCTCTGGGAACTCCATTTCAACCCCATACATGATGAGATAATGTGTTCGGAGTTTCACCACTAAACACAGCGGAACCGAAAACTTTGGATTTTTACACTATTATCGAACATTTTGAATTATTTTTATATGTCTCGATAATACCCTGGGGTCCGCTACTCTACCCCCTTAGATGATGTGTTAATTATTTAGAAGTTTCATCACTGAACACAGTGCTCTCAAACACTATGGATTTGCCACTAATATAGATCATTTTGAATTATTTTTACATGTCTCGACAACACACTCCTACTAGGGATGTTCCTTACCTCATGGGGTTCGGGGGAGAACTTTTAATGTAACGTGAATTCGAATTTAGAAAAAAGCTTCATCTCTATCTCAGATCATGGTCAAATTTTGATTATTTTTCAGTTCAATCGGCTGGTCCCCGACCACATACAACAGACGGACAGACAGACTGATAGACACTTTTATTTTAAAGCTATCATATAATATTATCAATGGCTAGATCACACATATCTTCATTCATATTATCATTACACAAAAGAGACAGTGGTGATTCTTTTCCGTTTCGTGTTCAGCATCTGTTTCACACGACTCTCTTCACAAACATAATCGCACAATGGTTGCGAACAAAATCGAAATACGAAACGTCAATACTAATACGCTGAAATCTTATCCTTTGTTCTTCAACGTACACAACATATGTATGACACTGAATTCAATGTACATCGGAGAGAAGGAGCTAACTTTGGTAACCCTCTATTTCTCTTTTTGCACGTTAGAAGTCGTTGTCATTACCAAGAACGTGACTTTCGAACTCTTTGTAGTTAAACGAAGATATAACGGTGCAGTTTAATGCGTCAGGCCTATTCATGGGATGTAACATTTTAGCAATACATCATTTATTTACTATTAAAGTTTCTAATTTATTTTTACTTAAGTATTTTAATAAAAGCACCCACTGAGGCCGAGACACTGCACACACACATGTACACTTTATCACTTATGAATTACCGCTATTCTTTCAAGCTTTCGTCATACTCATACACACACACACACACACACACACACCTGATTACCTTCGACATAACATGTCATAACAAGAACCTGGGGCTTTATTTTATGCATAGAGTATTCTTCCATGTCATTCAGACTAAAAAAGTGACTTTGAAACATTAGTCAACGTATCCTTCACCTTTCGAATACGTCTTCCATATTAATGGCCACATTAATCAAAATTAATTTTTCGTGTGACCTCAAAGCTATAGTATCTTCCAATTCATTGAAATATTTTCATCCTTGCAGCTCTCTATAAGTGATTTTCATTACTAGTCATCGTTTTCTATGGGAATGTGTTTCAAAAAATATCTCATCCCGGCTTCAACACAGGCCTCATCATCATATATATTATAGTTTACGTTGTTGTGATTCTTCATACAACATTTTCATGTGCAACACAAGTCCCTTGGGGGACTTGAGGATTCAAATTTTCATCCTACGTTTTCAAAATATTATGAAATGCTATGAGAAGCTTCCGTTCTTAGATCCTGCTCAATGGAATCCAAATAACAATATATTCACTCTAGACATTTAAAAGCCATGTTTCTTCTAGTTTATACACGCATCTCCGGGGAAATAGGACCATGCTGCTGTTGCAAAAACTTTCACGTGACACCCAATGCCGGACACTTCCATATACGAATTCTCATCTCACGTTTTCAAAAAAATCTCGAACTACGATATTGATCTTAGCAACCCAGTGCCCAGGGAACGTTCACACGCCGAAAAGTTTCCTACGGGGGATCCTAACACTTAGCAATACATCTATGTCTACATACGCCTAGTAACAACGGCCTAGTAACAGTCGCCCAAGGTTAAGGTCAAATTAGCGGAAGTGAATTATTCACTATTTCTTAACCCCTCGCTTCTCATAGCTCATGCTATATCTCGTGCTCTGTAGTCCTCTATGCACACCCACCATAGGATATCAGCACTGAACATAAAGGATAAATAACGTCGAATTGATCGACATACAGAATATTGAACAAACTTTTACCCATCCAAGGAGAAGAGCTATGACCTCCAATCTTCCAGAGGTCCATGTTAGTATCTGCAATTAATTCCAAAATTAGAGGTCTACCCATTTTAAATCTTACGCGTAAACCAATAAATTCCACCGACATTTTTGGGAAAAGAGACTGTGTAACACAAATAATCGAAGTGAATAACACAAAGTATTACATAATTTCATTCACCACAATCGCATGATTTTTCTCGCCTGGTAGAGCACAAATTGATATGTGTCATACTTATTCAAGAACAGTTTGTTGTGCAGTGTTCTAGTACGGTAGAATCATATGGTAAAATTACCCAATGTGTACAAATCTACAATCCATTTAACAGATCAGTATATAATACATATATGTGGTATCTCGAAAATAACCTGACATAGGGCACTTCTGTTATTTTCAGATTTACAACAAAATATAAGAGAGGAAACCGCCTCCAAAAATGACGTTTTGAATCTAAAGTGAATATTGTTTTTTTTTTTTTTTTTTTTTTAAATCGGACTTCTTATGCATCGAGTGTTAAACGATAATGTAATGTTGCAATTTGCCTTTATGTAAAGGAATTCCTTCACTTTAGATTGAAAACATTAGATTTCGAGACGGCTTCTCCTCTTACATTTTGTTGTAAACCTGACAATAGCATAGTCAGAATATGTCAGGAGACCTTTAGACACAATGGACCTTACGCAGAGTGGTTTAGAGCTAGGGTTGTACAAAAGGAAATATTTCAACAGGCTCAATTTTGAATTCCAGAAACTGTTGATAGTAGTAGAAAAATGTATGTTCTGCGCCACTGACCCTCTACCCACTTTCTCAGTCCCGCCTGAAGCAGACAACGAATTTTCCAGTGCCGCCTGACACACTATGCCGGACGATACGAGAAATCGAGCAGCTTGAACCGTTCACCTACGGTCTTTTAGGACCTCCACTTTAGGGGTGTATTCATTCCCTTTTATGAGCACTTTTTAGGGGTGTATTCATTCTCTTTTATGAGCATTTTTTAGGGGTGGACTTGTTCTCTTTTATGATCACTTTCTCAACCCCTATTTGACCATAGCAGAGACTGCAAACACACAGCAGTGCAGATAATAAAAAACATAGCAGGGTTGTATTCATTCCCTTTTATAAGCATTTTTAGAAGTGGACTCGTTCTCTTTTATGAGCACTTTCTCAACCCCTATTTGAACATTTTATCATAGCACAAACTACGACCAGGTAGCAGAGCAGATAATACATAAGACTACGTAACATAACAGGGATGTATTCATTTCTTTTTGATCATTTTTAGAGGTAATTCGTTCTCTTTTATGACCACTTTTTCCACCCCTTATTTTACCATAGCAGAGAATACATAAGACTACGAAACATAGCAGGGTTGTATTCATTCATTTTTTCAACCCCTATTTTAGCACACAATGAATACCTATGTAACATAGGAAAGGGGTGTACATAAAACTACGAACACACAACTGTCCTTGTTCCACCCATATTTGAACATAGCAGATAATAGATAAGACTACGTACTTTTTCCACCCCTTATTTTACCATAGCAGAGAATACATGGAGACTACGAACACATAGTAGAGCAGATAATCTTTAAGAGTTGGACTCGTATGATCACTTTTTCCACCCTATTTGAACACAGCAAATGTAACATAGCAGGGGTGTACTCGTTCTAACCCCTATTTAAACATAACAGAAAAAGCAGACAATGAGCACATTATAGCAAAGATTACAACCGTCCACCCACAGTCTACAGATAGTCATTTTAGGGGGTGTATTCATTTTCTTTGATGACCACTTTTTCCACCCCTAAAAAAAGACTACGAACATAGCAAATTCGTTCCACCTCTAATTGAACATAGCAGAGATGTATTCGTTTAGGGGTGTATTCATTCTCTTTTATGAGCACTTTTTAAGGAATGTACTCGTTCTCTTTTATGAGCTTATTTTCCAACCCCTATTTTAACATAGCAGAAATTACAAAGCAGAGAAGAGAATACATAAGATTCATTCCCTTTTATGAGCATTGTTTTTCAACATAGCGGAGAATGAATACCTATGTAACATAGCAAAGTCAAATTTCACAGAGAATACATAAGATTACGAACACACAACTCTATTCGTTCAACACCCTATTTTAACGTAGCACAGATTTCGTCCCCAAACCCAAATATAACTTAACAGAAATGACACATGCATGTACCCAAACTACTGACCATCGTGAACAAAGGTCAAACTCGTAAACAGAGCCACATTTAGTAATTGGTCATCAAGTACTACAAGTTCGAAAAATAATGCCCATAGAGGTCAAAAGTCAAAATACTTAAAACCTAACAACTCGGAAACGGAGCCACATATTGAGATGACGTTTCCACATTTAGCAATTGGTCATCAAGTGCTACAAGTTCAAAAAATAATGACCATCAAGGTCAAAGGTCAAAATATTTAAGCCTTAATAACTAGTAAACTGTGTCATATACTGAGGTGCTTATTCCACATTTAGTAATAATTCATAAATTACTACAAGTTACAAAATACTGACCATCGAAGTCAAAGGTCAAAATACTTAAAACGTAATAACTCGGAAACGGAGACACATATCCCGATGGTGTTTCCAGATTTAGTAGTTGGTCCTCAACTACTACATGTTCGAAAATACTGACCGTCGAGGTAAAAGGTCAAAATACTTAAAACCTAATAACGCGGAAATGGAGCCATATATTGAGATAGTGTTTCCACATTTAGTAATTGGTCATCAGCTATTACAAGTTCCAAAAATAATGACGATCGAGGTCAAAGGTCAAAATATTTAATCCTTAATAACTACTAAACGGAATCACATACTGAGGTGCTGTTTCCACATTTAGTAATACGTCATCAACTACAATTTGACCAAAAAGTACTGACCATCGAGGTCAAAGGTCAAAACACTTAAAACCCAATCATTTGAAAACGGAGCCATATATTGAGGTGGTGTTTCCAACTACTGCATGTCCTAAATGTACTGACGATCGAGGTCAAAGGTTTAATATTTAAGCCTTAATAACTACTAAATGGAGTCACATACTGAGGTGCTGTTTCCATATTTAGCAATAGGTCATCAGGTACTACATGTCCCAAAATTAGTGGCCATCGAAGTCAAACATTTAGGCCTTAATAACTTTTAACAAGGCCTGTGTGATCTATTCAGTTCTGTACCAAGGAGAGAGAAGTGAAGAATGAATATATATGACTGGCTTACTTCGAGAAAGAAAACAAAGATATGCCATTTTAACTAGTTGAGAATTTTAAATCATTTTGTACTATTTAATCAAACGAAAGGATAAATGTGAATGACCTTTTCAATTTTGTACCAGCGAGAAGTGCCATTCTATCTAGCTCAGAATTTTACTACTCAAATAAACGAAAGAATATATTTGTGCTAACCAGAAAAAACGAAGAAGGACCATTTTAACTAACTTTTATACAATTTTGTTCTACTCAAATAAACGAAGGAATAAATTTGTACCAACCAGAAAAAGCGAAGAAGAACCATTTTAACTAACTCAGACCTTTATAGCATTTTGTGCCATTTAAAGAAATGAATATATACATACGAATGTCCTATTTCCTTTCGTAGCAACGAGAAAAGAGCGAAGAAGAACCGTTTATAACAGGCTTAGATTTTTATGCCTTTTTTTAATATTTAAACAGACGAAGGGTTAAATTTATACCAAACAGAAAAAGCTACACAAATAAACAAAGGAATAAATTTGTAATAACTACAAAAAGGACGAAGAAAGTCCATTTTAACCGGCTCACCATGATATACCATTTGAACTACTCAAACACATTTGAGTGGCCTATTGAATATTGTAGCAATGAGAAATCACATTTGTAACTAGCTCAGAACTTCCAGGCCATGTTTTACTATTTAAACAAACGAAGAGATAAATTTGAGAAAGCGAACATGGACCATTTTAACTAACTCAGAATTTTATATCATTTTGTAATACTCAAATAAACAAAGAAATATATTTGGATGGATTATTTAGTTTTGTACCAAGCAGAAAAAGGAAATAATTAACACTTTGTACTAATCAACTAAACAAAGGTATAAATTTGTATAGACCACAAAAGGCGAAGAAGGATCAGCATTCTATACTTTTGTGCCATTTAAAATTAATAAATTTATTGGGGTGCACTATTACCTTTTGTACAATACGAAGCAAAGAACCTGCAACATGAAAGTTTAAGTTCATTGTGAAACTACGCCTAACAACATAGGCAACCAACCTAACGTCTTTGTGGCACTGATCACGCCAGGATAACCTTCGGCTTCGTCCCCCTGCACACTTCGTTTGGAGCAAGAAATGCACTGACCACGTGACTACAAACCACAAATTTCTCACAAGATGGAGTAATAGATTGAGGTTCTTCTCATTTCTCTTCTCATTTTACATCCTCAGTTTTAAAGAGAGAGAAAGAGAAAGAGGTCAACGTGATAAAAACTAAATAAAGAGGAATATGCGAAATATAAAGGAAAAGAAAACGTGCGCATATATTGACAAATGACACATGCACTTCAAAGGAGACCCCCACAAATTTTGTTATGAACCATATGTAATAACTGTGAGAATCAGCAAACGACAAATACATAATTACACACAGTAAGTGTTATATAACACATATTTATTTAAACAAATAAAAATGCTCGCAGAAAGCTGAAAATGTCTTTAAAATCTCAACCATAACTGAAAGAAGAGATTACTTCTCTATTGTTTTTCTTCGTACCATCCATCTACATGGAGAAATGAGAAAGAGAGAACATCTTAAGAGATTCGCACGTATACAACATCGGAAACTGCTAAATGGAAAAAATTACAGTCTTTGGATGGGATTCGAACGCAGAACCATAGCATTAGAAATCCCACACTCTACCGATGTAGCTAGTCTGACACTCATTCCGTTCTCCTCCATCATTACCTATGAAAGATGGAATGGAGACTGCAGGAAACTACGTCTAACATGTCCATGACAGACCGCCTATAACCTATGTCTAATTGGTACTTAAAAAAGCTAGCTATACACGTGCATAGAAAAGTAAAAGCAAATGAGTAGTTAGTACAGATCACTTTGTCTGTCTCACTTTATCTCTGACTATAGAAATCGAGGAAGAAGAAAAAAGTATAGAATTGAGAACACAGGAAGAACAAGCAAAAATAAAAGTTGCAGGAAACTGAATATCAAGGAGAGAGAGAGAGAGAGAGAGACATAGAGACAGAGAGAAAAATAGAGGGAACGGAGCAAATGATTTAATATACATCCGAAAAGAAGGTTCATAACTGTGCTATACATTTAATGTATTGAATACTCTGTTTCTTCTAAATTGCTTACTAGTTGACAAATATTAATTTGTAAAAACGTAGCAAATGCCCGCGTTGTCTTGTTTTCTTACTGTTTCAGTAATAGTGAAAAATGTGGTTTATGCAAAATAATAAATTACTACTTTTCCCATAACAACCATGTAGTTGTTGATGATTTTGAGTTTAACGTCCGTTCAGCAGCGAGGCTATATGAGACGTGGACCTACTTATTAACGTGGAATCCGAACCATATGAGCTGCTGCCGGGAATCGAAGCAACCATGTAGTGTTGGTAAGAAATTTCGAAGCAAAAGAAAAAACTGATCAGCAAAATACATAAAACGATAGTCGTGCAAAGTATTACTTAAAGAGAATTTATTGTAAAATCAATACATCCATGTGGCGGTATACAGTCGCAAAGTGATTAGAGAACTTAATATTAAACTGTCGATCACATCGTTTTACTTATTTGAATTCAATGTCGTATAGGTTCGGTTTTAGCTTTAGATTTCAGCGTTCTCACTTCGATTCTTCACTAGTTGGAAATATGCACTAATCAAAATTATAAAAGTATATGAAATTTAATTAGCTAAAAGAAGAGAATAATATATAAATCCAGATTAGAGTACAGTATTACAATAAACATGTGTATTTTGTTTAGGGTTTGCCAGTCATAGCTTATAGGAATTATAGAAAAAAACGTTCGTTGTGAAAGCACAAGAAAAAAAAATAGACACAAACCTCAGGAGAGTTTGAACACGAGAAGGCGGAGGTAGTAGACCACTCTACTAAACCGCTAGGCTATATCTTAATTCTCCAGTACGTCTTGATAAATATGGTCTAGAGTATTTGCACTTTACTTGTTTCTGTTTTGTTGTTTGTCATATAATGTATACGAGTGGCGAATAATAGAATAGAACTGTTTTAGATGAGTATGAACAAATTTCCCGGATAAGTCGTAATCTTATATGTATCTAAATTGCACAAATAAATCAGATTAAATCTGTAAAGTGCTTCGGGGGTTTTGATGGAAGTAAACTGTTTCATAGTTACGAGTTTGTCTTTATTCTCACCACTCGATGGAAGTTATGTTCTTGAAAGATAGTAACTGCTACTATATTCTAATGTATTGGATTTTAAAACATTGGAAAATATTTTGTTACTAACAGTGAGTGAGTATTTTTGCGTGCAAGAACAGTTGATTACAGGCACATCTACTTCTTCTGCGCATGCCTTTCATAGTACGACGTCATGTATAGCAATATTGTGCATTATCCTATATTCAAAGACGTTCTAGTACTTTTACTTTGCTGTGTAAGAATGACGCAATATGATCGTTCTGTACGTGAGAGTGTTATTGCTCTTATTGAACATGCGGGATTGAGTGTTCCTGAAGCAGGTGCTCGATTAGGCGTGCATCGTGCAACAGCTTTCAGGTGGTGGAAAAAATATGAGGAAACTGGAAGTCTAACTCGAAAATCTGGAAGTGGTCGGCCACGAGTGTCCTCACCGACACAAGACCAACAATTAGTTGATTAATGCTGTCGATAGCCTATCATGTGTGCCCGACAACTGCAGCAGTCTACCGCCTTTCCAGGGGATGTAAGTACAGTCCGACGGCGACTTCGGGCCGCAGGCTTAAGGTCCTTCCGGGCTGCTGTTAAGGAGAGATTGACAGAAGATCACAAAGTCGATAGACTGGCGTTTGCAGAGCTAAATATTGCTCGTCACTGGGACACTGTTGTCTTTACAGATGAGAAAATATTTTCCACTGGAAACTTTTGGCCGACACGTGTGTATCGCCCATCTGGAAGACGATTTGATCCACAATATATGGCCCGTTCAGCGCGAATGGGTCATGTGACGATTCACTGTTGGGGGTGGATATGCAAGGCTGCAGGTGGAGGTGGTATCCATCGAATTACAGGCCGACTTAATGGTCAAAAATATGTTGATCTTCTCGACTTTATGCTCCCTGAAATAAAAGCACATGTTGGTGACGACATACTCCAGCTACAACAGGACCATAGTTCCGTGCATGATTCAGCTGTGGTTCAATCATGGATCCAGAGGCAACCTGATCTCGAGCTAGTCGAATGGGTACCTCGAGGTGCTGATTTGAATCCCATTGAAAACATGTGGGCTGCTGTTGTCAGAATACTTCGTGAACGTTGGTCGGACAATCCACCGCGAACAGCTGAAACTTTATGGGAGCAAGTTAAAGAAGCTTGGGGACTTTGTTGCACTCCACGTTTCATCGCTCGCCTTGTCAATTCAATGGGTCGGCGATTAGAAGCCGTAAGGGAAGTCAATGGCGAATATACCCGATAATTAATATAATACCTTCTACACCCTTCCCAGCCCTTTTCAGAGCTACTTAATTGCAACCAAATATATGAATATGTACGCGTGCTTTCCTGGATATCGCTGCAATACTTTCACTATTAGAATCTGTTGATAACGTTAGGATTGATCCGGACGTATCCTTCGTGGAGTAGTGGTTAGAAAACTAACTTTCCATTCAGCATACTCGTGTTCGAAACTCAGTCCTATACCCTATTTTTTCAGTATGTATTTTTGTTATATGGATTAATACACTCCACAACATACAATGGCAATCACGTTAATATGGTTAGGGTTTGAGAATTGAGTTTTGTCCATATCTTGTATCAAAATCTTGTATCAAAAAATACGACAGTGTATTTTTCTATAAAAAGGCCTTGTGTCCATCTTAAACACAAATTAAACATAACTTTCTTGAAAAATGTTATATGCTTTCTGTTGGAGTAGTAGTCTGAAGAAGGAAGTGATATACTTCCGAAAACTGTAACAATTCTCGTTAATTTATAATAATGAATATATACAGCCTTGTAAGAAAGTTATGTTTGACAGTGTATTCTGAGAGGTTGGACTTGCAGGAACCGAAATTCATGTAACTGAAAGGTTACTCATAAGATTATCTTTATTTCTGAATACAATATTGTTAATGCAGTTGAGTTTGAAGTACATTCTTGCTGACGTCTTAATAATAACACAGCTGGGTATATACAAAAAGAGAAAAAGTTCAGAACACACATTCTAGCGACTAGTTCTGTTGTATGTCTCGTTTCTACATAGCCTTGCTGATGAAAAGGGACGTAAAACTTCAAACAAACGCTAGTTAAGTCAAACTTGAGTATATTTTATTCGTGATACATTCACTCGTTGGTCATAGTGAAACAAGAGTGAGTGCCATGCATAGTCAATTGTTTTACAGTGCTAATCAGTGGAATATTTACTGTTAAAATCATGGGTTCAAATCATACTCCGGTCGTGTTTTTCTTTATCGGTCCTTCATTTTTTATGTAAAATACAAGACAAATGAAGTGAAACCTTTAAGTTATACGTCCCATAATTATGCCGATTAGGCTAAAGGAGACGATGATGATGAGAAATGATTTAAATGTTGGAATGAAAACAGTGGGACGAAATGGGAGAACCCCCAGAAAATACTACAATCTTACCTGTATATATAGACTAAAATCATATTGATGAAAGTCAGTAAATAGTTGCATAATAATTATAAGCCAAGTACTCTAGTAGTGGAAAGCATTATTTAAATGATTTTGACAATGCATAAAATTGCGATTCAAATAAAGGCATTTGTCCAGAAACGAAATATGTTCTCTACTAGCATGATTTCTTCCATATGTTTCGGGAATGGACTCATTCAATGATGTCATCTTTCTAAAATCTTCAAAAGATTTTAAGACTATTCATGGCTTTGGATTGATTATTTTAACAAAAGAGACACTGCCCAAAGCTTAAAACCCACTTTATTTTAAATTATAAGATTTTCGATAGTGTCTGAAGAAGGATATGCTAGATATCCGAAACAGTTACAAATTATAATTTAAAATAAAGTGGGTTTTAAGCTTTGGTCAGTGTCTCTTTTGTTCAAAAGATTGTTAGCCCAAACAAAAAGAAAGTGCTCTTTGTGAAAGATTTATTACACTCGAACACGCACCATATATATAAGTATGAATACTTGTTGTCCATTATTACATATTAACTCTTGAAGAACTATTGCATTCCCGGAATAGTAATATAAATTAAATAAACGAAATAAAGGTTCATATCCACATATATAAACGCCAACAATATCATAAAGAAAAATTTTCATAGATTACTGTCAGCCGATTTACCTTATTACAATTAACAAACTATTGACATAACTCCATACTTGAATCCTAAACATATTATCGTAATTGTCATTGTATGTTGTGGAGTGTATTAATCCATATAACAAAAATACATACTGAAAAAAAATAGGGTATAGGACTGAGTTTCGAACACGAGTCTGCTGAATGAAAAGTTAGTCTTCTAACCACTACTCCACGAAGGATACGTCTCGATCAATCCTAACGTTATCAACAGATTCTAATAGTGAAAGTATTGCAGCGATATCCAGGAAAGCACGCGTACATATTCATATATTTGGTTGCAATTAAGTAGCCCTGAAAAGGGCTGGGAAGGGTGTAGAAGGTATTATATTTAATATCGGGTATATTCGCCATTGACTTCCCTTACGGCTTCTAATCGCCGACCCATTGAATTAACAAGGCGAGCGATAAAACGTGGAGTGCAACAAAGTCCCCAGGCTTCTTCAACTTGCTCCCATAAAGTTTCAGCTGTTCGCGGTGGGTTGTCCGACCAACGTTCACGAAGTATTCTGACAACAGCAGCCCACATGTTTTCAATGGGATTCAAATCAGCACCTCGAGGTACCCATTCGACTAGCTCGAGATCAGGTTGCCTCTGGATCCATGATTGAACCACAGCTGAATCATGCACGGAACTATGGTCCTGTTGTAGCTGGAGTATGTCGTCACCAACATGTGCTTTTATTTCAGGGAGCATAAAGTCGAGAAGATCAACATATTTTTGACCATTAAGTCGGCCTGTAATTCGATGGATACCACCTCCACCTGCAGCCTTGCATATCCACCCCCAACAGTGAATCGTCACATGACCCATTCGCGCTGAACGGGCCATATATTGTGGATCAAATCGTCTTCCAGATGGGCGATACACACGTGTCGGCCAAAAGTTTCCAGTGGAAAATATTTTCTCATCTGTAAAGACAACAGTGTCCCAGTGACGAGCAATATTTAGCTCTGCAAACGCCAGTCTATCGACTTTGTGATCTTCTGTCAATCTCTCCTTAACAGCAGCCCGGAAGGACCTTAAGCCTGCGGCCCGAAGTCGCCGTCGGACTGTACTTACATCCCCTGGAAAGGCGGTAGACTGCTGCAGTTGTCGGGCACACATGAAAGGCTGTCGACAGCATTGATCAACTAATTGTTGGTCTTGTGTCGGTGAGGACACTCGTGGCCGACCACTTCCAGATTTTCGAGTTAGACTTCCAGTTTCCTCATATTTTTTCCACCACCTGAAAGCTGTTGCACGATGCACGCCTAATCGAGCGCCTGCTTCAGGAACACTCAATCCCGCATGTTCAATAAGAGCGATAACACTCTCACGTACAGAACGATCATATTGCGCCATTCTTACACAGCAAAGTAAAAGTGCTAGAACGTCTTTGAATATAGGATAATACACAATATTGCTATACATGACGTCGTACTATGAAAGGCATGCGCAGAAGAAGTAGATGTGCCTATAATCAACTGTTCTTGCACGCAAAAATACTCACTCACTGTTAGTAACAAAATATTTTCCAATGTTTTAAAATCCAATACATTAGAATATAGTAGCAGTTACTATCTTTCAAGAACATAACTTCCATCGAGTGGTGAGAATAAAGACAAACTCGTAACTATGAAACAGTTTACTTCCATCAAAACCCCCGAAGCACTTTACAGATTTAATCTGATTTATTTGTGCAATTTAGATACATATAAGATTACGACTTATCCGGGAAATTTGTTCATACTCATCTAAAACAGTTCTATTCTATTATTCGCCACTCGTATACATTATATGACAAACAACAAAACAGAAACAAGTAAAGTGCAAATACTCTAGACCATATTTATCAAGACGTACTGGAGAATTAAGATATAGCCTAGCGGTTTAGTAGAGTGGTCTACTACCTCCGCCTTCTCGTGTTCAAACCCTCCTGAGGTTTGTGTCTATTTTTTTTTCTTGTGCTTTCACAACGAACGTTTTTTTCTATAATTCCTATAAGCTATGACTGGCAAACCCTAAACAAAATACACATGTTTATTGTAATACTGTACTCTAATCTGGATTTATATATTATTCTCTTCTTTTAGCTAATTAAATTTCATATACTTTTATAATTTTGATTAGTGCATATTTCCAACTAGTGAAGAATCGAAGTGAGAACGCTGAAATCTAAAGCTAAAACCGAACCTATACGACATTGAATTCAAATAAGTAAAACGATGTGATCGACAGTTTAATATTAAGTTCTCTAATCACTTTGCGACTGTATACCGCCACATGGATGTATTGATTTTACAATAAATTCTCTTTAAGTAATACTTTGCACGACTATCGTTTTATGTATTTTGCTGATCAGTTTTTTCTTTTGCTTCGAAATTTCTTACCAACACTACATGGTTGCTTCGATTCCCGGCAGCAGCTCATATGGTTCGGATTCCACGTTAATAAGTAGGTCCACGTCTCATATAGCCTCGCTGCTGAACGGACGTTAAACTCAAAATCATCAACAACTACATGGTTGTTATGGGAAAAGTAGTAATTTATTATTTTGCATAAACCACATTTTTCACTATTACTGAAACAGTAAGAAAACAAGACAACGCGGGCATTTGCTACGTTTTTACAAATTAATATTTGTCAACTAGTAAGCAATTTAGAAGAAACAGAGTATTCAATACATTAAATGTATAGCACAGTTATGAACCTTCTTTTCGGATGTATATTAAATCATTTGCTCCGTTCCCTCTATTTTTCTCTCTGTCTCTATGTCTCTCTCTCTCTCTCTCTCTCCTTGATATTCAGTTTCCTGCAACTTTTATTTTTGCTTGTTCTTCCTGTGTTCTCAATTCTATACTTTTTTCTTCTTCCTCGATTTCTATAGTCAGAGATAGAGTGAGACAGACAAAGTGATCTGTACTAACTACTCATTTGCTTTTACTTTTCTATGCACGTGTATAGCTAGCTTTTTTAAGTACCAATTAGACATAGGTTACAGGCGGTCTGTCATGGACATGTTAGACGTAGTTTCCTGCAGTCTCCATTCCATCTTTCATAGGTAATGATGGAGGAGAACGGAATGAGTGTCAGACTAGCTACATCGGTAGAGTGTGGGATTTCTAATGCTATGGTTCTGCGTTCGAATCCCATCCAAAGACTGTAATTTTTTCCATTTAGCAGTTTCCGATGTTGTATACGTGCGAATCTCTTAAGATGTTCTCTCTTTCTCATTTCTCCATGTAGATGGATGGTACGAAGAAAAACAATAGAGAAGTAATATCTTCTTTCAGTTATGGTTGAGATTTTAAAGACATTTTCAGCTTTCTGCGAGCATTTTTATTTGTTTAAATAAATATGTGTTATATAACACTTACTGTGTGTAATTATGTATTTGTCGTTTGCTGATTCTCACAGTTATTACATATGGTTCATAACAAAATTTGTGGGAGTCTGCTTTGAAGTGCATGTGTTATTTGTCAATATATGCGCACGTTTTCTTTTCCTTTATATTTCGCATATTCCTCTTTATTTAGTTTTTATCACGTTGACCTCTTTCTCTTTCTCTCTCTTTAAAACTGAGGATGTAAAATGAGAAGAGAAATGAGAAGAACCTCAATCTATTACTCCATCTTGTGAGAAATTTGTGGTTTGTAGTCACGTGGTCAGTGCATTTCTTGCTCCAAACGAAGTGTGCAGGGGAACGAAGCCGAAGGTTATCCTGGCGTGATCAGTGCCACAAAGACGTTAGGTTGGTTGCCTATGTTGTTAGGCGTAGTTTCACAATGAACTTAAACTTTCATGTTGCAGGTTTTTTGCTTCGTGTTGTACCAACGAGAAAAAAGCCAAGAAGGACCATTTTTAACAGGCTTATAATTTTATACTTTTGTGTAATATTTATACAAACGAAGGGATAAATTTGTACCAAACAAAAAAGCAAGGAAATACCATTTAACTAACTAATAATAATTTTTGTGCTAAACAGAAAAAGTTAAGAAATGCCTTTTTAACTAGCTCAGAATTTCGTGACCATGTTGTACTATTTAAAGAAGCGAAGGGATAAATTTGGGTGACCAATTCACTTTTTCACCAACGAGAAATACCATTTTAACTAGCTCAGAATGTCTGTACCTTTTTGTACTATTTAAACAAACAAAGGAATAAATTTGTACTAACCAGAAAAAGCTAAGAGTGACAATTTTTAACTGGCTGAAAGAGCGAAAATGGACTCAGAATTTATGTATAACCTTTGTACTGCTCTAATAAACGATCGAATAAATTTGGGTGTTCTACTTTTATACCAACGAGAAATGCCAGTTTAACTAACTCAGCATTTTATACCATTTTCAAATTTTTAATAAACAAAGGAATATACTCTTACAAACCAGGAAAAAGCAAAAAAGGACTTTTGTACCACTCCAATTAACGAGAGAATAAATTTAGCTGTTCTACGTTTTATACTCAGAGAAAAATAATAACATCCATTTTAACTAGCTGAGTATTTTATACCATTTTGTACTATTTAAATAAACAAAAGAATAAATTTGTACTAACTTGAAAAAGCGAAAAAGGACAATTTTAACTGACTCAGAAGTTCTATACCATTTTGTACTATTTACGAAGGGATAACTTTTGAATGAGCATTTTAACTAACTCAGAATTATATAACATTTTATAATACTCAAATAAACGAAGAAATAAATGTGGATGGGGTATTTAGTCTTGTACCAAGCAGAAAAGGATGAATTAATATTTTGTGCTAAACAAACAAACAAAGGAATCCAGAAAAGGCGAAGGAGGATCATTTTAACTCAGCATTTTATCTTTTTGTGCTATTCAAATAATCGAAGGAATAAATTTAAGTGGTCTATTTTTTTGTACCAATCAGAAGTAAAGCAATGAAGGTTCAATATTTTATACTTCTTGTGCCATTGAAGAAATGAATAAATATATTGGAGTATCGACGAGAAGGAAGCAAAGATATGCCATTTTTAACTAACTCAGAATTTTATATCTTTTGTAGTACTCAAATAAACGAAAGAATAAATTTGTGTGATCTATTCAGTTTTGTAGCAAGCAGAAAAAGGAAGGAATAACCATTTTGTACAATTTAATTAAACGAAGGAATAAATTTGGGTGTCTCATTTAGTTTTGTACCAACCAAAAAAAAGCGTAGAAGTTCCATTTTAACTAGCTCAATATTTCTGTACTATTTTGTGCTACTCGAATAAATGAAGGAATAAATTTGTGTATCTCACTTTTTTGTACCAATCATAAAAAAGCAAAGAAGGTCCATTTTAACTAGCTCTGCATTCCTAATGAAATTACACTAAAAAGTAATGTTAATAGCCGTTTGCCTTCCACACTAGTAGGGTGCTCAATGACTGTACCTTAGGACCCTCACTACACTAACAATACAAATGTTAAGTAACGCATTCGTAACGTTGCTTAAATATCTGCAACAACTGAAAGAATAATAGTTTTGAGAGTTGAGTAACTCTGCATTTTTTATAGATGGTGGGCAACATGGAACTTTGAAAACTTTTCTCTTCCTTGATGAGCTGATTTTTTCTTTGATATGATCTCTTCTGCCTTTTCCTTTATCAGCGCGGTGACCCAAAATGGCCGAGCATACTGTTTCTTCTTTTTTCTTTAGCATAACTGTAGGACGTAAAACTCAAAGATTTCATTTTTTTTTCATTTTTTCTTTAGTACGTCTTCGTCCCTTAATAAAGCTAATTGCTATGCAGTCTGCTCTACAGAATTAAGTTCAAATTTAATGTATGACGCTACTCCTCTCTGTGACCAATGGTAGCTCTTACGTTCAAATATGTAATTAATGACCGGAAAACTTTGGACTTCAGCGTCGGCGTTAGTATTTTGTCAATCGATACTAAATGTGAGACTTAATTCGCTAAACGCACATCTATTAACCATATAATTATGAGCTTTACTTAGTGATGGGAGAGGCAATGATACTTTCAAGTGGCCCTTTCTCTGGTGACACAAAATATACAAAATCTAGCACCATAAATAAATAGACCACTCAAACTTATTCTTTTGTTTATTTGAAACCCCGCAAAAAGGTATAAAATGCTAAGCTAGAGCACATGTCCCAAAGGTGTTGACCATAGAGCTCAAAGGTCAAAACTCGGAAACCGAGCCACATATTGAGTTGGTGCTTCCCAACTACTACATGTTCCAAAAGTACTGACCATCGAGGTCAAAGGTCAAACTCGAAAACGGAACCACGTATTGAGATGGTGTTTCCACATCTAGTAATTGGTCATCAACTACTACAAGTTTCAAAAATACTGACCATCGAGGACAAAGGAGTTTCAGTACGAGGCAGACGATGAAACTATTGAAGATCCACAAACAAGAAACTATTGAAGATCCAAGATATAGGATAGATTTTTATTACAAACTCCTAGACATAGGCCTAATTGTTTTAGTTTTAAGAGAAAGATTTCAGCAACTTAAACATCACAGCAAGTATTTATATTTTCTTTCCTAATCAATCTTAAAAATATGCTACCTGAACTTTTGTCTAAACTTGCCAAAACTAAATGGAACACCCTTATTTATTCCTTCGTTTATTTGAGTAGTACAAAATGTACATAAAAACTGAGTCATTTTTCGCTTAGTACAAATTTATTCATTTGTTGATTTGTGTAGCACAAAAATATTCAGCTAGTTAAAATGGCCTTTCTTTGCTTTTCTTCTGATTGGTTCAAAACTGAATACGCCACTCAAATTTATTCTTTCCTTTACTTGAGTAGCACAAAATGGTACAGAAATAACGAGATAGTTAAAATAGTTCTTCTTCATTTTTTCTGGTTGGTATAAATTTATTCCTTCCATTAATTGCATAATACAAAAGGTATAAAATTCTCAGTTTGTTAAAACGTCATTTCTCGTTGGTACAAAAGTAAATAAGTCACTCAAATTTATTGCTTCGTTTGTTTGAGTAGTACCAAAATGTATAACATGCTGAGCTATTTAAAATGGTCTTTCTTCGCTTTTTCAGGTTAGTACAAATTTATTCCTTTGTTTATTTGTATAGCACAAAAACTATTAGCTAGTTAAGTGCTATTTCTTTGCTTTTTTCTTTTTGGTACAAATGTTGCAAAAGGTATACAATTCTAAGCCAATTAAATGTGACATATCTTTGCTTTTTCTCGTTGATACTCCAATATATTTATTCATTTCTTCAATGGCACAAACAGTATAAAATATTGAGCCTTCTTTGTTTTTCTTCTGATTGGTACAAAAAAATAGACCACTTAAATTTATTCCTTCGATTATTTAAATAGCACAAAAAGATAAAATGCTGAGTTAAAATGATCCTCCTTCGCCTTTTCTGGATTCCTTTGTTTGTTTGTTTAGCACAAAATATTAATTCATCCTTTTCCTGCTTGGTACAAAACTAAATACTCCATCCACATTTATTTCTTCGTTTATTTGAGTATTATAAAATGTTAAAAGTTCTGAGTTAGTTAAAATGCTCATTCAAAAGTTATCCCTTCGTAAATAGTACAAAATGGTATAGAACTTCTGAGTCAGTTAAAATGGTCCTTTTTCGCTTTTTCAAGTTAGTACAAATTTATTCTTTTGTTTATTTAAATAGTAGAAAATTCTATAAAATACTCAGCTAGTTAAAATGGATGTTAATTTTTTTCTTGTGGGTATAAAACGTAGAACACCTAAATTTATGCTTTCGTTAATTGGAGTGGTACAAAAGTCCTTTTTTGCTTTTTACTGGTTAGTAGAAGTATATTCCTTTGTTTATTAAAAATTTCAAAATGGTATAACATGCTGAGTTAGTTAAACTGGCATTTCTCGTTGGTATAAAATAGAACACCCAAATTTATTCGATCGTTTATTAGAGCAGTACAAAGGTTATTCATAAATTCGAGTTCATTTTCGCTTTTTGAGCCAGTTAAGAATGGTCTCTCTTAGCTTTTTCTGGTTAGTACAAATTTATTCCTTGTTTGTTTAAATAGTACAAAAAGGTATAGACATTCTGAGCTAGTTAAAATGGTATTTCTCGTTGGTGAAAAATTGAATTGGTCACCCAAATTTATCCCTTCGCTTCTTTAAATAGTACAACATGGTTACGAAATTCTGAGCTAGTTAAAAAGGCATTTCTTAGCTTTTTTCTGTTTAGCACAAAAATTATTATTAGTTAGTTAAATGGTATTTCCTTGCTTTTTTGTTTGGTACAAATTTATCCCTTCGTTTGTTTAAATATTACACAAAGGTATAAAATTCTAAGCCTGTTAAAAAGGGTCCTTCTTGGCTTTTTTCTCGTTGGTACAAAAGGAAATAGGGCACCCCAATAAATTTATTACTTTTAAATGGCACAAAAAATAGAATGCTGATCTTTCTTCGCGTTTTCTGGTCAGTACAAATTTATACCTTTGTTTACTTGATTAATACATAGTGTTAATTATTTCCTTTCTCTGCTTGGTATAAATCTAAATAATCCATCCAAATATATTTCTTCGTTTATTTGAGTATTACAAAATGATATAAAATTTTGAGTTAGTTAAAATGGTTCATGTTCGCTTTCTGAAATTTATCCCTTCGTTTGTTTAAATAGTAAAACATGGCCTGGATGTTCTGAGCAAGTTAAAAATGAGATTTCTCGTTGCTACAAAATTCAATAGGCCACTCAAATGTGTTTGAGTAGTTCAAATGGTATATAAGGCTGAGCCAGTTAAAATGGTCTTTCTTCCCTTTTTTGTAGTTATTACAAATTTATTCCTTTGTTTATTTGTGTAGCTTTTTCTGTTTGGTACAAATTTAACTCTTCGTTTGTTTAAATATTACAAAAAGGCATAAAACTCTAAGCCTGTTATAAACGGTTCCTCTTCGCTTTTTTCGTTCTTACAAAAGGAAATAGGAAACCCGTATATATATATTTATTTCTTTAAATGCCAGAAAATGGTATAAAGGTCTGAGTTAGTTAAAATGGTCCTTTTTCGTTTTTTTCTGGTTAGCACAAATTACAGTAGTACAAAATGATATAAAATTCTGAGCTAGATAAAATGGCATTTCTCACTGGTACAAAATTGAATAGGTCATTCACATTTATCCTTTCGTTTGTTTAAATAGTACAAGATGATATAAAATTCTCAACTATTTAAAATGGCATATCTTTGTTTTCTTTCTCGAAGTAAGCCAGTCATATTTATTCATTCCTCATTTCTCTCTCCTTTGTACAAAACTGAATAGGTCACACAGGCTTTGTTTAAAGATATTAAGGCTTAAATATTTGACCTTTGACCTCGATGGCCACTAATTTTGGGACATGTAGTACCTGATGACCTACTGCTAAATGTGGAAACAGCACCTCAGTATGTGACTCTGTTTAGTAGTTATTAGGGCTTAAATATTTGACCTTTGACCTCGATCGTCAGTACTTTCGGGACGTGTAGTAGTTGGAAACACCACCTCAATATGTGGCTCCGTTTTCGAGTTATTGGGTTTTTAGTAATTTGACCTTTGACCTCGATGGTCAGTACTTTTTGGCCAAATTGTAGTTGATGACGTATTACTAAATGTGGAAACAGCACCTCAGTGTGTTGCTCCGTTTCCGAGTTATTAGGTTTTAAGTATTTTAATTTTCGACCTTGACGGTCAGTATTTTGGAACTTTTAGTAGTAGGTGACCAATTACTAAATGTGGAAACGTCATCTCAATATGTGGCTCCGTTTTCGTGTTATTAGGTTTTAAGTATTTTGGCCTTTGACCTCGATATCCATTACTTCTAGAATTTGTAGTAGTTGATGACCAATTACTAAATGTGGCTCTGTTTCCGAGTTTGACCTTTGTTCACGATGGTCATTAATTTGGGGCATGCTTGTGTCATTTCTGCTAGGTTATATTAGGGGCTGGGGACGAAATCTGTGCTACGTTAAAATAGGGTGTTGAACGAATACAGTTGTGTGTTTGTAATCTTATGTATTCTCTGTGAAATTTGACTTTGCTATGTTACATAGGTATTCATTGTCCACTATGTTGAAAAAAATGCTCATAAAAGGGAATGAATCTTATGTATTCTCTTCTCTGCTTTGTAATTTCTGCTATGTTAAAATAGAGGTTGGAAAATAAGCTCATAAAGGAAAACGAATACAACCCTTAAAAAGTGCTCATAAAAAAGAATGAACACACCCCTAAACGAATACATCCCTGCTATGTTCAATTAGGGGTGGAACGAATTTGCTATGTTCGTAGTCTTTTTTAGGGGTGCAAAAAGTGGTCATCAAAGAAAATGAATACACCTCCTAAAATGACTATTGGTAGACCGTGGGTCGACGGTTCAGGGTGTTCGATTGTAATCTTTGCTATAAAGTGCTCATTGTCTGCTATTTCTGTTATGTTCAAATAATTGTTTAAAAAGTGATCATACGAATCCACCTCTTAAAGATTATCTGCTCTACTATGTGTTCGTAGTATCATGTATACTCTACTATGGTAAAATAAGGGGTGGAAAAAGTACGTAGTCTTATGTATTATCTGCTATGTTCAAATATGGGTGGAACGAATACAGTTGTGTGTTCGTAGTTTTATGTACACCCCCTTTGCTACGTTACATAGGTATTCATTGTCTGCTAAAATAGGGGTTGAAAAAATGAATGAATACAACCCTGCTATGTCTCGTAGTCTTATGTATTCTCTGCTGTGGTAAAATAAGGGGTGGAAAAAGTGGTCATAAAAGAGAACGAATTACCTCTAAAAATGATCAAAAAGAAATGAATACATCGCTGTTATGTTACGTAGTAATATGTATTATCTGCTCGGCTATGTGTTCGTAGTCTCTGCTATGATAAAATGTTCAAATAGGGCTTGAAAAAGTGCTCATAAAAGAGAACGAGTCCACCCCTAAAAATGCTCATAAAAGGGAATGAACACGACCCTTCTACGTTTCGTATTATCTGCTCTGCTATGTGTTCGTAGTCTCTGCTATGATAAAATAAGGGGTTGAAAAAGTGATCGTAAGAGACAACGAGTCCACCCCTAAAAATGCTCATAAAAGGTAATGAATACACCGCCTAAAAATTGCTCATAAAAGGGAATGAATACACCCCTAAAATGGAGGTCGTAAAAGACCGTAGGTGAACGATTCAAGGTGCTCGATTTCTCGTATCGTCCCTGTCTCGTCCGGCATAGTGTGTCAACCGGCACTGGGAAATTCGTTGTCTGCTTCAGGCGGGACTGAGAAAGTGGGTAGAGGGTCAGTGGCGCAGAACATACATTTTTCTACTACTCTTGATGGTGGTCTTTATCAGTCATACATACACAATTCAAAAGAGCATCAATTTTCAGTAGATATACAGGGTATTTCCTAGAGTGGGTAATTCTCATGAGCTGTAAGGGATATTTCCTACAAGGTATAATTCTGCAGATAAGGTCTTAATAGAGTTTTCTGATATACCCTGATTTGAAGGAAAGTCCAAAGTACGCAAGAGGTAATCCTTGAGAAAAAAGGGCATCCAATGCTTCAGAGGGAAGTCGAATGTGTAAGGAACTTGCAGCTGCATGTTTTGTGTATTAAGATGATCGTGTGACGCGACGTATTTCGTCATGGTATATTTAAGTTTTTCTTCACTTATAAGCGCGAAAGGAAACATCGTAATATACATCCTTTTCCTGAGCACGAGTGACCATGTTGCTTAAACTTCCGATATCCTTAACACTTCCGGTATCCCGGCAAAGGATTTCGTGTCTACTGCTATTAAGACTTATCGTTTGCTTACTTTGGACAAATCGTAAAATGAGAGCATATCTCAAAATTCGGACGATAAAATTCTGGGAATTTCACGATGCAGGTAATACTCTGTACACCAACAGAACATTAATAAAATGTGAATATTTGTACTGCCTATGCATGACTTCCTTTAAGTTGATAAAGATCACCATCCACAGTTCATTGAATTCGAAATAGGGCCTCTTGAAATTCGGCTCTCGCTTTTTCGCTAATTTGACAGGTAAACACACTTTTACTGGCCCATATTAATTTTTCTCTTATTTTGATGTTACTAATCACCTCTTACAATTGCCGGTTTAAGTAATTAACACCCTGTATATATATATATATATATATATATATATATATATATATATATATATATATATATATATATATATATATATATATATATATATATATATATATATATATATGAAAATTATTTAGTTACCTTAACAACAGAACTAATGAGTTCGTTTTCTCTTCTCAGACATTCTTGATGGTAAGTACAATATTACTTCTGACAAATGATACCTGCATATGTTATTATGTATATGTAGAATGTAGGTAGCAAATAGTAATAAGTAATATGATTTACATATTTTGTAACCAGACAGTTACAATGGAGATACAGTCTGGATTTTTTCTATGCTGGTCCCCTCATTGCGAAAATTTTCTGATCACCCTGCACAACTTTCATACATATTGCTAATGCTTAGGGTATTAATTGTTTATATTTTAAATATGAAATTCAATTTCGATCTAAATAAAGACACCTTAAGATTAGCAGGATTTTGAGACACGTACGCTGACAAAAGATAATTTCTTTTAGCTATGTACCGTTTCTTAATATGCCTTTACCATATATGGGAACGTTAATTGTATACCCGTGATGTACGAGTTGTCATCCAAGGTAAATCACATTTCAAGAGTTTCAAGATTGTTAGTTACAATAAATTATTTGAAAATAGCGAAACTCATAGGTGATAGTCCAGGCCGTTTCCATAGATCTCATAGAAATGGCATGTCTGACAGCTGTTCTCTCCGAATCCGGTATCTACCATAAAAAAACAAGTAAAAAACTTGGGTAGATATTCTGAATTAAGATGATCTTTCTCTATGATGATGAGCTAACCGGTATTCAATATGGCACTCAACAATTTTCAACTTATTTAAATTTAGAATCTTATAACTTCCTTACTGTTCAAAATAAAACCGCCTTTCTTCTTTTGTTTGTCAAAAAATATAATGGGCTTTTGTTGTAATTATGAAAGGTTGCATTCTTTTGCCGACATCTTTAAGTATGGACGTTCAAACTAGAGGAATGAAAATTTTCACATTATTTTGTAAAATGAAATGGAAATAACTTTAAAATGGCTACGTTTAAGGAAACACATATGGAAAGCAACACTATAGAGCATTTTAATAGCTTTCACACGCTACCAGAATCATTGATGTATCTCAATTAAAAATGGAGATATTCAACTTTATGTTAGGTTAAATGTAAAATTCTCTCCGTAAGTTCAAAGTAATAAAATTGTATCCATAGATGTCGACACCGTGAACTTTCGGTGCCAGAGCTGAACATGCCGGAAGTAAAGGTTGAAGAAATATTTAGTAATAGATTTTCCTTGGAAACGAGAAGTAAGGTTGGACAGGTTACGTTGAGGATAGCATAAGACGACTAAGCCGCAAAACTCGAAAATCAAAATTAGGTTGGATTTCATATGATTAAAATGCTAATTATGTCCAACTTTTTAAAATGCCCTTCACCTAAGTTACCTTAGAATTTCGACTCTAATTCCAAAAAAATACAATGGGCTCCGAAACATAACGTTCTCATAACTTATTCACTAGTTTGATATAACTATCATAATTTTCTGTAAAATAACACCATAAACTTTACATTCTTTCAGGTCTATTTTAATAGTATTGCCAATTGACTTAGGAATTTCCATTGATATTTACAAAGTACTACTTCAACTTTCAGAATGATGATGAGAACCGAAATTTATGTTTAAATTATTTATTCAGTTAATATATATATATATATATACTAATAATGTAATTATACTTTTCTTAGATTCGGGCTATATGAAATGTTGAACTTGAAGATGATCAGAAGCATCCTGTACCAAGGCATCAAACCCTTCTCATCTCAATCATTAGTTGGAACTAAATTGGCAGTGGAAAGAATTAAAGATCATGAAACTGATACTCGTATTAAAATTAACAAATGTATTATCTGTCCACAACCTACGAAAGAAAAAACATGTACGTCAGTTATTGAAAGGAAAAATATTCTTCATGCAACTAAAATAAGGAAGGGTGTAGTTTACCAAAGACTTTCTGCAGGAATAGAGCTTATTTATAATTGCACTAATACATGTTACAAACAGTACACTTTAAAGAAGCCAGTGCTGATTTTAAATTGAGTTTAACTGAAGGAGAAGGAGAAGGAGAAGGAGAAGTTAATGATGATGATGGAGATATAATATTGAGGAGAAAAAAATTTCGATCAGATATCACATTAAAAGAAAAGTCATTCCAAAACATAAATCCATTCGAAATGAATTGTGTAGTATGTGGTTTTAAGAAACATGAAGATATCAAAGAAAAATATCGTGTTTGTGAAAGATCCATAAATTCATTATTTCTTGAAGGAACCTTCTGTATGAAAGATGATGTACATACTTGGAAGAAAAAACATCTCTTTTGGAACTGACCAGTTCTATCACAATGTATACCTTAAAACTTATATTATAAAGTACAGAAGAAAGCACAAAGAGAATGAAAATAAAGAAAAGTCAGTGCAAGTAATCAACAAAGAACTAATGTTTCCAAATGTTTTCCATTAATTAAAAATATTCTAAATAAGTTAATGATTGACACTATCTCTAACTCGTGACTATAAACTAGGAAGGAAAAATAAAAGTAACAAACAAAGAAGTCAGACTTTATTTTCTAGAAACTTTTGAACCTGATATACAATTTCTAATCCGGTCAGAAAAATGAACCTAGTTTTCTTTATTCTTCGAATCTAAGTGTTCAACATATACCTGAAACCATACGAAACACATGTGTGCAAGCGATGCAGGATTATTGATTCGTGAGTCCATTTTAAATTGTCGTAGAATTTAATATTTTTTTTGGTCGTAGAATCGGTAAAGCGGGAGCTTTTAAACAATTCTGGACATCAATGATCTATGGTTTTGGATATATTTTCACAAATGTAGTTTCGTGTTTTAGATACTCAAATAACGATACACAGATACTCAATGTGAAGAGTTTAATGCACTGAGCATTCATGAGCGTTGAAGTTGAAAGGTGTCTTGGGCATGTACCTTCTTAGTAAATAAATATTTACGTAATGTATGAAGAGTTGATAGATTTTCACTTCCTGTATATAGAGAGAGATATGATGTGTATAATTTTCTACGTCGTAACAGGCCCGTATCCAGGGGATCTAGGGAAAACCGAGTCCTCCCTAAACTTTTGCTGGGCCCCCTAAAATTTTCACGGTATGCTTGCAACTGAACTATGATATGTTGATGAACGACAATATGGTATGATCGGGCCCTCTAACTTCATCAGGGCCCCCTATACTTTTGGGTCTGTACCGGCCTGCGTCGTAATAGACATCGTTAACTAGTATCATCCCTTTTATGTTTTCAGCCACACTGTCAGGTATTGTCTGTCAAAAAAATAAATGCATGTTTTCTGTGGAAAATCTTACACCTTGCTGCTATGAAAATAATGTACTACACATAAAGGTGGAGCCAAAAATCAAAGTTGTGCAATCAAATAGCACTAGGTGCCAAACGTTGTGTTTTGACTAGTATAACTTTCGGGAATTTTTTTAATAATTTTTCTTCATCTTTATTCCCCCCAAGAACCTCAAAATGTTTGCAAATGAAAATCTTAATTTTCTTGAAAATACTGAAAAATTTTAAAGCTTCCCAATAAAATAAAACTAGGTAACAAAAATTGCATTATGAAAAGATTGACTACACAATTCATGAATTTTAAAGTAAATTGCATCTTCATCCCCTCTCAAGGCCCTAAAAGTACGCAATTTTTACGGTATATTCTAAGACATATTCAAGAACATTTAGATGGCGCAACAGTGGGTCTTCAAAATCTCTAGACAACTATAGAAAAAACGTTTAACCAATTGTGGAGGACTGTCCCCTCTAATAATATGATATATGTTTTTTGGGAAGAAATGTGATAATTAGTGATCGATTGCCAAAAAGGAAAGTGACATTAAATTGGTGTCCCCCATAATAAGCCTCAAATATGCCCGCTTCGCAATGTTGAAAGGAACTCTGCTCCCCTGAACCTCCAGAGCATCGTTTTTCAACTTCATAAATATTTTGAACATCACTTAAAAAGGAGCCTATTACTGTTCCCCCGCCAAGACAGTTATGCGCCGGTGATTGTGAGGATTTACCAATCGTTAATTTTCAAGCGGTTGAAGGAAAAAGACATCAGAAACCTTAGCAGAGACCAAACCTTAGCACTATATGGGACATTTGCAAAGCAATCTCTACTGGTGAGTTTTCACCGAACTTTGTATAAAGAATTTCGGGTAAATTATTCTATGCCAGATAGATAACTACTGCCAACCAGGCCCGTAAGTTGTGGGGGACAGGCTGCATGTACCCCCAGGGAAGCACATTTTAAGACAAAATTTTCTTACTCCATATACGATACAAACGTGAAATTATTAACGAAGCATCAAACATATTCATTACATTAGACCTGCATAAAGAAAACATCACACAAAAGATACATAAAAAAACGCGTCCTGGCCAATTTCTGTAAAAAGATATCTTCTCTTACGGGTCCTAGAAATAATATTTATTCATACGGCTTTAAAATTTGTCAATATTGCCCTCTTAATTAATTCGCTATGTAAGGAATGGGTCCAGAGGCGTAACAAACGGCTCCACAGACTTTGCCATGCTGTAGGGCCTACAGGCTCCGGGGCGCTGATAAAGAGTAGGAGAAAGATGCAAAGAGGGGGCCGAATAATTAGAAAAACAACTTTTCTATTGGCCCAAATATGCGTATTATTGCTTCCCCCTCCTAGAAAAATTTTTAGCTACGCCTCTGCTGCAAGCAGATTGCTTAGAGTGCACATCAGCACTACTAACTCATTTTCGAACTTGAAGAAGATGGCTACACTCATCATGAAATTTATGCCCCGATCTGGTTTTACAATAAATGTAATCGTGCAATCAAGGATGCTCCCGTGAACTTATATCGTACTCTAGCCTTTCCACGGTACTTAAACAATGAACTGAAGCTCATTGTAGCTAGGAAATTCATTTTAATGGCTTCTTTGCGCATCCGGAGAATTTACTAGTATCTATGCTCGCCGGTTATCGAAAGCATATTCAGCACATTTTCAGCACACGTAGCTCCAACAGTGTGCAACACTGTACCATTACACTTCACTGGTATGTTTTGTGATAATAGTGCATTTGAAATTTGTACACATTTGTATGTGGCGCTATTTCAAATAAAAGATGTTTATGCTGGGTTTGCAACACTGCTTCACCTATGACAAGACTGTTTGTTGGTTTCGATAGCACAGTTTGTCCTCATTATATTGTGCAAATTTTGTTTTAATTACTTGAACGGTTTTTAAGATATTTACTTAAACCCTATATATTTCCATGACAATTTTTGGGATATTTAAGTTTTGAAACCCTGTAGCTCCTACCCTTCTGGTCCATAGCACCTTAAATTAGGCTCGTTTTCATTTCTCATGATGCTCTATCAGAAATGCTATGTGACAATCAGATTTCAGCGACAACTTCCGGGACCCTCCAGTGTCAGGATTACACTGACCTTATCAACTCGAAAGAAAGCGAAGTAAATGAACCACCCCTGGCGTACCATTTGTTGAGGAGGATCTATAGAAATGTGTAACGGAAGATTCATCTGTTCTGTCTGTTTTCCATCTGCCATGTCATACCCAAGCAATCTAAAAGTGCGTTGAAACTGTTACTGAAGCTTCGTCTGAATTTTGTAACCTTCGTGTGAAGGGTGTTTTAGCTCGATATGGATTTATCAGAGTAATACTTCTGGATAGGTCAATTATGCCCACATTCGAAACAACATCTGAATATAAACCAAAGAGTTAAAGAGATGATTTCCGAAGGTAGGGTGGATGGGCGGAACTCTTGATGCAGCCACCTCCTCGTGGTGAGATCTGGGATCCAACAAAAAGCTGCATATCAAAAATATATTTAATGCAAAATTGTTAAATTTATATGTATATAATGTATCTTAATATTGTGCTCAATGAATTATTGATATTAGTGTGAAACCTCATTTTAAAACTTGTTGCAGCTAACGAAGACAAAAAAAAATATTGTATAAAATACCAAATTTTTACTAGCCACGCAGAAGGCTTGACGTCTAGCAGATATTATCTGACAGTTCTTAAAATTGTCAATGTCTTCAATGAATTTTGAGGTTTACCGTATACATTCCAAAATTTTAAGGTACCTGGAGGCAATAAGATAAAGCAAGAAAATTATTTTAATATCATGGGAGTTATGGTAGTGAACACAACTCTTCCTTAAACTAGTGTGAAGTGATTTGGCGTAATTTAAAATATTTTAAGTGAAATTTCGAAACTTACCATAAAAACAGCAAACTTTCAGGTCCTTGCAAGGAATGAAGATGCAAATTATTTTAAAAATCATGAACAGTGTAGTTAATCTAGTCATTGTGCAACTTTTGCCACTTAGTCCGATTTAATTTGACAGCTTTACAATTTTTTAATGTTTACAAAATATATCAAATTTTAATAAAATTGCAAATCTTTAAGGCCTTTGCGGGGAATGAAGTTAAAAATTACGAAAAAAAAATCACGAATGTTATATTAGTCAGTACACAACTTTTGACGCCTAATGCTATTTTGTTGGACAACATTTGATAATCGATCCACCATTTCGCTCCACCCTACTACATACTACCCTATATCGTTTCGCCAGTAGATGCCTATTTGCTCATCAGTTAAAACGATATCGTGGCGAAAAATATATTTGCTTCTTCCTGTATTGTACGAAAAACATTGGGTGAACGCAATCAAAATGAGGAAACAAGGAAAAAATACAATGCTATGTAAAGTTCTTGGACTCAAACTTTAACTCAATGTAGCGCTTTCTTAGCAAGCAGGTCATGATGGTGTAATCAGTAACACCGTGGGCTTAAGCTCACGGGGTCCTCAGATCGATTCGCCCTGGAGTATACCATTTTATTTTATTTACAACAATAGAAGTTATTTAAGATTATCCAGTCATTCGAGAAAAGGAAATTCTGTACAAACAAATCTCACTTTTGTATTCACATTATCGCGGAAAATTATGATAATTACTTGCAGTTCAAACTGTACGCAATAAGTTAGTGAATAATGTTTTTCTGTCTTTTTATAAACAATGCCCAGTGTGTTATTGTCGACAGAGCTCTACACTGTAGACCTTAAAGTTGCAAGTTTCTGAGAAAAACGGTGCTAATTTATTATTATTATTATTATTATTATTATTATTATTATTATTATTATTATTATTAATAATAATAATAATAATAATAATAATAATAATAATAATAATAATAATAATAATAATAATAGAATGACAAAAGAAAGAAAGAAAAAGCCACATAGTCGAAGCTATTGATAGGAACAGAAGAAATATACTTTATATCAGATTCTTTTTAGGTTTACACATCAACGTAATAATATTATTACAATTATGGATTGACAGAAAGAATTATATTCTAGGAGAACAAGAAATGGTGTATAAATATTTGTTAGCTGGTAGCAGAAATGGATTTTGTTTCGCCTTTCTTCTAGATAGGTTGAGTTGATTTTGAGTTTAACGTCCCTTTCAGCAGCAAGGCTATATAAAACAAGACCTGCTGATTAACGTAAAATCCGAACCACGTGATCTTATCCCGGGAATCGAACCCGGGTTTTTCTGGGTAAGAGGGTGAGGTGATACCTTGAATAAAATCGTTCTTGTGACTAGAGATGTAAGTTCGATTACCATCTGTAATTTGTGTCGTTCCTTTAATGCTTTATCAACGCTGCATGTAACATTAAAGCTAATAATATCTTACTGGCAAAATCATAAGTAAAATTGGAAGACCGAATTAGTTGTGTAAATTCACACACAGATCGAGGCAACGAAGACAGAGTAAAGTGCGTCTAACTCTGTTCTGGCCATCCTCCCCAGCAGAGTATTCGACAACAAGGTACTCAGAAAATCTTGTAGTACACTAATCGATTACACAGAACCATGTTTTTTCTTGAGCACAAGTAGAAAAGGCGAAATTACGGATCGAGATGCATAATGTTTACAGCTAACAAGTAAGACCGAACCAAAGGTATGGCTCATTAAGTGATTTGTTTAAAGAAACAATAAAATGGAGGAACGCAGTGTCCAGGAACGGAGTGCCCAGGAACGGAGCGTTCTGTGTCTAGGAACGGAGTATAAATAAAAAAAAACTACCCTTCTGTCCAGAATTTCTGTAGCTTGTGTTTCAAAATTACATAAATAGAAATAACTTTCTTTTTATGATAGAAAAAGTTAAATGTCTTCTTACAAATATGCATAAAAAGGAAACCAATATTTTCAGACAAGAAATTCCGCAAAACATTAAGAAACAAAAAAGTTATAATTAATAAGAGAAATCTCGGAAACTCATCGGCAAATTCAAAGTTCCGTTTTCCTAAGCGTGCCATACGCACGGCGAAATTTAAAAAGAGATATGGGGACTTTATGCTTTATTAGAAATACAACGTAAATCTTTCATTATGTTAGTTACCACACTTATTGCACAGCTCTAATAATGATCTGTGTTAAACTTTTTATAGGTAAACAAGAAATAAAAGGAAATAATCCTCAAAATATGAAAACGATCAGGCAGTTTGTGATAGTGATTTTCCGCTATGCGTCTTCTAAGAGAGTGAACCTTAACATGCCTTCATAGAGTATGTGTTTTGCTTTTATCCACGATCATCAGTTCTATTCCCATAAACCACGTTGACTTTTTCTTTTTTGAAAAAGCTTGATTCTATAAATTTCTTAAACACCAAAGTTTTGTTCTAATATTGTTGCTTAGTATCATCGTATTCATTCTAGTTTATTTTTTGAATATTCCCAAATAATGAAGAAGCGTCCTTTAAGTAACTCATTACAATTATCAAGAATTTTATAAAAAGGGGAAAGTTCATTTCTAATCATTATCCAATCCGGAAGGGGAAACTTATAAACATTTGAAATGGTAATTAACACATGACTAAACTTCAATGAAACATTATTTAAAATAAAACATTTACTCCGAATAGTTTCTGCAAGTAATTTGTAGAAAATGGACAAAAATAATGAACATAAACCAATAGTCGTCAATTAAAAGTGTAGTAGCGATATGTTTGGGTGTTCTACACCCAAATAGAATATCCACTCTTTGCTTCATGAAAATAATAAACATTTTACAAAAATAATTAACTTTTGGTTGTATCGCATATATGTTCTATTAAATAAATAAAATACATATTATATACAATTTAATCACCTTGATTCCATAACTGATTGCGAGGGTGAAGATAATGAATATTACTAAAAATTGTTACAAAGCTATGGGCAGCAGTGGCTCACTGGAAGCCGGTGTGTATAGCTGAGAAGCATGAGGTGTGAGAATAACGATCATGATGTTTTCGAGTCCCTCTGCATGGGAGGAAATTTTTAACTGTTCTCGATGTTTCTGTGTTCATGTCCCTGTCGATTCTAGTAGTCCTGAAATGTGATTGAAATAGAGAGTAAGTCAGGATGTTAGAAAAAGTAGTAGTAGAGAGTTCACCAATGGTGCATAGGGTCTCTGGTTCGATCCCAGCTCGTGCCAAGTGAACTTTGTGTTGGACAGAGCGTGTGAGTGTGGGTTTTTTCGGGTTTGTCTCATTTTCCCCCAATTTCTTTATTCCAATTTTTCATTCATTTCTCATAACCACCGCCACCTTAAACACATTTATTTTCTTTTTTTTGGTTAGAAGTAAATGACTGTAAGTAAAGTACTGTAAATAATTGTGGATAGGATTATTTACCATCAGATAAATTATTAGCTTTCGACCCTTCCCGTTGGTCTAGCGAGTTGCACGTGCGCGTTTGTTGTACGCGGTTCCGGGCTCTATTCAAGCTAGAAAACAAAGAAAATATTTTTTCATTTACTGTTATTAATTGTCTATCATTTTTAACCTGATGAGCATAAACCTGAAACATTAAAGTAAATAATTTAGTTTCAATGTTGTCCAGTGATTTCATATTCTCAATCATCAATTGTTGCTACCGTGATATATACTACCTTATGTATACAAATGCAGAATACAACTTGTTGTTATCTAATAAGCATTTTGTTCTATGGAGATAAGTGTTGAAACAGGAAATGATTAAATTGAACGATTTTCGATTTGAACAGACAGTAAACAGAGGAGATGAAACCTATCCTTGGGACGGTGAATCACTTGGAAGATACGTTATCTCTTTATTTTCTTTTTTACCGTTTTTCCTCTGATTCCACTTGAGAGACAGAAGGACGAACATGCGATAGCTGTTCTATAAGTCTTTAGATACTTATGCATAGCAGAGTTTGGAAGTCTGATACCAAAAGTTAACCTTATTCGTTTCTGCATTGAATGCCAAATTTCGATATAAAACTCTAGCTTCTGCCAGCAACCAAAACTGGATAATAGAAGTATTCTCTGTATTGAATGTTGTGAGAAAACTTTGTCCTTTCTAAATAGATTCACCTATACTTGATTCTGTGATATACTTCAAGAAGAAAGGAAAAGATTGCTTTATTCGTATTAAGACTACTGTGCTAAGCACAACGCAGAACACGTACCAAATTTCACAAAATTAAATCCCCACGTTAAGCGGGTTTGCATATCTAGACTCCTATGAAAACATTTACGCTCAGTCCAACCTCAATCATTTCACGAATTCAACCTGTTTTACGTATGTTATTAGGACATAATATCGATTGTGATTTATTCCAAAAACACTTTCATACATTGCAAGAGCTGTAACGTCCAAATATATACTGAGAACTCATAGTCGGATCGGAATAAACAAAAGCGAGTATGGAACAGTAAACTGCTATAACAAAACGCAAAAGAAGATGTTCAAAGGCATATAAAATGGTCGAGTGGTTTGGGTCGATACACTATCAATCACATGTTTGTGTGTTCAAACCCGGTAGCAAGTTGTTTCTTTTTTAAGTGTCTTCCTCCGGATGAAAATATTTCTTTGAGTAACTCATTGGAAACTTCTGTTTCAAATTTGGTTAGAACGGAACATTATATGAATTGCGAATCTTAAATCAATAGCTAAAAAAAATGAAGTATACTCACTACTCAATTATCCTCTGATTTGTAACGAAAAACTATTTATAAACAGTGGTAACTTCAGAAAATTATCCTCGGGGGGAATTTCAATATGCGGGTGAAGGGCAAACATTGGTACTCCACATTGAGCACGATCGAATATATGGACCTGAAGGCAGAAAATTTCTTAGCTCGAGAGGGGTCTCAAATTCTCCCTCAGATCACGTCCTGAAAGCATCATTGCTTAAAAGGTTTTCGTAACAAATATAATATCACACTTGTTTCTCGTTGTACATTTAGAATTGGTAAAATCATAACTTATAGAGGATTATAATAAAAGCATAAAAATTACAATACTAATCATGTATAAATTATCCTGTAAGTTACCAACTTTGGGTCAGATTAAAACTCAAATACTTGTTTTCGGATTGAACTTAGAAGTAAGTCCTCTCTATATAATCCTGATTGGAAAGCCATGTTTAACACTAATTAATTAATCAATATTTATACGGATTTTTTTTATTTTACTATTTTTACTATTCAATATTATATACACTTCATTTCCAAAATCAAAATCTCGAAAATGTATATTACACGAGTGCAGACTCGCAAATAAATGATTATTTATCATATATATTGCTCTCTATTCGAAATTCTATTTAATCGAATCCGACAAGAACACACACAGAAACACCGAGAACATGTGAAAAAAAAGAGAGAAAAAGGCGTTGTACCCGGCGGGGACTAGAAGTAAGTTCGAATGGTGCTTTGCAAACCGAACGCCTTAGACCACTCGTCTATGGTAACAACTAGTGATTGTAGCAAAGGCTTCGAGTAGTAGTTCTTATTACATAATAACATTTTCTATTGCATAAAATTTAAATCTAATTTACTTTGATATAATATATCTATTAAATAGTTTCATGAACGTTTTCGTTACTTTGATGAATGATGTATGTTGTTGATATAGATTCTATTACACGTTCTTTCGTAAATATTATAGAAAGTATCAGGGTTATTTATGATCTTTTATGGAAATTGACTGGCGCATGCGCAGTACACAGACAGTTCAATTGGAAGGCGAGGAAGAAAACGCTAACACACTGTTATATAGAATGTTTCCCTCGCAAGCAGTAGTTCCTAACCGAGGGACGGCGGGACGCACTTCGTCCTCCTGGGGTGGCAGGAAGGGTTTACGAAGTCCCTTCGTTGTCTTATATTTCTTGAATGATTATACACCATATCCAGTCACATCTTCTACATATTTGGAAGTGATAAATCGTAGTATAAATAAACCGTCCTCCAAACACAGTGATGGTTGCTTTTCCAAGATTATAAACTGAAACACTTTTTATTTCAATAGAATATAAAAGTTTCAATGGGAGGGGTTACAACCCCCTCAACCCCCTGGGTCTTCGGTATGTCACCGCCTAAACAGTAACTTTCAAGTTAGAATCGAAAAATGGAGACATGTGATCTACTAAATATATTTTTAGTTCATTATACATTTTCATAAATAAAATATCCACAATTACAATGACATTAAATGCTAAGTAATTATTGTAAATCTTTGTGCTTTCATTTTCCCTCTTTCTTCTCAATTGAGCTTGAAAAATGTAAAAATGGGAGGTTAAGAACTTCATATATTACGTATATTTTAGCGTATTACGAAATTTTATTTAATAGAATCCGGCAGGATCACAAACAAAAACGTCAAGAAGAGGTAAAACCAAATTATACTGTGGTGAGATTCGAATTACTCTTGAATGGTGCCTCTGAATCTCTAGCCGAATGCCTTAGTCCAGTCGGCTAATATGATAAGTTGAAAATATAGTAAGCGTGTTTCATGTTCAATCTTTTGTTACAGTATGAAATTTATTTTGTATTCTCTGAAGTTTAAGCCTATTTTGGCCTGATGTAATAGTCTGTTGAAATTGTTTTATGTTTACGGTATTCTTTACTTTGACGAATGATGTTGTTAATATAGGTTCTATTGCGTATTTGTTCATAAATATTACAGCAATTGTCAGGATTATTTATGATCTTTCATGCAAATTGACTGGTGCATGCACAGTAGAAACAGAAAGATGCACTTTACCGACATTTGTCATACACGCCAGAACGCAAATTTCTAACAGGTTCTCAAAATGCCTCGTACTAAAGGATGTGGAGAACTGTCTGTTGCTCTGAGAGGAGAAATCATCGCCGAGCAATAATGGGACAAACTGTGCCTCAGATTGCTAGAGATCTGGGATGTGACAAGAAAACGGTCAAGAAATGGGTTCAGCGACATGAAGAAGGTGGTGAATGGTTCAGGTCTCGGTCAAGAAGTGGAAGGCCAAAAGTGACAAGGGCAGCTCAAGATCAAGCTTTAGTTACAGAAGTAATCAACAGGCCTCTACGCCACACGTCAATCCTCTTGGACAAAGCCAGAGAATATAATTGTTCTCACGAAACAATAAGAAGAAGATTATTGGGGGCTGGTCTACACTGTTCAAGACCTGCTAGGAAGACTCTCCTGACTGGAACTCACAAGGCCAGACGAATGGAATGGGCACAGAATAACATAACCCAACCTCAGTCATATTGGGACGTAGTCATCTGGACCGACGAGAAGGTTTTCAAGTCTAACCAACAAGGCAGAGTTATATTGTATAGACCGCGCGGAACCAGGTATGCTGAACAAAATATTATTAGAACTTCTTGTGCAGGACGAATATCAGCACAATTTTGGGGATACGTGACGGCTGCTGGTCCTGGAGATTTGGTTGCGGCGCCTGAAAGAATGAACAGCAGTGTTTACATTAATATCCTCGAAAATACGTTGTTACCGTCCTTAGAAAGAAACTTCCCCAAACAGGAAGATTATATATTTATGCATGACAACAGTGCTGTTCACACTTCCCGGCAAACACGAGAGTGGCTAAGTGAACATCCAGAGTTAATTTGTATTGAGTGGCCTTCTCTATTCCCAGATTTGAACCCAATTGAACATTTGTGGGCCTACATGTTGCAAGAATGGGAAGGGAGACGTAAAGACAGAGACCAAACGTTTCTTCAAAATCATGTTATGGAGCTGTGGCAACATTTTCATGACACATCGTCGTATTGCTCGAGACTTGTATCTAGTATCCCCTCCAGACTTCAAGAAGTTACTGACTCTGGAGGTGACTACACGAAGTACTAGTGTGTTATTTTTTGTGTAAACATTTCTTTAAGTTTCATTTATGTATTATATTTTTTCAAGAGCAATACTTTCATTCTTTATTCTTTTCCTTTGCTTGTTTACTTACTAGTTCGTTAAAACATAAAGGAAGAGTAGTATATCTTCAAAAAGTATTTGTGAATTTACTTTGAACGTTTCTAAGAATACATTTACTTTTTTTCTTACTCGATATCATGCCCAATATAACTTTCATTTCAGTTAATTAATAACTTTATTTCACATCTCGGATAAAAGTATTATTGTCTTTTTAACGATATTTTCCCCTTTGATTGTGTAATTTCTAGTTTCATTGAATTATCTCAATTCGAATGAATAAATCACATTTTGTTTATTGTCCCTTCCTTAGCTAAGTTCGAATTCGAGAACAATGTGGTGTAATATACGTTCTTTATACTTCATATGGTGCAGTAATAACAAAATTAATTATTTTTCATGAGTGCAGTTGATTAGTGAGAACTTGGACAAACATTAACCTGGTGATTCTTTACGCAATGATAAGCGTAAAATACATTTTAGCTGTTCTTTATACTTCACAGCGATGAAACATTCCAACACTGTGTTGACGTTTCCTTCCTCGCCTTCCTGTTCAACTGTCTGTGTACTGGGCATGTGCCAGTCAATTTCCATAAAAAATCATAAATAACCCTGATACTTTCTATAATATTTACGAAAGAACGTGTAATAGAATCTATATCAACAACATACATCATTCATCAAAGTAACGGAAACGTGTTCATGTAACAATTTAATAGATATATTATATCAAAGTAAATTAGGTTTAAATTTTAGGCAATAGAAAATGTTATTCTGTAATAAGTACTACTACTCGAAGCCTTTTCTACAATCACTAGTTGTTACCATAGCCGAGTGGTCTAAGGCGTTCGGCTTGTAAAGCACCACTCGAACTTACTACGAGTCCCCGCCGGGTAAACGCCTTTTTCTCTCTTCTTTTCACCTGTTTTCGATGTTCCTGTGTGTGTTCTTGTCGGATTCGATTAAATAGAATTTCGAATAGAGACCAATATATATGATAAATAATCATTTATTTTCGAGTCTGCACTCGTGCAATATACATTTTCGAGATTTTGATTTTGGAAATGAAGTGTATATAATATTGAATAGTAAAAATAGTAAAATAAAAAAAACATTCGTATAAATATTGATTAATTAATTAGTGTTAAACATGGCTTTCCAATCAGGATTATATAGAGAGGACTTACTTCTAAGTTCAATCCGAAAACAAGTATTTGAGTTTTAATCTGACCCAAAGTTGGTAACTTACAGGATAATTTATACATGATTAGTATTGTAATTTTTATGCTTTTATTATAATCCTCTATAAGTTATGATTTTACCAATTCTAAATATAGAATGAGAAACAAGTGTAATATTATATTTGTTACGAAAACCTTTTAAGCAATGATGCTTTCAGGACGTGATCTGAGGGAGAATTTGAGACCCCTCTCGAGCTAAGAAATTTCCGCCTTCAGGACCATATATTCGACCGTGCTCAATATGGAGTACCTATGTTTGCCCTCCACCCGCATATTGAAATTCCCCCCGAGGATAATTTTCTGAAGTTACCACTGTTTATAAATAGTTTTTCGTTACAAATCAGAGGGTGATTGAGTAGTGAGTATACTTCATTTTTTTAGCTATGGATTTAAGATTCGCAATTCATATAATGTTCCGTCCTAATCGAATTTGAAACAGAAGAAATTTCCAATGAGTTACTCAAAGAAATATTTTCAGCCTCCGGATGAAAATAGGAAGACACTTAAAAAAGAAACAACTTGCTACCGGGTTTGAACACAAAAAACATGTGATTGATAGTGTATCGACCCAAACCACTCGACCATTTTATATGCCTTTGTACATCTTCTTTTGCCTTTTGTTATAGCAGTTTACTGTTCCATACTCGCTTTTGTTTATTCCGATCCGACTATGAGTTCTCAGTAAATATTTGGAATTTACAGCTCTTGCAATGTATGACAGTGTTTTTGGAATAAATCACAATCGATATTATGTCCTAATAACATACGTAAAACAGGTTGAATTCGTGAAATGATTGAGGTTGGACTGAGAGTAAATGTTTTCATAGTTAGGAGTCTAGATATGCAAACCCGCTTAACGTGGGGATTTAATTTTGTGAAATTTGGTACGTGCGAGGTACAAGTTAGTGTTTAGATGGGGCACGCAGGTAAATGCCTAAAGGAAAGATACCTTTCCACAGCAGTAGTGGTAGCCTAACAATTAATACAAACACTTGTTGAATCTTTGAACAACCATAAAAAGACCTCATTCAAGTTCGGATCAGCCAATAGTATTCTTATGGTAGTCAGGGGCGTACGCAGTGGGTGGGTCCTGGGGGTCCGGACCCTCCTCCGAACTTTCGAATTTTGTGTAAATTTAGCCTAATTTCAGGGGCAAGTTTAGTAATGTTAATATAAAATACTCTCATATTGAGTTTGGACCCCTCCCGAAATAAATTACTGCTTACGCTACTGATGGTAGTATATAGCACGATTCCAACAATTGATGATTGAGAATTTCAAATCACTGGACAATATTGAAACAGAATTATTAGTTTAATGTTTCACGTTTAGGCTCTTCAGAATAAAAATTATAGACAAATAATAAGAGCAAATGAAATGATATGTTCTTGTGCTCTAGCTTGCATAGAGCCCGAAACCCTATACACTAAAAGACCAACGGGAAGGGTTGAAAGCTAATATTTTATCTGATGATATTCACGATCTATTCACAATAATTTACAGTCATTTACCTCTAACAAAAGAAGAAAGAAAAAGCAATCTATTTTATTTCCCGTAGTTATGCCATTTAGGGTAAAGGTGACAGTGGTTATGAGATATGAAAGAAATGCTGGATGAGGAAAATGGAGTAAAGCAGGAGAAACCCCGAGAAAACCCACACTCAACGCTCTGTCCACCACAAAGTTCACTTCGCGTGAGCTGGGATCAAACCAGGGACTCCATGTACCAGAAGTGACCTCTCTACTACCACTTTTTCTGTCTTCCCGACTTATTCTCTATTTAAATCACATTTCAGGACTACTAGAATCGACAGGTAAATTAACACAGAAACATCAAGTACAGTTAAAATTCCTACCATGCAGAGGGAATCAAAACTTCACAATCGTTTGTCTAACACTTCAGGCTGCTCAGCTACCCCCACCAGCTTCCACTGAGCCACTGCGGCCCCTAGAAGTGTAACAATTTGTAGTAATATTCATTATCTTTACCCTCGCAATCACTTATCGAGTCAAGGTTATTAAATTACACATACTATGCATTTTATTTATGTAATAAAACACATGTACGATAAAGCCAAAAGTCATTATTTTTGTAAATTGTTTATTATATTCATGAAGCAAAGAGTGAATATTCCTATTTGGGTTTAGAACTATCGCTACTACACTTTTAATTGACGACTATTGGTTTATGTTCATTATTTTTGTCCATTTTCTACAAATTACTAACTAAAAACAAACAATTACAAAAACTATTCGGAGTAAATGTTTTATGTTAATAATGTTTCATTGGAGTTTAGTCATATGTTAATTACCATTACGAATGTTTAAAAGTTTCCCCTTCCGGTTTGAGTAATGATTAGAAATGAAGTTTCCTCTTTTTATAAAACACTTGATAATTGTAATAATTTATTTAAAGGACGTAATTCTTGATTATTTGGAAATATTCAAATAAACTAGAATGAAGACGATTATACTAAGTAATATTATTAGAACAAAAAACTCGTGTTTAAGAAATTTATACAATCAAAAAGAAAAAGTCAACGTGAGGTATGGGATTTGAACTGATGATCATGTGTTACATGATGAGAGATATGGTCCCGGAAGTCCGTCGTTCGATTCTGGTGGATGTCACTTACATTTATTTTTTTTCTTTCTTCAAGAATATTTGAAATGTAGTCTCAAGGTTCTTTGAAGCAATTTGTAATACTTTTCTGGTTCATTAAACTAGATGCAATGGCAGAAGTCCTTTACCCTGCACATGTCTACACCTTATTCCTTGTCCTGCCTTTTTTTCCCTTACTTGCTACTTTTCACATTTCACTTCGAGTCATATGTCAGCTATATTTTGTTTTGTCACTTTGTTGAGTCAATATTCTGATATTGACTAACATGCCAGATAATGCTCTTTTTACTGAGTGAAGTGATTTATATCTGCAAACATAAACATTATTTTATTGTGGAAATACTTATTTTCTACGTTATCAGCTATATTGGTGAGTTCACGTTGGGCGATGTCACCTCCTGTGAGGTTGATTGAGGGTAATGTTTGTGGTACTGAACTTTGGAGGTTTTTGCCCTAAACCTTCTGGAACTTTCGATTTTACGTCAAGACAACGTGATTGTGGGTGTTCCCGAACATTTGAAGTTTTGCTACCTTTTATGGACAGAAGAAGAAAAGGGGTTGGGTTTTGTAAAACCAGCCTTTGAATAAAACCACGAACACCGAGTTTGTCGAGGAAGTGGGAGTAAGATTTTGACGGAGAAAACATCGTTAAACGACACGTCATGGAGCTACTTCGATACTTGAAGGTATTGTAATCAGCTGACATATTGAAGGAACTTTACATTTAAAACCACTGCAATTCTTTAAGACCTAACATTCTAGTCTACCTACCCAAATTCTGCTGCATCTTTTGAAATATGTATTTTGTGTATTTCATTTATTATTACAACATTAACCCTGTTAAAGCTACATCCAAAATTTAGTATCTTTTGCATTACATGAAAGAATTATACAATTTAATTATTCATGTTTCCAGCTTTTCATAAAAGCTGGTGGTGGAGACAACATCCCCAATCCGTTGGGCAACGATTTTCTTACTGTATTAGGTTGCCTTCAGTGCATACCGACTCTATGTACGGTGATGCAACATGGTGGAATTGATGCTGTGTTTTTTTTCTTTCTCTGTAGTACCTTGCAGCTCTACGTAATTGAATTCTAACAGATATTGATCTGGTGGTTTGGTGTAATTTTAATATGCTATATTTAATTTGTGCTTATATTTAGTATATTTTTTATGTTGCGTCATTTTGCAGAAGGCTATAACATTAGTGATGAATTAGATATAACTGAATTTTTGGAACCTATTGCTTCCTCTTCTCCTGGACGTGTTCATTTTACAAGAAAGTGTTTAGATAAGCTTAAAGAAAATTTACGGTTTTCCCACTCGCTATCTAGTATAGAAGATCCCTCTGTTTCGGTTTTTCAGAATAGTGACGGTGTGTTTCAATCAGACATGGCTGAAGGTGGACAGACGGATAACATAGGGGTTTTGTCACATATTCTCAGGCCAGACCCATTTTATGGGCAGATAGGCGATGATGTAGAGAGATATGTTGATCATTTAGAAATATTAGCCCAGGTGAATAACTGGTCGGATTTGAAAAAGAAGTGGATTTTAGGTTCCTTGATGAAAGGTCCCGCGGGTTATTGGTTTGACACACTTTCGAAACAGTCAGAGTTCCCTGATATGACATACGCGCAATTTAAACAAAGGTTTCTTGATGCGTTTAAGAATTCTTTGTTACCTGAGTTAACGGAACAGGAAATGAGGGCACGTGAGCAGAATGAGACTGAATCTGTAGTTTCGTACTTATATGCTAAGAGAAACCTTATACTTCGTAATGATAAAGATGCTCCTGTTACGAAACAAATTCAGCTCATTATAGACTTACTTATTCCTGAATACATGCGGTTGGCAATAAAGAAGAAATATGATACTGTGGAAGCATTGCTTCAATATTTACTTGAGGAAGAAAAAGCTCGTGTGTTGCTTGAACGTAAAGCAATAGAGAAAATCATGAAAAAAATCCATTCCTAGCAAATTCTTCGATTCAGTTAAATCCTCCGGAGACTACAGCTGTGCAACAAACACATTTAGTGCAAACTCAGCCTTCTCAAGTTCCGACTCCGACTGTGAACTCTCCTGTTTCCGCTTCACAGCCGACAGAAGAGTACAAAGATCAGTTAGCTGCAATTCAGAAACAGCTAAATCAGCTTACTCTAAAAGTAGATGAGAGTGAAAAAAATACTGACCAGCGCAACTCATTTAGACGTAATAATAATAATAATAACTTTAGACGTAACTTTTCATCTCGTAGGGGGAATGGCCAGAGATCACAACACAGTGAGTCTCGTGACCACAATAATAGTGGCAATTCACGGAATTTCAATAGACGTCCTGTAATTTGCCACAAATGTGGCAAAGAGAATCATTTTGCTCAGCATTGTAGGAGCAATTTAAACTAGTACACAGGGTTGATGATGAAGGGCCATTGACTCTTAAGCGTGTTAAAGTCCCTATATACATAGAACGAACTCTACCACATATTAACGCTATTATAAGTGGACAAGAGGGCCCTATTCTTCTTGATTCTGGTTCTCAGATTTCGTGTATAGGCTCTCACATGGTTCCACGAGGTGCTACGTTAATGGGCACGCGTTCATTTTTAAAACGAGTTACGGGGAACACTTTGTCAGTTAATAAGATAGCTCTAGTTCGATTCCGGTTGGGATCGCATATTTTTTGTCATCCATTTAGAGTGGTTCCTACGTATACACATCCTCCACTTCTTGGACAGGATTTTTTGCTTGCACACAAGGCTAATTTAGATCAGAATGTTTTGACTTTAGAAGTTGCAAGGTTCGGAAAGATTCCGCCATCAACGTTGCCAACTTCTCCTCATGTTAATTATGTGTCTCATGAATTTGCAACTTTAATCACACCAGTTTCTAAGGTTTTGTCTTCCGTTTGGTTGCCACCCCGTACAAAAACATGTGTTCCAGTCACCAAATATTTTGATTTAGTGGGTTCTAAAAATTGGTTGCAACCTAACAAGTTTTTAGCAAGTACTGTCAATTTGTTAGTGCAAGAGTCATATGTGGATAGTGTTAATTCACATATTTGGGTAACTAACCCCACCAAGAAGCGATTTCTTTTATGGCGCAATAAGATTTTAGGTAATGCGGTAGAAGATAAGGAAGAACATTTGTGTATTAACCTTACGCTTGAAAATGGTCCTCAACCAACCAAAAGTGATCAGTTTGACTGTACTAGAGTAAATGTGAATTCTGAACTGTCAGATAGTGAAAGACAACGTTTTTATGATTTAATAACGGAATTCAAAGATGTTTTTAGTTGGTCCCCGGACGATTTCTCTCAGGCCCGTGACTATGAGCATGAAATTCAACTAAAAACTGAGAAGCCAATAAACGTCCGTCAATACACTATTCCGTATCATTTACGTGAAGCTGTTAATGAACAAGTGCAGCAGTTCCTTAAGCAAAAGGTTATTAAAAATGTAGTAGCCCTTACAACAGCCCAATCATTTTAGTTCGTAAGAAAAATGGATCTTATAGATTTATTGCTGATCTTAGACAGTTGAACTCTGTATTGTACCCACCGTCTTTCCCGTGCCACCTATTCAAGACATTTTGGTACGTTCTAGTGGGAAAAGTATATAAATATCAGTGACCTCTCGAGCGGTTTTTTTCAAGTGAAATTGACTGAAAAGAGTCAATTATATACTGCATTTTCGATTTCTGGTGAGCAGCAGTATTGTTTTCGTTCGTTACCACAAGGGTGCATTACTTCCCCAGCTGCTTTGAAGGATCTGATGAAGTTAACGCTGGCTGGTTTGGAGAAATATTCTGTGTATTATTATCTTGATGACATAGTGTGAGGATCGGATACGATTGATGAAGTTATTGAAACCACCCGAAGGTTATTCGAGAGATTGAGGAGTAGAGGTCTAAAACTTTCTCCAGAAAAAACAAAGTTAGGACACTTTTCTTCAGAATTTCTTAGGCATACTATTTCTCGTCATGGTGTGTCGATCTCTGATCGCATTATGGATTCCATTCGAAATTACAAGCGCCCGAGAACTCAGAAACAACTGAAGAGTTTTTTAGGACTGTGTTCTTTTGTGCGAAATTATATAGACAAGTTTTCAACTTTAACTGAAGATTTACAAAAAATGTTTAAAAAAAAGAATGTTCCATTTAAGTGGACTGCTGTCCAGCAGCAGGCATTTGAGCGGCTTAAGGATGCCATTTGTTCAGCCCCAACTCTTATGCAATTTCACCCGCATAGAGACGTATTTGTTTATACAGATGCCAGTGTCCATGGATTTTCTGGATGTGTCCTACAACCTGAAAGTGACGAAACAGACGCTCCATTGGTTCCTATTGCGTTTTGTAGTCGTGCTGTGGGTCCCCATGAAAAAATATCATCTATTTGAACTCGAATTAGCTGCATTGATCTTTACTCTTCAACGCTTTCGCTCCTTTTTATTAGGTAGACATTTTTATTTACGAACCGACTGTAACGCCTTAACGTACCTTCGTCAGACGAAAAATGTGGCTAAGTTTGCACGGATTCTTGCTGAATTAGAGCAGTATAACTATACTATTTCACACATTCCTGGCAAGTCAAACACTTTGGTAGACAGCTTGTCAAGAAATGTGTTAGCGCCTCGAGACATCGACGACGAACAGAAAAACCTTGAAGATCCGCGAGTTTTCCACATCGAAATTGATGACACGTTGAAAGAAGAACAACGAAAGGATCCATAATTCAAGGACATCATTTTGTTTTTAGAAGGACAAAATCTACAGGATTACACCACGAAGAATTATAATGAGGAAATTAACGATAAAATTAGTATTTATCATGGAAATATTGCCGCACTGAAGTGTGATGCAGTCGTTAATGCTGCAAATGAAACTTTAACACCTCTTTCAGGAGTGGACGGTGCTTTGCATTTTGCAGCCGGGCCACAATTACGAGAAGTTTGTGTAAAACTGGGTTCTTTGAAACCTGGTGAGGTTAAAACTTCTCCTGGTTTCAATTTGCCAGCAGATATTGTTTTATTTACATGTGCGCCAAGAGATAAGAATAAGCGTATTTTACGTCAATGTTATGTTAACTGTTGTCAGAGAGCTATCGAAAATAATTATAGAACTTTGAGTATTCCATGTTTAGGAACAGGCGCATTTCATTTAGACAAAACTGAAGCTGTGAAGATTGCTTTGTCAACAGTGCGAAATGTTTTGGAGAAAAATTTAGCTTATTTTGACCGAACTGTTTTCTGCGTTTTTGACAAAGACAATAAAGATCTCTATTATGACAATATTTCCATCTATTTTCCTATGACTGAATATAAGTCTGCTTAGTTTATTCTAGATAAGATATATAACGGGAATATCTCCGTTAAAAAAGCCTTGATTAGACTATGTGTTTATTTTTCTCTCGCTGAGATAATTTACATCTAATCTCTGTTAGACCTTTTCCCTTCAACTATGGAATGGCCATCCATAATTGATTATTTGGGATTTTTTTCTTTCCATATGCGCATATGAACTAATATTTGACATATTGATAGTATTATATTGGATAATATTTATCCCCTAATTTGACTATTTTTTTGACTTAACGCCTAATTTGTGAATTGCCAACACCATCTGCAATTAAATGGATTTTGTATCTTTGATACTTTATTTACCTGAACTACTGTTATTTATTCAGAATACATTATTTACATAGTTATGAGCTCAAAAATCCCTATTGTGATTTCTTTTACTAATTTTGATTTTTCATGGACATGACTAATCCTAGGATTCTTAATATATTTACTTTACCTGAATTATGACATGATTTTATATTTTATTATATTTTACATTGGATGCTTGTTGTTTGATACTATTTAGTGTGACTTCGATACTTAATAATTACGTATTTAATGTGAAGAGAGGGAATAATAATAAAGAATTGAGACATATATATGTCTGTTTATTGAAAAAAAACTTATTTTTTCCAAGTATTTTTTTAAACAGGTGTATTTTATTTCACTATCGAACTTGGATTTAGCTTATTTAAGAGAAAACATTGTAGATTTTTTTAATAATTATGCATTTATACTGTATTATTATTGTAATTTTAAGGGAATAGTTTTCTTTTGTTTTTATATTTTGTATGTTTCTTTGTATTATGCTTTCAGATGATCCTGTGCTTCTTTGTAGCATATGTTTCATCAAACTTAGAGGTATCCATATAGAGTGGATTCTATTTTAATGAACTGCATGGGCAAGTTCTTTATCAGCACTCAGCCCCACTTTTTTAAATGTAAGTTTTGAATTTCCGCAGGCTATTCCTGCTTCATCTATGTTTAAAGACTTACATTGTGCCGATAATTCCTCTTACCCGATACAGACATGTAGTATAGCCTCATCTTTGGATGCCCTACATTCTCACCTAGCAAACAACTTGTTGACTATCAACGATCCGTATAGGCATAAGGAAGGTTTTCGTTCTAAACGTGCTTTATTAGGATTTGTAGGAAATCTTTTTTCCTATTGTTGTAGTGTAGCTACGCAAGGTCAATTATCATCCTTGCGTCAATTCTTAGAGAACGTGACATTTTGTTTAAATTGTATTCTGTTAAAGCGATACCTTTCGGCCACCACAATCAGACTTGTTCTATTAACTTGGAACCAAGTTATGTTGTGTTTCAATCACAAGTTTTGGCCCTACCTTTAGTTGGTTCATATTTACTTTCCTGTAATCTTCAAGTTTCTAACTTGTGTAAAATTCCTTCTCATATAGCTGTATCCTCACAGTTAGCACGTTGTATATTTAATGGGATTTTCGGAACTACAGTTCATGACATTATTTCTACGTGTTCATATGTATGCCGAGATAATACGCATTCTCAACTTTTGGAATTGAAACCACTCACGTATGTTCTTACTCACCCACCTTCTACTGTGCAATTGATTACTGGTGATAATACAACTTTAATGGACATTTCAGAAAAAACAAGATTTGGTTCTCTTTTGATTTCGCTACCTTGCAACATGCTTTTAAAAGTAAACGCCCACCTGTTTGCTAAAGCTGTGTTCCCATGTTTTCAACCTAATGCTGTTTCCCCAGCAGTTCTCCATTTGTTCCCTGCATTTCTCGCTTCTAATAATTTTATTCATTTAAATCAACGATTTAAGTCTCATGAAGTTTTTAACTCCTCAAATTTATTGAACCTTAATTGGAGATTTTCTGTACCTCATTTAAACATTTCAAGTTATTCTGTGGCTCCTATTGTCCCTTATAAGCCCATATATTATAGAGAAAATTTTATTCCAATTATTCTTATGATATGGAATGTCATTTTGTCTATCGCGGTAGCTTATCTATTAAATCGTCAAGGATTCTTCTTATGTGCATTGTGCTTTCGTAGTGCAAGAGCTGAAAAGATTTCATTGGATCAAGACGTTTTATGGATTGTAGTCCACATTATTGAGATTACTTTACTTTTATTGGCCCTTTTCTTACTGTTAAGCTCTACAAACGACGTGTTGTTGTTCGAAGAAACCCTCACCTTGTTCGTGCTTCAAGCTTGCCACCCCTTCCTCCCCCTGCTACTTCTAACACCGAAAATGCACGATCATCTTCCAATATTCCTACGTCTGTGTCGTATTTGAATGATTATACTACGTATTATTAACCGGTTTTAACATTTTGCTTTTATTAATTATAGTTCAATCTATTTTATTGTTTTTTGTTGATTATTTAATTCACTCTTATGCATATGTCTATTTTACTATGTATATTTTATATTTTGTGGTGGATTTTAAGGAATTATATATACAATATGTACACCTTGTCTCAAAAAGGTTGAGCGCATTCTTTATTGGTGTTTTGAGGCAAAAATTTTCAAAGTCCCACTTCGGGTATCTTCGGGAAATAGTAAACCAGGTTCGAACCTCCAAGCCAGCCTTTGCAATCGGGAAAAAGTTTGCAGATGTCTTTTTCTTATTTTAAATATAATAAGACTTGTTACCAAGTGTAGAAAAAAAGCAACATTGATTGAAATATTTAATGATACAATATTTCAAAACTTTGTATTAATGTCAGCAAATGTTTGTTTGTCATTTAGTTCACCATACGTGATGGAACATTTAGATACGTAAACGAATCTTTCCATATGTAAAAGAATGCTCAAAGTTAAGACATAGAATATAATTATCACCTGAGTACTAAAATAAAAGTCAAAGTAGAACAGAAACAGCGTTTGTAGTGGATATGAATGTCATAAATGTCTTGAGAATATTTATACATCGCTAAAAGTACGTTAGCAGAAGTCCTTATGTTAGCTCACTGGTAAGTTGTCGGACCTTAAATCATAAGGTTATGAGTTCGAATCTTATCTGGGTCAATGCCTTTTTTAAAAAAATATATTTTCCGCAATGCATGAAAAATTATATAAAATAATTACATTAAAATATATCAGTTGTATATATATATATATATATATATATATATATATATAACATAATCATTGCAGAATGTAGTAATTATTATGTATAAAATATAAAATCTGAAATAATTTTCACAGTAGGTCGGTATTATATATGAGAATGTTAATTGCACGTTAGGAAAATCGTTTAATAGCAATAAATAAATTATGTAGTGTATTTATTTGCAGCTATTTGTCATACAGATGTAACTTCTCAATATTCTCAATACAGCATGTCATTTACATTCGTGAAATACAGTATATTCCTACGAATATAGAAAGTGTGTAAACAGAGTATCCAAAGTCGGATCCTGCTTCAAGACACACAACTTTTCCCGATCCCCTTAACGTCACGGGAAGAAACACAAATTCTCTTTAGAACGGAATATCGTTACTTAGAGTCTCATTCGAATACGTTGAATATGCTTTTGTATATTCATTTCTCTCTCTCTCTCTCTCTCTCTCTCTCTCTTTCTTTCTTTCTTTCTTTCTTTCGCTTTGTTTATGTGTTGCGGAATATCCCAAGTTGAATACAACATTTGCAAAGTATATGACCATCAGTGTAATGGAATACCGGAAATTGAAAGTCATGTTTCTTCAGGTTGGATTTGCGTGTTCATGTTAGCTCACTGGTAGAGTACGGGCTTGTTAATTAGGTCGTCTTGAGTTCAAAGCTTGCAGGGAATTATCTTTTTTTTGTTAGTAGAATTGCACAGAAATCGGATTCAAGGAGTGGTTTACTTCTAGAAATATTTTCAGAAGCGTTTAGGTAGCCCTGAAAAGGACTGTTTTCGGGAGTTAATGCGGAGACATTAATATTGTGTCCAATACTTATTTTATTTATTTAAATCCGCTGACTCCAACAAGAGAATCCCAATTACAGGAGTCTTACATAAAATATTACATCTATGTTATCAATTTAAAACAAACACTAGAATAAAAAAAATTCACCCTTCTGTATTTATTACACGCCCTATTCTTCTGGGCATGGAATCTATTAAATGGGTGACAAATGTATCTCCTTCCTCTAACTCCAGCTATGCTTCGAAAACAAGATGCCACAGGTCATCTTGGGTTCTGGTGGATCTGCCTCAGGCCAACTATCCCTTAGAGTACTCTTCACTTCTGCCCACATATTTTCCATGAGATTGAGGTCTGCTCCACGAGGCGGCCAGTCAATTAAATCAATCTCAGGCTGCCCTGCGAACCATTCCTGAACCACACGGGAAGTATGTATTGGCGACTGGTCTTGCTGGAACTGAATTACACCATCAGGCTGAAATACTCGTACAGATGGCACCATGATATTACTCATAATATCTAAGTACTGAGCACTGTCCAGGTGTCCTTCAATTCCGTGAAGCTGTTCTGCTCCGCGCCTGAAAATCCAACCCCAACATGAAATAGATACATGGCCACTGCTATTTCAAGCAGCAACACATCCAGGGTCATATCGGGTGCCTCTCGGGCGATACACAAAACGGCGTCCCTCATTTGATGTTGTGAATATGGATTCATCTGAGAAAACTACGTTTTCCCAATTGCGACCCACATTCGCCTGTGCAAACGCGAGACGGTAAATTTTGTGGTCGTCTGAGAGTTTTTCTTCACGGCAGCAACACAGCCACGTAACCCGGCATGACGAATCCTTCGCAGAGCTGTATGCTTACTACCAGGAAAAAGAGAAGCTTCCCTTAGCTGTCTAGACGTCCTTAGTGGGTCTAGCCGGGCTTCGTTTACTAATCTCGCATCTTCGGCTTCGGTTGACACATGCGGACAACCAGAAGATCGTAAATTACCAGTTTGACGTGTAGGACCATATTTCCGAATCCATCGCTTTCCTGTAGAGGCCGGGACACCTACTCGCCTGCTAGCTGCAGTTGCAGAATAGCCTTCCAACTCCCATAAAGTAATTACTGCTGAACGTCTATCCATAGTTACCAATGATCTGAGCTGTGAGCAGGAAGCAATAAGTAAAAGCTAGTACCTGACGCGTGGTTGGTTAATTGCACGACACGCCTATTGTGGGGAACGACTTGGTCAACGACTCGCGAAAGAAATCTGAAAATGGTGCGCCGTAATAATAATATTAAAAACAGTTTTTATAAAGGAGTATTAATACATACGAAAAGCTGTTTAAAGAATGAATTGTTATACTGACTTTACACGTATAAAAACATATACCATATACCAAACAGATTGAGCGATATGATGATAGCTGTATTGAGACGAACACTTTCGAACTCCAACTTCGGGTATCTTCTGAAAGCAGTAAACTAAAGCTGCTGGTTTGAACCTCCAAGCCAACCTTAGCAATCGGGATAAAATGTACAGATATGTTTTTCCTTCTGTTAAATATAATAAGACATGTTGAAATGGTATTAAGTGTAGAAAAAAAGTAAAGTTGATTGAAATAGTTAATGATACAATATTTCGAAACTATATATTCACACTCTCGTTTCGTCATTGTGATTTCCATACGAAAAAAATAATTTACGTATGAGCTCAGTTATATTTCAGAAGCAGCTTCCGAAAAGCGGTCATGTTAGCTCAGTGGTACACCCCCGAGCGTTTAAATCGTGAGTTCGATACCCGTTCAGGTGAGATTCTTTTATGATATTCTACTTTCCTCAATGCATGAAAATTATGTAAAATAATTACATTACAATTCATCAGTTGTATATATCCGTTGAATATATATATTCATATCATTTCACGACATAAGCAATTCTTATCTTTAAAATATAACATTTGAGGTATTGACAGAACGTCGGTATGTTATATGTGAATATTAAATACAAATTAAGAAAATCGTGTAATAGCAATAAATAAGTTATGTAATGTATTTATTTGCAGCTATTTTCATACGCAGGTAACTTCTCAATATTCGCATTACAGCATTTAGGTAGAGCATATCGAAAATCGGATCGTGGTTCAAGACAAAAAACCTGCTAGCCCCAAACTGTCACGTAAGAAATTCACGAATCGCAAAAGTAAAGTGAAGAGATTGAGAGCGGTAATACCTTAATCGCTCTCTCTTAACTCTCTCTTATCTGCATTTATACATATAAAAGTGTATGTATGTATGTTCCAACATAACTCATGTATGCCTAGAGCAGGGTTTCTCAACCTGGGAGTCGTGGCCCCTAGGAGGTCGCGAAGATAAGCGGAAGAGATAATTATAGTTAGAATCTAATACCGGAAATTATTTTGAATTTTGTTCTGATAGGCATACTTTTATTTTTTATACATACTGTACAGAACAATAAAAAATAAGTCTACTGAACATTGTCAAAGGATGCAGAATTGTTTAAAAATGAATTTAAATGAAAGACGTATGATATGATACTAATGAGAACTGTATGTAGAAATACTAGAAAAATACACATGGAACAAAACCTGCACATTGAAATACAATTAAAATTGAAACCTAATGATATACCTAAGCATGGTGTAATTTCACTAGTGCAGCAATGCCCGGTTCAATCTTCGTGACGAACATTATGAAGCCATTTTCAACTGATAAGCGATTTCTTGTCTTTGTTTTAATGTTTACCATGAAAAAAAAACTTTCGCACAAGTACGATGTAGCAAATGGAATTATTACTTTTAAAGCAGCAGATATCAGACCAGGATATTCTTCTCTCCTCATCAGGCAGAACTTGTCCAAGTCTTTGTTACAGAAAACCAGTTGCAAAGACTTGTAGCATGATCATTCTATTATTTGGTTAAGAAGTTGTGGGCTTAGATCAGATACGTTAATGGCCTCTTCAAAGAAGGAGTTTAACATCCATCTTGAACCAGCACCTTCGTCGTTGGGAATATAGATAGTATAGTTACTGTATCCACTGTCAATGCCGGGCGCCGAAAAAAGGGGGCACAAATTTCGTAGGAAGTGTGTTACTCATGTTAGGAAAGTAGGGATGCACGCGAGACAAGACGAGACGAGAAATGGAAAAGTTTCGTCTCGTCTCGCAACCTCAAGCGTTGGTCTCGTCTCGCGTAAGGTCTCGTCTCGCAAATGTGAAGTCTCGTCTCGCGTCTCGCATAAAATTTTGAGTCTCATCTCGCGTCTCGCGCGAGACTTTCTTGCATGGTCTCGCATATATTCTAGGTCAAAATTTTGCAATGTGTTATTCTATGGCTGTTAATGAATGATGATGTGATATTCTGTCCGAAGGCAGGTATTTGACCTAAAAGTCCCTTGGCAAGGTGAATGGTGGTTTGCCATTGCTTTCCATGGGATGAATGTTCATAACATCCTAAGGAGACGGAACCTAGAGTTCAATATGGTATCCGAACTTGTGTCCCCTCCGCTCCAAATTAAAAGAAAAGTTGTGCTGGAATTTGATCGCTGGACCATTAATTTTCGTCAAATTAATAGCATAATTTACAGCAAAACCAGCATAAATTGTTGCTGGATTCAACATTGTTTTCCAGCTTAGAGGTCTTCAGCAATATTTGCCTCTTCTAAAATATCGTCGCCACTATCAACATTTACACGTTTTGGTTGTTTCCTTGAAGGGAGATTTTCCAGTATAAAAATGTTTTTATACCACCAAAAGCGCTTGTACACAACAAAAGAACTCCTCACAACACAATACGACCCAATTCTTTTGGTTCGTTCGGGATTGTAGCAATGTTGGATTATCGCATTTTATCAAGTTTCGCTTTCAACTTATACTGCCAGATCTAGAAAATAAAATTACTGACAGATATAGGGCCATTCCTACCATCTCCCACGAAACCTATAGGGACATCCTGCCAAACCAGTATTTGAATTAAACTTCCGAACTAGAGGGGGATGTTTTTGATAAATATATAGAAAGAAAATACTTATTCCATGTAAAAATATCATGTTATTTCTGCGAGCCGGGTCGGGGATAAACTTTGACGAGAGGGGATTTCCCCGCCATCCCCCAACATTAATCGCTAGTAGTAATGTGAAAAAGACAGAAACAACAGAAATATCATATTTCGCAGCAATAGGGAGTCTTATTCGCTTTTCAGACCAAAAATAGAAGTTCATGTATTCGTGCGCGCCCGCGTGTATATGTTTGTGTCGCAAAATAAAGTCCTAAATCGATGCTGTAATAAATTTCCAATTTACAAAGCTTTTCTTTTTTAGAAACTAAAGAAGGCTTTAGTTCTGAAAATTAAACTTGATTAATAATAAATCTCATAAAATGTCTATTGCCCCAATCACTTTTTTGTTCCTGGAGGCATTAACGCTCAACTTAGAAAACTCAATAAATGTAAAATTACTAAATATACAATTAAATGTAATTCGTAAATGTTGCGAGACTGCGAGAAGTCTCGCGAGACTTCTCGTGCGAGACTTAACCGAGTCTCGTCTAGCGTCTCGTCTCGCATGGTTTAGTCTCGTCTCGCGTCTCACATAAAATTTTCACTCTCGTCTCGTGTCCCGTATCGCAAATGCGAGACTAGACGAGACTTCTCGCGTCTCGCGTGCATCCCTATAGGAAAGTGCATGTGCACATGTATAAAATAGAAGGAAAAACGTAATAAAATGTGCTCAAAATCAAGAAAAGGCAGAGTTTACTTTTGAAAATTTTATTGAGCTTCGTGCCAACCATGGTGGCGCTTAGCAGCTAGTCTGTCGACCTCACTCATATGTACGGAGACATCGTCGTATACTCTCGCCCCGAGCGCTGATTTTCCATGCCACGGCACTGTTCACTATAAACAAGAAATGGATTCTACTATTATAGAAATAGGTATGTTAAAAATCCCACACAAGCTTATTATAAAACACAAATTATAAAAGGGTCGCTGGCAAGAGGATGTGATAAAAGGGGATTGTGATAGCAATTAGATTGAGAACCACTGGCCTAGAGTAATTTTAACCAAATTTCTTATAGTCTGAAAAAGAGTGCTGTCGGGTTACCTATGGTGAATGGGAGGGGGATACATATAAAAGATTGCTAGAAAATGATCGGTATTAGTGTCGAATTCATAGTTTTCGGGGTCGCTTAGATAAATAGTGTGACTTTCGATTTCGCTTAACTCCGATTAAGCTCTCATTAGTAGGGATGGGCACGAGCGACTTTTCTTTGAAACTCGACTCGACTCGAAACAGACATCTTTGAGGTCTACTCTAGGACTCGGCGCGAAAAATATCCTCCAACTCGACTCGGATTAGAGTCGAGTCAAACTAAAACGAGCCAAATCCTGTGTGTAGTCCTACCTAGACAATACATAGACAATATAATTATTCTATTATCAATTATACTACTATTACTACAAATAATAATAATAATAATATTAATAATAATAATAATAATAATAATAATAATAATAATTATAATTATAATTATTATTATTATTATTATTATTATTATTATTATTATTATTATTATTATTATTATTATTATTATTATCATTATTATTATTATTATTATTATTACAACACCCTGTATAAACATGAACGATAGATGGTTAGTAAAGGAATACTAAAAGCTAGTTGACTGCCGGCGTCGGTAGTCATGACGTCTACAAGGCAAAGACATCGTTCATTACCCTAAGCTGTAAGCGTCGGTGGACTACAGATGGTCAACTATTGACCTCTCGCCAAAAATTGGTGGCCCCGCAGCGACAATCCGCGGTGGCCCCAGTTCCATTTTGAAAACTTTACTACCAGCGGCAGAGACGCGATGAAACGACAACGAACCACAAAATTACTCTCCCAAAATATGTTAAAATGCCTATATGTGTGATTTGTTAATATTTAGGTGAGTCAAAAAAACACAAAACAAATACCCCGGGGTGGACGCGAACTATCAATATTACGATTACTAGGCACGTGTTCTTCTGATTTCCCTACAGAAACGATCATAAAAAGCTTGCTTGTTGATGGATAAATCATTGACGTCTTAATTTAGCCAATCAGACAAACCCCTACATCTCGAGTTCTAGGAGGTGATACCGTGAACCGTTTCAGATTTATTGCTTTCTGGTGGGGTACTATCTATGTGCAAAATTTGAGCATAATAGCCGACATGCATCTTCGGTGCCTCTTATCTTTAGTACAATTTTAACCAGAGATGGTGTGGGTCAATGAAAATTTGATTCACGACCCACCATGATCCAGTATCACCCACCACCCAAATGACCCATTGGTCCACTCTGAAACATCATCCATCGTGATCTACTCTGACCCACCACCAACTATGAACCACTCTGAACCATTGCGACCAACTCCGACCCATCGACATCAACTCTGACCCATGATCCACGTCCTCTTCTCCGTTGACTAAAGAGGCTACACTTGTCATAAAACAAGACTGTGAAATTATCACTTACCGGAATTTGAATTTCTACCGTCAATGGCTCAAGCACCTCTCTGTTACTATGCTGGTGGATCTGACCTTTACGATATATAATGGCAAAGTGTTTCTCAACTTCCGAATTAAAATGAATTTAAATTTATCATATATAATTATTTCTTTGTTGCCTTACAGACACATTTCAGTAGAAAATAGGATGAAATTTGAAAGTCTCAAATCAAGGAAAAGTAGACCAACGTAAAAAAAAGAAAGAAAAACTCATTTTCTATATCATTAAGCACCTGGAGTGCCACTCTTTATCTAATCCACCTCGAAAATTATGGATTCGACACTAATGTCGGTCTTTTATATATATATATATATATTCATCCTCACGGCATTGTCAAGGCTCTATATTTGTATTTTACATTTAAAGTGGCAACCGGGTGTCTCTGACTGCCGTATTCGGTAGCCCGATCATCACCCCTGTTCTTCGCGCGCAGAGTCATTCGAAGAACTGAAAACGTACTCTGTACACAAACAGATTATGGTTGTGAACTCGGAAAGCCTGGTACTTCTGCTTGTCAAGGTCAAGAAGTGGGAGAAAAATTGATGTGTAGAATGTAAAGAGGGTTCAACAGTGATTGATACTTGTAAGATGCATATTCATTTGTAGTTCGTGCACATTCCGCCTGTAGCGCTACTGTGGCACAACGTATATGGTAACTGTATAACTCTTGTACACCGCTAGTAGGTCTATTCGCGTTAGTGACGACCGAAACTATGTTGTCAGCTCTGACTGCGATAAGGCCCTGCTGTGCTGCTTTTGCTTTTCTTTTTTTTCCTTTGTCATTTGTGAGACGCCAAGCATGTTGTTTTTGCTTGTTGCACGCGCTGAATGAGTTCCTGCGGAGCGAAGTATTTAAGAAGTTAACTACATATTCTTGTTTTGCGATAAAAATATGATAAGTACTTTGAATTATAATACGGTTTTAAATTCGTTAACTGTTGAAAAAAATACGAAAATAAAGCTGTACTTGTAAATGTATATTAGTCGAGGACGTAGCTACTGACAGTGTTACAGGCACGTAGCCAGGGTTTCGTGAAGGGGGGGGGGGGTCCGTGACATGAAATACTGTGGTCATCATAAGAGGGGCTCGATCACTCTAAACTATTTTACTGGAACATATATTGGTTCATTTAGCCAACATTTCGTAACGGTGAGGGGGAGTGACATGAAATTCTGAAGACCCAGTACCTCGATCAATCTAACTATTTTACTATCAACATATATTGGTTTGTTAGGACAATAAAATGAGGATATGTTGGCAAGTATTTTAATAACAAACTATGAAGAAATTTCGAGCAAAATAATAGAAAAAGTATTGGAAAAGATTTTGCAATATTTACGTTCTTCTCCTGTTTATTCAAATATAACAATTTTCCTTTCGTTATGACCTCAATTATTATAAAAAAAGTACATACTGAATACTGTCTTGTAAACTATCTTCTAATATAAATAAAATAAAGAGTTTGTTTGTGTGTTTGTCTGTCTGTGTGCGGCCTGGGGACCAGAAGAGTGGACCGAGAGTTACCAAATTTTGGTCAGGGCCCAGGCCCCAGATCAAGACGCAGCGATTTTTTCAAATTTCGAAGCAGTGGGGTCTTTTACCGGAACCGACTTGGGAACCAGACAAATTGACCGAGCGTTACCAAATTTTAGTCACGAATACCTTGGTCAAGGCTCCAGACCAGAGTAAACGTTTTTTTTTGAAATTCGAACCAGGGGGTCTCAGGGGAGCGTTTACCGGGACATGTAAAAGTAGTAGAAAATGACCGATATTTTACTATTTATTTATTTAACAATCACCAGATACAGCTCAGAGGCCATTTTGCATTGAATATCCAACAACATTAACAATGGAAAGGATTTGGGAAGGTATCGCCCAGGGCCAGTTAAGTAGGTGCCATCCCTGCATTTGCCTGGTAGGACTGAGGGAAACCCTGGAAAACTTCAGTCAGGATGGTAGGCAGCGGGATTCGAAGCCACGACCTCCCGAATGCGAAGCCAACGCTCTACCACTTGAGCTATTAATGTCGAATTCTTATTTTCGCGGTCGCTGAAATCAATGGTGAAACTCCAGTCGCATTAACTTCCAAATTCACGCTATTCGGCTCCGGGCCGGGGATCACCGGAGGGGGGTGAGATACCAAGACATATAAAAGTAATCCAAAATGACCGATATTAGTGTTAAATCCATAGTTTTCGCGGTCGCTGAAATCAATGGTGACACTTCCATTAGCGATGACTTGCAAGTATGCGGGCCGGGAGTCAGCGGGGGGTGGATACCGAGGCATGTAAAACATATCCCAAAATGACCGATATTAGTATTAAATCCATAGTTTTCGCGGTCGCTGAGATCAATGGTGATACTCCCACAGGCGTTGACTTCCAAATACAGCCCCTGTGCGAAGCATGTGTATATTCAACTAGTTTTACAATATATGCGTTTCTTTCTCTGTTGAATCAAATGCTAGCAGAACTTTCTTTCAACAGAACTTTTTGTTTTTATTATTCCTCGACTACTGTCGGTTCCAAATGACAGGTTAAAGGAGCAACAGAAAATTGTCCTTGAAATGACATATTTGATACTGCAAGGATGCGATGACGAAAATTTATGATTAAAAATGTCCACGCTGTTACACAACGGCACTTACGTTTTCGAAAGCTTGAAATCTCCCTGACTAGTAGCAGGAATTTTGAGAATTCCGTAACTTTTCTTGATTTTTCAAATTCTCTGGCTCTTCCAGAATACCTCGCTTACCTCGCCACCATATTGCAAGTAATACAAATCTCCTCATAAGAAAGAGTAAGCAAAAGCTTCCTGTAGTTTCCTTTTTAATTTTTAACGCTGATCCTTCTTTTTGTCATTTCATTTTGTTTTTTCCTTCCTATTTTTTTTTTCATTTCTGGTCTCGAAGGGGAGTCCGGACCTTCCTGGCTACGTGCCTGAGTATTGATTACAGATTTTCTCGTGGAAGAATTTAATTACACTATAGGTGAAAAGCAGTACTGCAAAAATACATGTAATGCCGAAATCCCTATTAATGCAATCAAACTAGACACTTCTACTCCAGCTCTCCGAACATCCCTTAGCCCATCGAAAATATAGACCTCTAATAATATGTTTAAATCTAGTACCGCACAGAAGGCGCAACCTTCTCACGGTTGCTGGCTAATCGCCAGCATTGGGAAAAAAATACATGTAATTCATATTGAGCACGATAGGAGACAATGTTCATTTCAGATTTTCCAGTGCGGGGGGATTGAATAAACGATGGGTGAATACAGTACTGTAAAAATTCTGGTAACTCAGATTGAGCACGCTCGGGAAATGCCCTAGAGGGAATTTCGAAGATCTAGGACCAAGAGCCACCTCTATAATCATCGTTGACTGACATTTCAATAATGTGTTTTATGGTCTTATGTCCGTGTTCCCATCCTTTCCCTCCCCCTCCAACTGGATACTTGATACTTTTTCTATTCCAAAGTTTTGTGCTAGATTTCTGCCGAAACCTTGAGTTTTGAACTCTCATCGGTTTCGAGTTAGTTAATTATTTCAGTTTAGAATTCCATTTCTGCATCGAGATTATATGAGACGTAGACTCAAAGATTATGATGAAGCTCAAACACAGTAATCGTCCAAATTTTGTAAGAGACTCCCACTGGGAATCGAACGTGCAACTACGTGCACGAAAGGCGCGCGTGCTAGCTACTAGAACACCGGAAATGGCGTCACCATTTTTTAGTCTCTTCAAAATTAAGTTGTATTGACATCTTACAAGTTGTATGTACTTGCATTATAAGAAACAAACATAAATTAAAATTATAAGAAAATCTTTATAAACGTTTAAGAATATGTCGAAAAGGCCAGAAATTTCTCAATCTCTTTCCCTCCCATGTCGTGGTGCTATTTAAAAGTATACTTTAAAAATAATAATAATAATAAAAAACTCTACAGTCGCACCTACATTATTGGATGGCAAATAGTCTAGTTTTTCTTAATGCATAAGTTTACATTAATTAAATTCAAAAGTTGCATTCTAACTTCTTTTTAAACTGTATGAAAAGTACCACTATTCGTCTTAGCACTAATGAGAACTATGGATTCAACACGAATATCGATCATTACAATTACTTTAAAATGTCAGCTCTCCCATCCCCACGCCTTGGGATGCTAGGGGTTCTTTACCCTCCCGCGTATTTCTTTCCAGATTGTAAGACATATCAAGTTTAGTTGGAATTAAATAAAGTGTTACATAAATATGTAGGAAAAAATGTTTTAAAATTAATGGAGGTGACTCTTGAACTGGAAGTGGCAGAGATCAACGATTTCTGGTTTAAGATTGATCACTGTAGAGCAAAAGACGTTAGTAGAAAACTAGAAGCTGTTTCTGAAAATCGATTAAGCGTCCTAAGAATGCATATTATCTCTGTTCTTAACCTACAAGGTAAACAGGAAGTAGTAGCGATTAACTATTTCCTGTTTTTAACGTTGATTGCTATGGAAGAAAAACTGTAATAGATAACAAAACGCTGTTTTCCATAATCGATTAACCATCCGTTCTCATCTCCATCCTTAACCCTATACTAAAACCGGAGGTGGTAGACATCAACCCTTTCCGGTTTTAACGTTGATCACTGCAGAGCAGAAACCGTAACCCGGTTTTCTACAATCGACTAAGAATACACTTCATATTCATCTTTTACCCTCTACTAAAACTGGAACTGGTAGATATCAACCTCTATACGGAAGTAGGTAGCAAGACGCAGTTTTCTGCAATCAATTAAGCACCCCAAGAATATAATTGTGTCACCAATCCAATCCCTCTACTAACACTGGGAGTGGTATAAATCTACTATCACTTCCTATTTCATTATTAATTAAGAAAATATTGTGTGAGCCTCCTTAGTGTCTTCATCAGAGTTTATTCAATACGAGCCTTCGTCTTGTTGAAGGCTTTGCCTTCAGACTCACAAATTTGTTCGGTCTAACGCTTTGCATCTCAAACCTGCAATCATCAGTGTTTGCTAGGCTTACGGCCTCGCACCTCACATACCTGCAAGTATACTGAATTTCAGTTGAAATACCTGGGTGCTTTGCTCCCAGGCCACCGTGTTTGTTCGGCCTATGGTCTTGCACCAGGGACGGCGCCAGGAACGCTTGATGGGGTGGGCGGAAAGAGGCGGACCTAGTTGCTGGGTGGGCGGACAACGAAAATGAGAACTGGGCAATGTAGACATTTTTTGACAATAATTAAATTTCAATTTTTATACTCTTTAGTTAGCTAAGGCTCAGACCGAAATAGGGGAGAAACAAGGATGTGGAACATCTGTGTTGGCCTTATAGAAGGTGCCATTCCAGCATTCACCTGGTAAGACTGAAGAAATGCAGGACTTAGGATGGGTTGCGGGAGTTCGTGGCAATATGCTCGACCTACCGAATTCCGCGTGGCACACACACTACCTCTACTTTCAGCTTTTTAAATAATAATAACGGTGTGTTCTGTGTAGTCGAAGAAGTTCAAGACTGCTTTAACTCCTCTCCCTCCAAGAATGCACATGAATGCATAGAAATAAAAGAAGGTTCAAACAACGCAGACTAACAGATAATACTCTACTTTTCGTTAATAACATAAAATACACAATAAGTAGGTAAAGTAAAACAAGGATAAAATAGGCTGCTGCAAACATTTTTATCTTTGAAATATAAATGAGTAACTTCAGAAGCAATGCTGTCGTCTTCGCTCTCTCCAACATCTAGTTCATTTTCACTTTCCTCGAAATCGAACACTTCAAATTGCGAATCCTGGTTGTCACATGTATTTGTATTTTTTGTCTTTTTCCCCATTGAAGAAGAAGGATTATCACTAACATCAACGGATTGAAAATCGCGCTTCTTTGAACACGAGAAAGACACCGAGCCTGAGAAGAAATCGCTAAATTTTTTCGACATATTAGCTGAACAAGCACCGACCGCCAAGACTTCTGAACGCAACAGAGATCAACTCAACAATGCTATAATAAGGGTTTTTACAAATCTGTTTAATGCCACACGGGTAAGACATGTGGTACATTGCTGTAAACAATTGCAAGTTGGAACCCTCTTATAAGAAGCTATCGCGCCAACACAAAGTAAGGGCGCCGATTTCTCTGTAAATTTGGGGGGGGGGGGACATTCAGATGCAGAAGGCATGCATGAGGATTTTAAGACAAATTGAATTCAAATTATGCCAAATATTGTATATTCATAAATAAAATGCGGGGGCGCACATGGGCTTTGGGGGAGCCCGGGCCCCCTTGGGTCCCCAGGATCGGCGCCCTTGACACAAAGCACTACTGTCCTCCCTCTCTTTCTCAAAATGAGACAATAGATAATACTGGCCAGCTCTGTCCATTATTTAGTTGGCTTTTTAGAAAGCACTTTTTTTTTTTCAGTGCAGCACATACAAACACTGGCGTTTCAATAGCACGATTGTGCGTGTGTGTTAAACTTCAATTCATTAATCACGACTTTTGGCATCCATTATATTACTACAAGTATCTGTCTTAACATCATTGTCCATTGCAGAGTTAAACAGAGTCATAGAACCTAATACATTACAATCGAAAGTAATACCTATTGCTTGTGAAGTACAGGATGTCACCTTCAGTGCCGGATTTGCGTATAAGCTAAACAAGCTATAGCTCTCTTGGGGGCCCCAAAAATTTTAAAGAAAAAGTGGCTGTAATGTCATTTCCAAATAATAAGAAAAAGCAAATAAGATAAAACGCACATACAACAACGGTGTTCTGTACTGTTATGTATTAAGCTCTCATGAAGCAAGTAATAGGGCCCTGTTTTCCAACGCGCCTGCAATGGGATTTCTGTTGCCCAGTCCCGCTTATAATGGAACCCTCGTTTCCCAGCTCCGCTTGTAATGGGGATTTTGTTTCAGAGCCCCATTTGTAATCGGGACCCTGTTTTCGAGCCATTACACTTAGCTACTTTAATAAGACTTCACAGCATAAGTGATACAGTATCTTGTATGCGGATAGAACTCTAGTGCTACCCTTTCTTGTACTATTTGGAATTCGACAAGAAATTGAGTCTGGTAACAGTGGATGCTTAAGAAGAAGGCATAAAACGACAAGCTCGCGAAATAATAGTAAAATATACAGGAATTACAGCCCTAAGCGGCAATAATCTTTACATCGCGAAATTATAGCTATTTTATTTCGCTGTACGTAAGTATGAAAAGTAGTTTGCAGAAGTATTTTCATAACTTTCAGAACTTGGCACTGATTTTCATAGTGATCTATAGAGTTGAGTTGATTTTGAGTTTAACGTCCCTTTCAGCAGCGAGGCTACATGAGACGGGACCTACTGATTAACGTGGAATCCAAACCACATGAGCTCCCACCGGGAATCGAACCCGGGTCTCCCACGCCAAAGGTGCGTACGCTAACCGCTTAGCCACGGAGGAGCTCATACAGTGATCTATAGAGTGCGATAATGGATCACTAAAGGCAGGGGCGGATCCAGGTGCGGAGAGGTCTACGATCCCAGTTTTTTGAGTGACAAAAATAATTGAAGCCATTACTTACATATTTTTGAAAGTTTAGAGTAAACTCACGATATATCTATCATAATCTGGGTTTTAGTTGCCCCTTCTCCAGTTTAAACCTTCTAAGTTCGCCTCTGGTTCCAGCGAATTTGTGTCGTATTACACCTTGAGTAATCTTCGAGGGTTGCATTCCATTTTGAGTTACTCCAGTAACCTGACCTGGAAAAAGCTCACACGATTAGTTGAGCTTCAGGCAGTAATTACCAACCCTGGATGATATTAGACTGTATTTACTTACACGGATCCCTGGAAACGTTTCAAACTTTACCAAACCGAATAGAAACAACTTGAAATGAGAAATGATGCGGTCTCCACATATTGTAGAAGCATGGCGTGGAGCGTGGATCATAGTTGGTGCAAAAAGATCGGCAAGGGACTTTATTGGTACCAAATTAAACTACCGCTAATTTTACAAATTTTACAGTTTTTCTGTAATGTATTCAAAACAGTAAGTTAAGTTAAGGAAATATACACGAAAACGTATTTACTTAATAGATATGTATTAGGTCCATAAATTACCATATAGCATATATTCAAACAGAAAAGGCGAAATTTTGTCGCTGAAAAAGAATGCTAGAAATAAATTGGCCCCATTATCTTCAATAGCTTAGGGCCCCATCAAACCGAAATCCGGCACTAGTCACCTTTATTCTTCTTCTTCTGTGGCAGGGGTGTCATTTCAGACTTCGCTTGAGGGGGCGAGAACACCAACAACATAAGACTTTCACAGTTTGCACTAGTATATTAGTAGACAATCGATAAAGTATATGTATTCCTCAAAATCTTGCGGGGGGCAATTGCCACCTCCTGTCCCCCTTTAATGACACCCCTGTTTTGTTGGGGTGGGCGGATGGGTGGGCGAGGCCATCCATCGGGTGGGCGGTTGCCCACCCCCGCCCACCCTTAGCGCCGTCCCTGCCTTGCTCTTTATATATCAGGAAGCATACCAATTTCAGTTCAAATACCACGTTTCATGTCTTCAACTTTACGGGATCCCGAGATATAAACATCTTAGTATAATAATAATTGTAATATCCACCTTTATTCTCTTCCAAACCCTTTTCTTTCTTTTTAGGTCATAATCAAAAACGCTGAAATATGTATCTAATTATTGGGATTACAGAGTAAGATTTATAATAATATTGTACAGTTAGTACTTTGGTCCATCCCGTCCGTTACTCCGCACGAAACTCTTGAACGAAACTGAATTTGACTTCTGTTTTTTGCAATTGATAGCTAAAGTAATTATCTCGAAAGAGTTCGTTAGTAGAGGATCATAAACCAGGAGGTTATGGATCAGAAACCAGGAGTGGTAGAAATCAACCATTTTTGCTTTTAACGTTGATCCTGTAAACCAAAAAGGGTAATAGATAGCAAGAAATGGTTTCCGGCAGTCGATTTAGCATCCCAAGAATACCTTTCAACTCCATCCTTAATACTGTATTGAAATAGAAAGTGGCAGAAATAAACAAGTTCCCGCTTTAACGTTGAATGGGGAAAAACTGTAATATATAGAGAGAAGCAGTTTTGGGAAATCGACTAAAAGATTCCAAGAACACCTTTTATTTCTATCCTTAACACTTTGATAAAACTAGAAGCGGTAGAAATCAACAATTTTCGGTTTACTTTTCATTACTGTGGAGCAAAAGTTGTAATAGATAGCGAGAAGCTGTTTTCGACAATCGACGGAGCATCCCAAGAATACATTTTGTCTTTTCATAACACTCTAATAAAATCAGAAATGACAGGGTGTCTACTAAAATTCCAATATGAAATTTCATAACCTTTTCTTTAACAAACCATTAAATTTAGTAACATTCTCAAAAGCGAATTTTAGTGCGACTTGGGCCAATTTTCACGCACGTGATAGAAGCGTGCTTTACTTGTGATTTGGTAGCGTCTAAAACTATATGCGTTTTTGGTGGTGAATTTTGACACTTTATAGAACAACATTTACAAGTAGGCTATGTACTTATATTTGTACAGATAAAATAAATCGTGAACCAAAAGCAAAATTTCTTGACTTTCATGACCATTTTCTGATTTCGTGACTTTCTTTAATCCTTTTCGTGACCGATAGACACCCTGGTAATCCAGTATGACTTTTTTTTTTAGTGCTAGCCGAAGGCTAGCTCCCTTGCGAGGGTTACGCCCTCTATCCGGCGTGAGGAGTGCAGAGACTGGGGAAGGAAGGATATTGGAGGTGGTCTATGGGAAGTAAGAGTAAGCGGAAAGAATCATTTATTTTATTTAGATCATAATTTCAGTTTATTGCTTTTATTGCATTTTATTCAATTTCATTGGACATTATGAACTTTGTTCATAATCATGAGGACTGGGAAAAAAAATGACAATGAAGTGCATATGACAGGACAACACAAGGATATGTTAGTGAGACGAATGCAGATTATCTTCTTGTCCAGGGGCTGCTCTGGACAGTAATGTAGACAAGTGGAGCCCTGTTAGCACAATAGGTTACGGTGCAGCATATGTAGGTGATATATGAAATGGAAGGTGATCAGAAGAATAAGCTGAAGCGACAAAATGATCTGGATGGTCTGGTGGAATGGTTTTGAGATATAAAGAGAAGAGTAGGGATAGAGGGGAAGTAGAAAATTGATATCCTAAATCATAGTGGCGGTCGGTATCCATAGTATCTAGAAGTAATGGATGACGTTGCTGAAACCGGTTTGTGATGAACTTTAGTCGCAACTGTTCAAGATGACGGAGAATGGTAGGAAAAGAGATACGGTCGTAAAGCTCCTGTGTCGGACTGGGAAGCTTGATCCTATAAGCCAGACGAAATGCGTGCCTTTCAAGAACTTGTAATTTCTGATAGAAAAAAGGTAGTGCAGCAACCCAAGCGGGATGACCATAAGTTAGAACTGGACGTAAGAATACCTTATACGTATTAAGGATTGTAGTGGGTTGCAATCCCCATGTGGTACCAACTAGACGTTTTAGTAAATTGAGCCGAGCATACGCTTTACGAATGATTGCTTGAAGATGGGGCCGCCAAGTTAAGTGATGATCGATTATGATACCAAGATAGGTAACCTGTTTAGTAGGTGATATTCGTGTGCCATGAACCTCTAGATTAAGTAGATTGGGGTTTTTCTGAACTCGAGAACGTTTTCGAGGTGGTATGAAGACGATAGCTTGAGTCTTAGTCGAGTTTATATGAAGGCGCCACTTAGTACACCATCGGAGAAAAGAGTCTATTGCTAGGCGGAGTGCAGAATTGATTTGTTGAATAGTTCTGGCTGTGCAAAGAAAGGCAGTGTCATCTGCATATTGAAAAGTATGAACATTGGGAGGAAGGGTTGGCATATCGGCTACAAACAGAAGGTATAGAAGAGGCGAGAGAGCGGAGCCTTGAGGTACACCAGAATGGATAAAGATCGGACGTGATGAAGAACTATTGATGGTAACATAAGATAGGCGGTTAGAAAGAAAATGGAAAATGAAACGGAGGTAGCAGAGTGGAAGCCTAAAACGGTGAAGTTTGAACATGAGGGCTAAATGCCACACTTTATCAAAAGCCTTCTCTAGGTCAAAAAGAATGAGGCATGAAGGCCGAGCAGTGTTATAATGATTTGTGATTAGGTTGAGAAGTCTGAGCAATTGATCATTGATGCTGATATTAGGTCGGAAACCAGCTTGGTGTACAGGCAAGAGATTATATTGAGAAAGATGGTGATGTAGTCTGATGACAATGATGCGCTCAAGAATTTTGCTAAAAACGGAGGTTAATTGTATTGGACGGTAAGAAGCAACAGAATCTGGAGGTTTGTTGGGCTTAAGAAACATGAGAGTGGAAGAAGTCTTCCAGTCACAGGGGATGTAGCCGGTCCGGAGAATAAAAGAATATATATATGAGAGAAGCAGAAGAAGACAATAAGGAGCCTCTTTGATATGACGATAAGTTATGTGGTCGATACCAGGAGCTGTGTTGCGCTTGCGGTTTACGACGGTGGCGATATCAGATGTAGAAATTGGAGCTGTGAGAGGATTGTCGTCTGGAAGAATGTGTGCTGCGCTGGGTTGTAGATATGAAGATGATAAGTTCAAGCGATCAGTAGGATGTCTTTGAACAAAATCAGATGGGAATGGGGTGAAGGTAGTCTGCAGGTGGTCTGCAAAGGCGTTCGCTTTCTCTTCGTCTGTGTGTAATGGTTGGTTATTTACTAACAGCGGATATGGTGTGCGAGTAAGCTTCCCAGTCAACATATGAAATCGCTTCCAATACTTAGTAGGGTGTGAAGTTTCAGCTAAGTTGTTACACGTCTTCACCCAGTTGCGAAGCTTATGTGCCTTGACGTAGTTACGTACAGTGCGCTGAAGTTGGCGATGATGACGAAGAGCTTCTAGGTTACCAGTGCGCTGATATTCGCGAAAGAATTCGCGAGAACGATGTATGAGAGGTAGGTAGTTTGGCGGTAAACGTGGTTGGTACCTGGATATTTCAGTTGTGGGTATATGAAGGTCAGAAGCGTGATGAATGGAATGAGTGATTTCAGAGACCCGTGCGTAGAGATCATCTTCGGTAGTAGGAGGCTCGATGGTAACCAAATCTTCAGCAATAGTAGTGCGATAGTCATCCCACTTGGCTTGATCAAATCGTGGAACACGACGAGGTTCAGGGAGCAAACGAAGAGTAGGAGCCTGCGGTTGATCGATATGAAGTTTGATAGGAAGGTGATCACTACCTATGGAATCGAGCACTTCAAGTGTGCAACGCTGGAAGAGATTGCCAGAAGAAATACAGTAACTACGTCAGGTGTGGTATTCGTGATGGGTCTGGTTGCTTTAGGTATATCAAAAACATGGCCGGTGGTATGAGTAGTAATGAAGTCAAGGAAGCTTTGTTTCTGATTAGCTGGACGGCTGTGAATATTGATGTCGGCCATTATGATATAATATTTAAAGTTATTGGAGATGTAAAGAAAGAATGAGCGTGGGATGGGATGTCCAGGGCGTACATATATGGTAGCTATGGTAACGTAAAGGGAGTGGAAGTACAACGTAGTAATGAGATACTCTGGAACATTAATCAATGCAGGATGATATTGGCGGTGACTAATCGAAGGATGGAAGCCAATGGCCACTCCTCCGTTTGCTCGGCGTGCTGCAATGGTAGAATCTGAACGGAGTAGGGTATAGCGAGGTATCCTGAACGTCATAGATGGAGTAAGGAGAGTTTCGTTCAGAAGGAAAGCCTGAATAGTTTCTTCTAGAAGTAGCTGTTCGAAGAGAGTGTACTGGGAAGTAAGTGACCGAATATTAAGAAACAGTAATGAAATACCCATGATTAAGGTGCAGGAGTAGTGTTGGAAGTGTCGGAGGAGACATGTAATTCGTCAAGAGGGGTGGCATGAAAATAGACATGAGGTCCAGAGTAAGTAGCTTGGAAAGAATATTTAAAGATGATGCGGGCTGCGTGATTGACCACCTGGAGAATATGTTGACGTAGAAAAGGATGAATATTTTGCAATGCGATGGTAAAGAACGAAAGGAGTTGATGGATGGAAATTGCTTCGCCAAGAGGTTGGGGTGGTACATTGTGTTGAATGTCAGGCAGGACGAGTCGCAGCGGAACAGTGAGCTCCGGATTTAAAGGTTCGGCCGTTGGCCGTGCTTTGCAGCGATAGCTATATGTGGGGTGTTGTTCCGGGCACGTAGAGCATTGAGGTGGCTTCGTTAGGTTATTGCAAGCTTTCGTTTCGTGGTTTCCACTGCAGTACCCACACTTGCTTGGCTGCGTGCATTTCGATGTTGGATGTGAATTGTATGCTTGGCAGCGCTCACATCTTAATGGTAAAGGTGGCGGCGATTTCGATGGCTCTACGCGATGTTTCTTTTTATAGATGAGGGCGCCATGAGTAAGAAGATCATCCATAGTGGTTTGAGAATTGGTTAATATTCGTACCATATAGGTAGCTCCTTGATCGTTTTTAATACGAAGGCATTTTACAATGGAGTGTCCCTCAAGAGTAAGTTCTTCCATGACCTCGTCGTCGGTTAGAGAAGAGTCAACCCCTCTAATGACAACCGAAAGAGCCGGTGTTTTACGTGGTGGCGGTGCTTGACGAAATGTCTTAGGTTCGAGGCGCTTCATATTGGCGTGCTTACCAAAAATTTCAAAGCTGCACTTATTTCGCACAGTAGTTAAGAAAGTAGAATCGTAAGATTTGAAAATGATTCCGTTTCGAGTCCGAACTATCTGTGCTACAGAAGCGCGTGGCAGATATTTTACAAGTTGTTGGAAGGCTAGCTTTGTATTGTCAAACTTGGTGTCAAAATTGGTGAGCAGAAATGAATACAGACACGGTTTGGAGGTATCCTGAATAGATGGGAATTCTTTGTCGTCGTCTAGATTCATTGAACTGACAGATTGTTCAGAATCACTTACAGTATGATGGCGTTTAGTCGGTGGTTGATGAGAAGTGCTGTTGGCTTTATCCGGTGTACGAGAGCGGGATCTACCAGTATTCTTGCCTTGAGATGTAGTTTGCTGTCTGCGGTCGGCCTTCTTACCCACCGAGGTAGGTTCGATAGACGGACCCGGAGGTAACGGCGGTAGTCCCGGATGGCCACCTGATGCCATCCCTTGAGATGTTAGACGACTCTGACAATGAAGATGACAGGAAATGCAATGAGATGACGTACTAGGGGAAGCCCACTGTGGCTCTCACTTGAGGCAGCAATACGTCCTCGCGGAGATGTCGGTCAGTGCGAACACTGGCCCTCCACAAAATAGATGATGAAGAGAATGGATGATGATGGCCACGGGCTCCCACTTGAGTCAACAATACGGACTTCAAGGGGATGTCGATTGTCTGTAGCAGAGCAATCCTCCCTGAGTGAACAAAAATAATATTAGTAGCTCTCAGAGCGTTAGTAATTCTTCTCAGACCTATGAATCGAAGATCGATTCTGACTTCTGAGTTGAGATGTGTATGACTTCCAGGTTCAATGTAATATACATAGAACATGACCTATAAGAGACAGCGAGAAGAGTTTTTTTTTTAATGAGTTAGCGTTCTTAAAATAGGTAGCGTTCTTAAAATACCATCTCTTCTTTTACCCTGTAATTAAACATAATTATTAGAAATCAACCACTTCCGGTTTTAACGTTCATCGTTGTACAGTCTTGTTCAAGAAATCTTGACCACTCACCCTGCTATGAAAGATGATATTCTTGCAACCGCAAAAGGTAATTACAATGCTGTGGCTCTAAATAAACTTCTTAATCGACCAAACAAAATTCACATTTATTTGATTTAATTCTAACTATAGGTAAGACCACAGGCCTTTTCAAAGAGAGATGAATGGCAAAGTTTTCTTGAACAAGACTATATGACAAACGGCAATAGATAGGCACGGTTTTTGTATTCGATTAAGCGCCCGTAGAATATATTCCATCTCCACTATAATCACTAGTAAATAACACTAAGTGGTAGATATCTACTACAACTTCTGGTTTCAATTTTAATTGAAAAATATTGGGTGGTCCTGTTTACTGTCTTTAAGTGATTTTGTTTTAAATGAGAAGTCCTAAAGCCAAATTTCATGTTTGTAACTTTCAGAGATTCTGAGATACCGATATGCTATTATATGAGTAATAATTCCTATTCTCACCTTTTCCTTCTCCTTTATTACTAAGATATAAAAGAAATGGTGAAACATGTGTTAAATTATTTTAAATTGGAAATCCAAATACCAAATTTTAAGTTCACAGTCCTATACGTTTCGGAGATGAGGGTATCTTATGAAAATAACTCTCACCACAATTCCTCCTCTTTTCGTGAATTTTCAAAAATTTTTCTTACTGGCACCCCACGTCACAAATCCTATGTAGGTGTAAATTCAAAGTTTCTAGGTAGTCCTTAGAGCAGTGGCTCCTAATCTATGGGTGCGAGTCTCTGACAGAACTGAATTTAAAATTACAAATATTACGAATGTTGTAACAAACATTAAATGAAATATTTAAACACGAAATAACTATTCTGTAAGAACTGTGGTTTCATTGACAAAACTGGTAAAATATAATATTCCACTGCACTACAATGCTATGCAGGAATCTTGCTGGAAATAAATATAAATTTGTGAGAATATAGCTATTATTATTTACTATTATTATATGCAAACCCGTTCTTCGTACGGGTAGAATAGGTTTATGGGAAATATTTGAAAGTTATATTTGATCACTCTTTCCCCATTACGTAACTTGTTTGAACAAAAGTGAAATAAAACCCCTAGCTCGACCATGTTCAAAAATGTGTTTTATACGATGCAGTATTTATTCTTTGCAAGAAATCTAAATTCTCTTTTGCTTTTACGATTCTTTTATTTCGAAGTGAGTTGATAAAATAGAAATGTCCTACATGCTAAATATGTTTAAAAATTCATTTCAGACGTTTCAAACACTTTGACACACTGTAACCTCTTTTGGAAGCAGAATTTTCGAAAACGCTGGGGCAAGTCCACATGATGACCTCGTTAAGTAAAAAGTTATATACCTAGTTTCATCTCCTTGGCTTGGAAGATATTTAATTTTCGCCGTATATATTAACTCCTCAACCCTCTTAGGATACGAATTTTAATGAAACTGACATGGTTAAGAAATGGCTTCAGCCAAGTGCTAACTATGTTCTAAAATTCTCAATCATTTTTCGTGAGATGAGACGGAAGTGGAATTTCCTAGAACGCTGGGTTGCGTGTCTACTTGGTTTTTATATTAAATTTCATCTTCATACATGAGAGATTTGAAAGATACTGTATTTTTAGCAAATATTTTAGACCTTGACCCCTCCCATTAGGATACGCATTTCAGTGAAAACGATATGATGAAACCATACTCTAGAGTAGTTCTAAATATGTTCAGTAATTCTCCTCGAAGATTCTATGATGATGAGACAGCAAACGCCGATTTGAATGTCGAGAAATAAGTAAATTAATTCCTCCCTCCTTCTGCTTAAAAGGAGAATTTTGAAAACTCTGAAATACGTATTCCATTCTTTTTAGTTCAGAGTTGGTTTACGAAATTTCACATTACGAATTTAAACGAATTTCACATTTCATGATATTTTCTGAATAAATAGTGGTAAATGTTATTATTATAGAAATCGTCTCTTTTCTCCATCTTTAAGAGGGGAATTTCCGGAAACATACGTTCAATTATTTATAGTTAAGAAATCAAAGCCAAATTTCACACCTCAAACGTAAGCAAATGCAGAAATTTTAATAGGTAGACACTATCCTCCATTCTCATCTTAGGACAGAATTTTAGGAAAACCTAAATATGTATTGGTTCGTTTCTAATTGAGTTTAATTTTGAAATTTCACGTCTCCAATATAAAGAATTCTTACATTTATCAAGAGGGTATTATGATGGCAGTAGAAAATAAGAATGGGAAGGTAGTCAGCGAGAGAAATGAGGTCATAGGAAGGTGGAAAGAATAAGTTGAAGACTTATATGAGAGTAGGAATAGACCGTGTAGCCTAAATGCTGAAGTAGAAAATGAAGTAGGCGAGGATGATAAAGGATTTAGTATTCTTAGGGATGAGTTTGAAAAGGCTATATCCGAGATTAGAAATGGAAAGGCAACTGGAATAGATAACATACCAATCGAATTCATTAAAAATATAGAAGACAAGGGAAAGAAAGAATTGTTCGGATTATGCAATGAAATATATGAAACAGGAGAATGGCCAAAAGACTTTCTGAAAACGATCATGATACCGATGGCTAAGAAATCGAACCCAAAGAGATGTGAGGATTATAGAACTATTAGTCTCATATCTCATGCAGCTAAAATTCTGCTCCGAATACTGAACAGAAGGTTATATGAAAGAACGAATAAAGAAGTTGAGGAGGAGCAGTTCGGGTTCAGAAGAGGCAGGGCACAAGAGATGCAATTGGATTATTAAGGTCGATCGGTGAAAGATTTATAGAAAAAGGGAAAGAGGTGTATGTTATATTTATTGATCTAGAAAAGGCTTTTGACCGCGTGAATTGGGAATTGTTGTTGGGAGTTCTAACGAAGATAGGGTTGGAATGGAAAGATAGAAGACTAACAAGAAACTTATACATGAACCAACAAGTAAGTGTTAGGATAGGGGAAGAACTGACGGAAGAGAGTGCAATTGGAAGGGGAGTTTGACAAAGATGCTGCCTCTCGCCAACACTATTTAATGTCTATCTAGAAGAGATAGTGAAAAAGAGTTTACATGATGATGATGGCATTTCGGTAGGAGGTAGAATGATTAAATGCATAAGATTTGCAGACGATATGGCGCTTGTTGTAGAATCTGAAAAGAAAACCAATAAAATGTTAGAAAAAATGAGAAAGGGATTTGAAGAATATGGGATGAAAATAAATGCTAGAAAGACAAAAGCCATGGTGATTGGAACGAAGGGGTCTGTGTCAAATATAAAAGTAGGAGGGGAGAAAATAGAGCAAGTGAATAGTTTTCGATACCTGGGTAGTATTCTTAGTAATGACATGAAGTGCGAACGTGAAATAAAAGCAAGGATAGGAATGGCGAAAGAAGCCTTTAGGAAGAAGAAAAGTCTGTTTTGTGGGAACTTGAATAAAGAGTTGAGAAAAAGACTCATAAAATGCTTCGTGTGGAGTGTTCTACTGTTTGGGGCGGAAACGTGGACATTACGTAAACGTGACGAAAATCGACTGGAAGCCGTCGAAATGTGGGTGTGGAGAAGAATGGAAAGAATTAGTTGGGTAGAGCGGAAAACGAATGAGAGAGTGTTAGAAATGGTGGGTGAGAAAAGAACACTTTTAGATATTATTACGAAGAGGAAGAGAAACTGGTTGGGACATTGCCTAAGAAGAGATTGTATCATAAGGGACGTTCTAGAGGGTATTGTGGCGGGAAAGAGAGGGAGGGGGCGAAGGAGACTACAATTAATGGATTATATAAAAACAGAAGGATCATACGCGAAGACGAAGAGGTTAGCGGAGGATCGTGGAGCATGGAAGCTTCTCAGCTGCGGCAAGTGACCTGCCAATAAAGGCAGAATACCTATGATGATGACATTTATCATTTTCTAAAAATAAATGAAATAAAATACAGTTGAAAAATTAATGTTATACGAATTACTCCTTTCTTGTTTAGGTGCGGAATTTTCAGAAACTGTAAGAAACATGTTCAGTTATTTTTAATGGTTAGTTTATATGCCTAGTTTCATCTTCCTTACCTCAGGGATTAGCAAGATACACTATCTATTTACGCCTCTAAGGATACATATTTCCAAAAATCCTTCTTTATCCCTTGCTTTCGTCAAAAAGAGTATTCTTGCTAATTATAGCATTATGGCTTGGTCGATAATGAGTAACTCACTTATGCTGTCTTATATACAGTATAGGTTATTATTATTGTTATTATTTTTGTTGCTATTACTGATGATTTGAGAATACAATGCTGCAAATAAAATTGCAGAAACGGTCAAAGACATCGCGAATGATGTAGGCGTGAAGTGTGTAGGGTTTAAGAATGTGGGCGCTTGTTAAAAATGTTGGAACAATTGCCCTAGAAGATCCCAAAACTTTAATTTAGAAAACACATCGTCTTGTATCATTTCCTACTTTATAACACTACAACGAATACTCTATAAGAACATTGTACTTCTGTTAAATTACCTCGCTGAACAGTACTGAAATGATCACCGAAGGCTAACATGAAATGGAGGATTCACACAACTAGATCCGCTTTTTCTTGGGTAAACTAAACATTAAGTATAATACCGAAGTAGCATTATAGATAAAGTGAGACTGTAGAAAAAATGAACCTTTCCTCTAACAGTTAAAAGAATAACAGAACATAGACGCGATAATAATAATAATAATAATAATAATAATAATAATAATAATAATAATAATAATAATAATAATTCAATTTCTTAAAAATAGTATTCAAAAATAGATAGAGGAAACTGCAGTCTGGTAATAATTATAAGGAACAAGATTAAAACGTATTAGCTTTTCTCAACCCACTGAGGAAGAGAAAAGTTGAAAGTAAGAGATGAAAGGTAAGAAAGGAATAACAATAAGAAGAATGCAGTTGGTCGATGATTTGAAAAATGGTATCAAATATTGGGAATAAAAAGAGGAAGCTGAAGACCGAGAAAGATGAAAGGAGAATTTCCAGACCAGAACCTAAGAAAACACACAGTCACACTTACATCTCCCATTAGTCCCAGTACCTGCCAGCAGGTAGAATACTCAATAATAATAATAATAATAATAATAATAATAATAATAATAATAATGATAATAATAATAATAATAATAATAATAATAATAATAATAATAATAGACCACGATAGCTGCTGCGACTAAGTTAGTGCGCACGATAGCTCTTGAAAAAAGCAAATTTTTATTTTATTTATTTATTTATTTATTTATTTATTTTTTTGCAAACTATGGGTAGAGTAATTATTTCGGAGGAGCTAGTTAATTGAAGTGATCCATAAACCGAAAGTGGTAGAAATCAACCTTTTCCAAGTTTTAACGTTGACCACTATAAAACAAAAACGGTTTTCGGCAATCGATTAAGCGTTTCAAGAATATTTTTCATCTCCTTTCGTTACCAACCGAAAGTGGTAGAAATAAAGCATTTCCGGTTTTACGTTCAATACTATAAAGCAAAATCGATAAATAGTTACGAGCGGCTTTCTGTAATGGCAAATCCTTCAGATTGGATCTGACAAGAGTTTACCGAGAAATAAATTACCACGCGCAAATCAAGCCCAAAACTTGGCCAAACTCGACCAGCAAATGTAGAGATCTTAATTAGGTTGAGGGCTGCCCACCACCGAATTTTGTTCCGATTCGGCCAATAGTTATCAAGAAAATGCTGTTGGCTAATTAAGTAGTTATCGAGAAATAAGGTATGAAATGCAACCCGCGTCCACCGTTCTTGGCCGTGTTTGACCACAGAATATGCCAGTACTTATTCCTTAGGGAATGGGCTAGTAGCTCACAAATTTAGTGAACATCCGGCTAGTATTAAATTTAAAAATAAACTCTAGTAAAAACCGTAAAGAGGATTTTATGTAATATGTTCTCAATTAATATGGATACCGGAATTTGTATCGTATTTCTTTCAGTTCTGGTATTAATACAGAGATTACTGTAGAGATGGAATACACTCTTGCGGTACTTAATGAATTACATAAAATCCCTTCTAGCTCTCCAATCTATAGCCGGAAGTGATTGATATATGCCACTTCTGCTTTTAGTATAAAGGTTAGAGTCGAGATAGAACATATTCTTGGGACACTAAATGATTATAGAAAACCGCTTCTCTTATCTGTTATCTTTTCTAATCTATTGCAATCAACACTAAAACCGGAAGTAGTTGGATTTTGCTACTTCCGGTTTGGAGTTTAAGAGAGATAATAACTTACCTGTTCCACAACGTTAAATTGATTCCATAAAACTGCTTCTCCCTATATCTTATAGTTTATGCTCTATGTAAATTAAATTGAAACCGGAAGTTATAGGTGATTTCTACACTTCCTTTTTACTAGGGTGTTAAGTACAAAGTTGAAAGTTACTCCTGGAACGCTTTATAGATTGCCGAAAACTGCTTGTTACTATATATTATCGTTTTCGCTCTATAGTGATCAACGTTGAAACAGGAAATGGCTCAATTCTGTTACTTTCAGAATTTACTAACTTGTTAAATGTGAAGAAGGTTATCCTTGAAAAGTTTAATTGATTGCCAGAAACATCTTCTCGTTATCTATTATCGTTTTTGCTCTATAGTAATGAGTGTTAAAACCGGAAATAGCTCATTTCTACCATTTCCAGTTCTACTAGAATGTTAAGAATAAGAAAGAGATTCCCTTGAAACGTATAATCGATTGCCCAGAACCGCTTTTCGCTATCCATTATCGTTTTTGTTTTTTATTGATCAACGTTAAAACCTGAAATAAACCATTTCTACCATTTTGTTTGTCGAATCACCTCTATTAATGAACTCTTTCGAGAAAATCACACTATCTACTTATTGAAATTAATAATAATAATAATAATAATAATAATAATAATAATAATAATAATAATAATAATAATAATAATAATAATAATAATAATAATAATAGAAAATTCGCATCCTTTCAAATGTTATCTTTCGAAGTAACGGACGTATGTACTGTGTGTACGTACGTACTAACATTACGATATTACAAGTTCCACTACGTGATCCTAATAATAATAAAATCTTAAAGAGGATCATGTTATATTTTGTGTAGTGGTTTGGGAACCAGAAGCTCTAGTATATTTAGTTCACTTCCGATTTGAGTAAAGGGATCACTGCCGGGATGGAATATACTCTTGGAGCACTTAATGAATAACCAAAAAAAGCCTTCTCGCTATCCATTCTATAACGCTTAATGTTATAACCGGAAGCGATTGATTTCTACCACTTCAAGTTTTAGTAGAAAGATTAGAGTCGAGATAGAACATATTCTTAGGACACTTAATTGATTACAGAAAACAGCTTATCGCTAGTTAGTTTCTAATCTATAGCAATCAACACTAAAACCGGAAGTAGTTGGGTTTTGCTACTTCCGGTTCGATTAGAAGTTTAATAGAGATTATACCTGTTCCTACAACGCTAAATTAGTTCCCAGAAACAGTTTCTATAACTTATAATTTTTGCACTATATAGATTAAATTGAAACCGGAAGTTATAGGTAATTTCTGCCACATCTTTTTCACTAAGGTGTTAATTATGAAGAAGAAGGTTATTCTTGAAACTATTTATCGATTGCCGAAAACTGCCTCTTACTATCTATTACCCTTTTCTCTCTATAGTGATCAACGTTAAAACCGGAAATGGTTCATTTGTACCAGTTCATGTTTTACTAGAGTGCTAAGGGTGAAGTAGATTAATCTTGAAACGCTTTTTCGATTGTAAATTCTCGATGGCTCATTCGTACCTCTTCCGGTTTTATTAGACTATTACGAATGAAGATGAGAGTTGGCCATGAAACGTGTGATCGATTGCCAAGAACCGCTTTTCCCTATCTATTACCGTTTTTGTTATATAATGATCAACATTAAAACCGGAAATGACATATTTCTACCACTTCCGGTTGGTGAATCTTCTCTATTAAAGAACTCCCTCAAGATAATCATTGTATCTTTCTATTGCAAAAACAATTTTAAAATTCGCATCCGTCCAAATGTCATCGTACGGAGTAACGGACGGACGTATGTACAAACATTATGATGTTACAAGTTTCACTACGTAATCCTAATAGTAAAAACAGTAAAGATTTACGTAATATTTTCTCAATTGATTTGGAAATCAGAAGTTGTAGTATATTTTTTTTTCACTTCCTAGTTGAGTAGAGTGATTACTGTCAAGATGGAATACACTCTTGGGCACTTAATAAATTTTCCATTCTATTCCCTTTTCGCTATATATTCTATAACAATCAATGCTTAGACTGGAAGTGATTGGTTTCTGTCACTTCCGGTTTGAGTAGAAAAATTAAAGTCGAATTAGAAAATTCTTGGAACACTTAATATATTGATTACTGAAAACCGCTTCTCGCTCTTTATTACGGTTTCTAATCTATTGTGATCAACACTAAAACCGGAAGTAGTTGGGTTTTGCCACTCCCGGTTTATTTAGAAGTTTAAGAGAGGAAACGATACTTATTCCCACAACGCTAAACTGATTTCCCAAAACAGCTTCTCCCTATCTCCCTATGTAGATTAATTTGAAGTCGGAAATTATAGTTAATTTCTACTGCTTCCGCTTTTACTAGGATGTTAATGATGAAGATGAAAGTTATCCTTGACACGCTTTATCGATTGCCGAAAATCGCTTCTTGCTATCTTTTACCGTTTTTGCTCTATAGTGATCAACAATAAAACCGGAATTGACTCATTTATACCACTTCCGGTTTTACTATAGTGTTGAGAATGAATATGGAAGTTGTCCTTGAAACGTTTAATCCATTGCCGAAAACCGTTTGTCGCTATCTATTACAGTATGTGCTCTACAGTGATCAACGTTGAAACCGGAAATGGCTCATTTGCACCACTTTCTGTTGACTAAATAATCTTCGTTAACAAACTTCCTCGAGATAATTACTCTATTTATCTATTTAAAAAAACAGAATTAAAAAATTCGCATTCGTTCAAAAGTTATCGTGCGGAATGTTGCGGTAAGTTCCACTAAGTGATCGTAATAAATAATTCATATCCCCGACCCCACCACACACACACACTAACTTATGTACACACGAAAGTATATCTGGTAGTTCCCATATGCCTATGCCGGTAGCTGGAAACAGAAAGAGAGAGAGAATTTTATTGCACCTTTACACAGAACGCGCAATTACTCAGAACATCAATTAAAAAAAGAAAAAAAGAATAGTTGTTAATGAAACTTTCAAAGATTGGTACCACTGCTGCAACCTACACATGCAATTCTTCCATAATGATTGATTCGTAAGATGATGTATATGGGTTTCTTAATGACAGTGTAATAAAATGCCTTCAAATTGACCACAAAATAAAAAGTTAAATTTCTCTCTCAAATTTTATAAAATCGAAGTTGATGGTCATTATGGGAACAGTCTACAATAACAATATATGCAAACAAATATTAATATACTCCAAGCTTTCCACTGGATGCCAGAAAGCTTCGTATCATATTTGATGTCACAAGCATAAGCAGATGTAAATATATATATATATATATATATATATATATATATATATATATATATATATATATATATATATATAATTTTGATGTCAGCCCCTTTCATTTCTTCTAGGAGAGCAAACGGATACTGCCACCGTTAGCACTAAATTTGGTCTTAAATGACATTAAAATTTCTACCAATTAATTTAGCGACCAGTGTTGCATTTAAAAGCTCGGCGCCTCTACGCACTTTTGTTCTCGGCGCCCCAATAACTACATATTTCTCCGCCCCTCCATCCCTAACTTAAAAATAAAACTTAATTCGAATATGCTTAATTAGTGAATTTATTACATTTAAATACCACTCACTACATGCTACAGCTAGAACTACGTAAAAAAAAATAACAAATGTGAAACGTGTTCTGAATTATTTTTAGATTTCTTACGCTATTATTATACATAGTAGAACAGTAAAAGAGGATTGTTCATGAAATAGTATATTTGCTCTTGATTTTTAACTTTTTCATACGGAAAAAATTAAAATATTATTCAAGTTTTAAACTTTGCACTCTGCAAATATATTGCCCTCTAGGCAATGGGACTAATGTGAAATGTGGACTAATGTGGACTAATGGGAAATGCGGCACTGTTAGCGGCGCTGAAAATTTACGATTCGATTCTAATATCGGTTGATTTCGATATTTTTATTTCGCTACGTAACCACCCTGGGTGCTAATGGGAACTTAATTGGACTTGAATTGAAAGTAGAACTATTCACCTAAGCGACCACGAAGCTATGGATTCGATACTAATATCGACCAGTTTCTAGCATTTTTGATATGTATCCCGACAGTACTCTTTTCCAGACTGTAAGAAATATAGTTATAATTGCGCTAGATATATCAGAATTATGTTGAAACACACACATCCATCCACTTTTATATTCTGTATAAATAGAGAGTGAGCGAGCGAGCGAGAGAGAGCGACTAAAGGCATTACCACTTCCACATTGCAAAAGCATACAGTATATAACATTCTTATACGTACACATTGTTTTTTCAAACAAAATATTTAATTTCTCCGTTGAACTACAATATTGTGCTAGCTAATTGTCACATTTGGATAAATTAGGGCTTCACAAACTGAAAATCATAGAAAAATTAATTCGTTACAAATTAAATATTAATTAATAAAAACAAACAATGAGAGAAGCCCTGTTTTCGTACAACTTTTCTATTCGTACACGGGCTATTATACCACAAAGGAATAAAAGAAGAAAACACAAACTTGGTAAGTCTAATATTTTGTGGCATATCCCTTTGCCTCAATTACTGCTAGACACCGTCTCTTCATGGAATTTACAAGATTTTTGCACTTTTCGGGGCTTATTTTATTCCACTCAGCTTCCACAACACGTTTAAGTTCCTCTTTTGATTTCACACTATGTTTACGAACCTGCCTTTTCAAATTTGCCCACAAATGTTCAATAGGATTTAAATCGGGGCTTTGGGGCGGAGTTTGCAGCAATTTTGGTACGTTCCAAATCAACCAAGACGTGCAAAGTCTAGCCTTATGTTTACTGTCATTGTCCTGTTGAAATCTGTAGACAGGGGGCATACCCATTTTTTGCGCACTCTGCTTGACATTGTTCTTTAATATGTCACAATATACATTAGCATCCATAATGCCATCAATAAACTGGATGGTGCCAACTCCCTTCGATGACATACAGGCCCAAACCATTAGTGACCCACCACCATGTTTAACTGTGGGGAGTGTGTTCATATTATTATTCTCTGTATTTGTTTGTCTCCATACCCTACGTACCCCATCTGACCCAAAAAGGTTTATTTTCATCTCATCGGACCATATAACACTATCCCAAAATTCTTGATCATTATCACGATGTTCTTTTGCAAATGCAAGGCTCTTCTTGCGATTCTCCTTACTTACATACGGCCTCTTTCGCGCTATTCGACCATGATAGCCATGTTTCCACAGCACAAGCCAGACAGTTTGGTCACACATCTGCTTCCCGGACACATTTTCCACTAATGGACGTAGTTCGGGGACACTTAATTTGGGATTTTCTCGAACACTTTGAAGAACGAAAAGTTCTTCACGTGCTTTTAATTTACGTTCCTTTGGTTTCCTCGGTAAATTCCTCGTTGAATCGTGCTCTCTGAATTTTTGTACTATGTACTGCACAGTGGAGTGTGATCTATGAACGGTACGTGCTATTTGACGTAAAGAATTTCCTCTCAGTGCTGAGTTTATAATTACCTCTTTTAGGTCGGAACTCAGCTCCTTCTGCTTACCCATTTTGATCCGTGGTGTTCGAAGTAAAGCACGCGCTGCACCTACAACTACACAAGAGTCACCTACACCACCCACACTGCTTCAATACAAAACGAAGAATACTAGTGAATGATAATATTATTTACGATTAACAAGACACGTCATATTAATGTACGAATAGAAATGTTGCATGAAAATGTGGTGTTTTTCTTTAATTATTACTATTGGATAGTTTTTAAAACTACTTTGGATTTTTTTAAAATTGAAATGTGTGAGCAAAACCTCCTTTACTCATATACACATAGTAGATATAAAAATTATAAACATAAAGTACATATATGTTACATTTTTTCTCGAAAATTCAGGTGTACGAATAAGAATGTTATAAACTGTATATCAGGAATTGAATTGAAAATCTATGTAAAGACTTTCTGCTGTGGCGTGCTTCATAAGGACAATTCCAGTCTGCTCACGTGACCTTTGGGGTTCATGAATTTCTTGCGAGCGTTGCGACTTTGGATTCTCTGTTTAAACCTTCGGTTTATGCATCGAATAAGTTTTCAAGAACATAAATGACATAATGTATTATGAATGTTGAGAATTACCCTCTATATGACAAATAGCTGCAAATAAATACACTACATGATTTATTTATTGCTAGTGAACGAGTTTTTTAACTTGTATTTAACATTCTCATATATATAATACAGACCTACTGTGGACACCTACCTATTTCAGATGTTATATTTTAAACATAATAATTACTACATTCTGCAATGATTATGTTATATATATACAACTGATGTATTTAATGTCATTATTTTATATAATTTTTCATGCATTGCGGAAAATATAATTTTAAAAGAGCATTGACCCAGAAAGGATTCGAACTCACAACCTTATGATTTGAAATCCAACAGCTTACCAGTTTTTTTTTTTTTTTTTTAAGAAAATTTATTGTAACTCAAGAATCAATTACATTGAAGTGGTTAGGCTTTTGGCACAAAGAAAGGAAGTTACTAGAACAATGAGTTGGCTATAAAATTTGCAAATAGCTTATTACGTACATCCTTTGCTAATTTGGAGTATTCTTTTTGTAAATACTGTACATAGAAGGCTCCCCCTGCTTCTAAGTTGGAATTAAAAATATATTTGACGGTCGTTCCTATATACCAATTGACACTATGTTGTTTACTAACGGGATAAAAACGATAATCAGGTCTTAAAACGATGCTAATATTTATATTGCGTTCCGAACTACGAGTAAGAATGGCTAAAAAGTGACGTAACTGAGACCAGATTTTTGTGGATTCCAGACATGTCGTGATTCTATGAATCAACGTATCTATATTGTTACATCTATTGCAAAGAGCATCAGGACTAAAACCATATTTGTTTCTCTTTTCTTTAGTATCAATAACATTATGGACAATCATAAACCAGATAGATTTGCTGGCAACACACAAGGTCAAGTCATTGATATTGGCCCAAATAGTGGACCAATTACACAAGTACTCATCTAACACAATTTTAGGTGGGACATATAATCTAGTCATTTTAAAAACATACAGCTGTTTACTACTTAAAGTTTTAAAATCAAAAAGCTGCGACAGATATATATAATCACACAAAACAGTTTCCAAGTACTTACAGCTTTGAGGGAAATCAGCCATACACAGGGGTAGACTCCTCTCTGTTCGTGCTAATACGTAAGTGAGCAGTTGTTGTGTTACACTATTCGCTTCGTCTGTGTACAAGGTCATTGAGCGAGTAACATACAAACTTGCAGCTTTTTCTTGCACATTGAACAGACCGATGCCACCTTGTGAATGTAAACAACACATTACATCATATTTAACACGAAAGACCTGATGTTTCCATAGAAACCAACCACATAAACTTTGAATTTGTTTTCCTATGAGTTGAGGCATAGGTAATACATTTGCCAAATACCAGATTTTGCTTAAGAGATAAACATTTATAAATTTAGCTCTAGAATATAAACATAGATTTCTGGATTGATTTACATAACCTGAATGACGCAGTGTGTTTACAATATTCGTATAGTTATGATCAATAGTGTGCATTATGTTTGAATAAAAGGTAATTCCTAAAATTTTGATACTGTCGGCCTGAGGGACGGTATCTATATCATTAAAATCAATACTATTGTTTATGTTTAACATATGCGATTTACAAACATTTAATCTAGCCCCAGATGCTACCTCATATTCACGAACACATTCCATCATGAGAGAATAATCTAGTTTTGAAGAGACAAAAACTGTTACATCATCTGCATAACTAGCCACTTTTATAGCAGGGGTAATAATATTTAGACCAGTTAGGCGGTCATTCATAGCATATAACAGGGGAGCAAGGCTAATAGCAAAACTCAACATTGAAAGGGGATCACCTTGTCTTATTGAACGTTTGATGGGAATGTTGTTGGATAGGTGACCGTTAACATTTAACTTCGTATGAGCATCTTTATAAAAATATTTCATCCATGTAACAAATTGTTCATTAAAACCGAATTTTCTGAAAACAGACCATAAGTACGAGTGTTCAATATTATCAAAGGCGTTTTTAAAATCTAAATTTATCAGAGCCGCTTTAAGAGCGCAATCATTACAAATAGTAATACTATCTCGAATAGTTAATAAAAGGTGATAGATGGTTTTCTGTTTAACAGCCACATATTGCAAATTTTGTAATAACTTATCCATGTAGTCCTGTAATCTGTTTTTAATACATCTACTAAAAATTTTGATATCTGTATTAAGAAGGGATATAGGTCTATAATGGCTAACATTAGATGGTTGAACAGTTTTAGGGATAAAGACCGTGACGGCTGGATTAGGGCGCTTGATAGTCTCTGAAGCAAAGAACCATTCATTTACAATCAATGTTAGTGTATCGCCCATTATATCCCAAAATTTAACATATAAACGGCCAGAGATAGAGTCGGGCCCAGGAGATTTTCCTTTTTTTGCAGCATTTACAGCTCTTTGTACTTCATTTTTAGTAAACGGAGCACATAAAATTTGATTGTCTTCATCATTTAGCACTGCAGGCACACTGTCAAGTAATTTATTTTCGCAGCCGGTAGCAGCAGCGACCCCAAATAACTGGTAGTAATAATCATACAGGGTGTTACGAATATTGTCCTGAGTAGTTTGAATGGAGCCTTGAGCATCTGTGAGTGACGTGATAAGTTTCCTCCGTCCACGTTTGGCTTCTGTTAACACATGTGTAAGAGAGCATTGTTCTTCTTCCGGAAACCCTGGAACTTTACTACGTAACCTAATCCCTTCCATTTTCTGTTTATGGAATTGTAATAATTTGGCTTTGTATTTACGTACAGAGATAAGGGCCGAGCGATTTGTCATCGCTTCAGTTTGTGCCTCTAATAGACATTTATAATAGAAATTATAAAGTTTTCGCTTATCAGCATAAATTTCAGAGGAATACCACCTACAAAAGCTTCGGATTTTGTCCTTACAGTATTGATTCCACCACTCAATATATGTTTTAAACCACTTCTTTTGTTTAAGCCAATAAGCCCACTTTTTAGAAAAGAGCTGACAAAATGACTCATCATTGAGCAGACTTTCATTCATGTGATAATATCCCCGTCCCCGAGCAATCTTCTGGTCATTAAGTTTAATTTCCATTATTAAACAGAGATGATCAGTGAAACACGTGGGATATCGGTATACAGAAACAACCTTGGATTTGAAGTTATCATTTACATAAATCCTGTCTATCCTTGAGCTCGAAGTTTTTGTAATAAATGTGTCCCCCCTTAAATCTGGGTGTTTAAAGTCCCACACATCTACCAAAGACAAATTCTTTACCAATTCATTTAAGGTAGGGCAATAATGGTAAGTTGGTTCTGTTGTGTGAGTTATACTTGAATTATGATCTCCGCCAAAGATAACATTATTTGGGCCACTAAAAAACGGCGCTACCTCATTTGCATAAAAATTATTCCGTTCTTTTCTATTATGGCTTCCACTGGGCGCATAAACATTGATTAGAGTTATATCATTAACCTGACCTTTGATAATTCGACCATTAGGATGTAATTCTACATTTGTAAGCGGGATGCCTTCTTTAACCAAAATTGCAGTACCAAGGCTATTATATGTACAATTATTATATACATTATATGATGGATGTACGTTTACAATCTTTGGACCAACTTCTTGGAGAAAAGCTACATCTATTTCAGATTTAAGTAGAAAGTCATTGAGAGCTTCAAGTTTGACTGGCGATTGTATTCCGTTGATATTTATAGTTGCTAGTTTTAAGATAGTACACATAAATATTGTTATAGGAAGTTGTCTAATGTTAGCAACACACTTCATAATACCACACCACTATTTGGCTGCAAGCACTGTGTTTCTGAATGTTTAGGTAGGAGTAGAAACTGTTGGTGACTCACCTGAAGAAGGAACTGCGGTATCAGGTAGATATTCCGTACTCACTAATTTAGCTACAGACGACCGGGTGATCCTAGGTGATACTTCTAAGGGTCCTTGATCCGTCTTCTTAGGTTGTTTTACTTGAGCTATAGCCGTTCCTGCTTTCTTCCGTTTCTTGTCTTGGGAGGCTTCCTGGGAATTCCGGGCATCAGATCCTTTTTTCCCACTAGGACAACTCACAGGGGGGAAAGGATGATCTTTTTCCTTGGACTGAACTGGACAAATGGGACTTACAGAGGAAACTTCCGATACACTATAGATGCACTCGAGCTTCTGATCACCATCAACAACACTAGTGGAGGAGGAATCACTGTCTATCAAAAGCGTCTTTCTATCTTGTTCAGTGACAACTTGATGTTCCCGTGGAAAATCTGACTCAGCCAGTGAAGAAGTACCATGTAAAGCTGGAGGGGCTGCAGATGAGGTCCTGTCCTGACTATCACTAATATCCTTGGGAGAGACGTTTTCCTTAATTGCTCCGGAACATGGTCGGCTAGGAACACTGTCTTTTGGCACTATCGGAGTAGTGTTTAGAGAACGGCCCTGTATCACAGGGGTAGTAAGCTCAGTCATTAACTTTGGAAAGTCAACATCTGACGTTAAAGTAGGCAAATTAGCAGGTTTAACCACATTAATTTCTTGGGTTGGCGAAACCCGAGAGCGTTCCTTATCACTTTCAGTATGTTCCATGGTTGTTGTTGAAACAAGGGCCCGTTTTTGACGCTGAAAACATTGATCTTGTAAATGATCTCTAGATTGGCAGTAATAACAAGTACGGTCCTGACCGAAATAAGTTACTAGGAACTTCTGGTTACGAATATCCAGGAAGGACGGTATAGGTTTAAACAAATACATAGTCACGATCTTTCGTCCAGATCTAACTTTATAAATATGAGTATCGTCATAAATTTCGTCTTTTATACTTTTACATTCTCCATAGATAGACAAGGCACGCGTGACATCAGTATCACTATATTCCGTGGGAATAGCATGTATTCGCACATAGGTTAAAGGTCGATCAGCTAATTCTAAAGTCACGGGGTATGTTCCACTATCATCTTGAAATTTAACACTATCACCATGATCTCTTAATAATTTGTCACACAACAAGTCAGACAATAACTTAATATACACACATTTACGATAAATATCTAACTCAATACTCAGTATTTGTTCTTCCTTTAACTTAAACGTAGTTTGAATAAACTCATGGATTTTTATTGTGGACGGACGGTTAGGAATCGCACGAAATCCTAATTTTAATGTATTGACACGTTTGATAGACATTTTATAATTCTAAATAAACTCACTAGTCACCACTAAACTGAAATATATTGTAATCAAGTCAGCGTAAATTCCAAGCAAACACAAAGTACACTGGGCGCATTCAATGCCTCTCGCACGATACGACACTGGACGGACGACCAGCGAAAGACGTGTTACCTCTTGGGCAGCTAACACGCGAGTGTGACCAGTGAGCTAACACAAGGACTTCTGCTAAGGTACTTTTAGCGATGTATAACGGTTCTCAAGAAAATTATGACATTCATACCCACTAGAAACGCTGTTTTTGTTCTACTTTGACTATTATTTTAGTACTTAGGCGATAATTATGTTCTATGTCTTAACTTTGAGCATTCTTTTACATATGGAAAGATTCGTTTACATATCTAAATGTTCCATTACGTATGGAGAGCTAAATGACAAACAAATATGTGGTGACATTAATACAAAGTTTCGAAATATTGTGTCATTAAGTATTTCAATCAATGTTGCTTTCTTTCAACACTTGATAACAAGTCTTATTATATTTAAAAGAAGAAAAACACATCTGCAAACTTCTTCCCGATTACAAAGGCTGGCTTGGAGGTTCGAACCTGGTTTACTATTTCCCGAAGATACCCGAAGTTGGACTTTGAAAATTTTTGCCTCAAAACACCAATAAAGAATGCGCTCAACCTTTTTGAGACAAGGTGTACATATATGCATATATTTTATTTTATTTGCACTATATTTTGCGTTTAAAAGAGAAAGGAGGAAAGAATAACAAAAGTTAGTGAAAATTATAATGAAGTATTGGATTTAATTATTTTTATTGCCTATGACGACATTGTATTGTTTCGTTGATGGATAATTTTGGATTTTGTTCCACGTATACTAGTTTGCTACCAAAAAAGTGAAGAAATACCTTAAGAATAATTCTACGGAACTAATACCTTTATTATAGTTAATGTGAAACTTATTATGGTGAATATATTATTTTGCGACGAAGAAGTTAGTTAGTTGTGTTATTTACATGGACAATACTTACAACTGTGTTAAGACTGATATTTGCTACAGACAGTAAGTGAACGATTAATGATTCTACAGGACGATTACAAATTGAGTGAATCTACGGAAATATACAAATATTTGTTTTTGGTGGTTTTGGTGTATATTTTTTGAGGAACAAAATAACTAATTTATTTACGCACTGTTTATATGTGAATATAAAATTTGTGTTATACAACATCACCTTTCTATTTGGATTTCCCCATTCTCGAGATAAAATCTACTACTTGGATAATGATATACTGGACATTGTGTTTGGACTACTACGATATGTTTTCTTCGATTTTGTGGAATTTGATGAACATTACGCAACCCTCTGTTAACAGTGATATTATGGATGCAGAATTTGAATTTGTTGCCAGCATATTGCAGAAAAAAGGATGTATTTTTTTTTATTTTACGGACAGTTTTTCTGATTATTTTACGCTGGTATTTCCTGGACTACAAGCTTATAAACTACAGTTATTATCTCATATTGCTACAGTTCTTCGAATTAGTCTGTGTTTAGTTAGATATAGCAGTGGTGATGGTCTTTCGTTCTACTCTCTCCACCCTCACAAGCGAGCCCAGGTCGCTATAAACCTGTATTCTTCGGTCACTTGAGACTTAAAACACCTCAAGTTTTTCTTTTTCGAGGATTGAGAGTTGAAACCCTTTCACAGTTTTTTTTTATTCCCCATCTTCTATTTTCTTTGGTTAGCTAATTAGCCCGTACACCAAATTAGAGTGATTTTCTTCAATTAGAGTTTTTTTTAAAAAAAATATGCTTAATACATTTTACATTCTCTTTGCACTATTTAATTCCTTGCATAATATAACATCCCTCCCTCCCTACTGTTTAGTGCTAGGACCATTTGAAGGGTAAGGGGGAAAAAGGAGGAATGCCGCAAAACTGCATTTTCGAGAAAACGGCGTTTTTATATTTTAAACCGCGTAAAAAAGAATAGGGTACTTAAATCTTTTGCCCCTTTTTACATGGAGATTTCGACATATACGCATGCATGGCATATACTGTCAAATAGTACCAAGCGTCACCAACAGATAGGACAAAGTACCCGATAAAGGACACATATGGACATTCCTTGTTTTTTCCCCTTACCCTTCATTTGCACTTTAAGATTTACCTTTCCCCTGTTGTTTTCAGTTTTACTTTGCTGATTGTTACTTTATTTCCCCTTATTCTTTTGTCAATGCATTTAAATATCAATATATTTTAAATAACAAATTATTATATAGCGTGTTTGCTGTTTATCAAAGTGTGCTTTCTCATCTCCTTGCGCTTAAACTATTTTTTTATGTTTCAGTTAAAATATATGTTTTTGATATCATTTCCATAAAAAATAATATATATATATATATATATACTACTGTTTTTTTACTTACCATATTTTTATCATTAGTAAATAATTTATAATTAAAATATTTATACTCACTCTTTTTTCTTCTTTTTCTTTTGCTACGCTGATGCCATGTTTACTCCCAGGGAGTTGTCATTCATCATGCTTGACTCTGCGAGTCTTCGATTCGTTAATGATTCATACTAACCAGTTCCTTTGGAGTCGGAAGATTACATTATCGAACGACCGATTCCTTCTACAAGATACCACCGCCATTATTTCTGGGTTTGTACACTTATCGTGATTACCTGTACTTAGTTGTCATCTACATTTTATTTATTTTGGTATTACGCTAATTTTCTATCCTCATCTTGCGTTTATTTTTGATATTAGTTATTTAAAAATTCGTTTAGTTTTTTTCAGATTCCATGTTTTTCGTCCATACTCTGCGATTTTCTCGATTCATGGACTAAAAACATTATTTTGGGGGCGGCCATGTTACATGATGAGAGATATGGTCCCGGAAGTCCGTCGTTCGATTCTGATGGATGTACTTACATTTATTTTTTTCTTTCTTCAAGAATATTTGAATTGTAGCCTCAAGCTTCTTTGAAGCAATTTGTAATACATTTCTGGTTCATTAAACTAGATGCAATGGCAGAAGTCCTTTACGCTGCACATGTCTACACCTTATTCCTTGTCGTGCTTTTTTTCCCCTTACTTGCTACTTTTCACATTTCACTTCGAGTCATATGTCAGCTATATTTTGTTTTGTCACTTTGTTGAGTCAATATTCTGATATTGACTAACATGCCAGATAATGCTCTTTTTACTGAGTGAAGTGATTTATATCTGCAAACATAAACATTATTTTATTGTGGAAATACTTATTTTCTACGTTATCAGCTATATTGGTGAGTTCACGTTGGACGATGTCACCTCCTGTGAGGTTGATTGAGGGTAATGTTTGTGGTACTGAACTTTGGAGGTTTTTGCCCTAAACCTTCTGGAACTTTCGATTTTACGTCAAGACAACGTGGTTGTGGGTGTTCTCGAACATTTGAAGTTTTGCTACCTTTTATGGACAGAAGAAGAAAAGGGGTTGGGTTTTGTAAAACCAGCCTTTGAATAAAACCACGAACACCGAGTTTGTCGAGGAAGTGGGAGTAAGATTTTGACGGAGAAAACATCGTTAAACGACACGTCATGGAGCTACTTCGATACTTGAAGGTATTGTAATCAGCTGACATATTGAAGGAACTTTACATTTAAAACCACTGCAATTCTTTAAGACCTAACATTCTAGTCTACCTACCCAAATTCTGCTGCATCTTTTGAAATATGTATTTTGTGTATTTCATTTATTATTACAACATTAACCCTGTTAAAGCTACATCCAAAATTTAGTATCTTTTGCATTACATGAAAGAATTATACAATTTAATTATTCATGTTTCCAGCTTTTCATAAAAGCTGGTGGTGGAGACAACATCCCCAATCCGTTGGGCAACGATTTTCTTACTGTATTAGGTTGCCTTCAGTGCATACCGACTCTATATACGGTGATGCAACACATGGATAGAAACAAAACACTTCAGTAGCGCGCGCTAACCGCATACTATATGAAGGCACGTTAAGGTTCGCTTTCTTAGGAGATGCATATCAGAAAAATACTACCACAAACTGCTGATCCTTTGGCATATTTTGTGGCTTATTTCCTTTTATTTTGTTTTTTATATATAAAATGTTATTATTAGAGCTGTGCAATAAGTAAAGTAACTAATAATATGAAAGATTTACATTAAATATCTAATAAAGCATAAAGAGAGTTATTTCTATTTATGTATTTTTGAATGACATGCGGAAGAAACTCTGGACAGAAGTGTAGTTTGTATTTTATTTATACTTCGTTTCTAGACATAGACAAAACAACGTTCCTCAAATTCATTGTTTCTTTAAACAAATCACTTATTGACCCATACCTTTGCTTCGGTCTTATTTGTTAGTCTTCATGATCTCGATTCTTTTTTCTTCTTTTGCCTTTTCTACTTGTGCTCGACAAATAAAAATGGTTCTGCGTTCACGGTTCTGCGTTCGATTCGTGGACTACAAGATCTTCATACTACATAGTAATCGAACATTTTACGAGAGAGGATGGCCACAGCAGAGACAGAAAAAAGCAGAGAAATTATGTCTTCGTTACCTCGATCTGTGTGAGAATTTACACAACCAACTCGGTCTTCCAATTTTACAAATGATTTCGCTAGTAAGTTATTATTACCTTTAACGTTAAACGTAAAGTTGATAAAGCATGGAAGGAATGACACAAATTACAAATAGTGATCGAACTTACAACTCTAGTCACAAGAACGATCCTACTGAAGGTATAAAAAGTATATATAAACCGATAGGTTGGTGCCTCTTTTCCTTTATAGTAGTAATATTGACCAACTCAGATCATCGTTTCCCTTGTTGAAAGTACTAACTTTTCAGCTTTTGGTGATCCGCGTTCCACTGATAGCGTCATTCATAACTTTTGGAAAATTCTGATAGTCTAACTCCTGGGCTAATTTTTTTTGTCAATTGCAGGCCCACAAAAATTGTCTTCTTTGTAATACTGTATATTAAAGTATCACATTTCGGAGATGTTGATCTCTAACCCTCCATAGCACGCGTGGTAGTTGTAAAATCAATTCAAGTACGGGGAGTCCGGAATATTTTTTATGTTATTTTAATGCGTATTTGGTTTTGAAACAGTATTAAATTGTTAAATATTTTTTGCAATGTTTCTGACAACTGCACACGTATATTTTACAGCACATACACCTTTAATAGTTGTTAAGAAACTAAAACCACTCTAACCGCGGAGTCACCTCGGGGGGTGACTCCGCGACGCGTGCTACCGTGGGTTAAACCTGTATCATTGTGGTGGATACATTAATAATTGGCAACTCAGACAGTATAAGAGTATACGGATATTAACTTAAGAATCTCTTTCATTGTTTAAAGCCAGAGTTCCGTGTAAAGAAATATGTATATGCACATTACTTCATAGACTTCACAATCAGGAAATACGTAAAACACTTCGTAAAAATCCAGAGTCGGGTATAAGGAAGTCTTGCTACAAGGAAGGCAATTGATTCACCTAAGAGGTAATTGTAACGGTAGAAATTTGAAGTATTGCAAGAAACATGGAAGGTAGTTTTTGGCCTGCATGTAAGCAGTCTCAATTAAACTCTCGTTTTGGAAAGATCGAGATCGATTCGAGATCTAAGTTTCTATATTTCTAGTGATTGAAATCTCAACACTTCCATACCAAGACTGGAGTACATCAACAGCAACCAAGTTAGTAGTTTCTCTTGACATGTCTAAGTTAAGCGATTATTAATAAAACCAAACGATCATTAGCTTCAAGTAAAGTCAATTAAATTAACTTGAGTTCAAACTGGAAATTCAAGACTTTATGAATGGAATAGGAAAATACCTAGTAGTCGTACAGCGCATGCAAAACCCTAAATCATTATTAATCTAATTGTTATGAGAATTAAGAATAAACGATTTAACGACATGCAGTACGTCAAGTGTAATTATTTATCTAGTTGTCTGGTTCGCTATCATCGGACCCAGATTGACCAGATTATGATAATATTAGCATCCAACGATTAACCTTGATGATAAATCATCACACAGAACCAGACACCACAATATAATTTAGAATATCACATCTTTTTAAAATCATATACAATTTTTGTTTCTGTATAATTCTTATATAGTCATGCTGTTATTTCGTATGTGAGAGTGTTTTCGAAATACACATTGTATAAACCCCATGCGGTTACCCGTATTGTGGTCGGAAATTCTATGATTAATGCTCGATTATTAAATTTGAGGAACTTGTGTTGACTGAGCATCCAAAATCTAAGCGAGTAAATATAGTAATATTAATGAAGATAATTATATTTTATATAAGTGTATGTATAAATGTGAAAATGTATGATATAATTGATTAACGTATCGGTCGATGAAACAGTGTGTTTCCTTGTGCTCTGTTAGTATCTGCCCGACTAGCGTACTTAGTCCCATATTTATATTCTTCTCGATTAGTTTGTGCACCACCATAAACATGAGAAAATAATAGTTAAAAACCATTATTCTATAGTTTCCGACTACTCAACCGGGCAAAAATTGAGTAATTGAGAATGGTTACTTGCGGCCTGTGGGAGAATATGTCTGAGAAAATAATGTTCCTTTGAGGTTATCTTTCGAAACAAAGCTTCGCATCAAGACCTACCGTTGGGCAGAACGCCACCAGCTCAGCAACAATATTATCGCAGCAACATAGTGTACAGCTGTAATATCTTGGAGGAACGAAACCTACCAATACACAGCGTATCTTTCAGTTACGTTACTGAGAAATGTATTTGTGGTAACACTCATTTATATCGGAATACTACAGAATGTCCATAGTGTCTGTTTACAGGACTGTGTGTCTAAATGTTTTAATCTGAGAGTATCCATTTCGGAGTAATATTGTGATATGACAAGCAGTTAAAGAGGATATTCTATCGCTGATTCGTTTCGTGCAATTGTTCGTAACATTTGTTGTTGTAAGAATGGCGAGTGTTTAGCCATCAGAGTGTGGAATATGAGGATAAAGGTTTCGAAGCAAACGTAAACGAAACGTTGGAGTTCCAGGCCGAAAGCTACCTGCGTGGTTCGCTTGAGAAATTTTGTTTTGTAGCAAAAGTTAATTATCTCTGTACAAATAGTTGGTGCAAAGTTTGAAACTTCTTTAAGGAAGTTCCAGTGGCTAGTGCTGCTTGTAACGAAACTGTTTCGGCTGAAGCGAATGTGATTAGTTATGATGTACAACCTGTTCATACGCTATTGATGTTACCTTTGTTTCGGACAATTACCAATTTGTTTTCACTGGTGTAAATAACGAACAATTTATGCGTCTTCGTCAGTTGTCTTCCCATTTGCAAGCAAGTCCCAACACGAGTGTGGATAACAGATTGCCAATGCTCCACATTAAACGGCAACATGATTTCTCAAACTGTTTCGTAGGTGCACTATTTAAATACAAAAATGAGAGTGAGTATGTAGAGCACTCAAATCTCTTCAGGAGGTCTCGGTAGAAAGCTTTGCTCCTATTGTTCTAGGATTAAAACCATAGATCGCAATCTGGTTCTGACGAAAGTTCGGCAGTAGAGTACACAATTATATGGAATTCCAGCAACTAAAAGTGTTATTTATGGATGGTACTTAAATATAAACTGAAAAATAAAATAATTATAGTGTTCAGAAGCGCCTCTCTAGTGTACAGAAATGTCTTCTTGTAAAGCTAATGATGATTGTCACATCATCTGTGTTTATTGTCAATGTTATAGGCCCATTTTTTGGTGCAAATAATGATGCATACATTACCGTTTGTTCAGAAATGCTGTTTCGAGGAGTTTGGAATTCCGTACCTTTATTGCAGGAAGTAGGAATATTTGCCTCTCTTATTCAAAAGGGTTCAAAACAACATGAAGCAGCAGATACGAACTTTTCATGTGTAGGCTCCAAAGGCAGATGGCCTGTAGAGGTCAAAAATCGACACATCGAAATGAAGTTCAAAATGATCAGAAATAGAGTCACCATTGCAGCGTTGGCACATATATGCGCATATCTTCTGATTCCTTGCACCATGGAAACCACTTTGCAGCCCCCCTCACTAAAGATTCCGTTGAAATGCAAGACGTTGCTATTATGCTGTCACGTGGTAATTTTCCAAATCAACTGTAACAAAAAAATAGTGATTCGCGACACATTACTAGGTGGATATCGCAGTATTTGGACTTCATGTGATAGTAGTTTTCTCACTGAGTTTCCTCGTCTAATTGCAGATGATTTATATGAATTAATGTTAGGTATCTACCAAATCGAGAATGCTCAGCCCTACGAGGCTGAACACATGAAAAGCTATGGTAGCTTCGCCTGATTGGTCCTAACAAGTTTTAAAATACAATCCGATATGTGCAATCCTTACATTATGTTCTTTTTGTAGATTTGGCTCAAAATTTAGTACTGGTTGGTATTGTATGTGCCCAAGTAGACCAAGAGTCCTTGGTTGTTGTTCCCATATCGAATCTGTCTTATGCTACTTGGAAATTGGCAGGTACAGCTTATTTACTTTTCCTGTTGCTCACTTAAATAATCTTTTCGTTAAAACCAAAGGTTTGTGAATTTGACAGCATCGGGTTTTTATGAAGTGTTGTATACCTTTGAAGCCAGTGTCTTTGTTTCATTTATGTGTCATAAATATTATACAATATTTTCCTTTTTTACGTTTGGTTTGTGTTTGATTAGTCAGTTGTGCACGACAAGACCTCAAGAAAATGCTAATTTTAACTTATGTTAACTATATGCGTTTTTGGAGTCGTTGTAATTTGGTGTCATCCATATGTCATATGGATTATGAAATGTTCTCTTTTTATCATTTGATTCGCTATCAATTACTCATATTTTATATATACAACCAGAACCGAAGAAATTTTATTTAATGCCAGCTACTGCGCATGTCTGTTAATGATAATGTTCCATTTCACACCTTTTATCCGACAAAGCAGTCGGAAACTGTAAAAGTCTCCATCGCAACTTTCAACTATTATTTGCCAATATTTATGCTTTACACGCTTTCCATATTTCAGATTCCTAGGATGAACCCAAGGTACCTGAAATGCATTTGTCACAGGCAGTCTCCGATAAACACCATTATAAAATATTTTGATATTTTTCACCCATCTGCCAGGACAATTCCTTTATTTCGGAAACTATACTTTTTCGTGATGTGTGAGCCCTATACCTTCCTAATAGCACTAGAGTTTTGTACAAATTCGAAACTTCAATGTTGAGCTCTTTCCCCCACATACAGACCTAACCATCTGGGAAATAAATAAGTATTTTAAACACTTTTGAATTAATATCTCTTAACTGTAATAAATTCTTAACCAATTTGTGACTAAGTGTTGTGTCAAAGTAGAATAAATACAAAGTTAAGGGACATAAGGTAGTGAACGTAAATTCTGAATGGACGCTAAGACTAGCGCGAAAGTGAGCACAATTCAATACGTATTGTGAAATGTTGAGCGTGAAGGATTCTTATTGAATTTGGTTCAATAATAATTATAATCTTGTAAGGGTCACGACTTTTATTTATTTTCCTCTTTCTTTTGGAGAACTAATGGAGAACTTTTCTCACTTATCTATATATAAACATTGTATTTCTATTTATCGTCTAGAAGCATGATACATCTATGTCTTGATGTTTAAATTTAATTTTCATAGATCTAAAGGAACAATTCTGATGCGTGGTTTACGAAGGTATATATATATATATATATATATATATATATATATATATATATATATATATATATTAGGATAACTTAAACAGCTAATGCAAGTGTGCCTTAGGTTTCAGTAAAAAAAATAATTGTTCATTGTATAACTATTAAGATAATATAGTTAACGATTTATAAGTCATGAAGCCTACAAATATGCTGACCATAAATCTCTGTATCGCTTGCCAACTGTGGCGACTCAATCTTAACGATGATTGGTGAATAGAAACTACTGATGATAAGCTTCGAATCCTGCGAACTTCAACTGCATCTAAATCATGGGTTATTCAGTTTGATTTACTTATTTATTTTTATCTTCTTCTCTCCATAATTTCACAGTAGCTACTCAATTGTTGAACAAAAATTGCGAACACCGTACATGGATCAAATCTGATAATGAAAAATAAGTATAATAAGTAATTTAATCTTTTTCATCAGTTGGATTGGTTTTGAGTAAATTCGTTTTGACTATTTACTTGGATAAACGTCAGTGTTGTATGAGTTGAAATATGTCTATCCGCAGCAGGTATAATGTTGATAGTTTTAATCTTCCCACAAGATTAAATCAAACTTACCGTATATGCAATAGGGTGGGCCGAGAAAAATTGAAAGTTGATGAATCGACTCCCTTTTTTTAATTGCTAGCCTTCGGCTAGCTCCCTTGCGAGGGTTACGCCCTCTATCCGGGGTGAGTGCTGAAAGTATTGGGGTAGTAAGGAGATTGGAGCTGGTCTATGGGATGTAGGAGAACTGGAACATCATGTATTTAAGTAACACTTTATTATATTTCAACTTTATTTCTTTTTATTATGGTATCCATCAGACATTATGATCTTGTGATCATAATCATAAGGGCAGGAAAAGATGATGGTGAGGTGCACTTCACAGGACAAACACGAACAATTTGTTAAAAGGACGAATGCTGGTTATCTTCTTGTCCAGGGGCTACTCTGGACAGTGATGAAGACATGTGAAGCCCTGTTAGTATAATGGATTTACAGTGCAGTAAATGTGGGTGAAACATGATGGGGAAGATGATCGGAAGAATAGGCAGATGCGACAAAATGGTCAGGGTGATCAGGTGGAAGAGTTTTGAGATAAAGGGAGAAGAGCAGAGATAAAGGACAGGTGATGAAATTATAACCCAGATCGTAGTTGCGATCGATATCCATCGTGTCCACAAGTAGAGGGTGCCGTTGCTGAAAGCGGGTAGTTATGAACCTGAGCCTTAATTTTTCGATGTGATGAAGTAGGGTAGGAAACGTTATGCGGTCATACAACTCCTGCGTTGGACTCGGACGCTTGATTCGGTATGCTAGACGAAAAGCATGTCGTTCGAGCACTTTTAATTTGTTGTAGAAGTAAGGTAATGCACTAACCCAGGCCGGATGTCCATATGTTAAGACGGGGCGCAAAAATACCTTGTAGGTATTGAGTACTGTAGAAGGCTGTAATCCCCATGTGGTACCTATAAGACGTTTAAGAAGGTTTAAACGATTATAGGCCTTGCGAGTGATTTCTTTAAGATGTGGGCGCCAAGTTAGATGATGGTCGATGGTGACACCGAGGTAAGTGACCTGTTTAGCGGGTTGAATTCGTGTACCGTCGACACTGATGTTAAGGAGATTCGGATTTTTCTGTACTCGAGAGCGCTTGCGAGGTGGAATAAAGACAATTGCCTGCGTCTTAGTGGAGTTTATGTGAAGTCGCCACTTATTGCACCATCGAAAGAAGGAGTCAATTGCTATGCTGAGAGAGGAGTTAATCTGTTGAATGGTTCGGGCTGTACAGAGAAAAGCAGTGTCATCAGCATATTGGAAAGTGTGCACATTGAGAGGAAGTGCCGGCATGTCAGCCACAAACAGAAGATATAGTAGGGGTGAGAGAGCAGAGCCTTGGGGTACACGAGAGTGAATAAAAATCGGATGAGATAAGGAGATATTGATGGTTACATAAGAGAGGCGGTTAGAAAGAAAGTGAAATATGAATCGGAGATAAGAAAGCGGGAGTCGGAAGCGGTGTAGCTTGAACAGAAGAGCTAAATGCCAAACTTTATCAAAAGCTTTTTCGAGATCGAAGAGGATGAGACAAGACGGTCGAGCAGTATTATAATGATTGGTAATGAGATTTAAGAGTTTGAGCAGTTGATCGTTGATGCTAAAATTAGGTCTAAATCCAGCCTGATGCATAGGAAGCAAATTATGGGTAGAGAGATGGAGATGAAGTCTGGCGACGATGATGCGCTCGAGAATCTTGCTAAATACGGAGGTTAGCTGTATTGGACGGTAAGATGCAACAGAATCTGGAGGTTTGTTAGGTTTCAGAAACATTAAAGTAGAGGATGTTTTCCAGTCTGAGGGGCAGTAGCCGGTACGAAGTATAAATGTATAGACATAAGAAAGAAGAAGAAGAAGACAGTATGGTGCTTCTTTGATGTGGCGATAAGTTATCCGATCCAAACCAGGAGCTGTATTACGCTTGCGATTCACGACAGACGAAATATCGTCAGTAGAGATAGGAACGGTGAGAGGATTATTATCGGGAAGACTATGAGTTTCACTCGGTTGTAAGTAAGGTGCTGATAGGTTCAAGATGTCCGTGGGATGCCTCCGGGGAAAGTCTGGTGAAAAAGGAGTGAATGTAGTTTGCAGGTGGTCGCCAAAAGCGTTGGCTTTATCTTCATCTGTTTGTAGCGGACAGTCATTAATAAGCAATGGATAAGGCGTCCTGGTAAGCTTGCCCGTCAGCAGATTAAAGCGTTTCCAGTACTTAGTTGGGTGGGAAGTTTCTGCTAAGGTGTTGAAGTCTTGACCCAGGTCCGGAGTTTATATGCCTTAACATAGTTTTGGACTGTGCGCTGGAGTTTGCGATGATGCTGCAGTGCTTCCAAGTTCCCAGTGCGCTGAAACTCTCTGAAAAATGCGCGGGAGCGGTGTATAAGAGGTAGATAACTTGGTGGTAGGCGTGGTTGGAACCGGGAGATTTCAGTGGTTGGTATATGAAGTTCGGACGCATGACGGATAGAGTAGGTGATATCAGAAATGCAATTATACAGAGCATCATCTGTGGTAGGCGGCTCAAGATTGGCTAAATCGGCAGTGATTGTTGAGCGATAATGTTCCCATTTTGCTTGGTCAAAACGTGGGACACGCCGAGATTCTGGTAAGGTTCGAGGACTATGAGGCTGTGGTTGATCAATGTGAAATTTGATGGGTAGATGATCGCTACCAATGGAATCTAGTACCTCGAGAGTACATCGTTGGGAAAGGTTGACAGATGAAACCACTACGTCTGGTGTGGTTTCAGTGATAGGTCGGGTAGGTTTTGGTATGTCAAAGATATGGCCTGTGGTATGACTGGTGATGAAGTTAAGGAAACGTTGTTTCTGGTTATCTGAACGGCTATGAATATTAATATCTGCCATAATGATATAATATTTAAAGTTATTAGAGATATACTGAAAAAAGGAGAGGGGGATTGGGTGTTCAGGGCGCACATATATGGTGGCTATAGTGACATAAAGGGAGTGAAAATAGAGGGTGATAATGAGGTGCTCCGGTATGTTATATAAGGCAGGGTGGTATTGGCGATGACTAATGGAAGGATGAAAGCCAACAGCCACTCCCCCATTTGCTCGGCGTACAGCTACCGTAGAATCACAACGTAGTAATGTATATCTAGGTATTTTAAAAGACATAGCTGGTGTGAGGTGAGTTTCGTTAATGAGGAAGGCTTGAATAGATTCTTCTAAGAGAAGTTGTTCGAAAAGAGAATAATGAGTAGCGAGGGATCGAATATTAACAAATAAGAGCGAAATACCCATGATTACAGTGCAGTAGAAGGGTTGGAAGTTTCTGCGGAGGCATGTTCTTCGAATGGAGTGACATGAAAATACACGGGTGGACCGGAGTAGGTAGCTTGAAAGGGACATTTAAAGATCAGGCGAGCAGAGTGATTGACCACCCCGAGAATGTGTTGTCGAAGAAAAGGATGAATGTTTTGCATTGCGATAGTAAAAAAAGATAGTAATTGTTGGAAAGTAATAGGTTCGTCGATAGCTGGTGGTGGTAGCACTTGCTGAGTTCGCGGTAAAACAGGTCGCAAAGGAACCGTGAGTTCCGGGCTGAGAGGCTCAGCTCTAGGTTTCGCTTTGCATCGATAACTATACGTCAGATGCTGCTCTGGACATGTGGAGCATTTAGGTGGTTTAGCTAAGTTGGTGCATGCCTTAGTATCGTGGGCACCGCTACAGTATCCTGAAAGAAAACGTCAAAAAAATATGTAAACGAAGAAAAATATGCAAAGTACTGGAGAGGAGTCGCTAAAATTAATTCTCTTTAACGAGGACGATTTACGAAACATCATCTACTAATTGAAGTCATTTTCCAATACAGTAAATTTCAATAAACTTTCTTGTTATCGTTAATTACTCCATATCGGACTCCCTAAGAAAACTCATCAAAACAACTTATTGACCGTGCAAATAGCGACTACTCTGTCATGACTCCGTTTTCTTTCATTCAGAAATAGGAAAGAAAGAGAAGAAAGTAGAAGGGTAAAAGAAGGAGGTAGGAAAAGAAGAAAGAAAAGAAATAGGGTATTTTAATGAGAAACAGATTACTGGATAATTCCGGAAATAGAGTAAGAAGTCGAGAAAGTCCTCGAAAGATGAATCATTCTAAATGTTATTAACGACTAATCAATTTCGGAATGCTTCGGAATAGACACATGTTCCCTCATACCACCCAGACCTAGCTCCAGGCACCACGATCATGGGGTTGCCCAGACCTAGACCTGGAAATGAGAAAAGTGAAATTTAATTCTTTGTAATATTATTTCAACCGGTGATTGATAACCATCCAGCATCTGAACTTTGTCCTCTAGGATCGACTTCACATATGAATTAGCCAAGAAAAAAAAAATCAAACTTATAAACTCAATATAAATTTATGTGTCGTATCAATCGAAGTCTCAACTTTCTGAAAGGAAGATGTCGTATTTAGGCTCATCCTGCTATTTTTGCTTCACTCCTCGAGCCGATTTAAACCGTTAGTGACGGTCCTTCATGACCTAGGTTATTTACCTTAACACATATGTCAAAACATGACACATATATTACAGATGTTAATATGACAAATGATATCACACAAATTACTTAAATTAAATCTATCAGGCATTCACACGCTCACTCACTCAGGACAGTGTATATATGTTTAAAGGAAACCAACTAACTACAAAGATACAAATAGTTTATTACATTCATAGTGGAAAGAAGAAAAAATTAATTACAACGAAAATCTTAAAAGCACAAGTTCTTGGTTATATATTAATAGAGTACATAGTGTTATATTTTAGTAATTTTTTTTATATATCCAATCATCTTGACAAATAGAAAGAGAAAAAAAATTATTTACATGTATCATATCTTAGGCATGCTAAAACAAATTATGATTTGCGACATACGCAAAAAAGACACTTATTTCACTTGAAAAAAAAATTGACAAAGAGGAAAGAAAAGAGAAAAAAAAACTTTTGGGTGTATCAGAACTTATATGAGTCTCTACCTCACATCGGGTAATAAAATATTAATGATTTTGAGCGTTCAAATCACAGATCACGCACTACTCATAGTGTCCAAAACATTTCGCTCCATTTGACTTAGTTTGTGGTCATTTATATATCTATATATATATCTAACTATCGGTTTACAAAAACCATTTATCGTCTATATTTGGTTCGTAACTCGTAACAGTTTATGTCTGCAATCGCACATTACGACGCTTTACCCATCTAGGGATTTTGAGAGAATAACTTTCACTAGAGGATGTTTCTCCTCTTAGACGATCCATTTCCAAACTTATTATTTGAATAGTTTTAAGTTATTTATTTAACACTGGGACACGTCATGAGACCTTTCTTCAGGATCACTTTCGTATATATGTGTATATAATTCGGATTTTTAAAAACGATCTCCCGCAGGTGTACGGAGTATAAAGGTTCAAATTGAGGATAAAAAAACTGGTCAAGTCACAGGATACATATGAAGGTGAGAAGGATTCAAGGTGCACTTTCCACAATGGTTTTAGGTTGGTAGTTCAGGGATAATATGCGTTATGATGTGAGTTACGTTTAGACCTGCCGTTACTTTCCAATACATGCCATTACATAATTACATAAGGTACCATTTACATTTATTCAAAAGAAAAGGAAAATTACTTAAGTGCACGGCGGTATTCTTAACAAAATCTACATTCTTACATTCGTCGGAGAACTTACTGGTAAACTATAGCAACCAACACACGTTTAGGGGACAGACACGAGCGCTCTTACATATATTCATATAATACTTTTAATATCATACTTTTACTATAAAATCATATTCGTATACTAAGTACATATACATCTCGACGTATTCATTTCTCTCTCTCTCTCTCTATATATATATATATTTATTATAAATGCGCACACATTTAAATTAATCATCCCCAACAATAAAATTTTTACAAGGTTGCAAACATTGTCCAAAAACAAATGACTTCCGACATTACATATGAAAAAGAAAATTGATTTTTTACTTGATACCGCGCATCTATAAATTTTTCACTTTTATATAATCAATTCGTGTTTAAATCATGAAGAAAAAAAAACTTTGGAAGGCAGGCACGTAACACAGAGCATTTCTAAAGATATAACTAGATAACCTAAAATACAATTTCTGGGCCCAGGTTAACTACAAAGTAATCGAAAACCAACACAGAAAAGAAAGTGACCAATGGATTAAAAAAAAACTTAAGGAGAAGGATGGTGAAAGAACGTAATCGAAGTGTCGTCAAATACGAAGTCTTTATTCATTTCGGCGATAGGTCAAAACGAGATGGAGGACTCAATCACTATCTACTCTATCCATGAATCGTGTCTTGCTACGTCTCAGCTGGTAATTTCAGATCAGAGTTGTATGTTAAATAAATCGTAAGCAACAAGTTCAAAATCGGGGGGGGGGGAAGGTTGGAAAATTAAAAAAAAAATCTCGAAGTAAGAAGGAAGAACGAGACAAAAGAGAGAAAGCGGCGCCAACGAAAGGAGAAAGATTAAAGTACTACTCACTACTCAGAAGAGTGATCGAATTTAAATATATAACAACTCATAGCCAAAAATATTCTTAACATGCCAAAAGGGGTGGTCTACTCAAATACGTAGACTCAAGGGGGCGCCCTGCTGCCAAGGATGCAAGTTCTGTGTCCATCAGATCCCAATCCCACAAGAGTTTGGTTGTAAGATTGAAATCCCCGTATCCGGCCTAAACCAGCAGGATAAAAGGAGAGGGGAAAGGGACCAGGTAACTGCGTCCCTAATTTTGAAATCTCTATGTAAGACAAAAAAAAATATTCGACCCGTCAGAGGAACTAAGAAGGTTCTAGGACAGTAATGAAACTAGAGTAAAAGTAATAGCTAAAATATCCCTAACTAATGATTTGCCAAAATAATAAAAAAAAAATTAAATAAACTGAATTTTGGATCGGTGATTTCTATTGCCAAACTTCACCGATAGCTCCCCTTCGCAGAATGCGCTAAATTCTGAGGCATCGATTAATTTCCATCACTATCTAGTTTGAAAACTAAGAAAAGAAAACGAAAATATTCAAGGGGGGAGAGGTCGATGCCCGAGTACGGGATGATAAATTTCAATAATTAATTGTTTTGCTTCTGTACCCCTGTCAGAACCGTCGCCTCCATGAACATTGTAAGCTAGCCTGAGTAGGTAACGTGAAGAAAAAAAATCTCACGGAGTGGTACATTCTATTTTTAAAACCGATCAGAAGATATGATTCACTACAGCCCTGTTGTATAACTACTATTGTCTTTTCATAATTTACTATTCAATATGTCTAGTCAGCGATTATATGATGCTACCCATTCTATCAGACGGTATTCCTATGGTTGATTACTACTATAACACATAAAACTACAAAGTATTACCATAGTCCGACTATATATCGCCCTCCTGTCCGCGTGATATCATGGTGCAGGGGTCAGAACCTGAGATGTTTGTAGTTACACGTATCTATTCAATATCTATATATCAACACGCAGAGAAGTATTCACTGGGCTACTATATATTTAACTATATGGGTGTCCTATATTCTATATTCATTTACTACAATATTCATATACTTTATATTCATATTCACATTAATATTCATATTATATTCATATCATCATTCTTTTCATTCACTACGACGCTATATTTTACAGACACCCTGTTTCCTCTATTTACGCCCAGCCTACATACACATTTCATCATAACACTTTAAAATCTATAATCACTACAAACATTTCCCATTCCGATCACCGCACGACAACCTCACTCGAACTCAAGACTCTGTCACCACACACACAATACTATGTAATACCTGGTAGCTTTATTAAGAACGAAGGAAAAAAATCCTACGTATATTCACTGAAAATAGAATTATCTGCGATAATGTTTAATGTTTATGAAATTCTGCAGCAACAATGAACTTCTGCAGCCACGAAGAAAAAATGGACATTTATTATAATTTCAAAGCGAAGAACTAGCATCATATCGCCCGACTTCTGTTAAAAATTTACGTATTGTTTATTTACTTAAATATTTCGATTTCTAGACTAGGCAGAATGTTGAAATTTTCAGGATATATTAATTTTGGGTCACTTGACCTAACTGTACATTCATATGGGCTGTGAATTATACCTTCTAGGTTTTATTTCGGAAAGAAAGGTCAATTTCATGAAAACTAAATCACTAAGCACCTCGACAGAAGAATGGCGGTTAGTACTGACTTTTGACACTAGGGCTAGCGACGATATAATCAACCCTTGAACAACTGAATGTGACCTTGTACACGGAATTATTATACTATATTACGTTCACTTTTGAATATTGTGTATGAGTTCACTTAATGACGGAATAATAAAAATTTATCACATAGTAAATACTACACTGTCCATATTTAATTATCTCACACACTCTTTCATCACTTAACTACCACAATTACTACTACTAGAACATGTTTCTACATTACGAACACATACATGCCACATTCATACTACACACTACATTAATACATGTTATACTAATAAATATATACAGAAAACATTCATATTTTACCATGTTAAATCGGCTCTATGAAAGGTAACGAAAGGAAAGAAATGAACAGGGCCAACTGGCCCTTATATTTACTAAATCACATTCTTTACTCAACCTGTGTAATCAATGCCCTGAGGGGACATATCGAAGTATTAGCTAACAATAGGACCCCTGCCCTGAAGGGGCAGGAACCCGGAAACAAACTAAATGTTCAACTCATCCCGCTGGAAGCCGTACTCCCAATTTGGGAGTCAGATAGGAGCCCTTACTGTAAATTTACACGTGCATTATTCTACCTATCTTAACTACAAAGAAATTAAATACCGCCATGTTAAGAATGAATAAATACAAAAAGAAATCACATCCACTATATACACGAACACAAACGGTAGTGGGGCAGGTCTTACGTAACTAGAAAAGGAATAATTTTAAGGATAAAGTATTTTAAGGGGAAAACACCACTTTCCGAAACTATTTGTGGATCCCTAAGAATAACTCGCGAACTGATGCACTTCACAAACCTGTCCACTATTGACTACATCTGCTCAACATGGCGTTACTAAATTATGCTTCCTATTTTAGTTCTTCAGTCCGGTTTTTACTATGAAAGTCTAGCAAATTTATGGCTCCTTAGCTTCCTGCTTGGTAGTTATTCAACTATTATATTATTTTACCTTTTACTGCAGCTTTTCTAGCTCCTTTTTACCTTTCGGCGCTGGAAGATCTGAGACTGGCTGTTGTCAGTAAAATTTTCAGGCATGGAATGGAATAATTGCGCCCTAATATCATAGCGTGGGTTTATCAGCCAATCAAAACTAAGCATTTTAGCGGTGGGGCTTTGAAACGAATAAAATTTGGTAAAATCTGGATTAAACTAGATTTTAGAAGGACCTAGGTATCTAAAAGAGAGGTGAAGGGTGGTCCTGAAAATTCTGTCGAATTTTAGATTGGTTATTTGATCTGGAAAGTTCCGTCCAATAGTGGATCTATATTTTCGGATAGCACTGACACCGTAAGAATTGTAATAATCCATTTACACATCCATATACAAGACTTATAACTAATTTAAAATATAAATAAAAATATTGATTCCCAAAACTATAATCCGTAATGAATTTTTTACAGTTTTCCATGTTAATTTGAAATAGAATAACAAATAAAATTACGAATTATATGAACAGCCAGAAATTTTTTGTTAAACATCAAGTACAGTCGGTGCAAAAAATTTCGGGCACTTTCCTATTAAGAACATAATCTCATTAGACTGTAATGGCATATTACAATCCACATTTGCTAGGTTGCGTACATTTTGAAGTCGGGTGGGAATTGCACGCTTGACAGCGCTCGCATCGCAATGGTAAAGGTGTAGCTGATTTTGATGGCTCGACGCGATGCTTTCTTTTATAAGTGAAAGCTCCATAAGTTAGCAAGTCATCGATGGTGGTTTCGGGACTCGTACCATGTATGTGGCTCCGTGGTCGTTTTTAATACGTATGCACTTAAGTATAGAGTGCCCCTCTTGAGTGAGTTCTTCCTGAATCTCATCGTCTGTCAGGGAAGGATCCACCCCCCTAATGACAACTGAAAGAGCCGGGGGTCTTCGTGGAGGTGGTGCCTGTTTAAACGCCTTTGATTCAAGTCGCTTCATTTCAGCACGTTTGCCAAAAATTTCGAAACTGCATTTGTTTCGTACAGTGGTTAAGAATGATGAATCGTATGACCTGAAGATTATCCCATTGCGTGTATGAACAATTTGAGCGACGGAGGCGCGTGGTAGGTATTTTATGAGTTGTTGGAAAGCCAGCTTGGTATTCTCAAATTTGGGATCAAAGTTGGTAAGCAGGAATGAATGAAGACGAGGTTTGGAAGAATCCAGTATTGTCGGAAATTCATTAGCGTCGTCGAGATTCATGGATGAAACAGACTGCTCGGATTCACTAACAGTATGATGACGCTTAGACGGTGGCTGAGTTGAAGAAGTGTGACGTTTGTCCGGTGTGCGTGATCGGGATCTACCAGAGTTTTTGCCTTGGGAAGCAGATGGATGCCTTCGGTCAGTCCCTTGGCCCACTGACGTGGGGTTCAGAGACGGCCCAGGAGGTTGCGGTGGTAGTCCCGGATGGCCACCTGACGCCATCCAAATGGGCGCAAAAGACTTCGGCGAAGAGGATGATCGAGGAAGCCCACTGTGGCTCTCACTTGAGGCAGCAATACTTCCTCGCGGATGTTGTCGGTCAGTGCGCGCACTGGCCCTCCACAAAAGAGATGAGGAGACGAAAATGATGATGATGGCCACGGGCTCCCACTTGAGTCAGCAATACGGACTGCAAGGGGATGTCGATTGTCTGTATCAGAACAATCCTCCCTAAATGATCAAAAATAGTAGAAAATGCTCGTAGAGCGTTAGAAATCGAACTCAGACCTGTAAATCGATGAACGATTCGGAATTCTGAGTGGGTATCTCGACTTCCATTAGTGCCGTAAACTTACCTCATGACTTCAAAGCAACGTCTGCGAGATTTCAACGAAATCGGTTAATATCTTGAGGTTCCTCAGAGATGCCAAAAATTTGAAAATTATTCAAAACACTATTTTTTTATTTTTTCTTAAAAGTCTTATATTAAGCGAATTCCGACAGCAATTAAAATTCACTTTTAATATTGGGGCCGCGGTGGCTCAGTAATAGACTAGTAGCCTTCACCTCTGGTGCTTGGGGTCCCGGGTTCGATTACAGCCCCCTCCAAGTGAACTTTGTGGTGGACAAACACCGTGTGCGTGGGTTTTCTCGGGGCTCTCCCGTCTCCTCCCACTTTCTTCATTCCACCATTTCATTCATTATTCATCATCACCGTCTCTTTTAGCCTAACCGGCATAGGCGTGGGACGTAAAACTCAGAGATTTCATTTCATTTAATTTCACTTTTAACATTCTTTAGGAACAGTAAAAAAATTAGATACATCAATGAATATCTTTAGGTTCTTCAGAACTGCCAAAAAATGACAACATTTCACCAAATTCTACTTATTTGAAAATATTTATAATATTTTTATTATGCCCTTAAAACAAATTATGATTTTTTAGATAAATTGCCAATTGTTCAGTTGGCAACACTGCACTTAGTAAAGAGTAAACTAGTTGGAACTGGTAATTGTTAGCTAGCGGTTGAGACGAGTGTTGTACGTACAAATCAGAAACATTCAATACGTGGCGGTCAATGTGAAGTTAAAAGTTTTTTTTTTTTTTTAGCGCAGTTAGATATTAATTATTAAATCAACGTTAAAATAAAACTTGATGATCTGTTCCATTTTATTTGAACGGAAGCCAAGGAATTGAGGTAAAAATGTTTCTTATTTTAGTACAGTAAGGAATTAAAGTTAACGTCGAAATGGCCTAGTGCAAGCCAGTAGACAAGAACCAGTCCGTGACCTCTGGGCCAAAGTCAAACAAAGTATTGTGGAACGAAATGGAGTGTCCTATAATCGGACCGCCAAAGGACTTGAATCCTTGCCAACTTCCAACTATCCTCGATGTACTGCGATGTTGCTTAGAAGAAAGGTTCAACATTATAAATGCTGCAGGAAATATGAAGGGCCCAAGTTTTTCTGCTATTGCCGAAACAGTTACAGTAAAATTTGAGGAATTGTACCAAAAGTGTTCCATCCATTTGATAGTCACGACAGAGGTATCAAGATGATTAAAGGTTTCCACGTGAACTATCAGGCACTAAAGAAGAACTACAAACGTGATAATTAGAAACCGCAATATGCCCCTAAACTGGATGAATTCATCATGGAAGCTAGGGGAAAACTTTTTGACAAAGCTGCTTGCAAGTGCAAGGATTTCAAAACGTGCACTTGTGAAAAAATGAAAAAGGTTATTCTACTTGAGCAACCCTTCCTTTTGGACCAGAGGACTGCGGGGAAAGGAACATTGGCTCCGTAGACAGGAATGAAACTAAAATGACAGCGTAGAGAAGACAGAAGGAACCGTGATTCCATAAGGAAAGAGAGGACTGTCCGATTGGAGACTACCGATCAGCCAGACTTCGAATGCGCGACTATGCACATGTTGGAAGACGATTCAGATTCAGATTCAGAGAAGATGGAGGCAATCGATCTGTCTGAGGCACTAACAGTAAGCGAGCAAACTGACGACCAGCCTTCTCTTCTGCCAGCACCGCTACTATCACCCATACGAACACTACCACAATACAAAACATATCGTCATCGACATCACAAATGCGCTTCCATCTGGCGAAAACAGCTTTGGCTAGCGACAGGTTCGGCGTTTCGGACCGTGCCACGGCAGCTATTGCCATAAGTGTTCTGCAAGGTCTAAAGCTCGTCAAACCAGGTAAAACAGTACTTCTAATCGATAACACTAAGATTAGAAGAGATAATATGAAAGTGAGAGGTTCGCTTCAAGCTGGAAATGACACCAAGGTGAAAGGTCTTTACTTTGACGGAAGGAAATACAAAAATATATACATTGTGAAAGAAGAGTCTAAGTCATATCGGAAGAGCAAGACTGGAGACCACATTTCTCTTATCGAGGAGCCAGGATCGAAGTATGTCGGACACGTTACACCCTCATCTGTCTCAGCTAATAGCATTTTCAGAAGCATAACTCCTTACATGGCGGACATTGGGGACGTTTTGGAATATCTTATCGTTGTAGGTTGTGATGGTACGGCTATCAACACAGGTTTGAAAGGTGGGATGATTCGCCGCCTGGAAGTGAAGCTTATCAGACCCCTTCAGTGCCTGATATGCCTTCTGCACCTAAACGAGCTTCCGTTGAGGCAGTTGTTGGAGCACTTGGATGGTGCAACCAGAGGTCCACGATCATGTGGGGATGAGATGGGTCAGCAACTGGAGGGATGTCAGAGCCTGGGAGTAACGGCCTTCGAAGCCATAGATTGCGAGCTACTTAACGTCAATACGAATGACCTTATCTCTGACCAAAAGTACCTGCTAGAAATTTCTCAAGCAGTGAAATTCGGAGTCTGCAGTGACGATTTGTCCAGGCGTTTTCCAGGGCACCTGGCACACTCCCGATGGCTTACGACAGCCAACCGCTTTATCCGTTTATACATAGCAACAGACAATCCAGCACCCCAGTTGAAGACACGGGCAGAGTTCGTTGTGAAGTGCTAGGTACCCGTATGGTTCACAATCAAGTGCAATCATTCAATCGAAGACGGATCTCGTATTCATCATTCAGATCAGTAGATATTTGCCAATGAACCTGAAGAACGCAGTGGATAAGGTCATCTCCCGAAACGCGTTCTTTGCCCATCGGGAAAACATTATCATCTCCATGGTGACCGACAATAGGGCGCACATTCGAGCGTTGGGTCTCGGAAGAATTCTGAAAGCAAGGGAGCAAGAGCAGAGTGTCATCAGAGTGTTTGAAGTTCTTAAAATCAATTTTGATGGAACAGATTATGCAGATATTATTGACTGGATGAACTGCAAATTAACTTCGCCTCCAGTTATGCAGAATGTGGAGAAAGACTATCAAGTCATTGATCCAAAATAAGGAAGCAGTCGTGGACTGGGAATTTTCAGCCCTTCCGTGCCACACACTGGCCGTTGAACGTTGTGTGAAGGAGGTCACAGAAGCGTCCCAAATAGTATGTGGTTCCCAGAGAGGGGACGGATTCATTAGCGCAAAACTGGCTAGTCATGCGCCAATTCCGAAGTTTGATCATAAATCTGACTACAGTGCAAACTAAAAACTAATGAACAATGAACGTTAAGAACTGAAGTGTCAAATAAGTGTGTTTCGGTATTTTTTGTTTGTTTTTTGGCAGTTCTGAGGAACCTAAAGATATTCATTGATGTAGCTGACATTTTTTACTGTTGCTAAATACTATTCAAAGTGAATTAATTATGCCGTCGGAAGTTGTATAATGTAAAACTTTTATGAAATAAAAAAAAAATTAAAAAAGTGTTTTGATTAATTTTCAAATTTTTGGCAGATCTGAGAAACCTCAAGGTATTAACCGATTTCGTTGAAATCTCGCAGACGTTGTTTTGAGGTCATGAGGCAAGTTTACCGCACTATTGGAAGTCGATTCGTCAACTTTCGATTTTTTCGGCCCATCCTAATGTGCAATACAATACTATATTTTAGACTATATTTCTGAAATTTTACCGTACCTTTCGTTTCTTCTCTTTCCCCCTCTGTCTCTCTCATTTTATATGATTATATTATTCCAATATCTTACTCAACATCTTTTCTCTGCGTGATATCTTTTTCGAGATTGACTATTTCTTCGAAAAGTCACTCTAGTTCTTTATCTTCTTCCTTCCTTTCTTTCTTTCTTTCTTGTTCTTCTTTTGCCTCTTCTTTCTTTCACTTAACTTTTATTTTCTTTTTTCCCATATAAGATACATGTGAATTTTTGAGTCATTACCTTTCTGTACTACAATACCCAGTCTTCTAACGAATTAAAGAAAAATCTTCGGAAGTCCGATGATTAAGCAAAGAAATCAATTTATACATAAAATGAAGGATTTAGATTGAAATTCAATTTCATTTTAAATTCTTTCCTTAAATACTGAAACATATCTTAAATAGCATTTTCTCTTACTACCTATACACGACTCATTGTCATTTTAGTATCGACCCCAAAATATACATATTCGTATTTCGGAATGGCGACTAAAATATTTTTTATACTTCAATTTTACCAAATACACCAAGTTAATAATCACTATTATCGTATATACACAATTAACAATTTACAAATGTTTACCATATACGTATAGTCTAATACTAGCTGATTGCAGGTTGGAATATCATGAAGTGTTCTTAATCTATTAGTACCCATAATTCTATGTGAAGAATATCTATGATACAAATATATAATTTCTGATTATCTATCCTCCTTTTATGAAAAAAATGCTGATCTTTTACATTTTTACTCCTACCCATAATCCCATACATGCAGGTATACTTACAATCGGGCACAATATATATAATGAATAATTACATACTTCAATGGGTAAGCAATATTTGTTTACATTTTCTGTTATCTTCGTAATATATTATCGCATATAAAAGTTACATACTAGTCGCAAAATAAAATTAATAATTATTAGAAGCAATCCTAACATAAATAACAGTAATATTGCAGCTCTAAAGCATTTTTTGAACTTGCATCCGTATTCCTATGACGCGTACAATGTCCTATATATAACATATATTCACGTCGTATTAAATCTTTAGAAAAACATTCACTCTGTTCACACAGGTACTAACTTCTCCGTCAGCTGTACTCTCATTCCCGAACAAAAATTCAGTGGTACTTCCCATCAAAACTTATTGCGTCATAAACATCTCAAAGGGAGTTGTTACAGGAAAACCTTTGGGCTTCGACGGCGTTCCATGTAAACGCAATTGTAGGATGAATTACCTTTTCAAACAGAACTGATCCTACGTTGTGTCCGATTCTGCTGTACACAACAATCACCCACTCACAATCGAAATAGTACTGTCCAAGAGAAAAAGAAACACTGCCATTTTCAGACTTGATAGCTGGTTTATATTTTGCTGGAACTTTACTGAAATGCCCACTACACCCTACGTTATAGGCCCTGACATTGGCCACTCTTTTATTTCATAATCTTCTATCTCGGACAAATAACCATAATATTCTTCATAATCTTATTTCATAATCTTCCTCATATTCCAGTTATCTTACAAGTAACTCAAAGAATAACACTCCGATTTTGATAAAATTTTTCAAGTAGGTACAGCACATGAAATAAAAGAATACTTGTTTTTATTTTCTGCGGAAAACGATTTTAAGAGGAAAAAGACCACACCGAAAATTTTGAAGGTTGACGCCCAAAAGGCAAAAACAACTTTGACGAAGTGAACGAAACTCTGCACGCATATTGTAGATGTGAAATGAGGGAATACGTGTGTCCTATATTCCCAGAAGAAAAGATTGTGTGGTGCAGGGACCCTGCAGATCTTTGATCACAAATTATCGAAAGTACAAATAGCAGTATGAGTCTAAAGGACATGAAGAATTCCAGTGAAATTTTGTGTAGGGACAACACGCAAACAATAAACAAATACGGATTTTTACTTCCTTCAGGTAAAACGGTTTTAAGAGCCAAAGCCCCCAACCAAAATTTTGAAATTTGACGCCCGAAAAGCAAGAAGAAGTGGAACAAAGTGATTGAAATTCTGCACATATATTGTAGACTTAAAATGAGGCAATACGTGGTTCGCATGTTCCCAAAAAAACGGTTGTGTGGGGCACGGAACCCTCCAAATCGTTGATCACGAAATATAAAAATTGCTAAAAACAGTATGAGTCTAAAAGACATGGAGAATTGCAACGAAACTTTGTAAAGCCAAAGTACCTAAAAACTAAAAGAAAACATTTTTTATTTTCTGTGAAAATATCGGTTTAGGGAGCAAAAGCCTCGACAAGATATTTTGAAAATCGATGCCCAAATGGCAAGAAGAATTTGACCGAATTGAACGACATTGTTCACAGATAGTATAGACATAAAATGAGTGAATACGTGTTTCGTATTTTGCTGAAAAAAAAACGATTTTGTGGGGCACTTTAACCTTCAAACCTTTAATCACGAAATATCAAAAGTGCTAATAACAGTATGTCAGAATTGCCTGAAGTACATGAAAAATTGCAACAAAACTTTGTGTAGGGAAAACACGCAAAAAGTAAACGAATACGGATTTGAATTTCTGGGTGAAGAATTTGAACGAAACAGTGCCATGGCGTAGACAATCACCTCCTGGGGTGAAGGTGTACAACGAACCTCCGCGGTACATATGAGTGAAGACGATAGACAAGCTACGAAGGGCCACCACTATTTCCGCGAAGCTTAAGAAAATTTCCCAAAAATAAACACTGCTTTTCGTTCATTTTGAGCGCTTTTTATTTCTTTTCCCTTCCATTTTATATGTATATGTTCTCTTTCGTCTCTAATTTTACACCAATTATTTCAGTGTCCGGCCTGTCGCTTCTCTCGCCCCCACCACGACACTGAAACGAAACTTTGTGAAGGGAAAATACACAAAAAATAAACGACTTTTTTTGTTTTCTGAGGGGTAATGGTTCTACCTGTCAAAAGCCTTCACTCAAAAATTTAAAAGTTGGCGAAAGAAGGGCAAGAAGAAGTGGACCGAAGAGAACGAAATTATGCACAGATATTGTACAAGCAAAATGAGAGTATACATGTTTTGTATTTTCCTATGAAAACCAGTGTGGTGGGGCTCGGATTTCTATGAACGTTTGATCACGAAATATCAAAAGCGATAATAACAGTATGTCAGAATTGCCTGAAGTATATGAAAAATTGCAACAAAACTTTGTGTAGGGAGAACACGCAAAAAGTAAAAGAATACGGATTTTAAATTTCTGGGTGGAAACGGTTTTGAAATGTTGCAACAAAAAGTTTGAAATTTTGACGCCCGGAAGACAAGCAGTGGACCAAATTGAATGAAATCGTGCATACATAATGTAGACATAAAATTAGGGAATACATGTTTCGTATTTTTCTAAAAAGGGGTTGTGGTGGGGGATGTCCTCTGCTCCCTATATTTTTGAAATACATGATATATTTCCCTGTCGTCCTCAAATATTTACAAACAATTGTGGAATTGTTTTATTATTCACTGAAATTTAACATGCCAGAGATGCCCTTGCATCTAGAACACTAAAACATCACACACACACTCATATATATATATATATATATATATATATATATATATATATATATATATAAATACGTTTTGACTTCTGCTATATATATCTGTTTTACTGCAAGCAGGTTTTATTTAGTTTACTTTTAGTTTGGTTAGGTCATGCCTTCCTATTAACTTTTATTGAAAACCTCTGAGAACAAAGTCCACGTAAGTGATTGTTTTTTTTTTATGCTACTTGAAACATGTGAACACCCATTTTACTGCTTTTGACATTGCTCACAAATCTGATTGGAATGTCTTTTACAGATAAATTTGTTTCGCAAACTGTAATTGATCGTACATTTGTTGTCTGTTCCCTTTCACCTCTTTTCCTCGGAACATCAGGGCTACTCGTCGTTTGATGGACACACTCCTCTTGTTTCTCTCCACGGAGGAATCGTACGACTTCTTGGGCTGCACTTGTTCTTAGCACATTTCTGTTTGTTTGATGTACACTAGTTTTCAGCAGAGTTGATTTTAGTTTAGCGTTCCTTTCAGCAGCGAGATTATATGAGACGAGGACCTATTGATTAATGTGGCATCCGATCCACATGAGCTCTTGCCAGGAATCGAACCCGGGTGTCCCATGGAAAGGCGCGTACGCTAACCGCTTAGCCACGAGGGAGATCTTGATGTAGTTTTCAATCAGAGCTTTCCGAAGAATTTTCATCAGACAGGGAAGACAAAGACAAATAATCCTGCACTGATAATTGATCCTCCGTTTCAGATGTCACTTCTTCATCGTAAGAAAAACGAAGAAAGTTTTGAATTCTTCTAGTGTCAAAGCAGACATTTTAGACGTCAAAATAGACTGTAATTACTGCACAATGAGGAAACAAGCGATACTACGAGTAAAAACTAACCCAAAATGAACCTAAACAATGTTACAAGTACAAAGTATCTGAAAAAAAAAAACTAAACTATTTGGCAGTACAGAATACTGGAAGAAACTAAATTATTTTCGGATAGTGCAATAATAATAATAATTTTTGCATTGTTTTGTGGAGGTGTTATCATCAGAAATCCATTCAATAATGATTTTTTTAGTAACTGAAATATTCATTGAACTAATTTGACTAAATGGGCCCGAAAAACTTATGTGTTAGTTTTTCTACTGTGACGTAACAGGACGGAGTTTTCAATCGAAATTTTTACAAAACACATATTTGGTAAAATAACTAAAAGTCACGAAGTATGATGATCACAGTTCACGCCGAGATAATCAAGTTCAAAAATCGCTTTGGGTCAAAATGGACCCGAGGGACGTAAGAAGGTTAAGGGTGTGACTTCCCTCAAGAGTAGCCTATTGTCCTGATATAATATGTTAAATATAAACATTTCTTTATCAAATCCGAATATAAGAATGGAAAATTTGAAAGGGCGAGTTCATTATAGCCTGTAGTTTGCTCAAAGAACAAAAATTAAAGTTAATAAAAGCTCAAGTTAGATATTTATGAGTATGAAATTTACCTCATAACACAACATTGAGGCTAGATGTTAGGTGTAATACATTTGCGAGTGGTAAACATCATGTGGTTCTACTTTTCGATTCATTTATACATTACTTTAAGTATATAAAAGCCGCGGAAAAGTAGTACATTATATAAAATGAGTTAATATAAAGGACTCCGTTAAAAGATAAATGCAACTGTCAATTTACGAAGCTATTGTGAAATATAGGATGTTTCTAGTTCATTTGGAGCTAAATGTTTTTTCAGCAGCGGGATTGTAGAAGACTTATCTCGTCCCGAAGGCATGAACACACATCACCTTTTTTCTTTCTTTCTTTCTTTCTTTTTTTTTTTTTTTTTTTTTTTTTGCAAGGGATCAATACAAATATAAGTTCCCGCAACATTTAGCTGTTTCTTCAAATAAGTATGTGCTAATCTTTACTGGAATAGGAACTGATATATCCGTAATAAAAATACAGGGTGAATCACAAGTCCTTGGAAACCTGCATAAGTTTGAAAATCGATGGGAATAATAAAAAGTGATGATGGGAACAGAGGTTTGATGAGGGGCCGCAACTTTTGGAGTGTAAGTCATTCATGGCCGCCATGTTGTAATCCTTCATTTTGGATTCAAGTCATTTTTTAAAATGGGAATGGGGTGAATGACACATCAAATAACACTAGCTTGAGCTCAGGAATTTTGTGGTGCTCAGGAATTTAGTGTTGTTTTCTATATTGTACAGTTTAGAAGTTATTAATTCAAACGTGGGAAATTACCTTGATTCTGACCTAGTTCTCTCTTTGTTCATGGTGATTCAAAATGGGTCTGACACGTGGACAGAAGATCCAAATCATCCTTCGATCGAAATATATTAGGGGAACGCAGCTACCGAACAATAACAGCTGACTACAACAGACGACACCCAGACAGAGAACGGGTATCGCACGGCACGGTGGCTCACGTGATCACCAAATTCCGGGAGACGGGCTCTGTTCAAGATAGGGTACGTAGTGGGCGACCAAAGACTAGCACCAATGAGAAAACTGCAACGGCGGTTGTATCGTCGTTTGTGAAATGTCCTAAACGAAGTACCTGTCGTGTGTCGCTAGCATGTGCAATAAGCCAATCCTCAGTTGTCCGCATATTGCACACCAATCAGAGGCATTCTTACAAGCTGCACATGCATCATAAACTGAATGAGGATGACCCAGATCGCCGGTTGGAGTTCTGCATGTGGGCTACTGAACAACACGAACTGGATCCTGTGTTTGCCAAGGGCATACTGTTCAGAGACGAGGCGTATTTCACTTTTTACGGGGAGGTTAATCGACATAATTGTCGATACTGCTGTAACGCAAATCCTAACTGGGTTGACCCGAGTCGAGAACATAGTCCAGCGAAGGTGATGGTGTGGTGTGGCATATGGAACACACGCATCACTGGGCCATTTTTCATTTACAACACTTTAACTACACCACAGTATATGATGCTGCTGCAAGGCCTTGTGTTCCCTGCCACACTGAAATCTGATGGCATTTTCCAATCTTATTTTCAGCACGATGGAGCCCCTTCACACTATGGACTTGATGTCCGTGAATGGTTTGATGAATCACTGCTAGGGAAGTGGATTGGTCGCCGTGGTCCTGTGGAATGGCCGCCGAGATCCCCTGACTTAACGCCCCTTGATTTTTATCTATGGGGACATCTTAAGCAGATAGTGCATTCTGAGACAATCCGTGATTTGAGGCACCTGCAGGAACGCATCCAACAAGCCTGTGACCAAATTTCAGGAGACATTCTCCTCCGTGTGCAGTCAGAGTTGTTGCGGCGATTACAGTTGTGCATTGCAAGGGATGGACAACACGTAGAACATATGTTGTAGCATTCAGTATCAAGGTAATAACTTCAGTATCAGTTTCCCACCTTTGAACATGAATAACTTCTAAACTGTACAAGATTGAAAAAAACAAATTATACCACTAAATTTCTGAGCTCAAGCTAGTGTCATTTGATGTGTCATACACCCCATTCCCTTTAAAAAATGACTTGAATCCAAAATCGCGGATTTCGAGATGGCGGCCATGAATGACATATACTCTAAAAGTTGCGGCTCCTTATCAAATCTCTGTTCCCATCATCACTTTTCACATTTCTCGTCGATTTTCAAACATATGCAGGTTTCCAAGGACTTTTGACTCACCCTGTATTGTGATGAACAACACGAAAATCGAGCTGTGGGAAACGACACACCGTTGTTTCAGAGTAGCTCTCGAAAAAATATTTTATATAAATTTCCTTCCTTGTAAATTCAAGAGGTTACCATACTCAATGATAATTATGTTTTACTTCAATGATGTTTTACTAAAACAACAAATACAAATACCAGCCTCAAACACAACTCATGAAAATCTATGGCAAAAACATTTCTATCTCGAAGACGATCCTGAAATATCACACACTCTTGAAGTGAATAAATATCACACATTACAAATAATAGTTGAGACGTTCTATTGATCCCCAACCGGCTTCATTTGTACTCAAGCAGAAAATTTACCCTAACCACCCTCGTAAATAACACTTCAAATAAGACATAAAAAGCACGTGTTTGGTGCCGAAATGATACGATATAATAATAATAATAATAACAATAATAATTATAATAATAATAATAATAATAATAATAATAATAATAATAATAATAATAATAATAATAATAATAATAATAATAATAATATACCATCATTAAAGGAAATCAATATAATAGTATGGACAGGGGCGGTCATGGACCAATTTCTGGGGGTGGCAAAGAAAGATTGTATTTTTTTCTCATCGTGCTTTTGCGGCACTGATGCCTTACGTGGATGGGGAGAAGAAAGACCCAAACCACTTAACATGTTTGGTTCGTATAAGCGTTATCGTTATGGAAGTTACATAATATTAACCATATGATATATTTAAGAGTAAAATAAGCACATATCATGAAACTAATGATTGATTTCTTATTTTTTCATTAAAACGTATCCCAAGAGAATTCAAATTAAATGAAACATTTCAGTTTAACGCCCCATAACTATGCCATTCAAGTAAGGGAGATAAAAGGAGGATGCAACGAAAACAAAAGTAACGAAAAATCTACATAAATCTGTTTTTCTGCAAAGACTACTGAAGAATCAGTAAGCAAGACGGTGAAAATTGCAACATCGCTTTCTTTTTCAGCAGGTCAACTGGAAGGCCACCCTCAACTGGAAGGACTAGTTGAATTAACCCTCCCATGTAACTCCCCTTCTCATTCAGTCACTGAGTGACGTGACTTAGTTGTCACTGCTTGTGAAAAGACAGGCAACCGATAGCAGGTACCGAGTCTTCTTGTTCTATTCTGTTTCCCCACCCCTTTTTTGCCCATGTTAAGAATGGTGTTGCCAGGTCACATAGCAGTACATGGAACACGCAGAAACGCACATTGTCATTAATGGTTCGAGATTTCAGTGTCCATTCGGCGACTATCCCGTTCATATAGTATATAGAAGCATTACCACCGTTTTAAGTTATTCCAGTTTGAGAAATGACTGTTAATAGTAAGCAAGCACTTCTTCGTATTTTGCTGCTCAGAAAGAAGAAGCGTTGAGAGGAAAAAGAATGTCTGTGCATCCTATGCTATCAACGAGATTGCAAACTGGCCTGTATCATACTTTTCATTATATACAGGTGTTGTTTGGCTTCTGTTCTGTGCCTTAATAACGGCATCCATCCCTTCTTGAGAGTATCATATCTCGCTGTCTTTCTGGCATTTGCACACCAGACACCAGATCCCAATCCAACTCTCAACCATGACCCCAATCCACATGAACATCTCTAGTCCCACCAAACAGACAGAAGGAACCAAAAACGATAATATACCTAAATCAAAACAAAATTCAACAACAAAATGAAACATAACTTAAAATATATATTACTTGAACAAACTAACAATTATGGCTGTGTTCTTTGTCCTCTGTCTGAATCTTGGAGTCACACTTACGGTTTCTACTGATAGTAGATCGATCAGTGGTTGATGACTATTCGAAATCTAAATAAAGTTGAATTATTTTTTGGACGGACCCTTAAAGGTTGGCTGCTCCTGATAAAGAATGTCGCAATCATTAGTTACGGAGGCTGCTCGATTTTTATTTTAACTAGCTACAATTTATTTATTATAATTTTTAAAGAGAATTAGACCATATTTTTCCGACTTCCGGAACAAGTCCTTTAGATATTTACAACTAAATCCTTTTAATTGGGTGAGTTCCCTTTATTCCGAAGATGCTGAGATAAAGGAGGATATTTTAGATTTTCGGATGACAGTTGGCCTAAACCAGTTTGAATGATGTTCGTGAGGATTCGCAGAACGGATCTTTTTTGTCAAGAGATTTGCCTTAGAAAAGGATTTTGCATGAAAGGAGACCTGTCATTAGGACTATATACGCATATGTATATTATTTCCATACATTTTCTTGAGATATTCCAGCTCCCAAGTCAACATAAACTTTGTAATTAATTTCTCAATTTATATTCTTTTGTCAGACGCAGGTAATACTCTTCCACTTACCAATATTTTTGTTTATATATTTTTATTACTTAGAGTTCAACTTTATTCAACACCTACGCTACTAGGCTACACGGGACGCAGATCTACAAACCACAGTACCTGCCACCGGAAATGGAACCCGATCCTGTAACGGCAGCAAAGTTCCAAGCACTTAGCCACAAAGAATCCCAAAATTCAGGATATTCTCGTAATACTCAAAAGTTAATGAACCTAGTTACTTTTCATATATGGGTTAAAATTAACGAGAAATATGTACGCTCTTTTGGCCAATATCAACACGTCGATATTCCGAAAGAAAAAGCCAGGGATATTTTCATCCCTTGTTAGTGAAAGAATAGTTACTTCATACATCGAGTTGAAATTTGTTTCGACCGATTGATCCTAGTCCACGTTATATATACATATTAGTTATGGTTAAGTATTTTAGCCATTTCGCCCTGTCGGTACCGTTACGTAACACAAAAGCACCTACAGTTTTCAAAGCAGTTTTCAATGAGATAATCACGTCGTATGGTCCACGGAAAGCAATATTCAGAAGCCAAGGCACAAACTTCTGTTCAGTTTTGATGAAGGAATTTAACGACCAGTTTGACATAAAACGTGTTCGAACGGCAGCGTTCAAATCATCTACGAAACGGATTGTACGAGAAATTTTACTTTGTCTTTACGAGTTTTCTTGATTAGTATACAGCGAAACAACAGACCCGATTGGGAGTATTTTTGGTTATGTGCAAACGATTACCATCTATCTAATTTAACTATTACGAATTAGTGTTCTATCAGAAAGCTCGTTTCCTGGATCAGCTTGACATTCAGTATAAATTTACAATGATTCTAGAATGTCAGTGACAGTTGCGTCTAATACGCCGATTATCTCAAAAAGCTGTAACACACGCATAACAAGAACACAATTGCATATGCATCATTATCGACAACCTATTAAACTGCAGGCTTGTAATAGTCGGAAAGAAGAGTATTAGTTCTAAATTAGGACTTAATTTTGTGGGGCCTCATTACTTAAGAAATGTCTCTCCTACGAACGCCTGTAATATTCAACTTGTTCCCAAGAAGAATAAAGCACAGAGTGAAGATTGAAGAAATACTACACTTTAGATTCGCCAGCTACTGGAGATACGACCTGTGATAGTAACAAAGATTAAGTAAGAAGAGCATAAATAATATGAAACTACCATGAAGTCGCCTTCAGTATGATGAACTGGCAACGTTTCTTACCATAATCAAAGCCACTACATAGGAGTCTTCCATGGGACGTGTCAGTTGGCACTATAAAGTGAAATTATTTCTTTGCATTTCTGTTATTGATGTTGGAAAGGTTTCGGCAGCTAACTAATGTGGGCGTAGCGAGGCACAAAAACAGTATGGAATAGAGTAGATACATTTGGTCCTGTATTAATTTAAAATGTTCGAGTTACAAAAATCTTAGTCAGTGAAAGGTCAAAGGTCAGTGTTAACTGTCTAACGGAACTACAATCCAAAGGAGCTTATCTAGATAATAGAACACTTATACCTGCTAAAAACTCACATTTATTAAGTTCCCCACGATGCGTAAAGGCAGTGACGCTACTCAAAATTATGGAAATCATATTGTGTATTTAGCTTCAAGCCCAAATGAGGTTATTGATAAGCAAAATATTCATTCTTCTTAATAACTTCATTATCTAATCTAAACTTACAATCTTTATGTTTTTATATTTAAGTTTGTAACATATGTAAGTACTAAGGAATGTGTGTTTACTCACACACATTAAAAAGCTGAATGTATTCCATAATCTTATCAGTAACGTAAGACAAATTAATGTTTTGTACAAGATTTGGTTTGTGTTTGCTTTAAACGCTTGTTTGAAAATAAATTCTTATGGCTACAGCTGTTTCGATAACCACGTCACCAAAGGTTCCTAACATCAAAATTGACAGCCTGGTGGAACCTCTTGAAAAATCCCTGGATAATTTTCTCCAGGCGATTGAACTCGGCACTTAGTAGTACAACGATACGGATTTTATCCAATGCTTATTGGATTATGTATACGAACCTTTTAATGACTTCTATGAATTACACTGCGATAAGGTACAATCTCTTGCTAAATTGGAGGAGGCCGAAGTTAAGCTTCGCACACAGTTTGGTAATATAGATAAACTTTTAGACAGTTACTCGAGTCTCCACAGTAGGATAAAGACACGTGAAAAGACGTACTCACAAGTAAACCTTACATTTGAGTGAATCAAGTTGCTGACTGAGACACATATGAGAAAGTAGTACTAAATGTGGTCAGTATTTCAGTGAAGTTGTAGGTGCGAAGCTCCAGGCGTTTAGGAGATACAGCTACCAGAACATCACATGGAAGTACAGAATAGTCTTCATACAGTTGGAGGTAAAAGTCCTGTAAGACCTCTTGTAACGACAAAAGGTGATTAACAAATATATGGGTATATATTAGGACTAGGGGCAAGTCATATAGTAAAGGTATACCTGACGGCGGCCATCTTGAAATCCGCCATTTTGAATTAAGGTTAAGTTTTTAAAATAGGAATATGGTCATTTGATACACGATTTAACGCGCAAATTTAATCAGAACAACAATGGTGACGTTAGTTTTGATTTACGCGCAATTGGTAAAAAGTTACAGGGAAATTAAATATTGTTGCAGCATGTGTATTAGTCCTTTACCCCACCTTGTAAATTTTGTGTTAATGATAATAATTAAATAAAAGGAGGTGGATAAATATTAGGTCTATGGTAAGAGTTGCCTTGACGGCGGCCATGTTCAAATCCGCCATTTTGAATCAGACAAACGTTTTAAACAAAACGCATGACAGTGACACCTTATTAATAGGAAATTTTACCATAAATTCAACGGTATAACCATTTTTGCTTTATCATTAACCAGCATTTGTTATCGCATAAACAAGTTGCCAATTAAAGGAAAAATGACCAAAGTGGAATTGAGTCATAATTGAACTTGTGGCTTTCTTTCAGAAAAGTCCTCAATTAGTACAATCAACATGTAGTCCAGGAAAGAGTGCATGACTTGCACAAATGCTCTGGTCAAAGTGAGCACACCTGACAAAGGCAATCGAGTTGCACTTGACACATTTGTGGTTAACAATTCCGTCAGAGCAGTGGTCGTAAGGAGCGATCCAACGTCCAGGTTCATCATTCAAATATCCAGCCTGATTGAAAGCGAATCGAATCATATTGCGAAAACGAGGAGCACTGAACTGGTAAATTGTAAACGACTGAAGTTGTATGAACCTATCACGATGCCATATGTTCACGTCACTTTCTGTTCCTGGTGTATCAGTAATGAAACGAACAAATGTTTTGTACGGGTGAAAGAAGTGAACATCTAGATGCTGAAACATGCCAGTACCATCACTAGGTATCAGACGCTTGATCAGTGTAACAGTAAGGTGTCACTGTTATGCGTTTTGTTTAAAACTTTTGTCTGATTCAAAATGGCGGATTTGAACATGGCCGTCATCAAGGCAACTTTTACCATAGACCTAATATTTATCCACCTCTTTTTATTTAATTATTATCATTAACACAAAGTTTACAAGGTGGGGAGAGGACTAACACGAACTAAACATTTTCCATCCTGAAGCTGGGATAACACTCACATTTTAGGTATATCCTTAACATATAAGGCCTCAGCGACTCGCCCGCAAACTAATGATTCTAAGATTAATGGAGCAAATAACTGGCAAGCTCCTCTTAACAGGAAGAGAGAGTGGGAGGAGTAACATACATAATGATCGAAAAGACGACCGATTTAATGTATAGTTCATAGTTTCAAGGTACTAAGATGGTCAGGCGTAATGCGATCATACATTTTCTGTTAGTGGTTTCTCTATATGTTTCTATCAAGTTAACGAACCTTAACTTATCTGCCTAGAGTAGTTGGTTAGTGTGTAATCGGCAGCCATTTTTACTTTTTTCACTATCATCAGTTCAAATCCCTTAACCTACGGTAACCTTTTGGAAAAGCTTGATTTCGTCAATTCCAAAAGCAGCAATGTTTTCTTTCAATCTCGTTCCTTAGTATTATCCTCTTCATTCTAATTAATTTAAATCAGTGTTCGAAGTAGAAACGAAAGCAGAGGCGGTATGTTTATTACGATTTTGATTCGAAATACTGGCTATCTAAATGTTGAAATACAGTGAAGGTATGTTCCCTTAAAGATTGCGTTTATATTTACATAATGACTGAAAACCACTGCAGAGCTTACCTTTAGTTACGAGGGGAGAGTATGGAAGGAGTTTCATTTCTTCCAACAACTTTGTAAAAACATCTCCGTGTGTTGTATTATAGAGAATTATACACGAAAATGCTCAAAAATCTAGATGTTATATTCACAATTTTTCTGTGGGGAAAGCTAAAGGACCCACAACTCGATTGAAGGGTATTCCAAACTCCGGAAGAATCACTCTCAAAACAGAAAATCCTTAAATCCGCTTAAATCAATTCAATATGGAACATCAAAATACAAACTAGAAAATCTTTGAAGACACTTCATTTTAAAGACAAAAGTTAGGAAAAAGATAACAAAAATGTCAATGTTGTCAAGTTAGAAATTATTTCTACGTATGAAATAAAATCTTTTTACTTCCAAACCTATTTGTAAATTACTGTGTATAACAATGAATTTATTACTGGAATTTACCATCTACTTTCCTGTGACGGAATGTCTGATCACTGAAAAATCAGATGCGGTATGCAATCTACACTGAAACACCAGAGGTGGTATGGCATACAACCGCATACCGTCTCACTGCGACCACTAATTTAAATATTTCAGAATTATAATTCAGAATTTAGACTTTAATTTTTTTTACAGTTATCAAGAATTGTATACGAAGAGGAGAATTCATTTCTAATTATTTTCACAAACGGAAGGGAAATCATAAAAAAATTGAAATACTATTACCGTATGGCTAAACTTTAATGGAACATTACTACGTAAATTAAAACATTTATTCAGAGTAGTTTATGCAAGTAATATGTAGAAAATATAAATAATGAACATAAACAATTAGTTGACTATTAAAAATATAGTAGAGGTAGATCTTAACCGAAGTAGAAGATGCTCTCTCTGCTTCATGAAAATAATAAACATTTTACAAAAATACCCTGATTATAGGAAAGTAAGTTGATGACTTTACTGAGCGAACGTAGGCTCAAGGCATTTACGATACGAGGCATCCTGATTAGTGGTTTTGCTCTACCAGTAGGCGAATGCCAGGATACCTTTAATACATAAGCTATGGCAATTTTTTTTTTGAAGAGTTTGTTCTTATGTTGTTAATGTTTCAGTGTGAAATGGCCCTATTGCAGCAAGGAAAATATTTTAGTAAATAAAATATAGTAGACGAATGGTTAGTGTAATGGAATCCTACTTATATAGCCCAGGTTTTAAACCCGACATTTCTTATTGATTTTTTCTTTTAGCTACGCTCATATTTTCTAGAAGTTCAATTTTGAATTAAATGTACTCGAAGCTAGCTTAACCCTTTTGTGCATGAATTATGATGTGATGGTAATTATAACATTCGCACCCAGAGTTATTAAAGTTTACAGATTGTTGGATACAAATGTGCTTCAAGTGCATGCTGTCCACTACATGGGGCATGTCTATTTGGATAATTTTTGTAGATACAAGAACAAAACCAGATAATATCATGATGCCAGCATGTTTCAAACATTATACCAAAGGAAAGAGAAAAATATTATTTGCTTGGCACATCATTCATAGAAGATGTCAGCAATAGTTCAGAAGAACTCGCCGCGCCTCTTTCTTGCCTGTTTCAAGTATGCACCAAGGATGTCACACCATGCTTTCAGAGTTTTAAGTTAGGTGACAGAAAAATTCAGATCGTCAGACCATCCAGATAACTTCTATTGAAAAAGAATGCACTTGGGTTGCGGGTAGAGAGCTCCGACAGAGCACAATCGTAACCAAACAGCACTGTCCAACCGAGTGGACGTTATGCACGAAAGGTCTAAACCAAAGTTATTTTCAAATATATTTGATATTGCATGCTTTACCGGCGATGTTTCAACTTTAATATTAGATCTTATAACCTTAATGTAACTCATTTCGCTAAGTCATATCACGATGAATGTTTTCATAACAACGATAGTTTGACGGTAAAAGAAAATTCCATTGTTACTGTAACATATGTATACATATTAAGAAAGGTTTGAATTAGAAATAAACCTACAGTTGAATGTACGATGCAAAATGGATCCCTGGAGAAATTTCCAAAGAATAAATTACCATCTGAGCAATTTACCCAAAAAAAAGCTTTCGACCCCTGAAATAAATTCTTGCTTAGGAACCAACAAAAGAGTGAAGATTTTAGGGAATTATCAGGGGGTAATGACTCCCTGGGGTGTCCTTCCATCCCGCCTAACGTCACTGAAGTCTTCAGGGTAAGCATGTCAGTCATTTTAGGCGAGATTGGAATTCTCATTTTACCTAATCCCATCTCGCCTAAAATGATGCTAAGATGCGAGGAGGAAATTTCTGCACTGAACAGGGAATTCTTGTAATAGGACTTTAATGACCAACACTAACAAATTGTGAAGGCATGCGCACATTTCAGAGAAAAAATACTCTATGTACTAATCTTTCGTACATAAGAAAATCAATAACCTAGTTTCAGTACATTTCAATCAATATTGGAAATCCGATTTTTAATTCTGTTAAGTTCCACCATATATACTCTGCAAGTAAGGGTAGAAATAGCTTTGTGAGATCTGAAGACTATAAAGTAGCGAAGTTGTGCTCCAAAACTAGCGGATTTGTACTATTGATGATCCAAACATAAAGATGAATTATTTTGCAACTATACAGTTTTACATACATATGAATGTTACTTATGGAGTTAATGGAAACACCTATAGTTGGGAATATGTCAGATATATGGGTTGGCAACGGTCAGGGGCGGTCAGTTTCATATTGTTAGTAGTAGTTTGCTAGGTCAAACTACAAACAGCGTGAGGAGCAGTAGACTATTATGATTTCCAATCAGACGTGTATGCTTTCAGCTTTATGGACTCTGAAATACACATTACAATTTTACAGTTTGTTCTATCACTGTTATTCCTCACTTCTTTAACTCATTTCCTATATTCCTTATCTGGAAGCCACGAATTAAGGAAAATTTTATTGGAACTCCATATATATATATTATACTAATATGGATAATACAGTTACACAAAAAATACCATGTTAAGAAAGTGATCAGTGATAATGGAAGAGCGCAAATGAACAAAAGTGTAGTGTTATCAGATCTAACTTCTACTGTATTGCATAAGACTAATAATTTGTGATTTCATACATGAAAATAATAAAGTAGCACATTCTGAAGAATTATAGTCTGCAAATGATTAAAAGTCGCCCAAAAATTAGCGTGTCTCCAAATTTGAAATTTTAGTACCCAGGGCACTTACAATCGCCTAATCCGCTACTCGTACGCCAATCGGGAAACATTGGGTAGAAACATACCAATGAGACCTCGCGATGTAGGTCGAGGTTTCAGTCGAGGTCGCTATCTCGATACTGGCACAAACACACAGATTGAACCCTTTTCTGGCACTGGATCCTTTGGAATACATAATAATTTTGAATGGTTTTTGGTTACTTTATGACGACCTATTCTCTTCAATGTATCCTATAGGATACATTTCATCACAGAATTATCTAAATAAAACATGTAACTAGAATGTTCAATTATTTCTTATTTTACAACAATTTGACACGGAAATCGCATGCAGTATTTTGTCTGAGCAACGCGAGTCTTTTTGCCAAGAAAAGGGTTAAATGAGTAAGCTCATGCCGTAGATTCATGCTACATCGCGAACTAGACGTCGACCGCGAGGGTGAATTAGTAGTCGATGTTCAGAGGAAGCATCGCTGTGGCTCGTGTTCTCCTTGGTTCTCGCTGAAGCTCTGCGCAGAATAAAGTCTTCATTTCTTTAGAATTTCTTCTACTGTGGATTATATGTATCTATGGTCGAGAGGTTTTTTTGCACTATAATATTTGATTATGAAAGACATACTAATAAAATTAGTGAGGAATGTTCCAGCAATCTGAGATAAGAAACAAAAACATCATAATAGGGATGGTTTAAATAATGAATGGAAGAAAATGAAATATTTCAGTTTAACGTCTTACTATTATGCTCTTTTAGGCTAAGGAAGACAGAGATCGTGGTAGGGACCGCGACGTAAACCTCGACTTCGATCACGAGTTTCTTCGGTATGTGTTTACCCAAAGTCACAGCAATGTTTAGAACAATTTCAAAAAGAGTATGTGCTACTTTCATATATCAGCAGCACAATTCCCTAAAAGTACACAAGGTGTTTTAAAACAACTTCATCAGTATTCCACAGCTTAGTCCTGACCTAAGACAGCAAAAAAGTATAGGTCAATCTGGGTGCACAAATGCTTCCTTTTGGCGCAATGACCATCCGAAAAACTGTCGAAAAATGCGAAAACAGTCAAAACTTGACAACAAAATGCCCGATCGAAGTCTAGTAGAAGGAAAAGTTTTTAGTCGTAGATTCCACTAATGCACAATTCGATGTGGTGCAAAGGAAACGAAAGGGTGAGCACCAAAGAAACTGAACAGTTCCTGGATATTTTATGATACGTTGACTGAGGAGAGCTGGCTAGAATCAAATGCATTAAGCCAACGAACAAAAATGGTGTTACATTGTCCAAGTTAGAAGAATGCTGTTAGAATTCATACAAAGAAAGATACACGTGTTTGGTTAATTTAGTTCTCCTCAGACTAGAATAAATTTTCCGAGGAGGAACTGTCCTTCCGATAGATATTCTCTGAGTGTATGATTTATCGTTTTTGGAAAATGTTCACATATGTGTGTTGCATTGGAGAGCACAGCTGTTTTAAGTGTAATTATTAAGAATGCTTTGTATTTTATAACCAAACCATTACTTGAATCTCTCTCATTTCTTTCTTCCTTTTGTTCTTTTTCTTTTATTTCTTTTAATTATAGAATATATCTCCAGTGTGTTTATATTCCTGAACTAATTCACTATTGAAAATTCTATCATACGAAATTATAACTTCATTACATACAATATGTTACTTGTCTTTCTTTTCCCTCTTACTGTTATATGTTCTCCTAGTAGAAGTTTAATGCACACGTTTTCTTCGCGATACCATTCCATTTTTCATTCCCTTACACGTTTGTGATACTACTCCGAATTATATGAAAGTTAAAAATCAGTGATTACACCAGACGGGAATAGGACGGGACTTCAAATGTGAGGATGCCTGCCCTCTACGGAGAAATTGTATTATGATATAAGTGAAGTAATATAAAATCACCCTTTTCATAAACAAAACTGCTGTATCCCGATTTTTAAGTCCTTCCGCTTACTTCCACCTGATTAACTAAACCTGGCGTCGTCACTGTTAAGAATACTAAAAGTTACTTCCTGCATAAATTTGTCCGAATTTGAAACACTTTTCACTGAATATTTTATAAGTTAAGTGACAATATTTATTGATTCATTGACAATAGTTGCTGATGTACTGATGCAATTTAGTTCAATATTGTTGACATGCGCGCCGACTACGTGGGTGCACCTGGGCTCCTGCACCAACAAAAATTTTCTTGCGATTGCCAATTGAAATACTTATCCAAAATTACAATATAGTTCTGAAATAATCGTGACCAAAAGGAACCTGCGTAAGTTCTCGTCAAGAATAAAAGTTCTACTTGCCTCGCTTTCTTGCTGTATTCCTATAGATATAAAGGCAACTCCTTAGGAAAAAATATTTCAACGACATTGATAACGATTTCAAGAAAATAGGGCCAAAATACAAGAAATGTTTATAATGGAGTATATGGGAAACTATGTTATATTCGGAAGTTTGTAAGCACCGTCCACAACTCTGAGATCAATGATTTTCACATATGATGTGCATCAGAGTACGGGACAAATAAAAGGTAGAAACGAAAGTGGTGTTATGTCTCTTTTGGCTGATACAGAGTGTTGAAATTTGGCACCGTCTGATAGTTTAATAGACTGTATGGAAGAGAATTTAGTGGCGGAGAATTGTATTACGTACCATCAACGCCTCCGAAATGCAGATTGTGTTGAAGCCAGGGTTGCGACCCGAAGATCTCTAGGCAAGTTGCACCCACCATGGTTTGCCATTGCTTGCTATGCGATGATGACTTCCGAACGATGGAGCCTACTGTTGAACAAGGAATACAGACTTTCTCTGTCCCCACCGGGAATCGAACCTGAAATCCCTTGAGTACAAGGCAAAGATCTTATCCACTAATCCACCAAGTACATATTCTGGTAAAGATGACCATTGCCATATTATGATGTACAGCAGGGTAAGGGGCAAATAATAGTTGAACACGTCAGTGGCATTATGTTCTGTTTGACCGATCCGGACGATTGAGTTTGTGTATATGCAAACATTCGCTTCCTATTTGTCTGTTGCGAGGCTGGCTTTATCGAGGGAAGTACGGTAGAAGCGTCATTGTGGAAGTGTTGATTTCTGTAATAGCTTACTCGTCTTTAGTGACTGCAAGTAAGTGGTGATTGATTCGTGTGTTCTGCCTACTTCATTGTGCCTGCAAGAAGTTGCAATTCCTACATGCTTTTGTTCAGTGACCTTTGGTGTTCTTTTTCTCGCTACATTTATGCGAATTTTATTGTTCTGTACTATTTGGTGTTATTTTCTGGTAGGTTTCGCAAGTGTCGAAACGTGTAATTCAAAAGCCATATTATTAATTTCAAAACAAATTTTTGACGTGTGGCAAATGGCTTCCGGTGAAAGCACGAATATCATCGACAATGTTCCGTGTGCGAACTATGGTTTGGAGGTGGATTCTTACAAGCGATTAGTTACATGGGAGGGAGCAAAGGTAAGTCATTCCAATGCTTCGGTCTGTCAACAGTACTATGTACAACATGCTACATAAAGGCAAGTTCTTATGTGAGAAGCGTGCAGAAACAGCCAGAAATGGGTAGTGAGGGATCGGATCTCAACGTTGAAGATACGTCAACTGTGCCTGTGCACATGAAGGTAACCCCGCAGAAATTCCTGAAGAACAGTTAGTAGTATTCACCGGATTGAACATTAAACAGTTGACTTTGCTGTGTAGCTTCTGTGACACCTTACATAACAACAGTGTCACAAGCGTTGAAACCAGACTGGGAAATGTTAATGACTCTCAGGCATGATCTTTGTAATTACTTTCTGGGAGCAATATTTGGATAACGATGCCACGAAAGAGTGTCAATGCATTGAAATCAATCACACAGGCTTTGATGTGGCAGTTTTGTACCGTCCGTATTGGGTTTAAAGCATTATCTGGTTCGTTTCTTCTGAGCAAGGTTCCAGCTTGGGCCCGCAAACTTGGGGTAGGAGATGACAAGCAGGTTTTAGTCTTTGAGGGAAGATCCATTTACACCGAAAAATCGATGCACTACACTCTGCAAAGGCGTCTGTATAGTGTGCAAAAAGAACGTCCTTTAGTGAAACCCATGATGATCGTTACACCCAGCGGGTACATTGTCGACATTACTGGTCCATTTGTTGATGTAAATAATGATGATAGTATAACAAACTCTGTGTTAGGGTTTCATACAGTTGTACCAAAATTACCGAGTATCCTTAAATTCTGCTGTTTTAAAAAATGTTGCCCCGTAGGTACCGAATGGTTACTGATTGGTGGCTGTACCCCTTGAGAGTTTTTCTCAGGAGCACAATATGTACAACATATCACAGTTTCAAACAATTGCACCGAAACCCAGAGTATCATTACCTTCTCTTCTAATTAAAAAAAATAAGAAAGTGGCCCTCCAGTGATCAAACAGTCATTCAATGATGGCTGTGCCTGTTGAGACTGTTTTTCAGGATTACAATATCTAGAACATATAATGGTTTCAAGCAATCCCACCGAAACCCAAAATAACGTTACCTTCTGCTGTTTGCAAGAACGTGACCCTGTAGATGCCAAACTGTCAGTGATTTGTGGTTGTGCCTATTGAGAATTCTTCTCAGGAACACCATATCTATAACATACCAAGGTTTCAAGCAGTGCCACCGAAATCCAATTTCTGTCTGTATTGTGCGGGGTCTTTGGCATTTTGAAGGGGCATTGACTCTGCAATCCTGTTCTCGCAAAAACGACAAAACCCATATTTTCTACTTTGAAATCATCTCTGCATCGGCAGAGTTTCGTTTCTTTAGTGTGATCCTTTTAATTAAGGGAATCCTTTTAATTAAGGAAATCTATTAGTACAAAACCATTACTGTAATTTACCTTTTACTTCTCTTTCTGATTGCCATTACAAATCAGCGACATTACAGGTACCTTACATAGTATAGCAATATACTCTATATTTTTCAGAACTAAGCAAACAGGAAGATGAAACTCCTGTGATATTAAAGTAGAATGTTCTACAAAATATTCATAATTCACTGTCGCTATTTCTATCAGTACTTTTGCCATAGACTCAGAGCCATAGACAAGACTAATAGAACTAGAAATGAAAGATTTCATTTCTTCTTTTCTTTCAGACTAAAAGACTTCTGCATCTTGCTGAGAATATCATTCTTTTAAATATAAGCTCCCTATCTCAGGATAATTGTGGCTACTGGTTTTTCAAGGTAATCGGTACCCGAAAGTGTAGTTTGTCGACTCTCAAATCTCAACATTTGGTTAAAAGACATATCACATGTCATGTTATTATTTCTTCATTACAAAAACACATCTGGTTGATTCTATTCATGGTGAATTATTGAACTTATACACACCAAAACAAAAAATAGTGTGACAGCTAACACCGTGCAGCTAGACCATCCAATATACCCATTCGTATCCCATAATCGGGTCTGGTAAAAAGACCAACCCTCTTTCTTCTGTTTTCCTTTCTCCCGTATTAAAATCAACAACAAAATGAGCACAATTCTAATTTCAAAATATACATTTATTAGTATCAATAAAATGAAAGAATAAAAATGAGACGAAACGAGATTCATAATCAGTGTAGGGAAAAACTTAAACACTTCTCAATGGAAAATTGAAACGAATATATATTTGTTAGAGCTACAGAAGTGAGACACAGAGAGAAAAGGAGACAGAAGAAGAGGAAGAAAAGTGACCACAGATAAAAATATTCGACGTAGTAAAAGACCTTAACATTATAAAGTTCCGTTTCCAGAAGTTCAACAGTAATATGGAAATAGCGTTTGTTCCTTAATATTTTTCAGAACTATTGGAATATATAGAGAATGCTTGAAAGATTCATTAAGTCACTTTCAAAATGAATAGTAAACTTGGCGGTCAAATTAAATACTCAATTTTCAGTGACACTGTAGAGTTTCGAGACACATCTAGGATCATGCCAAAAGTTTAACACAAACCCTTTCTTCCGCGTGTTTCGGTTGTAAATTCGGTAGTGTTCCTTAAACGTACTGATCCGAAATACATTATACTTAACCTAGTAGGACTGTTCCTTGGACAATCACCCTAGAGGACGCCAGTTCAAAGTTTTAATTGAGGTGCAAAATGCACTTGATACCTTCTTCGCTTCACGGCCCACCAAGTACTACCGCGAAGGAATCCGTGGCCTTCCAGAACGTTGACAGAATTTCGTTGATTCTGATAGGGACTATTTTAGATCTCCAAGGAACAACTGTGTTAAAAAGAAAATTTGCTCTTATACTGAAGTATATTTTTCCGCAATAACTTTGTTTCGTTACGTATATTATTTCCTTTGAGTGTTCTTGGGAGAAACAAGTTAGTAACTAATATTTCTTTAAAATTGTATGCAAAAGTAATGGGAAATAAAGATGAAGTAAGCGAAAAATAGAAATCAATAGCAACTTTCATCTCCTACCAACATAGTACATTAAAGTCAAATGCTAATTTACTCAGGATTTTACACCCAAATTAAATGAAATGAAATCTTTAAGTGTTACGTCCCATGTTTATTCCACCTAAAGGAGACAGTGATGAAAAGAAATTATGAAATGGTGGAATGAAGAATGTGGAGGAAACGGGAGTACACCCGAGAAAACCCACGCACACGGTATTTGTCCACCACAAAGTTTACTTGGCGTGAGTTGAGATCGAATCAAATACACTATGCACCACTGGTGAACGCTCTACCACTGAGCCACCGTGGCTCTTTACATCCAAATTAAGTTTCAATATTATACTTCTTATTAGAAAAAGCAAATCGGCAATGTGAATTGAAGCAAAGCCTATACTTTCGATAGCATGAAAAAGTGTAAAAAGCATAACCTAACTCTGCAGCTGAGTGGGTGTCCTCCCCGCTGGTCTAGTGGCTAACACGTGAGCCTTTGGTATACCAGGTACCGGGTTCGATTCCGTGTGGGAAAGCTTTCAAAATTTAACTGTCCTCGATGTTTGTCTGTGTGTCCCAATCGTTCTTGGTTATTGGAAAATCAAGTTAAACAAGTAAAAGCGAGTAAAAGTAAGTAAAATCGTACTAATAAGTAGATAAGCAAGTTAATGAGGTACTTTCGGTGCATCAGTTAACTGTAGAAAAAAGTGGATTCCGAGACAGGTTAATAAATTACATGTTTTGTACGCGGCAGTTCGAGACCACCGTAGTCCTTTCAATCTTCTTTTAAAAGAAATCCATCTTTCTAAATATATGCACACACTACATGAGTAACAATTTATATTATGATACCATGAGCTTTAAAAGAAAAGAGCAATCACTCATTAATTATTACGTAGTAAGTTTTGAATAGGTTCAGTGCTTGATCGTCCCGTCTATGAGTTTTATGAAATATAAATTGTTTTCTTTTATTTTATGATGATCAAGGATGCGAATATGTGTGATCACAACTTGGAGCCTCAAGTTCCAGAAGCCTCAAGTTCACACGCCATAAAATAGCATTTCTGCATTACGCATATTTTTCAACAACTTGAATAGGTTTATTCATCATGAGAGAAATAATACACAAAATGTTTGCTCTATTGGATACTGTATTTCGGACGATGCTTCCATTATCAGATATATATAGTTTCATTTGAGTTTAACGTCTTTTTCAGCAGCGAGGCTATATGAGACATCGATCTACAGATTAAAGTAGAATCCGAATCGCATGATGTCTCACTGGGAATCGAACTCGGCTCTCCCACACCTTAGCTTTACTTGAATTATGACCCAAATGCTCTCAACCTTATTTAAGAGTGTGCACTTACTACCCCATAGTTTTTCAATGATGCATTTTTATAATTATACTAATTTTTCTTTTAAAAACATACAATCAATACGTTTGTTTATTTAATACGCAGTCATTGTTGAAAAAAGTTCTCATTTTTATATCTGGCAATAAGATCCTCTCTTTTCTGTCTCTAGACACAGTCATATTACTTTCAATAAATGCCAAATTACGATTTTATCAACAAAGAGAAGCTATTCTACTAACTCTGGCAAATAATAATAATAATAATAATAATAATAATAATAATAATAATAATAATAATAATAATAATAATAATAAAGCATCTGAATAATAAAGATATTTTTCACCCTATAAAATTCTGTGGGCTTCTCTGAATCTGGATATGTTGTTTTATAATGTATAATATAAAAAGGCTTCAAACAGCAATTTGCAAAAATGATTTTTGTAAAAGACAAAAAAACAACAAAAAAACTGACCTTGTTTCTGTTTGCTCTCAAGAGGTTTATTTTAGATCTGCTGTTAACTAACTAACTCTATGGCCTAAGGAACCCTTAGGTTCAATGCCGCGTTCACAAAAGATCTCCACTGACTTCTATCCTTAGCTAATTGCATCCAGTTTCTACTTTGTATTCCTAACTCTGCGAGATCCATCTTAATGTTGTCATACCATATGCGCCTAGGTCTTCCTAATGGTCGTTTTCCGATTGGTCTTCCAGTCAGCACTTTGAAAGCGTTTCTACTTTCTTCAATTCTAGCTACATGACCTGCCCACCTAAGTCTCCTAGATTTGACGACCCTAACAATATTGCGTAAACCGTATAAACTATGTTGTTCCTGGTTATGAAGTTTCCGCCATTCCACACTCTCGTTCCTCTTGGGTCCGAATATTCTTCTCAAGATCTTGTTCTCAAATAATTTCAGTCTATGTTCTTTCCTCAGAGTAAGCGAGCATGTTTGAAAACCATACAGAACAACAGGCATCCTTATCGTTTTATATATTTTAAGCTCCAATTTCTTCGACAGAATTCGCGACGAGAACAGATCTTGAACAGATCTTGAACGAATTCCCTGCTAATAATTGATATTAAATTTCTTCGTGAATATAATTTTCGTCTGTTAATATTCACCCTAAATATTTAAAAGTATCACTTTATCGAAAGTATTATTTAATATCTTATCGCAATTATAATTTGCTATCTTATGATCCCGACGCACTTCCATGTATTTAGTTTTCTCTGCATTTACTTCTAAACCCATGTCCCTGCAAGCATTTAATAAGATCTCAACATTTCTTTCTATTGTTATCCTATCACCCCTCACTACATTTACATCATCAGCATATGCCATAACCTGGTGAATACTGTAGGCTGTGGTTGCTATCTTTGATTTTCCTTATAGCGTATTCCAGCACAAAATTAAGTAAATAATGGCGATAACGCATCTCCTTGCTTCAGGCCATTTTCGTCGTGAAACCTCGTGGACAAAAATTTTCCTACTCCGACTTTTCTTTGGGATTCATTTAAACATATATTGATTAATCTAATTAGCTTTCTCGGTATTCGAAGTTTTGTAAGAACGTTGTATAATGTTTATCTCCTAACCGAGTCGTAAGCCTTTCTAAAATCAATAAATAACTGATGTACCGGGGTATTGTATTCCCAGCTTTTTTCGAGTATCTGGCGATTGGTAAATATTTGGTCGATAGTTGATCGATTTCGTTTAAATCCGCACTGATAATCTCCAATAATTTCATCTGTGTATGGGGTCAATCTTGCTAATAGAATATTTGAAAGGATTTTATAGGATGTTAACAGAAGAGAAATGCCTCGATAATTATTACAGTAATTTTTGTCGCCTTTCTTGTGAATTGGAACAATGATTGATTCTTTCCACCCTTGTGGCAACTCTTCCTTGTTCCATATAAGGAGAACGAGTTTGTGTATCTTGTTCCACAATTTTTCGCCTCCAGCTAAAATTAACGCAGCCGGAATTTCATCTACACCCGGAGATTTGTGTTCCTTTAATTTCTTTATAGCGGTTTCTACTTCTATTCGATTGGGTTATGGAATATATGGTTGTGCGGTGTCTATCTCATTTTATCCATGCACGTTAGTTTTAGGCTGCGTGTTCAGCAAATCTTCAAGAAATCTTTCCATCTATTTAAGAGGCTACCCTTATCAGTTAGAAGTGTTCCGCCAGCTTTCTTTAATATATAAGCACGAGGTTTATAGCCTTTCTTAAATTCGCTGATCCCCTTTTACATGTCCCGAATATTTTTACTTTTACTATTATCTACGAGTTCCTTAATTTTAGCTTTCAAAAAATCGCGTTTCTCTGTTCTAAAAGTTTTGAAAGTTTCCCGCTTGATATCTGCGAAATTTTGTGTAGTTATTTCATTCGGATTTTGTAGCCAGCGTAATTTTGCCTGTTTTCTCTTTTCTGCTAGACTAAGGCATACATGATCGAACCATGGTTTGTCCCTAGGTATTTTCGCGTGTCCCAATTTTTCTCTTGCTGACCTTTTAATGCTATCTCTAATTTCAATCTAAGTATCCTCAACACTAGTGCACTCCGAGTCTCCTAAAACCGAGAATCTATTCGAAACTTCAACCTGATATTCCTCTCTTACCTGGCTTTCTTCTAATTTCTTTACATTAAATGTCTCCGTTTTCGGACATTGAATATTATCTTTATTGAACGATAATCTCTCTGTTGCATTATCGTTACTACAAGGTAGTGACCACTACCACAATCAGTCCCTCTAAACAAACTGACATCAATTATGCAAAATGCCTTCTTCTATCTGCTAAAAGGTGATCAATTTGATTGTGGGTTTTTCCGTCTGGTGATGATCAAGTGTATTTATGAAAGTCGCGATATGGGAATTTTGTACTCTTGACAAATATTTTTTTGGATGTTTCAAAGTTCACGAGTCTAACACCGTTGTCATCACTTTCCTTATGCAGACTTTCGTTCCCTATAATCGGTTCGAAAATATCCTCTCGTCCTACCTTCGCATTGAAATCCGCTAATAGAATTTTCATATGGTATCGCGGGAGTTGGTCAAATATCCGTTCCACATCTTTATGAAATCTATTCTTTACATCGTCACCCTTATCTTCAGCTGGAGCATGTACATTTAGAACAATAATATTACACCACTGTCTCTCAAGAGTAATAAAAGAAAGTCTGTCAGTGACAAATTCAACCCGTTTTATTGCTGTTGTGAACGAAAAACCGTGTTCCTAACTGGTGATTTTTATTTCCTTCCCCAGAAAAGAACGTAAAATTTCAGGAATTCAAAGATCGATTTCCCTCCCGCCTAACTTCTTGGACCCCTACTAGGTCCTCTATTTATTTAACTCACTCGTTACGGATTTTAACGCGATTGCCCTACAAAGACTTCTAATATTCCATGTTCCAAATCTCATGTCAAGTTATCAGTCCTTGCCGAGGCTTTTGTGAATGTTTCTGAACAAGTGTCTTTTTTTACAGGATGAGGTTGTTAGCATTACCCAAACCCCCAAGCTCTAGGACCACTCCTAGTCGTCTGTCCGCGACTGCTTATTCAGTATATTCGCAGCTAACCTGCTGTTAATCTTGACAAAATTGCCTTGCATACAAATCAATTTGGAGAATAATTATGAAAAAAGCTTGGAGCCTAGGGATGGGCACGTGGGAGTTCGCGCGAGTTTTCTTTAAAACTCGACTCGACTAGAAACACATATCTTTGAGCTCGACTCGAGAGCTCAGCTCGAAAAATTTCCTCCAACTCGACTCGAAACTCGACTCGAATTTGGTTCAAGTTTTGAGTCGAATCAAGTCAAAAGGAGTCAAATCGAGCCAAATCCTTTGTGTAGTTTCAAGTACTCTCTTCAATTATCCTACATAGACAATATAATTATTATCAATGATATTACTACTACTACTTATATTATTATTATTAATAATAGTAATAATAATAATAATAATAATATAACAACAACACCGTGTATAAAGATGGAAGATAGGCGCTTTGTATCTGAATACTAAAAACTGGCTGGCTGTCGACCTCGGTGGTCGTGAAGCCTATGAGACAAGAACGTCGTTCACGAAGTTCCGGGTTAAATTCCGGTGGAGCATCAGACCCGTTGCCAGACGGAATCAGGCGAGTGATCCCTGACCTCCCTGGAACTGTGAGTTGTGATAATCTGTGTTTGAGAATTTAATTAAAATATGATTTTTTTTCATGATTACTTTACGTCATATATAAAAAACGAGGCAAATCGTGTATGTATGTAGTTTTAAGTACTCTGAGCCAAGAAGAATGGAAGGAACAAGCAAATGAAGATTAAGGAACACATGCAAATTCAATGTCCACCTTCCACACAACTGACGTCATTATTAAGGACGAGGGGATAGATAGAAAAAGGAATTAAATTTAAGCACAGCAAACTGGCATCTTGGCCTATGCTGTTGGAAAAAGATGGAAGAAAACTTGTCAGGCTATTTTAATACAGATGCCATCCCGACATCGCCTAGTAGATGAAACTAGTGTACCATCTTTTTTCCTGTGTCAAATGAATAGTATCGGGATAACGTATGCAAAGCTCACAAAAAGATGCCGAATCAAACCGAAACTTGTAAGTGCAGTACAAGTCGCCTACTAGTTGAAACATTCCGTAAATGCGGCAATTGTAATATATGTTCCAAGTGTGTTCAAGAGGTCTAACTGTTGATTGAAAAAGGAAACTTCCAACTAATATAAATTATTCCTCGTACACCCTATTGGAAAAATATCCTTACACTTAGTATGGAAAGATATCACATACAGGACATTAACGGCGGAGGTTCACTGTGTCCACACCCTCCACAGTAAAAGTTCGCAACTATTTGTGGATGGTATACTTATACCTATAGGTCTACTTCTGTTCTGTCTGCACCAGGGATGCATTCACGGGGGTGCAACAGGTATGGATAAACTCAAATCTCTTGACTTTGGATCATTTCAAGAAAAATTTGGCACGTGCCTCGTTGTATCTTACCATACGAACAACATATTGACCTGATAAAGAAGAGGATTAAATGTGAGTTTTTTAAAATTAAACTCCACGGTCCTCCCGTGTAAGGTAAAGATAATGAAAACGTGAGATAGTAAACTCATAAACCATGCTCTAAAATTGACGCGATCCCATAAAACTATATCATGTTTTACTCGCCGGTCCTTTCTCTCATATATATCAACAATTCGCTTAAAATAATAATATAGAGCATGACTTCAATGATCCGTTGTGGTAACAAAGTACATTAATGTTGATAATGCAATTTTCCAACACTTTTATAATAGACCTTTGTGTTTGAAGCACGAATAAAAATGTCGTTTAATACACTATGCATTTTTGTGTTCTGTCCTTTTACCTAGAGAATCAAATGTAAGCCTGTGATAGCATCGAAATTAAAACTATTCAAAGATATATTAAAGTACAATACATATAATAGGAATATTTGTGAAGGCTACAAGTATATTATTTGAAGTGCGCCAATTCAAGAGGACCCAGCCATCCCTCGGACCGCCGGGTAAAGGGATTTCCGAAGCTTGTACTTAATGAGCTTTGGCTTATTACATCATATAAGCCCACGAGTAGTAGAACATGGATCGATCTGGAACAGTATTGAACAGTATTGAACAGGATTGGCCAAATCAGGAGCCCCTGGGAAATTGAGAACCTTACACCGTGAACCCACGGTCTTTTACGACCTCCATATTAGGGGTGAATTTGTTCCTTTTTATGAGCACTTTTTAGGGGGTGTATTCATTCTCTTTTATGAGCATATTTTTAGGGGTGAACTCGTTCCCTTTTGTGAGCATATTTTCCAACCCTTACGAACACATATCAGACTACGTAACATAACAGAAGATCAGATAACAGATAAGAATATGAAACATAGAAGGGGTGTATTCATTTTAAGGGTGAACTCGTTCCCTTTTATGAGCATATTTTTCAACCCTTATTTTAACATAGCAGAACTAGTAAAAGAGTACGATAACATAGCGCATCAGACAGAATTTACGAAACATAGCTAGGGTGAACTCGTTTCAACCCTTATTTTAATTACGAACACACAGCAGATACATAAGACTCATTCCACCCCTATTTGAACATAGCACAGCTAATAAAAGAGTATGGCTTACGTGAACCCACGGTCTTTTACGACCTCCATTTTAGGGGTGAATTTGTTCCCTTTTATGAGCACTTTTTAACAGGTGTACTCGCTCTCTTATGAGCATATTTTCCAACCCCTATTCGAACATAGTAAAAGAGTATGACTACGAAACATAGTGAACTCGTTTCCAACCCCTATTTGAACATAACGAACATAGCAGAGAATAGGGGTAGTGAACACACAGCTACGAAACATAGCAAGGGTGTATTCGTTTTCAACCCCTCAGCATAAGACTATGTAACATAGCAGAACTAGTAAAAGAGTATGGCTCATTGTTCAACCTCTATTTGAACATAGCACATAACACATAGCAGACATAAGACTACGGGGTGTACTCGTTCTCATTTTTCAACCCCTATTTTAACATAACAGATAATACGTTCGAACCCTATAGCAGAGAGTCTTTCAAGGATTGAACTTGTTCTAACATATATTTGAACATAGCAGAGATTATTTAAAGATTGCAAAGGAATGTAAACTTCCGTGTTTTGTTATCAGTTACATATTGCAATTATTTTCTTACAGGCACATAAACATAATCAAAAGAATCTGTTGGAAAGATATTTGTTCGAACTCGCTGCTCATCAGGAGTATTTTGTTTTAAATCAAAACGTCAATAACCATGTGCAATTCGAGTTGCACCTTGATATGCTTCTTGAATAAATTTTGTATTACCTGGATACAATTGTCGTGCCAGATAATTAATTTGAGTTTGGTCTCTAGGATTTTTAAAACAAACAATATAATGACAATTTAACGAAATATCCCGCATCCATATCCCCCTTTTTGTTGATGAAAAATATTCCGTGTTATAAATATTACACTTATATTTCTATGATGGCTACCCTTAGTAATAATATCTACAATCCGATGGTCACACTCACGCATTAAATCATCAATAATGACAAGATGTGGGCCCTCGTGTGCTTGAAATTCATTATTTTGAGGTAAACCTTCTTTAAACGTGCAGTCTGAAAGAGTATCATACAACGGCTGCCATTCACCATAACACCATACAATATTTTTAAATAACTTACTATAATGATCAAGAAACGTTTTAACAAAATATGATTTTCCACAGCGTGTAGGACCTGCTACCATACATGTAAAAATAATTTTTCACTCCATCTCTATTACAGATATATTACTTTTATTTTAAATAGCGTTTTTAAATATTTTGCTTTCTTTCCTCCTTTACATAAAAAACAGTGTTTGTTGAAGAATAAATTTGATTTAATATACTTTTTACTTGTAATACTGATAGACCTCGTGATGATGACGACAATTTAACTAAGGAACGAAAATTTACAGTGTTGCTAGAATTTAAAATATAAAATTCACCTTTTGAAATACTTGTGACGACATGCTTCATCTACAAATTCTTAACTTATCATTTTTTACAATATAGTATGTCTTAAATCAATCCAAGAATTTTCACTTTTTGGCAGACCTAACCATTTCACATAGGCCTTATTATTTTTCTTTCGCAAAACTTTTTCAATGAAATATATTTTTGGAAATTTCGTTAATTGTAATTCGTGTCCGTAAAATCTTCCCTCAATAGGTTTATTATTTGAGTCTACTAAGTGATATGTTGGAGGATTAGTGAAGAAAACTTTAGCAATTCGAAAAATTTCTGTACTTCAATTGCGTGTAAAACCTCTATCAAAACCAGGACGCTTAAGTTTACTAATTCTTACATATACACCTATCTTAAATTTACTTTTTCTTTTTATCACAGAAAACTTTTCGCAATAGATGTTTGTCAATAGATGTTTTTCATTTTCTTTTTTAATAGCGTCGATAAGTTTAATTTTATTAGTGGAATGAATAGTATTATTATATTTATGTAGTAATTCCGGCAGAATGCCAATCCATTTATAATTTTCCTGCAGTGTAAATTGTCACCACATTAAATTACGTAACGATCTATTAAATCTTTCAATAATACTTGCTTTCACATCACTGTACGTAGAATAATGTTTAATGTTATTTTGGTTCATCGCCTTCTGAAACTCTGAATTATAAAATTCTCGACCCCTGTCAGTTTCTAAAAATTTGGGGCTTTTGTTTGCTTTTCTCAGTACTGTTATAAATGCTTGTGTAATTTCTTTCCCAGTTTTATTTTTCACAGGAATAGCCCAAGCATATTTAGAGAACGTATCTATCACAGTTAATAAATATTTGAAATTTCGATTAATTTTTGCTAGACCTTTCAATTTTCCACCATTCATTTCAACTAAATCAGCTTGCCATAAGTCATGAAATCCTTTCATTATAACGGGTATTCGAGGATAGTTTCGTCTTGCACCTTTATGTAATTCTGCAACTATTTGTTCTCGAACTGATTGTGACATTTTTTGTTTATCAATACTAATATATACAAAAACTAAATTATCATATTTACAATATACAAATCTTACATGTTAAATCTTTATTATGATACCCCCAAGGAACAGTATGTATATTACAATTTAAAATTTTTCTCTTGTCATCATACGGATCTAGTGCTAACTTTGTTACCTGATTTGTTGTTAAATTGTGATATTTGCTTTTAATTTCAAATTGTGTTTTATGAATCGTTTCGTTTTGAAATAAACATGATTTATAATCGTCAAACGTAATGTGTTCTTTAACTACATTTTTCTTGATCCTTTTACATTTTTTCAATTCTTTATTTTCATCAGTTTTTATTGCATAATTTTTTGCTCGAAAACCAACATATTGAATGATAGGAACACCACTTAGTTCATCTTTCATTTTACCCAAAACGTGTTTATTTTTGTGTTATATAAAGCATGATTTTCCGCATAATTAGAAGTATCAAAACTCTCGTTCATGTGTTTTATGTCTTTATAGATATCATCGGTTTTAATGTAGTAAATGAAAGAGTCAGTATCCATATAAGTAATGCTAATCTTATCTCCATATCGAGGTTTCATTATATTGTAATGGAATTCATACATTGCTAATTTTGATAGTTCCAAAACTGTAGCATCTATATAGATCGGTTTATTTAAAGTTACAGATTTTTCTAACATATGGAATAATGCAAGATTGTCTCCTAATTTTACCCAATTTTGAAACTGATCTTGCGCTACTAATTTTTTACACTTATTTTCATTGTTAATTAATTTTATAATAATGCGTTTTCGAACATTCTCCATTGTCTTTCCGTATACAGAATTACTTAATAACTTATAAAAATCTTTTTCAAGTTCAATTGTAGCATTTGCACGACGTTGAGTATTTTCTTGTATATAAGATGCAAGCCATTTAGATTGACGAAACCATAATATTTTATGTACTTTTACCAATATTAAACCTTGTTTTAGATAAAATTGTAATACTCTATAATGCAAGATATAATTCGATTTCGATTTAAGTGTTAATAGTAATTTTGAGTATTTACCATTTGGTGGAACTTGATTAGTGGGAGCACACCGGAAATCAGAATGGTATTCGTGTATATAATTTGGATATTCTAAGTCAATTCTAGAAAGAAACAACATTCACTATCCGTGGGCCAATTGATAATTTTATTCTTGTCTTGCCAATTGTCAATTTTATCCTCCCACCGAAAACCACCATATGGTAAATAGTCAATCATTGATAGTCCGTACAGATTATTCATGTCAATATACAGTAAATAAGATTTTTATTTTCCGCATCAAAATGATGTACGTAAGGATTATTAGCTTTGGTATACCTTAATACAGCTTGTGTAATGCCTCCGCGAATCGATTTTTCTACAAACATATACATATTGATATCTGATAAAAGTTCAAGTTCAATTTTTGTTTTATATAACATGGCTTGCCATGCCGAACCAGGTGCAGTAAAACAATTAATTGGGTAAATAGAAAAAGCATTTAAACACGTCTTTCGAAAATTTTCCAATACATCTGCTGTGAGAAGTACATCACATTTTAAATATAGATCATGGTAGTCCCCTAAATTTTGACATTTAAACACACGCCAAATCGTTTTGCATATTGATAGTCAGTCTTGGAAATTTGTGTTCCCTTCAATTTGCTATTAAGTGCCTCTCTTTCAGGAAATTCAGTTTCTTTAAATGTATCTAAATTGGTTATGTAATCATAATAATAAATTCCCTTACGGAGAAATAAAGGAAACTTATCATCGGAAAAATATTGCTCTGTATATACGAATTGCTCAGGTTTTAAATTTGACACCAAATTTTCGAGACTGTACGGAAGAAATTTAAATAAGTCTACAAAACGTAACTCGATAGGTCTACCATTAAAATTAAAATATTTAGAGAATATGGTGTATTTCTCTGTGCTTTCAGAAATTACATATATATTGCCAGGTATGCAACCTAGTTCTTTCACAAATAAATGTGCATCATAGGCAGATAAATTATGGAAGAATACAGGGATAAAATTACTTTGACGTTTAATTTGCAAATTGCAATTATTGCACACTGTGGCAATATATTGACCGGTTAAATGGTTATGATGTTTAATTTTTCTATTGTTACTCATATATTTACTATCGCAAACAGAGCATTTAGTGGGTAGATTAAACTCCTGTAACTGAGAACTATTTAATGGTATTAATGGTTTTTGTTCATCTAATATATTTATGATTTTTCTTAATTCATTCTCCATAGCAGACATAAACTTCATCGATACATTTTCTCCCCGATAAATAACTAGATCTGATTTTCATATATTTGTTACTCCAACACACAATATAACCAAAACTGCATGGTATATGTTGCTGAATTTGTATTGTATGAAATCCACTTTGTTTATTTATAGGTTTTAATAAACTTTCGAAATCTGCAACTATTATCACATCATTCTGTAATAACAATTTCAGATTTTGAAATTTTGAAACATCTCCTTGTTTCGGCATGTTAATTTTGGTTGGAGTGTGTTCTTTACATAAATTCTGATGTTCATCTAATTTTGATTTGTTATAAAAAGATACTAAACATCGTCTACAAATAAATGTTTGATGAGTACCTAATTGATGGCTAACTAAACCATTTAAATTTGTAATTAAACAATAATGAGAGTTTGAGTATAATAAATCTATATGTTTAAATACACCTGTATTTTCGCTTATACGTAACGGAAAAATTGTTTCATTATCATAATTAATGCCATATATATTAATAGAAATTTGTTCCTTAGTAAATACAGAGTTATACATATGTTCAAATTCGTTTATGTGTGCTACTTCAACGGGGAATTTTATATTCGTTTTTTCAAATAACGGTAATAAAGTATTAATATATTGTAGGTAATTATTCACACGATGTTGATTATCTTTTGCGGGATACAATGCAGCTATAATGCAATAAATGAAATATCTATTATCGTTATTTTCAATATTTAAAACACAATTCTTTTTAGATAAAATCCATTGAGGCAATTTTACATAAGTTCTCTCTTTGTGACTTTTCAATAACGCATTGAGATTTATTATAAGGCAAAAATGACTATTGAAATTTTCTTCACAATACAGTAAATCTATACGTTTATCTATAATACAACTGTATTTTCGCTTATACGTAACGGAAAAATTGTTTCATTATCATAATCAATGCCATATATATTAATAGAAATTTGTTCCGTAGTAAATACAGAATTATACATATGTTCAAATTTGCTTATGTGTGCTACTTCAACGGGGAATTTTATATTCGATTTTTCAAATAAGGTAATAAAGTAATAATATATTGTAGGTAATTATTCACACGATGTGGATGTTCATTTACTGGATGTAATGCGGCTATAATGCAGTACATAAAATATCTATTATCGCTATTTTGAATATTTAAAACACAATTCTTTTTAGATAAAATCCATTGAGGTAATTTTATATAAGATGAAGCTGACAGGGGATCATATTTACTGATTTTAATTTCTAAGTGATGGTTTGGTTAAGAACATAAACACCACCCTGATTTCTTAATTGCTCTGTTTTCTTGTTCAACTACAATTTTATTAAATAGTTTTTCAATTATGACATTCACATCTGTACTCGGTAAAATAATTTCGTTACCACTATTTACAAAGAATCTACATGTTTCTAAATCTACTAGTATTACAAAAGTAGCCAAAGAAAAAATTACTTTAAAAGATGTATTAGTTTTTTCCTGTTTTAATATATCTAAACAGTCTATTCTTTTATTATTTAAAAAAGCATCCACTATCCTCATTTAAAACAGTATTACATTTTAAAATGATTTTTTTCAGATTATTATTAAATAGAGTATCAGTTGGTGAATTGATAGTATTTGAATTAACCTTTTTCGTTGCCACTTTTTTAAAATAACGCAATGTTACTAAAATAATTCAGAAGTGAGTTTTTATAATATGATATTATTGTTATAAGATGTCTTACCTACAAACAAAATCACAATAATAATATAAACACACACACAAAAAAATCAGAACACTACCTGAAACACCAACAAGGAACTGATTAAAAAAGAACTTCTCGATCAGTCTTTTATACCTGTGTGAATGCATTGCGCAATATTGTGCAATAGGAATGAGTCACGGTCGGGGATTCCTCCTTTTTTAATCCTATCGTTGAATGACAAGTTATACCGCGAGCGATCAACAATACCTTTGTGATTGATTGCATTACGTAATATTACGCAATAGATATGATATCATCAAGTCACGTTCGGGGATTTCTTTTTTTTAATCCTATCGTTGAATGGCCGTATTGTCTGTTAAAGAGAAAACTAGCTCAATGTTTTTAAAATCCGGATGAATGACGTAATGAGAATTATCCACATATGGCGGAAGTTATTATGTAACTGATAACAAAACACGAAAGTTTACATTCCTTTGCAATCTTTAAATAATTTCTGGTATGTTCAAATATAGGTTAGAACCAGTTCTCTCCTTAAAAGACTCTTTGCTATAGGGTTCGAATGTATTATCTGTTATGTTAAAATAGGGGTTGAAAAATGAGAACGAGTACACCCCGTAGTCTTATGTCTGCTATGTGTTATGTGCTATGTTCAAATAGAGGTTGAACAATGAGCCATACTCTTTTACTAGTTCTGCTATGTTACATAGTCTTATGCTAAGGGGTTGAAAACGAATACACCCTTGCTATGTTTCGTAGCTGTGTTTTCAGTACCCCTATTCTCTGCTATGTTCGTTATGTTCAAATAGGGGTTGGAAACGCGTTTATTATGTTTCGTAGTCATACACTTTTACTATGTTCGAATAGGGGTTGGAAAATATGCTCATAAAACAGAACGAGTACACCCCTTAAAAAAGTGCTCATAAAAGGGAACAAATTCACCCCTAAAATGGAGGTTGTAAAAGACCGTGGGTTCACGTAAGCCATACTCTTTTATTAGCTGTGCTATGTTCAAATAGGGGTGGAATGAGTCTTATGTATATGCTGTGTGTTCGTAATTAAAATAAGGGTTGAAACGAGTTCACCCCTGCTATGTTTCGTAATCTCTGTCTGATGCGCTATGTTATCGTACTCTTTTACTAGTTCTGCTATGTTAAAATAAGGGTTAAAAAATATGCTCATAAAAAGGAACGAGTACATCTTAAAATGAATACACCCCTTCTATGTTTCATATTCTTATCTGTTATCTGATCTTCTGTTATGTTACGTAGTCTGATATGTGTTCGTAAGGGTTGGAAAATATGCTCAAAAAAGGTAACAAATTCACCCCTAAAATGGAGGTCGTAAAAGACCGTGGGTTCACTGTGTAAGGTGCTCAATTTCCCAGGGGCTCCTGAGTTGGGCAATGCTGTTCAATACTGTTCAATACTGTTCCAGATCGATCCATTTTCTACTACTCCCACGTCTGTCACGTCGTCAAGTCTGGGAGACTTGGTACCTTCAGAGGAGGTCAAATGATTGTATCTAATTGTTTCCTTGTATTCTGTTCAGCATAAGGAATGTAATCTCTGTCTCGACTTGAGATAGTATATTTAAGGTGTAGAGTCTATCACGCAATTAATTAGAAATAGGTAAATAGTTGACAAACGGAAAAATGGGTTATGCTATAATTTATTTTAGAAGTTATTGTAAGTAAAGCATTAATTCAATCATATATGTACTACGTATTAATATAAAGATATAAACGACGTCATTTTAAATTAATCTGAAATAAATTTCTCTCCCCTCCTCCCAGAAAACACCAATGTCATATCTATATATTCAAAATATTAGATTAACAAAAAAGTCAAAATTCGACATGCTCCACATAGGAATAAAATTGTACAATAAACTTCTAATTTCTGTTAAATAAGACAAATTCCCAATCTTAAAAAAAGCTGACAAAATTATTGATACATAACCAAGTGTTCTATAGCATAGTGGAATATACCAAGAACACTACATTTGTAAAGTGTTGCTACTATCAATATTGTGTATTGTCTGACGAAACCATGAACTCAGAGTTCTCAAGGTAGAAATAAATAAGTAATAATTTTCTAGTTTTATATCTCATGATTATGCCCTTTGGACTAAAGGGAACGACTGAATTAAGAAAGTGAGTGATTATGAAGAGTTACTGAGAACGGGGTGAGGAGCACCCCGAGTAAGCCCAAGAAACACGGTTTTGTCCACCACAAGTTCGCATGCCCAGGATAGAAGCAGGGTCATTGCGAATCCGAGGTGAGCGCTCTACCACAGAGCTACCTTATCTCCTCCCTCAGAAATAAATATGAATCTTCGTAGATATGCTATTGATACTTAAACTAGCAAGCAAATTAAAATATGTTTAAAGAAAAAGGAAAATTAATCGTTCTGAGGGGAATATTGGCAGGTCCCGCCAAAACAGGGAATAAGTACCTCATTTCTTTCTTTTCTTTCGTTTGCCTTGGCCCATATGCTTTCATTTGTTTATATTTATGTTCGAATTATTCTAACGGAAGTGGTGGAAGGAAACATAGGTTAATTCTATCAATGAAAGGTAGGAATTGTCGGGTTTGGCAAGGCCAATGGTCTTTGGGGACGCTAGTTTATTACACATGACCACCAATCGCTCCTTCTTATGTGGTGAGGAGGAGGGCAAGTGACTCCAATCGGAGGTGTACAGGATTCACAAACGACCAGGAAGAGGATAATTCCTTGAAGTAAAATACACGCTTGAAGCGTAAGGTAACCAGAAAATTCCTATATTTGAGAAAGCTCCTTCGTAGCTAAGCAGTTAGCGCAATCGTCCGGGTTCGATTCCCGGCGGGAGCTCATGTAGTTCGGATTCCACGGTAATCAGTAAGTTCACGTGTCATATAGCCTCTCTGCTGAACGGGACGTTAAACTCAAAATCAACTCAAGTGAATCTATATTTCAGACGCTTTACCAGAATCTTCCCACAATCCTTGACCATGTCAAGAATCCTTACACCACGGTATTCCTCAACATGGCAACACTAAATATTGTCCATCGCTTTAAGCACACATGACCATATGTTACCGCACATCTTGTTATATGAAACGATTTTATTTACATAATGTCAATATTATCAATGAGACAAATAATCATAATAACAGGCCTATTAGAACAACATGTATAAACATATCTGAATGCTAAAAATTATACAATTTGTTTATTGATTGAGTGTCTACCCAGGTCGCCTAGAATTCTTCACATCGTTCACGAGGCAAGGACATCGTTCACGAGGTTATGGTTTGAGTTTCGGACGAGGAAGTATTCGGGTTCGAGCCAAAAATTGTTAATTAAAAGTCATAGGTCGCAGGCTACATATGTTCAAAACTGCTTGGACGGGTTTACAGTTGTCAACGGCTCGAGGGGCTCGACTCACAGCTCATTCACTATCGAGGACGAGTACAGTCAAAATCAACTCAACCCAACTTGAAACTCAAATCGACCGTGCAGGTCTCAGCCTAGAGGGTAAGAACTACAGTAATTATATATTTATATTGGTGTTCACATTTAAGACTGTCTCGTTTTAAAAATCTGTTGTCTTCTCGTTATCGAGACGAGACGAGGTGCCAGTATTGTTTGCTGTCGTGAGCAACATTAAAATTATTCCATTTCATTGTTTATGGTTCTCATGGCTTTCGCTTTCAAGTCTAATCAGGCCATGATTTCAGAACGAGCTAAAACGAGCTAAACAAGCGTGCCATATATAAAACTGGACTCAAGAAAATTACCTTTGACTCGACTCGAAACTCGTTCGAATTCGAGTCGAGTAGAGTTTTAGCTCGACTCGTGCCTATCTGTAATGAAATCGACTCTCCTACGTCAGGTAGACCGTGTTACATATGGAGTTGCTGGACGCCAGTGGTAGCGTTGAAAAGGCCCTGGTCCCTGAGTGCAGTAAGTATGTCAGAAATCTGACCCAGGCCTCGAATCTCAAGGAATGGGGTCCTGACGTTATGGGCTTGTTTCCCTCCGATTCACCTATCAAACATGAAGTTGTTGGACGAAGTCGGTGGCATTTGAAAACTTTTGATCCGTTGAGCACAATTGTGATGTCAGAAATCGATCCCTATCCTTGAATCCCAAGAAATGGGATCACGAAGTTTTAGACGCGGATCCTACAATTGTGATGTCAGAAATCGATCCCTATCCTTGAATCCCAAGAAATGGGATCACGAAGTTTTAGACGCGGATCCTTTCTATTCCCCTTTTAAACATGGAGTTGTTGGACGCGGATGGTAACATTGGAAAGATCCTAGTCGTTTGAGCACAGGGTAATGTCCGAAATCGGTTCCTGGCCTCAAAGCTGCAAAAATGAGGTCCCGAATTAAGTTCAATCTCAATATCCGGTTGGGTAAGATGGAACAATATTTATAGCTGTATTGATGGTTTTATTTCGCGTAACCAAATACTGAGATAAAACCACAGCAAAGTTTTATATCACAACCCAAATGTTTGGCACCCGGATCTGATTTCTGACATCACCGCAATGCTTAACGGACCAAGACACCTCCAACGTCGCCACCTGCTTCCAGAGTCACCTTTCTTAATAGACGAATATAGGACACCCGAACCCAAAATTTCGGGATCCTATTTCCAGGGCTTCAAATCCAAGGCCTGATTTCTGACATTACTGCTGTCCTCATTCGACCCTGACATTTCAAACTTCACCAAAGTAGTACAAGAAATCCGTGTTTAATAGGCAATTAGAAGATCCCGAGCCCATATTTTTGGACCTCATTTCTGGGCCTTAGTTCCCGGGTTCGATATTTGACATCAACTATTTGCTAAGGATGTCCAGAGCTCTCCAACGTCTCCATCTGTATCCAACAACTTCATGTTTAAAAAGAAATAGAATGGATCTGAACCCAAAATTTCGGAGTCCCATTTCTGGAGTTTTGAGGAAATGGCCCGATTTCTAACATTACCACTGCGCTCAAACGAACCGAACCTTTCAAACGCCATCACCTTCGTGCAACAATTCCATGTTTAATAAGCGTATAGAAAAGACATATACTCAAAACTTTGGGACCAAGTTTCTGGAGCCTAATGGCCGGGATCCGACTTCTAACATCACCACTGTACTTAAGAGACCCGGAATTTCGAACGCCACTACCAGCGTGCACCAATTCCATGTCTAACACGGTTTAACTACGGCAGGAGGATTTTAATGGAATTTTCTCCATGCTTTTTAAACAATTTACTATCAATAAAAATGAAATAAAAAACTATCGATAAAAATAAAATTTCAATATATTAGAAACTATGGTCTTTTAAAATGTTCGAAATGAGTATACCATTAATTTTCAGAAATAATTGTAAACTCCTGTAATTTTATTCTCTATGTGGCCACAGAAATATTTTCATTTCGATTCTTTTACGACAACAAATATTTTGTGAAAGATAACGGAAATTCAGAAGGAACCTTCTTTTGGAATTTCTGAATATTGATCACTTAAGATGAACAATATACTTAATGTTTGTAATTAAAATCCAAAATATAGTTTGGCTATTGCATATGTTTGAAATTATAGTAATTAGTTCTTAATGAATGAAACTTTGTATGAAAGTTCTGAATTTAAGGTTACTTATTATTAATTAACATATTGAAAATACACTAACACCCTTACAAACATATATGTGTATATGTTTTGTGTGTATATTGTTAGATAAAAATATCAGACAACTAGATACATATGCGCAAAAAATATCCCAGTAAATTCATTCACATTGGAAGCCTTTCATATACCAAGGGAACAAAAAAATCACTGGTAGTGACCAGTCTTACGAAAAGATGAAAGTCGTTAAGTTCTTACCAGTACCGTAGGCGGAAATTTATTTCGAGGAGTCCAAACTCAATATGAGGGTATATCATATTAAAATTCCTAAAATTACGCCCAAAATTAGGCTAAATGCACACAAAAGTCGAAATTTGGGTACGTCCCTAATTGTGACCATTCTGACCCTTTAAGCCCCTATTCTACAGGTGATTCAAGTTCGAAAATGTTATCATTCCCCTTGTTTACATTCAACTCTAACATTCCCGCGCAAATAAAAGCATACGTATATCTCTTCACTTCTCTCATTTTCATATTTTCATTCTCACCGTCGTAATTGTCACCATAGGTAGAAAAGTGTGACTATCTAAGCAAAATCATCAACATGAAGATGCCGAACATGTATTTCAGACTTTGATCGTTTCTGATTTTGGGAATGCTTCTGTGTATAATATAAACATTACTCGGCACATTGTATATCACATCGTTATTAACAAATCATATATAAGGACTTTCTTTAAATAAAAAGTAAAAACTTATTCTGACTCAACGAGGAAAATTTTTATTAAATCTATTTCTTTGCAAATCGACAACAATATTGATTTAATAGGACCCCTATTTTTTAGGGACGTGTAGTTTAATCATTTCCAACACTTTTCTTTTATTCTTGCTCATTCGGCGCGCTTTTGTTATTAGCGCCTGGAGTTACCACCCAGCTAGAGTCCCCTAGCTACGGCTTTGCAAAAACTGCTCAACGACGGTGTGATATTGCGAAACTGGAGAATCGACTAGACTTACAGATAACGAATGAGACCTACCATACAAATGTAACCCATTTGACCATGTGCGTTTCGTATGAAGTCTAATTTTAAGTGAGTGGAGAATAAAAACAATAAAGAGGATTGTTATCCCATGCGAATAATAGTAACGACAGGGTGTATTATTATTATTATTATTATTATTATTATTATTATTATTATTATTATTATTATTATTATCATTATTATTATTATTATTATTATTATTATTATTATAGTAAATGTGTTTTCTCAAAAAGTAACGACGAATAACTCAGAAAACTCAAACTAGCGATGCACAATACGTTTCCAAAAATATCCCATAACAGGATTTGAACTACCGATCTTTGGATTTAGAATCAAATACATTACCGTTTGTATGGGACAATACACACTCGCACTCTTATAATTTGTTATCTTGTATTACTTCCTTTAAAGTCCGGAATAGATCTAAAAGAAGAAACCAGTCTTTGGTGAATGAACTTCCAGGAAAATACAAAACAAGTAATCCCTGATTTTACGTCTACAATATCTGTGCACATTTTAATTCACTTCGACTCACTTTTTCTCGCCTTTCGGCATCAGCTTTCAAAATATTGGTTGGGAACTCTTGATGCTTAAAACTGATTTTCCGCAGAAAATAAAAGACCCGTGTTCGTTTTTTTTGTCTATTGCCCACACAGAAAGTGTCGTTAAAATTCTTCATGTCCTTTACACACATCTGACATACTATTACTAGATCTTTTCATATTTCGTGATCGAAGATTTAGAGGCGACAGTGCCCACCCAGTCCTTTTTTCCACTAAAATACGAAACCCGTACTCCATCACTGTGCACAATTTCATTTAATTCTGTTCACTTATTTTTGCCTTTCGGGCGTCAAATTTCAAAATTTGGGTGGCCGCTTTTGCCCAAGAAAAATGCTTTTTGGCAGAAAATTAAAAACAGAGTATTCGTTTAGTTCTTGAATATTTTCCATACACAAAGTTTGGTTGCAACTCTTCATGTCCTTTACGCACATCTGACCTATTGTTACTATCACTTTTGATATTTCTTGATCAAATGCTTGGAGGGCTCCATGTTTCACCCAACCGTTTTCTCCACGAAAATACGAAACCTGTATTACCTCTTTTTACGTTTGCAATATCTGTGCACAATTTCATTCACTTCGGTTCAATTCTTTTAGCCTTTTGGGCGTCAAATTTCAAAATATTGGGGGAAGAGCTTTTGACTCGCAAAAGCGTTTTTCGCAGAAATTTTAAAAAAATGACCGTATTCGTTCCTTTTTTGCGCATTGTCCATACAGAAATATTAGTTGCAACTCTTCTTGTCTTTTATACACATCTGTCGTACTGTTAGTATGACTTTTGATATTTCGTGATCAAAGGTTTTGAGGGGACCGTGCTCCACACAACCGTTTTTTCCAGGAAAATATGAAACCTGTATTCTTTCACTGTGCATAGTTTAATTCACTTCGGATCACTTCTTTTTGCCTTTCGGGCGTCAAATTCCAAAATTTTGGGTTGGAGCTTTTGGCCCAAAAATGTTTTTTTCCGCAGAAAATAGAAAACCGTATTTCTTTATTGTTGCGTATTGCCCATGCACAAAGTTTGGTTGCAATTCTTCATGTCCTTTCCGCACATCTGACATACTGTTACTGTCACTTTTCATATTTCATGATCAAAGGTTTGGAGGGGGCCGTGCCCACCCAAAAGTTTTTTGGTGGAAAATACGAAAATTATGTTCCCGCATTTTACGTCTAAACATCTGCGAACAATTTCATTGACTTCGGTTCACTTGTTATTACTATTCGGGTGTCAACTTTCAAAATTTTGGGTTGGGCTTTTGCCCCTAAAACCGTTTTTCCGCAGAAAATAAAAAGCACCTATTTGCTTATTGTGTGTGTAGTATATCCCTGCCAACTTTCATCAAAATCGGAATGTTACACTTCGGATGTGTTACTTGTAAATTTCTTCTGTCTTGAACACCCCCAATAATACATAACAAAAGCAAAGTTATTGCGGTAAAATATAAATAACTGTAAATTACTGTACTACAATTGGAGAATATTTTTTCGATTCGGGTCAAGTTTCAAATAAAACTTGCTCCACTTTGCATCTGCCTATCTCTAGAAAACAACATCAGCAGCGTCAGGACCAGACACGAACTAAATGTCTTGAAAGTCTGCTACACAAGAGCAGGGGCTGATCCAGGGAGCAATCAGGGCGAGTGCCCATAGAAAAGGAATCTTTCTAAGTTTATATATAAATAAAAAACATTGTATATAATTAAAACTCATTTCTTAAAAGTAGCTCTAAGTGGCAGTAACAAACAATCGAACCGCCATAGTTCCATCGCGAATCCGCCTCTGGTCAAGTGTATGGGTGAATAAACACTTATTATTCACATTCACTTATCGCATCTCAACAAATAAACAATATTTTCATTCACTACCATCGAGGGAAACGGAAAACGTACTTTTATCTTAACATTTTTTCTTAATATTTCTATTCGGATTCACACAAATCCCCCTCAAAACTGGATACGGAAATGGAGAGCTTATTTAGAATTTGATTCTTGATTCCAGTATATTTCAAGTATCACTTCTCATACCTGGGCCTGTGATATGTCGATATATGGCTGCAAAGATATCTATATTAAGATTTGATATCGCAAATATATAGACATGGATATATCACTCTAACTTTTCGATATCGATATTCGGGGGAGGGAGGCGAGGCATAAAGAGCCCCCAAGACTTGCGAAAAAATTAAACTTACTCTTTGCAAGATTGTTTTCTAATCATAATATCTTTATTATCAGAAATTGCATGTAAATACATCCACTTCCAAATTTGCAATATAAAATGGTATAATTTCTTAGGCGCCAAATTTCTGTTCCCTGAAAAAGCAAACAAAAGCAAGTGCCTCGAATGTTGAACTAGAGTTTACCATTTTTTTTTTTGTTTCTCTCTCTTGGAGATTTTCATACCTTTAGGCCATTTGGGAACATTCATTGACAAGAGGTGCACACGAGCTCGCTATATGCATTAGGCAGAGTCAGAGATTTTGAAAAGGAAACTTCTGGTTAATAATAATAATAATAATAATAATAATAATAATAATAATAATAATTATTATTATTATTATTATTATTATTATTATTATTATAAGAATGGGGTTTACAACTAGGGTCCGATCTCTTTATCTTGCATGGGAGGGCCACAAATTTGCTATGCCACTGGTGTCCTCTATTCTGTGTTTGTCTCGTTTTCGTTTCGTTTAGATATTTGTTTTTGTGCTGTTACTTTTTATATGAAACCTTTATATTACGTAACTATTTCATTTTTTGAGTTTCTTTTCTGTGTAGGGTGAGGGGAAGAGAGAAATGCTTTCTTCTGATATCTGTTTCTTACCATTCATCTTGTTTGAATTGCTGAAGTAAGTCATTTTGTAACTTTTGATGTCATCCAACTCCGTCACAATAATAAAATTGTTCTAACAATTTGTTTTATTTTCTTATTTGCAGTTTGCCACACGGATATATTTGTGACGAAATTGAGGTTTAGTCTAACGCCTTTCGAATATGCAACCAAACCAACCGCAGAGCTTTTCGTGTTGCCTGATATTGCAGGAAAAGGATAATTGCGGGCGGTAATGCACATTTGAAATCGTGTATATATAAGAAATGTAGAACAGAATAAAAATAAAAATATTTGTAATTATAATTAAGAAGTAGAAAATAAGGTAGAAGAACAAGATTTTTTAACGATCTTACATTGAACGAAAAATATATTTCCAAAACCATTTTCCACTTTTGCAGGGCTAAAAGCAAAAGAGGAGCACTCATCTGGAGTGTAACTATTCATCTCTTAGAACCACTAAAAATGAATTCGTTAGCAATATCTTTCGTATTCTATTACCTTTTTACATGTCATCTCTTCCCTTCGTAGGAATGGTTCCAATGTTTTACCCCCACAGTAAATTATTCAGATGGTAATTTATGTTTATATTAAAGTCGTTTCAATTTCGTCCAGGACTTTACATTGCATCGTACGGTTTTACTATACGTTTCTTTCTCAGTCAAACTTCCTATATATATATATATATATATATATATATATATATATATATATATATATATATATATATATATATAGATAGATAGATAGATAGATAGATAGATAGATATATAAGCGGTATCATTTCAGACTTTGCTTGGTGGGCTAGAACACCACTGACATAAGAAATGAACATTTTGTACTAGTGTATTACTAGATACTCTGTTAAAGTATGTGTATTCCTGAAGCTCTTTAGGGATCAATTGCCCCTTCAGCAATCCCCAAATCACATCCTGATACAAACACACACACACACACACACACACACACATATATATATATATATATATATATATATATATATATATATATATATATATATATATTACAGTAGGAGCTATTTTTTATTACCACCGACTGTCGTAGTGGTGCAAACGTTCAGCATGGTATCACGTATAGAAATTAATTACAATGTGGTACGATTTAATATCAAAATTGAAACATCGTAAGTTAACGAAAAGCATGTAATAACAAATATCATATTTGAAACTAATCTATCAAACTAGCTGCGACTATATTTTCTTCAGAATTGAACTTCTGGGGTCGACAGTATGAACATGGGTAGAAAAAAAATCAATCCGAATGGTCAGGATTTGAGCCTAGGCCGCCCAGATAGAAATCCTTTAAATTAAACATTCGTGTAAAGACAACGATACCAAGTACTTGCCACTACTTTATCATATAGTTCTATCAAATAGTACTCAACACAGTAAGAATAAACCTTTTGTAACGTTGCATGCATACAGATACAACCGCGGTCGCGCGATTAACTTGTCCACAGGTAAAAGCCAAACCTTGTCTAACCACTAGACACAATTCCTCTACCTTTACCTGCATACAAATCAATCACAAGCACATCCTAACGGATAGCTGTTCCCCGATTCTTGTTTTGGCATGCAGAGTAAATTCACTGAAAAATAAAATCCTTTTTTTTCCTTGTAGCGATTAAGCTTAATTCTGTAACAAGGATATACAGGTAAAACTCTCAAATTTCAACTGGAACAATTTATTACAAACCAAATATATATCCAACAATAACAATAAATATCCCAAAACCCGAAGTAAATCGATTTAAATTCCCAATTTCTTCAAAAACATATAAACAAGTAATTATTCGAATGGTTAACATTAATTTTCTCTAATATTCAATAAATATCAAAATAGTAAAACATTTAATTCACCCAAAAAGTATTATTACTTGCAAAGATCCAAACTTTTTCCGTACACATTGACTTTCTGTTTCCAAATACTGAAATTAACCCTTTTTACGGTACTCATAGACTAGCTGTCTCCAAATATTGAAAATTAGCTTTTTCTTTCCCAAAACTTACAATATTTCTTTGGTAGGTTAGGAATTACTAGTAATACGTCTACTCTTGTGTTAACACGTATACTCATCTCTGTGAAATCCCAACAATAATAAGGTGCTCAGAAAAGGCCAAGCTCTACCATATTCAACTATTATTGGGATCCGAACCCGCATGGGAATCCGAACTAATATATTGGGATCCAAACCAAGAGAATTGGGAATCTTATGCACTATTATGGAAAATAATGATAGGGTGAATAAATTTCAAATGTCCTTCCACTGCCAAAAGAGGTTAAATAATTCGGCCTCCCTTTATTCCCCAACACAGTAAAAAGTTCAAGCCCAATTCTTCCAATATGTATAATATAGCACTCTACTTACCAAAACCTGCACTAAAGAAAACATATATAATTATTCTTTCAAATATTCAGTTAACACAACTATTCAAAGCCACTAAATTCCATATATTATGTCAATCATTATGTAATTCCCAAACGCGTGTCCAAAATGAGTTTTGAAAGTTATTCCCACTAAACAAAATTTAGATTAATTTCCATATTTCTCTCTATCATCTATTCCTTACCCATTTGAGTCTACAAGTGGCCGAGCCACCGACCGCTTCCACCCAGCAAGCTACCGCTTGCAGCCACTAGTGCTGCTATCTCTTGACATTTGAGGGAACTCCTCGTGACTAGCACTTATAACTGAATTGGAAGGCCATCTAGCGAGTAGAAGTCGTATTACTTAACTTCTACCTTTGCATCTAATTATACAATATTTCAATTCAATCACAAATCATTTTTTCTTTCTTCGACAAAAACGCTAATATACGTTACATATAGATCTGTCTGCTCTATAAATAATTTACAACTTTCAAAAGTATATGCGTTAAGGAGAAGAATCCTGTTTTTGAATATAATTACAAGTTCTATGCATTGCATGCTTATACAAAAGATTTTTCAACTTACTGTCTCCATCCTTCTATACCTTGAGGACGTCCTCTATTGCAAAGGCTACACAGATCCGCGTACATACGAGTCCCAAATTCGGGTAAATGCTGGAAGATTTTTCCTCATTAAATCGGATATACCCACAAAACACATTAGGACCAAAACGGCGGACAGCTCCTGCAGGATACAAAATTTAAGAAACACAAACAATTCATGCAAAACATATGACATATACAAACAAGATAAAATAATCTTCCTTACTCCCTTTTTTTCTTTCCCGTACGGGTTACCTCACACATTAACCTTTTTCTCGAATCTCCAACTTGATTCACGGGTTGCGCATTTCTTGGTTGAATATAACGTTTAGAATGCTGAACGTGTCTTTTTATCTTAACCTGGGGGTTGTCTACCTTCTCCAACCACAAGGTATTCATTGTAGGTTGACCAACTTCAAAATAAGGACCCTTCCAAATTTCAGCAAGTTTAGGGTTAAAGTGTTTCTCTAATGATGCTTTCATGAATGTTTCACTCAAGACTTGATCACCAACTTTAAAGTTAACTGGCAAATGCCTGTTAGAGTAAGTTTTCTCACATCTTTTCCAGGCGTTCTCTAAATTTCTTTTTATGATTTCATACTTCGTACTCTTGTCTACTTCGTCGTCTAAAATTCCCAGATCTACTAGCCACTTGACATCAAGCGGGCTGTACATGGTTCTTCCATAGTGGATCTCACTTGGAGGAACACCCGTAGTTTCATTAAGACTAACATTGATAGAGAAAGCAATTTTCGGTAACAATGGGGACCAATTGTTTTGATTCTTATCAATGTATGCCTTCAATATCCCTTATAGTTCTCTCCCAGATATTCGGTGATGGGTTATACGGCGAGGTTTTAATGTTCTGTATCCCTAGGCTATACAGGAAATGTGTAAAATACCCTGATACGAGGTATGTCGCACAATCGTGAACCAGTTTAGAGACAAAAATATATCCATCAATTTCTTACATATAGCTTGACTAGATAACTTCCTTAACGGTTCAAGAAATACAAATTTAATGCAGGCATCAACAACAACTAATACATACTCATACCCCTGACTACTTGGCCATTTTCCTGCAATATCAATAAAAAACTTGCTATTTGAAGCTTTTACATGCCTCGTATAATAGTTCCCTTGATTCAAGGTGTTCCTATCGCGTATCCTTTGGAAAATACGGCACGATCTTCAAATTCATTGATATCTTTAAACATATTCGGCCATGTCATACGTCTAGCTATGGCGGCAGTTGTCTTTCTCACCCCTCTATGCGCGCCACTAATCAATTGAGAATGGAAATAGTCAAGAATAGTTGCTACTAAACTCTGTGGAACTACTACTCTATAACCACCCCTAATCTGGCTCTTCGTTTTCTTTAACAAGATACCATCTCTTAAAATATAAGAGTCTACGCTTTCTTTCTTTTTTAATTTACCTATAATTTCCTGAAGTTCTTTATCTGATTGCTGTTGAGATTTTAATGGTTGATTTTACAACGGCAATTTCCAAAAATTTCCAAAACTTAAGTTGACATTTTTACCATTATCTTTTATGACCTCAGCTGTATTAGTTTCATTTGTATAAAACTCCACATGATTTCCTATTCGTGACATAAAATCTGCAGCTATGTTAGTACACGTTCTAATATGGACAATTTTATATTTAAACTGTGAAATGTTTTCCATTAATGTACCATATTTTCTTTGCCGTTTGTGATTATGCAATAACCAAGATAAAGCCTTCGAATTAGTGTAAACTACAAAGAAATTATGCAAATAGTATTCAAAGCGTTCTAAAGCCAAAGATAAAGCCTTGGCCTCTAACTCGTAAACATTCTTGCTCCAATCTGATGGTGCCATGGCCTTAGAAAACATGTGTACCGGCATTAAATCGCCGTCTTTATTATATTGGGATAGTATAGCACTGTAGTTTTTCAAAGAAGAATCACAATGAATAACAAAACTCGAGTTCATATCAGGAACCTTAAGGATTACCTTATCACAAAATGCATCTTTAAGTTTTTGAAAGGCATCATCATGTTCTCTAGTCAATTTAAATGGAAGCTTTGCGGAACGCATCTCCTGTAATGGTGCAATGAGTTCAGCAAAATTGTGTGCAAATTTAGAAAATAATTGAAAAAACGCACAAACCCTATTCAAAAATTTCCTGTTCTATGGCTTCGGTAAATTTTTAATAGTTTCAAGTCGGTCCTCATCTATGGTCATCGTCCCACGTTCAAATTGAAACCCTAGATATTTTATTTTGGTTTGAAACAAAAGAGTTTTTGAAGGTGATACAGTTAGTCCAGCTTCTCGGAATCTACTTAGTACTTCCTCAACCAGTTTTTAATGTGATTCCAAATCAGGTGTAAATATTAACACGTCATCATAAAATATCTCTAAGTTATCCCCAATTAAGCCGTCTAATATTTTTGACATCAAATAACTCAAAACATGTGGTGAAGTTGATAAACCCATCGGCAAGCGCCGAAATTGATACATTTTATTCTTTGTTACAAAAGCTGTTACTCAGTAAGCAAGCACTGATAAAAACTTTTCTTGAGGTCAATTTTTGAAAATATGTGATTATTTGATATGCTAGAGATAACATTTTCAAGATTGGGTGACGGAAAATTTCGCGTAATTATTTTCTTATTCACAGATCCATAAGCCACGGCTAATCTTTTACTGTGGTCTCTATTTTCTACAAGAAAGCACGAACTGGAAAATGGAGAGGCATTAATATATTCTACCACTCCCTCTTGAATATAGTTATCCAAGTCCTTTTGTTTATAATTTGGTACACTGTATGGTTGTAACTTTACTGGAGTGTTATCTACTAATTCAATTTCATAATAGAAATCGTTCACACACCCTAAACGATCCGATATTACGTCTGAAAAAGAAGTTGCTAGATTATTTACATAAGTTTATAACTCAGGATCTTTTCCTAAAAGTTCCGAAGAAACTTTATAATTACCTTCTGACGGTGTTGCATTCTGCCCGGAATCAGTAACCTTGAGCACCTCATGGTCCACATAGGTTTCCAATTCAGCAGCCAATTGTTGCTCTCCAAGAGCCTGCTGTCCTGTTCTGCACATCTGATTTTGCACGGTTCTAGGGAATCGAGCCGCCTCCTCATCCCCATTCGAGCATGCTGGAGTGGGATGGACTACGCTATCCCTAGAAGATAAAAAGTTCGTCCGAGGAGTAGACTGTTGCAGGTTAGATGGGGGATTTATAGGAATTATTAACTTCCTAGGTTGAATTTTATAAAGTCTGTTGAACACATCTATCACTGCTTGATACTTTCGATGGAAACTATTCCTCAATAAGAGGTCAAACTCTGATGATGGAACTATATAAAAGTTTTAAGAACAATGTTGAAAACCCATACGAAAATATAAGCGAACTCGTGATGTAACTGTCTCTTGTTGTTCTCAGAGACCTACAACTTGTAAACTAACGTCTACTTCTCTGATTTTACACTGTTTTTGCAGATTTCTAAAGAATGTCTCACTCACAAAGCCGGACTCACTCCCCGTATCCAGGATGGTATTGTCTAATTTCCCTTTTATAAATGCAGGCACGACCAGAAGATCTCGATTCTTTTTAGTATATTGTGAAGAATTTACAGTTTGGAAACCAGATTTATTCACCAATGACCAATGTTCAGAATATCCACCAACAGCACTGTTCCTTTTTTCAAAATGTTTATTTGAACCCGAAGAACTAGTCACAAGATTTTTCCGAATGGCACCTGTTTTACCTTGAAATTGTTCACTACCTGACGACGTATGAGTATTGTCTATAGCAACCTTTACATTTCGATTCTGTTCATTATTTACGTTTGAATAACTACTTTCTACCAGATTTACGTGTTTACAATTTATACCAGGTTGACTGATAACATTACAAATAGCCGATTTATTTGTTATTCCCTTATGGGGATTTTTATTTACACTACCCATTACCGGTCCGACAGCATTCCGTAGTTTATAATAATCATTACTATATCTGTACATGTTATCAAAATGTAAAACTGAGTCGTCAAGTTGTTCAAAAGTCATCGGTACCCCCCTACAGTTGAATAATTTATGAACCATTGGACTAACCATATTACAAACTAAATTACAAACAACTGGTTCCTCGAAATTCATATCCAAAACATATATCAATGCTAATTTCTCTTCCACAAATTCATAAAGTGTTTGATTTTCCCTCATAACTCGGTAAAATTCCAAGCGCATAAATTGCGTTCTAGCCAAAGGAGAGATGAATTTAATAACAAGTTGTCTACAAATGTCTCTCCAAACTGAACCTGAACCAATCATTAACTGTAAAAGGTAATTAAATTCCCCTTTAGTACGCGCTAAACTAGCTATTAAAATTACATCACACGATAAATCTTTACTTCGCAAGATTTTATCAAGTTTTCAAAATTGAATTGGAATGATAATTCCGTGTTTGTTCCGTCTACCAAAGGTTATTGATTAGTCTCGGCCAATAACAATTTATACACTCCTTCGGTTGCTAATTTATTAAAATCAAAATTTAAATGCTCAGACCGCATATTACGTCTGTATACATTTCGTCTATCTAAGCCCGGAACAGAGGAAGAACGTATCCGTGGTCTCCCACCATTAGGTTCGACAAAGTTACCATCTAAATTTGATTCAACATTCCGAAAACAAGGATTTTCAAAAGCTACATAACCTACAAATCCTTCTTCACTACTTGAACTACTAGGTTCAAAATTATCAATATTCTCATAATTCTGCCTATTTTCTGTAGCCAGAATTCAAAATTATTCGAAAATACTTCTCCTTTTACAAACAACAAATAAATGCTCAACAACTCGTGCCAACTTATGCTAGGTGCACCCTCAATTTTTTTCTCACACAAATTTCTTTCCTTCCCATATATCTCCTGTATATTCCTCAGCGTTTTATTCTTAACATTACATTCAAATTTAAACAAGTATATGGCCAAAACAAGTTGGACTTGAGGACTCGAATGTTGTAACGTTGCATGCATACACATACAACCGCGGCCCCGCGATTAACTTGTCCCCAGGTAAAAGCCAAACCTTGCCTAACCACTAGACACAATTCCTCTACTTTTACCTGCATACAAATCAATCACAAGCACACCCTAACGGATAGCTGTTCCCCGATTCTTGTTTTGGCATGCAGAGTAAATTCACTGAAAAATAAAATCCCTTTTTTTCCTTGTAGCGATTAAGGTTAATTTTGTAACAAGGATATACAGGTAAAACTCTCAAATTTCAACTGGAACAATTTATTACAAACCAAATATATATTCAACAATAACAATAAATATCCCAAAACCCGAAGTAAATCGATTTAAATTCCCAATTTCTTCAAAAACATATAAACAAGTAATGATTCGAATGGTTAACATCAATTTTCTCTAATATTCAATAAATATCAAAATAGTAAAACATTTAATTCACCCAAAAAGTATTATTACTTGCAAAGATTAAAACTTTTTACGGTACTCATTGACTAGCTGTTTCCAAATATTGAAAGTTAGCTTTTTCTTTCCCAAAACTTACAATATTTCTTCGGTAGGTTAGGAATAACTAGTAATACGTCTACTCTTGTGTTAACACGTATACTCATCTCTGTGAAACCCCAACAATAATAAGGCGCTCAGGAAAGGTCAAACTCTATCATACTCAACTATTATTGGGATCCGAACCCGCATGGGAATCCGAACCAATATATTGGGATCCAAACCAAGAGAATTGGGAATCTTATGCACTATTATGGAAAATAATGAGAGGGCGAATAAATTTCAAATCTCCTTCCACTGCTAAAAGAGGTTAAATAATTCGGCCTCCCTTTATTCCCCAACACAGAACAAAGATCAAGCCAAATTCTTCAAATAGGTAGAATATAGCACTCTACTTACCAAAACCAGCATTAAAGAAAACACATATATAATTATTCTTTCAAATATTCAGTTAACACAACTATTCAAAGCCATTAAATTCCATATAACATTATGTCAATCATTATGTAATTCCCAAACGCGAGTCCAAAATGAGTTTTTAAGGTTATTCCCTCTAAACAAAATTTAGATTAATTTCCATATTTCTCTCTTTCATCTATCCCTTACCCATTTGAGTTTACAAGTGGCCGAGCCACCAACCGCTTCCACCCAGCAAGCTACCGCTTGCAGCCACTAGTGCTGCTATTTCCTGACATCCGAGGGAACTCCTCGTGACTAGCACTTATAACTGAATGGGAAGGCCATCAAGCGAGTAGAAGTCGTATTACTAAACTCCTGCCTTTACATCTAATTATACAATATTTCAATTCAATCATAAATCTTTTTTTTTTCTTTCTTCGACGAAAACGCTTATATACGTTACACTTTACATTATCAAATACTTGATTTATCCTATCACGGTAAGCCTTTGATCAGACATCTTGTTTAATTGTTATTTATAGCAATATATGTGTGTTTTTGATAATAGAGATTGCACTTAATTAGTTAAATTAGAAATATTATATAATAAATATCATAAAAAGTTGAAAATCTATGACATTCTATATGTAAAAGTTGTATAGGTAAACAATCCCTTTCTGCTCCATATCTCAATCTCTCTCTGAATGTCATCCCAGAACTCATATGGTTTGGGATCAAATCTTCGACTCTTGGAAAAACAAATTTAACTGCTGAAGCAAACTACATATTTTTGTTGTAAAAAACAGCGTCATTTTAGATTTTGTCTTTGCCCGGAGGCGGGAAGGCGAAGATTCTCTGCCGACATAATAGTTTCATTTTCTTATTAGTAAAAAAGAAATGAAATCTCCGCCCCCGCCCCTTAAAAAGTTTTCGTTTCCACGATTATGGGGGTATGCTAAAGAAGACGGTGATTTTAAGCAATGAAGGTTATGGTGAAATGATAGAAGTGAGAGGACACTGGACAATCTGTTTGTCCAACACAAAGTTTACTTGGAGCGAGCTGGGATCCAACTCTTTTATTAGTACATTTCTTCATATATAATCAAAAAATATATATTTATCGAGCTCAAGGGAGTGAGGCAATCACACCCTTCTGTCCTTCTAAAAGGACGCCAAATGGAACATTTGCTTGAATTTGCTGAAAAGAACCCAATACTTCACATATTTGTCAATAGCTTTTAGAGCTCTGCTCCCGCATTACAGACTCTTGGAAGCACAAAACATACTACCATGATTAACAATTTCCATAGATTTCACAAAGCGAATATACGTAAGCTTATTTATTTATTTAAATCCGCTGACTCCAACAGGAGAATCCCAATTACAGGAGTCTTACATAAAATATTACATCTATGTTATCAATTTAAAACAAACACTAGAATAAAAAAATACAAAAATAGAAAGAAACACAAAAATAAAAAAATACAAACACGTACAAGAATGCCAACATACATAAGTATTCATGTTTCGAGACATTTTACCATTACCTAATACTATTATGTGCTGCAATTTACAGACAGGGGTTTACATATACTCCAAATTTACATAAGTTTCCACCAAATTACAATATTTTTTTACTTTACAACTAAAATCCAAATCACATATTTTTACTAATTTGTTGTATGCTTCACACATTGCAAAGAATGGTGAACTTTTATATCCCACTGTTTTGGGTATTTTATTTACCAAAAGATTCCTACTTCTTAATTTACATAGGGTAGCGTTAAAGCATATTCTTTCCAAAAACGTACTATAATCAATTAATCCATTGATAATTTTATATAGGATCATTTGCTGGGCTACAATCCTTCTGTTTGTTAATTTGACATAGTGAAAGTCCTTTAATAACCACATATACCAAATTTTTCTCTGATAGGATGAAACAGAATATTTTTTTAAATATAAGTATCTTAAAAATTTCTTTTGTATTGCTTCAATTTCATTTTTTTTTGTGATTTACAACTTAGTGACCATACTATTGATGCATATTCCAATTTGCTTCGAACCATTGAATTATATAATATTTCAATAACTGATAAATCATGGATATTTTTTGTACTTCTTATAATAAAACCTAACATTCGATAAGCATTATTCGTTATATTATCAATATGACTTTTAAATGACAAGCTATTATTAAAGTATACACTTAAGTCTTTAACCTCATATTTCCTTTCCAACTCAACACCATTTAAGTAATATTTACAATCAATATAGCTCCGCTTTTTAGTTATTATCATAAATTGACATTTTTGTAAATTTAGATACAACATATTTTCAACACTCCAATTGTAGACTTCCGCAATATCGGATTGTAACATATATTCATCATTCTTATTTTTTATTTCTTTATACAATTTTAAATCATCCGCGTACATTATACAGTTCGAATGTTTAATTTTAGACGGTAAATCATTTACATATATTAGAAAAAATAACGGTCCTAAGTTAGAGCCTTGCGGTATGCCAGAACTCATTTGATAAAAAGAAGACTGATGACCTATGTATAAAACATATTGTTTTCTATATTCAAGATACGATGCCACTAATTTTAAAAACAACAAACTCAAACCAAAATTTGACAATTTATTCAATAAAAATCATGATTAATTTTGTCAAATGCCTTTGAGAAGTCAAAGTATATAGTATCCACTCTATTTTGTTTATGCAATGCATCCTGTACATCTTCAAGAAAATTAATCAGATTTGTAATAATTGATCTACCTGTAAAAATCCATGTTGGTTCTGATAAATAAAAGACTTAACGTGATTAAAAATACGTATATAGAGTATATATTCTAATACCTTGGCTGGAGCACAAATTATTGATATCGGTCGGTAATTTTCAATTTTATTTTTTTTCTCCACTCTTAAAGATTGGACTAATGCGAGATACCTTCCAGGTATTTGGAAACATCTGTTTTTTAATCACCAAATTATATATATAACATAAAGGACGCATTAAAACCTCCGAACAACCCTTAATAATATAAGGTGGTATTCCATCTATTCCACATGTTCTCTTAGGTTTTAAATTACGGATAGTGTTTTGATATTCTGTCACATTTACAGAATCTAACTTTAGTGTACTATATAATTGAGAATAATTGTTTCTGTCATTCACTCTATAAGTTGATGGAACTCCCAGATATACAGCTTTAAAATGAATTGCAAAACCATTAACAATATCTTTATTAGTACAATATTCCCTGTTATCTAGAGTCATAACATTGGCTGCTACTTTCGTCACTTTCCTGTCTTTTATAAATGACCAGAATGCACTTACATCGTTTCTAATATTTAATTCTGACTCATTTACATATTTTTTATAAGCTCTTTTGATCATTTGTTTCAGTTCTGATCTTACATTTTTATACATCATTCTGTTATATACTGAGTTTTTCTTATGCTTCCTATAATATTCTTTCAATTTTACTAATTCAATAATTTCTTTCGAGAACCAACGTGGATATATCTTTTCCTTATTTAAAGAACTCTTAGAGATTGTTATATCAAATATTGACCGTATTCTGTTGTAAAAATAATCAACTGCCTCCCCTACATCATCTATTTTTTCTAAGTTACTCCAATCTTCTGTTTGGATTCTATTATACACTTCATAAAAATTTGCTTTTCGAAAGTTGTATGCAATTATTGGTTCAATAAGGCTACCACTTACTTTTGATTTAACTTTTATATCTACAAGTAAAGCCGGATAATAAATTTCAGCTTTTACAAGAGCCTTATCTTTATTTATTTCAATAGAATCTTTTATATTTGTTAAAATTAAATAAACGGTCTTTCCCTCACTATTTTTACATTATTTATTAGCTTTAAATCGTAGAGATTTAAAAAGTCAGCCAACGCTTTATATAACGATCCTTTCTCCAGTAAGTTCGTATCTGGACCCCTAATTTTCGGTAAATTAAAATCTCCTACTATAAAAATATTATCATTTGCTAAATTTTTCATAATTTTATATTCCTCAAATATTCTATAGAAATCAGAATAATCATCTAATCTAGAATCAGCCACGAAATATATCGTTACAAGAAAATAATTTTTTCCTTTAACTACAAACTTTATGATTAAAAGCTCCAATTATTTGCTATTTTCACTTCACTGGATATTATCTCTCGCCTTATAGCAATCAATACGCCCCCTCCCTTTCCAATCCTATCTTTTCGGTATATTTTGCACTGATATTAAATAATTCTGTATCATATACGCCTTTCTTTAACCACGTTTCCGTCAGAATGATTATATTATATTCATCACTAGTTGCCAAAAGACCTTCCTTAAATTCATCACACTTAGTATTCTGTCCTCTAACATTCTGATAGTAAATAAAAATCGAACTACCTTCAGACATTTTTACATCAGTGACGAAATGTCTTCCTCTGATTTAATTACAAACACATTCCTATCATCCCTAGTTTTCCTCAATTTAATTACACCTGAATGGTCAACACATAAAAATGCATATTGTTTTTCTCTCTGCAATTTTCTTGCCTGACCAAACAGACTTTTGCGAAATGACGTAAGAGAGTGATTGGTATATATAACCTCATTATTCGCATAACCAACTTGACATGCATTGAAATCCCTTTTGACTTTTCGTTTCTCCTTAATTTATCCTTAGTTTTACGATGAACAAATTTTACAATTATGCCTGCAGTTTTCTCATGAGGTCGTTTCTTCAACCTATTGCATGCTTCTATGTTTTCTTCCCTGATTACCACATCTAACGCATTTCCTATATTTTTAACCATCTCATAAGTATCTTCGTTCACTTGTTCAAGCAAACCATGAATTTCCACAGCATTTCTTCTCCCATGTTGTTCCTGTTCATCTAATTGAGCTTGAAGTTCCCTTACTTGTTTCTTCAGTTGTGCATTTTCGGATGTTAATTGTTCTATCTTCTCTAAACACTCCCCTAATTTCACGGATTGTTCTTTTACAAAATCAACATTCTCATCAAGTTTTTCATGTGTAAGGTTTAAGGACTTGCCCAACTCATTTTCAATTCTAACGTTATCTTTCTTTAACTCAGAAGTGTCTGCCTTCAAATCCTGCAATAGTTTATACATGTCTGCTAAACTAGGAGTTTCGCGATTTAAATCATCCCCACTGTGCATGCTTTTCCGCTTTTCTTTTAAACACACTTTGCACCGCCATTCTCTATTTTCGTCTTTCATTAATTGTACATCTACTTTCTTCAGTTGCGCACACTTGATATGATACAGGTTATTACAGTCTACAAACTCAACTTTACAGCTTACATCCTGTCTTGATACGTTCTTATGACATTCGATAGATCGAATCGAAATGTAACCTCAATATGCTCCGTGTAAAGAAGTTTCCAGCCCTGAGTATTTTCGTTTTTCTTTTGTTTGCTGTGTTTGCTGAGCCGCGCAGTAATGCGATACAAAACACACTTCTTATTTTAGGTTCGTAATATATTTAGGTTTGTATTTAATTACAGAAATGCATATCAGTACTTACTGCGTTCCTGGAACTCGTAGTTAGTTTACATGTTGCAAAAATACCCATGATTTACACAAAGTATAGTAGGAGCGAGGTTCACCACAACCTCATCGAAGCATTGCCAGTGTAGCCAGTAATATGCTGATGTAATGTGCAGCCTATGAAGAAGGGAAGGAATGCAAATGAGGGTGGTTATGAAGCTATGGCAACATTTTGTGCCATTTTGTTTTATTCAGGCTTTAGAAAGGCGTTTCAGAAGAGACGAAAGAAAAATACTGTTTTAGAACTCTAAACCTTGTGAACTGGTTCCTGCTTCTTCACACCAGAATGGATAGAGAATATTACGTCGCACACCACTTTAGACAAGGATAGGTGGAGGATTAGGTGAGGTGGGATGAATGCCGGAATTAATTAATCTTTGAGAAGTGTATTTCTGAATGTATAAGCGCACGGCACAAGAGTGTGTTCCTAAGTTGGACTTAAACGTTTTCTATGCATCGAACTGCGCAATGTATCCTAGAAAACGCTTATCTAATTTTGTTATTTGGTAATTCCCAAATTTAAGTAATGGCCTATGTACACCAATAAAATTTAAAGATGAATAATCAAAGTATTCGTGTCCTACAAATTAAATGGACTCTATACACCCCTATATAACGAGTGAAATCCTTATGAATGGTAATAAATTGGTCAAAAGCACAATACGTGGCACTGCTAATTTTTGGTAATATTAACCATAAAAGGGAGGAAATGGACCAACCAAATTCATAGTGGCACACACTAAGATAATATACTACTAAACTAAATTGATAAATTCGGAAACTTGCAAAATTTAAGGGGTTGTACCCTTACCAAATTTTGAAAATGGTTGCACAAATGTACTTGGGTCTTATGAAGTGGAATATTTCCCAGTACATGCCCATATAATAATATAATATAAGACCTCTTCAAATAAAACAAATAATATTAATAATTCATCTCATGGCAAATACGTGGTCACACTAATTTTGTGTAAAAGGAAACAAGATGGACCCCAAAACATAAAGAGGTACATACCTTAATTGTAGGGTACCATACCGATTTTTTGCATTTGTTAATTTCGAAAATTTAAGGTGCATTTTCCTACGTACAAAGTCAAAAAATTTAAGTTATCGTTCAATGTATCCTGCTAAAATGTATAGGATCTGATCCTAAATACCTATGCGTCCGGGCGCCGCAATTCAGGTCCACAAAAAATGCGATCAACTGGCGCGAATACACTACTTTGACACAATCGTTGTGGAATTGCACATAGGAAGTTTCAGCGTATTATTCATCAATATCGAAATCAAACCTTATGGAAAATTGGGCAAGGTGTTCCCCAAAGGATTTGGTGGATTTCTGCTTAAGTTTGCAAATGAAGATCGGTGAAAATAAATTGGAAAGGAAAGAGTGTTCTCTATTAAATTTGAAATTATTTTGTTCTAGTGTGCTTTGACTAGTATAAGCAGAATCAAAATTACAGTATGCGGACTTGTTTGATAGGTAATTGTGGTTGCATTAATACCAGTAAAATATTTCAAACGTATAAGAAACAGTAATGTGTTATTGAGGATTAGGTAAATTCATTATCAATACTTGCAACGTTACACTCTCCACTAAGATTACCACCAGCAGGTACGGAGTCTGATTCGTAAAACTTTGTTGTTGACCTTAAAAAATTATATGTTCTATGCCCTGTATTAATATATTATCAAACCTGTAGTCGACCTGGTATGAAAAATGTCCTATGTACTGATGGACCCAATCGTAGAAATGACATTCGTTGTTTGGATGTTTCCAGTAACAGAAAACTGTATCGACTGATACTTGAAAGAAAGTCAGGACGTCTCAATGACTATTCGCCATGTGTTCTTGAGTCGTACAAAAGTGTCCTGAAGATAAAAACTAACAAAATACCAAACATAGCAGGCCACTTCAGAAGAAGAAAAATAAAAGTGCGACCCTTTGGTATCACAGGGGAGACGAGAAACAATATCTGCACATCTAAAGTCTTCATTCAAATGTATACCAACCACCTCCTTTGCCCTCTCTCTTAACTGATTCTTTGTACTCGGAGTTTAATAACAACATTCCATCATATCCTGGGCGCCCTCTCGTAAGCAGAATCATACAATGAAAATACACACTATTCTTTGATTTATTGTCATTACATATCGAAACGTCAGGTCGATTTGGAAAGCAATAGCCCTGGATTTACAAAGTTATTTCAACATTTGTCTCCCGAGAAAGAACAAATCCAGGGAATCCAGGTCAGGATAATTAGCAGGTATAGATATACCTGTACTACCTACGCACATACCTTGTGGCAGTCAGACCCACAAAGTACTTCTTGCATTTTACATCATATTCAGTGACGTTATCATGTTCTGCAGATAGCATATTTCGAAAACTCAAAGACATGCGATCTCCATCATTCAAGATGGTAACGAGACAAGCATTATTCATCACAAGCTGAGCCAATAACAAAATTTGACATTATATGTTAGTAGCGGAGTGTGTGTGTGTGTGTGTATGTATGTATGTATGTCTTCAACGTAACATACTAAGATAAAAAAAGAAACAAACAAAATAAAACCTTTGTGAATAAATGCAAATTGGCAGGAATAACGCGTCTAATAAACAATTCATAATTCTTTGAACTCTTAGTGCTTCACATGTAGAATCCTGGTTCTGACTTCACATTCCATATCACCAGACTGTCTATCAAGATGAGGTGCAAATTAGTATATGAATGGCGCCCTTTCTTGAATAGCATTGTAATTAGCATGTATGAAGTTCATGCTGGTAGTGCCTGCGAATAACATGGCGTAAACTATCAGTGCAATATTTTCTACATTAAAACAGTCTTCTTTGCAATCGTAGTCATGGACCAATCTCTCTTGGTGTGTCTATCTACACACACACACACACACACACACTTATATATATATATATATATATATATATATATATATATATATGGGGCTCGCAACTAGAAATCTAACAAAGTATAGTAAAAATATGTTATTTTTATCAGAAATGTGTCAATATTCAACTGAGTCTTAGAAAATATTAAAATGCAGTTACATTCATTTTCTTGCTGTTTCAGTGCCTTACATTCATAATTCTTTGAGCAACTATACTAATACTTTAATTCGAACCATCATCAGCCAGTTCCTTCCTTTAACGCTGATTTTAGATAAACGCCATTAAGAAATAAGTAATAATCTAGTTTATTTGAATTCAAATATTAGCACATAAATTATCGTAATATTAGTAGTAATAGTATTATTAAAATATTAGTTGTAATTATAAATACATTATTTCAATTGAAAATAAATAAATGAATTCATAAATAAATGTTTACATTAAGTCGAACTTCACTGAACGAAGCTAATATTCCTAAGTTTTAATGTGTTATTTTTTATTTCGTTTTAGAACTTATTTTCGGTAAGTAAAAATGTGTATCTGAATGTTAAATAGGTTTTTATTGCATTTTAGTAAATATAAATATATATATGCGTACTCATGATAAAAATCAATTGTATATATGTAATCTCAGGTATTATACTATAATTACTAACTCATGTATAAACCAGTAATTAATCATTTTTAGAAGCTAAATACTATTGCACGTTCATATTTCATTCTCAGCTTATCTGGACTGCAATATGAGATATACTATATGGCCATCGAAAGTAAACTCAGCTAAAGCCCATTACTTCTGGAACTAAAATTCACTTAATTAGTACATCTTTTCCGCAGAAAAGTGATTCACTCAGGTATTATGATATATCGAAATATGTCGACTTCAGTTACGATCGGAAAGCCCGGGTTAGTTTTAGCTAAGATAATTCATAATTCTGTTCATCGAGCCATTGCAGAAAGACACCTTTTCTGTGAGAGATTGACTTTTAAGGCTGAAAGATATCATTGCCACTGAAGTTATAACCGATATGAATGATCTATTTGATCGGCAGTAACCTTATCATAACTAATAACTGTAAACGTGTCGCCTAAATATAACTGGACTAAGAGCTACAAAGCGAAATTTCCTTCATATAAATACATTGGCCAAAGTCTTGATTTCGTCCTAATTTCACAGTATCAAGTATTGGATCTGCAGGAAAGTGGTTGTATAAAATGCGATTAAGGAAATATTATTATTATTGAGACCACACAGTTTAGTCCTTTTTCTCTTCTGTTCCTGTACGACGGCCATTTATCTGCTATAATCGTTTGCGGTTTGGGTAGCGTTGGTAAATCTGAAGGACGTCTTACGTAAATGCCTGCATTATTGTATGCTAATACACTTTCGCTTTGTCCAGTTTTAAATTATTATATTACTTGGACAGTCAAGTATATGTATTTCCTCCTGAGTGCTCTGTTTGCATTACTAGGGCGCCTACCTCGTTCATTCTCAAGTTGAGTTCGAAAGACGATACCGGTTGTATCTTTCTCCAAATTATTAGGTATGTTTGTGAGCATTTCATTATAACCCTATCTCCCTTTTCAAGGCAAAATAATCGCCATGCTTAGAAAATCATATTATGATAGTTGTCTTATCAGGTTGTCTGAAAGGTAATGAAGCTTTCGGTCTATGTTATACAACATGTATTTTATAACACAAAATTACAATTTCAATCAATGGAATATTCCCTATTTGGTTTAATAATGTTCTGCTATTTTTTTTAGAAAGCTGGAGAATTGCTCTCTCATAGTAGGGTCTGTTTTTATATATGAAAAACCGAAAAATTTGCTGATTTACAGCCTCAGCGGAAATTAATGTTATATCACACAAAGGATTTTGAAATGAGCGAAACAGGTGCAAGGTCGGGTGAGTATGGTATGGTTGGTCGTATATATTATCCAAGTTACGAAAGTTTCTGACGGGGCACCAAATTTGTGTCAGGTTTCGAGTGGTTGTGATGGAAAACGACTCCATTACGATTAATTATTTATAGCAATTTCTGGATGATAACTTCGTCCCAACTGATGAACTAGGACCATTACTTTTCGGAATGGACCGTAATTGCGGGTTACTTGGACCCTTAAGGGGCTACTTGGACCCATACCAAAATCTCGTTTAAAGTCCCATATGCAATACAATAATGAGTTAGTTCAGAGTTAGATCCGTTAGATGGGATCATAATGCAGGCGTACACACATTGAAACTAGTTCTGTGGTAGGCTACGATTGAGCAGCATTGGTGAGAAAGGTCTTTGACGAAAAGAGTGTATTTATTGAGCGCCAAACTTTTATGTGTGGACACTATTTGCAAGGAAGTGGAACCAATGCTAAGTAAACACATAAGTAGTTAAATATAGGTTAACGAAACTGACATGGTAAACTTTCTCATATACAATAAGATGTGTGCGTAATTGCATTATACAGTATATGAAGTGTGTACATATGATTTGGAAAACATGGATATTTTGTCTCATATCTTTTGTTATCTTTATCCCACCCCATCCTTTGTTATCTTTATCAATGAAACAAAAAGGTCTGTTGTCACGTGTCACACAAGTAAGGACTTTTCATTGTTTCCTTAAGGATACCGGTGCAAAATGGTACATCAATATAAAAGATTGCCTGCAGGTCGAAAACATGCTGATTTTTCATAACAGCTTGAAGAATGTTTACCAGCAATTCAGTCGAAGAAAATGTCGCAAATAGAAACAGAAGTTCACTTCAAGATAAGTCGTTCCACCATAGAAAGAATAATAAAGAATAGGTCAAGGAGGAATCCAGGCCATGTGAAAGTGTTCACTGAAGAAGAAGAATTAGCCTTCGCTAATCATCTCGATAAAGTTTGTGATTTCGGATTCCTCGTTAATTAACTTGATTTATTCTGAAGTCCTATTTAGCAATGCATGGGAGAACTGCCATTGCTTTCTAAGACAATCTTCTCAGTCCAGATTGAGTGAAGTTATTTTAGAAAATGCACGTCCAGTCAACGACTAGATTCGCTGCTAATATAGATAGGGCTCGTGCTGCTGTAGAAGAAAACGCAATCAGCTATTACAATCATTATATTTGATAGTATCTCTTAACATGTTCTCTTTGTGGTTTGCAGTAAATAAAAAGTGTTATTCTTGGAACACCTACGTCCTTCTTAGTCTCAGAACAGATTTCAATGGTTTTCTGTAGGAAAATATAGGGGTGGGTTCAAGTAGCCCGAACGCGACTCTTACTTGGACCCACTTTTTACAATAATCGCCTGTGCTTTGTTTTCAATACATGTAACTAAAACTGTCCTCGATATGTGCAATAAAGCCTGTAGTTCCACTTAATATAGGTTATAATAATAACTTTCAAGTTTTCGTGGATGAAAACAGGCCGAAAGAACGAATTTGTTGCAAAATTGGGTCCAAGTAGCCCGCATCTACGGGATTGCTTTAATTCCAAGCAGAAGCTCAAAAATCAGTATTCCTTATAAATTCCACAGCACTGAGAACATAATATATATGTGGTGGATGTACTCTTTGGATATCGTTTAAGGGCGACATCGATTTCGAGACCACGAACGTTTGCACACAACATTGTACTTTGTGTCAAGAAATTAAATGCATGTTTGTTTCATGGATAGTGTCGTCAGCCCGTTGCTGCTGCACATGGTATGATAATAAAATACTCCACATTAACCCATATTATGTTACCAATAGATTCTTAATTTTTGGCCAGTTTTTGGATATGTTAGAGGAAAATGTATTTGATATTTCATGCTCTATAAGGTAAACAGAAAGAGTGAATCAGGGAAAAATATTCCAGATATTTCTCTCGTAAAATCATTCTATGTATTTGTTCCATTTTAAGCACTGATTGTTTTCTATACCACAATAAACTTCTTTCTAATTGTCCAGACATACTAGAAGAAGAAATTGTGTAGTAACCCAAGATTTGGCTTTGGTAGGGACATTGGTACAAAGAAGTATTATTATTTCTTGCAGTTAAAATCGGAGACATTGTTGGATAGCGGATAGCGGAGGCACATTTGGAATATCACCTTAACACCCCAGTTGGCTAACCTTGAAATGTATGTATTCAATAAACGAATATATTTTTTCTCTAAATAAAGTTGGAAGTTGTTTCAGTTGGTACCTTAAAGTAGGATTTAAAAACTTTACTGTAGCTTAGAAACTTCATAAGTCTAGATGCAACTGCTCTATAGATATTTTATTTACAACATTATTCCGAAAATAATATATTTATAGCAATAATAATTGCTATTTTTATTATTAGAACGACAAAGGAAGATATGTTTTTTTCTGAAAACTTTAGTTTGGTTATTTTACATTTCCTTGATGTGTGTAAGTTTTCATAAAATTTTCACATGCAATATTTTACGCAGCATATAAGACCATTCTATAATAAAAAATGGAGAAGTAGATTGTATATACTACCATGCTTGCTATGTATCGTTGATTATTACGAGAAAAAATAATAAGTATGATTATGTGGGATTTAATTCATGGCTCCTCATATCTCTGTTCCATAATCCAGATCCTCCTTTGACACACATGCGTTTAATTGAGACTAAGTTATTCTAAATTCTGAATCCTACTTAGGAACTAACACTCCATGTTTAACTGGTAATTTCGTATTTTCTGATTATATTCTAATTTGGTAAGTAACAAGATAATCTTTTAATATGTAGGTGAACAATTTTGATATACTTTTGAAAAGAAGACATAATAGAGTTGTAGACATAAAGTAAAATATTGAGCTTTCTAAAAAAATCGGCACTAAATTAAGGTACAGCAGAGTGGTGTAATAAATTCATTGACATAATGTAGTATAGCCAGCAAATATCAGTAGCTTACAATTTTAAGCCATACGCTGCCATCTAGAGAACCTCTATTCAAATCTCTAAGAAGAATTCCTTTTTATAATGTGTCAAATTTTTATCGTTTAGCTTTTATGTAAAATTTTCAGTTTTGAGCGTAATATGTTTATAGTTTTAATAAATCTTGACACATAACATTTACATTATTGAGCTTAAAGCATGACATTTGCTTTAATATTCATTTTCATCTAATATAGTTACATTGGCATCTAACTGTTGCAGTTTTATTGATATATTCATAGAACATGTAAATTTGTGAAACAATATGATATATCATTAATGCTTGGGAATAGTTAGGTGTCATTTTAATTATATTCGATGATCATTAAAAAAATAAATCGAGTCTTAAGATGAAAAATATGGAAGGATATGTATCAAGAATTATTAATAAAAAACACTATTAGTAAAAGTGAAAAAAACTTATAGCCATTTAGTGACTACAACTATGAAAATTCTCAGTATATGACCTCAACGGAATTCCAACACGGATCTTCTTAATCGCAATCGATGACTTTACCGTATGAGGTAAGGCTACTTGTTTATTTTTGTACGGTATATCAATGTATTTTTGACAACACTTTAGCGTGTTTTAACTCATTATACTTGAGTATGTATGAGTATGTTCTACTCCATAAACATGCCGAAGATTTTCATGGTACGTCATAACCTCAAAATATTCGTGATCAAATTGTATCCAAATTAAACCATCCAGCAAGCATAATACACATTTTTATTATATATACACGTGCCCTTTGTGTAAATTTTAGCTTCACTTAAATCTGATAAGTTTTCCATATCTTTTACGAGTAAGGTAATTTTCCATCAATGTTGTTAATTCTTAGGTTTGGAATTATGGAAACAGAGCTGTCGTCAGAGTCATTCATATGTGTGTGAACTACAGTAACTGTCTTAAAATAGTTTTGAATATAGAGTTGCCAATATGTTATTGTGTAAAATAGCGGTACTCGTGTCCTTCCGAAAGATACGTGTATCATTCAGTAGTATTTATTTATGATTTTGCTTAGAGTCAAAGAGGATACTACAAACTGAGTAAAGTATTCTGGAGAAATGCCTAACGCGTTTTGCGGGATGAAACAATCATAACACAGTTAATCATTTATGTTCTGTGTCTCACGAACGCAAAAAACTCAGCACAAATCTCAGCGTAGATAACAGCTGAAAGCTTCACCGAAAAGAACACTATTGATCTGGTGCCTGGGGTTGGTTTGTTAGATTGTCAATCATATTACAGAATTTTCGCGTGGCCTATTAAACTGGATGAAACTGGTTTTAGAAAAAGATATCGGTATCTCATCGGGTTGAGAGACACGGTAATCGTAAATAAAAGGAAGAAATCTCATTCAATTTCTAAAATGTGGCTTACATGAATAACAATAAATAAATCATAACTACGCAAATGAGATACCCTTATGTGGAAAAAGGCCTTTAAGGAAATAATAAATAAATGAAAAGAAATAATTTTTCATCAACGTAGGAGTCCTAACTTAGCCTCAAAGTCCTAACAATCAATAAATTTTCTCATTTAAAGCAAAACGGAACTTTGTATTTAAAATATGGGCGTCTAATATCATAAGTAATAGCGACAGGTACCAAAATTTTACAGAGCAGTCCGAGAAGTGTCGTCATGAGAGCACCAGTATTAGAGAGAAATTTTAGACTTTGCCTATGCACGCAAACATTCTTACACGTTTTGTTAAATTCCTAAAGGCATATAATGATTTTGTTTTACATTTGGTAATTCTGGCATATCGTGTTCACTTTGGAACGGAATTACTAACTTAATAGTTTTGGGAGAACACGTTAAAAATCAATAGAAAATAAAACCGTTTTCGGTTCGGTGAACGGTTTGAAACTGGCCCTGATTACAATCCGAAACCCTTAAGACTGTTCGAACCCTCCAGCTTTAAAGCCAATAACTTAACTATACCTTCTTTCCATACCTAAATATCAACTAAGGAACGTAACGAATATCTTATCTCTGTCTAGGTCAGGGACAACCAACGTTGTTTTGAATCCACTGGGTGTCTTGTGCAGATTAGGATTGTGCTATAGACCAGAAAGAAAAGCGATAAATGCAGTGTTCTTTACGAAACCCATTTTTAAAAGTTTATCTATATATTTTTAGAAAAGTTAGATACAAAACACTGAACGTTTGTAGTTGTAAATATACCCTAAATATCAATAGTAGTTAATAGGAATTTAAAACTGTACTATGTCTGAAATAATACGGAAAAATGACAACATTGAAAATATACTTCTGCCTTGACGTTTATTTTCTCCACGATGGACTTCTAGAAAAGAAAAGTTACGAATATTATTTTTGACATTTGCTTAATTCACTGCACACCGAACCTTTTTCCCTCTTACTTAAGAGTGATGGTAATGGCTTAGGCGTCGGTTTTACAATGTTTGGGTCCTAGGTTCGATTCCCTCTGGTAAATTAAAGAATTTTTATCATTTTTAATAGATGTACACTAACATAAAAATATTCAATTTCCCTCTGTCTTAGACTAGAAACAAGTTTTATCCATGTGTGAAATACATGAAACATGTCTACAAAATGACGTCATCGAATCAATCTTTATTAGTGTTGTCCAGCAAATTAACGTGTTTATCAGAAAATTGGTGAATACATAATACTCTTCCTTTGTTTGAGTAAACAAGGTGACTGATCAAGAACAAACGTTATTGTTTGCTAATACAAATGGCATTAACTTTTTACTTCTCCTTCCACTATTATTATACCAGCTACAAATAATAAAATATTTTCTTCGGCGTCTTTAACAAGTTCCATATATCCGTTCGACCAAAAGTTGTAAACAGGAACAATTATTTCCTGTATGTGTTTTGTATAGTATTAAAATATCTGAAAGATAATTATAATTCAAAGCCTCTTCCCTCTAAACTCTAATCCTTCGAAAGTATCTCCTATAAGGATATTCATTTTTAGACAGTGTCGCACTAAATATATTTTCCATTCTGGTTTCGATTTCAGTATTTTTTCGTTATTCACTGTTCCAGATCACTTCATGGAAGACTCAAAACCTGTTCGTACAGTTGGAATTGACAAATTTAAATATGTTATGAAAACTGCTGATGTGAATATTTACCTTTTAATTCATGAATGGCGATAATTGCATTTGCAGTAGCAAATGGACATCTTTGGTGTGGAGAGTGTTTCACCTATTAGCTCTCACACTGAACCGAAACAAGCTATTTAAAAACAGGACTTCCTGGCGCATCTTTCATACAGTATGTAAAATTACAAAAAAGTGAATTGTATTGCTCCCTTTGTAGCACATAACCATCCCAGACAAGTAACGTTTCCATTCAATAAAGTTGCTAGATTCTGTAAGGTTGCTTTGTAATATCGCTCGTTTTCGATTATTTTTACGTATTATCCCACTACCAATATCCCATATATAGAAAGTGCACCTTCAATAGAAATAATTTTAAGAGGTGCTAGAACACGGTTCTCTTCTTTTCATTACAAAATTATATTCAATTTAAGCTCTCTAAATAAAACATGCTAGTAAGATACGCAATTTTTTGCAACAATTCAAAGTCTCACTAACTACTTAGGATATGTATTATAATGAAAGCGATATGATAACACCCTAGTTAGGAATGGATTATAAACAATTTAGCTCATTTATTTCCTTTTCTATTTGCCATTGATGACCACGCAAACATAACTACTAAATTTTTACTTCATCTTTTGTCACAAGCGCCAAATTTAGTAATATAACTACTCGCGCGTTTGCTTTTTTCCAATATTGTCATTTTGAGATACAAACAATATATTTAGTAAAATTTGTTTGAAGTAATGCATGCAATTGGTGAGTAAATTATACTTAGAACATTTCGAATTGCTGCTACAGTGCTGTCAAAATGTCTTGATTGGCAAAAATGCGAACTAAAGTTCAAACCATCGACACACCTATGCGTTGAGCCAATAAGGGTTCAACAGTTGCTAAAGGAGAGACCTCTGCCAAAAGGGAGTGGATTCCTTCAGTCGATAGCAGCGCTTGGAACAGAAGACTAGGTGTCAAGTCAATGTGGTACATCTATAGCTTGTCAATATCTGTTCTATGAGGTCGGGCTTCGAAATAATCGAATGTAATGCCCTGAGTAGCAGTAAAAAGTTCATGTAACTCATTGCTGCTCTTACGATTGGAATTCCTGTTCCGTCACATGCTCACAGTGATCTTACATCATCACGTGCTCCCTTCTTTGTGGCAATCAAATAAAGACGTCGAAATAAAGCCATTAATTCCGCTCTTCAAGTTGCTGTACAGTTACAGTGCTTTCTTCGTCGATACTTGTTCGTAATTTGTCCAAATACTTGTTAGTACATTTTACAATTTCATCAATCACGGCTATATAGATAAATTTAAAAAATAAGCGTCAGTTTACTCAGTGATACCCTTAGCGGTAAGTTTGGGTTGTAGCATCTTTTTAACAATGTGTTTACACGTTGTCTTTGCCAATGCTGCCAGTTACTTCTTCCATTTTTAGGGATGCGCACTAGACAAGATTTGAGACTGTCTCGTCTCGAAAATGTGCTGTGCAAGTGATGTCTCGACTCGAAAAATGTATATTTCTTTATTGGAAGAGCTGTGTCTCGACTCGAATTTGGTCAGTAAAATTCTGTCTCGACTCGTCTCGTGCGCATCCCTATCCATTTTGTTTTTCTCTTTCCCAATGAAACAATCTTCACTATTTTCACTGTAACTGTAACTTTCATCCATATCGTTTGTATTTGAGTCTGCATCTACACTTTTCTCATCTGCTTCAATATCATGATCAATATCATCTTCATTCATATTTCTCATTACGTAAATCCTCATCACTTTCAGCAGCCATTAATTTTTTATAGTTACCATCAGACTCATCATTAATATTGTCAAGCCACTTCTGTATCTCACTTGTATTCAACAAGCGAGACATTGCTTAGAAAAATAAAACTTCACTCATAAACAGTAATTATCACATTAACGATCGCGTCTTGGAAAATTTCAAACTCCATAAAAATATATGGTTGCTACTTTTATCACGGAACTACTCGCGCGTTCGAAAAAAGCAAGCACAGACGAAACTATTTCCTCAACCTGTACTGGAAGTTACTACAATTGCAGCACGTCAGCGAGCTTTTAGGTGGAAGAGCGGGATGAACCACTTGAGGAACAGCAGTGAGGGTGACTCCGCTAGTGTGATCGTTCGTAAAAAAAAAAAAAAAAAAAAAAAAACATTAGTTTTATTCATCTGTTTGCTTTTTTCCAACAGCGCGAGTGACAAAAGGTTGAGAATTCATATATGACAAATAACTCAAACGTATACTTTTTCCAGTAATCAGCTCCTCTAAAAACGCACAGACTGTGCCCCGAAAGCCAAGTAGTAATCCGCACATTATAAGACAAGTACAAATATCAATACACAAAAGTGTACAAATTTCTTTCTTCAATTAGATATACTCATCTCAAAGACAAGTAAATAGAAAGAAATCAAAAAGAAGAAAAAACGAATCCTAAAATGTGAACCTTAGAAATATCCAGTAGTGTACAAAAGATGATTAATACCATGTACTGAGCAGTGTCGAAGTGTCGTTGGGCAGAATGGTCAGTAGTGGTATGGTGGGTTAGGGTGGGTCGACAGGTGGGTCGTAGTGGTCACGATGTGTTGAAGCACGAGACGCAAACCTATTCAAAAATCTTGACACACTTTACAATAGACCCACTAACCCTCCCCGTCTCTTTTAGTGAGTAAGAAAGAGAAACATTCTGCACAATGAACCTGACGGAAATACTCTCTGCAAAGTTAGTAGTATGCGAAATAAGGTTAGTAATAAAAGACATAAGCAAGTAAACTAATAAACAGTAGCACGTACAAAACGCAGCTCTCGGAATATGAACGAGTAAGAGTTAAGTAAGGTAATATTTAGCCAAAATGTATACTAAGAAACCTTTCGAAGAGCGTCTGGACTAAAAATACTTTAATAATTAAATATCATGGGCAGGAGAACTGCAAAATTATGGAAGCTGTGTTTAATTGCCAACATGATAGAAAGTTTATAACAAAGCACAGATTTCGAGGTATTCTGATTTAAATCCTATTTCAGTGACAAGTGAGAAATAACAATTATTTTTCGCAGATTCATACATTGTGAGACTTCTCTTCTTTAAAAAATTAAACGTGAAATATTTGTAACCTGTCCGATAGTGTAGATTAGCGGTTCAAGTCGACAAATAGTTAGGTAATGCTGGTACACATGGCGATAGTTCAGGCTAATCGAATGTTCAATATGCAATAAGTTTTCCTCACGGGAAATGTTGTTCGCCGTTGGCACGCCTGCCACTAGCATGGCGTTCACTCTCTAGGGTGAAGAGTTGGATAAATCATATTTTTGAAGTGAGAAATGTTGATTGTTTACTTTAACCTCATTTCGCAAGAAGAGCCAGCTACAAAGATATAATGATAAAGTCGCGTACGTCAATATTTAATATGCGTACGTTAATATTTATATTTATGTGTATTTATATGTATGTAGATATTCATCTGTAGTTAGATGCGTGGACTAGTACTTAAGATAGCGAGAGTGTGGAATGAGTGAAAATATGTTTATTAACCATGTGATAACAGTTCAGTTAGTATTACGAATTTCATTTTTGTATAGAGAAGGTTATTCTTTGAAAGTTTATATAGTATTTTTTACAATATTATTCGTGCGTAGAAATCTCTATTCTGGTATTAAAGTGAATTCATTTTGTACAGTAAGTTAGGAAATGTTGAATTAGTGTAACATACCTATTCGCAAGTATAAATTTTTCTTTCTTTCGACCCCAGCAAGGCTATAGCAAACTTTCGTTTACAATGTGTCATTTTTCACAACCCACCGTGAAGTTAATTGTAAAAACACTCTGAAAACGAGCATTTGGTCTATTTTTTAATTTTCTGCCCAAGGTATGAGTATATTAGATCCATAGAAAGAATTAACAAGTAATAATGAAAATTTCACGTTGACTCAAGCCTAAATAAGTAAAAATTAACTTTAAGTGTTTGCTTAACAACGACCAGCTGATTAGTTTAAATGATGAAATGCCGTGATTGTTTGAACCGTGCTGTCAGTTCCGAAATTGCATGCGTGTGTTAGTTTGTAATTAACTTGTACCAATAAGAACATATTGTATTGATTAGTATAATTGTCATATTTCCCGATCATATTTTCAGTATAGTTACATGAATGAAAATATCATTAACGATATGTTTACAAATAGCAGTGTGTGCACAGATTAGCCACTCGATACTCCGTTCCGAAGTTTTGAGTTTTAATAATTCTAAGCGATTAAATAATTATAATGTAATCCATGGTTATGGTATATTCTGGTTTGAAAATTGTAACGTTGAAGAACGTCAGGGCTTGTTTTGTTAGCCTATGAATAATAAAATGTCTTTCTAGGTTTGGAATTCGTAGTTGGTTGTTCTGTAAAGAATCGCCAATTAGAAATTCTAAGAACTATATTTCCAAGTTTTCAATGTTCGATTATAGTGGCGTCTATAGTTCTAAAGACTATTGATTTATTGAGCTTTCGTGGGCGTCACATGGTGATAATTTTCTGGGTAGTACCCTTTGGTAAGTAGATGCTTTTATGTAGGCCTATATATTGATCGAATACTCTATAGCTATTCCTCTTCTTTATATTTATATGAGTGTTTATTGTTATTTTTGAGTCCTACCAGTAAATAATTCAGTGTAAGCTTATTTGTATATTGTCTTGAAATATAGTTAGGTAAATATGTAAATGTGATTGAACGAATGTGTGATGAGGAATGCTTAAACATTGGCTCGCGATACGAAAATCTGGTTGGTTTTGTAATGCGTGATATTATTTTTAGAACGGGCTATATTTATAGGTCGAACGTTGATATATTAATAGAATGCTATATAATTAAATTGTGTCACAAATAGAATTGTTGTGATTCGCTATAATTAATGTGGTTGTGTAACTTAATAACCACCGTGTTCCCTTTGATCTGAGCGAATACACGTCAGCAGTTCACACTAATTATTTACGTTGAACATGGATAGGTAGTGGCATTTTCAAACTTGATTATGCACATAATTTAATGACTATGCATACTTCCTTCGACAGCGGTAAAGTAAATTTGTGACATTCTGTATTATTTTTAAACTTATTGAATATTCAAAATAGTTGTGTACTAGAAACGAATGACTTACGGTGCATGGATTTTCGGTTGTTGCTTCTTTTCCGATATTCTTTCTAGTTTTCGTTTTTCGTTAATCGTATATGATTGGAATTTCATTTCGGGGACTGGCGTAAGACAGACTACAGTAATATTTTTTTTATGTCATGTACTATATCCGTACCAGACGGCTCTCTCTACCCTTGTTTTATGATTTATGTTTATAATTTTACAATTATCTAGAAATTGGAGTCCAGTGTAATCACGAACTCTGTGGTAGGAAGTGGCTAACAAAATTTCAGCATAAAATGAAATTGATGGCGTGATATTAATTTATTTAGATTTTTTCGCTTTTGTCTACTTCTCTTTGGACATGTCTATTCTTCTCTACCTGTTCAACTGTTTTCTCTACATCTTAATTTGAACTTTTCTACTCCACGGTTTATTGACGTCGGACCGTTTTCTATAAAGAAATTTTTCAATTAAGGCACAGACAACCTCCCCCTTCACAGACCAGTTTTAACCCTGGCGGTTTGGAACCGGAGCTCATAAAGCCTTTCCTTTGTGAGGTCCCCATTTAAGTGTAAAGACTTGACCTTTTGCGCAAACGACCCCAGGGACCGGATTTAAGGTTCAAAAGTTTCATTAAATGGATATAATATTTGGCTTTAAAATCGACGCTTGTCGCAAATTTTTGTTAGGCCCGGAAACCATTTTACTGAAGGCTTTCTTCTGTTGATCTTATCTCTATTTTCCTTTGTTTCATTAACTCTAAAATACTTTCGTTTAATCTCATCTCTTCAGTTTCTTATTACTTTCTCCATCTCCTTTCCGAAGTTTTAAGATGACTAAATTAGACTCAATGCAAATTTTAATTTCGAAGATGATATTAGAACATGTTTTGTACTGAATATTGATAGTGATATTTCTGTAGAATAAGCACACTCCTAATATGTCAAGAAAATGTTTATCTTCATAGCCAGTGATTTTTCTCTCTCTAATCGATAGGTGTCTTGGCTGGGTAACCCAATTGACCATTTTTGTGCCTGTTTTCCCTTTAAATTACTAACATTGATCAAGCAGATTATATCTTACATCTTATTTAATGTTAGAATAACATTAAATTTTCAGCTTACGGGATTTCGGGTCCAGCCGATAATGTTGTCCTGTTGCTCATAACTTTTAATTTAATTTACAAACTTAAAGGTGAAAATTCTCTTTTGTAAATTGTAGGCCAACATTTTTTTTAATAAAAAATGTATTCCATTATATTACGTTTTGGAGAAGTTAATCTGTAAACGGCATCATATTATTTGGAAATGTCAAATCACAATTGAAATAGTTTTCACTTATATATATATATATATATATATATATATATATATATATATATCCGGGAGTAAACCTGTAAGCTGTCCTTTAAAGTTTGCTAATAAATTTTTCTAATACTTAGTGTATATATCCCACGCAGTATACTCGTTTTATGGTACGGGAAATGTATAATTAATCTTAAGTGATAGGTATGAAAATACTCGAGTACTGGCCACATGTGAAAGTGGAACGACCTATTATGGTTTCATATGTAAAGATATTGATATTTTCGTAGTGAACGTCTATCTAGGATGAAACGAAATATTTTTTATATAATGTCTCGTTCTAATGAACGTTGCACTTCCTTGTCTTTCTTACTTACTTTCTAAACGACTTGTGCATTTTTTAGCCATATATAGGTGCTGGTTAGATTTGTTTATATGAAATGTAGAGTATACCTCCAGACTTGATGAATGTAGGTTTCTTATTTTTCTCCTTTCTTGTGTAATGTATGTGTATTTCTAACCTTCTTTAGCTAACATTAACTAAAAACAGGTCGAGATAAAGTACATCAGTGGATATCAAGATGAACTTATGAACCTGAACATACCGAGAAGGTTGTTCTGTAAAACTCTTATTCTCTCGAACTATCCAATATCTGCGAATATTCTCAGTGATTATGGAATCTTCATGATGTGATTGTTCTTTTCGGAATAAAGCTGAAAATAAAAGTGAATGCTAAGTTTTAGTGAAATAATATTAATGGCGTAGTAAAACTCTAAATTCCATTCGAGGCATTTTCGTAGCGAAATTCGTTTACACTATTTTGTGATTTATAATTTAAAAAATTCGTTAACTAAGCTGACAAATTGATATTGTATATACATATACAGTAGAGCGTCGATTATCCGAAGTAATTGTGGGATATGGGTGTTGGGAAAACTGGTTTGTTCAGATAATCGAACTGTACATGTTTATTTGCCAAAAAGAAGTACTGTACAGTAAATTTATTCATAAAAAGAAGTGTGCTGATTGTTGAAACACAGCGACTGGCGGCTTGGCACATGTTAAAATCATTTAGATGATTAACTTAAGAAAATACTAATATGATATTATTACAAAGTTCAATACTAATATTGTAGTTTTTCCCATTTTCCTTTCTTTCAATAACTAACTGTAATAAAATGTGAAACATTGTAGTTAGTGATTTTTCTTTCAAATATTGTTAATGTTATATCTATCTATCTATCTATCCGTATACAACTCGTTATATATATATATATATATATATATATATATATATATATATATATATATATATATATATATATATATATATATTCAACCCGTTATCATTATGGAACCCTTATACTTAAAAATTACGTTTAGTATGGTATTTATATGGTGATCAATTTTCAATCTATTCCTCATGCTCCACATGTTCTAAATTATCAAAAAGCCTTACTTCAAAAAAATACAACTGGTATCCACAAAATATATGAAATATGAAAATCGTATAAATTTTTAGTTCGCGTATAATCCGTGTGATGCGTTTAAATTGGAAAAGATATACATATATCACATACAGGGTATCCATGTTTCTGTATTGCGAAAACCACTGTTACGGTTGATGAGTCTTGCTGGCTGCAAGAAATGACTTTTTATTCGTTTTCTGAGAGAGAAAAGCAAGAGGCAATAAAAAGTACGCCCGCCTGAACGTGAAATACGATTTTAAACTTCACTCTCTCTTTTTCTCTTCATCTGTCTTAGTCAGTGTGTGCGATTTCATTCCACAGCAAGTACTTGGTCCATAGGTGCTAAACTTTACGCATGCCATGAATAATCGAGGGTAACCCAAGACACATGAGTGCGCGACACCCCTTACTCGTGAATAAAAGTCAATTAATTAAGTTACGTTATTGCTGACTCCCTATCAACTAGGAACTTCCGGGTACAATTTTTACATCATGACTTCTCAGAACCGATTCTAAAACAATTTCGCTACTAGGAAAGTCATTTATGTAGATTGCTATAACCTTGAATTACAGCAGAGATAGTATCAAAATACTTTTCCGGTTCAAATAATTTTCTACCACAATGTATAACAATAGTATGTGTGATAATGTTATACTGTATAACTCAGTTTAGTTTACGTACCAAATCCGTTTTTATTTCGTCCAATAAAATGAATCTAGAAGTTTCAAAATAACTAAATATTTAGGTTTTCGGGAAATACTTGCTTTTATTTATATATTATTTTTCTCCGTCGTTTTTCGTGTATGGTCATCTCATTTGGATGATTATAAAATGTGCATTATTATTTCAACGTAATTCATATGTCAGTACTTGGATAACATTTTCTGAACCATTCACCTATTCCAAATCTGTTAGGACACTTAGGACCCACTTTGTCTTGTTGAGATACCTATATCCTGCTAAAATCTAGTTTGATCAGTTTTTTTAAATTTTTATTCGTTTTGCAACTGCGCCGCTCGAAATTCCTGCTTTGTGTGTGGGAATTAGATGCAAATTTACTAAATTTGCGCGTTTCTACCTCGTCTTTGTCTGTGAACCATCGATGCTTTAAGAGTAACCACATCGCCGCTGTAAAGAAATTCATAACGTTTGAGGGGATAAAGCCACAGAAACAAGGTAACAGTAGCGTAAATAGTTAAATAAAGAACGTAAAAGACAAAAGGAGTCCGAACTACTTGAATTTGATCTCAACGACAAAAAGCCGTGAAATACGGAATTTCAAGTTCTGATCGCCATGCTTGAATTCATAAAAGTCCTAGGGCGGGTGTGAGGTGAGAATGTGTTGTTTTTTTCTTTTTCTGAGTTTTACGAAGTAAGATTTGGAGATTCGCCTTCCATTCAAAATATTCCTTTACCTTGCGCAACCCAGTTAGTTGGCAGTAGCTTTCCGTACAAACTTTTGTACATGTAGTTGTTTTTAAAGGGAGACATGGCGGTATACTTGGTTTTTGTGTCAGTTAAGTTAAATATTAAAATATGGGAGTAAATTCTAGTAGGGATTCCTATTTACTCCCAATTGGCCTAGTTTTCCAAAACTCATTATCGGTCGAATAATAGCTTGTAGATATCTCTCTTTTCTGGAGGGGCTATTCCTCGGTCTATCCCTTTGTGTGTAATTTTAGTAATATAATTTAGAAAATAATTTATTTCTGGTGCAACGACCACCTGGACCACCTGGTGCAAGGACCATTAACACCCCCTATTCACATTAGAGTCGAATGAAAGATGTGTGGGTTTTAGGAAATGTACTAGTAGTTAGTGTAGATATGTAGATTTTATTTCATGTAGTCATATATGTGTAATAACAAACGTGTGTTGAAAGTCGATCTAATGTATGTGTGAGAATGTTTGATATCTTATTTATTAATAGTGTATTATTGTATTCTCAATTATTCATCTCTTCGACTTAACTTAATAAGTATTTCGTCTACAAATCAGATCCGGAATGCGTAGTTTGTTGTTAATAGTACACAGAAAAATTTTCAAAATGCAAATATAAACTTTAAATTCATAGCGCCATCTAACGCGATGAAAAAATCGCCAGTCGCGAAGTCATTTGTCAATAGCAATAGCTAAGAATCTATGTAATGTTCAAATGGATGTTTTTCTGTTCACATTTTATATAAAAAATCTTGAGAGCTTACCCTAGAAATTGTACCTTCTGTTATCAAATAAGTGAAAATAATGAAAAATCAACTTCACTTATCGGCTTAGCTATGATCGGTTATTAAGAACTCTGTTTCTTTCGTTAGAGAAAGGAATTGTTGCTATTTACTAACTTTAAACAAATCTTTATTTCTTTGTGCCAATACTCTACTAGTTAATTATCAGAATATATTCATTTATAAATGAGTATTGTAATGAAATATGAATAGTTTTACACAGAAACATACATGTTAGAAGTGTAAGTAAGTAAATAAATCTAAGTGTTGTAGCGACCACTCCTCCTAACCCAACCGAAACCAAACCAAGAGTTAAATAAAAACTAATAATAATAATAATAATAATAATAATAATAATAATAATAATAATAATAATAATAATAATAATTCAAACTATCAGCTTGGGGTCGGTTAGTTCAGGACTGAAGGAGCAGTCTTTGCAGGACACATTCACCACGGTGCAAATCAACTCGAGAATTTGGTTGAATTATCCAATATACAACAAGTTAACGGGTGTGTATATACGCTGAAACGTTTGAACAACGTATATACACAGCAAATAATACAACCAGAAGTTAAAAAAAATATTTATATAATAGCCGGTATATGGATAAGGTCTGCGAATAGTCAGATTATAAATATCTCCTCAAAATTAATCAAATGACAATAAAATAATTTCCAAGAAAATTTTAAGCAAATCCATTTAATTAATTCAGCATAGCCTATTTCGTCCAAAATCTATTCAATTCAAATATCATTAATTACATGCAACTCATTGGACGCAAACTGCTTATATTACTTTCTGTAAACTTTTTGTCAGAAATTCAGAGAATAATCCTCAAATCCAATTAATATTCCAACGCTATTTCAAATATTATTCAAAATCAGTATTAATCCTGATTATAAACTTTTCTCTTCAAAGTAAGTTTTAACAGTATTTTAACTCTACGAGAAAGATACCTTCGCACGCAACATACGAATTATTTCTCATCAAATTTGCAATATTGATAGACTTTTCAATTTAAATAACCATATTATCCATCAGAATAGCTCTGTTATTGAAAGAGAAAAACGGTAAGTCTAAGGCAAGTCATTTTATAATTTTTTTAAAAATATAATTCATTCGAATATTATATGCAACCAAACGTACACTAAAAGGGAAAAATAGAGAAAACCAAATGTATCCTGGATCAATCGATACCAAATCTATCTATTCATTCAAGCTCGAAAAAAAACGACATTCAAATTTATCTCACGTCATGAAACTAAGAAACCGAGTCAAAAAGCAGTATATTAAACTCTGGTTCAAATCGGAAATCTCCAAACAAACTATTGCAGAAAAGTCCAACTTCTCAACTGCACAAACAAATTATACACAAAACGCACACACTGCATTGAAATACAAAAATTGATATAACTCACCACCATTGACGTAATCTTTTGCATTTATTTTACCTTTCCATTTCCATTATTCAGATCATCTGGTACTGAGCTGGACGGCTAATTGTCTGATCCAATTGGGTCAAATTAACGGTTTCAAAACCAGTAGCAATCAAACATTCCCAAACTATTTCTTTTTTCACGAATTAATGCCAAAAGAAAATTCGGATGCAATATCCTATCTAACTGTAAGCGAGGTAAATATGCAGTACCAATAAATTTGTACCATCGGGTTAACTAAACCCCCGCTGATTTCACTCTCTCAGCCAAATTTGGAACATGCAGGGATTAATGCCTCCAAACTGAGTTTAGTTCAACCAAACTCGTAGCTTTCAGCACCTAGAGTAATCGCCAATTAATTATAACGCTCACTGTTCACTCTTGAGGCACTTGCGGGTAACTCCGATATCCCCCCAAAAAAAGGCTGAATTCGCTACTTCCAGACAATAGGAAAACACTTCACAAACTTCATTTAACACTTTATCTTTAAAAAATAAGTATGGAAACACTTCTAGGCGTAATATTCACCACTCAATAGATTGTTTGTTGCACTGATTTCAAAACGCAATTTGCGCACTCTATGCATTTGATCTCATGCTCTACTTTTAAAGAAAACACACAGACAACTCAATGCGAAGAATTCTACAGAGCACAAAAGTCGTTCAAACATCTAACACGACATAATATACTTCTGGAAATATAACCAAACTTGTATGCAATCACATAACGAAAAACAAGAGTAGTTCCTCGTTGGAACATTAAGGCTTATGCAAAAAACAGAAAGCCCCGCATTCAAATAAATCTGGTACGAGAACACGTCGAAGCAAATGTACCCCGAAAAAAACACAAGAACAGTGAGCTTCCCAACGAGCTCACTATCCTCGTAGACTTGATCTGCGATAGCAACGCCCTCCGGCCAAACGAATTACCTCCCCTACCTTGCCTCCAGTAACAGAACTAATTCTTTTCTCTTTCCTTTCTTTCACAAAAATTAAACGTTTTAGAAAACAACTCGATCAGTAATCCAACAAATATTCTAACAAATATAGATAGACTATTATTAAATACATATTTTTATCGAAAAAGTTAATTAACATTCCAGCATTCCATATACTATATACATAGTTTCCAACTCCCTTTTACAAACATTTTACTTTTTTCTTTTTTTTGTTTTTGAGATGAATCCATTTCTTATGTCCCAAACAATCTTCAAAAAATGGTTCGCCTCATCCACCGACTCTTGGGAAAAAAATTTGAAAGCAGAATTATTTTTAATCAGAGACAAAGGAATCTAAAATATAAGAAAACAACACATTAATAATGATCAAACATATAGATATTTACCATATTCATAACTATATACATATTATACAACTTTAGAGTGAAATAAATAAGTGAAACTTTTAGTGTCATTTTAAATTTTTCTAAAAATTACATCCGGAATTATTTCCATATTTCATAAAAATATTTGCAATACATATAATAACATTTCTGTAAATTAAATTCAAAATATCATTGTAACTCTTACATACATTGTGCACCATAAGTAGTTTAATCTGAAACTATCGATTTCTCATACAGTATTCTGTCTTAGACCAATGTCTAGATTCTCTATAAACCTTTACCTCGGATACATGGCTTCTCCGATATGAATCAGGATCATTTTCCTTAGAAATCAGAACAGTATTTGGTGTTAGAAAGCGCCTCACAACAAATGGCCCCTGCAATTTATCACTCAAATACTTAGCGATCCGGTCTAGGAGAGAAGATTTAACATGGGTTTTATTAATACCTTATCGCCAACTTGGAAAGATACCTCTCTTCTTCGTTTCAACATTAGGCGTCTCTAGTTATTCCATGCCATCTCCATATTCTTCATGACTTGATGCCAGAGCTCTTTGGTTTTTCCACCTAAATCCAAGTCCGAGATGGTCCATCGGTTTTCTAAGGGGGTGTAATTCGGACGTCCTAAAAATATCTCGATAGGACTCATCTTCAAACCGGCATGTTCACTTATGTTTAATGTATACTGCAAATCAGGAATAATTGACGACCAGAAATGTTGCTTATCGGCAAAATATTGTCGAATGGATGACTTCAATTTTTATACATCTTTCGGCGGCATTCCCATTGGGATGATAAGGACTGAGTTGTAAGTGCTTTATGCCATGCCCAAACAAAAAGTTTCTGAAATGGTCGGAAATAAATACTGAAGCGTTGTCTGTAGACAGAGCTTCAGGATAACCTAAATGATTAAATATGTCCGACATTTTTTTTGAAATACAACTAGAACTCTAATTTCTCGTCTTCTGAAGGACAACAAATTAGCTGGCATTATCAACACCTATGAGAATGTATTTATAACCCATGGAATTCGGAAGAGTCCCAATGATATCAAACATCCAATGACTTTTCCTATTCCCTTATTATACTCCGAGACTAAGAGACCTATTTTTCTCTTATTGTCTTCCTTTGACAGTTGGCACCTGTGGCAAACCCTAACATATTCGCTGATTCCTCTTTCATTTTCTCCCAAGTAAATTTCTTCATTAACTTCTTGAGAGTATGGTACGTCCCAGTGTCCACCCACTAATTTATCATTATGATAGCATTCTATCAACACTCTAGTTAGATCATTCTAACTGTAAGCGAGGTAAATATGCAGTACCAATAAATTTGTACCATCGGGTTAACTAAAGCCCCCGCTGATTTCACTCTCTCAGCCAAATTTGGAACATGCAGGGATTAATGCCTCCAAACTGAGTTTAGTTCAACCAAACTCGTAGCTTTCAGCACCTAGAGTAATCGCCAATTAATTATAACGCTCACTGTTCACTCTTGAGGCACTTGCGGGTAACTCCGATATCCCCCCAAAAAAAGGCTGAATTCGCTACTTCCAGACAATAGGAAAACACTTCACAAACTTCATTTAACACTTTATCTTTAAAAAATAAGTATGGAAACACTTCTAGGCGTAATATTCACCACTCAATAGATTGTTTGTTGCACTGATTTCAAAACGCAATTTGCGCACTCTATGCATTTGATCTCATGCTCTACTTTTAAAGAAAACACACAGACAACTCAATGCGAAGAATTCTACAGAGCACAAAAGTCGTTCAAACATCTAACACGACATAATATACTTCTGGAAATATAACCAAACTTGTATGCAATCACATAACGAAAAACAAGAGTAGTTCCTCGTTGGAACATTAAGGCTTATGCAAAAAACAGAAAGCCCCGCATTCAAATAAATCTGGTACGAGAACACGTCGAAGCAAATGTACCCCGAAAAAAACACAAGAACAGTGAGCTTCCCAACGAGCTCACTATCCTCGTAGACTTGATCTGCGATAGCAACGCCCTCCGGCCAAACGAATTACCTCCCCTACCTTGCCTCCAGTAACAGAACTAATTCTTTTCTCTTTCCTTTCTTTCACAAAAATTAAACGTTTTAGAAAACAACTCGATCAGTAATCCAACAAATATTCTAACAAATATAGATAGACTATTATTAAATACATATTTTTATCGAAAAAGTTAATTAACATTCCAGCATTCCATATACTATATACATAGTTTCCAACTCCCTTTTACAAACATTTTACTTATTTCTTTTTTTTTTTGTTTTTGAGATGAATCCATTTCTTATGTCCCAAACAATCTTCAAAAAATGGTTCGCCTCATCCACCGACTCTTGGGAAAAAAATTTGAAAGCAGAATTATTTTTAATCAGAGACAAAGGAATCTAAAATATAAGAAAACAACACATTAATAATGATCAAACATATAGATATTTACCATATTCATAACTATATACATATTATACAACTTTAGAGTGAAATAAATAAGTGAAACTTTTAGTGTCATTTTAAATTTTTCTAAAAATTACATCCGGAATTATTTCCATATTTCATAAAAATATTTGCAATACATATAATAACATTTCTGTAAATTAAATTCAAAATATCATTGTAACTCTTACATACATTGTGCACCATAAGTAGTTTAATCTGAAACTATCGATTTCTCATACAGTATTCTGTCTTAGACCAATGTCTAGATTCTCTATAAACCTTTACCTCGGATACATGGCTTCTCCGATATGAATCAGGATCATTTTCCTTAGAAATCAGAACAGTATTTGGTGTTAGAAAGCGCCTCACAACAAATGGCCCCTGCAATTTATCACTCAAATACTTAGCGATCCGGTCTAGGAGAGAAGATTTAACATGGGTTTTATTAATACCTTATCACCAACTTGGAAAGATACCTCTCTTCTTCGTTTCAACATTAGGCGTCTCTAGTTATTCCATGCCATCTCCATATTCTTCATGACTTGATGCCAGAGCTCTTTGGTTTTTCCACCTAAATCCAAGTCCGAGATGGTCCATCGGTTTTCTAAGGGGGTGTAATTCGGACGTCCTAAAAATATCTCGATAGGACTCATCTTCAAACCGGCATGTTCACTTATGTTTAATGTATACTGCAAATCAGGAATAATTGACGACCAGAAATGTTGCTTATCGGCAAAATATTCTCGAATGGATGACTTCAATTTTTATACATCTTTCGGCGGCATTCCCATTGGGATGATAAGGACTGAGTTGTAAGTGCTTTATGCCATGCCCAAACAAAAAGTTTCTGAAATGGTCGGAAATAAATACTGAAGCGTTGTCTGTAGACAGAGCTTCAGGATAACCTAAATGATTAAATATGTCCGACATTTTTTTTGAAATACAACTAGAACTCTAATTTCTCGTCTTCTGAAGGACAACAAATTAGCTGGCATTATCAACACCTATGAGAATGTATTTATAACCCATGGAATTCGGAAGAGTCCCAATGATATCAAACATCCAATGACTTTTCCTATTCTCTTATTATACTCCGAGACTAAGAGACCTATTTTTCTCTTATTGTCTTCCTTTGACAGTTGGCACCTGTGGCAAACCCTAACATATTCGCTGATTCCTCTTTCATTTTCTCCCAAGTAAATTTCTTCATTAACTTCTTGAGAGTATGGTACGTCCCAGTGTCCACCCACTAATTTATCATTATGATAGCATTCTATCAACACTCTAGTTAGATCTTTAGGTACAACGATCTTATAAGGATTGTTAACCGAGTTCGTTTTTATCATTAATATCCCTTTATTTAGGATATAGCCTTGAATGGACACTCTTTTACCAATTCTCTCTACCAACGAATTTAGAATAGGATCTGCCCTCTGAAATTCATCAATGGATTCTATTACCAAAGGTAGTCTTCATTGATGTGCAAATCTCAAGTTATTATTAAACTCGAGTAAACCTATTAATTACTATATACATAGTTTCCATACACTTTATACATAGTTTCCAACTCTCTTTTACAAACATTTTACTTTTTTTCTTTTTTTTTTGTTTCTGAGAAGAATCCATTTTTTCATGTCCCAACAATCTTCCAAAAAATGGTTCGCTTCAGTGTTAAGAGCTGCGGAATGTAAACATAGATTATCGTTCGTATTGTAACAAATTAATTATGGTTCGTGCAAATCGTACAATGTATCGGTCAGTGCTTGAAAATTCTTATTTAAGTTTATAAAAATACTCCGTTATTCTTCTTGGATAATGTAAATATGGGTTATAACAAGTAATTTAAGAATGTGTCTATTGTGGCGTATGAGGCACGTAGCCATGATTTCGTGATGGTGGGGGCGTAACATGAAATACTCTGGTAATCACACCTGGGCCTCGTTCATTCTAAACTATTTTGCTGGAATATATATTGGTTCCTTTAGTCAAGATTTCATTAACAGAGGGGGGACATGAAATTCTGAAGGCCCAGGAGCTCGATCAATGTAAACTACTTTATTATCAACATACATTGGCTTGTTAGGACGATAAAATTAAGATATTATATAAGTATTTTAATAACAAACTATGAAGAAATTTCGAGTAAAATAATAAAAAAAAAGTTGAAAAAGGTTTTACAATATTTACGTACTTACTCTCTTTATTTTAATATAACAATTTTGCTTTTCTTATGACTTCAACTATTATAAAAAGTACATATTCACTATTGTAAAAGGTACCTACTCAATAATGTCTTGTGAAATATTTTGCAATATCTGCTTTCCTTTCTCTGTTGAATCAAATGTTAACAGAACTTTCTTTCTATATAAGTTTTTTTTATTATTCCGTTAACAAATTTCTGTTCCAAATCACAGGTTAAAGGAACAGTAGAAAATTGCTTTTGAAATAATATGTTTGATACTGCAAGGATGCGATAACGAAAAATTATGATAAAACATGTCCAAATCTCCTCATACGAACAAAGCTCCTCATACGAATCTCCTCATCTGACACCACGCTTCCAAAATTAACAGTCAATTTCAAATTAGTTCTTCACAATGTTACTGATTTGTGTTTGCTTGTATTAATTACAAACGTTGGTTTCTTTTCAAAAACTATTTTGGATTGTAAATCATCTCCGTGTTTCCAATTGTAACTCTCTGATATATTGCGTACATCTAGTATGATATCATATATTAATATTTGCAAAATCCAAGCCCATAGACTCTCAAGGAAAGGATTCATTTTTGGAATTAATAAAATGGATATTTTGAACTCTACAGTGATCAAAATAGCTTGAATCTCCTTCCCGATTATAATTCTTATTAGCTTTAAAAAAGGCAATTACGAAATTAATGATATTAAATTCAGTTGCGTTAAATTGTGTGGTTAGAACGAACTCTTAATATTCGCCTTAATTAATATTCTCTAAACATTGTTATTTGTTGAAGGAAATAGAAATTTTATTCTTCTTTTAACACGTCAGATCTTAGCCAGGTAGCACTGTTATGTGTGTAATTAACAACAGGCATCTGAACTCCATATTTCTGATCTTAACTTTACGTGGATGTGGAGGATCATTCTCATATATTCAATCCCCTTACATTGTTTCCAAATAGCAATTGATTACTATCAGAACCACTTCTTTAAAATGTTTATTTTAGTGCTTCTTTCCATACAATATCATTATAAATAGAACAAAATCCTGACAAGTCTTAGCAAATCACTAGTTCTTCATTTCTTCTTCGCTAAGTGATTAATAACCATTAACATTAATAATAGAAATTTGCTTCTGGTTTTCAACCCCTTGGGGATCTTATGGTACATGTTGTACCATACGGGGTGTTTCATGTACATTGTGTTATAACTCTCCTATTTGAGCTTTTTCGTCCGTTTTTTTGTTTGTTTTTCAAGTCCAGAGGCATTGTAGAAGACATTACGTATGGTTTCACACCTTCGAGACATAGGAGGTGATGACGTCATAAGTCTAAAATTTATATTTTCGTGTAATACTTTTTGGGGGGTTTATGTAAAGTATTTTTGGCGGGCTTATTTTTGCACCTAGAAGATTGAAATTTTGCACAAACATGCAGCCCACCGAGTAGTATTTACCAGCTTTCTTTCAGATTTCTGCGTTAAAACAGGGGGGATCCAGAGGGTCAAAAATTTGAAATCCCGTTTTTCCTCATTTTCCCGTCTTAGATACATGATGGAGACAAGTGAATGGTAGCGCCTGAAAGGCAGTTCTATTCTGAAGAGAATGATGTGTGACACATGGCCCTAGGGTAAATAGGGAAGTATCAGGGAATTTTTATTAAAATATACTTCTGTATACGGGAATTTTGGACATTTTCGGTATTATTTTTTTTCGGGCTTATTTTTGCACATAGAAAATTGAAATTGTGCACAAACATTCAGTCCACCGAGTAGTATAAACCAGATTTTTTAATCAGATTTCTGCGTTAAAACAGGGGGGTACAGATGGGCTAAATCTTGAAAAAGGGAACTTTTTACCAAAAAATCCCTTTCACGGGATTTTCCCGCCTTAGATACATAATGGGGACAAGTGGATGGTACCGAGTAGTACTTACCATTTTTTTTTTCAGATTTCTGCGTTAAAACAAGGGGGATACAGAGGGTCAAAAAGTTGAAGAAAGGGATATTTTTACCCAAAAATCCCGTTTTTCCTCATTTTCCCGCCTTAGATACATGATAGGGACAAGTGAATGATACCGCCTGAAAGGCAGTTCTATTCTGAAAAGAATTATGGGCGAAACATGACCCTAGGGTAATTAGAGGTGTCTCAGGGAATGTTTAAAAATTTCCTTCTGTATACGGGAATATGGGACATTGTCGGTATATTTTTTTTTGGCGGGCTTACTTTTGCACCTGGAAAATTGGAATTTTGCACAAACATTCAGTCCACCGAGTAGTATAAACCAGATTTTTTAATCAGATTTCTGTGTTAAAACAGGGGAGTACAGATGGGCTAAATCTTGAAAAAGGGAAATTTTTACCAAAAAATCCCTTTCACGGGATTTTCCCGCCTTAGATACATAATGGGGACAAGTGGATGGTACCGAGTAGTACTTACCAGGTTTTTTTTAGATTTCTGCGTTAAAACAGGGGGATACAGAGGGTCAGAAAGTAGAAGAAAGGGATATTTTTACCCAAAAATCCCGTTTATCCTCATTTTCCCGCCTTAGATACATGATGGGGACAAGTGAATGATACCGCCTGAAAGGCAGTTCTATTCTGAAAAGAATGATGGGCGAAACATGACCCTAGGATAATTAGAGGTGTTTCAGGGAATGTTTAAAAATTTCCTTCTGTATACGGGAATATGGGCCATTGTCGGTTTATTTTTTTTGGCGGGCTTACTTTTGCACCTGGAAAATTGGAATTTTGCACAAACATTCAGTCCATCGAGTAGTATTTACCAGATTTTTTCAGATCTCTGCGTTAAAACAGGGGGGTCCAGGGGGAGCTAAAAGTTGAAAAAAGGATATTTAGACCCAAAAAATCCCGTTATTCCTCAGTTTCCCGCCTTAGATACATGATGGAGATACGTGAGTCATACCGCCTGAAAGGCAGTTCTATTCTGAAGAGAATGATGGGCGAAACATGACCCCAGGTTAATTAGGGATGTCTCAGGAAATTTTTTACCTGAGATCTATGTGCAATTTGGGGCATGGTGTGAATTCCTGATAAAATTTCTCTCGTCCTTAGTATTCAAGATAGAAACTTGAAATTTGGCACACACATTCAGTATGCCAAGTACTATTTCTCAGATTTTTTAGGTGGCTAGTTTCACACAGGGGGGGGGGGTCCAGGGGAGCCAAAGTTCGAGAAAAAAATGTCCCTCCGAAATTTTCACTTTGACACGTTTTCCTGCTTCTGGTATATGATATGAGCATGCAAGTGGTACCATTTGAAAGCCAGCTCTATTTTGAAGAGAATGAGGTATGAAGCATGATAATAGCATAAATAATGACGGTGCAGTAGCTGCTTGACTGAAAGTCTAAAAAATAGCCCAAAAACACAAGATCCCAAAAGGGTTAAATTATGCCTGTTTTTACATTCATAGATGCTAAACTCGGATGATCTATACAATCCAATATCCCCATCCTTACTACCTTGTATTTGAGAAAACAAACGTTCAGAAAATTTATTAAGAACTCTAATATTTTGACAACAAGCGTACTCTCCATCAGCCTCTCTTCCCCTTATTACAAACGTTACACACATATCAGCATAATAAAGATGTATGAAGCCAACACCTACATCAATATCAAAATCAATAGAGAAGTTTTGTTTATTGAAATTGCATTAACAATAGCTTCGATTGCTTTTTGATTAAATTTAAATGACTGTATTTCATAAAATTAAATCTTATCCATATTTCTTATAAGAAGAACTGTTAATTTTATGGAACGCTTACTAAAGTTAAATATATTTTGTCAAAACCTCTTTATTCTTATTTAGTTCGTTAATAATTTCTGGAAAAAATATATCACTCTCTAAACATCTTTAATACTATAATCCATAAATGGCCACATATTGTCTCGTTAAAATCTTATATACAATTGCTACTGTACTCTGTATTATTATGACTAAGATATTTTATGAGACTTTTTATGGATTACCTCCGAATGAGTCAAATACGTATCTTTTATTTTCTCCCTTCCATTGAGTCCCTACATTTTTAGGCGTATCAAAATTTACAAAACCACATTCATTCTTCTTTAGCTCTTTAATTAATTAATCACTAAAAATACGGTCAATATTTAATTGTTTAAGTTATCCGTTAGGGATTGTAGATGTAAACTACTCAACTTCATACTTATATTTATTATAACATTTTCAAAAATTAAAAAAATAAACACAACAAATTTAAAATTCTAAAATACTATTATAACTAAATCAGACTTTAATTTTGTGTTCATAGCCAAAGCACTTCCTAAAGCTGGAAAACGTTCCGTTTACAAGTTCGTATTCTTAGCAAGAACTCTTTCCCGTGCTTTATTTTCCAACGCTTTAGCTGCAAAAAGTCTAGAAGCTTAAATTTGAAATTGCAGAATGTAGAGTTCCATAGCGAATAAGTGTTACAATTATCCGCCTTCCTCTTGTTTTATAAAACGCAATAGAGAATAACAGGAACAGAGGGAATCTCATTACTATATTGATTAAGAAAATATGTTTTTTCAACATAAGAGTAGTCAGTGTCACTGCGTTACTTATATACGAACCAACAGAGCCTTATACTTTGGAAATTATGCGACGAAAATAAGCTAGCAGAAGATCTTGCTGTTCACGTTTCTCTCTGCCCAAACACGTATGAGCCGCGGAGTAACACATTTCGCCTTATGTACACCTACGTTTCTCTAATGATGGTAAGACATTAGACTGACCACTTTTGCCTACTTACGAGCTTGCCTAAAGATTATCCAATCGTAATCGTTTTTCCCATTCGTTTCCGTCATTAACGGAGTTTCCACTAAAATAACCAAATACAGGAGGAAGAATAGTGTTTAACCATTGTATTCATATGCAAGGCCTCTCAGGCCGTGTGGGGTTTTATGTTCAAAGCTATACAGATCTATTGAATCAATAAGTCTTTTACTTGTGTATTCTCTTAACATTCTTTTACACATTCATGAGTAGCTTTAGATTATTTTTTGCGTTATCTTTAAAACAGTAATTTTTCTTAAATTTAGTAACCCTTTAAATCATACGCAGCTCCTGGGAGGCACTAATGAAATAATAATAATGTGTGAAGTATTTGACTCATTTTTGTTAATAAAATTGATTTTAAATGATGTTATTTAGTTCTAATATTTCTTCTTCTTCTTCTTATTATTATTATTATTATTGTGCTTATCTCCAATTAGTCTTATTTAGGTTCCTAAGTTGTGAGCAGTACATGGCGATAAAATACCAACTTTCTTCTATCAATGCTTGTACATACTATAAGATTATTTTATATATAATCTATCAGCCTATTATTACGAACTTACTTCCTTCGTTCGGACAATTATATCAACAGGTGTAACAATAAGGTTAGGTATATTTATCTTTCACTGTTTCTTTATACATTTGTACGACTTGGCGAAATCCTCAGTGCCCCTGCTACTTTGATTTGCAATTTGTGTTAGCTCTCAGTCCCAGTGCAAAATGTCATCTACGTCTAGTGAAAGATCAACTAAGAAGATTTTACCTGTTTTGTAAATGAGTGCCTTGGTGATACTGTGCTGTCGAACATTAGTGGTAGTAATAGTACTAAGGAATCTGATTATGAAAAATTCAATAATACACTTGAGCTAGGAAGTGTAAGTTATAAATATTTCGTCACGCTATCAGGCTCTGATATCATCAGTGACAATGAAGCTAATCAAGATTCATATATCAGTGATTCCAATATACTTATTAGTCCAAACGGCACTATTTTTAGCAACAAAGGCACTACTCTATGACTGTCCCTCCCACATAATATAATGAAATATTCTACAGGTGTTTCGAAGGGAGTGAAAACAACACATCCAAATATGAATTTGGCTGTTTCATTTCAAACGAAATTATGGATGAAATTTTAGACTATTCAAACCTCGAGAGAAGAAGGCTGTCCACGTTGAAACTGTAATAACCGGAGAATATCGGTCTAGACGAAATGAACATTTTGTTACTAGCAGGAATAGAAAAAGTTGGAATGTGCTAATCAGAGAACTGTTCCTCTCTATGAAGTCAAACCCAATGTTCAAAGGCACTGTCTGTCAACAGGTTTGAAGACGAGAAGAAAGCATTACGATTCGTTGATACACTTACAATTCAAATCCTTCTTAAAGTGATAAGACCTATTAGCTTTGTGTGGGAAATGTTGCTCGAAAACTGCAGTAAAGGGTTGTTTTGAGTGAAGAACTGACTGTAAATGAACTGCTAGTGACATTGCAATGTAGGTGTGGATTCGTTCATTACGGGCCAAAGAACTTTAAATTACGGAATAAAAATATTTTGGTTATGCGACTCTCAGTCATCAGCCTTTGATGGTTCTTTTTACACAGAAAAATTCAAATGAACGAGTTGATAGAAATCTGGGAAAGATTATGGTCAAAGATCTCTGCAAAACCGTCGCTGGAATACCTCGAAATGTTACTGTGGATAATTTCTTTGCTAGTGTAGATCTGGCTGAGTATATGCTACGAAAACGATTTACGATTGGTGAATACAAAAGCAAAACAAAATACGACATTCCAAATGAAATGAGAGCCTCATCTAATAGAAAAATAGGTTCCTCAATGTTTGCCTTCAAGAAAATGTCACTATAGTCAGAGATGTGTGCCAAAGAAAAAGAAGACAGTGATTTCGGGACGTACCGTGCATCATTATAAGGCAGTCGATGAAAATAAACCCAAAAGAGAACTGAAGATTATAAACTATTCTAACAAAAACAAATGGAGTTAATACTACGGACCAAAAAGTTAAAGACAATACATTCAAAACACAAACTAGGATGTACCTTTACACTCTGGTCAAATATGAGTGAACTGGAAAATAGTATATTTGAAAAGAGGATTTTATTACAGTGTGTTTTTGTATTTTCTTCTAATTGTAACAAATATCAAATAATTTTAAATATTGTTTTAAAATTTATATCCTTATGAAAATGTCCATTGTGTAATGTTATTCTATTGTGTAATAAATTAAGCCATAACATTGCTGCAAGTAATAACTTGCATCAAATTCCAAATAAAATTACTTAAACATTTTTAGTAAAATATACGGCCTCAGAGGCCCTGCATATGCATTAGCGTGTACTTTATGATCCACGCAGACAAGGGTTAAGGACGTTCCCGCAAAGAACGGTGTGTATTGCCATGACAGCGGGACAAACTTGACCACAATACTAATATCCTGAAATATGCATCTCAAATGAAAGTTCATTGATCAAATTATTTAGTAATCCTTTCCAGACATCTCGTTATTCCAAACCTTTGCTGGTAATGTATTTAATGTCTTTATCAAATGACCTATTTCTTTCAAATCCCTGGGAATAAAGTGCGAGAGTTTGCAATTAATCATATTCATATTACATATTTTCTTGGTATAAAAGTTCTTACTTCTAGGTTTTTCTTCTCCATATATAATAATCAAATGATCAATTAGTTTTCTCACATCATCCATGCATATATGTTCTTTTGTAGTTCGTTATATATCCTGATTTCGCTTTCCTGTTTTCTTTCTTGTTTGTGTTGGAGCAAAAGTTGTTTCTATATATTTATTTCAAATACGTTTGATAATTTCTTTATATTTTTCGTTTATTTTGGATCGTTGTCTTTTTGTATTAGGATCAATATTGTAAAGTGCTATATTAAAATCAATTACTATTTGTGCATATTTTTCGGTCATTATCATTTTTGTTTCTTGAATTATATTTTGTTAGCCCTTCTTTTTTTTGTGTAATGCCGGTTATTAATGACTAAATCATCACCATGAATTTTAACTTCAGTATCCCTAATCATGTGTATAATTTTCCCATCTTTATTATATGGTTGTATGCCAAAATTTATCAAGCCTTATGCAAAGTCGTTTTGACCTATGATTAGCGTCATACTAAAAGCCTGACTACTGTAAGAAACACGTGTTAGTAGCTGTATTTAATATGTCACTATTCACACCTCACAATGACGACAAACCATCGTCTAATTCGATAATATCTTGAGCCAATCTTAACAAAATGAGTAGTTGCTAAAGACTCAACTCCTACTTTATTGTTAATGTGCTTTTTTCATATGGATATAGCTGTTATAGCTGTATGACGTTCACTAATAAGCTTTGCTCTACTCTCACACTTTTATGAACAAACTGGAACTTATTCTTGAATTAGATTTCTATTTTATTCTTCCACTTTTGATATAACTTGTCCTAAATCTTTAATTGCATCGATAACAGGCTGACGTCGTTCTTTATATTTCTCTTATTTACTTCGATCAGCCTGTTTAATTTCCTTTGCCAAATTTTTTAACATGTTATTGTCTCTGCTTATAATTTTCTCAGTTCTACTAACATCCATTTATTATATATACAAAAATTATAAAAACTAACACAACGTACCACAACAAAATGTAACACAACATCCACGTTAATTCATGTTCGTTAATGTACATTTGCCCTTAAATGAGAATTTTAAAATATCATAATTTCAATTAAAAAAATAAAAAGCACACCAAAACGTAACACAAACGTTCATCAACCTTCATCTACGTTGAAATTACACTTATAGAAACTCTATTAATTTACTTTTATATTTACTCTTATTGACTTTTGTAGTCATATATATTGATATATATTATGCTCTTCTCATCAACACTTATTACATAAAGATTCCAATTTCGTAAGTGACATATCAGATCCAAGAAATTCGTCATAAATATGTTTGAAATTACATTGTACTGTCTAAAGAAATCAAAGAAATTTCAAGTTATCTCTAATTAATCGTTTTGTTATTTTAGAGTAGGATTGTCCAATATAGAAACAGTTTAAACCTTTACATCATTTTGTTCTACTATAATAAAATCTTGAAACACTACCAGAAATACACTCTCACATTAATCTAGAGCATATATCACTTTATTATTTCCTCTTACTATTGATACTGATCACATGATATCTCAAAGAAGTACTATTATTTGCTGATATTTATGTTGATTGAGACATTTACATTAGTTATAAACATTTCCATATTTTAACCAGTTAGGTTCCACCAAAAAATTGTCAATCACTGACGCCGTATTTCCGCACCCACTATCCCCAAGTATTAAGCATTTTGTATCAGCACGAAGTAATAAACCATTCCTCTTTCTTTAAGTTTTCGATTTGGTAATTTTACTTTAATACCCACGTATTCATTTTTTATTATAACATAAATGAAAGTATTTAATTTAAATGTTTATTCATCTACATTAAACATACGCTGAACTATCCATTTGAAAACAATTTAGAAATAGCTCTTGCAGAATTTTCTACAATATATTTAACAACAAACATAGCAGAAAAAATAAAAAAATATTAATAGTTAGTGCACATTACGAAGATCCTAATATTAGAGGGTTGGTATCTTTCCACTACGAATCACAGTTCCACCCGGCCACCATAATTCAAAAGAATTAGAACATATTAGATCAATTAAAATTGCATTTCACCAATATTTTAGGAGATTTTAGAATATATTTTAAATCTACAAAGAAAGAAAGTGCAATAGAGTTAAAATATTAAGCAAAAATTCTGACATAATCTTAGATAAAAATAATAACGTATTAGACTTTAGAGACAGGATTTTACCTCAGAAAACAGAACATGTTTCATATAAGCGAACAAAAATTTATCCATCTGATACTATAAATATTTACTCCGATTTTGCATAAGACATAATTTTGAAACAATATCAGAACACGCAATGAAATATACTTAATTGCAATATTTTTTTTAAATGGAGTATTTTGAGAATCAATCATATATGAGCTCAAAGAAAAGATATTTTTCCCAATACAAGACAATAAAATTAAGAATATCAAAATTTCATATGAGGACAAAATGGTAATTTAATTGATATTGGTGGAGCTCGTATCATTTTAATCTTCCTGTTAAATAATTCGAAAATTTCTATATATTATAAACGTGGATATCTCTGTTATTATTGAAAGTAAGGGTAAATTTAGCGAAGAGAAATTGAACTATTAATGACGGCTTAATACTTTAGTAATCTAGATAAAGTATTTAACGAATGTTAACGTAGCTAATACGATTGATCAGCATGTTGTAGTAACTATGGAACAACTTGAGTCATTAAATAATCATTAGAAAGTATAGAAACAAATTTGAAGATGTATTAAAAACATTACAAGACATACCAAAAGAAGCATGGATTAAATATATAATCATAGTTATCAAATAAATTATAAATTGATAGAAGATAAATATATATATGCGCATGGTATAGACGATTAATATTTTAAAATGAAGCTGTTACAGATTTGATGATGTAACAGTACATTAACTTAAATCAGAGTTAGATAAATTTGTTACAAAAGGAGATTTCTAAACATCAAACAAAGATGAAAACATATTCATTATGAAGAAACTAGAAATCTATTAGGTTGATATAGAACTAAAAATGTTAACAATCAATCATTAGGATATTTAATTTATCGAGTGGTTAAAATTTCCATATAATGGAGAAACAATGCATATGGAATTACGTCTTGATAGATACTTTCTACATATATTTTGGAAAGATACAGTAGTGGAAAAATTTGCCTTTAAAAATTAAAAAGGTTGACATAATAATGTTACAAGCAGATTCAAATTGAGCTTTCGAAACAGGACAATGGCTACTTGTTTTTTTCTACATATAGAGAGAACTTTAAAAATTACCTATATAAACAATAGGATGTATTGTTTTAAGTGGAGGAAATCAACACATACAAGGAAATATACCGTTATAATAGAACGAACAAAGAATGGAATATATATCAAGAAAGGTGTTTGTTCTATGTGCATGTTCTATGTTCTTGTGTACTAAATTCCAATTCTTTAAAACGAAAGTTTCACTATAAGGAGGTGAAAGTGTTAGAGAAGAAATTATGGAAAAAGTTCACAAACCTAAAAGAAAGTGCTAAGTGTTGTCATAAAACTTATGGCTAATATTTCTCAAGCTGATCTTGCAGAAATGAACAGTGGAGTATTAAAAGGTGTTTCCAAATTAAACAAACGCTATAAGTATTTAGTGACCATTCTTGATGTGTTCCCGAACTATGCGTTTGTTGTTTCTGTTAAAGGTAAGAGCTGTAAGAATGTTACAAAAACGTTTGAATCTGTAATAAAAATTATAAAACCAATAACTTACAAACTGATCAAAGGAAATAATTTTATAACAAGAATTTTTAAAGAATTAATGAAGAAATATAATATCAATCTTCACTCAAATTATAGTGATATAAACTCTTCTATCGTAGAACGCTTCAGCGGAACACTTAAACAAAATATGTGGAAGAAGTTTATTACTTAAGGAAATTATAGTTGGATGGAGATATTACCACATTAGTTATCGACTATAATAATAAAGTCTGTAGAACAATTGGTTATAAGCATGTAGAAGTTAATATAACGAATGAGGAAGTAATATTACAGAATGTATATAAGAAAAAATATAAGCGTTTTAAGACTAAATATACAATTGATGATTATGCTCCTCTAAGTAAATCTAAACGTTTGTTTGAGAAGAGATATACACGTAACTGGTCAACAGAAGCATTTATTATTAAAAAGGTTATTCCATCCAATCCACCAACATACAGCAGAAAACATTTAGATAACGAAGATATACAAGGAAAGTTCTATAAGCAAGAAAACGTACATTTAAATAACATGGGAATTTCTTCATTCCCCTTTACACCCTTGAAAACAAAACAAAAAAAATATTCACTTTTCCTATTAATTAGTCTCAGAAGGCTTCAATCATGACTAACTTTCATCATCCTAATCCTGTTGGAAGTACCTAAGCATTTGGGTATAGAAGGCGACCCATATAAACAACATGGAAAAGATTTTTCAGCGCCCTACGAAATCACTCTAAAGTTTGAAATTTTCACTTTTTTTCTGATTTATATGGGTAACACTAACGAAAACGTACACGCATAGCGAATTTCAAGTTTCGTTTCCTATTCCAAGTACCTAAAATATGAGATTATAGGTCAAAATTGACCCATTTAAATAACATGTGGAATTTCTTGATCTTCCCTTCACTGTAGACACCTTAAAAATTATAAATGTTCACTTTTTGCAATTCTTGTGTCGTTTAGGTCCTAAAATCTACAATCATGGCAAATTTAATCATTGTAGCCCAATACGAAGTGCCCAATAATTTTGAGGTGTAAAAGGTGTTCCATATAAATAACATGGGAAAGATTCCATTGATTTGATTTCCCATAAAATAACTCTAAAGTTGGAAATTTATATTTTTACTAATTAGTTAGGTAATGCTAATGAAAACGTACAATTATATCGACTTTCCAGCTTTTATTCTAATTTCAAGTACCAACAATATGAAATTCCAAAAAAAGACCCATTTATATAGCATGGGTAACTTTTTCATATCCCGTTTAGACTCGCTAAAATTAAAAATATTCACTTTTGGAAATTTTACTGTCGGTTAGCCCCGGAAAGCTTTAACGATGCTAATTTTAACTTTCCACGTCAACCTTAAGTATTTATTTTATTTATGTCAGTTCATTAGGATATAGGAAATGAATATAAGGCTGAAACACATAAATTAGTACAAGATTTCTACATTTAACTAGAAAAAATGGCATCTGCACAACACGCCCGACAACTGCTCAATACGACTCAATCCTTACAGCAATTAAACCTACCATAGAATTCAATCTGTATGATGGCGTAAGAGTGGTTTATTCAATTTCAGAGGTTTTGCCTTTCCTGGATTCAACGCGGGACGTGTCAACTTCTGTGATTGATATTTTTTGTATGTAGAGCGAATGCATAAACGATAAACGATATTCGAATAATTGACCGACCATTTTTACTCTGCCTATAATATTTATTCTTTTTTGGACGAATTTTTACTGATACGTTTCGACATTTGAGTACGGTGAAATACATCAATATTGTGATGAATGGATGCTCCAGTCACAATTGATCTTTTTCCCGTATGCCGATGATGGACACTTTTATTTAGGTTGTTATTATCAACTACATGATAGAGTTGGAAAAATCGACTTGTATGGTATGACAGATAACACACGCATCGAAAAATTGAAGCGCGTTGTTTACATTTTTGAGGTGGCTACCGACCGGTAGGGGCAGTATTTTAATTTGGAGCGATATGATTATCGAAACTACATTAATGTGGTATGGGAAAGGTTAAAGTGGAATTGTAGGGCAAACGTTTAATCCGAATATGATGAAGGAACAGGCCTGCAGTTTGCACATCTACTGTAAACTGGTAAAAGTCAACTAGTTTACAGATATGCGCGAGAATGATCATTGAACCAGGTCCATCACGCTAGGAAAGAATCTTCAGCCAGGATAAAATCTGACAGATCTGATGGAAGAAAGATATGCAAGATACTAACTCACTGCATCGATCCCTTTGATGCTCAACAACATCATGCTCAGCAACCAAACAGACAAAATTAGATAGCATTAAGAAATTATGTGCTCTTACCTATCATCAATTTTAAATTCACAAACTAAACAATATCAATAATTATCTTTAATCTGTTTGTAGGAAATATCGTTGAAACTATAAGAATTATCTACAGTACTAATATTTGCTATATAGAAAAAATTTTATTTCAATTTTGTGGATAATACGAGTATCCATAAAGGGTGATCCATTTCAGCCCACTGAAGTCTTTTAATATTATTATTTTCTTTCCGTTATAGATCAGACAGTTCATTCCGTTACGTCGGGTTAGGTCGTGTAAAATTAATAACATAATATATTTTATGTCTTAATAAAGTTTAAGCAACGTAGAATAGGCTCATTAATAAAAATCGTTTGTGGTTGATAAGGGGTAACATTCAGATACCCTTAAAATTAAGCATTTTTCTCATCATAAATTAGCCAGAAGGAGTTGTGTTTTCCGATACACTTATGTTTTCAAATATTATATTTTTGAGTGTTTGTTTAATGTGACTCAGAGTGTTCCTTCGGGCCGTGATAGCTATCATATGCAGGTGTATATTCAAACTAGGATTGTTATATATGATGACATATATTTTCATATGGTATTTTATCTTTTTTGTCAACATACTGGCTGATTGCTTCTTCCGTATCCGTATAATCTAATATTTCAGGAACGTTATACCATTTAATATGTGCCATGCAAAATCTTTTATTCTTAAAATCTTATGGGAAATATCCACTAAAGTCAAAATATATTAAATCTACAATACAACATTATCTTGATTTATCCAACTATTATGGGTATCATTAAACGCAAGCCAATTAACCTATATTTTATTACTTCTCTTTCTTAATACTTTTTCAGTAAGCTTTTCATTTTTATATTTAGTCTCTAAATCTTCAAACATACCGATATTTAGTAATACAAAGTACATCACGTATATCTATTCTAATAGTATTTTTGTTAATATCTGGTGTTTTATTATTCTTAACACAATACATCATTGTTACTATTTATTTAATAACAATTTACTAAAGTTCTAATTCTATATACAAAATAACAAATAATTGTAATTCAAAGAAAGATAATATTATACCTTGTTCAAACATAATTACGTCATCCATTTAATGTTAATAGGAAAATTGGCGATTCGAGTTTTGTTAAAAAATACGTATAGATAGTATACATCAAGAGTTAATTCCTATGCATTTTTTCATCATAAAGAAACTTGTAACGATTCGGTAAATAAATATTATAAAGATTGGATGTTTAACTCTTTTCTCTCTCAATAGACATAACAGGTTTATAATTTCTTTGTGCATAAGTAGTTAAATACTTTCTTTCTTCGTCATTTGAAAGTCTTGCTTTGCAACTAGTCAATGCCAAGTTTGTTTCTAATTTTGCAACTAGTCAATGCCAAGTTTGTTTCTAATTGTGTATCATATAATGTTCTTAATACATCTTCAAATTTGTTTCTTTCACTGTGCAATTGATCCTAACATTAAAATTTACGGACTAAAGCTGCCCGAAAATTACTACATTTTGCTGAATAGTTTTATAAGCCACATTTACAACTTTTTAATTTTTCAGATCTACTCGTGTTGTATTACTTAATGTAAGCATTTTATGTATATCACTATAATTTGTATCTCATTTTCCAAAAATTAAGAATTTTAACAGTTTTAAATGTCCTTCACTAATATTAATATTTAAAGCATCACTTTCCTACGTTTAAAAATACCAAGATATCCATAGTTGCTTAATAAACATTTTGCTTATTTAACAGCAAGATGTACAGTAGTATGAGATTCACAAAAATCAACGAACTCACCATCCTCATCTCGAATTGAATATCTGATACTGAAAATTTATGCTGATGTATAGGGAAAAATATTTTTCCTCTAGGCTCATATATGATGGGTTCTCTAAATTCTGCATTTGTTTCAAGTGTTGCAATGAAGTCTGTTTGGTTATGTGTTGTGTCATTATGTTTTAAAATCTTACCTCCTGCTTAATCACAATGAAGATTTATAGTATCAGATCAATGAAGGTTTGGTGGTTTATCTTCAACATGTTGTATTCAGACAGGCAAGTCCCTTTCGCTAAAATCTAATACACTATTAATAGCATCTATTGTTATAAACAAAAATAACTTCACATTGTAACTCCATTTGTCTTTGTATTTTCGGTAAATTTAACTAAATCTTCTAGATTACTGAGAAATACTCGTTGTGATTGAATATGCTCTCCTAATTCTTTTGAATTATATTAACCGGGCGGAACTGTGATTTTCTTTTTATAGCTTGATTTTCCTAATAATAGGATCCATTGAGCCAAACATAGTATCTGCTATTTATTTATTGTTTTTCCTGTAATGTTTTGTGTTAAGTATGTAACGTACCTCTCCCTCCTTACAAACAGGAGAAAGAAGACGCACTATTTATTAAAAAAACTAATCATAATATCAGAAGGAATAAATCCAGGCTGAATTAAGCCAATTTATTACGCTTACTTTCCTGCCATCAAATAAAAAAAATAAAAAAACAAAACCCATATCGATAGCTATTTAACCCAGAACGCAATTTCTTTATAAAATAATTATAGGTTCTTTCTAGAATTGTATACCAGCTGTAAGATCTGCAAAGAAATTATTTATCTTATTTTTATAGTTTTGTGTTTGCAGATATATATTAGTTACGTAAGAAAGGGAAAAAATGTATATATGCATTAATGCAAGAACAAACTCATTCAATAAATATGTTAATTTGAACAAAATTACTTTTATTGTTCCAAGCCATATCAATGCTACAAATAAAAAAAAGTTACAACGAGGACTAATAATAGCTTCAAGAGAACATAATTACGATCGTATTGCCGACCTTAGTTCATATATGTAAATACTTTAATAATAATTCTGAAAATGTTCAAATTTAGAATGTATCACTCAATTGTATTTCAAACTTAATAAATTTTAGAAACATTACAACATTTTGCTTTCATTTCTTTAGCTAGATCATTCATATTGGAGCTTTGTTAGTCATAATATGATAAGTAGCCATCTACGGAATATTACTAAGACTGACTAAACACATTACATATATATGTACGTCATAAAATTGATATGGGCTGATCCGACCCAATAACTTTATAATCATCATAATATGCGTCTCAAAACAATGAGTGAATTCCACCAAACCTAACCACTCGCCAGGTATGCAGGAAGTGTATTAGCGGTACGCAACGCATTGCTACAAACTGCTTGCCATATTTATCAACTCATTTCAAAGCAGGAGCAGGAGCATATACATATACTAATCCAGCCATACACTAAAATACACTACAACTACTTCGCGATGATGATTTATGAACTATCTACAAATGACATGCAACTACAAAAAAAATCCAATAGATGAAATATCTGACATCGAGAGAACGCATTTTCAATATTTATCACAACTTGCATTTCACAGTAATAATTATTTATATTCAAATCACCACCATTAATTGACCTAATCTAAATAATGAGTCAGTCTTAATACATGAAGAGCAGCAACCCAAAACTGAACTCCCCTTTAAATAAACACATAGGCCACTATTGATCGAGATATTTACGTGATGAAAGCTGTTTCCTAGATGTACCGGTAATATCATTCACAGGGATCATAGCTAATAAAAATACGAGCAACCAAACAAACCTTGATTGAGGTTGACATGTTATTATTATTATCAAGTATTATTAACTTTCATTCTAGTGGAGAGATGTATAGGAAATGCGTAAGATGCGTGACGCAACACTGATTTAACTATACATTGTAATGTAAAACACTTGCATATTTAATTGAACTGGTTTTTATCATAACAGTTAATGTTCATACTAGTGGGTTGCTATGGGGATGTTATGGTTGTAGCCTACGAGGCGCCATCTTAGGTTGGCAGCTTCAATCTTGGACGAATAAAAATATTAAATTATATTACCTGAATCGCAGCAAATTCTTTTAAAAACAGACACTAGATTCCGACTGCAAAGAACCTCTACTTCTGGAGTTCAGATTCAGCCGTTGAATTTTTTTGCCCTCCGACTCCAGTTCCTGTACGATTTTCTAACATGGCAGACCATACATGAAATGTTTATTGGTGGCAACGAAACAGGATTACCAAATTTTGATGGAGTCCTCCTGTTTTAACACAAAACCAAGGTTTGATCGAAAACTTTTTCGATAAGGTTAAAGTCCAAAAGTGAAAATTTTCTACGTTTGCTTTCAAATTACAGGAGGATCCGCCACCAGTAGTCTGCTGTTTGTAACTTTTATTTCTTCTTCTTCTTCTACTACAAAGTACGTCACTAATCTCAAGGAAGATACTACCAACTCACTTCGTCTCGGAACGAATTCATTTTAATTTCAAAATATTGTTTTGAATGTATACTGTTTTTCCCGATTAATAATTTACGTTATTCTAATATTTAACTTTAATATAATTGGCTAATGTTCCGTAGTTTCAAGGTAATAATGTTATATGGGAACTTCCAAAAGTGACAAAATTAGCTTGTTTAGTTTAACCCAAACAAAAATAATCTATCAGTTGCATATAAAATAAACATAGTTAAAGGGAAAATTAATGAAGAATCAACCTAACAAAATATCATTATTATAACATTAACTATATCAAAAGTGACAGATTAACTATATGGGTGCAACCAAAACAATAGCACCAACAACAAAATAATACATGTACTATATCAACACTGCACAGATTAATTATACGAGTGCTGCCAATGTTATAGAACAAACAAAAGAGTGAGTTTAACTATACGGGGGCCGCCAGACAATAGAATAGGCAACAAAATAATCAATGTGTCGTTACGGGGAAACCGGTACGTTACATTTTTCCCGATTTCAAAAAATAATAATAATAATAAGAAGAAGAAATATTATTTTTTTATTTGAAATCTTTAAGCAATTCTTCTCGTTTCTCTATTGAACAATCAAAAAGTTTTATGTTACATAAATTTTGTGCTGGTACTTCTCTCCCCTTTAGATCCTTTAACCAAAAAGAGTTATTGTGTAATTTTGTTGCCACATTAGGCCCAGTGTAAACAGGCATATACTTATGTGTAACCTCCTTAAAAGCATCAGAAAGAAAATGCGTTCGGACCATTATCAAATTTCCTTCTTTAATCTCTACCAAATGATTCGAACTGTTCTGCAAATTTCTTTTTCTTTTTGAGAATAGTCGAGGTTCCACTTGTATATAACGCCTCGAATTCTCCACACTCTGCAATTCTAGGGGCCAAGGAAATTGTTCGCGAAACCTATCAGCTGCTAAGAAAGAAATAAATAATTCCGCAGGCGTACAGTTAATAGTGCTATTGTACGAATAATCAAGTAAGTTCTGCGCAGGTTTTAACACGGTATTCCATTTCGTATGTTTATTTTTTTAAAGAGAAGAATTACCCATAAACGCGATTATTATTGGTTGACTCTACAGTGACTGAAGGATAAGGTGGATTCAATGTGGATGTAACTGAAGTTACAACGGGCATGTTAGGAGAGAAATGCGAACTAACTACTGGCACTGGAGGATATTGCCCAAATGGTTTCAGATTATACATCCCAGGCACCAGGTAAGGGATTGGTCCATTCCCATACATCATAGGGAAGTGTTGAGCTTCTATCATAGGTCTGATTCTATTATCTTCATTCACCCCCAAATTAGATTTTTGATTCTTACTTCTCCTCCAATTTCTACGTTGTCTTCCGTTAAAATTTCTAAAAGTTTGATTATTTAACATATTCTCCTTCCCAGAACTATCTTTGTTCATAGGGTCGGTTTGAACGGCATTATCAATCCGAGTTTGTTTAGATTGGTCTATAAAAGTTTTTCGTATTTGTGGTTTCATATTCTGAAACTTCACGCCACTGAAATTTTCCTGATTACTATTAGGGTTGCATTCTAGCTCAGCTATTCTGAGTATTAGGTCCTGGACAGTGCTAACAGATCCTAATTTAAGGATTTTTGATTCTTCGCTAGGAAGACAATCTAAAACTAAATCTTTCAACTCTTGGTCAGATGGCGATGTAGATATGGAATTGTATGTTTCAACAATATACCGAACAAAATCTAATAAAGAGGCATATTTGTTTTTGTCATATCGTAACGAAGAGAGCCGGCGCTTTTGTATCCTCTCCATGCGTTCCGATAGGTATTGCAGTTTAAACAAGTTCACAAAATCTTGGAAAGTTTTAATCCGACCTATCACACTTCTGTACCAAATCTTCGCTGACTTCTCTAAACAACGAGCAATTATATACATACGATCTTGGTCAGTTAATACATACATGTTCATGGTATGTATTAAATCATCAAGGAAAACCTGGGCAACACCTTGAGTCATTTGTCCATCGAATCGCGGGAAATGGTGTAATTCACGCAAATAAGATCCGGCGCACATTTTATGTGATGGACTGTTTTGCCAATTCATATCTTCTTTACTTTGACCTGAGATTTCTATATCTACTCTATCATCTCCTGTTCCAACCTTTCGACAATGATGGACACCTGTTTCTTGACACGAAGTTCTCTTTTTAACATTGTTACGCGTATGTTTAACCTGAGGGGTGTTCTTTCCTTCATCCGTATCTGACGAAGAAAGGTTCAAGTGCACATATTCTCTTTCGCGGCTCGTTCGAGTTTCATCTACTTCAAATGTTCGATTTTCATTGCTCTCATTGAATATATTACATTCAATTCCGTTCACTTCTGACATCATTTCTAAAGGATTTTGAATATCGTCACTTGCAGGATTATTTCGTCTATTTCCTACCTGTTCGAACTGTTCGCGAGACAAATATTCGTAGTCAACCTTCTCATCCATTTGCTTTATCAACAGTTGTCTTAGATTTTCTGTATTCTGTTTGCATTGTTCCCTTCCATGTCTATACGCGTCAATCACGCCCCTTTCCAACACTTTTATTCTGTTTACCGTTTTTTCGTTCAACTCACGATATTTGCGGTTCTCTTCAGTTTGCTGCTCTTTTACACTCTTTAATTCAGTTTCTGTGTTTATAATAATTCTACTAATTTCTACTTTCAATTCTGATATTTCTTTCTTAACATCATTCAATTTACCATCCATGTTTTCACTCGATTGTTGCAGGTCAGTGTTCAAAGTATTGAAATCTAACCAAACCTTACCCAAATTTTCACTAATATCACATATTTCTTTGGTAAATTTATCCTGGACATTTTCTATACTCTCCGAAAATTTAGCTTTTGTCTCATTAATCTCTAATTTAAGTTGTGACACTTCATTATTCAATTCAACTTTCATAGAGGAAAATTATTCTTTTAGAAACACAATGTCAGTACTCATCCTCGACATACCAGATTTTAGATCACCTATGCTTATCGACATGTTGTTACCAATTTCAGAGCTTAATGAAGACATTTTATTGTCTATTTCAGAGCTTAATGAAGACATTTTATTATCTATTTTTGTTTCTAGTCCTGTGATAAGAGATTTTATAGTTTCTAGAAGAGGTCCCCCATCTATCTCAATTCTCGGCACTGATTGTGCTGACCTTGGACTTTTATTACCAATAGCATTTTTATCCACACCGGAACTAACCACATCACCAGCACATTCATCATTACTTAAGTCCTTTTCTCGTGGGATCTGACATTCCGCACAATACCAATCCTTCTCAGTTTGTTTCATAATTTCTAACTCACTAGAGATTAATCCAATACAATTTACATGAAAACATTTTTGACATTGTTCACAACTAATGAATAATCTGTCTTTTGAGTTATCTCTATCACCACAATACCCACATTTTTCTAGTTCATGTTGACTGATTTCCTCTTCACTCATCTTTACATATTATTTGAGTCACGCATCTCCAACATCTCCCATAAAAATCTCCACTAGTTCTAACTATAAGATCTTACACCAGTAATACATATTCTAGTTATAAAAGCTTATTAATCCTGAAGCTGAAAGGTCGCCAATTTGTAACGTACCTCTCCCTCCTTACAAACAGGAGAAAGAAGACGCACTATTTATTAAAGAAAACTAATCATAATATCAGAAGGAATAAATCCAGGCTGAATTAAGCCAATTTATTACGCTTACTTTCCTGCCATAAAATTAAAAAAAAATAAAAAAAACAAAATCCATATCGATAGCTATTTAACCCAGAACGCAATTTCTTTATAAAGTAATTATAGGTTCTTTCTAGAATTGTATACCAGCTGTAAGATCTGCAAAGAAATTATTTATCTTATTTTTATAGTTTTGTGTTTGCAGATATATATTAGTTACGTAAGAAAGGGAAAAAATGTATATATGCATTAATGCAAGAACACACTCATTCAATAAATATGTTAATTTGAACAAAATTACTTTTATTGTTCCAAGCCATATCAATGCTACAAATAAAAAAAAGTTACAACGAGGACTAATAATAGCTTCAAGAGAACATAATTACGATCGTATTGCCGACCTTAGTTCATATATGTCCATACTTTAATAATAATTCTGAGAATGTTCCGTAGTTTCAAGGTAATAATGTTATATGGGAAGTTACAAAAGTGACAAAATTAGCTTGTTTAGTTTCACCCAAACAAAAATAATCTATCAGTTGCATATAAAATAAACGTAGTTAAAGGGAAAATTAATGAAGAATCAATCTAACAAAATATCATTATTATAACATTACCTATATCAAAAGTGACAGATTAACTATATGGGTGCCACCAAAACAATAGCACCAACAACAAAATAATACATGTGCTATATCAACACTGCACAGATTAATTATACGAGTGCCGCCAATGTTATAGAACAAACAAAAGAGTGAGTTTAACTATACGGGGGCCGCCAGACAATAGAATAGGCAACAAAATAATCAATGTATCGTTACCGGGAAACCGGTACGTTACAAGTATGTTCTGAAAAATCCACAAGAGCTATTTTTAAATTGTATTCGAAGTGATAGTGCAGAGGTATGTCTAATACAGTAGAATAACCACTCAAATATTTTCATTTGTTAACAGAACAAAGAACGAAGAAAAAGAGAGGGGTAAATTGCGTAATAATGTGAGATATTAATAGTAGGACCCAGTGGATGCTCTGATATTTTTCGGATCCAGGTCACTTTTGTCGTTTTGCTACATATTCAGTTACTGACTTATTATTTAGAAACTAGTAACGCATTGATGTGGGGGAAGCCTTGTCTTTTAGAAGATGGCAGTGGATAGCTTCTGGTGTAAGTTACTTTGTAGTGTACCCAACCGAAGGGAAAAATAGAGGTGACAATTTTAAAAATAACTAACCGAATAACAAGATTTTTGTATCTGGTAACTACTGCTGTTATTAATTCTAATCATCTTTTTCTTTTGTTGGTAATATACAGTGAAAACCTGAGGTCGCTGGCTGCCATACAAAGTGGGAAAGAAAAATCTTTGTCATCATACACATGAACATTTGATACGTTTTACGCCTGAGAAGGAAAAATCAACTGATGTGCCAGACCTATAGTTTCTTTAATTATCTAATTGAAACTTTCTATAGTGTGTTCTGTATCACAAGGGGAAGGCTTTCTGATAGTTGTACGTTTGTTCCAATGTAGAATGCAAGAGTAAAATAATAGATTGGAAAAACTGAAAATTTCATCTAAAATCACAAATTATATTTTTGGTTAGAAGCACTGCCACCAGATAGAAGCAGACTATCTGAAAATAAACCATGGTATCCCATTCGTATATAAAACTATATCATAGCGATGTCTCACTATATTTGAAAGAAACTTCCTTAATTTCGGCCGCATTTCTGAATTCGCGTTTCGTGAAAAATTTCCGAAAAACGTCAAAAATGATAAAAGAGTTTTCCAATGTAACCTGTGATAATAAACAGATGCATTTAGTAAGCATTAGTCTGAATACAGCCTAAGATCTAGATAGTAAATTATATGGGTTCAATTGATCCCAAATGGATTTTAGTGTATGAAATGTAATAGCTGATTTGAACACATATGGGGTCCCGGGTTCAATCTCAGCCCCCGCCAAGTGAAATTTGTGGTAGAAAAAAACGTGTGTGTGGGTTTCCTAGGAGTTCTCCCGTTTCCTACCAATTTCTTAATTCCACCATTTCATTCATTACTCATCATCACCGCCTTCTTTAGCCAAACCGGCATAAACGTTGGACGTAAAACTCAAAGATTTCATTGTTTTAAACACATATGGCGATTATATTAATTGTATATGCAAACATAGTAAAGTTAAGAAAAGATTTGCAGTATGATAGGTTTAGATGATATATTTTAGGAATTATGGAACATTGAAAACGACAATGAGTCAAAATGGACCAGATGACCTTAGGAAGGTTAAGCGTTTTTATGACAAAAGATAAAAAAAATTCATATAATAAAATGAACATTCCAGTAAACATTCCATGAGAGAATTTAGCTAGTCTAACTGAGGACAGAATACTAAATCTTCTGGAAATATTAAGAAACAAGAAAAACTATGAGAATAAAATGAATTGATACTTGTTTTCTCAGGTTATCGACATTACGTTCTGTATCAACAAGGTTCATGAATATATTATAAACCCTATGACAGTAAACTTAATTATTACAACAATGTTTGCTTCGGCCCCTGCAATAATAAAAGCTCTTTCTACAATGTTTAGTATAGGATCGAAGAAAGAGTAATTTAAATATTTGTTTAATAAAATTGAATTGTTCAAAGATGAAAATGTAATCAAGTTAATGTGAATTAACAGGCAAGAATGTAAAAATTATAAAATTAATGATATAAGAGAATACTTAAAGAATGTTTCTTTTTAAGAATCTATCAGAAAAATATTAATTAATAATATGGAACCTCGGAAGAAGAAAATGAAATGAAATCTTTGAGTTTTATGTCCCACGGTTATGCCGGTTAGGCTAAAGGAGACGGTGATTGTGAGAAATGAATGAGATGGTGGAATGAAGAAAGTGGGAGGAAACGGGAGAACCCCGAGAAGACCCACGCACACGGTGTTTGTCCACCACAAACTTCACTTGGCGGGAAGCAGGGTTTGAACCCGGGACCCCATGCACAAGAGGTGAACGCTGTACCACTCAGCCACGGCGGCCCCGGAACCCCAGAAGAAGTTTATTGTTACTAGTGATTTTGAAATTTTGTAAAAAGTAGGTAAGATAATGTTCAAATCATTTTGATGTATGACCTTATTTTAATTAAACTGTGATGTTTGGACGGAATTTATGATATCATTCTTTTGGATTTAAATGTGTGGTGTTCAAGAGATTCCAATATTAGTATCCAACTTATAATTCACATGTAACTAACATATAAATAAACATTTACATAAATTTTAAAGCTTTTAAAGTCATAAATTGATTTTATAGTGTTATCCTAAGATCTGTGCAAACAGTGATGCATTAGTTTACTCTTTTGTTCAATATCGTTTGATGTTTAAGTATCGTAACCAGAAGCTGAGATATTAAAATTTGAAGCAAGTTGGGGATAGCTGAGGGTGAAATATAGTTGTGAGTTATTGAGGAACTATCAAAATTTATTGATAACTTTAATAACAATATTATTTAGGGGTTAGAGTGGCGAGTGTATCAGTGTTTCAAACTCATTTCTAATATGCTCATAATTACCCCTAATACTATGAGCCTCACCTTATAAGTTTTAACCCTTAACTGGCCTAGTGGGGTTTGACAGACCCCCGAACATTTTTTTCTACATATACCTCTATATCTAGGCAACAAATGGCGCTGGCGGTTTTGGTATTCTCTAGTGGTCTGTAGATGGCTCTTTACGCGCCATCACTCTGACTTCATTCCAAACAGTGTGTCAGTTGGGAGCAGCCTGGGGTGTGTCAGACCCCAGCAGAGCGTTAACGTTAGTGTTTTTTCATTAAGGTGAACATTTTCTACGAAACGTTCTCCCATTTTTGCATGAAACTTTTGTAACATTTGTAGAAGACAAGGTGCAATGGCTAGGAGGAAGCCTGTGACAGACGGAGAAATACAGCGTCTACTGGATGACTCAACTGTCAGCGATAGCAGTGAAAATGAGTTATCTTCGTCCTCGGAAATCTAAGATGGTGTAGTGGAGCCTGTGACATATCCTCAGATGAAACTTATATCAGCAAGGAAGAAGCTTGTGTGCCCAATTGTGATGCAAATTATTTCTATGGAAAGAATAAATGTTTCAAGTGGAGCAAGAATCCCGCTGCACTTGGACGTACACGTGCGCATAACATTGTTATCACATTGCCAGGTGTTCCTGGAGCTGCAAAGGATGTCCATGACAATGACGTTTTAGGTACTTGGAAATTATTCTTCTCTGACAGCATTCTAGAAATTATAGTAAATCACTTAAATGACAAAATCCGTCAAATGAGAAGCAGGGATAAACAATCTTTGCCATCATTTGTGGGTGATGTTGATATGATTGAAATCAAAGCAGTGGTAGGACTGTTATACTTGGCAGGTTTGAAATCAAGAAACGAAGATGTTTCCAGCCTTTTTGCTTCAGACGGTACGGGTAGAGATATTTTATGAACCACTATGAGTGTCAAGAGATTCTTGTTCACGCTTGCAGACTTGCGGTTTGACTGTGCCCAGACACGAGCAGAGCGAAGGGAAACTGATAAACTTGCCCCTATTCGTAAAATTTGGGAGGCATTCATCCATAATTTTGTTGTTGAGTTGTTGTTGAGAGCTTTGTGACTGTTGACGAAATGCTGGTACCATTTCGGGGACGATGCCCCTTTTAAATGTACATGCCTAAAAAAACCTAATAAATATGGAGTAAAAGTTCTGTGCCTTGCAGATTCAAGGAACTTCTATATGAATAATGCTTACATTTATATTGGAGTAGAAAGTGAAGTTCGCGGTAACGTGTCACTACCAAAGCAAACAGTGCTGCGACTAATTGAATCCATCAAAGGGACAAATCGAAATGTGACTGTTGACAATTGGTTCACGTGCATTGAACTTGCTGAGAAATCGAAAACAGAGAAGCTCACCATCCTGGGAACAGTGAGACCCAACAAACGTGAAATACTAGAAGACTCAAAGCTAGCCGGCCTATACAACTTCGATCTACTCCATTTGGACGTACGGCAGACCTCACGCTTCCTTCGTATTTTCCGATGAAGAACAAAGCAGTTATTTTATTGCCTAGCATGTAGACAACAAAGACCAGACCAGAAGATAACAGATTCTGGAGAACCTGAAATTATATCCAACTACAACGAGACAAAGGGTGGGGTGGATACCCTTGACCAGCTGTTTGGTACGTACACTGCTTCGAGACGCACAAGGAGATGACCTATGGCTATTTTCTTCGCAAATTGGACATTGCTGGGATGAACAGTGCTATTGTGTCATACTCCGGGCCCAATTCAACAGCACAGAAGATGCCAAGAAGGAAGTTTTTGACTTCATTAGGCATGGAACTTATCAAAGAACATATAGATAGACGGGAAACCGGATATCTCCCAAAGGAGCTGTAGCAGGTTGTTGCGAAAAATAAAAGTGAAGAGGAAGGAGTGGGGAGACCAGAGCTACGTGTCAGAAAGGGACGCTGTCAGTTGTACCCTCGAGAAAAAGACAGAAAAACAAAATTTTCTTGTGTGAAGTAGCATAAGTTGCTTTGTTTGGAACAAAGTTTCTGTATTTGCCAGAGTGTGAATAACTTCATGGCATATTTTACATGCACAATTAAATTATATAATCACACATAATTTATGTATGTACACCTAGTTCGTGTATTACAAAAATCACATGCAATAATATATATCTTATTTCACACGTTAATGCAATTATTTGTGATAACATCTTATTATCATTCATTGGGGTTTCTTAGACCCCACTAGAGTTTTAATGCAATTTTTTTCACCAGACCAGTTAAGGTTTAAATCTATTTTTCTAAAAATAAAATTTATGGCAAGGCGTGTAAAAATATGTCAAAACATTGGCTGAGTATCTCTGATGTTAGTTGCCATCTAGTGGAAATTTCTAAGAACAGTTACCATCCCATGCTAGTTAAATAAGAGTGGAATTTTCCATTTTCATAGTGGTGATTCTTCGTTCCGAAATTTGCATAAAGGTTGGTGTTAAATCGAAATTCCACAGACACACGCCTTGGCCATGAATTTAGTCGGAGAATATTGGCTGAGTAACTGTTTCTCAAGTCAAGATTAAAACATTTTGAAGGAAGAAAAACATCAGAGAAAATCTCCAAGAAAGTAATAAACCAGTAATTGCAGACATCTGCTGCAGGAAGGCTCGAAGCATTTAAACAAATCACGTGGAGAGAAGAAGTCTGGAAATGATTCTATGACTCGAAGAAGGTTACTAGTAAAGTGTGGTTTAGAACCTATAATGCAAGGCTGTAAAGCCTGAGGAGTAGTTACGTGCTTCCGTGAAGCGTTGAAATCTTTTACAAACTTTACACTTCAGCTTTAACAGAAAACCGATTATCTCCTTCAGTACGTGATTTATCGATCTCACATGACTACGGTCCTGTTCCTCATTTTCTATCACCTTGCGTTGTAGGTTTTAGCCCACACTGCAGTAGTGTCCTTTCCCGTGTTATTATATTTTTTTCAAAATCAACTTTTCTCTTCTATTGATTGCAGCGCTCTTCAAAAGAACATTCAATACTTGGTGTCAGCGTAAACACTTCCATTTAACAAAGGTTTCACGTTTTTATCTCGAAAAGTTGGCAACACTGATGTACGTTTACCATTTCTCTTGTATTTATTTTCATTGTTGCTTCCAATGATAATATCCAAATTAGGTTATTCGATTTACAAAATACAAAATTTTCTCTTGGATTGGATACACTGTTTATCCGGTAGTATTCGTCAATACTCGGGCAGATGTCGTCCTTTCTCAAGTTGCTTCGTGCAAAGTTTCGTTTCTCTGCCTCTGAGTTTTCTATTTATCACATTTGGATATTCTAAGTTATATTATAATCGGGGAACGTCACTTCATGACTTCGTCTTTAAGTCAACACGAATTAACGTTCTCGTGCGGTGCTGCTATTTCAACACTGCGTGTTTACTATCAGATAGAATGCATTTAGTGGGTGTGCGTATCACAGCACAAAATAACCCTAAATATGGGGCACGCAAATATATAGAAATCATTGTTGCTTGATGTTATATTACTATGGGTGCAACAGAATCACATAAATGGAGGTAGAAAAAACCTATTATTCTCGCTTATTACTTAAGTATTTTATGTGGGACATGCTGTATCTTATAGCCTAAAGATTGCTCTTTAACATTCTGTCTATAATATTCCATTTATATATATAACAGAAATAGGGTATAGCAAATACTATGACAAAACTTGTAAATCATTTGCGACAAAGAATAAAAAGACAGCTCTTTCTTTTTTGGTATTTTTGTAGATGTGAATATTATTAATATATATTTGTAAGCAAATGAAAGAATAGTAAACATTAGTTGCAAATATGAGTTAAATATATATCATACTTTAAGGGATGGCCTGCAAACTTCTACGTGCAGTGCACTCTGTTAGCCTAATTCAATAATTAAACTTTAGGAATTGTAATTATGCCCGATTTCGAATCCACAATTGTGTTAAGAAAAGTTCGCTTTGAGTTAGGATATCCTGCATTTCACAAAGTAATTGGAAAATATTTACTCGAATATTCGACATACCTGAAATTTTTAATTGGGATTTGGCACCGTCGTAGTCCGGAGGTAACCTTAGCGGTGCGGATTTTGTTCTGTGCGCTATTTTCGTATCTGGATTAGGTTCTATCTCTAGCTCGGGAACGTCTTTATAATAATAATAAGTCTTCTAAATATGCATATCAAACTCCTGGTAAGGAATCAGTAATCCAATTCTCGTTCCTAGTGAACGTAAATCCTATTATCAGTGTTCAATTCCAATTTCTTCTCATAAACTGTTCGGAATTTTATTCTATATTACCACATTGGGATTCGAACGAAGATCATTAATTACTCAGTGACCTGATCCTTCAATAGCACGAATATGCTAAGAATCAGCATGTGAATATCTGTACTAAATACCTGTATGATTTTCATTCAGTTATTCCCATTAAAGCACAAAAGTCACAAATTTAACATACAGACAACTTATAACTAATCATGCAATAAGAGAGGAGCACTTTCATTAAGAAAGTTCAGTTTAGTTTAACAGGAATATTTTTCGGACTGTCTTAGTGACATTTGTTTTTACTTCCCATTTTAGTGTTCACAAATAATTACATATAATTACATTTCGGAATATTATAGAGTAGATCTTTTAATAGAATTCCTCACTTCAAACCTCTATTTATAAATAATAGTCCTTTAGCCAACAGAACCGACGGAACTCGCACACGTACGGTTACGGTTACGGACGCAGAATTCGCACTGTTAATTGTCAATTCACATATTTAATAAACATTACTGACTACTATAACATTATAAAGAACTTCAATATTACTTCAAATTCATTTGATGTTTTCTTTTTCACTGGTTTTGCATAATTGTTGCACTATGTTGAATGTTTCTTCTTCCGGTTAGTGTGCCATCATTCACAATGAATGCATGACTTCTCCGATTGTATTCTTCCGCCGCTGCTAAACCGATACGTCATAAATCATGTACACGTGATATAACTAACTCACTAGTTATAATTTTTCCTCAAATTTGATGAATCAATATTGAAGAAATGAGTACCTAGTTTTAATATTCTTATAGTTGTATCACAAGGATAGAAGATTCACAAGGACTACTTGTTTACAAAACATCGTAGTCCTCTGCAAGTTTACTCACGGTTTCTGGACTCATATCATTAACCAAATTAAGATGTAATTTTGCAACGGAAGATCTTCTTACAATAATACAAATTCACACAAGCTCAACCACAGATTACACGATACAGAATGTCTTGTAGTTCACCAGAATATGTCCTCATTCCTTACTGCTTTCAGATTTAAAACATTATTATTATTATTATTTGTTTATAAAAGGCTTGCACATCTAATCAACCAGGTGTCGGGACGCTGTTTGGGCTGCCATTAATTTGTAACCAATTCGTCGTCTCTGTTCGGAAGGCATTTACTTATAATCACCCAGTGTCGCTGTACGTCATTCGTTGTCCAACCAATAACTATTCATCTGGAGATCTGGACTGTCATGGGTGGAATGTTGACGGACCTCTCCAAGAACGGAACAAATTGTTTCATATCGCTCGTAGGTCTCACTGATGATATGAGCATTAGACGCCGAGAAGTTCGGATGTCTCGTCTCGGAAACATCACGGACGATCAGACGGTCATCCAGATCGTAAAGCACACAAATATCGTTCACACATATAACGAAAACACACTGGGTTAATGGCACTATACTTATTTATTAAAATACTATTAAAAGAGGAACGAAGAGAAATGATCACAACACTCAACACTAAATACATATATAATTATTTCCATTATCACGATCACACTTTACTTTTCACTATATTGTAGCTCTTTATCACTTTGATTTATATATAGAAAATTATAATTGAGATTTGACTACAAATGCCTTTCTCACACCATTGACGCACTTGGGGAATTAGCACTGGGGAAAATTTGCCGAGATAATCCCACGTAGCAATCTAGTTGCTGCTCCAAACAATCCTGAAGAGTTGAGATGAATCTCCAGCAAAATAAGTTTCCAAAGTGGAATGCTAATGTTGGAGGGCGCGTATATATTTCACACCCACAAGGTACATGAACATGGGACTTCACTATTTGAAGGCAGCCGTAAGGAAACGATCTTCACCGACTAATAGTTTGTGCCCCTTAACACAAGGTCATACTTGAAGCTCAACGCGACGTGGGTAGATATGGCTTCCAAACCTGGAGTCAAACTCCTCGAGAGCAAAGGTTCGAGATACGAGCTGCAATGGTCGACTGTAGAACGTTGGCAGTTCATTCTAAAAGCACTCAGTAAAATTACCTATATGGAAACAGAATACGAAAAAATAATTTATGTTAATTTTACTATATTGGCCACGACGCATGGCACATTGCGATAGCTCGGGCGTGTGAAAGTACTGATAACGAACAATAAGAGCGATGTGACTGGTGCCGTTCAGTCGCTTAACATCTGCTCTGTCTAATCTGCTCTAATCTACTGCATTATTTCCATAATCATTTAAAGAAAGCACTTAATTCAGTTCCAAAAACAGTAGAAGATATACTGTGCATTTTAATAAGTGAGGGATAAACATGTAAAGGTTCGTCGCTCACTGAAACGTTCTCACCAAAAAGCAATGTTTTAAATATAGGTATGAGAAAACAATGAAAGACTTCTTTGTCCAGTTGCGTAGCAACTAAACAATTCCCACCAAATAAACAACTTATTCGCGTCGCAAAATAAAGTATAAATCGAAAAAAATAATTACTGTCTTTGGCAAATCTCTAACCTGGTATGGGTTATAGATTTTACGTTGGACAAGTGGACAAACTTTTGAATTGTCTGCGTAGACAGGTTGAGACCTCCTGGCCATTTAATGAGATTTGAATAAAATTAGGTTTTTCACCAAAAATATAAAATTGCTTAGTTGGCAACACTGTGATATGGTTTGAGACTTACGTGCATAAAAGATGAGTGTTTTTCACCTGTAAAACGGCTACTTGAAACAGTTAAATAACTTGTTATGCCACTACAGCAAACATGCTTAAGTTGCTGCATGAGAAATATTCAATCCAAATGTTCCATGAAGTAGTAATATGATCCTCTTGAATACCTTTACTCGGTTTTCCTTATCTTCCGTTTCTTCACAAGTTGAAACCATCCTATCTTCCTGTGTTGAATAACCTCCATGGTTTCCCATCGATGAGTTGATGATGGGATAAGAGGCGATTTTTTAACACTGATGTGAGAATATTATGGTTAAACATCTGCATGATAACTTTTTCTTTCACTGAAATTGCGCAGAAATGGTTTAGAGGGATATTTAAATTGTTATTTTTTAAACACTATTTAATACTGTTTGCAAAATGTTTTAAGTGTTCCGTTTCGATCACTTTATTTTGTATAATATGAAGTAAATATGCACACTCAATAACTATTGATTACATTATTGACTTCAATAAGTATGAAACATCCCAATAAAAATTAGTAAATGACTTCTTTAGAAGATACTTATATCTGTATTTAAAAAATTAAACTGTGAATAAAAAGACAAGTAGCAAACATGTTAAACGAATCAATATATTAAACTTGTAATCAAAGTTTCGATATTACTGAAATGTATTTGGAAAATACTATGATCGTAGAAAAAGTAAAATCAATGAAGATGTACATACATTATATACTGATAATATACAAACAAAACATTGTTTTTACCTGTATGTCCTTCTTTTCTCAATAGTGCCTTGTATTTTTCAGCAAAACAAGAACGAAAAATCGTTTTTCTAAAATTAAAAAAAATATTTTAAGTGTCAAAAGCGACGTTCATAGGAATGTATATCATAGTAATGTATATCAACATGATGCTGTATATAAGGAAAAATATTGTGGTTTCACTGATATGTATGAAGAAAATTCGGTACGCCATAAGATTAAAGTGACAATGTGAGACATGTGAAGATTGAGACTAGTTCAATAATGCTCACATTAACAAATGATTCATTTTGAAGCAAAGTTATTATTAGCTTAGGCCTAGAATAATAGTTGTTATTCACTTCCAAAAAAGTAAATATTGTAGGGCTTCCAAAATGGTTGGCTACTACCTTTAAAATAAATTGTTAGTAAAGCGTTCAAAACTAGACCGTGTTAATCCAAGTTTTTCGATGGTCTGTATCAATGAAGTTGACTCACTAGTCCAAACATTCCTGAAAATAAACGGCCATTACGTCATGAATTGACCAAAACTGTAGGAGTGGATAATGTGTAATACTACATGTACTTACACACAAAATATGCCATCGACACCTGCGATGAAAACTAGAAACATGAAGAGGCCTGCAACCACAGGCAGTTACAAAAATGTTTCTATACATAACTGAAATATAAACACTTTAAAATTCACTAAAATACATTTATGTTCCCTGGAACATAATGTACGTCTTCCATCTAGAAAGAGATGTGTGAACACACAAATTAAAAACGCTCACCTAGATTCGTCAAGATATGTCTCTATAAGACAAAATGCATGAGACATATTAAAAGAAAAACATGGGATACAAACATTAAACAATAGTTAAGAACATTACAACTTTCTGGTCGGTCTGAAACATCAGAATTAAATTCCCTACAAAACAGCTATGTCATTCCACTACAGTTAAAGTTTCTTAGGCATCTTCGCTACAAAATATTCAAAACGGTTTTATTAACACATTAAAATTCAAAGACATCGAGCATATGAAATAATTGACAGAAAGTAATTTTGATAAAACGTTACGCTTCCTGGTGTAGGAAACAAAAAATAAGTTTATTTTTCGAGATCTATATCGAATTCAATTAGTTTCTAGACACATACTGTAACTAAAATACAATTTTTCCAAAATCAATATGAAAAACATTAAAACGTACTAACATACTAAAACACATCATATAATTACGATTCATAAACATTAAAATATTCACTGGAAAACTACTAGACAATGAAATATACTGAAAAAAAATTACCGAAGAAGCCACATGTTTAGTTAAGGGTTGCTATGAAGGAATAAAAGAAATGAAAAAGTATATTTTGCGATTGATCGCGAAAATACAGTTAGCTACGGAATATCCAATGCATTAGCCACATCCATTTTGAAACAGATCTGCAATTCCAGGAAATTTGCCTCCCTGAAAAAATAATATATTTATCCCTATAAAATATTTTACCCAAAGAAGTTTCCCTACGGTTGTTCTGTGGTCTAAAAAAACACTAAATGAACATAAATCTGATATTACAATAAAATATAGAAAAACATATTTCCTCGTACATATTAGTATGGAAGAAAAATAACCGTTCAACATCATAGTATCTTTCCATATAATTTGTTCTAAAATAAAAAGATTACTGCGTTAGTTCGGAGAATATGCTATTCACATGAAATTCCTGCCCATACTAATAACCAACGAGGAAATGCATGTTTCACTCGTTTAAGGATTAGCCTAATTTCCGTTCTAAACTTTTCTCTTCCAACGAAATAAATCATGTCACATCCTGGAAATTCAAATAAGTCAAAATCGGGTAAATGACGTAAATGGTATTCAACAAAGTTACAATAAACACTTCAAACTGAAAACTACAATCTAAGATTAACAGTAAAAAATAAATTTAACATTGAATATAAGTGTAAAATTACATATTCTACGAATGAGATTACATACTGGATTTCAATTACAAATATACAAATAAATGTATGGTTAACAACTAAACATTTTCTCATCCTAGGCATCTCGATATATATATTCTTTTTAATTCTGAAAACAAAATCAAACATTATTGTAAATAATATGTAATAACATTTAAGACTTTAAAATGTGGGAAGAGATCCCAAAAATAATTTTAAAATTTGAAACACTTGATAAAAATATATAAATTATAAAGTGAAAATATCTTCTCACTAGCTAGAGATGCGGAACTGCGCCACTAGTTCAAATTGCTTTTGTACAAATGCTATTTCCCTACGTATGAAGAATGCGTTGATTCCTACTAAAGATCCTAAATTCAAACATCTAAAAAAGAAATTAATGACATTGAAATAAAAGTAAGTTATTAATAAGGTTAACAACATTGGTATATAGTTGAGTATATGAAGTACGACAGTGAGCAAAGAAAGAGAAAAAATAAAATCAATCAGCTGTGTGTCGCCCGTTATTCATCTGCATATACAGGTGGTCGAGAATCTAGCGACTGTCTTATCAAAGTAAAAAAAAGGAAGAAAAACGTAATAGCTGCTCTCTGCTGAACAGTTACAAGCTAGAAGTAAAAGGAAGTTTGAAAGAAATGCGTAGATCTTCTTTTCTTGTCCATGTGTTCTGATTAAAAACTAAAAGCAAAAAAAGAATACATGAAGAAAAATTAATACATGTTTATCACCTTACGGTTGGAAGAAAGATTACAAGAAATGCGTAGACCTTTTTCTTAAATAAAGAGAGCTAAAAAAGAAAGAAGGGGGAAATAATCAGGATCTTCCTTTTGTGCGTTCTGTAACTTTTCAACTGAAATATTTTTGATAATGTCTTGAATAACCAGTAAAGAGATGAACACGTTTAGTTGGTAATTCTTTGGAAGGGAATAGACGTGAAAGCGCATCTGCACATAGATTGCCAGAACCTTTCTGGAAACGTATGTCGTAGTCCAGTTGTTGTAATTCCAGAGACCATCTCAAAAGATGAGTGTTCCAAGGCTTGGCCTTATCTAACCAACTAAGACTTTTATGATCTGTAATAAAAATAACATGGTGACCAATTAGTAATTGACGCCATTTTCGGTCTGCAAATACGATTGGAAGTCATTCCAGTTCGCTGACACTATAGCGAGATTCAGCAGGTATTTGACTCCGAGTAGCAAACTGGATTACTCTTTTCTGTTAATCACTGTACTTGTACTCGTATAAGACTGCACTGACTCCCAGGCTGAATGCATCCGATTCTAAATAATAAGGTAAATTCAAATAAGGATGACACCTTTACAAATATCGTCTTTTATTTGTCGAAGAGATTGTTCGTGTTCTTCAAGCCAACGCCATCGTTTTCCTCTTTTGAGAAGCTGAAAACAATTTTGCATTTTTTCTTAGAAATGAGAAATAAAATTTCGTGACCAATTAAAGAGACCTACTATTGATTGTGAAGATTTAATATTAGTGGGTTTGGGTAAGTTACGAAGCGCATCTATGGTCTTTGGATCTTTTTTGATGCATTCGGGAGTAATCAGGGAACCTAAGAAAGATATTGAATAAGTCGAAAACAAACATTTTACAATGTTGAGGGAAGGTTATGTTCTCTAAACTTTTCAAACATTTGTCTCAGCAAGGTAAGGTGTTCTTTGAAGTTATCTGTAAAGCAAGCCAAGTCGTCGATATATCGTAAGATTTTGGCATGCAATTCTGGTCCCAATACTTTTTTGGAGCATGCTGTTTATTATACTGCTACCATTCTTTTAGCCCAAAGATGTGACACGATATTGGTAATGCTGACCTTCGAAATTGAATGTTGTATATTCCTGACAAGTAAGGGACCATATGGTTGTCGCGCAAATGAGATGTAGCCATATGCCATCTGATTGAGCATGAAAATATATGGAGAACACGGAAATTTAAGATGCTCGGGCCATAGCGAGCGGAGCGAGGAAAGAGGAAACATTGAATGTCGGCAAAGTTAAAGAAAGTTAGGAATGACAGGAAAAGATAATTTCGTGCAAACAGGGAAAGAAAGTCAACCAAAAGAAAGCAACAGAACATAACAAGGGCATCAAGGACGAAGAAAGATCATAATCAAGGTTACCATCCGGACAGCAGAGTTGCCAGCGCAGCATAACATTGATATGGAAGATATAGCACAGTATAGCAATTCATGGACAAGGAAAATATTAGTAACACAAAAGAGAATTGAAAATACCCTGTACACGTGCATAAAATGATTTAACGTAGTCGTGAGTGAATATTACACCCGCGTGAATACAAATGGAGGAAATTAGAGAAAAGTACGCACCAGTTGTAGTTTAATTGCAGATGACGTGAAGATCACGAATGAATGCGTGGTCAACACAAACATTTCTCGCAGTGAGCACAGCGGAAGAAAGCAAGCTGGTCACAAGCCTCTCTGCAGCATTCCTGTGTGAGTCCTTTTTCAAAGCAATATGCGCAAGGTGTTTCAAACTGTCCAGCATGTTCATTGGGGTAGCCACATTTCAAAAACTCAAAGCGTATCATATTTTGGAATCAATAGCAAACCACCATGGGTTTATGCAGCCCAGGGACCTTCAGGTCAGAACTTGCCTTCGGGCAGAACACCGATAATCATCATCATCCTGGAGCGATGCTCCCAAACACTTTCGTTTCTGTATTAACATTGTAACCCCTTCACTTTTTTGTCTATATTTTTCCTCCCTCATGTACATTATTCACCCACGACTATCGATAAACCTTTTTACGCACGTGTACGAAGTTTTTTCAATTCTCTTTTGTGTTACTAAAATTTTTCCCTGTGCATGAATAGCTATACTGTGCTATACTTTGTATATCAATGTTATGCAGCGCTGACAACACTGCGGTCCGGATGGCAACACTGATTATGATCTTTCTGCGTCCTAGATGTCCTTGTTATGTTTAGTTTCGTTCTTTTGGTTGACTTTCTTTCCCTGTTTGCAAGAACTTATCTTTTCCCGTCATTCCTGACTTCCTTCAATTTTGCCGACATTCAATGTTTCCTCTTTCCTTTCTCCTCTCCCTATGGCCCTTGGCACCTTAAATTTCTGTGTTCTCCATATATATTTTCATGCTCAATCAGATGGCGTATGTCTGCATCTGATTTGCGCGACAACCATATGGCCCCTTAATTGTGAGACTTATCAGCAAGCAAGACTTGACTATACCTACTTAGAAGATGCAGAGAGCTATGGAAAGGTTTATATTTTACTTTTAATAACAAGTTCTGTGTGTCCCCAGATTTTGTTTGACGAAGTTCCACAAACTGGTTCGGCAACGAAGATCAACACATACCCTTGGTTTCCCGTTTTTCTTGGGAACTACAAGGATAGGATTGCTGTGAACATAATTTGAATGACAAATTAATCCTAATTCTAATAACTTATGAATCTCATCTCGTACATCTTGGAGATACTTATGGGGATGGGAAATTGTTTATGTACCAAGGGCTTGTCTGTTTCAATTCCATTTCGTAAACAGGTCTTTACAAAGGCCTGGAAAATTTGTGAAAATATCACTATATTGTGATAAAAGGTAATATAATTTCCTTATCTGTTGTTGTTTAAATTAAAATTGCGATTAACTGCGTCTCTAATTTGTTCGTCTGTAGTACATTGTTCTACAAATGTGGCAGCTGAAACATACAAATTGTTATCTATCGTATCTCTCACTTCATCTTCGGGAATTTCCTGAAAGTCAAAATTTTCTGGTAAAAGATTAATAATAATTTTCAAATTATTATATTCCATGGAAATCGTACCATCCGAAATATTAATCTGACTTTTCAAGGCACTAAGTGCGTCAAGTCCTAAATGAGATCTTGATTAAGAGAATCTGTAACATAAACTTTTTCATAAAGAGAAATGTTATCGATTTGGATAGTGACTAATGTGTAACCTCTTATTTTTCTTCTGGTTGACCCACTAAAATCCACTAAAAGTATATCGTCAGCTGGAGTGAGTTTGCGTGACGTCACATCTGCGCTAATGCGTTTCTAAACCGCCAAAGACATGAGGGACGTATCGGAGTCTGAGTCCGCCAGACATTCAACTTCAGTAGTGCAAACTAAAACTTTAAATTTAGCGGAGATAAGGTTGGATTGCATATTAATATAATGGTCTAGACAGTCCGTGTTCGATTCGCAGTCGCCTCTAGCCAAATAAGGATTATTTGCACTACAAATGTATGAGATACCAGAAAATGTTTAGTTGGACCAACGGTAGGATAGTATGTGTTGGCCGGTACCCGGACCACAATAGCTCCTCCTAATTGTTTTCCGAGTGGCCAGAATTCCGTTCATTACGTCGGTTTGACTGTTTTGAGTTGTTCCTATTGTCATGATCTTGCCTATTGTTGTTATTTCTACTGTTATTATTCCTCCTTTCATTATTGCCACGATTCCTATCATTATTCTTCTTTCGTTCAGATCTATTGTTATAATTATCGCGCGAGTTGCGATTCCTGTTACGTTCCTCATTATTGCTCTGACCACGTGATTGCGATGGTCGATTCCTACTATTTCTACTATTATCATGTTGCCTACGACCTCGGTTCTTATTCCTGTCAATTCTCGTATTGTTTACACACTGATCCTGGTACCTTTGATTATTATTCCTATTATACGAAAAATTTCGTCGGTTACCTTGGAAATTGGAATTTTGATTACCATTGTAGTTATTACCCTGCTTGTATCTTTCCTCTCTACGACATTGCTGAGCATGTAAAGTTTATAATTTTTGAATTGCGGCCAAAAAATCTCTGACATTGTTACATGAATGAAGGAAGAGTTCAGTTCTGAAAATGTTAGGCTAAGTCTTATTACGTCTGTATGTATGAGAAATTCAGAAAACTTTGGTGTCAATTCAAGAAGTTATTGAATTAATCAAGCGCGAAATCAGGTACGGAATTATGTATCTTGGGATCGAACCGAGTTCTCTTACATGTTGATAGTCTGTCGTGTACTGTAGCTTTTCCCGCAAAAGCTTCAATAAGTGCTTGTTTGATTTGATCATAGTTAGTAAAGTCGTTTTTCCTAATGTTATACCAGCTCAATGAAACTCGTTGCAGCAAAAGTGGAATGATCTTAAACTGAGCTTTATCCTCTATCTCTAGCCTTTGTAAATAATTTTGAATTGATTAGGTGGAAGGATCACCCTGAAACTTGGTGAACTATTGGATTTTTAAGCATGACATCGTCTTTCAATTTCGTTTTCTTCTCTGATGACTTGTGAAAGTAACATTTTTACTACGCTTACGCCTTCGATCATATACAACCTTCATTTCTAATCATCACCTGTACTGTCACTACTACTGGTGTCCTTAGATTCCGAATAATCTGAATCTCTATAGTGACTATTTCTAACTAGTCTAGGAATATCTGTCTCTACTAGGGGTTCAAATTCCGGCGCTCTATTTTCAATACTTTCTATTCTCTGGGCTAGCTTTACCATAACACCCATTAATTTCTTTCGTGTTCTTATCTATTGCCCGTATCTCAGCGTGCCATTCTGCGTTAGATTCATTTTTACCTTCATATAAACTATTAGTTTCACTTCGTATACAATTTTAATAACATTTCCTTGCCTTTCTACGCGTTCAGAAATTTCCTCAATACGGTCATGCATATCATCTAATTTAACGACGTATCTATAAGTAAACTAACGCAGCGTTCCTTATTAGCCTGGTGCGCATCTCGGGTTGATTCCAACTGGTCTTGGAGGGATTGTGAGTATTCATGCATACCTCCTAAGCGGTTCTGAATTTTATAAACTTTTCTTTCTATTTGTTCTACACGATGACATGTTTCTTCAGTTTGTCGCCTAACTTGGACGCTGGTCTGTGTGACGAGTTAGATTGCCTGTTTCGTACTATGTATAATTTCGTGAAGCTTGTCATGAATTTTAAGTGTTATCCCATCGTATTTCTGTTCGAGGATTTCGTGCCTAGGTTGGATAAGCTTGCATATGTCCATTATTTTTATTCATATTTGTTTCATTTTTTGTATATAGTTTAGTGGTTTAGTGAATTCTTTGTGATTCTTTTAGTGATTTTTCTGGTGAGTTTTACTGAGTCGTGTTGGTATTGGCTGGCAACAGTGTCCTCAGTGTGCTATTCAAGTTGTGTCTGTGCATTCGACAATGTGCTGTGAAGTGCAACTAGGGAAACATATTCATTCATAGGTTTAGAAAAACATATTTATTCATAGTTTTAGAGAAGCATTCATGTTCATTAATATACAAGATTTACATGTTGTTAACGGTGTTTTAGAGTGCTACTCAGATTATGTGTGACCGAAGACAAAGTATGCTGGTTTAGCAAGCAACCATGTGGTTTAGCAGCAAGCTAGCAACAATTAACTTCGAAAAGATGTTAAGATAAGTAATTCATTGTACTAATATTTAAGTATTATATCATTATATTAACATATGAACAAAGCATGTCATATTTATCATATTAACGCATGTACTTTTGAATAAAAATCGAAGCAAGTAACATCTAAACTATTCGTTAAGTCTTATTTCTTGTTCCTCCATGATATCTAGGTGAATCAATAATATGGGTTTAATCATACAGTTCATTAGCTGTTGATGTGATATGCGTGATTTGTAAATAAAGTACATAAACATGCTACCCCTTTATACATCATCATATTTTTTTGGTCCTCCGTCCACCGGATATCAGAACGAGAAACGTGACTTTGAATTGTTTGTTCTCGTGTGTGTTTGTGTGGGGTGCTGCTGTCATAGGCAGGGCAGAGCTGTTCATATCAGTACAGTGGTTTGTGTGCATTCAACCCAGCTGAATTCAAGGTTACACGTTTGTAGGTCACGGTTTGAGTAGTTAAAAAAAGAATTACTGAAACAATGGCAGAAGTGCAGTTGGGTCAGTTAATTAAGAAACGTGCTTCGATCAAAGGTCAGGCAACAAGAATACAGACATTTCTTCAAAAACTACAGAATAAAAATAAACCTTGCATACAAGAAGCAAGAACGAGGCTAGTTGCACTTGAAGAGGTTTTTATTAAGTTTGATGAGATACAGTCAGAAATAGAGCTCTTGGATGAGATGGGTGAACAAGAAACGCACAGAATTACATTCGAGGAACTGTATTATGATTCAAATGTTAAGTTACAAGAATTTATTGATAGTTTTAAAGAAAAAACGGATTCAGGGACAGCAAATAACAAAGCTACAAATTCTAGTAATTCAGTACAGTTGCCTAAAATTTCTTTGCCAATATTTTGCGGTAAATACGAGGAGTGGTCGCCCTTTAAGGACATTTTCATTTCCCTTATTCACAATAACGAGTCATTAAGTACAGTTTGTAAACTTCAATATTTGCGCACATCGCTTAAGGGAGAAGCGTTTACATTAATAGCAACTCTGCCAACGGTAGAAGTAAATTACGAAATTGCATGGAAGCTTCTTGTTGAACGCTATGAAAACAAACGGTTGATAGCTTCGACATATGTACGAGGGTTGCTCAATATCAAGCCTGTAATGAAAGAAAATGCTAAAGACATTAGATAATTTATAAATACTGCACGCAGTAATTTTCAAGCCCTTGAAGCATTGAATTTGGACGAACCTTTGCATGACGTACTACTAACACAGCATTTAGTAGAAAAACTTGATTCGACAAGCAAAAGGGAATGGGAAGCTGAGCAAAGTAGTGACTCCTTTCCATCGTTATCGGAACTATTTTCATTTTTAGAAGGTCGTTGTCAAATGTTAGAAAACATTCGTCCTACTCAATCTGAAAGTACTTATGACAACAAAAGTGTAGAGTCCAAAGCAAAAAGAAAGAATAACAGTCAAGTGAGTTCGTTTGTTACTGTGCTCCCAAATGCATGTAATATTTGCCGTAGCAAAGAAACGCATGCTGTTTTTAGCTGCCCAGAATTTCTGAGTGCTAACATTAATCAAAGAAAGGAGCTCGTGAAGCAAAATAAATTATGTTTTAATTGCTTAGGTAATACACATCAAGTAAAGGCATGCAAATCAAGTACTTGCAAGAAATGTAATTTTAAGCATAATACACCTTTGCATGAAGATACTACTCAGGAGGGTACTAACAAAGCAAATTCAAGCAAAACAAATAACAAAACTACTAACGTACCTAATGTTAAGGAACAAAATCAGGTTCAAGTTCAACCACAGGACTCTTATTGCTCATTTAAGATTAATTATGGTCAGCAAGTCTTATTAGCAACAGCGTTAGTTAACGCAACAGACATTAAAGGTCGTTTTCAACAATGCAGAGTGTTATTAGTTGCAGCGTCTCAATCGAATTTTGTAAGCGAAGCTTTAGTTCATAGATTTGGTCTCAAGAAAACGAAAAATCGTGTTCCCATTAGAGGTATCAATTCTGTAACCTCCGAAGCTCAATACAGTGTTGAAGTTCATATTTATTCAAGAACATATGATTTTAATGCAGTGGTAAATTGTTTAGTATTGCCAAACATTACAAGTTGCATACCTTCTAAGGATATTGATTACAGTAATTGGAACTTTCCAAAAGATATCTGTTTAGCCGATCCAAATTTTAATCGCTCGTCGTCAGTAGACATGCTTATAGGTGCGGGGTTATTCTACAGTCCCTTGAACCTGGCCAAAAGACTAGAAAAGGACATTATCCAGTTTTGCAGGAAACGAAGCTAGGATACGTTGTCGTCGGAAATATGCCTTCAATACCCGAAGAACCCAACCAGTCGGCAATTTCATGTTTTGCTCAGATGGAGACAGACTTGGATACACAATTGTGAAAATTCTGGGAACTCGAAGATCTTCAGACTAAGATTTATTCGCCGGAAGAAGAAAATTGTGAAGAGCATTTTTTTTTTTCAAAGTACAACCAGAAATGGAGACGGGAGATTTATTGTCAAATTGCCAAAGAAGAAAGAGAATGCTGTTTTAGGAGAGTCTTACAACTTAGCACTACAAAGATTTAAGCAGCTTGAAAGAAGATTGCTACAAAATCCTGAGTTTCATAAACAATATGCCGCCTTCATGGATGAGTATTTAAGTCTGGGTCACGTGCGAAATGTTACAGAAGAAGACTTGAACAGCAGCAGCAGTTGTTGTCTTCCACATCATCCTGTATTAAAGATGGACAATACAACAACTAAATTAAGAGTGGTTTTTGATGCAAGTGCAAAAACGTCTAATGGCAAATCATTGAATGACATTCTTCAAGTCAATTGTTCAAGATGACTTGTACTCCATTATTTTAAGGTTTCGGTTGTATCCTGTTGCATTTACAGGAGACTTAGAGAAAATGTATCGCTAAATATTAATTCATGATGAGGACAAGTGTTTACCACGCATTCTTTGGAGAAACTCAGTAGAAGAACCGATCCAGTCGTATGAGTTACAAACAGTAACGTACGGGACTTCGTCAGCTTCCTTCTTGGCAACAGGATGTCTGAAGCAAATAGCGGAGGAAAATTCCAAGGAATTTCCAGAAGCAGCAGAAGTAATAAAACACAATTTCTACATTGATGATGTGTTAAAATCAGCACCAAACGTGACAAAGGCCTTAGAACTACTGAAGGATCTTATTAATATTTTAAACAGAGCAGGTTTCAAGCTTTGTAAATGGAGTTCTAACAAAGAAGAAGTACTTCAAGGAGTTCCTGAAGACTTCAGAGAAAAACAACAGCCAATCATACTTGGTCAGCAAGATGGTGTTAAGACTTTAGGAATAGCATGGATCCCATTAACAGACAAACTTGTAATTTCCAACAAAATTTGTAAAAATGGAAGTGCAGTAGAAAGTAATGTTGCAATGACAAAAAGACAAGTCGTCAGCATAGTGTCATCTATCTTCGATCTATTAGGTCTAATCGTTCCAATTATCATCAAATACAAGAATTTCTTACAGAAGTTGTGGAAGACAGGAATGGATTGGAATGATCCATTAGACAGTCCTACAAGTTGAGTGGAATCAATTAATGTCTTGGTAACCTGCGATGGCGAAGATACAAATTACAAGAAACGTAATGTCTTCGGAGAACGTTAAGGAAATTCAATTACATGGTTTTTGCGATGCAAGTGGAGAAAATTTTGGAGCAGTAGTGTATAGCACTGCTACATACGATCAAGGAAACATTGAAGTTAATTTACTTTGTTCAAAGTCGAAATTTGCACCACTGAAGAAGCAAACCTTGCCTAGATTGGAATTATGTGGAGCACTGTTACTTGCGAAGCTAATAGACAAAACACTCTCCATATTGAAAATAGAGGTCATTGGTATACACCTGTGGAAAGACTCGACGATAGTTATGTCATGGATGAAATCACCTCCCAATCGTTGGAAGACATTTGTATCCAACAGGGTGGCTCAAATTCAGAGAATCACATCAATCAATCAATGGCACCACGTGCCTAGTAAAGAAAATGCGGCAGACATAGTTAGTAGAGGAGCGGATACCAACACTCTTATTCAGTCTCGAGAATGGTGGAATGGTCCAGAGTTTCTTCACACAGCAGAATGGCCATGTCAAGAACAAAATGAGCCGGCTAATATTCCAGAAGAAAAGAAAGTCATGATAACTTTGGTGGCAGTTCATGAAACAAGCTTTATGAAAAGATATTCATCGTTAAACAAAATGTTGAGAGTAGTAGCATATTGTTTGCGATTCAAACAGAATTGTCTTTCCACGAAATTAGAAAGAGAAACCGATCGTCTTGACGCTTCGGAACTTCGTTAAGCGTTATACAGATGTATCAAGATAGTACAACATACTACCTATCATGAAGAAATATTGAACTTGCAGCAACAAATGGAAGTTTCAGCAAAGAGCCCAATTAGGATCTTTTTCCATTTCTGGACATGGAAGGAATGCTAAGAGTAGGAGGAAGATTGGAACATTCAAACTTGGAGTACGACAACAAGCACCAATTCATCCTACCTGCAGGTCATCATTTCACCCATCTGATAGTCAAAAAAGAACATAAAAGGTTGCTTCATGCAGGACCACAGCTTCTTATTGCATCTTTGCGTACCAGATATTCGATTCCAAGAGCTAAGAAGATGGTCAAGGCAATAGTACACATTTGTTTGGTTTGTTTCAAGTGGAGATCAAGAAGTTCATCTCAGTTAATTGGACACTTGCCCAAGAAGAGAATAAATGAAGCAAGGCCATTTGTACACGTGGGAGTGGACTATGCTGGATTCTTTTATGTCAAGCCCACAATTCGCAGCAAAATACAAATGAAAGTCTATGCAGCGTTGTTCATCTGTTTAGCCACTAGAGCAGTTCACGTAGAAATAGTTTCAGACTTAAGTTCTCAAGCCTTCATCGCAGCATTGAAGAGATTTATTGCTAGGCGAGGAAAAAGCTTATCTATCTGTAGCGACAATGGTTGAAACTTTGTTGGCGCCAATCGAGAATTGCAACAATTTTTGGAATCCAAGACTAACCGAAAGGACATCCTGGAATACTCAGCTCAAGAAGGTTTAGAATGGAAATTCATTCCTACCAGATCTCCTCCCATGGGGTCATGGGAAAGTTCAATAAAATCCATGAAGTACCACCTACGGCGTGTAGCAGAAACTGCAAGTTTGACATACGAAGATTTGAACACGTTACTCATTCAAATTGAAGCCATTCTAAATTCAAGACCATTGACAGCCATTTCCGACGATCCTACAGATCCAATGTATCTCAGTCTAGGACATTTTGATGGGAGATACACTTCTCAGCCTCCCGGAACCAGATCTACTGGACGTACCTATCAACAGACTAGGAAGATGGCAACGGATTCAACAAATAAAGCAGTATATTTGGAAACGTTGGTCCAGGGATTACCTCAACCAGTTACAACAAAGAAGAAAATGGAAATCAGCTCAGCCTAATCTACAACCGGCTGATCGTATTGTTAAAAGAAGACAATGTTCCTCCTCAAGTGTGGAAGTTAGGTGTGATTAAAGAAGTCCATCCGGGCAGTGATAGTTTAGTGCGAGTGGCAACTGTGAAGTGTAAAAGTGGCATTTTTCGGCGCAGTGTTGCTAAATTAATTCCTTTGCCCCCAGAATATTAATTGATTGTGTCCAATCAAGGATGGAGAGGATGGATAAGCTTGCATATGTGCATTATTTTTATTCATATTAGTTTCATTTTTTTATATAGTTCAGTGGTTTAGTGAATTCTATGTGATTCTTTTAGTGACTTTTCTGGTGAGTTTTACTGAGTCGTGATGGCATTGGCTGGCAACAGTGTCTTCAGTGTGCTATTCAAGTTGTGTCTGTGCATTCGACAATGTGCTGTGAAGTGCAAGTAGGTAAACATATTCATTCATAGGTTTAGAAAAACATATTTATCCATAGTTTTTAGAGTAACACTCATGTTCATTAATATACAAGATTTACTTGTTGTTAACGGTTTTTTAGAGTGCTACAGTTTTTGTGTGACCGAAGACAAAGTATGATGGTTTAGCAAGCAACCATGTGATTTAGCAGTAAGCTAGCAACAATTAACTGCGAAAAGAAGTAATTCATTGTACTAATATTTAAGTATTATATCATTATATTAACATATGAACAAAGCATGTCATATTTATCATATTAACGCATGTACTTTTGAATAAGAATCGAAACAAGTAGCATCTAAACTATTCGTTGAGTCTTATTTCTTGTTCCTCCATGATATCTAGGTGAATCAGTAATATGGGTTTTATTATATAGTTCATTAGCTGTGGATGTAATATGCGTGATTTGTAAATAAAGTACATAAACATGTCACCCCTTTATACATCATCATAGGTTTACTTTCAGCTTCTACAGTCCTAATACTCTCCTTTAATCTTTCGTTATTTTCGCGACATTCTTTTTGCACGGCGTCTAACTTCCGACCCTATTCGCTCTTCAACTCAACGAAATTCTCTTTATTCTCATCTATTTTTTGTTCTAATCTAGCGGAATTCTCGTTATATTCAGCGCGATTCTCTTATTTTCGTTTTTCTTATTTAGCAAAAATTCTCTTTAAATTGAGCAAAATTCTCTTCGTTTTTAGCGCGATTCTCTTTATCGTATCTCATTAATTCTTCGAAAAGTGAATTCATCCTAGTTTTTATATGTACTTCCTGGTGCTCTATTTTGGACAAGAATAAATCTTAAAACGTACTATTAAAATAAAATATAATATCACAAAACAATATGCTTAAAATCACCTGAAAGATCTTTTTAAACCCTGGTAGTAAGATGAAAGATAAATAGTATATTAAAATATTGATCTGCTAGTATTCGAGCACAACGGTCTCGATTCTGGTCGGTCTTTCGAGCTTCATTTACTTGTAACACACAAGGTGTTGGGTCACTGTTCGGGCAGCCATTTATTTGTAACCAATTCGTCGTCTCTGTTCGGTAGGCATTTATTTGTAATCGACCAGTGTCGCTGTTCGTGGTTCGTTGTTCTACCAATAAGTATTCTCCTGGGGACCAGGACTTACCTGGGTAGGACGCTGAAGGACCTCTCCAAGAAGAGATTACAAATTGTTTCAAATCGCTCCTAGGTTTCAATGATGAGATGAGCAATAGGCGCCGAGAGATTCGGATGTCTCGTCTCGAAAACATCACTGACGATCAGACGGTCATCCAGACTATAAAGCACACAAATATCGTTCACACATATAACGAAAAAACTCTGGGTTAAATGGCACTATACTTCTTTATTAGAATACTATTAAAAGAGGAACGAAAAGAAATGATCACAACACTCAACACTAAATACATATGTAATTATTTCCATTATCACGATCACACTTTACTTTTCACTATATTGTAGCTCTTTATCACTTTGATTTATATATAGAAAATTATAATTGAGATTTCACTATAAATGAATTTCTCACACAATTGACGCACTTGGGGGATTAGCCTTGGGGAAAAGTAGCCGGGGTAATCCCACGTAGCAATCTAGTTGCTGCTCCAAACAATCCTGAAGAGTTGGGATGAGTCTTCAGCAAAATGAGTTTCCAATGTGGAATGGTAATGTTGGATGTGCGTTTATAAATTACACGCATAAGGTACGTGACCATGGGACTTCACTAGTTGAGGCCAGCCGTAAGCGAACGTACTTCACCGGCTAATAGCTTTTGCCCCTTAAAACAAGGTCATACTTGAAGCTCAACGCGACATGCGTAGTAATGACTTCCAAACCTTTCGTGATACGAGCTGCAACGGTCGACTGTAGTATGTTGGCAGTTCGTTCTAAAAACCACTCAGTAAAATTACCTATACGGAAACAGAATACGGAAAAATAATTTATGTTAAATTTAGTCCACTGGCCACGACGCATGGCACATTGCGATAGCTCGGGCGTGTGAAAGTACCGATATCGAAGTGGAAAAGCGATTTGACTGGTGCCATTCAGTTGCTTAAATATCTGCTCTACTCTAATCTGCTTTAAACTACCGCAATATTTCCATAAGCAATTAAAGAAAGCACTTAATTCAGTTCCAAATATCAATAGAAAATATACTTTGCATATTAATAAGTGAGGGAGAAACACTTAAAAGGCTCGTCGCTCATTGAAACGTTCTCACCAAGAATCAATGTTGTAAATATATGTATGAAAAAACAATGAAAGACTTCTTTGTCCAGTTGCGTGAGTAGGAAGCAATTCCCACCAAAAAAGAACTTACTCGCGCCGAAACATAAAGTATAAATCGAAAAAATAATCACTGTCTTTCCGAAATATAAAGAGTGTCCACAAAAAGTACTTCTATAAACTGGTGCCAGTTATACACACTTACATGGATAACGCCGAGGAAGCAAACATTGTACAGAATAAAAACTAAATTTCCCGAAATCCACTGCCAGTAAAAGAAAAAGGTAACAACAAAGAAATGAACAGAGATATCTCGGTTTGAGTGTAGGCTAGAAATTGAAATCATATTCATGCATTTGTTCACCTGATATTTGCAAAAAAAAAAAGTAAATGTTCAAATACCAATAGTACTAGAGTTGAAATGAAACAAGAGATACGCATACATGGAATGTAATTTTAAGCCTCGAAGTTTTATGTCAGGAGCAAGGATAGTACTTCAACATATATAATACCTTAAACACTTTGTGAGCAACATGTTCTACAATGATTGGTTTATTAAGAATGTATCGTTATCACGTTTTTTTCAAGAAGTGCAAAATACTCAGAAAAGGAAAATATATCTTATAGGCTTATCTTCCAAATTAGTAATATCGACAAAAAAATATGATTTTTAAGAAGCTGGCATTCACAGCCAAACTTAGTATAAATAATAGCAGTGAACGGAAACACGACTGAGTCATATTAAACATACTATGATTCAGATGAATACACGTTTGAGTACTATAATTTGTATTTGATATTGAGTTAAACATGAAATAATTTTACTTCTTCAGGGAGATGATGTTTGCCAGACAGTACGTCTTGCATCATATGTTATTTTCTTAGAAGGGAAACCAGGTATGCAGTATTTCAATTTATTACACAAGAAAACGAAACAAATGCCTCTATCTGAACAACCATACTGGATCCTTTTTCTTTGCTTTTTCTATTTGAAGTGATATCCTGCATAAAAGTGTTAAAATGGTTCTTATTTCTCAACTTCTGAGTTGCTTTGAGTCTCACCCCAAATGTTTTTGTCCACCCCAATAATTTAATCTAAATTATCTTTGACAAAATGACGTTAATTAAATAATATTTCAATTTGTATGTATGTGCTGTATGTGCCTTTTAAAATGTATGTGCTGCATACAATATTAATAAACTGTATTTTGTAAGGTTATAGAGACAATTGTAATTTAACAATCATATTTTATGTGGATTGTAACTATTAAAAATATAGAATAATTAATGATGTCACAAATAGTTTTCGGCATAAGTAACAGTATAACATTGTAACAAATCAAATCTTTGAACCTAAATTCAACATCTCGAAGTTCAATTTAGTCCTCATGATTTACTACCTTGTAATAAGTGTAGTTATACCTCTACTAAACCCTTCCAAAACATTGAGTTATTCCACGTAGCCTTTCCACAATTACATATTGTACTATGTAAAAGTTTAATCTTGCTAGTGCACCGTTTAATATTAATCATTTGAATTGTTTATCTCATCCGTTACTGCTCTAACATTCAAGACTTCTAGAAGGAGAAACTAAAATATCTGGAAATTTACTAAAATATATGTATATATAATAATATATTGTTTGTCATAAGATGTTTTCCCTGTTCCCCAAATGCTTGTTGACCGTTGAAATACTTGTATACACCTCTCTCTCTCTCTCTCTCTCTCTCTCTCTCTCTCTCTCTCTCTTATATATATATATATATATATATATATATATATATATATATATATATATATATATATATATATATAACAGAATCTTGAAATAAAGATTATTTCTTTATAATATTCATATTAATCTCCTGGTTAATAGTTGTTTCTCCTATCTGTCCAAGGACATGAATAAGTTTATTTGTTTCTCAATTTTATTTTCAATGACAATGACAATTTTATGACTGAGATGGCTTGTGCTACTTAAACATGATCTGTGAATTTTATATTTCATCCAGGCTTAAATTCATTGCAAATAAAAATTAAATTTAAAACCTGTAGAACTACCATTGGTACTTCGTTGAAATTATGTATTGATATTTAATAGTTGTACTGCATTTCGATTGAAAAAGGATATAAGAGTTAACCTCTTTTTCTCCATATAAGTTAAAGATAAGTAACTGGAAGGAAAGAGAAAGTTTGCCATGTTAGAAAAGGAAAGAAAAGAAGAAATAATGACTTTTAATTTTTAATCAGCGGAAGCAGATACGGACTTAATGATTCTGTAATAACCGAACCGATAAGGCAATAGGTATTCAGTTTGACAAATTTCAAATATAAAGAAATATTATACGTCTTTATTCCTTGCTACGCGTCACAACTTTCTGAATTGGAAAAATAATTCAGCAGTTTTACGTAGGTTTGCATGTGGAGAAAAAAGATGTCAATTTGGAATTTTGTAGAGATGAATGGAATCATTGAAGGGACGAAGATGACAATGATCTGATAAATAAGAGAGGATATAAAATATATTCAGCAATTTCGCGTGAATACTAAGAACACTAGCAGTGTGAGTTATTAATATGCAACTTTAAAAAGGTATAACTTCGAGTAGAAATTACCTGAAAAGCATGTTGATATATTTGTTTCACAAACTGAGAATTACACTCTGTAGGAAACACCCTCTACACCTATCGACAATTGATGAAATATGCACTTTTGGATTCTGTATACACGGCTTCCTTTACGCTGATGAGAACCACCATACACAGTTTCTTGAATTCGAAATAGTGCCGTTTGAAATTAAGAATTTTGGACATCTCTAGTTCTGAAACTACGCAATTTTCGCCATAGGTCGTATGAATTTTTCTCTTATGTTGATGTGAGGAATCACCCCTTACAATTTGTCGGTGTAGTTCATTAACACCCTATATTTATAATACGCACTGGTCCCCTAGTTGAATATAGTTAAACCATACTTACCATGCTGGCAGTGACGTTCTACTTAATATATGGTAAATTACGTGTCTGAATTAGTAATATATCGAAGTATCAATTCAAAATATATACCGGCCATTAAATTCTAAATTGGCCTCAAGTACTTAAGTAGGCGTAAGAATTAAACTAGCAGCTTTAAATTATTTCATTTTCTTCCTTTAAAATCTTTACGCAGTAACGCAATTTATTCGTCCAATGTGTGCACTGAATGGTTAATTCACTAACATCTTAGATTTGCTTCATTGTCGTAAGATGCATCAGTCCGCATGTTTCTTTTAAAGAAAAATTTGGGTTTACGGTACTGTGTTTACAACAATAAGCTTGTTATGGATTTGCGTTAGTTTGAATTTTATTAGAAAAATATAAAATTATTCATAGAAAACAAATAAAAATAAAGAAGAATCCTATTAAGCGTTTCTAGTTTTAATGCGTTACATTTTTTCTTTCAGAACTTGCATTAGGTAAGTGAAATTATACATTTGGTGAGTAAAGTCGTTTATAGTATGTGACTTGCATAACATTAAAACATACGTACTCGTGAGACAATCATAATTATTAATTTAGAATTTATTTACTATACCATCTGTAATAACTAATATATTATTCAGTAGGTAAAATTTGTTTCCAGTTAAATAATATATATCAAGTATAACATTGCAGATGCACGAGGTATTAAAAGAAATGTATATGGAAAAGCAATGAAAAATACTGAATTCTACATATCTAAAAAAGGACGATTGCTGAAATTCAGCTTAAATGTAGAATAGGCTATGAAGAGTCCACATTCTTAAACAATTGTTCTAAAATGGACAGAACATAGTCAAAACACACCCCAAGTTATTAAAGTTAACACAAGAACACCCAATATTTTTGATCCCCTAGTCCTCCCGCAAGATGTCATTTTGACACCGCTTACTTTTGAATAAGGAAACTAAATTTAAAATATTTTTGAAGTTGTTCGAAAACACTATCCTAATAAATATACTTGAAAAACAAGAATTGTTATTCAATATATATATATATATATATATATATATATATATATATATATATATATATATATAGGGAGAGAGAGAGAGAGAGGTTTCAAGTCCAACAATTTTGAAAATACTACCTACATGGGAGTCACTGTTATTACAGTATTTAAAGTAGTATCATTTTGCTAAATAAACTGGTTTTATATATCTTTAAATTTACTTAGCTACTCAGAAACGTAAATGAAAAAATGACACAATTTATGCAACTTCGCCTGCTGAATTATCGTCTTAATTGGTGCAAATATTGCGAACCCGATTAGCACACTTCTCACATACGTTTCAAAAAGGTGCAACACCTTTTGGTCGTGAGATTTCCCTTGCATGTTTTGATGTGACATTTCATCCGTTTCCCAGTATCTTCTGTCGCTGAAGTTCCCACAACCCCTGCTACATTCTTGGAGATACTGGGGCTGCATGCTTCATCGTCTTTACACAACCTTGTCCAGGTCCGTCGGCCAAAGACTGAATAAACTTTCTTCGGGATATTTTCTTCCCTAGAATCTTCCTACGAACAATCTAAGAATTGATGGCTGTAAAGTCGAGACCATTGTAGAAGCTGTGAACAGGCCATCGTCGAGACTCTGCCTTGACCAAATACTTTATGGCGTTTTAGAGTTAGGAAGATTTCTTGTTATTGCTGCTAATTTTCACGCCACCAGAATAAAGAGGGAAGAGAAGCAGACGTTCTTCCTTTTCGTGCACTGGTAAACTGAAAGAGTTATTCCTTTGTAATCGTACATTGTCGAATTATTGCGTGGCTGTTGAGACGTTCTAATGATATCAGATATTTCTCTTCTCACCTTATTGAAGAGAAATATCTGATATTAAGTACCAACAGTTCTTATTATCTTCTCCTGGAGTTTGTAAGTTTAAGCGAGATGAAAAAGTTGTAGCAGGTAACATTACGTCTAATGTTGAAGATAGGTTCTTCTAATTTTATAACAACATAGTCTATAACCGTTGGTTTTGTTATCTCTGTTCATCCTTACCTAAGTATGAAGATGTGTTTACCATGTTTTTGTCGATGCTCTATTTCGTTGGATATTTATTCGGTGAAAATTTACACTTCTGGTTTCCAAAAAAAAATCTTTATTATTTGACCAACAGCGAGACTAAAGTACTTACAAAGAACTCTGGACACGTGCCATAATAAAGTCTAAAAATATTAGCACAAACAGACCTTCAACAACCTTTGCAGTGGAAACTGGCTCACAACAGTAAATTTCATTACAGAATAAAAAGCAAAAGCTCAACATTGCCACATTTGTAATTTATTTTTAGCAAATCTGATCATACTTTCATTAACACATAAATTAATTTGGCACAAGCTCTTTTCCATGTTCATACTATTATTTTGGAAAAAGACAAAACGTTTCAAATCTCTAGCACAAGAAATAAATAATTTAATCATGACTGTACGATGAGAAGTATCGAAATGACAACTATGGGCGTTCTAGTTTAATGTCAATGAAAAAACAATTAAAAACAATTGCTACATTTATCTAAAAAACAAAGGCTGACGGCTGAAATTCAGTTGAAATAGAGAAAGGACTATGTAAATTCCACATTCAAGAAAGAAATTTCTGAAAACGGATGGAACGTAGTATAAGCACACGGAACTGTAGCATTAATGTCAATCCAACATCAATGGAACACAAATATTTCCTCCATTTATCTCAAAATCCAAAAGCGAGTGAGAGGGTTGAAGTGGAGGGAAATATGGGACAGGCTATACATATTCTTCACGTAGAAAGTGAATTGTGCCTGAAATGGATAGAAAAAGTCAAAAACCCAAATAACATTAACATTAATGTCAATGGAAAGCCAATGAACAAAACTGAATTCGTCACAGATCTCAAAATCTATAATATAGAGATAGCTAATTGAAAGCTTATTGCAAGTCGTAATGAAGAGATTAGAAATGATGTACGGCATGTAAGGCAAATATGAATCAAACACTGCTAAAATAATGTTGTTTTAGCAAAGTAAAAATAATGATACAGTACCTGCATCCTCTTCGAATTCCCCAAGGTGCCCATACGGAAGTTACGTGCTTGACATGTATTACATCTGGATTTGAAACATCCAGACTCGATTTTGCAAACACTTTGATCTGACCTTACATAACTTTGGACCTGATCACGCGACACAATCTGGTCCATATGGTAAATAGGATAAGCCTTTTTTTCACAGTCATCATACATAGGTATTCTCCATGCAATTTTTGAAAATTTTAATTTGCATTATTAAGTTTGTGGAATAATGGTCATTGAACATGTTTCATTGTATTGGCAAAGTTAGAGAAACAAAGATGCTAAAGAAATGGGTTATTTTTGCATTTTGTTCAATAACTATATACAGAAATATACATGTTTACAATAAAATTTGCAATATCCTTAATTTGCATGTGGTGCTTAATAAATGTACCTGCTACTTTCAAAGGATTGGAATTGAAATTCAATTGAGTTTCGTTACATGCATGTTGCTGAAATGTTAAAAAGGAAAAAATCTTTGTTGAATAACTTCAAGACAATCAATTTTTAAACCAGTGCTTCTTATTATTCAAACCGTTCATAATAGAGAACAAACAATCATTTCATTAATGTTAAAATAGCTCTGCGAAAAGAATGTAAGTATAAATTGGCGAAATGAATCTTGGAAGAGAAATGAAAATATTACATGTTTTTACACTTCATAATCATACTCAAAAGTAACAAACTAATTAATAAAATATAATGTTATTTTTTGGTGTATTCTTATTGACGATAATACTAATTTTGAATATGCATATATTTCATTCGTTTTAGTAGATATGTCTTACCAAATTGAAGAAATATTTATTAGTTATTACAAAGATACATGGTTTAAAAGTAATAAATATTATATGGACGAATTTAAAAAGATATATCATAAAATTTAAGAATAATGTAAGCGTTTTACATTCGGTTTATAGCTTTCGAATTTAAAACAAGATTTACATTTTAAGTGTTAGTTATTAGTTCCAATGTTCAATATCTACGTCGAGGTTGGAAGATCAACGTTAAGCTTAGAACATCATGGTCCTACGTTTGACGTCTGTTTTTAAAGCCATTATAAAATATCGAACACCAAACTTAAAACGTATAATCATGAGCAATATGAGCATTGAGTAAAAGATAAACGTTATACTCCAAAACAACAACGTCTATTGCCTAATGATCAGTGTTAACGTCCAAACATAAAATGGGACTTCTAAAATTGAACAGTCAGGCGTCGACATAAGCGATATAAACACCAAACCAACGTCCAAATATTTATGTTTATCTTTCCGTATGAACTTTCGAATTTTTTCTCTCCAATAGATGGGAGATAAAGGGACGGAAAAGAGGGTTTTTATAAATTGGTTTAAAACAGAGCATAGAGAACTGAAGAATCTTTTACAAATACAAATATCAAGAACAACCGTTATTCATCTCTTAGAAACAAAAGTAACAATGAAACAGAAGTAAAGAAAAGTGAAACATAACTTGGTAAAGTTGTTTAACTCAAACTTACCCTGAAAGTATCAGTAACGTTATTTTTAAAGAAGCATGTACAGAAGTAAAATTCCTTTCAACGAGAAGATAGAGTTCAGAATCAGAGGATGTACAGTGACTGTCGGACGAAATTGAATACAAAAATATATACTTATAGTTTCAAAAATAATTACTTTGTACCTAGAACAACAAAGGATACACATGTATTATATATTTAGTTTGCAACATGATAAATGAAAAATCGTTTTTGATAAAAATGAAGTAGTACGGAAAGATCTTACTAATATAATTGTTGACAACTAAGCGTTAAAAGCTACGGATTTTTAACTTTCTTTTCATCAACAAAATAATGCATGAGAGTGTTTAAAAATCAATTTTTGCGAAAGAACAAAATGCGAATTTCCATCGTATACTACTTTTAAGAAGTGATATTTATCAATATGACGTTTTGTAAACTAAACAGTTACACCAATTTGTGGACCTAAGTATGTGTACATTATTCTCTGATGAAATTAAAAATCGCAAAAAAAATCCATTGTATACAATATAAAGCACTGTGAAGGTATAAGGGAATGCAAATCATTCCTGAAAGAACCCAGATAGTGTTAGAAACTCAACAAATATATTGTTATTGGTTGTAATGTTTGTAGTGGTAAAATAAGAAAAATAATACAGACTCATCGTGAATATTGTCAAGCCACCTCTGTATTTCACTTGTATTCAAGAAGCGAGACATTGCTTACAAGAAACTAAACTTCACTCATAAGAGTAATTATCATATTAACGATCGCGCGCTTGAAAATTTCAGTCCATAAAAATATATGGTTGCTACTTTTATCACGGAACTACTCGCGCGTTTGAAAAAAAGCAAACACAGACCAAACGTGTACAATTGCAGCACGTCAGCGAGCCTTTAGGTGGAATAGTTGGAGTAACCACTTGAGGAATAGCAGTGAGGGTGGCTCGGCTAATGTGACCGTTCGTAAATATCATTAGTTTTTATTCAACAGTTTTCTTTTTCTCAAGAGCGTGAGTGACAAAAGGTTAAAGTTATAACGCTTTTTTGTGTTGTTAAAATGCGTACTTAACAAGCAAAATTTCAAAAACCTGATAATTTGCTAAGAGGAGAACAAAATTACATTTCAAACTTTGATTTGAAATAATGTTAAAAGCTATACTATTGATAATTGCTCAAATTTATAGCGGTAAACAATCTTCTTTGATAAGATATTTTATCGTAATTCCTATACGAAAGATGTTGGAAAAATAATAAACGACACAATAAATCCTAGAAATATTACAAGGAACTGTCAAGGAGTAAAGTAAATAAGTATGTTCGGCAATTCCTTTGAAAATGTACAAATTATAAGAAAAATCAGCAAGCAAGAGATAGTATATAAACGTAGTATGCAAAAACAAAACACTCTAACATAAATATAAAATTGCGACTATGTATGTGTAAACCAATCTTAAAAGATTTTTTAGAAAAACGGTATGCTCTCAATTGTATATGTGAAATTATTATTATCAATGTGAGTGTGCCTTCCCATTCGCCAATATATAAAACAAAGTTTTGTAAAAAGTGAGAACGAAAATGAAGATTTTTGACCAAGAGCGATGAGACTGCAAATAAAATATAAGTACATTGTAGACCTATATTTACGAAGAAAGTTGGTGAGTGCCGTATTTTCAATATTGGCGTTATTTCTTCTCTAATATATTTGAATATTCAAAGTCAATCTCTTTTTTGGAAATTTAGATTTAGTTCTACGACATTTATCTCATACAATTATCATAATATATCCTCATATTTCTATTATAGTAGTATCTCATATTGTGTTTTCATGCGTTTTTTATTTATACTATATTTCTTCATTGCTAGTTTTTAATACAAATCACAAAATTATTTTCTATATACGTAGTAAAAAATATGTGTTAAACGTTTAGGATTTTGTTATTCAAACACTAGTTGGATAGATAAAAGTAATGTGGTTTAATATATTTATATTTCAATTATGCATGCACAAAATATATTATTTAGCAATAATTTATCTAGTAAGAACTCCTTGAAGTAAAAATAATGGACTATCAATGTTACTAAGTTTTTCGATTAAAGAGATCATGATTTCTATACAAAATGTTTCTCTAAACACAGCTATACCAAAAAATGACTTATGGAATCAATTTAAATATATAAATATTTCGATATATGATTAATGTGCATTTCAAACTTAAATTTTACTTTCATGAAGGCAATTAAAATAAGAAAATTTTACAATGCTTTGTAAATGGTTATTTATTCTTGTAATTACGTCCAATGATTATGATAAAGAATAAGAAAACGATACAAAGCTTTCTCAACTAGAGTATTACACCGAAACACTTAATTTAGAAATTCATTATGAAGTGTACTGTACTAACCCTGGTCATTCAAATCATGTTGCAAGCTACTCCATCAGCACAATCTCTTTGATGTTGTCAGATGCGCTTAGACATTATGTTAAACGAGTCAAAGAAAATATATCACGATTTTGACGTATAAACTGCTTCAATGAAGAATGATATTAAAATATGTCTTATCTCTAATCTTATAATTAAATTACGCTGACAAATATTTATTTCAAGATCCTTCGTTAAAGTCAATTTCATACACAATTGATCTCATATATATTAGAGTTAATGTTAATAATTGTCACTCTTTCTCAATCGGACTTATCTATATATTCCATAATATTAAGTGATCCAAAATGTGTGTTCTAATTACTAATGCAATACTCTTAAATTTATATTAATAACCAAATTCGTTATAACATTTTCCATCATTGCTCCTCAGACAGTGATTTTAGTAGTACGTTAGAAATAATTGATATTTTAATATTCATCTACTAATTTTACTTAATTCGAGAAATATTCTAACATTAAATGCTAAAAGAATTGACTAAGTTTCAATTGTCATAATTGTCATCAATTAATAGCCTCAAAGAATCAACTACTCAATGTAATGAAACAATCAATATGTTTTAGTGTGACACATATTTAACTACATTATTGTGATTTTTGTTATACTTAAGAATATTTCATTTTTCTCTACAAATTTGAAAGTATGTTACATCATAGGTATGGAAGAGTGTTGTTGAATGTATGGACAACTTATTTTCTTAAAAATGATCTTTAACTACTAGAAAAGTTAATGGGAATACTAGTGTTGCTGAGAAAAGAAGTATTAAATTAAATGCATTTAAAGGGAAAAGAGAAAAAGAGAATTCTAAAATAGAGATGTTCCTGAACTAATTTGTCATAATGAAAGTGAAATATAACTTAACACAACTATCGTAATATGGTTTCTTACTACGTGTGAGTATATGCTACACATATGCGTTTTTTTAAATATTAAAATTCTTTGTAGAGATATTTTCATGTACGTTACACTCTAAGTTTAAGATTTAATCATATAACAATTTAGATAATCATTTGACTATTATTTGTTTATTAGAGGAACGTTAAATGAACAATCATATAGTATTTATATTACATAAGAAATTTGCTAATCAAAATTATTTTAAGACCAATAGTAATTAATGATGAAATCGAAATTGAACCTGGAGGTTAAAGGAAAAGCCCTAAAATGAGTAATAATTTAAATGTATATTGCAAACAAGGAATATCTATAAAATAAGCAAGATAAAGAGATTTAATGATTAAAGCTATCCTATGTACGCGTATATATATAGCATCAGTGTTGTAAGTAGCAATAACGGAACTTAGGTACTTCAACACAATTTTTAAAATACAATGCGAGAGCAGGAAAAAGTATATATAGTAGTTGAATAAACCAAGATAAAAAGTTAAATAATAAGTTATTCAAAATTTGAAACGAAAACTGAACTGATTGACCATATTGTTCAATACTAAAAGAAACAAACCACGTCAACATTTGATCAACTATTCCGAATTACAGAAGGAATGTTCTTAGAACGTAACGTGTAATAGCTGAACTGAAATTTGAATCCAATGAAATTAGATTTAACAATAGAATGCAAACATTTAAAATACTAATTGTCGTTATAGGTTTTATAATGTTAAAAGTCAATTGGTGCAGCTGCTAAAAAAATAAAGCAATCGTAGTTTTATCCTTTTTAGCCAAATAGTATATCACTTTTAAGTTTAGAAAAACAAGAACAGATTCAATAATTTAAATTCATAAAAATAAATAAAACTATACTTCAATTTACAAACTTAAATGAATATTATACAAACGCTGCGAGAAAAGGCGAAACAAAAGTGTAAGAGTTCCAAGGACGATTGTCGGGGTGGATGTTACACATAGATTTCTTGCGACTAAAAGTTATAAATATGTTGAAATTTTATAATCTCATAACATAGAAATTTCAAAGGACATTAAGAAAACAAGGGTAAGGAGGAAAGGTTTCTTATGCCAAGTTTTCCTCATTATATTTTGTTAACGAAGATCTTGAATATATAAATAAATCGAAACAAGATTTAATATATATTTCCGTTCTAATTTGCAGATTTAAGCAACTTTGAAAAAAGTAAAATTACTGAATTATCCCTTTGGTTTTGATAAGAACGTATCAATGTTTCTGAACAAAATTACTGAAGAAAGGAAATAATTTAACGTTATACATATTTCTGTTTAATTGAAGAATTATGAAAGAATGCTACTAATCGAACCACAAAATAGGACATAATATGGTATTCAACAAAGAATGTTATAGAAAGCATCGCAAAAAGTTTTGAAATACCAGGAACAGTAATGAGCATTATACGAGGTGAGTGTGGATGATACATGAAATCACTGATATTTACCTGGAAGAACCATTCTAATACAATATTCAACGTATTGCACCCGAAGCTCAATACACGTTTCACAATGGTGTAGAAACATTTCTTACCCATGCAAATACAAGGAATTTTCACACTTTGCAAACCAGCCCTCCATCAGTAATTAGTGATTCATCGGAAGAAAAATATTTGCCTTTGAGATGTTTTTGAGATGTGGGAAGAGGTGATAGTCGGATGGGCCAGATCAGCTGAGAAGGGTGGGTGAGGTACGCAGGTGAAGCCCAGATAGAAGAATAATTGCATGATTTGAGGAGCTTTGTGGGAGGATTCTTTGTCCTAGAGAAAATGAACAGCACTGCTCACTTTTCCCTGATGTCTTTTTTTCTTCTTACCTGCTTCAACTCAATCAAGTAGTAGAAATAAACCATAGCATTGATGGTTTTACTCTTTTTAATATGTTTGATAATGATGACACCATTGTTATCCCAAAGCACCTTTACAAGCACTTTCCAGCTGATCTTCGGCTTCGGAACTTCTTCGGTCTAGGATATCCACTATGGCGCTACTCCATGGATTGCTGTTTAGCCTCTGGATCATAGTAGTGCAGCCATGTTTCATCTTCTGTCACCAGACGGCGTAAGAACTCACCAAGATTTGGAAACTTTTTGCAAATTTTCCTGTGACATCTCCACCGTTCTCTTCTCATCAACATTCATGCATTTTGGGATCCCTTTGGCACTGACCTCTCACATGTCCAAATATTCTGCTATTATTACATCCACACCCTCACGCTATATCTCCACACACGCAGCAATGGTTTTAATCGAAATTCGCCTATATCCCATGATTATGTCATGCATTTTATAGATGTTTTCCGTGGTCAATGCACTTGAAGGACTGGCTGAGCGAGGTTCATCTTCAGTCTCTCACGATGACCAGTCTTAAAACTCCTCATCCAGTTCGCTACTGTTGCATATCCAATAGTGTGTATCTAAAGAGTGTCCTGCAAAGTTTTATGAATTTTCATAAAGGAGTTTTCTTGCAGTGTAAAAACTTTATGACACTGCGAAACTCATTCTTCTTGAATTTCCTTAGATCCTCCGCCATATCTTCTTGCAGAACCGGTAACAGAGAAATTAACAATGATAAAATGCTCATATACGGGAGGAGAGGTTCACAATATATGTCCATTCTAATGACTACAATGATATGTTTCAATTTATATTTATTCTTGGTGATTTCATAAATTTTGCAGCCCCTTGTATTCTGCTTGAAAAATAATATCACCAAAAATGGAACAAAATACTTGAAATTATTAATCATGAACGCCATACAAGAACACAAATCACAATAATTAAAGAACTTTAATCACTGGTATGTAAGTTTCCTTTGTGAAACTGAACCAGAAATAAACATTCTAACGTTTTGGAAACACGTAAACCAAAAATTTACACAACTACCCTAAGGCAGCAAAAGATGTTTCAAAAACTGGAATGTGTAGATAACGATGTATTTTTAGGAAAATTAAACGAATGATGAAATTTGCAATAAAAATCGATACACATAAACCTAAGAATCGTCTAATAGAATGGAAGAAAACTTTGTTTATATCTAGTAAAATGCTTGAAAAATATTATTGGACGAAGTTCATTAAAACATTGAAAGAAGTTAGAGAGTTTAGATCCTTTTATAAGTACCTAGAAGAGTAAAACAAAACAGAAGCAAAACATTGAGAAAATTAATAGTGTAATAAAAATAAAGAGGTTCGTATGGATGGTATGATAGCATTATGAACATAACTAGATATAAAGGAAATTTAAATTACTAACTTGGCAATTATAAGAGAGAATTCAAATTCATAATATTCACAATTGAACGTCCGTTGTTTAGCATTGCAACAGTATCTGGAACAAAAATTTGGGTTAGTGTAGTTTGGAAAGACTAGAAAAATATTTCTTGCGCTTTATGTGTCATTTTGTATTTCTTATTATGTTGATTTTCTGTAAAAATATAAAATCTCGTTACTTCACATATAACTTTTATCAGTTACCGTGGTATCCTCCCGATCCTTCAAATATCTAAAAGAAAAAGTGTCTCAACAAGTAAACTCAGAAGCTATTCTATCCTAAATAACAACGGAAAACGAAAAAAAGAATGAAGAACAATTCCCATAAGTGTTATTCCTTACCAATAAATCAGCCTAAGAAAACAAACTTCTTTTAGACAAACGATAAAAAAATAAATTAAATAATTTTCACGTACATAACACCACTAACATGTGACATAATAAAGATTTGAGTTTTAATAAACGATTAAAGAAAATAAAAAGATACTACAAAGCCTGAAAAAATCAGCCGATGATGACCGGTACTTATATATGCAGCATTGGTGGAAAATTTTATGCTGCATATATTGTGGTAAAATGAAAGATGTGGGAGTTCATCTCCCGGAATGCAATCTTTGGCAGCTCAGTAGTATAGGCGAGTTGGGAGAATATGCTATATTTAGAACACTCTACGATTAGTCGTAGTTTTATGGTTAAGAACCATCGACCACATGGTTTGGAATGACATCATTGGCTAATTCTAGTCCCGTAGGAATTATACAAAATCCTACACTACAAGTATAGTAAGAAGTAAAGATTCGTAACAATTACGTAGAACTCTATTTATTAATACTTAAATGGTTGAAACTTCACCTGAAACATATTCGAAATTACTAGTGGATGAATGAAATTAAAGCATAAATCAGAAATATCAGAATTAATTACAGGAAATCAAATATACCCTAGGAGAACCATAGAATTAGATTGTACTCCAGATGTAGTGCTACATGCAAATAAAACCAAGCATTTCAATCTGAAACAGACTTAGACATTCTAAAAAGTAAGTCAAATAAAATGGAAATAAGTTTCACAGGTAGCCAACAGTCAAGTGCAATATATATCACTACTAAATGTGAAGTATCCAATGTTGCCTACAAGCCTGTGCTAGAGCTGTCTGCGTCCGAAATCCTGTGTATATACGCTTACATAGACTCTTTATGCTAATATCCACATTTAATGCTAGACCTCAGAAAGAGTGCACAAAAAAGGACTCACCTCGTTTAGGTGAGGGAAAAAAGGATAAACTCGTGCAGCTAATTAGAAAATTTCTAAAAACGTATCTTTCACCATTAATCGGGAATTTTGTTCGACAATTTTCTAAGGTGAAAAACAATAAAATCCTCATTACAGTAGTTCGGTAACACAAAATATATTTTTTTTTCAAGCAAAACTCTCAAAGGTATGCGCCCTATACACACTGCAATAGGAAATTTTAAACTTGTGTTACAAACCCAGACCTTGCCCAAGAAGCAGCTTACAAATCCAATATAGATTTTCCAAGACAATTCTCATCGAATCTCACCCAGACTTAAAGGTTTTAAGAATTGTTGCTAAACAGACCTACCCTATTATATTTGATAAGAACATCCCTTTTCAACAATAATTAGCTCACCTAAAAGAAATAGATAGTTTACTGAAGTTAGATAGTCTGATAGTAATGTAAGTTTGTAGAATCAGAAGAAGACGAAACCCTCAGTAAGTATGGGTAAGTTATTAGTTACAACAGTTAGAAGTTCAAGAAGATTCCATCCTAGAGGGAGAAAGAGAACATCTACGTACAGACACTCACAAACGTATCTACCCCTAAGCGCTGTAATTCTATTACTTGGGGTTCAGGTAATTTCCAGTTGAGAGAACGCCCAGACAGATGCAACCCATCTTACACGTAACTTTTCACGGCACTGACAGCAGTCGGTAGCACTGTGTCAAATCTTTATTCAAGTAAAATTGTAAGTAGATGACACACAAATCATTTCTCCATTCTGAGATCAATCTCTCTGGTTCAGAGTGATTTGTCCAATGAACATCATAAGTTTATCTCAATATTGCTGTGCACGTAATGTATTATTTCATTATATAGTGTAATTCAAAGAAATAAAAACACTGATTACACATGAATCATAAAATGCTCTAATGTAGAGGAAAATATCAAATCTAGAACAACTGCTGGAAATAAGTTTGTAAATCATTGTCTCCATTGTCAGACCTTGTCCAATTTTCCTTATTCCAATATTTTTCTTTCTTTCTAGGGAACGGAAATCTTACTGAGTATGCATTGAAATTGAAATTGATACCGGGACACTTGAAAAAGCTTCAGACTGGCCGGTACTCGAACCTTGGTCTACCGAATAGAAGTTCAATGCTAACCACTCACCTGCCGCGCCACTTAACCTTCCACCGAAACTAATACCTAGTTAAGATCGTTTCATAAGAAATATAAAACGGATACTCAAATATAACAAAAACAAACAAATATAAATAAGAAAATATAAGCAACTTGTGTGAGTTTCTTAGTGACTAACTCAAGATTTCCTTGTTTAACTCAAAAACAAGTCAGATACACGTTGCTCAATGAGGAAAAGATCACGAAATCTTTTTCAAGTTAAGGTTACGTCATCAACAGAGACGTAACTTGTGGGGTGGGGACAACTGCCCACCAGAGGAGCTCCCGGAATTCGTGGGGCCCATTTTGAGACAAAATTATCTTACTCCATATACTTCAGGAACATGAAATTAGAAATGAAATATGAAATAGGGTCGCTACATTACATAAACAAAAGAGCATACAAAAGGTAAACAGAACAAAAATCAGTCATGGACACATTTCAGTAGTATTTATTGGTATGGCTTTGAGATTTATCAATATTGTCCACTTAATAATTTTGTCATGTAAGGAATGGGCCCAGGAAGTAACTAACAGAACAACATACCTTGACGTGTGGGAAGTACCTCAGGCTCTGGGGCTCATAAAGATTAAGAGAAACTTGGAGAAAGCATGCCCGATAATTAGAAAAACAACTTTTTCAAGGGTACCGAAATAAGTTTATTAATGCTTGCCCCCCGAAAAGAATCTAAGCCACGGCCCTGGTCATCGCTTCCAGGGTTGGTCCCGATTTACAATTACATTTCGCTTTTGCCATATCTGCTAATTTTCAAAGAGAAAAGACGACATAAATTATTGTCGCATTCTCTGAATTGTATCAACACGTGTAGAAATAGACAGTTCTATTTTTGTGTTACATAATTACTAGTTTATTTTCTTGTATTCGTATAACGAGTTTGTGGCAAATTGAGGCGATGGCACTACCCGAGGAATTTCGGGTGTTCGGCGTCTGATTATGAGACGTAATCCACTAGCAGTTCGAATTCTTCTGTAAAGCATGGTCGAAATTTTAATTTTCCTGAAAATATGTGTGTTTGTGTTCCTATAGTGTTTGTGATACGTCGAAAGGACATAAGGCGCCAGTGGCGAGCAATACTCCGGCTGGGGCGACTGGTTTAAAAAATTGTGAGAGCAGGAAAGTTCCTTGCAGCTATTTGGGTTCAAATCCCGTGGTAATTAGTATTTTTTTCTGAATAGGAAGATAATGTTTATGTAATTGCTATTGCACTTACGTTTTTCATTATTATTATTATTATTATTATTATTATTATTATTATTATTATTATTATTATTATTATTATTATTATTATTATATGCAAATATAAAATATGGTGGTAATTTTCTGTAATTACTGATCTCCTTCTCACAGGGAAGAAGGAGCGGATCTAGAGGGCGATCTGGGCGATTGTCCCTCAGAAGAGGAAACTTTCTTATTTTATACATAAATAAGACCTATCCCAAAGTTTGTAGCTCTTAAAAGTAGTTCTAGGTAGCAGTATTACAACCCACCGCCCCCAAGAAATCCGTCCTGGATTCGCCCCTACAGAGAAGAAAGCTTGATCACTCCCAGTTATAAACCCCCCGTTATAAATCATTATGCTCATTTTTCATGCCCTTTTCATTGTGCTAATTTAAAAATAGAAAACAATTGCAATGGAACATAGGACTCAATTTAAAAGAAAGAATTTCTGCATTTTTTGCACAGCTAGGAACAATTACAAGAAACTCATTTTTGGCGCATACTACAGTAGTAAAGACTTGCTTAGCCCTTATGTGTAATCAACCCTTGTCCAAAAACGTTACTTACCAGAGACTTACTAATGTTGAAACGGATGACGTAATTTTGTATTGTTGGCATTTCACCTCTAATAGAACTTGACTCAACTCATAGACCAAGAGAAATTGAATATTTTTCATGTTACTATACATCAGAAGTATCAGTTTTGTAGATTATAAAAGTTTCCTGAATTGCAGCAGGCCGAATCGAACTCGCGTCACCAACATTATGAAATTAACGCTTAACCCATTACACTAAGACATCACTCTTCTGGAAAAAGGAAAAAGGTAACTGCAGTGAATTCAGTAATTTCACACTTTTACGATTCCAGTGTAATAATGTTGAAACTTTCTGATTTCAATCATGATAAAATAGTAAAGTATTTTGCGCAAAGAATAGTCCAGAGAAATCAACTTTAAATTGGCAACCTATACGTACGGCGGCCCTGCCGTATGTTCTCGCCTAGGGCCAAGATTTTTTACGGCACGGAATTATATAGATTGATTGGAATCTGATGTCCCAGAGCACTGAATTACTTTTTTTAAAGTTAATTAATTTAACAAACCTTTCTCAACACGTTGTTTCCTACTTTGACGCGTTTTACTCACTTCTGCAGTTTTTTCACTAACTCTTTAAGAACATGACAAACCACAGAAACATTGAGGTCTGTAAAAATCACAAATACTATTCCCGCGATCTTCCCTTGCTTGAAGTAAAACAATAAAATATGGTGAACGTGCAATTTTTGGTCTTCCCTTTTCTATGTAGTATGAAATCCAGATCTGGAGTGGGTCATTGGTTCAAATGAATCGAGTTCTCTCAGTGGGCCAGTAGGTCGTGCTTTAACAGCATGTGACCCACTGCGACCCATTATCCACCGTGATATACTGCGACGCACCATGCACAGTTACGCACCACTCACTATGACGCAATCTGACATAATGACACTCTCTGCTCACTGCATTGTAGACAGCGTCGTCTGACGTGACAAAACGCAATGAACCCAAAAATCCCTCACCCAAAATATGTTAAATCGCCTACATATGTGGTTTGTTTCCATTAATGTGGGACTAAAACACTAAAAAGTACCAAAAAGTACCCCGAAGGGGGCTCGAAACAACAGCCTTATGATTACAGGGCAGGTGTTCTTCCGACTTCGCCAAGAAGGCGATGAAGGAGACGTCGCTTGTAAAAGGACAAATCGTTGAGATCTTTTTAATTTGTTCAATCAAAGTGCTCCTTTAACCTATATATCACACGATAAGTGTTTGGTATAAGATAAAATGCATTTATTTTATTTCACAGTTCTCCCATACTCACTTTCTAATGATCGAATACATTTGCCATCTAAATTCATACAACTATCGTACTCAAGATGTTTCACTTCATGATGTTGAGGCAGAGGTTATTCTTGACCACCGGAGCTCATTTTATTAACAATTCGTCAGGAAAAAATAATCCATAATGATAACCGCACTCACATGAGTGGCGATAGTTCATGTTGGTACCTTCGGGATTCTCCGCGACGAATAGAAGGAGAGCAGACCAAAATGAAGTCTTCGCTGCTACGCTTTGGTAACTTCAACAACCCACGCGAGATATCTGTTTCGAGTAGACGAAAACCTGCTTGCAGTGGGACAACAGCAGCAATCCTTCGACTCCTTGCTATATTGACGATCGACATTTACCGCAAGTGGACGACTAGTTTGGCGACGTTTAAGGCATGGGATTGTTCCATGTCTCATATAGCCTCGCTGCTGAGAGGGACGTTAATCTCAAAATCAACTCAACAACAAATACAGTGCTTCGCATCATATAACCATACATGCTTACCCTGCACTTTATAATAATTGCTGAAACCTTTTTATTATATGGAGCATTTAGAGCACAGGGTAATCAACTCATAATGTTGTGAGAAAAATAGACATAAAATTTGTAATGTAAGCTTCTGTATGTTGGTCTGCGTACGTTAATTTGGTACTTTCTAATTTCATCCGTTTTTCCACTGAAAAGTATCGACAATTCAACAAGGAAATAATTAGACCATGATAATTTAATTGAAATTAATCGTAATTATGCCCATGACAAACAGTTTACCATTTTATATCTTAAAGGTCAGATCCATCATTATTGAAACAGAGCGGGGCTTGAGCGTTTGACCGTACAAATTCAAACCCCGATTAGTTATAATTTGAAAACCTGGTTTTATTATAAGTATAAAGTCTTTAGTCGGTAGAAAAGATGATATGGATCATGTGTCAGAGTATGACGTTGTGTTTTCTTGGGCCAGTTGTTCATGGTGGGTGGTGGGTTCGGAGTGGGTCATGGTGGGTAGTGAGTCAGAGTGGGTGGTGGATCATGGGTCAGAGTTGGTCGCGGTGGGTGGTGGGTCACTTTTTCATTGACCCACGCCATCTCTGATCAAATCTTTACAATCTAACCAAACAAGAGCAATATTACTGCACAAAATGCTCAACATCTTATCTATTCTTGTCAAATTATTGCATGATCGGAATAACTCTAGTATATCCACAAACCATCATTTTTTATATTTTACCAAAATATGTCAAGACTTTTCTGACAAATTGATACTCTAAATGTTGTTAATACGCATAGTTCATTGATCTCATCACTTATTCATTTATGATCTCTTATGATCATCACAACCTTTAGGGTACTTCCCGTAGGTATAGCAAAAGTGAAATGTAGTATCCAGGCTTGTTGAAATGTAGTATCCGCTGCACCCAGGGAAGCTCCCCGAAGTTTGAGGGCTTCCTATTTTAAGACAAAATTGTCTTACTCCATATACGATAAAAAAATAAAATTATAAGAGAAGCATCAAACATGTTCACTATATTACATAAACAGAATAGCACACTAAAGATAAATAAAACAATAATAAGTAGTGGGCACATTTCAGTAAAAGAAATGTTTACTATTAAGGGCACTAAAAATAATATATGTTCGTATATTACTGTCAAATTTGTCAATATTGTCCCCTTTATTAATTTGTCGTGTATGGAACGGTCCCAGAGGCGTAACTAACGACTCCGCACGTCTTGGTATGCGGGAGACCCAAAGAGTTTCAGACATCCTCTAATCTTATTGGCCGACAGGATATGAAATCAATAGTTAAGCCCTACATATAGCGGAAATTACAGCCAACTGCTGTCGACCCTTCGGCCGAGCATTCTAGAGCGTTCTAATAATGAAAATAGTTTTTGGCGTGGGTTCAAACCTTGGCAAGGATTTTTAAATTTCCATAACATTTCATTAAAATAACCTTACAATTTTACTATACGGAACCTTAGTAATAATAATAATAATAATAATAATAATAATAATAATAATAATAATAATAATAGTAGTAGTAGTAGTAGTACTAGTAGGAACGGGTTAGATATCCCGCAGGGGTAGGTTAAGTTCTGTTTTCCTTCTCATTTTTTCTGTACATCTTACATGAGCAACTTCAAAAGCTGGCTAGGGTAGGGCGCGAAAACTGAAACTCTTGTGATCGGTGTAAATGCTGTCGGCTCTTCTTCTTTAGAAATTAGAAATTATGATGAGGAAGGGTAGTAGTAATGTAAATCGGGAGCAGTTAAAAACGATGAGATAGCATCAACTTGAAGATCGTTTCGTGATAGTTTCTTCATTGACGACGGTTTATATAACTTGCTTTTGATTTGAATAAGGAATTCTCGAGTAAGACATTGTGACACTCATAAGGAACGTCTTCTCATACGAGTAGTTTGTATAATTCTACATGCAACGACTTTAACTAGCTAAAAGTTAAGATGAGACATTAAATGACGAGGTAGGTAAGTGGTTAGAGTATTGAACTTCTGTTCGGAAGGCCTGTGTTCGAATCCCGGCCAGGTTCAAACTTTTTCAAACATTTCAATTTCAACTTTAATACATACTTACTGTGTAAAGAAAGATCTTTCCTCCTGAAAGAAAAAGATGCTGGAATGAGGAGAATTGGAGAAGGTCTCTCAATGAAGGCAATCATTTACTAATTTATTTCCAGCAGTTGTTCTAGATTTGACATTTTCTGCTAATATGAAGCATTTTTTGATTCATGCGTGGTCAGTATTTTTATTTCTTTGAACATACAGTATATTCAGAAATAGTATATTACATACAGAGCAATATTAAGATAAATATATGTTGTTCTTTGGAAAACAGGATCCAAACCATAGAGATTAATCTTAGAATGGGAAACTGTTTTTTAGTATCCTACTTTACAATTTTACCTGAATAAACACCTGGAAAAGGGATACAAACTGCTGTCAATGCCGAGAGAAGTTACGTGTAATTTGGGTTGCGTCTGTCTAGGCGTTCGCACAACTGCAAATTACCTTGACCCCAAGTAATACAATTAGAGCACTTAGGGGGAGATACTTTTGTGATTCAGTGTACAAGCAGCTCGAACATTTATCCTAAACCATATAAGAACGAAGAGACACAGTTACGTCTATGGAGTATCAAGGAAGATGCCATGCGACATACTTCAATTTGATGAACCCAGGTGCCAACGTCTCTAAGAACAGCTGTGGATCTCCACGTCATGAAAGCACAGAAAATTATGATGTCGCCCCTATTCATTCTGACACAATTAGCTTTGAAGAGAATATGGAAGATGAGGATTCCACATCTGTTCATCTTCCTGTTCAGAAGGAGAAAGAAGAATGCGAATCGCTGTCTGAGTTCACAGTATTCGCGAAGTCAATAAAATTTTCCAATACGCAGAGAATGGTGTTTAGGTAGAAAGAAAATCCTTCACTTCTTTCCTCTCCTTCTTTAATACCAGAATGAAGTTCATACGCTAGTTAACCACTGAGCAGTTAGTTCTAATTTTAAGCTTAGCGATAGTGAATCTTCAGCTACTAAGTAAAACGAAAAGAATATCAAGAAGAAGGAAAATAAGACCCCATACAAAAAGCGTCCACATTTTCACTTAGTATTGTGACCCTCCCTACTAGTTCTGGAATGGATAGGCTAAACAAAGTAGTTAATATTGAATAAAGAGGCAAAAAATAAGAGCCTTTTCATGTTCGTCGATCTCAACAGACGTTGAACTTTCGCCACATTGAGAAAAATCAATGATGATGAAAAATGAAAATTCGTCACATACATTTAGCAACATGTGGAATTTGAAAGATAATCGAAAACTAGTCAGGCTACGGAACCGCCCTTACAATTAAATCTAGAAAACCTCACCTGTCAAGTTTACAGCTGACATATCACTCTCGTTCCCCACACCAGCTGGAGATAATCAAATTTACAGTGTTATTACTCAACTTAAAGAATTTCGAATTAATCCGAAAGTTAAAGTTTCATTGTCTTAAGCCGGTGAGTATTAGTAAATATATGTGGAAATTATAGATGCGTTAAAATATTAAATAATACTTTTGATAAAGTGGATAGTTTCAAATATCTAGGATCAATATTAACAGAGGAAAATCATATTCACGAAGAAATTAAATGTCGATTAAAAGCAGTGAATTCGTGTTGCTATTCGGTTCAAAATCTCTTGTCGTCGCGAATTCTGTCGAGGAATTGAAGCTTAAAACATAAAAAACGATAATCATGCCTGTTGTTTTGTATGGCTGCGAAACATGGTCACTTACTCTGAGGGAAGAACATAGACTGAAAGTATTTGAGAACAAGATCCTGAGACGAATATTCGGACCCAAGAGAAACGGGAATGGGGAATGGCGGAAACTTCATAACGACGAACTACATAATTTATACGGTTTACCCAACATTGTTAGAGTCGTCAAGTCTAGGAGGCTTAGGTGGGCGGGTCATGTAGCTAGAATGAAAGAAAGCAGAAACGCTTTCAAACTCTTGACTGGAAGACCAATCGGCAAACGACCATTAGGAAGACCTAGGCGCAGATGAGAGGACAGTATTAGGATGGATCTCGCAGAGATTGAAATATAAAGTAGAAACTGGATGCAGTTAGCTAAGGATAGAAGTCAGTGGAGAGCTTTTGTGAACGCGGCATTGAACCTCCGCGTTCCATAGGCCATAGAGTTAGTTTTAGTTAGTTATGTGGAAAATGTCTTACACTCTTACGAAACGGAATTTAAAATCTACCACTGAACTCTCTAGAATTCACGGATTTGTTTCCCTTTATCTAAAAGGGAATGCTCGTTGATATAGGAAATCGACCTAGGCTAAGCTATCATGAGTTAAAAATTAGCATTCAATTAGCCTTCCGTAATATTTTATACCACCTAACCTAGAACATGATTTTTAACGTAGGCTACAGGAGAAAGACAAAGACATCATTGCGTTCATTAACAAATTAATCAAGAATCTCAAGTTAATACACGTAGGTATTGACGAAGTGAAACGGATGTGTAAATTGAGAAAGTCAGTTGTCAGTTATTCTTAAGAAGTTAGTATTCACAGTTGACGACAAAGATAATTTTCACCAATGTATAGTATATCTAAGAAATTTTGAAACCGCCAAATACGGAATACGTTTTAACGAAAATTCAGATATACTTTAGAAGAATGATAGGCTAGATCAGCGTTTCCCAATTTTTTTCAACTTGCGGCACACTATGGGTATAACTTAAATTCTCGCGGCATACTCAGATATTATTATTATTATTATTATTATTATTATTATTATTATTATTATTATTATTATTATTATTATTATTATTATTATTAGCATTTGTAAATATAAAATATGGTGGTATTTTTTCTATAATTACTTATTTCCTTCTCACAGAGAAGAAGGGGCGGATCCAGAGGGCGATTTGGGCGATTGTCCCTCCGAAGAGGACACTTTCTTATTTTATAAATAAATAAAACCCATCCCAAAGTTTGTAGCTCTTAAAAGTAGTTCTAGGTAGCAGTATTACAACCCACCGCCCCCAAGAAGTCCGTCCTAATTTGCCCCTACAGAGAAGAAAGCTTGATCACTCCTCGTTATAAATGCCCCCGTTATAAATCATTATGCTAATTTTTCATGCCCTTTTCATTGTGCTAATTTAAAAATAGAAAACAATTGCAATGGAACATAGGACGCAATTTAAAAGATAGAACACACATTTTCTTTCTCAAAAACTGTATCCAACATTTCACCAAGGACGAACAAAAAATTTCTTGCACTTAAAAAAAATGTAGGTAACTTATATGCATATTTGCTTTGTTAAAAGAATTGAATGATATTTTAAAATTACAAGTTAGAAATAGTCTGCAACAATAAAGAAGCATTACTGGTCATTATAATAATAACAAATACTTTTCTTAAACATTAAAAATATACAGAAAACGTATATTTTACGTATATATACGACAGAACCCATACATATACGCGTATACATACGACAGAAGGCGTAACACAGTATGAAAATTATAATTTTTAACGTGGTTAATATATGTTACAATATTTGAATATTATATGAAGGTTAAAATTGTTTAATATTAGTAATGTAACAATATTTCAATCATATCTATTGAATGTTACAATTGTTTAATAATAATATTTGAAGATTACTTTTTTCAAAAATAAGTAAAACAAGTTGGTGCACGATACAAAATTAATGTATTGTTTGGGCTTGATGTTTCATAATCTTCTTCAGTTCTGGACGGACAGTTCATAAACACATCCTCATATCTGTTCCGGAGATAACGGTTGTTACCTGTTCTTACACTAGATTGTGTTCATTGCAGAAAATCCTGCTTCACTTAAGTAACATGTAGAAAAGTGAATGAGAACTTTCACAACCTTTGCGGAAATAGCTGGACATTCTCGCCGAGAGAAATCCAGAATGATGCCATGTCTTATTGTGAAGCTTTAAATCTTGGTCATTCCTCACATCGACCAATTCACTTTTTTCCCGGATATTTAATTCTGCTGACTGTAGGACAGAAGGCGCAAACGGGCTTCTCACCTAGTCAAATGAAGTAAACTCAAGCGTAGGAAAATATTTCTCAACGATGGTACACAACAAAGAGAATGTGTCTGAAATGAGTGTTGAGAAATTTGTGTCATTTTTACAGCACTTTGTAAGCTTAAACATATCAATTTGTTTTGTTTTCTATTTATGTCCTCTCAAACTGAGAGTTTATCCCTAAATGAGCAAATTTTGTCTCCCACATGCTTTTGTTTTGCATTCAATGTTTGGAAATGCCGCCAACAAAAGCAAATTCATTGTACCAAGAATCATCACTAAGGAAATCGGCATTTTCACCTACTTGTGACAGAAAGAAAAGGAGAAGTTCTTTAAGTGCATAAAATCTTGACAATACGTGACCACGAGACAACCACCTCACTTCTGTGTGAATACGAAAATGAGTGTATTCTTGATCCATTGCAGAACATTGATCTGAAAATAATATTTTTAAGAGGCTTGCTTTTATGTAATTAACCATTTTTACAACTAGATTTAATACTTCTGCTATAGAATTAATAATTTTGTTACGAGTTCCTCTCGGCACAACAAGCAGCCTATTCGCGGCACACCGGTTGGGAAACGCTGGGCTAGATTGTAAAGCATTTAAACGTGAAAGTCAAGTATTCCCATTTTTTTCCCATTACTCCTCTGATTTCACATGCTACGGAAATACGACCGAATGGAGAAACGTTATGTACTATCAAATAAAAATGAGACAAATAAAAATAAGTCTCAACATTACTGGTCTGTGGGGCGTAAGTATCATTTTAAACTTCAAATGTAGTCCCTCTCCAATATTTAGTGCCACAATATGCCAAGGGATGCTTGAAAATAAAGGGAGTGTCAGAAACAATAAGCAAACTTTAAAAGTTGTTCTAATCCCGTGCTACTTGAAACATCACTGAAAGTTGTAGGAAACTTTACCCAGATTTATCTGGGGATCCTCTACAATATTCCTCTTACCAAGCTATACTCGTCTTGAATTTCTTATATCAGCAAGACCTTGCATTTTTGCATAATCGTGAAATGAAATATTTTTTTTACGTCCTATACTTATGTTGGCTGATCTTTAACGGTGATTAAAAGAAATTAAGGAAATTGTGAGATGAAGAAAGTGGGAGGAAACGGGAGAACACCGAGAAAAACGACGCACAAGTGCTTCTCCACCACAACGTTTACTTGGCGCGGGCTTGGATTGAACCAAATACTACATGGCAAAAGGATGAACGCTCTAAATCTGAGCCACCGCGGTCCTCCTGCATAATCATACCATTTTATCTGATTCGTTCGGGAATCATGACCAGGAATTATATTTTCGACAAGTTTGGTAACAGGCTGCCACAACTGATCGCAATAAATGTAGTATTTATTTTGTGAACATAGAATATTTTTCGCTTAGTCAAGGCAGGTGTGAGGGCGCACGATAAATGAAAATCTCAACTTTTAATAATAGTTGAGATCATAATGAAAGGAAAATTGTTATATTTGAATGAACAGAGGAAGGACGTAAATATTGTAAAATCTTTTCAATACTTTTCTTATTATCATTTTACTCGAGAATTCATCATAGTTTGTTATTAAAATACTTTCATTTTATTGCCGCACCAAACCAATATGTCTTGATAGTAAAGTAGTTTAGATTCATCCAGCTCCTGGGCATTCAGAATTTGATGTATCCCCCTCGTGTTACAAAATCCTGGCTAAACGAACCAATATATGTTTACAAACGTTCTGGAGAGATGAAAATGTAGTTGAAAATTGCAAAAAGACTTACGTAATTTATCTTCCTTTTCTTATACTCTAGCAAACGTAATTCAGCATCGAAACATGTGTATCCAGATTTAGAAAACAAAGTAATTACAGATATATGTATTTCAAAATTTATATAAGAGAAAAACCTCTTAATCTGACTTGAAAGAAAACGCAATTAAAAAAAATATGTAAACGAAGAAAATAATAAAAGTGCAATGTACTGGAGAGGAGTCGCTAACAATTAACTTTCTTTGAACGAGAACGATTTACGAAACATCATCTACTGATTGAAATCCAGATTATTTTCTGATAAATTAAATTCCAACAAACTTTCTTGTTATTGTTAATTACTTCATATCGGACTCCCGAAGAAAACTCATCTAAACAACTTATTGACCGTGCCAATAGCGACTACTCTCAATCATGACTCCGTTTTCTTTCAATTAGAAATAGGAAAGAAAGAGAAGAAAATAGAAGGGTAAGAGAAGGAGGTAGGAAAAGAAGAAAGAAAAGAAATTGGGTATTTTAATAAGAAAACAGATTACTGGATAATTTCGGAAATATAGTAAAAGGTCGGGAAAGTCGTTGAAAGATGAATCATTCTAAATGTTATTAACGACTAATCAATTTCGGAATGCTTCGGAATAGACACATGTTCCCTCATACCACCCAGACCTAGCTCCAGGCACCACGACCGTGGGGTTGCCCAGACCTAGACCTGGAAACGAGAAAGGTGAAATCATTCTTTGTACTGTTGTTCCAACCGGTGATTGATAACCATCCAGCATCTGAACTCGGTTCTCTAGGATCGACCACACATATGAATTAGCCAAGGAAAAAAAAAATCAAACTTATAAACTCAATATAAATTTATGTATCGTATCCATAAGAATTTCAACTTCCTGGAAGAAAGATGTTGTATTTAGGCTTATTTTGCTATTTTTGCTTCACTCCTCGAGCCGATTTAAACCGTTAGTGACGGTCCTTCATGACCTAGGTTATTTACCTTAACACATATATTAAAACATGACACATATATTACAGATGTTAATATGACAAATGATATTACTAAAATTACTTAAATTAAATCTATCATGCATTCACACGCTCACTCACTCAGGACAGTGTATATATGTTTAAAGGAAAATCAACTAGCTACAAGGGTACAAATAGTTTATTACATTCATAGTGAAAAGAAAAGGCAAAACAAATAATTATGAAAAAAAATATTAAAAGCACAAATTCTTAGTTATACATTAATAGAGTACATAGTGTTATATTTTAGTAAATTTTTATGTATTCAATCATATTGACAAAAGAAAAGAAAAAGGAATTATTACATATATCATATCTTAGGCATGCTAAAGCAAAATTATGATTTGCAACATATGCAAAGAAGACACTTATTTCACTTAAAAAAAAAATTGGACAAAGAGGAAAGAAAAAAAAACTTTTAAGTGTATCAGAACTTATATGAGTCTCTACCTCACATAGGGTAATAAAATATTAATGATTTTGAGCGTTCAAATCACAAATCACGCACTACTCATAGTGTCCAAAACATTTCGCTCCATTTGACTTAGTTTGTGGTCATTTATATATCTATATATATATCTAACTATCGGTTTACAAAACCATTTATCGTCTATATTTGGTTTGTAACTCGTAACAGTTTATGTCTGCAATCGCACATTACGACGCTTTACCCATCTAGGAAATTTTGAGAAAATAAAGAGGAACGACGGTGAAAGAACGTAATCGAAGTGTCGTCAAATACTAAGTCTTTGTTCATTTCAGCGATAGGTCAAAATGTGATGGAGGACCCAATCATTATCTACTCCATTCATGAATCGTGTCTTGCAACGTCTCAGCTGGTAATTTCAGATCAGAGTTGTACGTTAAATAAATTGTAAGCAACAAGTTCAAAATCGAGGGGGGGGGGGAAGGTTGAAAATTTGGAAGAAAAAAAATCTCGAAGTAATGAAGACAGAGAGAGAGATAGAGAAGAAGGAAGACGAAGAATAGGGGCGCCAAAGACTTAAGTGGGAAATAACTAACACTACAAAGACAGAAGTCGAATTTCTATCTTAACAAATCCATAGCCAAAATATACTTAGCATGCCAAAAGGGTGGTCTACTCAAATACGTAGACTCAAGAGGCGCCCTGCTGCCAAGGATGCAAGTTCTGTGTCCATCAGATCCCAATTACACAAGAGTTTGGTTGTAAGATTGAAATCCGATCCCCGTATCCGGCCCAAACCAGCAGGTTCCCGGAAATCGTCCGGAAGTTTAGGGTAGGCGTTGATTTAGAATTTCAAAAAAAAAAAATCATCCGACCTCTTGGAAACTAGAAGATTCCAGAATAGTAATGAAATTAGAGTAATAGCTAAGATATCCCTAATGAGAATTTGCCAAAATAAAAAAAAATTAAATAAACTGAATTTTGGATCGGTGATTTCAATAACCAAATTTCACCGATGGCTACCCACCGCAGACATGCCACAGTCTGGGACGTCGTTAATTTCCCTCATCTAATTAAACTAAGAAAAGACATGAAAATACTTAAGGGGACTAGGGGTCGACGTCCGGGTACGCTATAAATAAATTTCAATAACTAATTGTTTTGATTCTGTAACCCTATCAGAAATGTCACCTCCATGAACATTATAAGCTAGCCTGAGTAGGTAACGTGAAGAAAAAAAAAATTACTCACAGAGTGGTACATTCTAATTTTAAAACCGACCAGAAGATATAATTCACTACAGCCCTGTTGTATAACTACCACTGTCTTTTCACAATTTAATATTCAATATGTCTAGTCAGCGATTATATGATGCTACCCATTCTATCAGATGGTATTACTATGGTTGATTATTATTATGACACATAAAACTACAAAGTACTACCATAGTCCGACTATATATATCGCCCTCCGGTCCGCGTGATATTATGGTGCAGGGGTCGGAACCTGAGATGTTTGTAGCTATACGTCTCTATTCAATATCTATATATCAACACGCGGCGAAGTATTCACTGGGCTACTATATATTTTAAACTATATGGGTGTCCTATCTACTATATTCATTTACTATAATATTCATATACTTCATATTCATATTCATAATAATATTCATATAATATTCGTATCATCATTCTTTTCATTCACTACGACGCTATATCTTACGAACACCCTGTTTCCTCCATTTACGCCCAGCCTATATACACATTTCATCATAACACTTTAAAATCTATAATCACTACAAACATTTTCCCATTCCGATCACCGCACGACAACCTCACTCGAACCCAAGACTCTCTTACCACACACACAATACTATGTAATACTTGGTAGCTTTATTAAGAACGAAAGAAAAAAAAAATCCTATGTATGTTCACTGAAAATAGAATTATCTGCGATAATGTCTAATGTTTATAAAATTCTGCATCAACAATGAAATTCTACAGCCACGAAGAAAAATGGACATTTAATATATTTTCAAAGCGAAGAACTAGCATCATATCGCCCGACTTCTGTTAAAAAAAAATTTACGTATTGTTTATTTATTGAAATATTTCAGGTTCTAGACTAAGCAGAATGTTGAAATTTTCAGAATATATTAATTTTGGGTCACTTGACCTAACTGTACATTCATATGGGCTGTGAATTATACCTTCTAGGTTTTATTTCGAAAAGAAAGGTCAATTTCACGGAAACTAAATCACTAAGCACCTCGACAGAAGAATGGCGGTTAGTACTGACTTTTGACACTAGGGCTAGCGACGATATAATGAACCCTTGAACAACTGAATGTGACCTTGTACACGGAATTATTATACTATATTACGTTCACTATTAAATATCGTGTATGAGTTCACTTAATGACGGAATAATAAAGAATTTATCGCATAGTAAATACTACACTGTCCAACACACTCTTTCATCACTTAATTATCACTATCACTGATACTACATTACAAATATACAAATACTACTCGAACTACAAGACACATCATGCCACATTCATACTACACACTACATTAAACATGTTATACTAATAAATATACACAGAAATCATTCAGATTTTACCATGTTAAATCGGCTCTATGAAAGGTAACGAAAGGAAAGAAATGAACAGGGCCAACTGGCCCTTATATTTACTAAATCATATTCTTTACTCGACCTATTTAATCGATGCCCTGAGGGGACATATCGGAGTATTAGCTAGCAATAGGACCCCTGCCCTGAAGGGGCAGGAACCCGGAACAAACTACATGTTCAACTCATCCCGCTGGAAGCCGGACTCCCAATTTGGGAGTCAGATAGGAGCCCTTACTGAAATTTACACGTGCATTGTGATTACTGGACTGACTACCACAAAATTAAATACCGCCATGTATGTAATTAAAAAAAAATCACTCACTAACTACATAAACAAATCTACAATGGACAGGTCTTGTAACCCTCAATTAGTAGGAAAATTGGGAGGTAGAAATATGATGGGAAACACTGATTTTCTGAACCGGTTTTGGGAAAAGAAAGACGGAAATCACACTACTGTTGAATCCTGTCCATAGCGATCCGCAGATGAAAACATGGCGTCACTGTTGCACTTACTATTTCAGTTTTTTTTTAGTCCAGTTTTGACTATGAAATTTAATAGTTTTTTGGCTCCTAGAGACTTCCAACGATTTTAGGTTAAAATGAAATCCAAATGTTACCTTGTTTGCAGCTTTCTCACTCCGTTGCGACCTTTTAAGCTCGACGATCGAAATCTGGCTGTTGTCAGCAAGATTTTCCGGCTTGGAATGGAATAATTGCGCCCTAATATCATAGCGTGGGTTTATCATCCAATCAAAACTAAGCATTTTGGCGGTGGGGCTTTGAAACGAATAAAATTTTGGTAAAAACTGGATTAAACTAGATTTTAGAAGGACCTAGGTATCTAAAAGAGAGGTGAAGGGTGGTCCTGAAAATTCTGTCGAATTTTAGATTGGTTATTTGATCTGGAAAGTTCCGTCCAATAGTGGATCTATGTTTTCAGATAGCACTGACACCGTAAGAATTGTAATAATCCATTTACACATCCATATACAAGACTTATAACTAATTTAAAATATAAATAAAGATATTGATTCCCAAAACTATAATTCCCAATACTTTTTTTTTTTTACAGTTTTTCCATGTTAACTTGAAATAGAATAATGAACAATATTACGAATTATATGAACAGCCAGAAATTTTTTGTTAAACGTCAGGTACAGTCGGTGCAAAAAATTTCGGGCACCCTCCTATTAAAAACATAATCTCATTAGACTGTAATGGCACATTACAGTTCCCCGGCGTCGTTAAAAAAAATTTTGTTTGAATAACAAAATTTTGTTGAATAGAGTTAACATGTATTAGTACTAATAAACTAACTACTCACTCATACTCTCATACACTCAAATGAGACAGTGTAACATTCACTTTGGGTATTGAGATAGAAGTTCCCGTTTTTTGTCCTCGGTACAGTTGAAAACTTAAGATTCTGGAAATTATGAATTCACCTTTTAGGTAGCAGGAAAACACGAGGTAGAAAGTTCGCAATGTTCCCATCGAAAGTGGGAAAATGTTCGATGTCCCTGAGGGAAACTTTAGAACTCATACTAACATAAGCAGGGGAATAGTTACTGGGAATTAACATATTATCCTGCACAATCGGAGTCGTCACCGGATTTACCACCGACGACGTAGTAGCGGTGTTATAATTACCCATGTAATTAAAAGGGATTCTATTGGTCGTATTAAATATGTTGGGCTCCATTCCCGGACCAATCGCACCCGTGAACAACGACTCAGAATGGCACCCATCTCCTTTTCCCGGCAACACGCTATGTGATTGTATACCTCCATCTAAGGAGGGAGCACTCACGCTAGTGACCGTAGTCGTCACAACACTCGACTGATTCGGCACACTATTAGAATTGAACCACGACTTTGGTTCCGACCGATGCATGGGGTAGTGCGTCGCAATATCCCGTGCATCAACTGACATTACAATTTCTTTTCCTGCGCTACAAGTAGTTGTTATCGCAGGTAATACTTCTGAGGAATCGCTACCGGGGAAAGGATAGGTTACCTCTGATTTTTCACGACTAGGTTTCGTTATTTCTCTTTGAATATTTACTATTTCGTTCTGAATTTTCGAAATTTTTTGGTCAGTCATTTCCAGTTTGGTTTCTAATGATAAATCTGACAAGGTTGACTTTAAACTATCAATTTCGGCCTGCTGTGTTTCTAATTTATTGTTAATCTTGTGCAATTTGGTATCTATTTGTTCGATTTCAGAATTTACATTATCTAATTTACCCTCAGTCTCCTGCTGATATTGCTTTAGGGACTGCTGAGCCTCGCATCTGACCAAATCAATTTCAGTAGACGTTTGCTCCCTCAACGTGGTTATTGAGGCAGCAAAGTCCGAACATATGTTGTCAATTTTCTGGGTTAGCACCTCGAATCGAGATTCGGTTTCTCGTTTCGAGGTGTCAAATTTCTCATTTATTTCGCGTCTCATCTCCCGACTATTCTTGTCTATTTTTTCATTTATTTCGCGGCTATTTTCATTCATTTCGCGTCTCATCTCTCGGCTATTATTATCTATATTTTCATTTATTTCGCGTCTCATTTCCTGTAGCATTTGTTACAATGAAAGGAGGAGAGCGTCATTATTAGATGACCCAGTCTTCCTTTTCTTTTCTTTGGGTTTATCACCAACTGGATCCCCATCTCTTTCATCATCATCGAGGTCAGATATCTCCACTGGAGATATTTGGCCTCGGTTCTTCGGTGTACTAAACCCTCGCTCACCGTCTGAATCGGGATGTTCAGTTTCTCTCTCCGAGGATAAACTCATGGGTTCACGCGACTGGTGGAGCTTCCCCTCACATTCTTTGCAGTATTTGACTATCTCACCAGCCCGGACCTTTTCTGCATTTTCCGCAGTATCCTCTAAATTAATACAACTGAAATGAATCCATTTCAGCCCACATTCGTGACACCTCACTAGCCTACGAGAGACGCGAGCTCTTTTCTCACTACTTTCTAATGTACATTGTGTACATGAGACTTCCGCGTTCTCGTGTGATACGACTTCTCTATTGGTTGCCATAGCTTCGACCCAAAAAGACAATATAAATACATGCAATTATATACTTATCGACTAACAAGACTTATTATTCAGGTACTATTCATAAATTAAGGGACTCCTATCTAATTCCCTCCTTGGGTCAACTTCCAGCATTTTCAAATTTTAGAATTTGACAAATTCCTTCATTTCCCCCTTTCTACAGAGAGAGACAAAGATAGCAGAACAGCCAATGACTATAATTATTTAATCTCACTGTAACTTTTTAATTATGCACCTTTTGTGGCCAAGTCAATATGTGCTCGATCCTAAACAGTGTTTAATAAATAATTTCAGATCCGTTACCAGGGAAAACAATTGTTTCCATGGTAACTGTCCGATGTCAACGGTCGCCAAAATTTTGAAAGAAAAACTCCTGTCCGTTGCCATAGAAACCGCCGTTTCTAGGGCAACAGATCCTGTCACGGTTAGCCAAACATCATCTACTGATTGAAATCCAGATTATTTTCTGATAAATTAAATTCCAACAAACTTTCTTGTTATTGTTAATTACTTCATATCGGACTCCCGAAGAAAACTCATCTAAACAACTTATTGACCGTGCCAATAGCGACTACTCTCAATCATGACTCCGTTTTCTTTCAATTAGAAATAGGAAAGAAAGAGAAGAAAATAGAAGGGTAAGAGAAGGAGGTAGGAAAAGAAGAAAGAAAAAAATTGGGTATTTTAATAAGAAAACAGATTACTGGATAATTTCGGAAATATAGTAAAAGGTCGGGAAAGTCGTTGAAAGATGAATCATTCTAAATGTTATTAACGACTAATCAATTTCGGAATGCTTCGGAATAGACACATGTTCCCTCATACCACCCAGACCTAGCTCCAGGCACCACGACCGTGGGGTTGCCCAGACCTAGACCTGGAAACGAGAAAGGTGAAATCATTCTTTGTACTGTTGTTCCAACCGGTGATTGATAACCATCCAGCATCTGAACTCGGTTCTCTAGGATCGACCACACATATGAATTAGCCAAGGAAAAAAAAAAAATCAAACTTATAAACTCAATATAAATTTATGTATCGTATCCATAAGAATTTCAACTTCCTGGAAGAAAGATGTTGTATTTAGGCTTATTTTGCTATTTTTGCTTCACTCCTCGAGCCGATTTAAACCGTTAGTGACGGTCCTTCATGACCTAGGTTATTTACCTTAACACATATATTAAAACATGACACATATATTACAGATGTTAATATGACAAATGATATTACTAAAATTACTTAAATTAAATCTATCATGCATTCACACGCTCACTCACTCAGGACAGTGTATATATGTTTAAAGGAAAATCAACTAGCTACAAGGGTACAAATAGTTTATTACATTCATAGTGAAAAGAAAAGGCAAAACAAATAATTATGAAAAAAAATATTAAAAGCACAAATTCTTAGTTATACATTAATAGAGTACATAGTGTTATATTTTAGTAAATTTTTATGTATTCAATCATATTGACAAAAGAAAAGAAAAAGGAATTATTACATATATCATATCTTAGGCATGCTAAAGCAAAATTATGATTTGCAACATATGCAAAGAAGACACTTATTTCACTTAAAAAAAAAATTGGACAAAGAGGAAAGAAAAAAAAACTTTTAAGTGTATCAGAACTTATATGAGTCTCTACCTCACATAGGGTAATAAAATATTAATGATTTTGAGCGTTCAAATCACAAATCACGCACTACTCATAGTGTCCAAAACATTTCGCTCCATTTGACTTAGTTTGTGGTCATTTATATATCTATATATATATCTAACTATCGGTTTACAAAACCATTTATCGTCTATATTTGGTTTGTAACTCGTAACAGTTTATGTCTGCAATCGCACATTACGACGCTTTACCCATCTAGGAAATTTTGAGAAAATAACTTTCACTAGAGGATGTTTCTCCTCTTAGACGATCTATTTCCAAACTTATTAATCGAATAATTTCAAGTTATTTATCCAACACTGGGACACTTCACGAGACCTTTCATTAGGATCACTTTCGTATATGTTTATATGCATGGTTCGGATTTAATTAAAAAAAATGATCTTCCACAGGTGTACGGAGTATGATGGTTCAAATTGAGGATAAAAAAAAAACTGGTCAAGTCATAGGATACACATGTAGGTGAGAAGGATTCAAGGTGCACTTTCCACAATGGTTTTAGGTTAATTGTTCAGGGATAATATTTGTTATGATGTGGGTTACGTCTAGACCTGCCGATATTTTTTCAATGCATGCCATTATATAAGTACAGAGGTTATCACTTACATTGATTCAGAAGAAAAGGAAAATTACTTAAGTGCACGGCGGTATTCTCGACAAAATCTACATTCTTAAATTCGTCGGAAAACTCACTGGCAAACTATAGCAACCAATACACGTTTAGGGGGAACAGACACGAGCGCTCTTACATATATTCATAATACATTTAATATTATACTTTTACTTTAAAATCATATTCACATACTAATTACATATACATTTCGACGTATTCATTTCTCTATATATATATTTATAATAAATGCGCACACATTTAAATTAATCACCCCAATAATAAAATTTTTTACAAGGTTGCAAACATTGTCCAAAACAAATGACTTCCGACATTACATATGGAAAAGAAAATCGATTTTTACTTGATACCGCGCATCTATAAATTTTAGCTTTCATATATTCAATTAGTGCTTAAATGAGAAAAAAAACTTTGTGAGGCAGGCACGTAACACAGAGCATTTCTAAAGATATAACTATTTAAACCAAAATACAATTTCTGGGCCCAGATTAACTACAAGGTAATTGAAAACCAAAACAGAAAGGAAAGTGACCAACGGATTAAAAAAAAAACTTAAGAGGAACGACGGTGAAAGAACGTAATCGAAGTGTCGTCAAATACTAAGTCTTTGTTCATTTCAGCGATAGGTCAAAATGTGATGGAGGACCCAATCATTATCTACTACATTCATGAATCGTGTCTTGCAACGTCTCAGCTGGTAATTTCAGATCAGAGTTGTACGTTAAATAAATTGTAAGCAACAAGTTCAAAATCGAGGGGGGGGAAGGTTGAAAATTTGGAAGAAAAAAAAAATCTCGAAGTAATGAAGACAGAGAGAGAGATAGAGAAGAAGGAAGACGAAGAATAGGGGCGCCAAAGACTTAAGTGCGAAATAACTAACGCTACAAAGACAGAAGTCGAATTTCTATCTTAACAAATCCATAGCCAAAATATACTTAGCATGCCAAAAGGGTGGTCTACTCAAATACGTAGACTCAAGAGGCGCCCTGCTGCCAAGGATGCAAGTTCTGTGTCCATCAGATCCCAATCCCACAAGAGTTTGGTTGTAAGATTGAAATCCGATCCCCGTATCCGGCCCAAACCAGCAGGTTCCCGGAAATCGTCCGGAAGTTTAGGGTAGGCGTTGATTTAGAATTTCAAAAAAAAAAAATCATCCGACCTCTTGGAAACTAGAAGATTCCAGAATAGTAATGAAATTAGAGTAATAGCTAAGATATCCCTAATGAGAATTTGCCAAAATAAAAAAAAATTAAATAAACTGAATTTTGGATCGGTGATTTCAATAACCAAATTTCACCGATGGCTACCCACCGCAGACATGCCACAGTCTGGGACGTCGTTAATTTCCCTCATCTAATTAAACTAAGAAAAGACATGAAAATACTTAAGGGGACTAGGGGTCGACGTCCGGGTACGCTATAAATAAATTTCAATAACTAATTGTTTTGATTCTGTAACCCTATCAGAAATGTCACCTCCATGAACATTATAAGCTAGCCTGAGTAGGTAACGTGAAGAAGAAAAAAATCTCACAGAGTGGTACATTCTAATTTTAAAACCGACCAGAAGATATAATTCACTACTGCCCTGTTGTATAACTACCACTGTCTTTTCACAATTTAATATTCAATATGTCTAGTCAGCGATTATATGATGCTACCCATTCTATCAGATGGTATTACTATGGTTGATTATTATTATGACACATAAAACTACAAAGTACTACCATAGTCCGACTATATATATCGCCCTCCGGTCCGCGTGATATTATGGTGCAGGGGTCGGAACCTGAGATGTTTGTAGCTATACGTCTCTATTCAATATCTATATATCAACACGCGGCGAAGTATTCACTGGGCTACTATATATTTTAAACTATATGGGTGTCCTATCTACTATATTCATTTACTATAATATTCATATACTTCATATTCATATTCATAATAATATTCATATAATATTCGTATCATCATTCTTTTCATTCACTACGACGCTATATCTTACGAACACCCTGTTTCCTCCATTTACGCCCAGCCTATATACACATTTCATCATAACACTTTAAAATCTATAATCACTACAAACATTTTCCCATTCCGATCACCGCACGACAACCTCACTCGAACCCAAGACTCTCTTACCACACACACAATACTATGTAATACTTGGTAGCTTTATTAAGAACGAAAGAAAAAAAAATCCTATGTATGTTCACTGAAAATAGAATTATCTGCGATAATGTCTAATGTTTATAAAATTCTGCATCAACAATGAAATTCTACAGCCACGAAGAAAAATGGACATTTAATATATTTTCAAAGCGAAGAACTAGCATCATATCGCCCGACTTCTGTTAAAAAAAAATTTACGTATTGTTTATTTATTGAAATATTTCAGGTTCTAGACTAAGCAGAATGTTGAAATTTTCAGAATATATTAATTTTGGGTCACTTGACCTAACTGTACATTCATATGGGCTGTGAATTATACCTTCTAGGTTTTATTTCGAAAAGAAAGGTCAATTTCACGGAAACTAAATCACTAAGCACCTCGACAGAAGAATGGCGGTTAGTACTGACTTTTGACACTAGGGCTAGCGACGATATAATGAACCCTTGAACAACTGAATGTGACCTTGTACACGGAATTATTATACTATATTACGTTCACTATTAAATATCGTGTATGAGTTCACTTAATGACGGAATAATAAAGAATTTATCGCATAGTAAATACTACACTGTCCAACACACTCTTTCATCACTTAATTATCACTATCACTGATACTACATTACAAATATACACATACTACTCGAACTACAAGACACATCATGCCACATTCATACTACACACTACATTAAACATGTTATACTAATAAATATACACAGAAATCATTCAGATTTTACCATGTTAAATCGGCTCTATGAAAGGTAACGAAAGGAAAGAAATGAACAGGGCCAACTGGCCCTTATATTTACTAAATCATATTCTTTACTCGACCTATTTAATCGATGCCCTGAGGGGACATATCGGAGTATTAGCTAGCAATAGGACCCCTGCCCTGAAGGGGCAGGAACCCGGAACAAACTACATGTTCAACTCATCCCGCTGGAAGCCGGACTCCCAATTTGGGAGTCAGATAGGAGCCCTTACTGAAATTTACACGTGCATTGTGATTACTGGACTGACTACCACAAAATTAAATACCGCCATGTATGTAATTAAAAAAAAAATCACTCACTAACTACATAAACAAATCTACAATGGACAGGTCTTGTAACCCTCAATTAGTAGGAAAATTGGGAGGTAGAAATATGATGGGAAACACTGATCTTCTGAACCGGTTTTGGGAAAAGAAAGACGGAAATCACACTACTGTTGAATCCTGTCCATAGCGATCCGCAGATGAAAACATGGCGTCACTGTTGCACTTACTATTTCAGTTTTTTTTTTTTAGTCCAGTTTTGACTATGAAATTTAATAGTTTTTTGGCTCCTAGAGACTTCCAACGATTTTAGGTTAAAATGAAATCCAAATGTTACCTTGTTTGCAGCTTTCTCACTCCGTTGCGACCTTTTAAGCTCGACGATCGAAATCTGGCTGTTGTCAGCAAGATTTTCCGGCTTGGAATGGAATAATTGCGCCCTAATATCATAGCGTGGGTTTATCATCCAATCAAAACTAAGCATTTTGGCGGTGGGGCTTTGAAACGAATAAAATTTGGTAAAAACTGGATTAAACTAGATTTTAGAAGGACCTAGGTATCTAAAAGAGAGGTGAAGGGTGGTCCTGAAAATTCTGTCGAATTTTAGATTGGTTATTTGATCTGGAAAGTTCCGTCCAATAGTGGATCTATGTTTTCAGATAGCACTGACACCGTAAGAATTGTAATAATCCATTTACACATCCATATACAAGACTTATAACTAATTTAAAATATAAATAAAGATATTGATTCCCAAAACTATAATTCCCAATACTTTTTTTTTTTTTTACAGTTTTTCCATGTTAACTTGAAATAGAATAATGAACAATATTACGAATTATATGAACAGCCAGAAATTTTTTGTTAAACGTCAGGTACAGTCGGTGCAAAAAATTTCGGGCACCCTCCTATTAAAAACATAATCTCATTAGACTGTAATGGCACATTACAGACTTAGACTGGAGTTTGAATTTAAAAGCAGAGCTCTAACGACTAAGCTAATAATTACTTTCCCAATACAGGGTCTAACACTGCTTGTCATAGTTCAGTAATTTGCAATAGCTTGTTCTCAGGGCTTACTTCCAAGTCTTAAATCTGCACTTCCAAGTCTTATTTATTCTATGTAATTATTTTATTTATAATATGTAAACACACTATGATCCAGTAAGGAAGCAACAGTTTGGCTAGTAACACCCGTAAAAGTTTTTCTAAAGTGAGGGACAAAATTTGGATATGAGGATTTTTCAATATATGGCTTTATTTATGTTATCATAAAGAAAAGAAAGTCCATGCTTTTGCATAATCCTATCTCTTTCCCTTTCAGCTGATGGAATATACGAGAAAAATATAGTTCGCTTAATTATTTTGTGACCTTATTTTAATTTTTGAAGCTATGGGTACTGGTGAAACAACAAATCATATAGGATTGGAAATGTAATTTACACAATAACTAACAAAAATATTGTAACAAGCAGGAGAATATAAACACTGCTATATGGTAAGACAACACAAACTAAAATCAGAAGCTGCAAGTATAAAGTTTAAAACAAAAGGCAGCCGCGAGTATAAGGTGTGGTGTGTAACGTTGTCATCTACCAATCAAGCGTCCAGTGATCGAATCTTTTTCAAGGATGCTTTTTCTTCGAAGTAACAGATTTTTAATGTTGTATTTGAGGATTATATATGGTTTAGCCTATTATATCTTCTCTAAGGTAATAATATAAAGCCAAAAGTTGGATTCTAGAACGAAAGAAAAGTTGTTCAACATTTCTCTCCATTAAGGAAATGTAGACATAATGCTTCATTCGAAACTAAATATACAGGTAATTGATACAAAAGTAGCAAGTGGCTATCAACTGACTCAACTACAATTTTTGCATCAGACTTCCCGTCTGTGAGTTTCACCATACCTCACGCTAAAACTATCCCATTTTAATTAAGCTTGATAAATGCTTTTCTTTGAAATTAACTTTGTTGTTTGATGTTGTAAGAATCTGCCAAAACTAAGAGAACAAAAGAAAATTAAATGCTAGTTTCGAAGCAAGTTTATACATACAGGTAATCCCTTGTAGGGGCTACGTAAATATGATTTTCATTTGATAAAACGTAGCTCCCACTTTAAAACATCCAATCACAGTAAACGGTTGCAGTTGAAACTGATATAGAATAAGTTAATGGAAGATGTAGGTTTCCAGAAATTCAAGTTCTCACTGAGTCAACTCTCCACTATTAGCAGCATTTTCATTAATATAAACGTTTTCGAAAGGTAATCAAATCTAAGGAAGAGTTGGAAGGTACACACCTGTTCACAAAAAGCTGGAGACTCGTTCAGAAACTAAGTCCAAATAAGTGAGCCTAGATCCGTCACAATTTCCGCACACCTATACACAAGCAATTGCATTTTCCTTACGTTCTTTATATAGACACTAGCTGCAGACCGTACTGTCATCCGAGCGATGTGAAACTGTAAAAACAAAATCAAACTACGTATTTCTGAGGTTAATATTATTTGCACACTTCATGCGCAGTTCCAATATGCAAAAACAATATATATCTTAAGTAGAAATTACTCAAAAAGACAGAAAATAACTATTTGAAACTTCAAATGTTAACCTGCGCTTGGAGCGATATAATTATCAATATTATAACGCATTTTCTTGTAAGTGCATCCGTAGCCAAGCGGGTTTAGTAATACTGCTTGAAATTTCTGAAGCGAAGGGCGACGGTTCGAGCCTCCGTGCGGAGACTTCGTTTTTATTTCTTCATTTTTTAAAATATATTGGAACATTGTTATAAATATAAATTTCTACTTTGAAGTGCTTGGAAAAGCAATCAGACGTACTGCAACTTTTCAAATCTCTGTCACATTTACTACCCCGCCATTTCCAGAATTTATGTATGAAAACGTTAACACAGACGCCAAGAATGTAAATTATTCATGTTCTTGATATATATATATATATGTGTGTGTGTGTGTGTGTGTGTGTGTGTTATATGTCACACAGCTCTGTAACTCTTTTTTCGTGAAAAATGCTGAACTACGAAAACATGATGTATGCCGTGTGTCGCAGCAGACGAGTTTCTCCCCTTAAGCCTACAAGTAACGAAATCACCAGAGCCAAACAGCTGCAATTCATTTATTAGTCATAGCTCATCTTGGTCAGAATGTTCGCGAGCAGCGTACTGCTTTTATTGAATACGGCGGTATGAGTGTGAGACAAGCTAGCAAAAGTCTTGGTGTTCCCTATTCTACAGCATATTCTTGGTGGAAGAAATACTCGGAAACAGGTAACGTGTCTAGAAAACCTGGCATTGGCTTTCAAAGCGTTTCAACCCCAGAAAAAGATCGATTCCTACTTCATGTAAGCCGTCGCAATCCTTTTATGTCATCCCGGCAGTTAGTGATACCGTTTGTTTTCCTGGCTCCTTCCTCACCCCTCGGCGACGCCTTAAAGATGCAGGTCTTCACGCGCATCGAGCCTCGTGCAAGTAGTAATTGACAGATAGTCATAAAGTTGATCGACTAGAAGTTGCTGAGGCAAATATTGGTCCTAACTGTGATCATGTAATCTTCACAGAGGAAAAGATATTCTCTTCAGCTACTTATGGTCCTCGATTTATGTATAGGGCCGTAGGAAAACGTTAGGATCCACAGTACATGCACAGAACGCATCGAATGGGGATGGTACTATTCACTGCTGGGATGGTTGTGTAAGAATACAGTTGAAGAATTACACCGTAAAGAAGGCCGATTGAACAGCCTGTCTAGTATAGCTATCGTACAGCGAGCAATTTATTTGAAGACGGCATTGTAGAAGTTCAACAAGATCATAGCTCAATACGTGATTCCCATCTAGTTCAAGCCTGATTTCAAGAGGAACCCAATGTTGAGCTAGTCGACTGGGTTCCAAGAGGATCTGACTTCAACCCAATGGAAAATCTCTGGGCGGAAGTTACAAGAAGTCTACACGAAAATTGGTCTGATCTCCAACCAAGGACAGCTGACGCACTTTGGGAGCTTGTTTCTGACTCTTGGGAAAGAATAGCACAGGGATACCATTATGTCGCTAGCTTGGATAACTCAAACCTAGAAGATTAAAATAGGCCATCAAAGCTAACGGCGATAATACGAGATATTAATACCTGTATAAAGATTTGTCTTCATACCCAGGTGACTTTCGAGCTCTTTCAAGAGGTCACTAAATTTCCCAATTTCCCTTTAATATGCTTTTCATTAGGACGTGTGCGTTTCGTCTGCTTTTGCAATATATATTTATTTCTGCTCCTTTGTTTACGCTACACAAATAGTCCAGTGGTTAACACGTGTTTCGTCGTGCTAAGTTTCACACTAAGTTTTATCAATTTCCCTTTAATATTGCTTTCATTGGGATGTTTGCGTTTCGTCGGAATGTGCAATATATATTCATTTCTGCTCCTTTGTTTACCCTACACAGATAGACCTGTGGTTAGCACGTGTGCCTCTGGTGTACGGGCTACCGGGTTGTATTCCCACAGGGAAAGGCTTGTGTTTCTAACTATCTGTGATAATTCTATGTGCGTGCCCCTGTTGTTAAAGTGGTGCTGCTAAAACTATAAAACCGAGTAAAACAATTACAAATAAAAAAATCAGTTACTGAGGAACGTTCGGTAAGTCAGTTTTGTTTTAATATCTAATGACTAGCGCGTTCGTTCTTGGGTCTTATACCCTTTAAGGGTCCATTAAAATTTTATTTGAACTAGAATTTATTAGCATGAATCACTCGTCTTCTTTAGCCTAAAGGACTTAAGCGTTGACAAAAGTATATGATAAAAATGAAATAAATAATAAGACAGAAATAATGCTATTAATCTGTATCTATCTACATAGGATATAAATGAAAAAGACGTCATCTATCAGAACAAATAATGGCTTGATCGTTAGAAACGATTTTTATTAGTTAACACTTTCACCTACGTCTGACTCATGGGCACTCGAAAGGGGCAGGGTTGGCCGTCTCTGTCTTACTAAATGTATACAAACAGAAATACCAAATATAATATATAGCAACCATGAAGATATCCCGTCCCAGAGCATTTTAGGGGGCTATGCGCGGACTGGTTTGTGGTCACGCCATTTTTATTGCCGGTAAATGTCGATCGTCGATATAGCGACGCATCGAAAGACTGCCGCTAGTGTGTCCCTGGCAGCAAGGTTTCGTCAAGTCGAAACAGACATCTACAATATGGGTGTTGCAGTCACCACCACATAGCTGCGATGACTTCTTTTCTGTCCGTCTTTTGATTCGTCGCGGAGAATCGACGAAGCGACCGAAACGACTTATCGCCAGTCATGTGTATGCGTTTATTATTGTATATTTGTTTTTCCTGACGAATATTCCTAAAGTGAGGTCCGGGGCAAGAGTAACCCACGCTTCTAAATCCCAAGGTTGCTGTTTCGCGCCATTCCTGGAGAACCATATATATATATATTGTAAGTGATTTTTAGACTAACCTCAATGTACATGAATCATGCATATAGGCTATTTAACATAGTTTGGTGGAGTAATTTTGTAATTCACTGACAGTTCGTCGCGTCTCTGCCACCGGTGGCCCACTGGTGGTTTAATTTCCAAAATGGTAGTGGGGCTACCGCGGATCGTTGCAGTGGGCAATCAATTTTGGGCGAGAACTCGGTAGTTACCCATCGGTGGTCCACCGAAGCTTACTGCACGATGTAACTCTAAATTACATTTAATTAGGATATCACTATAGTTGCTATAAGAACTAGTTTATGAACTTGGACTGTAATATTGGTCTTTTGAGCCAAACATTTCCGAAGTTCAACAACGAGTGTATTCGGGAAATAGTAAACCAAAGATGATAGGTTCGAACCCACAATCCCACGTTCACAATCGAAAACATTCTGTAAATCTGTATTTTCCTCTTTTAAGTGTAATAAGATATATTGATACGTTATTGACTGTACTGTTCAAACAATTCATCATTGTAATATTTAAGGATGAAGTATTTCGAAATTATGTATACATGGGAGCACATGGTAGTTACCTCAATTCAGCTATAATGAATGCCCTCAATTTCATCCGTGCAGTTGAAACCGATTTTCCTGCAAGTTGTTACACAACGACAATTAGTCTAGTTGTCCACTTGTCCAACTGCTGAACCAAAAGACGACGGATAGAATCTCGGAGATGGATATGTAAATTGTTATTCCTTGCGGAATTATACATTACAAACATAATAAAATGAGCATTAAAAGAGTTTGTGTTACCGTGAAAAAGTAAGAATTTATTTCAAGTTAAACTTGTGAAGCAAAACGAATTGGGCTCATGATTGTCCGAATACCTGATGATTTGAATAAATCATATGACACGCCTTTAGTATGGAGTTAAAGAGCTTTCTAATCATATAAAGAAATCTCTCTGATGTAAAATCCTTTACGAAATAGGATCTACCAGAAGCTTCAACACTACGTCTGCGTCACTTAGGTGAACGCTGTATCGAAACTTCCTATATTAATTTCACTCACTTGACGTTTAGTCTGTCGACCGTACTAAGTTTGTTAGCTAATTATATTGAAGGGGTATAGACGAACAATATGCAAAATCAATTTTTCAATTTTGTAAGGAAACGAAGAAATTGTGATATCCTTATCTCTCAGAATTGTTGAACTTTTTGGGGGGGTGGATTTCACTCATCTGCTGTGACTACTACTGTTAACGATTGCTTTCTTTCATTTTTCATTTACACATGTTATCGTTTTTCAAGTTCGGTTCCACATGCCATTCCATTTAGATTCAAATATTCTGTTCGATTAAATACACATTCCTCAATCTCTTATAATATGTTCAAATTAACAAAACGGTTCTCTTGGTTTGTTTCTAATATTGATGATTTAGATTTCAAGATAGTTAATTTTAAATAAACTTGCTACCAATTTGTTAATTACTACTAGCATTGAGTTCTTCTTCATTGTGTTAATATATACTCTTCAGTGTTTACATTGTAATAATAATAATTTATGCCCAAATTAGATATAATTGCAGCATACGTAGGTTAAGTGGGTAATAAAGCAATTTAAGCCAATACCTTATTCAATCTGTATCGTAGATTACAATTGAGGGGCTTAGTGGAAAATGGGCGTATCCCACAAAATTTGGAAAATCGAGATATCTACGAATTTGGATACAGGGAACTATCCAGTATATTGAGCAGAAGTGTTAGGATTCAACTCCGTATACTATGGATCCCAAAAGCGTAGATGAAAATGAAGAAAATGTTGTATCAAAAATGTTAGTGAAAAATTGACGTATCCGCTTTCAGCTGCAACTCGTGAGTGGACAATTTGGCGTATCCCACTTCCAGCTATATTGTGAGTTTGTGGTGATATTACACTGTCTGTCATTGGTTATGAGTCTAGAAATCGGTCAAGCCTGACCGCTGATACACATTGTTGTTGAAAGTAATAATGACTGCTGTGCAGGACGTTGAAAGTAATTCCAGTCTGGAAAATTCCCTGTTAAACCACGAAACAGACAACCAAACAAAGACAAATGTTAGGATAATGAATGTAAGTTTAATAGCAACGCATGGAAGTACATATGGTTGGTCCCATAGTTAAGGAAGTACAGGATAAAATACGAAGTTATGAGAGGTGTTGTAAAACTGAGTGGTGTAGATAACCTATTTGAAGGATACCGATTCTGAAACCAGAGATAATATTTTAATTTCGTTTTACAACATGCAAAATTTCAACACCCAAAATGCCTATCTATTTGGGCTAATGAGAAGGTCAGAATGTGAACGTGTGTATATTAAAAACAAAAATAAACATTAATGTCTTCTGGCGCGCCAATACTTTGCATTATGTTCTTCGTCTGTCATCAGGAATGAAAGTTAATGTATGCCAAGCAAGCATTCTGCAATAACCATGGTATCACTGAACGTGCGTACCGGTGAATCGAGAACACATACGAATGATATACCTGCGAAACCATTGATTTCTCCCAAAGAGGACCGTCCAGGTAAACATCACAACTGCCGTCATGCTACTTGGGAAGAAAAACTAGATATTATCAGGAATCACATTAGGTCTTTTCCAAGATACTGTTCTCAATACAGCACAACTGCAAACCCTAACCTTCGTATATACATCCTAAACTTCCGGTGCATTATATACAACAGATGTAAGATTTGTATGTAGAACAATGTTGACAAAGGGAAATTGGTCCAGTGAAATTACATACATATCGATATGTGTTCAATAATGAATTTAACATCTCATTTAAAATGTCAAGCACTGACACATATAAAACTTGTGATTTGATGCTACACATAGAACCTAGACCACCTGAATATCATACACACATTCGTAAAGCCGAAGCAGCCTACTAATCTTTGAAAAATGCAAAACAGGAATGCAAATAGAATAACAGCAGCACCACAGTTGCTGCTATGGATCTGAAACAAGCACTTCCAACACCGATGATAAGCACGCAAACTGTTTTCTATTTGCGGGAGTTGTGGACATATTGTTTTGGGTTCCAATTTTGTCATGATGATTCTGCTGTTATCTGCGTCTGTCCAGAATCTATTGGTTCTCGTCGTAGTGATGAAATTAGAAGCTGTATTCTTCGAGTGATGAAGGAATTTACCTGAGATATTGGCAACAAACGTAGTAGTGTACAGTGATTCGTGCCTTGGGAAAATAAAAAATTCGGTCATTATAGGACTCAAACTGTATTTGTTAGATGTCACCAACCTCCAGACAATAGAACATTGAGTTTTGGTTCTTGGTCATATATTCATACCCTGCGATGCTGATTTTTGTATCATTGAAAGAGCAAAGAGGAAAACACAATCTGTGTACACTCCCCCACAAGTCACTCTGATAAAGACAGAGCTTGAAAAGAAACATTTGAAGTCATCGAAATGACTACAGAAGACATGAAGGTTGTATCAGCGTTGCGGTATGTTCTGATATTTCGAAAGAAAACAGAAGATGGGAAAGTCTTCAATATTTGAGCAGCGACTGGCATGAAATTTATGAAAGGCAGCCAACTAGTCCAGGTGAAATGTACATACTCCACATGCGAGCCTTGTAACACTCTACGTTTGCAGCGAGTAAGAGGACGACCGCGCTTTCTGCCAGATATGGTTTTAGTATCCAAGTATCCTGAAGGAATACCTATTCAGAAGCCTAAGTATGATAAACTAATTAGCATGTTAGACTACATTCCACCAATCTACCAGGAATATTACATATCTCTAAAATGCAACAATGACGACAAGAACTACGTACGGGTAGAGGATATTGACAGTAGCAATCTCGAATGTTAGTGTGAAGTGTCTCTTTAGGGACTTGAGCACTGTGCCCTGGGTAATGGCTTATTGTGTAGAACAATGTGTATGATACTCGTCCGCAGTGCTGCGTTTAGAGTGTATGTTTCTAGCATATTAGGGTCCTGCCGTACAAAGGAATATTTTGTTCTCTAAAAAATGTTATTTGAGTTTCGACACGAACATGTATGGATTTCTTTCTCACTGAGTTGGGTACGTAAACAGTATTTGCAGAGACGGTGTTCTCTGTTATCTTGTTCTGTACGTTACATACATATTCACGTATTGGGACTTCATTAAAATATAAAACTCGTATTAGTTTCACAAACATGATCATGTGCATGTATGTTAATTTCTTCTTAAAGATGCATCATGATTTTTTCTGAAACATATCAGACCTTCCTCTAATATATGTGGCTGTAATTATGTACCTTTCTTCCACAGTACAACTTTTGTCAGTTGCAACGCGAAACCTACTGTTTCTCGAAAACATTAAAATGTGGAATACGCCCCTTTTCCACTAAGCCCCTCAATTATCGTTAAAAGAAATTAAATATTTGCATCCAAAATTGATTTTCTCTAGGTAGGATGGATACGGATGCGCACGAGACAAGATTTGAGGCCATTTCGTCTAGACAATATGCTGTAAAAGTTATGTCTCATCTCGACAAATGTATATTTTTCTATTGGAAGAGTTGTGTCTCGACTTGAAGTTTGTCAGGAAAATTCTGTATTTACTCCATTTTACGCATTCCTAAGGATGGAGAGTTTGAACAGCCCAGTATTCCAAAGCTAGCGAGGTAACCAATTACACCATTATGCAACATCTATTTCAGATACACCATCATTATACACTTCATTTTCACAAGCTTCTTATAATGACTATATCGATTTCCTACTTAAATTCAATTATAGATAATTGTTACTTAATGTAGCAGCTAATATTCATCCTATACAATATTAAAAAAATACGCATTCAATGTAAATAAATACAAATGTAAGATATTACAGATTACTGGCATTGCGATTTAATCCGATTTTAAGCAGTACATATTTTCTAAATAATTGTTCAAATTGCTTTATAAGAATCCAGATTATGAGGTACTCTAAGCTTTTTGTAATGGAAAAGAAATGCAAGCATATCTAAATCTATCTATCTATCTATCTATATATATATATATATATATATATATATATATATATATATATATATATATATATATATATATATATATATATATAGGGTTTTATGTAACTTCACTGAAAAACTTTTGGAGGCGGTTTTTTATATGAAATGGAAGAAAAAAGGTTCTAATAAACATGGGTCGAAAAACGTCTCCTTTCAGAGTTATGAACTACCGAAAATTCGAAATATCACATTTCAAAACATCCTGGCTTACAAACTATAGGGCATATCCCAAGCGATTTAAGGAATTACATAGGAACTGGTATACGCTTTATTTAAATCTTCATCTTTCAGAATACACTGCTACCAGTGAAACGAACGCACCATTAGTACTTAAAGAGCATCTCTATATTTCAACTTCCTTTTCACAGTTTCTTTCACCGATAATGGAAGATTGTAAAACATGGATATTTAGATAGAGAACATACTAGTTTCTGAGTAATTACTAGGAACAAGCAAACTGATGAGTGTATGTGTTTGTGTGTGTGTGTGTGTGTGTGTGTATTTTAGCGGACTCCCGCGCTTGATCCCACCCCCCGAAAATTTTATGTTTATTCAAATAAAATATCGTAAAGTGAAAGATATATCTTGTAGAATGTTCACATTTCCAGGAATGAAGTTAGCAAAGCCTCCCGAAATATATATATGAATAATTTTAGTGTTGGACGTGTGGTTTCAGGTATTCAACTGTGTTCACATTTCTCATTTTAGCGTTTTCGTATATGAATTAATGACATGGCGGGTTAGTAAATGTGACAGGAATTTGAAAAGTGAAAGTTCGTTAGATAATGTGTTTATAATCACTTCACAGTAGTAATTTATATTTATAAAAAAGTTCTCATATATTTAGAAAAAGAAAGGAAAACTTTAATTTCCGTAAGGAGGCTCGAACCGCCGCAATTCGTTTCCGAAATGTCAGTAGCAGCACTGAACCTGCTTGACCACAGACGCCACTTACAAAAGATTGTGTTGCAACATTGATACTAGAATCGCTCCCTGCACAGGCTCCTACATGGAGGTTTAAATATCCATTTTCTGTCGCCTTCAGCAATTTCTATTTAAAATAATGGTTTATTTTGCATATTGGAACTGTGCATGAGATGTGCAATCAATATTAATCTCAGAAACAAGTAGTTTGATTTTGTTTTTTCTTTTTCACATCGCTCGGTTGACAGTACGGTTTGCAGCTAGTGTCTATATAAAGCACTGCAGGAACATGCAACTCCCTGTGTATAGATCTGCGTGAAATGTGACGGATCTAGACTCACTTTTTCGAACTTAGTTTCTGAACGAGTTTCCAGCTTTATGTGAAGATATTTGTATACACGACTCCAAAAGTGCGTTACGACCTGCAATTCTCCTTTACCTGCAATAACAGCCAACCCAAAAAGCTCGGCGGTTGGTTGCAATTTTGAAAGTGTTGGACTAAACCTAAATTTTATCAGTGAGGCAAACTACAAGTAAGAGAATAAAACAAATTGTTAATAATGACAATTTTATTATTGTGACAGAGCTGGATGACATAAAAAGTTACAAAATGACTTACTTAAGCAGTTCAAACAAGATGAATGGTAAGAAACAGATATAAGAAGAAAGCAAAACAAACAACACTAAAAGCAAACTCATACAAAGAAAAAGTTATATAAGATAAAGGTTTCATATAAAAGCCTAACAGCACAAAAACAAATAGCTAAACGAAACTAAAAAAAAAGAGACAAACACAGAATAGGGGACGCCTGTGGCGTAGCAGACTTGCAGCCCTCCCATGCAAGATAAAGAGATGGGGCCCTAATTGTAAAACCCATTGTTATAATAATAATGATAATAATAATAATAATAATTATTATTATTATTATTATTATTATTATTATTAAAAAGTCGTTTCCTTTTTAAAATCTCTGACTCTGCCTAAGAGCATGAATGCAAATAGCGATCATGCGGGCACGTTTTTTCAATGAGCGGTCCCAAAGGACAAAAGGAGTGGCAATATCCAAGAAAGAGAAATAAAAAAAAATCTTATGGAAAATTCTGGTTCAAAGTTCGCAGCACTTGCTTTTGCAACTGATTTTTTGTTTCTGTTTTCAGGGAGCAGAAAAGTTCTGGCTCCTAAGAAATTATACCATACAATATTGCAAATTTGCAAGTGGATGTATTTACAATGCAATTTGAGCTAATAAAGATATTATGATTAGAAAACAATATTGTAAAAAAGTAAGTTTAATTTCCCTCCTTTATACCTCGCCGCCCTCCGAATATCGATATCGAAAGTTTAGATTAATATATTCATGTCCATATATTCGCGATATAGAATGTTGATATATGATAATATAGACGATGTATCGACATATCACAGGCCTAGGTCCGAGAAGTGATGCTTGAAATATACTGGAATCAATAATCAAATTCTAAATAAGTTCTCTATTTCCGTATTCAATGTCGAGGGGGAAGGGTGTGAACCCGAATATAAATTTTAAGAAAAACAAATGTTAAGATAAAAGTAGGTTTTCTGTCTCCTCTTGAATACAAAAATTAACAGAAAACTATTACTGTAATTTACCTTTTACTTCTGTTTCTGATTGTTATCACAAATCAGGAACAGTACACATATTTTGCATAGTATACCAATACAATCTATAACTTTTCACAACCAGGCAAGCCGGAAGATAAGTTTCCTGTGATATTAAAGTAGAATGTTCTAGAAAATAGTCATAACTCATTGGCCACATTTCTATCAGTACTTTGGTACGTACTAAGAGCTCCAAGACTAACACAACTAGAAATTAGGGATTTCTTTCCTTTTTTGTCTCAGACTAAAAGACTTCTGCATTTTCCTGAGATTTTCATTTTCTTAATATAAGTCCCATATTCAGGGCTAATTCTCGCTATCGCGGATGCGAGGTAATCGGTAAATGAAAGAGTAAAGTATTTCGACTCTCAACTCTCGACAGTTTCTGAGAAGATATTTCACAGTTCGTGTTGTTATTTCTTCGTTACAAAAACACTTCTAGTTGACTCTATTCATGGTGAATTACTGAAATTATAAACATTTGAAATTATTCAAAAATGAATAATTATTTTTAAATATAAAAAGTCGTTACAGTTCAGTAGAATGCAGTAGTAGTTGGAAATGAATGAAAATATTGTTTTTTTTTTTTGAGATGTGCAAACTGAATGTGAATACTAAGTGTTTCCCATTCTTTTTATCAGTGGCGGATCTACGATGGACTTCTGGGGGCTCGGTGGTTGATAATACTCCTACTTAGAGCAACTTTTAAGAGCTCCAAACTCTATAATTGTTTTTTTTATATAAAATAAGAAAGGTTCCCTTTATGAGCGGAATCGTCTAGCAGATTTTGTGTGTCGCTCTTGTGTAGCAGATTTTGAAGACATTTAGTTCGTGTATCCTCCTGACGATGCTGATTAGAAATGGCCACATCTCAAAATTTTTTTTCCAACATCGGATAGAAACTTATCCGGATTTGCAATATCGGGTTGACGGAAAAAACATAAGGGATGACGGATAATATCCGGCTGGCGGATAATCTCCGGATAACAGATGACAGATAAGATCCGGATAACGGATGATATCCGGATGACGGATAACGGATAATATCTGGATGTCGGATAATATCCGGATAATGGATTTATCCGAATACTTTTTAAAATTGAGAACATTCGGAAATCTGGTTACATCCGGATGACGAATAAAGGATAATATCCGGATAACGTATATGGTTTTAAAAAGACATAATAGGGAAGGGACGCATCAGTCTTTTCTGCTCATGGAGTTATTCAGAGAGGATCATCGGGCAGTTCTTAAAATGTTTCCTAGTATCTTCCAATTTTCTTCCAATTTTCCAATTCGCTTAATCTGGTGCGTGGAGTCCTTATTGTTTCGATCCGCGGCCAAGCAAGTTTCCGACGAACAAGATCATATTAGCAGGTTCTCTCAGGGTACTCCCGATTCTCCCCAGTATTCATTCCACCAGTTCCTCTATTATCATTGACCTATCCTCGCGTTATACATTGGACGCAATGGTTCACTGGTAGAGCGCTTCCTCACGTGCATGGGGTCCTTGTTGTTTTCATCCCCAGCGAAGTAAGTTGTGTGGTGGACAGGATCGTATCCGTGGATTTTCTCAGGGTACTCCCGCTTGTTCCCACATTTCATTCCACCAATTCCTCCATTACCATTGACTTGGTTTAATTACTGGGCGCGGTGGCTCAGAGGTAAAGCGCCTCTTCTGGTGGAGCAAGTAAGCTTGTGGTGGAAAAGGTAGTATCCGTTGGTTTTCTTAGGGCACTCCGGCTTTCCCACTTTTCGTTCCACCAATTCTTCTATTATCCTTTATTAATTCAATCATTGGGCACGGTAGCTCAGTGGAACAACGCTCCTCTGGTGCGTGGGGTTCTTACCGTTTCGATTATCTGTCGAATAAATTTGTGGTGTACAAGATCGTAATCGTGGGTTTTGTCAGGGTAATCCAGCTCCTCCCAAATTTCATTCTACCAATTCTTCTATTATCATTGGGTTGCTTCAATCATTGAACGCTGTAGTTCACTGGTAGAACATTCCTCTGGTGAGCCAATAAGTTTGTAGTGGACAAGATAATATCCATCCGTTTTTTCAGGGTGCAGCCGCTTCCTCACATTTCAACCACCAATTCTTCTATTATTATTGACACGCAGTGGCTCAGTGGTAGAGCGTTTCCTCTGGTGAGCTTATTAAGTTTGTGGTGTACAATATAGTATCCGTGAGAATACTCACGGTACTCCCCCTTCCTCAAACATTTCATTCCACCAATTCTTCTATTATCATTGATTTGATTCTATTATTCGGCGCAATGGATCATTGGTGGAGCGTTTCCTCTGGTGGGTCAAGTAAGTTTGTGGTGCAAAGATCGTATGCGTGGGTTTGGTTAGGGTAACCCGATTCTTCCTACTTTTTATTCCACCAATTCAACGATTATCATTGACCTATTCTTATCACTGGGCGCAGTGGCTCATTGGTGGAGCGTATCCTCTGGTGGGCCAAGTAAGTTTGTGGCTTACAAGAAAGTATCCGTGGGTTTTATCAGGACACCCCCGATTTTTCCCACTTTTCATTCCACCAACTCTTCTATTATCACTGACCTACCCTTATCAATGGGCGCAGTGGCTCATTGGTGGAGCGTTTCCTCAGATGGGCTAAGTTAGTTTTTGGTGTAAAAAACCTTTCCGTGGGTTTCCTCACCGTAGTCCAGCTTTCTCCCACACTTCATTCCACCATTTTCTCAATTATTATTGACGTTCTTCAATCATTAGGCGCGGTGGCTCCGTGGTAAAGCGCTTATTCTGGTGGACCAAGTAAGGTTGTGGTTTACGAGAATATATCCGTGGGTTTTATCAGGGTTTTCCCGATTGTTCCCACTTTCATTCCACCAATTCCTCTATTATCATTGACCTATTCTAATCACTCGGCGCAGTGGCTCATTGGTGGAGCGTATCCTCTGGTGGGCCAAGTAAGTTTGTGGCTTACAAGAACGTGTCCGTGGGTTTTATCAGGATAGACCCGATTCTTCCCCTTTTTCATTCCACCATATCTTCTATTATCACTGACCTACCCTAATCAATGGACGCAGTGTCTTATTGGTGGAGCGTATCCTCTGGTGAGCGAAGTAAGCTTGTGGCTTACAAGAACGTATCCGTGAGTTTTATCTGGATACCCCCGATTCTTCCCACTTTTTATTCCACCAACTATTCTATTATCACTGACCTACCCTAATCAATGGGCGCAGTGGCTCATTGGTGGAGCGTATCATCTGGTGTGCCAAGTAAGTTTGTGGCTTACAAGAACGTGTCCGCGGGTTTTATCAGGATACCCCGATTCAGGTGTACATGATCGTATCCGTGGGTTTTGTAAGGGTTGTCCAGCTTTCTCTCACATCTCATTCCACCAATTCCTCTATTATCATTGACCTACCATAATCACTAGGCGCAGTGGCTCAGCAGTAGAGCGTTCCCTCTGTTGGGCCAATTAAATTTAGTGTGGACAACATCGTGTTTGTGGGTTTTCTAAGGGTACTCCAGCTTCTTCCTACACTTTACTCCACCAATTCCTCTTCTGTCATTGACTCGATTCAATCATTGGGCACAGTAGCTCAGTGGTAGAGCGCTACTCTGGTGCGTGAGGTCCTTACTGTTTCGATACCCCGGCGAATAAATTTATGGTGGACAAGATCGTACCCGTCGCTTTTGTCAGTTTAATCTGGCTTCCTTCCACATTTCATTCAACCAATTCTTCTATTATCATTGACCTACCCTAATCGCTGGGCGCAGTGGCTCAGTGGTGAAGCATTCCCTCTGGTGGGCCAAGTAAGTTTGTCGTGTACAAGATCGTACTCGTGGGTTTTTTCATGGTAGTCAAGCTTTCTCTCACATTTCATTCCACCAATTCTTCTATTATCATTGATTTGCTTCAATCATTGGGCGTTGTGGGTCAGTTGTAGAGTGTTTAGTCTGGTGGGCTAATTAAGTTTGTGGTGGACAAGATCGTATCCATGGGTTAACACAGAGTACTCTGTTTCTTCCCAATTTCCATTCCACCAATTCCTCTATTATCGATGACGTGTTTTAATCATTGGGAGCTATGGCTCTGTGGTAGAGCGCTTCCTCTGTTGGGCATGTACGTTTGTGCTTCACAAGAATGTATCTGTGGGTTTTATCAAGGTACCCCCGACTCTTCCCAATTTTCATTCCACCAATTCCTTTATTATCATTGATCTACCCTAAACACTGCGCGCAGTGGCTCATTGGTACAGCGTTTCCTCTGGCGGGCCAGGTAAGTTTGTGGTTTACAAGACTGCATCCATGGGTTTATCAGGGTACCCCCGATTATTCCGACATTCATTCCACCAATTCCACTATTATCTTTGACCTACCCTAAACACTTTGCGCAGTGGCTCATTCGCAGAGCGTTTTCTCTGGTGGGCCAAGTAAGTTTGTGGTGTAAATGTTTATATCCATGGTTTTAACAGGGTATCCCCGATTCTTCCCACTTTTTATTCCACCAATTTCTCTTTTATCATTAACGTACCCTAATTATTTGGGGCAATTGCTAAGTGATATAGTGCTTGCTCTTTTTGTCCAAATACATTTGGTGTTGACAACATCGTATTTGTGGGTTTTCTAAGGTACTCCAACTCCTTTCTACATTCAATCCACCTATTCCTCTTCTGTCATTAACTCGATTCAATTATTGGACACGGTAGCTCAATGGTAGAACGCTACTCTTGTGCTTGGATTCCTTACGGTTTCGACACCCTGCCGAATAAATTTGTGGTGGACAAGATGGTATTTGTGGGTTTTGTCAGGTTACATCCGATTCTTCCCATTTTTCATTCGAACAATTCCCCAATTATCATTAACCTACGCTAATCACTGAACGCAATATCTCAGTGGAAAAAGGTTTCCTCTGGTGTGCCAAGTAAATTTGTCGTGTACAAGATCGTATTCGTGGGTTTTGTCAGGGTAGTCCAGCTTTCTACCACATTTCATGCCACCAATTCTTCTATTATTATTGACTTGCTTCAATCACTGGGGGTAGTGGCTCAGTGGTAGAGCGCTTCCTCTGGTGGACTAATTAAGTTTGTATTTGACAAGATCGTATCCGAGGGTTCACTAAAGGTACTGTGTTTATTTCACTTTTATTTCACCAATTCATCTGTCATCAATGACTTCATTCAGTCATTGTGTGCGGTGGTTCACTGGTAGAGCGGTTCGTCTGTTGAGCCAAATAATTTTGTAGTGGACAAGATCGTATCCAAGATTTTTTTCGGTGGACTCCCGCGTCCTCCCATATTTCATTCCAACAATTTTTCTATTATCAGTGATTTCCTTCAATCACTGGGCTTTGTGGGTGTGTGGTAGAGTGTTTCCTCTTGTGCCAAGTAAGTTTATGATGTACAATATCCTATCCGTGGGTTCCCTCAAGGTAGTCCAGCTTTCTCCCACATGTAGTTCCACCAATTCTTCTATTATTATTGACATCCTTTAAAATTGGGCGCTGTTGCTCAGTGGTAAAGGGCTTCCTCCGGTGGACAAAGTAGCTTGTGGTGTACAAGATCCTGCCTGTGGGTTCACTCCGGGCACTCCGGCTTTACCCACTTTTCATTGCACCAATTCTTCTATTATCATTGAATTGGTATAATCATTGGGCGCGGTGGCTCAGGGATTGAGCGCTTCCTCTGGTGGGCCAAGTAAGTTTGTTGTTTACAAAATTGTATCCGTGGGTTTTGTCAGGGTACCCCCCATTCTTCCTAAATTTCAGTCCACCAATTCTTCTATTATCATTGAATTCGTTTAACCATTGAGCGCGGTTGTTCAGTGGTTGAGCGCTTCTTCTGTAGGCAAATACGTTTGTAGTGAACAAGATTGTATCCGTGGGTTTTGTCAGTGTATTCCCTTTTCCTCCCACATTTAATTCCACCAATTCTTCTATTATCATTGACTTGCTTCTATCACTGGATATTGTGGCTCAGTTTTAAAGCGTTTCCTCTGGTGAGTCAAGTAAGTTTGTAGCGTACAAGATCGTATCCGTGGTTTTTGTGAGAGTAGTCCAGCTTTCTCCCACATTTCATTCCACCAATTCTTCTATTATTATTACTAACTTGCTTTTCTTACTGGGCGCAGTGGCTCAGTGGTAGACCGTGTCCTCTGGTGGGCTAATTAAGTATGTGGTGGAGAAGATCACATCCATGGGTATTGTCTGGGTAGTTCTGCTTCCTCCCATATTTCATTCCACCAATTGCTCTATTATCATTGACCTATCTTAATCATTGGGCTCGGTGGCTCAGTAGGAGAGCGCTTCTTGTGATGGGCCAATTAAGTTTGTAGTGGACAAGAACGTATCCATGGTTTCTTTTCAGGGTATTCCCGCTTCTTCCCACATTTCATTCCACCAATTCCTCTATTATGATTGACCTACCCTAATCACTGGGCGCAGTGGCTAATTGGTAGAGCGTATCCTCTGGAGGGCAAAGTAAGTTTGTAGTGTACAAGATCGTATCCGTGGGTTTACTCAGGGTAATCGTTTTCTTCCAGTTATCATTCCACCAATTCCTATATTATCGGTGACATGCGCTTTAATCATTGGGCGCGGTGGCACAGTAGTAGAGCGCTTCCTCTGTAGGCCAAGTACGTTTGTGGTGAACAAGATGGTATCCATGGGTATTGTCGGAGTAGTCATGCTTCCTCTCACATTTCATTCCACCAATTGCTCTATTATCATTGACCTACCTTAATGATTGGGAGCGGTGGCTCAGTTGGAGAGCGCTTCCTCTGATGGGTCAATTAAGTTTGTAGTGGACAAGAAAGTATCCATCGTTTCTTTTCAGGGTATTCCCGCTTCTTCCCACATTTCATTCCACCAATTTCTCTATTATCATTGACCTACCCTAATCACTGAGCGCAGTGGCTAATTGGTAGAGCGTATCCTCTAAAAGGCCAAGTAAGTTTGTAGTGTACAAGATCGTATCCGTGGGTTTTTCAGGGTATTTTCTTTTCCTCTCACATTTCATTCCAAAAATTCTTCTATTATCATTAACTTGCTTCAATCATTCGGCGCAGTGGCTCATTGGCGCAGTGCTTCCTCTAATGGAATAAGTAAATTTGTGGTTTACAAGATTGTATCCGTGAGTTTTGTCAGGGTACTCCCGATGCTCCCCACTTTTCATTTCACCAATTCCTCTATTATCATTGACCTACCATAATCACTGGGCGCAGTGGCTAAATGGTAGAGCCTTTCCTCTGGTGGCCCAAGGAAGATCGTGGTGCACAAGATCGTATCCGTGGGTTTTGTCAGGGTATTCACTCTTCCTCCCACATTTCATTCCACCAATTATTCTATTATGATTGACTTGCTTCTATCACTGGGCATTGTGGCTCAGTTTTAGAGCGTTTCCTCTGGCGAGTCAAGTAAGTTTGTGGCGTACAAGATCGTGTCCTTGGGTTTTGTGAGAGTAGTCCAGATTTCTCACACATTTCATTCCACCAATTCTTCTATTATTATTGAGTTGTTTCCATTATTGGGTGCAGTGGCTCAGTGGTAGAGTTTTTCTTCTTGTGGGCTAATTAAGTTTGTGGTGGACAAGATCGTATCCGTGGGTTTGCTCAGAGTAATGTGTTTCTTCCCAGTTATCATTCCACCAATTCCTCTATTATCGTTGACTTCCTTTAATCGTTGGGCGCAGTGGCTCAGTGGTAGAGCGCTTCCTCTGTAGGCCAAGTACGTTTGTGGTGAACAAGATTGTATCCATGGGTATCATCATTGTAGTCACGCTTCCTCCTACATTTCCTTCCACCAATTCCTGTATTATCATTGACTTGCTTCAATTATTGGGCACTTTGGCTCATTGGTAGAGCGTTTACTCTGGTGGGCCAAGGAAGTTTGTGGTGTACAAGATCATATCCATGGTTTTGTGATGGTACTCCCGATTCTCCCCACTTTTCATTCCACTAATTCCTCTATTGTCATTGACTTACTTTAATGATTGGGCGGAATTGTTCAGTGGTAGAGCGGTTCCTCTGGAGAGTCAAGTACGTAACTAGTGGACAAGTTCTTATGCATGGGTTTTCTCAGTTTGCTCCCGCTTCTTCCCACTTTTCATTCCACCAATTTCTTTATCATCATTGACGCTTTAATCATTGGGCGCGGTAGCCCAATTGTAGAGCCTTTTCTCTGGAGCATGGGAACATGATTGTTTCGATTTCCATCGGAGTAAGTTTGTGGTGGAAGAGGCCGTATCCGTATGTTTTCTCAGGGTATTCCCGCTTCCTCCCACATTTCATTCAACCAATTCTTCTATCATCATTGACTTTTTTTAATCATTGAATGGGGCTTGGTCTCTTGAGCATTGCGGTGATGTCAGAAATCAGATTCGGTTCCAAGCATTTGGGTCCTGATGTAAACCTTTGCTGTGGTTCAATCATAGTATTATATTACGCGAGATAAAACTATCCACACAGCTATAAATGTTGTTCTATCTTGCGCAATCAGATATTGAGATTGACCCAATTCGGAAACTCATTTCTGGCTCTTTGAGGCCAAGAACCAATTTAGGACATTACGCTATCCTTAAACGACAAGGATTTTTCCAATGTTACCTTCTGCGTCCAACAACACCATGTTTAAAAGGGGAATAGAAAGGACCAGCGTCTAAATCTTCGGGACCCAGTTTCTTTCCGTTCTAGGCTAGGGATCGATTTCTACATCACAATTGTGCTCAACGAATCAAACCTTTCAAATGCCTCCAACATTGTGCAACAACTTCATGTTTAATACGTAAATAGAAGGGACCCAAGCCCATAAATTCAGAACCCCATTACTTGAGTTTCATGGCCTGGGACTGATTTCTGAAAGTACTACTGCACACAGGGGACCCGGACTTTTCCAAAGCTACCCCTCTCGTCCACCAACTCCACGTGTAACATGGTCTCTCTGACTTAGGACAATCGACTTTACGTTTATTTCATAATTATTCTCCAAATGGATTTGTATACAAGGAAATTTTGTCTAGTTCAACAGCATGTCTAAAATGAGAGTCTTCAGAGTGGCTCTTATTTGTTAAAGAATACATAACGTTAGCCTTTGGCTGTTGAAATGGTCTGTCCAAGCAGCTTTGTAAAAAGACCAGCGTAGCATAACAACAATAAGGTGTTACTCTTATATGTTAAAAATAAAAGCACAGAAAGGAAAATCAAAGCTTGGTAAGGTGAGCGTTGGGGGACGCCGAATTCTACTTCGCCCCACGCAACGAAATTTCTAGTTACGGCTCTGAGCTCCAACACTTATAGATCTTTCAGAGTAACATCCCTTACCTAAAACAATGTAGTTTGATTAACCTGTTATACCAAAACGTTTGAAAAAAAACTGTTAGTGTCACTTATTGATAGCTACGCAATATATTGAGAGATTGCTATTCTTCAGTTTAGCAAAGAAGCTACCTTAGGCGAAATATCACGTTGCTCTCTACTTTTGCCTGTGCGTTGTAAATAGTAACATTGTGTTTAAAGGCAAACAGAAGCAAGGTCAGTTGTTAGTTCTTTTTAGATAAGCCGTTTGTGTCTTTTACACAAATACTTTTTTGCTGGATTGCTGTTTGAAGCCTTTTTTTATTCTACACTATAAAACAACATATCTAGATTCAGAGGAGCCCACAGAAATTTTAAAGATGGGTAAAAAACCTTTATTATTCAAATACTTTATTATTATTATTATTATTATTATTATTATTATTATTATTATTATTATTATTATTATTATTATTATTTACCAGCTTCTCTTTGTTGATAAAAATCATAATTTGAAATTTATTAAGTGTAATATAACTGGGTCAAGAGACAGAAGACAGGGGATCTTGTTGCCAGATATAAAAATGATAACTTAGTTCATCAGTGACTAATTGCTAAATAAACAAACGTTTTGATTGCACCTTTTTAAAAGAAATAATAGTATAATTAGTAAAAAATGCATTCATTGAAAAACTCTGGGGTACCAACGGGTCACGTGGTAGCCGCTAGACCAGCGGGAGTAAACCCACTACCCAACATTGTTAGGTTAATGATTTCTGACATCACCACGGCCCCTGATTGCAGTAGTAATGTCAGAAATCATGCCCGGGCCACGAAGCCCAAGGAATCGGGTTCTGACGATATGTGCTCGGGTCACTTCTATTCACTTAATAAACATGAAGTTGTTTGACAGCGTTTGCGGAATTTGAAATGTTTTGACCCGTTGAGCAAAATTGTGATGTCAGAAATCGATCCCTAGCCTTGAACCTCAAGAACCTGGGTCCCTATTAGTGGAATGAAATGTGGAAGGAATCGGGAATACCCTGGTAAAACCCACGGATACGATTTTGTCCATCACAAACTTAGTTGGCCCACAAGAACACGCGCTTTGCCATTGACCCAGTGCGCCCAATCATTGAAGCAAGTCAGTGCTAATAGAAGAATTGGTGGAATGAAAAGTGGGAAGAAGCGGGAGTACACGGAGAAAACCCACGGATTCAACCCCGTACACCACACAACTTACTTGGCTGGGGTCGAAAGAAATAAGGACACCACGCACGAGAGGAAGCGCTCTACCACTGAGTCACTGCGCCCAATGATTAATGTAAGTCAACGATAATAGGGGAATTGATGGAGTGAAAAGTGGAAAGGAGCGGGAGTGTCCTGAGAAAACCCACGGAAACGATTCAGTCCACCACACAACTTACTTGCCTGGGGAACGAAACAATATGTCCCCACGCACAAGCTGAAACGCTCTACTACTGAACCACCGTGCAATATATATAAAGTAACTCAGTGATAATAGAGGGATTCGTGGAACGAAAAGCGGGAAGAAGCGGGAGAACCCTGAGAAAACCCACGGATACGATCCAGTCCACCACACAAGTTACTTGCCTGGGGAACGAAACAATAAGTCCCCACACACAAGAGGAAATGCTCTACTATTGAGCCACCATGCCCAATTAATAAAATAAGTCAGTGATAAAAGTGGGATTGGTGGAATGAAAAGCGCGAAGAAGCGGGAGTACACGGAGAAAACCCACGGATTCAATCCCGTCCACCACACATCTTACTTGCCTGGGGTCGAAGGAAATAAGGACCCCACGCACGAGAGGAAGCGCTCCAGCACTGAGTCACTGCGCCCGATGATTAAAGCAAGTCAATGATAATAGGGGAGTTGGTGTAGTGAATAGTGGGAAGAAGCGAGAGTACCCTGAGAAAACCCACGGATACGATTCTGCCCACCACAAACTTACTTGGCCGGAGATCGAAACAATAAGTACCCCACACACCAGAGGAAGCGCTCTACCACTGAGCCACCGCGAAGAATGATTAAAGCAAGTCAATGATAATAGAAGAATTGATGGAAAGAAAAGTGGCAAGAAGCAGGAGTTCCCTGAGAGAACCTAAGGATACGATCTTCTCCACCGCAAACTTACTTGGCCGCGGATCGAAACAATAAGGACCCCACGCACCAGAGTAAGCGATCTACCATTCAGTCACTGCTCCCCACACCAAGAGCAACAAAATTCGAAGTTACTAGGAGTCATTTTAAGAAGCAATGTCTTTCAATGGTAAAGATCAGTACCCGATGATCGTCTCTTAATAACTCCATGAACAGAAAAGACTGCTACGTCCCTTTCCTATTATCTCTTTTTAACCCCATATTCGTTACCCGAATATTATCCTTTATTCGTCATCCGGATGTAATTATCCGAATGTTCTATTATCCAGGTATTATCCGTTATCTTAATTTTATAATTTATCCTGATAAATCCGTTATCTGGATATTATCCTACATCCTGATATTATCTGTTATCCGTCATACGGATATCATCCGCTATCCGGAACTTATCTGTCATCCGTTATGCGGATATTAACTGTTATCCGTCATCAGTTTTCTCATCCGTCAACCGGATATTATAAATCAGGATAAGTTTCTATCCAATATTGGAATAAAAAAACATCCAGATGTGGCCATTTCTAACCAGCATAGTTAAGAGCATACACGAACTAAATGTTTTCAAAGTCTGCTACATAAGAGATGGGGCGGATCCATGGGGCGATCTTGGCGATTGCCCCTCACAAAGGGAATCTTTCTTATTTTATATATAAATAAAATGAATTACAGAGTTTGGAGCTCTTAAAACTAGCTCTAAGTAGGAGTATTATCAACCGCCGAGCCCCCAGAAGTCCCTCGTAGATCCGCCTCTGGAGAAGAGAATGGGAAACACTTATTTTTCGCATTCAGTTTGCCCATCTCAACAAATAAACGATATTTTCATTAACTTCCGTCTACTACTGCATTCTACTGAACTGTAACAACTTTTTATGTTTAAAAAAATTATTCATTTTTCAATAGTTACAAATGTTTATAAGTTCAGTAATTCACCATGAATAGAGTCAACTAGAAGTGCTTTTGTAACGAAGAAATAACAACATGAACTGTGAAATATCTTCTCACAAACTGTCGAGAGTTGAGAGTCGACAAACTTTACTCTTTCGTTTACCGATTTCCTCGAAACCACGGTAGCCAGAATTAGCCCAGGATAGGGGACTTATATTAAGAAAATGAAAATCTCAGGAAAATGCAGAAGTCTTTTAGTCTGAGACAAAAAGGAATGAAACCTCTAATTTCTAGTTCTGTTAGTCTTGGAGCTGTTAGTCCGTACCAAAGTACTGATATGAATATGGCCGATGAATTATGACAATTTTCTAAAACATTCCACTTTAATATCACAGGAAGTTCATCTTCCGGCTTGCTTGGTTGTGAAAAGTTATAGATTGTATTGGTATACTATGTAAAGTATGTGTACTGTCGCTGATTTGTGATAACAATCAGATACAGAAATAAAAGTTAAATTACGGTAATAGTTTTCTGTTAATTTTTGTATACAAGGGGAGAGGGAAAACCTACTTTTATCTTAACATTTGTTTTTCTTAAAATTTTTATTCGGGTTCACGCCCTTCCCCCTCAACATTGAATACGGAAATGGAGAACTTATTTAGAATTTGATTATTGATTCCAGTATATTTCAAGCATCACTTCTCGGACCTGGGCCTGTGGTATGTCGATACGTCGCTATCGTCGATATCTATAATATCATATATCAACATTCTATATCGCGAATATATGGACATGAATATATCATTCTAAATTTTCGATATCGATACTCGGGGGGCCGTGAGGTATACGGGACCCTTAAGACTTGCGATGGATGAAGAAATTAAAGTTACTTTTTACAATATTGTTTTCTAATCATAATATCTTTATTACCACAAATTGCAATGTAAATACATCCACTTGCATATTTGCTATATTATATGGTATAATTTCTTAGGAGCCGGAACTTTTCTGCTCTCTGAAAACAGAAACAAAAAATCAGTTGCAAAATCAAGTGCTTCGAACTTTGAACTAGAATTTACCATAAGAATTTTACCATTTATTTTTTATTTCTCTCTCTTGGATATTTCCACCCTTTTTGTCCTTTGGGACCGCTCATTGACAAAACGTGCACTCATAATCGCTATATGCATTCATGCTCTTAGGTAGAGTCAGAGATTTTGAAATGGAAACGACTTTATAACAATAATAATAATTATAATTAATATTATTATTATTATTACAATGGGGTTTAACTCTAGTTTCCCATTTCTTTATCTTGCATGGCAGGGCTACAAGTCTGCTACGCCACTGGTGTCCCTTATTCTGTGTTTGTTCCTTTTTCGTTTTATTTAGCTATTTGTTTTTGTGCTTTAAGGCTTTTATAAGAAATCTTTATATTATATAACTTTTTCTTTTTATGAGTTTATTTTTTTCAGTGGGATAGTGGGAAAGAGAGAAATGCTTTCTTCTTATATCTGTTTCTTACCATTCATCTTGTTTGAACTGCTTAAGTAAGTCATTTTGTAACTTTTTATGTCATCCAACTCTGTTACAATAATAAAATTGTCATTCTTAACAATTTGTTTTATTCTCTTATTTGCAGTTTGCCACAGTGATATATTTGTGACAAAATTGAGGTGTGGTCCAACGCCTTTCGAATTTGCAACCAACCCAACCGGCGAGATTTTGGATTGCTTGCTATTCCAGGAGAAGGAGAATTGCAGGGGTAGAGCACTTTTGGAGTCGTGTAAACAAATACGTCTGGTTTAAAATGTTGTCATGTTTCATTTATCTCTAACAGGGATCCTAGTTGTCAAGTTTTAACGAAAATAAACACAGTATTTCGTAAGTGTTATTTGAAAAGGAAAGTGATGAAAATAGTCACTTTTAACACTTCTCGTTAAACTCTTGGTGTATAAATATTTTTTTTGTAATATTATTCACTGTAATATTAGCCGTCCCCGCTGATCTCCAGAACAATGCATTTGAGTTTGGTGCTAGTGATGTCGGATTTTATTCACTGAGGAGGATACAGAAAAAGGTAGCTTTTTCAATCATTCACTTTCATTAATCATTCGTCTCATCGAGCCTAAAGGCGACAAACAAGGGAAGTTAAACTAAAATGTATCATTTCATTTCGTTTTAGGTCATTTCTGGAACTCTTGTAAACTCTTCTATGTTCGTTGAAACTTGGTAATGTATACGGCGTCGAATGCAATTTGGAAATCAAAGTTGACCAACTCCACCTCTCGTATATGCGTCTCTGTTTCGCATGTTAAAATTCTAAATATCTTAATATTAACTGTGAACTAAGCACACTTCTTTTTAACGGAACGTTGACTCATAGGAAAAACTGAAAAAATTTTTAAATACATCGCTCTATGAAATACTGGTGTATTTGGGAAATATAAAAAGAAGAATAAAGATAAAATTAATATATTGTATTCATCGCAGGTCTTTCAATATTTTGAAAATATAGGTCTAAATCGTGTTATCTATTTAATGCGAATGCGTTTAACAACCTAAAACTGTTACTGATTGGAAATAGAGTATGTATATTGGAACTTAATATTTGAGTTGGGGAATCTTATGTAAGAATGAGAAAAATGTAACATTTATACAATCAATATTATTAGGGATGGGCATGAGTGAATTCGAGCGAATTTTCTTTGAAACTACTCCAGAACTAACCTCCAAAATTTTTCTCCCACTCGATTCGAAACTCGACTCCACTTCGGTTGGAGTTTCGAGTAAAGTCGAGCCAAAATGAGCTAAATTGAGCTACATCCTGTGCGTACGTTCAAGTAGAATCTTCAAGTATCCCACATAGATAATTATCGTTATTATTATAACACCGTGTATAATAAGATGGATCGAAACAACTCTTTTTTAAATTTGAAAATGGAATTGCTATCTCTGAGAGAGACTTTGCACAAAAATTTGGGATTTTTCGGACCACTCCTTACTCTGCCGCATCCGCCTTGAAAATTTAAGATTTTGATAAAATGACAATCCGATCAACTCTACAGGAATGTCGACTGTGGCAGCTCCTAGTTGTCTATAACAGAAGATCAGACAGTTCCAAAGCAAAAACGTAATCTCATTTACATTAGGAACTATTTAAAGAATACCTTAAATGTATAAATAGTGAGTAAGAAAAGACATATTCCTAATGATATGATGGATATTACGTTGAAAAAACAAACAATAGTTGTGTGGAACCAACGATCATCCGCGAAATAGATTTTGTTGCCTTTCTCGCAAAAAAAAAAAAAAAACAAGTCAATTAAGAGAACAAATAGCTACAAGAGAAGCTAAATTGAAAATAAATGCAACGGATCTTCACCAGGCTGATCTTTCAGGGAAACTGACACAAATAAAGGAAACTCTATGGTCTTCTGAAGATTCCTCCGGTGAAAAGGTCGAATCTAAGAGTACATTCGCTGCAGATTTTAAGCCCGAATCTTTAAAGAAAGGTTAATATTAGACACGAATATCTTATCTTTGCACCTCTACCTCTGCTATTCGAACTGGAACTTCAACACGTGAAGCAGCAAATATTGCTTCATCTGTTTTAATACGTTGGATACATAACTAGAGGTAGCGGCACTCTTGTTATAGACAAATGCAAAGTTGCTAGAGAAATAAATAAATTAGGCAATTCTTTGCAAGGAGAAAACAATCTCAAACTACGAAAGATTAAGAACATACATTATGACCTAAGAAAGGACCAAGCAATTTATCAGGAGAAGGAAGGTGAAAAATAGAATCGAGGTGAAAAATATGAAGAGTGTGTAACCATTTGGAAGGAACCGCGATCACGTTATTTAGGACACGCTACTCATGAGACAGAACATGGAAGTGAAATAGCCAATAACAGTTAAGGGTTTGGGGAACAGTACAGTCTATAGGTCTCAATTGGTGCTTGTTTTGTGCGACAGGACAGTACTAAATATTGGAAGAATGAATGATGTTATAACATATCTCGAAAAAATCTTAAATAAAGAAGTTCAACACTTTGTTCGCCTGGTGTATCCAAACGGATTCCGTTAAAACATCTCATGAATATTTTGTATGGTGTAACAAGAGGGAAAAACATCTTCTTGGGACACATAAGTGCAGATTTAGGAGACTATGAAACGAGAATAGTTGTGAAGTTTCACCAAGCTACAGTAGCATGGGTACGGAGATGCAGAAAACACCTGCTCTCAGTACTGATCAGAAGTATCTAATTAAAATATGACCTGCTGTGTCATCAGGAGTATGCCCCTCTGATCTAGCCAATTAGAAATCAGGTCCCATAATGCAGTCACACTGTCTAACATTTGCTTGTAGAATAGTACGACTTTACGTCAGCACAATCAACCCAAGCAACAATTTTAAACATCTAGCAGTATACGTCATTCGTGTCTGGTAGAATTTGCAGAAACGTTGTAGCACGAAGTCACACATTTGTAATGTGAGGTTTATATGTCAAGTTTTGTCTTATCATGATGGGAAGACCATGATATATTATTTTATTTAGTTTATTTTCAATCCCCCTTTCTAGGTTAGGATATGTATTGCAATGAAAGTGACATGAAGAAAGCCTGGTAAGAGTTAACTAAGAAATGGTCAACTGGTTCCTGCTGACAAACGCGGAAACATTTTAGAAAAAATTACATTATAGCTAAGAAAACAATCCGGTAAAATGACACTTGGAGAGCCGGTATGGCGTTAAAGTGGAGGTTAATATTGAAACTCATAAAGAAACACATTTTGATGTATCCGTAATAATAATATCTCAATCATGTGATCCATCCTATTAAAAAGTAACGTTTATCTTTTTTTTTTGTTTACACGCATCAAGTTCAGTTTCTCAATGACTTCCAAAGCTAAATTTCAAATCCTTATTTCATTTCTTGTTCAGTTCCATCTAAACTTTTATATATATACATAGCTTGCCGTCCCGTAAATTGTGTAGAAGTTTCAACAAATTTCCAACGAACGCCAATTACTCATTATCTAAGTACTAAATGTTTTTAAATTTATTTTAAGCGGTTCATTCGTTCCGTTGTTGATCAAGTATGCAAGCACGTTTTCACCTTTACACATTGATACGTATTAGAAACTGGCCCCCTTTTCCCCGCAAAAGCTCATTTTGAATACAATGGAAGATGTGCTCGTGAAATAATGTATTTATATACCTCCTCCTCTTATGATGCACATGTTAGTGAATGTAACACAGGAAATAGTGACTGGTGCCAAATACTGAACACAGTAAGGTAAAAAAAAATTTCACGCAGTTTATCCATTTTACTGTTATGAAAAGGCAAGAAGTCTATATGTTATCATTCTTAAATATTAAGAAAAGTAATAAATACGACCCTCTACTCCACTTAATTCCAATACGTCAAAAAATTGTCGGAGACATGATTACTCATTCTAATAAGGATTTTATTTTAATTAAGTTTTATCAAGTTTTATTTTAATAACATGAGATTACCTATTGTGACGTGAATTTTATTGCCCACTCATTTGTTACGCTAAAACAATAATTTTAATAAAAATGACATAACAACAACCCTGTTCAAGGTAGATGATAACTGTGTTAAAACTACATCTGAACCTATTCAATCATTTTTCGTTATTACGTAGACAATGTTTTTTTCACAAAATATATATTACTCTATACACAAGATATAGATTAATAGTGTTGCTGCTTTCTTCATACTTATTTCTTTAAGTAATTTAACATCTATGTTTAATGTGGTGTATAATACGTTAGGAAACGTTCCATCTTATCTACAGCCAAACTGAGAATGTTGTCTCTAAGGTTAATCTTACGTTAAATATAAAACGCCACATTACCTGAAAATTATTCTAGAATGAAGAAATACTTTTCATTTTCATTTCTTAAGACATTTTCTTTCCTACCCAGCCTAATTTTGACAATACTTTAAAAACTGCACCATATTTTACAGCGTAGTCTTAAATTTTTTTCCATACTTTTTCTAACTTTCCCAGCTTTAGTTAGATAGTTTCTCCATTTCATTTCTGAAACTTGTTCATGTAAGAATGTACTAATACAACCTGAAAATGCTTCTGATACAAAGGAATTTAATTTTAATATACATAATGCAATAAATTGAATATCATGTTTAGATTTCTCATCTTGCTAACGTATCTTTGCTATAGATATCGTACACTCCTATTTGTTAGTAAATTAATTGCTACCACTAAAACTTTTTGCATGGCTTTATCTACGTCATCACCTGAAAATGGTATTGGTTTTCAGTTAAGGTGTCACTGCATTGGATCTAGTAATCCCAATAAACGTAGCTATTCGGACACACCCGAGGGAACAGTCAGCTCTGCGGCATTTTATAGAATTAATGATGTCCAGAATTCGAGGTCGAATACGAACCTGATTGATTCCTGGTGCAACATTTATTATCTACCGAGGTACTGCAAGTTTAGTGCAATCTTATACTAAAAGGAATGCAGTGTCTTGGATATACATTACGCAAATAAATTTTAAGAAACGCTGTTTGGGCTCAGCAGTACCTCTTGTATTTTACACTACACGTTTTGCGGGCTTCCTTTATTACAGTTAGACGATACTACATAAGAAAGTCATAATACTTGTCTTTTCTGCAATTCTAAAGGCTTTATACTCTTACAGACCTTGTATTTATAATTTATAATTCAGTGCAATACCTTGATACAAACACACACACAAACGTACATATAAAGAGACAAAGTCAATTATAGAGGAGAAGGCATAATCCGGCTAGCTGGAATTACATTTAAAAATGAAATGAGAGTAATCAAGAATTAGTTTAAAGTCTCACGTTTAAGTTCTTCATTTTAAAGGAGACGGATGATTAACGAAAGCAAATGATGAACAAGGTAAATATTTAGTGGTTTTCTAAGGGAAATTATACCCAGCACAACATAAACCAAAGACGCACACGCACGCCCGTAGAGCAACAAGTAGGATCAGAACTACATTAACAGTCTCATATAAATCCTTCATGCCTATGACCATGTTACATCATTTCCAGGTCTGTTAAGGTCAAACTAGGTCAAGGGACTGACTGCTCCCTGGTGACGAAATGCGTAAACTGTTTAATCATTCCTTCCCAATACCAAGTATAATACAATGTTTGTTTCAACCCCATCGAGTAAGAACTGACTATGGTAAGATACTTTTTTCGGGAAAAGAATTTTAATTCCCGGCGGGAGCTCATGTAGTTCGGATGCCACGTTAAGGTGTAGGTCCATGCCAAATATAGTTTCGCTCCTAATCGGGTTTATTAACAGAAACATTGACATTACTTGTTCTTCCTAAAACATATGCAAAGCTAAATACATCTTTTGACCTGAAATCCAGTGTAGTGTTAATCTAGTCATTTATATTTATAAAAAAATGCGAAATTGGATCTGGTTAGGTGTACCATTCACTGGATTTATTGCTAGTGTAGTCAGTCCATAATACCAATATTATAAGCACGAGATGTCAAACTTGTGTTGAGTTTCAGAAGATGTACAGTTCCTAACAGCTTCTAGATTCTGTCTAGAATCGAATTATAGTATTTTAGAATTGGTAAAGTCAAGTGTACTGGGTGTGCAGTAAGATTTAGGTTTCGGAAGGAAGGTACGTAGAAAATTTAGAAGAGTATAAAAACAAGAAAAAGTGAATTGAAAAGATTGCAGCTTCACGAGCAATATGCCATTACACTTTAGGTTTCATAATTTTTAAGGGGGCCAATACTTTCCCAACATATCGTATATTGAAAATTTTAACCGATAGGTATTGATCTATGTGTTAAACTCACTTGTTCATTATTTAGATCAAAATTAGTGCAGGATTTCAGAATAAACTAGGAAAAATTATATTTCAGGGAATAGTTTCATTACTTATATTGTATTTAATAGTGAAATTTTTGTATATGGACATTTCAAATGGATGACTGTTGAAAGTATACATCTTAATGCATACAAAAACATAAGTCATTAATTGGACAAAATTTACTTAAATTGTCTAACAATCTGATATTTCTTTGAATAATTTAGACCGCCTTGGTCTCTCTGAGGTGCCAATATCCTCCCAAGATCTTCTAGTTTTTACTATCTTTCATTCGCTTTGTATTTTCCGCCATTAAAATTTCTTCTCTTGGATTGGGAACTATATCTGACGCCTTAGTATTATAGAACGCCTTCATGTTGTTCTGCTTTTGAGAATCTTGGAGTCAGACTACTTTAATCCCACTCTTAAAAATTTTGGAATTTCTATGGGAGAAACAGTAAAATTCAGAAACGATGAGCATAATAGTTAAATAAACAGCTCATGAAGCTGTTTGCTAGTTAAGTTATTAAAGCTTCATTTTAAAATAGTCAGAAAAACTAAAATATGAAATTCTCCTCTGCAGACGCCATGTTGATGAATATAGGTAGTGATGGACAGGATTCACAGTGCAGTGCATCAATTTTCGGCTTTATGTGATCCTTGAATTAAGATTCAGTGATTTAAAACATTTATGCTATTCTCTTTTTCCCTTCCAAATTCATTTAGGGTACGATAGCCTGTTTACATATGGTTCTGTATATGTAGTATATGTGATTTCTTTATGAACATGGCACTGTGTGTGTTTGTTTTTAGTTGAATTGATTCGTATTATGTGAGTTTAAACGTCCACAGGGACTCTCATTTATTCCTAAACTGACCGCAGCTTCCAACGAAAATGGGTTTTAAGTGATTTCAAGAAGGTTCTTCTTCCCCTCAGGAAAGGAACATTTTTCGTTAATAGTTCCAATTGGCCCCTCCTGGGGCATTGATATAATTTTGTAATTGAAAAAAAATGAGTTAGTTGATAGAAGGACCACATGGCTCTCACCCCCTTTCCCCCATTCTCAGTTGCCGGGCCGGTTTAGAATGGTGAAATTAGTGATTTGTTCGGTATACGCATAGTTAACTTGTGTTATAATACGCATTAATATGTCTAGTGATATGTGTTATTATGTGTAACTTTTTAGGTGATGGGCGATATAACATGGGTATGTGTAATTTAGTATATTATTAGTAGCCGTGATGTGTGTATGCATGTATAATTAATCTACTTAATGATAGTGTATTTTTGCTCATTAATTATCTCTTTTGGTCGGTTGTAATAAGTACAATGATCCATAATGCATACTTATAGTAATTCCATACTATCATCTCATGGTATACAATGCATAGTTATTTTGCACTATCCTGCAAAGCGTGTTTAGGAGTGCAAAGTTTATTTACATACTGCAACGCCACCTACCGATCTGTGAACAACTACCTACTGCTAGTCTTTTGTTCATCTTAAGCTTAAGAATCTAGTCAAGTCGAAAATTCCCCATTTCGTGATTAATAAGGTATATAGCAGTTCTGGTCCACACAAATAGATAAATAAACGAGCTACATTACCATCTAACTGCTCTGAAAAGCGCAATACCTTATATAGTCTAGTAATTAAATCATTAGTAAACAAAAACATTAGATTTTTTTTTAAACCGAAGTTTGCATACATAGCACTATTCTGTCGTCAGATTGCAATTTGAAATTCTCTCTCTCCGCTGCGCTATCAATCTCATTGTTGTCGTTTTCAAAATATATTTTCAAAATTTAAGTGTACTGTCAATGATATTAAATTTTCATTACATATATGGATAATATGATGCCCTGAAGTGCAAAAATGTTAAGATCTTTGTAGGAGGATTTGTGTGTTGGTTTATGTGGATTCTCGCGTATTGATCAGTGTACTATAGTTATACTTGATTTTAACTTATTCTTGATTTTAATATATATATATATATATAATGAGACTACTTTGAACAGTCTTGGGCATAGTTGATATAATAGGTGTCTATAAAGGAATTTACGATATAAATGAAAATAAATATAAACGAAAAGGATATGGATAATATATACATTACTGTAAGTGATATTGGTTTAAGGACGCCTATGAATATACGAGCCCAGGCATAGTTTTGCCGCAAGGTATTGATTGTTTATTTATATATATAATGATGAATGTTTCGACCACTGCCCATTACGTTAGGAATTCATGTAAGGAAGTGTGTTGTTTGAAAATGACGGATCATGTTTTCTCTTTGTGGCTTGGAAACTACTATTAACCGTACATACTGTTTATCTGGTCGGACGATTTGAAGAGTGTTCATGTAGTCTTTTTCTAATAGTCTTTTTCTAATTATTACAATTGAAATCTACGCATTCAGCCTTACATTTCTAATAGTACTTTGTGATTTAGACACTTTTTAAACGTTACTTTATTAACTCTAGTTCAACATTGTTCGAAGAGGTGACGAAATGTATAGGAGTGAATAATATAGAAAATTTATTACAGTAGAATCTCGTTATTCTGTACCAAGTTGTCGATCCTCCCCCCCCCCCGAATATTTTCATTTTCCTTAGTTTTAAACTATGTAATTATTGTAATTAGTTCACATCTGAAAGTAGGCGCCCTTGAGAATTGGGAGCTACTAGTAAGAATATGGCAGACAAGTTGCTAGTACAAAATTTATTTTACATATATTTTTTTAATTTTGGGAAATTCCAGTGAAAATTTTTCTCGATTTTATCTACTTTATTCTACTCTACTCGGAACTAATCTCAGTTTGTAATGGGTCGGATATTTTTATTAAGAAATCCTAAATTCAGGAAACACACTGACCTTCCGGGAATTTCCGGAGTCTCCAAGAGCTCGGCCAGATACAGCATGAAGTGGGATTTCCATTTGCCTTTGTGAAAATCCTGCTCTGGACACGGACCCTTTTGTCAACTTGGAAATATAGTTATTTTGGACAACGTATTTACTAGGCCCCTTATTTCGGCATATGAAAGGTATATTTGGCTCTAAAGTTTACGATTGTCCTATATAAAATTCGACCTCTTATCTTTGTAGTTTTACAGTCCTAGCTTATTACCTTTGGCGCCCCTGTTTCTCTTTTCTAGCTATTCTTCTATATGTCTCTTCTTTTTTTTTTTTTCAAAGCTTTCCTCCAAGTTTTAATTTGAGAAATTTTACCATTATCGTGCATCATTTGAACCTGAATTTCTGACTGAGATGTTGCGAGACGCGACTCGTGGACATATTCATTTATCGCAAATAAGAAGGGACCGTTTCCACGCAATTTGACGTGTCGCAATAGTGAGAGATAATCCAGTATACAATCCAACTTTTGTTTTCTGTTTGAAATTCTCCGTTGTACTATTCGTTATTTCCACTTTTGCTTCTATTGATCATCATAGAGATGAATGCTGTGTAGATGTTTGGACCCATAAGTATTACTAGCATTTTTAAAAGCTTTCATTATAAAGATAGTAAACTGTATAAGTATATATATACTTTTACAATTTACTATCTTATATATATGTATTGTGTGTTTACCTGCCTGCCTCGCACTTTAAATGTCCATTCTTTTGAAAGTGTTTGAGATCAGAAATGTTTACGATTACTCGCGGTTAATCAGTTAAGATATAGTCGGATTTTTGTTGTGTGAACTGTTGCAACCTGAAAATGATATTAAGCGGAGCCATTGATTTGACGGATTAAATGACAACTGAAAAAACTTATTTTTTAAATACAAATACATGTCGAATATAAATGTGATATTGAAGTAAAATGTATAATGTTGAATTACGTAGATTCATATGTGTAGAGGGTCTTGGTACCTAACAGAACGGCTGCTGGTTGCCATGGTTTTGGAAAATTCGACGAACATAAAATGTGAATTTAAAATAAATCGTCTCCTGTTAAATATTCTGTTAGTGGTTAACTAATACTGTATGTAAATACTAACATCGTCTGTTGTTACACTAAATGCATGCGGCATGAAATTATAGCAGGTCGTCGTAACTCTAATTTATCATTACGTTTAACCTCAAATCCATAAACCTGAAATCTTCCTGTGCAATTACATTTCAATTTCATCCATCATATAAGAAACTCGAACCTGAATGGTGTTTTCTCTTCAGTAATAGTGGTCTTGATACATAAGTAAAAATCTCTTTGAACCTAGGAAATTTTCGTTTTCATCTACATTGTGCTAATATAACTATAAATTTGTATAATTTATGTGATACAAGGTGATAGTGATTAAAAAGCTAGCAAATGGACTTGATATTGAATGGAATGACAAAATGAGTGGCGTAATCACTTAGAAATTAGTGACAAAACTTGTTTCTTTAACCCCGGAAATTGAAAAAAATATGTATGAACAAAGAAGTCTAAAAACTGAATATGTGTTGATCACAATATATAAATATTTCATATGCGTATATCTAAATCAAGTGAAATTAAGTACATGAACACCACAATCGTGCCTTACGAACGTGTGACATTAAAGGGCATGTGAAAGTACGAGAAAGGACTGCTTTAAATAATCTTTTTAACTTTTCTCCCTTCTTTTCATATGAGATATGGACTCATTTAACCATCATCGTAAGTTTTTTTTTCATACTTATCAAACTTGCAATTACTTTTTGTTTCTCTTTCTTTAATCTCTTTGTTAATATCAAGTCTATACTGAAGTAGTCCAAGGTTCTATCTGGAATGATGCATGTATATATATATATATATATATATATATATATATATATATATATATATATATATATATATATATTCAATTGCAAGTCGTAAACATTTCCTTTGTGTTTAAATTCTTAATACCTGTAATAAACATTGATCAATTGTAGTTAGATGATAGTTTCTTTTAAACTGATTTACCTATTTATATCAATACATTCTCCTGTATGTATGTGTGTGTACGTGAATGAATGACAAATTTAGTTTTAGTAGTAGAATTTAGTCTTGGTTTACGCCGATAGTGTTTATAATACCTGTATAAAACTATATTATTTTGTCATTCTGTGAAGAATGCTTAGTATTAGGGCGTAAATTGAGAATCGAACCGTTGACTACATGTTCTCCGTCTATCTAAATATTAAGTTGATTTCTCACAGAATATAGCGAGATATAGAGACAAACATGGATCAAAGAGAATAGGAAACTGATAATTGGATGATACAGAGGTTTTAATGTAATTAGTCGTTCTTATAATGAAAATAAATTCTGTGCTTGAGATACGAATCAGTTAATATGAAACTATCAGATAAGGGAATGTGAAAAGGCACTTACATTATGATTCTGGAGGTAGTTGTAGGAAACGTCGAAGACTCCGCTTCCTCTGTAGCTTACGTAACTCCTAAGGCGAATGGAAAGTCTAGAAGTGAAGTATAGACCTGAAGTGCTGTCAAGTGAACGTTGGTTGTCCTTTTATATATAAGTGCGGAATGTTATCCGCATGCCTTTCATATTTCCTTGTCTTGGAGTTCCACGTGTCTATCTGATACAATAAAACAAATGTTGGGCTTATTTCAATAAAGAGGACTAGATCCTGGAAACACCCCTGAATTAAGGCATTCAATTCAGACAGTTAATATTTTGTACTCAGGCCAGCTTTGAATTATTTACATAAATGTTTTACAAAAGTTTAAATATTTAAAATAATTTAGGGTTTCTAAACTTTTGTATACGACAATATGTGTATTCTTGTATGGCTGAGGTCATGAAAGATAACTCAATTTAAATTATTCTAAATCGGCTCTGAAAGCAGAAAAAACAGAACGAGCTTAGATGACGAACATTTTTTTAAAAATCTCGAAAATTTCTATTTGTTTAAAATATGTAAATCACTTTGAATATTTCTTTCCTTGGCTGATTCAAATGTGTATTCGATCTCCACTATGGAAATTCACCTATAGGATAAAGGTTATTCAACATTTAAAATAACAGATATACGATTAAATTAAAACTTCTGGTCACCTGGGCTGGGTCAAGGCAACTCCCGCTTGTGTAATTGCTTACATTCAGGTCAAGGTAACACGAGGGAACATGTGTCTCTTGAGGATTATTTCAGAATTGATTTTCAAAAAATAGACTGCTTGTTTTCAAGTTTCTTTATCATATTACTATTTATATCCAGTATACCTTTATTTATAGTTAATTCTTTCTTTCTCTTTCTTTCTTCTTCTTTTCTTTCTCTTCTCATACCTTCTTCTTCTTCACTTTTCATTTCCCTACTTCCAATAAAAGTGGAGAGGGTCGTGACTGGGAGTTGTCGCTACAGACGAGGTCATTAAATTCTTTTGATGTTTCTCTTCGGAAGTCCGATATTAATTAACCAATAACATACGTAGAAAGCAAAATAATGAAATTTATTTATTTTTCTAAATTATCCGATTGAAGATTATTTTTTTAATTAGTCATTCCCCTTTCCCTACTCACGACGCTTGCTCTTATTTACACGCGTGTACGGTTTTCTATTTCAGAACAATTGGATGAATGAACACGAAGTTAAATTACTGAGATTTTATTATAGTGAACTGTTTATTAAACTGGATGGCCTAAAGGTATTGAGTTACTTGTCGTTAGGTGCGGTAGATTAGGCCGAATGATTTATATCCTTTGTTTGTTTTTTGTTCTTTCTGTGTTGTGGTGCAATTGTGTATCTGCTTTTTTTCAGTTGGCAACACTACTAGACGGCGGCTCGGTTACTGCTTGACAAACGTGTCCAATGCCTTCGCCTATTTTCTGAGACACATAACGTTATGGAATTCAAGTTAAAAATGAGGGAGCTTTACCGTGATGCTACGCCACAATGGAAGACAATAGGAAGGGTTAACAACGTCTTCGATACCACTGGTAGTGTAATTTACGCCAAGACGTCAGTTACACCCTGCACGTTACGCCAAGAGGCCGTGTAGGCCTAGATCGGGGAACAATTCTGTATATACAGGTCGGATAGAGGCAGAACTTGTAAGGTCATTGCAAAAGTTGAAATTGATTCGATGGTTGTCCCGTACCCTGAATATCCCGAAGTGGTCGGTTTCCAGGGTTCTCAAGATCTGAAACTGTGCCAGCATCATCTTCGCCTCCTGTAAGCACTCAATGAGGACAACCCGGATCGCCATATCGAATTGGCGGAGTGATACCTGAAGTCAATGGAGTCCCGACTTCTAGAACCAAATAGCCTGAACGGACGACGCGAAGTTCAATGTGTCAGGGTCAGTGAACCGTCACAACTGTGTGTATAGGCGTCCTGAAAATCCAACTTTGGTGATTGAACATGATCACCAGAATCGTGGTGTGATGGTTTGGAGTGGGGTAACGCTTTACAGTGTGTTGGGCCATTTTTACTTGATGGCTCGGTGACTGGGCAGACCAACTTGAACTTTCTGTAAGCGTCTGTGACACCTCTGTTGAAGGAGACTGATGATTTTGACACATTGTGGTGGCAGCAGGACGGATGGTCTGTGACTTTTTAAACAACACTTTCCAGGGCAATTAATTTGTCGTCGGATAACAGCCATGGTTTCGAGACTTTACCCTTGTCGACTTCTTCGTATGGGGACGTTTGAAAGACAAGATATACGCAAGACTCATAAACAGTGTTGTGCAATTGATGGCATGGAAAACGGACTAATTCAAGAACATTCCCTTTCAGATGTGCTGATATACGTGCAGAAATATGCGTTCCTGGAGGCTGGCATGTATCGATGTTAATGGCCGAGAGATGGACATCCTAATAGCGAATAGGGATTAGATATTGTAAAGCACTAGGTTTTTACAGTGCCAGTTTGTTTCATGCTATCCTCGTTTATAATAAAAATGTACTGATCACTCAAAAGAGGGGTCACTGCTTCTGTTACACCCTGTAAGCATTAGATGCTTATTTTTCCTTTTCATTGATTCTTTGTTCCTCGTCATTATGGTAATTTTGAAAATTCGAGGTATGTAAGTGTAAGCAATCTTATGAAATGGAACGTTTATGACAATGATTTTCTTTTTAATGGGTAGGAGTGTTCTACTCCCAAAGAAAATAAATATTCTCAGTTCCGCAGTTGACGTTTTATAAAGAACATTTTATTAGAATTAAAAGTTGAATTTCGTTTGTATCACGAGTATTACGTAATGCCAAAATTTCATAACATGTATTTACATTCAGTTACACTATTTGGGGCATATCAAAAGGTTGATCGAATTAGTATGTCAGATATTTTCGAAAAAATGTTAATATTACTGAACAATTTGTCATTTGTAATCATTCTAGTTGCAAAGAATAATAATTCTTTGTAGCAGTGTCAGGCAGAACTACAACGTATGTTGGTAAAATAAAAAAAATCGAATCTATGCAAACTTCTTTTTTTAAAATTTATACTGTTTCTCCCATGCACTTTGAATATTTTATTGTATTTTTAGCCCTACCTTATCAATTAAAAAGGAAAGAGTGAAGAAGATTCGAATACCTGTCGTGCAATTAGAAGTTGTTCACAGATTCAATGTGTCACGGGAACGCACGAAAGCGTAACAGATCTAATCTGTGCACATGTCGCTAATATCCGTAAACTGAAGTCTCTAAAACAATTAACTTTCTGCTCTTTAAAATTTTGTTATATTTCTGTATATTATGTGTGAAGTGCAAAGGGAAATTTAATGTATTATCGATTTTATTACGGATTGGACTTTAAAAATTTTTCAAACATTCATATATTTGTGGTAGAAAGCTAAGCGCACCTGTTTTCTTCTCATAGTAAAAGGCAAAGGATACTATCCCGAGAAACATTCGTTCTATTATTTGACACGCTCGTGTCTGAATGTTTATTCATATGCCTTTACAAATTAAATAAATAGAAATAACTCTCTTTTTTATGAGACAAAAGAATGTAAGTTTTCTTGGTATTATGCAGAAAGGGAAAATGCATTTTCCCCCCAAAAAAATACTTGAAAAAGAAATTAAGTGAAAATAAGTAATAATTAGAAAAAGAAATATCTGACACTTTCATCTAACAGAAAGTTCCATTTTTACAAATGTAGTAAATGAGAAGGAAAATTTACAAAGAGAGGGGCAGTTTTATGCTGCATTAAAAACAGAAGTAAATCTCTCCTAATGTTAGTTCAATACGTAGTACTATTAAGTATTCTGCTTTTGCGCAGGCAATGGAAATAATGAGTTTTCCTTTTTTAACTTTAGTGTTTCTTTAAGTGTTTCTTCTATGTTTCTCAATCTTCCACTTCTCCCTTTAACAACCAAAATTTTCTCCTTCTGTTCGAATTACCGATTCATTTTGTTCTTGTTCCTCCTATTCGTTGTTTTCCTTGTCTTTCCTTCTATGGCGGCATGACGAAGACAATTTCTTTGCAAGATGCGTCCAACGCAGGTGGACTTCCCACGAAGGATGCTGGCTACAAGCGTCCTTTTCTCTTCTGTCGGTTTTAAGAACTCTCTGTATGTTTTATCTTCTCCATCTTCCTCCAACACAATATTTCGAAGCTCTCTAAACAATCTATTCACGGCTATTACCATTATTTTCTTTATTGCTTTGCTATAGTGTAATTTTATTAGACAAGAGCTGCTTGTACAGTGCATTTCTTTTACGTTGAAATATTTAGCTAGTGTCCGGGAAAATTTGGACTTTTTGCGTCCCAGTTAGTATTTTGTCAACCTATAAATAAACGTAAGACTTAATTCGCTAAACATACGTCCATTAACTATATAAATATTAGCCTTAGTGACGGGAGAGGCAATTAAAATTTATTTAGCAATGCAATTTGTTTAGCATTTTTCTTTATACCGAACGTAGCCTATGAGCCTAGTTTTACTATTCACGAAGTATCACAACAATGTGCTACTTATTTAAACAGAATATTCTTTTTCTGTTGGTACAAAAAATTCGAATTTAAAAATGTAGTACCATAACTTAATAGACCTTCTTCGTTTACTTTAATGGTATATAAAAATAAAAAAAACATATTAATATAGCTATCCTTGTACAAAAAATACTATACAATTTTGAATTACAAATTTGCGTCACAAAAATTGGTCCGTAAAACTTTAAAATGGAAGACCCCAAAATATACAAACTACTATAAAATCACGAACCCCAACTAAATAGGACACTGAAATTTATTTCTTCATTTATTTCAATAGTACAAAATGTACAGAAACAGAGGGGTATTTAAAATGGACCTTCTTCGATTATGTTTCTGGCTGGTGAAGAAAATAAATGGGACGTAGTAATTTATCTCTTCGTTTATTTGAATACTACAAAAAGGTATAAAATTCCCAGTTAGTTAAAAAAGGTATTTCATCCCCTTCTTAAATACTACAATTTTGTGGCTGGTACAAAAAATTAATAGTACAACCAAATTATCATCAGTTTATTTAGATGGTACAAAAGGTACAACATTCTAAGATACTTAAATTTATATTTAGAAATGTTACACTACAAATTATTAAAGTGGCTTAATTTTTAAAATGGCTTTCCTCATTTTCTTAAATAGTACAAGAGAGGTATCAATCGAATGCAAAATTTCTAATTAGCTAAACTACGCAAGGATAAAAGAGAATCTGAAAAAGTGGGGGCACATTCCTCCTGCCTATCTGTGCCCATTGTATTTTTTAAGAGCTGGGGGCAAGCAATACATATTTTCTGAGGTAAAGTGACGGCGTTTCAATGCACTTTTCCCTTTGCTTGCAACATAAAATTCAATGTGTTCTGTTTGTTACACAAATGTACAAAATCGAACAAAGTTCTAAGCAACTTCCAACTAGTAAATGCTAGGAAAGATAAGTCGCATTTCAGTTCGTAGTCATTACTTTCTAATAGCCTTTTCTAAAATTGCTTACTGGTGGGTTACCTCAAATACAGAAGGTCATCACCTGTCAATACCAAAATACCAAGTATAAAAACTGAATGTTTATATATTGTACCATTTATTAAACTATATTTTGTGAGATTTAAAGAAGATGAAATTTAGCCTTTTAAATTGTTTATATAGTTATGCTATCTTACATAGTGGTCATAGTCTTTCTTGTGTACCTTGTACTATAATAAAATATGACCTTACAAAGACAAGAGCTGTTCACGTGATCCCGTCCACTTTTCTGCTACGTTAAGTAGGATTAGACAAGGATGTCATTCTCTTATGAAGGTTGCGCTTTCTTTGCATAAAATGTTTGATGTGTTTATACCAAAAACTGCAAGAATATTTCCAATATGTTGTTCCCTTTTACGAGTTACGCATGTGTAATATTTGTCCTTTGACATCAAGATAGACCTAGGTAAAATAATTATCATATTCGTAATCAGCATGTTCAAAAACTCCTATATACTGAGTCTCATACCAATCGGTTGATATGAGCATAAGAGTTCCAATCCTATATAAACAGTAAGACCCAGGTAAAAATAAACATAATATTCTTTATCAGCATGTCAGAAAGCCCTTAAATACCGACTTTCATGCATTCGGTTACAATTGACATAAAAGGGAATATGCCATATAAACTAATATAACGTTCGCAATCAGCATGATTAAAATAAGGGTTGTAAAAGCAAGGTCTCTGCTTCCATGTTGAAAATCGGTGTTTGTATTTTTTAATCGGAGTTTAAGAAAGACGACAGTCTTTTATAATCTCTGCTATGTTAATTAGGGGCTGGAATATGTGTTCATAGTATAATGCTCTATCGTATACTCTCTTGTGCAAGCTTCAGTATGTTAAATAGAGGTTGTAATATATGTTCGTAGTAATGTGTATTTTCTTCTGTGGGTTAAAAACAGTGCTTTTGGATTTTGGTAAAAGGGATTAAAAAAGTTCATAGTCTTTGATAATCTCTGTTACGTTAAACAAAAGTTGCGAAATTTGCGTGTAAGAGCTTATAATGTAGTCACAACATTTTCACAAAGAGGGGGTAAAAAGGAGTCATAAAAGTGAACGATTACACCCCTGAAATGTGTATTATTATACCTGGAAAAGTTTATTATACCTGGACAAATCTCAGCTCTCTTAAATGGGGGTGGGAAAATATGCTCGTAGTCTAATGCTATGTAGCCTTTCTTCTGTAATATCTACTATGTTAAATAAGAGTTGCAGTATGTCCTAGTTGTGTTTATAGTCTTTGGTATGTAGCCTTTCTTGTGTAATTTCTGCTGTCAAATATGTACCATAAAAGGAACGAGTACACTCCAGTTGTGTTAAATAGTGCTTAAAATATGGGTCTTAAAAGAGAACGAATAGACCTCATTATTCTCTGTTTTGTTTGTTCCAAAAATAGGTCTTCGTAGTGTCTGTGTTCATAGTCTTAGTAATTTCTACTATGTTAAAATAGGGGTTGAAAAAAGTGCTCATGGGGTATTCAATTTTCCATAGCTGGGCGATACGCGTGACATGGTCGTAGCCTTGTGTTCGTAACCCCTGCTATGTTATATAGGGGTTGAAAAAGTGGTCGTAAGTGATAACGAATACACCTCTAAAAGGGAGTCGTAAAAGCAAACGAGCTCGAATTTCCGTAGGTGGGCGATACGAATGTTATCACGTATCGTGCGAGACAGGAAAGATGAGTCCTTGCTATCAGAAAGCACTAAAAAAGGTGGTTTTTCAGGTAGTGGGGGTTAAGTGCCGCCCATCTCCTATTTTCATTGCAAATTTAGGAGCATTCAGCAAGGAACATAACGAGCGGTTCCATCAAGACCTAGAAGAAATAGAACAAGATATCAGGGACAATGGGACTTCTCCATGATGTCAGATTACTGTTGGTGTCTAGTGCGAGGAACAAATCAACACAGCGTTCATTGACATAAAAGCGCAACAAAAAATAAGTGTTCTTGTAGTGAGATTCATACTTTCTACCAATGAACATTTTACATTAAATAATGCTTTCTTGTATATTCGTTACAATTTGATCGTGTTCTATTCACATTGCAGATATTGTCTAATATGGTGAATTTTTGTTGAAATTAAAACAGTATGAAAACATTGACTTCATATAGTAACAAATTGTAAAAAATATATTGTTCTTGTGGTTAGATTTAAACCTTTTACAAATGAACCTATTACATAAAGTAGTATTTTGTATATTCGTTGCAATTTGACTATGTTCCATTCAAATTGCACGTATTCTCTATTATGGTGTTATCTATCGAAATAACAACAATTAAAAAAATGCCATTCAAATTGCACGATTACTGTACATGATAGGCAAAAACGATTTCGATATTAGAAATCAGAAATCTAAATTACGTTAAATCACCTCTTCAAGCTTTTGACGGAGAAAGAAGTTTAATTTCGCAGGCAGGTGTTATTAACCTGAACACCTAAATGGGAATAAATATGGCTTCAGTACCTATGTCCATAATAATATTGAATTGATCTGAAATTATCATAATATTAACCATTTATTATATTACCGCGATTACAAGGCCGTAATTTGTGAGGCAGGGGAAGCACATCCCAGAGAATGTCAGCGCCGTTGGAGGAGCCCATTTTAAGACTAAGATTTCTTAATCCATATACGAACGTTCAATTATAAATGAAGCATCGATCAGGTTCACTACAATACATAGAAAAAGAAGCACAGAAAAGGTAAATAAAACAAACATTAGTCGTTGTCTATTTCAGTAAAGCAATTTCTACTATTAGGAGCCCCAGAAATAATATTTATTGGTGCCGCTTTGGAATTTATCAATATTGTCCCCTTAATTAATTTGTCGTATATGGAAGAGGACCAGGGGCGTAACTAACTGTCCCGCCGACCTTGCCATGCGGGGGGTTCAGAGGCTCCGGGGGGCTCATAAAGAGTAAGGGAAAGAAAGAAAGACAGGGGCCCAAGAACTAGAAAAACAACTTTTCCTAGGGAGCCCAAATGCATTTATTAATGCTTGCAGCCCTCCAGAAAAATCTAAGTTACGGCGCTGCATGATCACTTTAACATGGTGAACCGCTACTCACTATTAATACTTCAAATGTGCGAAAATGAGTTACAGGTATCTTACTCTTTAAATTCAGAAATCAGCTCTAATTTTCGATATTCATTCTGAAACCCTAACCAGACAGGGAAGAATAAGGCCGTACAGCAGCTAAGTTACCAATGAGATCCATAGTCAGGCTCGTACAGAGGAACTTCGTAAAGATGATGTTGATTACAGAATTAAGTTTATTTGTAATTAATTATGTAAATTGGAAACTATGATAATTAGTTATTGTATATGAAATATAGGTAAGCGGAATTCAAATGTGAGAGAACCATAATAACAATTAAACTTATTGCATTATGAGGTACTAGCAGCGTTCACCCCGCTTCGCTGCGGTCACCCCGGAACGCAATAAACGTTGTTACTTAGATAATTTTTACTTTTTCGCTTTCAAGTGATATGATAAAAACCATAGAAGATTGCAGTAAATGTTAACATTATATCGCCTGTCATTTATGTTAACCCGCCCCGCTTCGCTGTGGTCACCCCGGAACGCAATAAACTTTTTTACTTAGATAATTTTTACTTTTTCGCTTTCAAGTGATATGATAAAAACCATAGTAGATTGCAGTAAATGTTAACATTATATCGCCTGTCATTTATGTTAACCCGCCGAGTGACACGGTCATGCGGGTTGCATATAAATACGTTTATTTTTATACCTATGATGAACTAACAAAGGATTTGTACGTTATGGACACTTGAATGGAAAATTATATCAAGACGCTGGTAATTAAAAATTAAAGTGATATGATAAAAACCATCTAGGGTCCAAATCCTAATAACCCCCCAAAAATAAAAGAAATTGGTTCAGCCGTATTAGCGTGATGAGCTAACAAAGGATTTGTGCGTTCTCTTTTATATAATAGATTGTTGTCTATTTAGTGAAAAACAGTTCTGATGTGCAGTTTGAAAAGGATATCAAACGCAATATGCATATTTTATATATGTATTAGTTCTAGTTACGATGCTTATAATTTGTGGTGTAGAAAGCAATCCAGGCCCCCTCCCCTCTGAAATTTGAATTGGCAGATATCACGGAAATCCTTAACAACGTTCGCTTTTCCAACGAGCAAATTGTCATAGAAATAAAACAATTAAAAACCAGTGTTTCTGAAATAACAAGTACAGATGGTGATCAGAAAAATGGAAACACCTGAACGAAATTGGAACTTACTAGATTAATATGGTGTCGGGCCACCTTTCGCCTTCAGAGCTGCCTTAATGCGACGTGGGGTGGAGGCATAGAGGTCGTGAATGGTAGCAAGTGGAATTTTACACCATTTCTCCTGTAGGGCATCGGCCAGTTCTGTGAGAGAGGATGGAGGTGGAAATCGTCGCCGGAGTCGTGTTTCCAAGACGGACCACAGATTTTCAATTATGTTGAGATCTGGGGATTGGGCGGGCCAGGGGAGGTGTTGAACTTCATCCCGATGTTCCTCAAACCACGCTACAACAACGCCAGCTGTGTGAATGGGTGCAGTATTATCCTGGAAGATGGCGTCATTGTCCGGGAACAACATCCGGACCAAAGGATGCAAGTGGTCTCCTAAAATTGCGATATAATTGTTGGCAGTGATTCGTCCGCTAAGTGTGACCACAGGACCCAATGAAAACCATGATATGGCGGCCCACAGCATCATCGAGCCTCCGCCATGTTTCACAGTTGGGCGGAGACACTGCAGATCATAAGCTTTTTTGGGCGTTCTCCACACATATACACGGCCCGTGGTTGGGAATAGGGTGAAGGATGACTCATCCGACCATATCACACGTTTCCAGTCCTCAACGGTCCAAGTTGCATTGTCGCGGCACCATTTGCGGCGTGCGAAAGCGTTATGGTCCCTGATGAGCGGTTTGTCCTGTGCAACACGATCCCGTAAGTTCATGTTATGTAATTGGTGGCGGACTGTGATTGTCGAAACAGGGTGGGGGAGGTGCTGATTGAGTTCCTCCGTCACTTGCTCCGCAGTGGCACGACGGTTCTGCGTGACAATGCGCTTTAATACCCGGCGTGACCTGTCACTAATGATTTTCTTCCGCCCACTGTTCCGCTTCTCCGATGTGGTTTTCCCGTGTGTTGTGTAGGCCGTCATCACCTTCGACACTGTCCCACGCGACACACCTAACACAATAGCCACTGCCGTCACACTCACTCCACATAACCGCGCACCAACAATTTGCCCTCTTTGAAAATCTGAGAGGTCTCCCATTTTACACTACCTCCGTCTGCTGCAGCCACTGGACACTGCTGTTCCCCTGCGCCTGACGTAGTATGGAGACCGGCCTAACACACCATCACCAGCGGTCCGGCGCTGATGGCGCCACGACACAACTGACAACCCATACATCTGACGTGTTGCCAACTACAGTTGTTTCCATTTTCCACGTTGAACTACAGTTAATAAACCTGTCTAGTAAAGTGAGTGATTTACGAGAATATGCTAAATATTTAGAAGACAAAACTATTCAAGAAAACAAAATTTAATGCTATATTGTATAGAAGAAAGTTCAGAAGAGACTTGGGAAGAAAATGAAACCAAAGCGAGAACTAGGATACAAAACAGACTCCGTATTGAACTATGGTACGAAGACCTATAGCGAACGCATAGAGTGGGAAAGAAAGCGTCAGGAAGAAGCCATCGTTTGTGTGCATATATACTAGCTATAAAAAGAAAGAACTTGTGTTACAGATAGTGGCGTATGTACGATTTTGTTTCGGGAGGGTCTTTGCTAACTTTCGGGGGGACTTTGCCTGAAAATGTGAAAATTCTGCAAGATATTTCATTTACTTTCCTATACTAAGTAAGATTTCGAGGGGGCTTACGCCCGGAAGCCACCTCTAAATACGCCACTGGTTACAGAATACGAGCAAACTTCGAGGTACTATAATATTCGTCGACCAAGATTATTCAAATAAGGTGCGTGATGAACGGAAGCAACTTCAATTTTCGTAGATGAGGGTGGGAGGAAAGGAATTTTCGCGTATATGTAATTTCGCTTTTTGTTCATAGATGAGAAGAGATTCAATCTTTGGAGCTTGAAAGAAAGAGACCTGCTGCAAAAAGAAATGACCCAATTCTAAAGTGATAGTGTGCCACCTTAACAGCATGGGGATAACGAAATACAGCAGCAGAGTTCTGAAGGTATCACAGAGAGCAGGAAGAAGAGTTTATCTTCCCCCCCTCCGCACAACCTAAAACCTACTCTGTCAAACCCAGTCAAGTGAAAAATGTGTCTCAAGGACTCTCCATCTGTAAGTAAGATAATAAATAACAATATGCAAGTACCAGAATGTTTAAAAGAGAATGATAATGGCACGTTAACAGAAATAAGTAAAACTAACATGCAAATATATTTCCAGAATTGTCGTAGCTTACGATGCAAAAGTGAAATATATTATACTAATGTTTTATCCTACAGCTACGATTTATTATTAGTCCAGTCCCTAGCAAAACTTTTGTAGGAATTTCATAGTTGACTACATTTCTCTTCATATTCATGAAGAACATGTTGATTTGAATAAAAAATATGAGGCAGACATTATGTGTATAATTTCGGGATGCGCAATTATGGAAAATGGCCCATTGACGCAAGTTAAAGTTCGTAGAAATTCACTTTCGCGCTCCTTGTGTCCCTTCTAATTACCCGATTGTCATACGTTATACATCATTGGAAAGCCTATAAAATACTGATTCAAGCGATATATAATTTGTGTTCATACTGTAGAATAATAATAAGAAGAAAACATAAAATTTACGGAAAAATAGGTTGCTCCAGATAATGTTTCAGATAATGTTCCAGATAAGGAGAATGAGTTGGTGTATCTTGTTCCGCAATTTTTCACCGCTAAAATTAACTCAGCCGGAATTTCATCTACACCCGGAGATTTGTGTTTCTTTAAGTTCTTTCTAGTGGTTTCGACTTCTATTCGGTTAGGTCCTGGAATATATGGTTGTGCGGTGTGTATCTCTTTCTCTCCACGCACATTAGTTTTTGGCTAAGTGTTCAGCAAATCACCAAAGAAATCTTTCCATCTATTTAAAATGCTATCCTTATCAGTGAGAACTGTACCGTCAGCTTTCTTTAATTTATAAGCACGAGGTTGATAGCCTTTCTTAAATTCGTTGATCGCATTATACATGTCCCGGGTGTTTTTATTTTTAATATTATTTCCAAATTCCTTAATTTTAGCTTTCAAAATATCGCGTTTCTCTGTTCTAAAAGTTTTGGAAGTTTCCCGCGTGATATCTGCGAAATTTTGTGTAGTTATTTCATTCGGATTTTGTAGCCAGCGTAATTTTGCCCGTTCTCTCTTCTCTGCTAATTTAATGCATTCCTGATCGTGCTATGGTTTGTTACTACGTATTTTCGCTTGTCCTAATTTTACTTTCGCTGAAATTTTAGTGCTATCTCTAATTTTAATCAAGTATCCTCAACACTAGTTCGCTCCGAGTGTTCTAAAACAGAGAATCTATTCGAAACTTCAATCTGGTATTCCTCTATACCTGGCTCTCTTCTAATTTCTTTAAATTAAATATCTCCGTTTTCGGACATAGAATATTACCTTTATTCAACAATAATCTTTCTCGTATTATCGCTGCTACCAGGCAGTGATCAGTGTCACAATGAGCCCCTTTAAACGACCGGACATCAATTATGCTATATTGCCTTTTCTACATACTAAAACGTGATCAATTTGATTATGTGTTTTTCCGTCTGTTGATGTCCAAGTGAATTTTTGAACGTCGCGATGTGGGAATTTTGTACTCTTCACGATTAGGTTTTTGGATGTTGCAAAGTTCACGAGTCCAACACCGTTGTCATTACTTTCTTTATGCAAATTTTCGTTCCCTATAATAGGTTTGAAAATATCCTCTCTGTCAGTCCTAATAAAAGAAAGTCTGTCAGTCACAAATTCAACCCGTTTAATTGCTGGTAATCGTTTGTGAAGGAAAAACCCTGTTCCTAACTGGTGAATTTTATTTCCTTCCCGGTAAAAGAACGTAAAATTACCGGAATTCACAGACCCATTCCCTTCCCACCTAACTTCCTGAACTCCTACTAGGTCCATTCTGTATGTCTCTAACTCGTTCGTTTAACGCGCCTGCTCTATAAAGACTTCTAATATTCCATGTTCCAAATCTCATGTCCAATTTCTTTTGCAGAAGTCGTGCCAAGTTATCAGTCCTTGTACAAGGCTTTTGTGAATATTTCTGAACAAGTGCCTTTTTTTACAAGATGAGGTTGTTAGCCTTATCCAAACCTCCAAGCTGGAGGACCACTCCTAACCGTCTGTCTGCGATTGGTTATTCAGTATATTCACAGCTAACCTCTGTATCTAGAGGTCTCCTCGATCCGCAACCTGAGGACGCGGCATGCCTTGGTGACAGGAAACCAAAGCAAAAAATTATGTAATGTATTATTGATTAAATCGGAATTATCATTAGATGATTGCAGATCAGAAGATTTAGGCTTCATCAATCAGTTTGAATGTGTGGAAAGCAATCACACCACAGTATTCGCTCCAATATATAATCGGGTTGCTTAATAAGAATTGACATAATTTTATGTGAGTAAACTTTTAACTTTTCATTTTAGAACATTAAAAGTATAAAGGCAATAACAATATTCTTTAAAACGTCAGAAATTTCATCAACCTTGTAAAAATTGTAAAAAAATATAGTGAAAAGGAAAGTGTCCTGCCTAAATATTATAAAAATCCTCTCTTTCAATAACAAGTTAAGATTTGGATACCTCAACTCAGTTTGGCTTATTGATGAACTTTGAGAATGGCAGCACACTATCCTTGCCAACCAAGGTTTCCTTTCCTTTACCTTTCTGATCTTGTTATAATGACTTTGGCTATTTCTAGATTGTTGGTAGATTTTCCTTTGACAGGTTAAATTTCTCATTAACTCCGCTATCACTACCAATCATTAGATTTGTTAATTTTGTTCTTCATATCATAAAAGTATCAGGGCTAACATAAATTTGTGGCGTCTATTGTTAAAATGTTGTAGATGATTTTCTGCACAAGCTAACAGCACCTATCTTACTAATAGGAATAACTATTTTTTCACTTACTGCCTTGAAACAGCTACAAGCAGAATGCGATATTATTTGTTGTTATAATTGTCATGCAATAAAACATGTTAACTAACAGTCCATCAATCCTTTCATTACATAACAATATACAGATCTATTCTCAATAGTAAATTGTAATATGCATATATATTCTATTCACAGTAATATTCATAATTATTTTTTTTAAATATTTTAATATTCCTAACATTATAATATATGAGGTACATGTCTCGTTTTTCAAGAGACAAAACATGGCTTCCCTTCAGGTGAAGACAATCGTAAAGATAGAATGGTCATCTTAACATATTCCTAGATAATCTCAAGCCAGTAATTCATAAGTTTATTTTCTTTTGTTATGCTTTTTGCTCACTCCTTGCAGGTATAAGACAAACATTTCAGGTCAAGCATTTAAACTTAACAGTTTTATTTGTAGAAAGTAGCATATAGTTAAAGGTTATTGCTATTGCTTCCGTTTTAATCCACATATGCTGCTTTAACTATTCAAATTGTGCTTCTTTTAGTTTTTAATCTATTTTCAGCTATCAGGCCCGTCGTTTCCTGGTAGCTAAGCACAGAAGCCCATCCTCATTGCAGTTTGAGTGTACATATTACTAATGCACATATAAATATAGTTCTAGTCTTTTTAGAAAGTTCTAGTGTCTGATACAGTAATGAGTTATATATATATATATAACTGCAACTACTTTCCATGCTAGCGATCCTCTCTATTTTAGAACAAGATATATTCTAGGAGCACTAGGTTTCAAAAAAAATAAAACACTGAAAATTAGCTGTTAAACTTTGTGTTCATATCACTCACTAGTTTAGTAGCTTATATATATAAATAGTATAATTATACAAAATCGCTAGATACGAAGAATAGGCCCCATTCCATTAGCCTAATATATAAATATAGTTTTTCAAAAATATATAAAATAGAAGCATAGTGGTTTCCATTTCAAACCTCCTTTCTCTTCTAATAGAATAATCGCATTTAAGCAACTTTAGTTCTTACTTCTTGATATACGGTAGTACTGAAACATTCTAAGTTAATTACAATCGTGTAAAATTGATTTAAATCGAAAGTTCTCAACGGCCCAATGTGTATTGTTCTAATTTTAGCGGCCCATACGGATAATTTGCAAATTTATGAGCCTTCATATATCCGAATTTAGTCAACCACTACTATAAAGTTCGCTCACAAAATTGCTTTTAGTTTCTTTAGATATAATTGGACATGAATGTGGGTATATGCAAAACAAATTGGATTAGGTACTGCTTCCCTGACACGTGTTATCCATCCCGGCCGCCATCTTGGATTCAACGTTTGTTTTTTCTAATGGGAATAGGTGCATGTGATACAACAAATTCATATAAAATTTTGTCGGAAATTCATTCGTGTAGTTAATTTTAACGTAGCTTGTACCGCTTTCCAGGTATGGTATGTTAAATATCAGTCACGTCACGAATGTTGAACCAAATAAAAAATGTGCAGTTCCCTGTGTGAATATGTAATCTTTTAAACGATTTATTTTTGACGAAAGATTCTCTGAACGTAAATACATACATATACCCAGGCATAAATACGGAAATGGTAGGTCTTCAGCAGAACCTGGTCGTATCTGGATTTACATTATTCATATTGACCGTAATAGAATACTTCCTTGATATTGTATAACATGAAAGAAATAGCAATCACTCACAGAAATGTAATAAGATTATAACACAAATGTTGTAAAAAGTTTGATTATACCTGCAGTCAGTGGCGTATTTATGACTTTGTCTCGGGGGCTTGCTAACTATATTTCTGGAAATGTGAAAATTCTGCAAGATATTTCATTTACTTATAAAATAGTAAATAAAATTTAGGGCCCGTTAAAGCCCGGAAGCCCCCCTTAAATACGCCACTGCCTACAGTTTTTTTCAGTTAGACATTGTTTTTATTTGTCAACATCGTTACCATAACTGATATTATCTTAAAATGTAAATTCGCGAAATACCTGGAATAATTTAATATGCAATATCTTCCAAACGTTACAAGCTAGGGTAAAATTAACTAACAATGAATTTCCAAGAAAATTCTACATGAATTTCATATATCACTTGCACTTATTGCCATTTGAAAAACCGAAAGTTGAATCCTATATGGCGCATCCAAGATGGCGGCCGGGGTGGGTAACTTGACCCATTTTGTTTTGAACGTACCCACATTCATGACCATTTACATCTAACGAAACTGAAAGCTATTTGTGTCCAAGCCTTATAGTAGTATAAGAATTCCGGATATATGAAGGCCGTTAATATGCAAATTACCCGTATGGGCCCCTTAAATTAATACAACACAAATTGGGCAGCTGAGAACTTTGGATTTAAATCAATTTCACACGAATCCCGAGGGGACACTTCGCGAATGTGCCTTGTAAGACTAAACTATCTCTATTCAAGTCCAACGTCTTACAAGGCATTTACTAAACTAATTAATTTGGGTCGTAATCGCTCTCTGCAGTAAGCACTAATTACACTGTTCGGCAAAATGAAACATTTTTCACTCCTTCGAACGAAAATATGTGATTGCTATAGGTTCCGAGCTCTTGAGTTCGAATCTGTATCCCGTTTTTCTTCAGGGCGTATCAGTTTTCAGGGAGGATGCGGGTGTTTCAATATTTGCCCAAAGGTGCTATTCACCACCCATAATAATTTGCACGTTATAATTTAAACATCAATATAAATTATCCAGATAAAAGTACACAAACTGTTAAAGTTTAACACTTACGTGTCACTTAGTTTTCCTACTCGTCTTGTAATTAATACAGGGTTTGTCGCGTGTCACATTCCAACAGAAGTCTTTCAACATATTAACGTTTCCATTTATCACTGTAGCGCCTCTCCATGGTAGCTATTTGCTGGTGGAACCTTTCTCCTTCTTCGTCAGAGACCTCCACCAAGCTGTACATTTCAGGAAAGAAGTCCAGGTAGCAATATAGGAAGTGTAACTTTAGGGACATATTACATCCCATGTTACGAAATGAAGTAATTAACCTACCCACAATGTCTTTGTAATCAGGTGACTTATGATTCCCTAGAAAGTTACTACACACTTTTCGAAAGGCCTCCCAAGCCTCACTTTCCACCTCAGTAAACTTAGAAGAAACTATAGTATCCTTCAAAACGTCTCTGATTTGAGGTCCCGTAAAAGCCCATTTTTTTCACCTTGGCCTCGCTGAGTCTTGGGAATTGTTTCCTGAGATGATTAAATGCTTCACCATTCCGCTTCAGGGCCTTGACGAGGACCTTCATGAGCTCTAATTTGATATGAAGGGGTGGTAAGAATATTGTCTCCGGATCCATAAGGTGTTGATTAGCCACGTTCATCTCTTCTGGGACCAGTTGCTTCCTTGGAAGCCATTTTGTGATGGTGTACTGATTTTTGGTTCTACTATCTCAATTACACCAGAAGCAGCAGTGCTTTGTGTAACCTCCTTCTAAACCGGTGAGGATGGCAATAACCTTAAGGTCAGCGCATACAGACCACTGGACTGTTCGTACTTTATTTTCTGCAATAGGTTTGGCATGTTCTCGTATGTTTCCTTCATATGTACATCATGGACAACAGGGATGGTTTGCCTTTCATTGCCATTGTGTAGTAACACGGCCTTAAGACTTATCCCAGAGGAATCTACGAATAGCCTCCAACCTTCAGTGTTGTAGTTCAACTTTAGTTGTCCCATAAGCGATGGAATGTCAGTGAAATACACCAAATCAATATCCTTTGTTAAATTAGGCACTAGACTCACCTCTCTTTTCCTATACTTCGATATATTCACATATTGGTTTAGTAGATTCCATTGTTGAAGTCGTGATGTAAGCAACAGGGCCTTAGACTTGGGAAGGTTTAAGTCTCTCATCAGATCATTCAACTCTTCCTGACTTATCACAAGTGGCTCATTAGTGTCAGGCACTGGAGCGTAATTTGGATCTGACTGTGTACTCGAAGATTGTGCATCATCCTCACAAACAGCAGGTATTTCATGGGATGAAACACTGCACAGTATGTATGAGTCTGGTGGTACGGGTACACGTAGATAAACATCATGTTTCACATGTCTCCTCCCGGAATTCTAGTTAAGATACAGTATTCTATGCTTCATGTCTTTTGAGAAACCTTTTATATTAGTCAGGCAGAAGTAACAGTCTAAAACATGATCACGGGGCTCGCGCCAAACCATAGGTACGGCGAACGAAATCGATTTATGTGAACCTTTCAACCATCCGGTGAGAGTACGCGCACACGAGTTACAGCTTTGTTTCGGAGCCCAAACGCGATCCGATTTTACACCCGAAGTACAGATGTTAGGCTGTCTTCTGGAAAGGTGATAATGGCTACTTTGTCCCTTGTAAATCACTTCTCCACATATGTAGCAGAATGAATCTGTCGAATTGTTGCAAGTTCTTGGCATGTTCGTTTAACACAGACGTCAATATTTCACGCAGAAATATTTTTCACCTACGGTATACACAGACACAGCGTAACACCATCTTCCAACACGAAGATAAACTCGAAACTGAAATATTTTTTTCACGCGACAACGTGGTGTATGTCTTGGCGCCTTTTTTCAACAATATGTCTGTCGTCTAGACAAAAGGGAGCCGACGAATGATCGCAAGTTGATTGAAACCTTTCTCCGGCAATAGCGCCTAGGTTTTGGTGTATGCACTGTGGAACGACAATAAATCTTTTCAACCCAAGGGGAGGGGGCACGTTTCCGGGGGTCGTGAGCTAGAGAAAAGAATGTTCCTTGGGTATAGCCTAGTAACAGTTCTTGGATTAATATAAAAATTCAGAAGTATGCACTCCAAACATGGAAAACACATATTAAATACGAAAACAATGATTTTTCTGTCAATTATGGAAACAGCACCCCGCCAAAAAAAACTTATGAGCTGGAACTTTCTCGATGAAGCATTCGTAATCAGCTTCTCGAAATCTATCCGGTACATCCTTTGACCCTCGTAACATTTCAAAATTATGCACTCCAAGCACGGGAAACACATATTAAATACGAAAAATACGATTTTTCTGTCAATTATGGAAACAGCACCACGCCAAAAAAACTTACATGCTGGAACTTTCTCGATGAGATATTCGTAATCAGCGTCTCAAAATCTATCCGGTACACCCTTCCTCCCTCGTGGGAGGATTTTTATGCCGACCAGTGTTATAAGCGATCATCACATCTAACTACCTTACTCACACAATAATTAAGTTGGGTCATTATCCGCCCTCTACATTACTATTACAGGCAATCTTTAAACCCAATTCCTACGGTAATTACAAGCATTTTGCTTCTTCAATCCAAACTATTATAATAAAGCATAATTCATGCTTCATAACTTCTATTCTAAGATACTGCATTAAGCAGCCTTCATCCCAGCTGTACATTTCATATATAACGTTGAAGTGTACGTTTGCTACTCCCAATATATTTAGTAACTTTAGAAATTACTTTCTTACACATTGATCATGCTCATTGCAATACTAATCACATTACATTTTCCATTTGCCTCATACTCTGAGTTTCTCATTTCAGTTTCCGATTGACGATGTTCGAATATCATGTTGAAAATATATAAACTATTTTGAACTGCAAATAATGTGCAGAAAGATAAATAAATCTGAAGGTTTATGATAGCGTATTTTTCGTAAACATGTTTCTACATTTTCATATCATACAATTTTGTAAATTCTTGCGGTTTTATTATCGTTATTTATTAATATTTTCATTCTTTTTGTGTAAACAGTGTTACTTTGTTTATGAGATCACTTCTACTTTCAAACTTTTATTTGGATAAATTTTCTCTGCAAACAAGGAAGTTCACATCTCTTTCATAACAGCTTGTTGATGTCACATTCACCTTCATTTTCTGTTCAAATTACAACGAAGTCTATTTTGGTAACGTTCACTTTTGAATACATCTTTCTCGTTACACAAATATTTTGGACATTTCTATCTGACAAACATGTTATTTTCTACATGTCATCAAAATATTATTTCCACAAGTGACAAATTTAAAAATTTTTCCGGTTTAAATTTAAATTTAAAACAAAAAATATTTTGATCTTGTCAATATTAGTCCCGATTACTTCAAAATAAGGATATTTATTTTCAATAACATTTCATGTTTGTCACAATTCACTTACCTTCAAGCTCCCTAAAATAACAATTTCAAATTAATCAAAAATGTAAGCCTCTCTTTTCACCTTCTATAAAATCTTCAAAACCCTAGCTTTCTCTATCAGTCTCTCACTGTCCTCAACAGCCGCTCAAGGTGTCTCAGTTTCTGAGGTAAAATTTTAATTATTTTATTTGCTGTTAATAACTTTAAGAATTTAAAAAACTCACATAATATCTTCAGTACTTTAACAAACGTACATTAAATACTTTCCTTACTTTAACTTTTAAATTTCCTCAGCTAGCGTGTTTCAAACTACCGTTTCGCAAATTGTACTTGCACTCGCAAATTGTGATTGTAATTTCAGTCACTTTGTTCAGTCATATATTAATATATATGGCCTCATTCAAAGGACAGGTTCATTTATTATTGCTCTGAAACTTAGTTGTTAAGATAAATCTATATAAATGCGTTCTTTTGTTGTAATTTTAAACAATACTTTTGACTTTATTTAAAGCTCTAGAAGCATAAAACAATTTTTTACGGTTGAACGCACGTAAGAATGATTCTATCACTGATAACATATACACAACATGACTATCGTATTAAATACAAGTAATGAATGTTTTCTTTTCCTTTTAGTTTAATATTAATGGCTGTCATAGCTTACATTATCACACACGCTATACATCCGCAAGTTGTGCAAATAGAAATTGTAGCCGAATTGTTGCGAATCAATAATGCCTTACTTTTTTCAACTTTTGCGCCTCTAATTTATTCGGTCGGAATGCAACCTTTGGATCTTGAGTTCTTTAATATTTCTTGTGACAATACGTTCAACATTGCGACTCAATTACTTCAATTATTCAGGCAGCTAATAATTTTACTATAGATATACAAATGTCAACCTATACAACTCGTTTTGGTTTTGGACCGGCCAAAATCGCAATCCTCAATATTTTTTTTACCGTTTATTGGATCTCTTTTACAGTGGCTGGGTGACGTAGCATTAATAGACGACATAGAAAGCATTACACATGAACATCAGATATGGCAACATATTGATTATTTAGAATCCAACAATAACCTAGTACATTGTCAACTCCCTAATATTAGCGCTACGCTTTCCCGTTTAGCCTCCGAAACCAAACATTCATTTCAAGATGTTTAATTGACTTTTAATAATTTGTTGAAATATGAACTTAACCTTACTTCTCAAATGTTGAATAACAAACACTTAATTCATTCATTTATACAAATTTTCTTCCATTTAAATCAATTATTAATTTCTAAATTGCACGAAAAATCAACTCAGTGACAATGCATCCATAAACCTATCCTGTTTGTTACTGGATATAAGATTTCGATTAACCTAAAAATAAGCAAAGTGATATCGCTTGGTATAAATATAACATATAAGAATTTATATCCCAGGTACCTTAGTAAGAACCTAATTCAATGTGTGAACAAACAAGTATATTATAGTAATAATAAAAAGGAAACTTCCTAAGACGTTGTTTCCACATATGAAATGATTATTAATTTTAATTGAGAAACAATACCTCTCCAAAACCGTTAGGTTTACATTTTATAATATAAATGACTTTCGAAAGTAAAGGAAATGAATCTACCAATTTCAAGAGTAGTCTGGGCTTTACTATATACACAATATATTTTCTGTGGGTAGAAAAATGTAAGAAACAAAATTAATGCCCACGTCTTAGAGACATGGAAAGTTACTTGCCTTTATTACCCTAAAATATGGCTTAAGAAACAAGTTTAATTTTCCATAAGACAGACGGATGTATAGCGTCATCACAACTGTGCTATAACCGGGACTTTGTTAGTGCAATGCTTATAAAATCATGTATGAATTTTACTTTAGCATGTTCTAATACGCTGTCTTCATTTTGCAGAATCTATGAATGGTAAGTGCCATTTTGTATTTGATTATTAATGATTTCTGATAGTTTCTGGTTTGTAGCACTTTGACAACCTGGTACCTGCTACACATTGAAATTATATAAGTAAAAGTTTCTAATGTATTATCTTCACTAGCATATTTACTACAAAGCTAATAATTATGAACACAATCGTAACCAAGTAGATACTGTCCTTTGTTTCATACAGTAACAGTACGACTGTCATAATAATACATATATTGTCTACAATGACTGCAGGGTGATATTTCGGAAGACAAAATAAATTGATAAACAATATGTGAGTATATACGTTTCTTGCCCCTCCCCATAAACTCGAATTGCACTATATTGGAAAGGCGCAGAGAAAGAACTATGTAGTATATCTAAAGAGTCTTATCAACTAGCGGCATCGATTGTTTTATCTTGTCAGTTAAAATTGATAGGCGATGACACAAACACTACATATTTTCAGAACAATAGATGTTCTTCCTCGCTGAATCTTAGATAAATGCAAGTTAATCTGCGACATTGTTGTATGGTGAAGTTTAAGATTTCTTTCAACGCCTTAATCAGATTAAAGTGATGATTTTCGCTTCAATTTGAGATCTTAAGAGCGCTTTGTTCTACGTTGTATCTTTTAACATACACCTTGTATATTTATTTGTTGCATGTGTCAGCACACAGATACACAGTACACACACACGCACACACACACACACACACACACATATATATATATATATATAGATAGATAGATAGATAGATAGATAGATAGATAAATAGATAGATAGATATGTGTGTTTTGTGATTGTGTGCTGCAATACGACCAGAAACCGGGATTTAAAGTTAAATACAAGATTATTATTGATTATTGAATATTATATTCAATTATATTCATTTTGCTCCAAACACATTGACGTTCATGTTTTGGTCATGCAGGGTATTTTTTGGAATGTTCTGATTAGGAAGATAGACAGCAAATTTACTATAGATTTTGAGACAATATCATCCAGATCAGATTTTGTACTGCCAGACAATGATTATCAAGTCTTTATCACAAGAACGGAAATATGTGTCATCTTAGCCTATTTCACGTCCAACCACCTCATGATTCATGACAGATGACTGTTTAAGTGTATCTTCTTAACAACTGTAGATCGTGCATTGGAAAGCTGTTAAATTACATTTCCAATGCAGAAACAACACATCTTTAGATTGTAATGTGGTTTAAAGATACTACAAGTCGTACAGGTCATATGTGGCCAAAGGTAGTGTGGGCACCGCTATCACCTCACAGGGTTAAGTAAACTACTTGAGATACTTTGTTATATTCACGTTGAATCAAGAAAAAAATCTATCGAATGGTATATAATTACGTATTAAGCTGACTCCCACCAAAACGAAATTTTGTCTAATGAGGGAAACTGATGCTGAAAGAAAAAGTTAAAATTACAGATGCGACACTCTTGGGGAAAAAAGTTGACGTATCGCCTGTTCTAAATATAGCACAATATCAAGTATTACAAAATTCTAAATTTAGAGCAGAATATCCCGTAACAAAGGTGCAGGTAATTCAGAAACTTCACAGAGGATTATTAACAATACCACACTTCTGGATCTGTTTTCTGGAATATTGCCTAAAAGTATTATAATCGGCTTTCTTACTAATGCTGATTTTGAAGGTACTTATACGATAAATCCTCTTAATTTTAAGCATTTCTGTATGAACTTCTTCACATAGTACCTTGAAGGAATGCCTGTTCCATCCAAAGCATTACAACCAAACTTTGATAACAAACCTCTAGCTCCAAACATATTCTACGTTACATACAGGGTCTGGTATTTATTATTCTAACCAAGGTAATGTTATTTCGATTGAAGAATATAATAACGTTCATTCTTTGCTGATGTTTGGTTTGACTCCTAATTCTTGTGCTAGTGCATTATTTTATAATAGTCCGCAACGAAAATAACGTGTACTTTTATAGGTTCACTTTAAGCAGGCACTGGCATATCCTCTAACGGTCATTATTATTTAGAGGGTGCTCTCTTCAGAACCAGAAATTGATTTCCTGACAAAAACGTATATTGATTAAATTCGTTAAATACACTTTCACTTTATGAAAAATTACAATAGAAAATTGTCTAAAAACCATTTTAAAGTGTATACGCTGCAGATCAATTACTACGTTTTATTCATATATTTCATGGAATCATAATTATGAACACTGATTCTACTGATAATTATGGTGAACACTGGGTTGCCACCTTTATTTCAAAATCAGGCGTTGGTGAATATTTCGTTATAGGGAATGTGTTATAGGGAATGGGAGGCCCTCTGTACTACAGGACTGCGGGTCACGTTTGTAATACCTATCTGTCCCTGGTCCCAAGGGCGAGATTAAGTTATTTGTAAACCATGTGATGGTCACTTGAGCGGGACTTAGCTCTCCGTAAACCCTGTGTGTGTGTGTGTGCGTTGGCGAACCCGATAATCTTTGTAGGTCGATAGGTTTACACAACAGTACAGTTAGCAATTTTTGCAAAGCGATCTCAATCAAGTTCTCAACATAGATGAGGTTCGAGACTGTAAAGCTTTATATTATTTCACTTTGACAGTAGAACTTAGGGAAGCGGAGGAGGGGAAGAGGAATATATAAAATTGAACAAAACTTAATAACTGTTGAACCGCACTATTGATCTCGATTACGATGATTTACGAAAAAAAACTAATTTGTCAGTTTCATGGTATTTATCATTCTTGCAGAAACTCATTTAACGAATAGTACGCATTTTGTATTAAGTAATGCTTCAGCTTTTTTCTTAAGCAACTTGTAATTGTTTTCAAGTTTTATTTAATTTTGTTGTTTATTGCAGATAGTGTTACTCATATGACTGGGTCCACGCTGGACTAACCTCAATCTACTGAAATTCCTAGTACTATGTCTGTGTGTTGTTGGAAAATCCTCGGTGATGTTTTTGATAAAACTAGCTATTTTATATATACACAATGACGCAAGAATTAGTATTTTAAAGTTCTAAGAAATTGTTTACAGCTGTTTCTACGCTTTGAACTTGCTATAATTTGTGTTCCTTTTTTGTTTTAAAAACAGTGCAGAGCTTTCCCCAGAGTTACCCAAAGTAATTCCAAAACTGTGAAGTGGATGGATAAGCCCGTAGTAGGCTTGTATGAGAGTGTTTGTGATTAAACTCTCTTTCAATGTTCGTAAGAAAATATAATTATGAGTTAAGTTTATATGATACTGTCTGAATATGTTTTGTCCATTTAAGATTTTCATTTCTGATAGTCCCTAAGAATTTAGTAGTACTTGCTAGTTGCATAGATGTGTTTATTGTTGTTATCAGATCATCTTTCCTTCTTTTATTTTGAATCGTGTGAGAACATGTACATTGAGTTTTAATGTTACTCAAACTAATTTGTTACCGCCAAACCATTTTTTAATGTTTCTGTGACCTCTTCAAATTTTAGATATAATGAATTTATATATTTAGCTTTTATTATTATACTCGTGCCATCAGCATATAGTATTATATTTGTATGTTATATGATTTTTTTGTAAATAATTTATGTAATTTCCAAAAAAGGAGGGACCTAGAATGGAGCCTTGAGGGACTCCATTTATGAATTCTCTCAGAGTTGATTGGAAATTTTGTGAATCTCCAGTTGAAGTATTAGTGATTTCTACTTGTTGCTTTCTATCTTTTAAGTAGGACTCCAAGAGCGCCAAACACTTGCCTCTTATGCCGTAGTGTTCCAGCTTCTGTAGGAGAATTGCTTGATTTACAAGATCAAAGGCTTTAATTAAATCGTAGAATATACCTAGAACTAGAATTTTTTCGTTTAGTTCATGCAGTTTACTATCAATAAAAATTAAAGTAGTTGAAGTAGTACTTTTGCCTGGAAGGAAACTGTGTTGATGTTTTAATATAATATCGTGTTTCGTGAGAAAATTTAGGAGCCTGGTTTTGATTATGTTTTCAAGGATTTTACTAAAAGCAGGGAATAGTGAGATTGGCTACAATTTTCAGCTAAGTATTTGTTACCATTTTAAAAAAATGGTTTAATTGTGCTACTTTTAGCATAGTAGGGAAGATTCCTTGTACAACGCAATCATTACATAACTAAGAAAGGTGTGGTGCTAGGAGCTTGGCACATTGTTTAGTGATTTTTACCTGGATTTCGTCAACTATGGTTTTATTATCACGTAATTTGTTTAATTGGGATAGAATTTCGCATTCGGTTATGGGCCTGAAAAACATGGTGATGCAGCTGCTTTTAATAGTGTGATAGAATCTTCTGTGATATTTGAGGTCGAACTGACTGTGTGAGCCACTTCAATGAAAACTTCACTAAGGCCTCACAAATGAGTATTGCGTTGCTAGTCAATGTTCTATTAACATTTAGTTTTATATAATTTGAGAATGCTTTTTATTACATTCAATATTAGATCTTACCACATGTCATAAAGCTTTAGATTTACATCATGCAGTTGCAATTTTGTGTGAGAAAAAGTCTTGTTTGGCATTTCGTATCGTTTTCTTGTTTTGGCTTACAAATAAGGTTTCTGTTGTACCAAACTTTGTGCATGTCTAAGAAGTTAGCGTTTTAGTTTACTATATTTTTTGATATCTGGCGTTATCCACCCTTTATATAACCTGTTTGAGCTTTTGCGCTTTACTTTTGGAAAGCATTTTTCGAAAACATTTAGAACAACATGTTCTTGCTCTACAAGACCGACAGGTAATTATTTTATTGTTCTGATTATACTTACCTTTTAGTCTAATTTTCAGTAATTGACGCGTATGGTCAGAGAGACCATCATTTATCTGGTATTGAAAGTTATCGTACTCTATTTTCGTAAAGGCATTATCAATAGCTGTTTGTGAGTGTGAAGTTATTCTTGTTGGTCTTTTAATCATATAATTGGTGTTAAAAGAATTTATAAGCCACAACAATCGTTGCTTCTCCGCAGTTTCATTAAAAAAATATATGTTAGAATCAACACATATTAGTACTTTCTTTTCATGTAATTTACTGATTTTATAGAGCAGATCTTGTAGAGATTGCAAAAATATTTGTATCGAACCAGATTGACTACTGTATGTTGTCACAATAATAAAATTAAAATTTTCAAATAACACAGCTGAACATCCGAAAGCCAATTCATATGATAAGCTACAGAAATCAGTGAATTTCCTAACCTGAAATTCTATTTTTTGCTAGGAAAGTAACAGACCCACATCGTATATGATATGTTCTGCAGAAACTATTAATGATCTTATAGTTCAGAATTTTTACATAATTTAGATTATCTTTATTGCACGAATGTTCGGTAATACAAATCACATCTGATGTCGTTTCTACAGAGTTCACAAGCACCTCCAGGTCGCCTATTTTTGTCGTTATTCCTTAAATATTATGCACTAGAATGTTTTGGTCATAAGAAATTTTATGTTCGTTGATTCGTGTTGACACTATTGTAGGATGGGATCTTCCACTTACTTCTTTTCACTTGTGTTACTGGTATGTGTTGATTCACCGAATCCTGAGATGAGATCTTTTAGAATGTCATGAGGGGTAGCGTTTACGGGAGGAGAGAGTTGTAACAGCAGGTTGTAACTATCAGCTGTTTTTTTCCGTTCCTTTTTGTATTCAATACATTGAACCAACGTATATTTCACCCCATTAACTAGTAGTTCTTCATAATGTGCAAAACACCCGTCATTTCTTTCTTGTACTAGATGTTTCTTTACTTTTTCACGAGTGTGTGTCATCCAACAGAGAAATGTTCAGACTAACACTCCCTGAGATCGAAGTTTTCTCAACAGCCTTAGAATTTCCTGTTTCGTTTTGAATGAATTGAGCTTAACAACAATGGGACGTTTCCCTAATTTACTTTCCATTCTACGCGCTTTCTCAATCATATCACTATTGATAACAATATTATTATTTGGAGAGTGTCTGATGAGATGAATGACCTTGCGTTCATTTTCTTCACACGTTTCGTGTTTAAGCACAGAGTTACAACATAAAAAACACATTATTTCTACTGAACTCTCCTTCTAGACTAACACTGCAAATACATAGGATTGAATTACTGCAACAGCAGATTCTAATATTAGTAGAGTAATTTGAAGATAGTCCATCTTCTGTTGCAAAGAAAGATTTTCCCGTTCTAATTTCTTTAATTCAGTTTTCATTTTTCAATTTTCATTTTCGAGAGTTCATTTTCGAGTTGTGAGATTTTCTGAAGCAGTGATTTTAGTTCGAGCCTGAAACATGTCTCACGTCATCTATTAGACTGTCCTATCCTGTTTTTAGTTCTGCAAGTAGCTTCTTAATGTCCTCCATATCGGGGCCAGGATTTGCCTCGGTTCCATTTGCCAATAGGAGTATTACAATAAGAAACACACTGACACCCGCACACTTAGTAATAAAATATTCACTTCCCACTCTTAAAAAATACTCTCTCGAACACTTTTAGACACTTCTTTTACTTTGTATGAAGGAGCTTACTATGGCTCTCCATTGTTCCAAGCTGATTCCAATTTCACAAACGTCTTCACCAAACAGAGAGACGAACGAACTGAACTGAACTACAATTGTACAAACAGTAGTGTGGTTGAAAACTCTTTACAAACTCTTTACTCTTTACAACTCTGTTTTCTCTACTGGTAGTGCATGTAATCACTTCAAACAAGAAATTGAATCACCAAATCGTATCTTGAAAATCAAATGGTGATGCTTCCATGTCGAGTGGCGTAGCGGGAATATCTCTACGGATGCCAATTCCAAAATTTCACATGGATATGTGCATCAATTTCGATTTCTTTGGAAGGATTATTGAAAAAGAAACAACTTTTACGGAAAACACATTTCATTAAGTTCTACGGTTTGGCAACTGCGTCTTTTATTTCTTGTTGAATTTGCTACAATCAGATCATCTTCTCAGGCTTTCTCTTGGCTCTTATTGCACGTAGATACTACAAGCAAAAACCTGTATGTCCAAATCGTATGTGATAAATCAAATTGTGATTCTTCCGTATGTAGTGGCGTAGCGGGAATACCTCCACGGGAGTTAACCATAACATTTTAAATTGAAAATTGTATCAATTTCGATTTCTTTAGAAGTACTATTGAAAAAGAAACAACTTTTAAAGTAAAAACTTTTGGTAAAATTCTACGGTTTGACATCTATGTCTATTATTTGATAAATTGGTACTTTCAAACCACCCGTCTCAAGCATTTCTCTCTATTCGTAGTGCACTAGACACTTCAAACAAAAAAATGAGTAACCAAACGGTATCTGAAAAGCCAAATGGTGAGGTTTCCATATCCATTGGTGTAGGAGTAATACCTCTACTTGGTCAACTACAAATTTTTTAATGCAATGTTGTATCAATCTCAATTCTTTGGATGCATTTCACAAGAAAAAAACTTTCACAAGAAACACTTTTCGTTAAAATTATGGTTTGGCATCTAGGTGTATTATTATTACTGAATTCGAACTATAAGACCAACCGTTCCAGGCATTTTGCATGCACGTAGTGCATGTAGACACTTCAAATAGAAGATTGAATGACCAAATGGTATGTGATGAATTAAATGGTTACGATTTAATATGCAGTGGCGTGGCGATCATATCTCTACCGTGGTCAGTTGTAAAATTTAAAATGGAAAGTTGTATCAATTTCGATTTTTTGAAGTGTTATTAAAAATACTAAAGAGGAGAGTTTCGCATTTATCCTTAAAAAGGTACAACATTTCATGTTTTCTTCTTCCAAAAAAATTTCACTTATTTAAACATTCCCTTACAGTACTAACTAACTATAATATCAACAAATTATTTCTATACCCTATACAATAACATCAATTAAAGTTGATTCACTTAGTCTCAATATAAAAAACTATATATATAAGTACATCCTTCAATCAAAATAATCTGAATCGCACAGAAACCTCCTCGATGTAAACGAATAGCTCAACTAACAAGCTCTATTTTGCTATTAATTCAATCTAGGCACACCTTCCGGTACACCCACTCTGTTACGACTTATCTCACCTAAACAAATGAGAGCGACGGGCGATGTGTACATATCTTAGAGCCCTACTCATAATAGCAACACAACTATCATTACATTCAAATCCACCTTCATTTAAAAAATTTCATAATAAAATCCGTATAAACATTCCATTGTAATCCATCTCCTCTTACTGATAACCTCCACCTTGACCTGAAGTCTCCCTCAATAAAGATAATGAAGGCCTCTAACCTCTCCTTAATACCTTCAACTACGGCGGTATACAAACTGCAAACAACAGTAAGTAAAATATATCGTGGATTGTCGATTACGGGACAGATTCCTCTGAACAGCCTAAGATACCGTCAAATCCTTTGAGTTTCAAGAACATAACTACTATTACCCAGGTATTACATTTTACATTAAAAATAATAGGGTATCTAATCCTAGTTTAACAAATAATTTCATAGCCTCAAATATAGAAATCATTATTTTAAATAATAATTTCACCTAAAAGTAAAAAGACAAAGTCCTTTAATTTAAATTTATAACTACACCTTAACCACCACTGCTTCTTCCCTTCAACCCCCTCGTCTCACCGCGGCAGCTGGCACGAATTTCGCCGGGTATCCCAAAACCTTAACTGCTTCAAACATTAATCAATAAACAAAAACAAGTACAGCGACCAATTATGCCTCATTATTTACCTTCAAGATCAATAATATTTATTTCTTATCCGGAAGGTTACATGTACCACTACATAAATAAGAGAAGAAAAGCCAGGATAATACTTTATCATTAATTTATAACGCTAAAATAAATAATTATTAATTACGTATTTAATCTAATTAACAAAAATTAGTATTAAATAAATCCTATTTCCCCCTTGTCTAGGATACAATTTTGTTTCCCCCCCCCAAACAAAATTGTATCCTATACAAGTATATTTGTTTTCTCCTTACACATATGCTGTAAAAACTAGCATATATTGGATACGTTAAGCTTATTAATGTACCTTTAGCCGGTATCTCAGGTTTATTAAGATGATTTAATAGATTTTCAAGTTTTAATTATTATTAATATATAATATTTCTAAATTTAATTATTATAACACAATATTGATCTATTTAAATTCTAATATACTACTATAAATAATTATTAAATAATAAGATGCCTGATTAAAGGATTATCGTGATAGGCTAAATCAAGTATTTCAATATACTCTTATTACACTTAAAAGAATTAAACTTTCACCTTTGACATCAAAAATCAACGTGCGCCGTACACTAAAGTGTAGAAAGATAAGCTGAGATAAGCTAGTCGGCTCATACCCCACATATGAAGTTTACTCTTCTTTTTCTAGTGCTCACTAATCCTAAGACTCTTTTATTCTCTACAACCCTTGTGTTAGGGACTCTTATTTCCCTAACTTCCTCATGATTTGGTACTTGAATTGGTCTTGAAATTAACCTCCTATCATTCATCCCTCTGATTTCAAAGACCAACTATCAACATCACACCGAATATGCTTTAAAATACTTTTTAGTACAAGCTATTGCAAGATCCTTACTTCTAATAGCAATTATTTTACTCTATATAGGACTGCAAACTACATATTATTTAATCACTATTTCCTTACTTTTTAACATAGGGCAGCTCACCTCCACTTCTGAATACCCGAAGTAATAGAGGCCATACTCTGAACAGACTGCATTATTTTAATAACATGTCAAAAATTACCGCCCCTTGGCTTACTTTCTTACAGCTTAAACCCCACAAATCTAATCTACCTAACCTTAATTTTATCTTTAGTAGTAGCTTCAATTGGAGGTTTAAATCAAACATCACTACGTAAAATCATAGCATTCTCATCTATTAATAACACTGGCTAAATACTTATAGCCCTACTATTAAGTGATATAGCATGATCTCTCTACTTCTTATTTTATGATTTACTTTCAACAATAGCAGTCACTCTTTTCGCAATAAACAAAATATTTCATATTAATCAAACTTTTTCTAATAAAATTATTGTAACAACAAAATTAGCTATTTTTACCAGTCTTTTATCCTTAGGAGGTCTGCCATCATTCTTAGGATTTTTACCTAAATGAATCATCATTATAAAAACTGCCGAACAAATGTCATTTATTATTCTCACCTTAATAGTAATAACAGCACTAATTACCCTTTTGTATTATATGCGAATTCCGTATGCTGCCTTCATTATTAATCATCATAACCAAACATAAACATCCTTAATGAAAAAAATGAAGAAACGTCAATTAGATCAATATTCATTATTATTTCATTAGGATGCATAATTATTTTACCTTTAACTGTCAACATCCTTTAAACAAAGACTTTAAGTTTAAAAAACTAATGGCCTTCAAAGCTATAAATAAAAGGCAATCTTTTAGGTCTTAGTATATTAACTACCACTCCGGAATTGCAGTCCGATATCATAAATATTGACTATAAAACCCAATAGGAGGTTTATTAAAAATAAATAGATTTACAATCTATCACCTAATACTTCGGCCACCCCATTTAATTTCACTTGCAACGACGATTATTTTCTACAAATCATAAAGACATTGGTACAATACTTGATCTTTGGGGCTTGGGCAGGGATAGTAGGAACATCACTAAGTCTTCTCACCGGGTAGCTTAATTGGTGATGACCAAATTTATAACGTAATTGTTACTGTTCATGCTTTCATTATGATTTTCTTCATAGTTATACCAATTATAATTGGGGGCTTTGGTAATTGATTAGTACCTTTAATACTAGGAGCACCTGACATAGCATTCCCCCGTCTAAACAACATAAGATTCTGATTACTACCACCTTCATTAACTCTACTATTAACAGGAAGAATTGTAGAAAGTGGTGCAGGAACCGGATGGACTGTATATCCTCCTCTCTCCAGAGCCATTGCTCACGCCGGAGCCTCTGTAGACCTTTCTATTTTCTCCCTCCACCTAGCTGGCGTATCCTCAATTCTTGGAGCAGTAAATTTTATTACAACTGTAATTAACATACGAACTCCCGGGATAACTTTACAACGAATACCATTATTTGTTTGATCTGTAGTAATCACTGCTGTATTACTTCTTCTATCTCTTCCCGTATTGGCAGGAGCTATTACAATACTTTTAACTGACCGAAATCTTAATACCTCCTTCTTTGACCCTTCAGGAGGAGGCGATCCAATTTTATATCGACATCTATTCTGATTCTTTGGTCATCCCGAAGTTTACATTTTAATTCTTCCAGGATTCGGCTTAATTTTACATATTGTAACCCAAGAAAGTGGTAAAAAGGAAACTTTTGGTGTTTTAGGAATAATTTATGCAATACTAGCAATTGGATTCCTAGGATTTATTGTCTGAGCTCATCATATATTCACTGTTGGTATGGACGTTGATACTCTCGCTTACTTAACCGCAGCTACAATAATCATTGCTGTTCCTACAGGAATTAAGGTATTCAGATGAATTGTCACACTTCATGGAGCACAAATAACCTATTCACATTCAATCTTATGAACTTTAGGTTTCATTTTCCTATTTACTGTAGGAGGCCTCACTGGAGTCGTATTAGCAAATTCATCTTTAGATATTGTTCTCCACGACACTTATTATGTAGTAGCGCATTTTCATTATGTACTATCTATAGGTGCTGTATTCGCTATCATAGCAGGACTTATTCATTGATTCCCCTTATTTAGAGGAACAACGATAAATCCTACATGATTAAAAATTCAATTCTTAGTAATATTTATAGGAGTAAATATCATATTCTTCCCTCAAAATTTCTTAGGAATAAGAGGAATACCTCGTCGGTATTCAGATTACCCAGACGCCTACACTACATGAAACATAGTATCAAGTATTGGTTCATTCCTCTCCTTCGTTGCCGTCCTAGTACTTGTAATTATTATATGAGAAGCCTTTGCAAGAGCTGAGCCAGTAGTCTTTTCAGATCAACAAACAACATCTTTAGAATGATTTCAGAACCTACCACCTGCAGAACATAGTTATGCAGAATTTCCCTTATTAACGAACTTCTAAGGTGGCAGATAAGTGCATTGGGCCTAAGCCCCAAATATAAGAATAATCATCTTCGTTAGAAATGGCCATTTGAAATCAGCTAGGTCTTCAAGATGCAGCATCCCCTGTAATAGAACAAATAGTATTTTTCATGATCATGCAATACTCATTGTAACTATAATTACAGTTCTTGTAGGCTAGCCTCTCTTTTACCAAACACATATATTAACCGCAACTTATTAGAAGGGCAAACTCTAGAGACTATTTGAGCAATCCTGCCTGCTATTACACTAATCTTTATTGCCCTCCCATCCTTACTACTCCTATACTTACTAGACGAAATTCATCAACCAGCAATCACTCTTAAAACAATTGGACATCAATGATACTGAAGTTGTGAATACTCTGACTTCTCCTTAACAGAATTTGATTCTTATATAATCCCTATTAATGAAATAAATCCTAATTCATTTCGTCTAATAGATGTAGACAATCGTATTGTATTACCTATTAATATTGACATTCGTATCTTAATTACCGCTGCCGATGTTCTTCACTCATTAGCTATGCCCGCCTTTGGTATTAAAGCAGATGCCACTCCAGGACCTTTAAATCAAGTAGCAGCTAATATCACACATACAGGCCTATTCTTCGGTCAGTGCTCAGAAATCTGTGGTGCAAATCACAGTTTTATGCCAATTGTTGTTGAGGCCTGCCCTCATTCAGTATTCATTAACTGAATAACAAAAATAATACAAGAACTTTCATTGGGTGGCTGAAAGTAAGCAATGCTCTCTTAATCCAAAAGATAGAAAAATAACAATTACTTCCCATGGAAAAATTAGTTAAATTATAACGTAAGCATGTCAAGCTTAAATTACTACTCAATAGTATTTTTCTATTCCACAAATATCTCCTATAAAATGATTCATACTATTTATTATATTCTCTCTATGTTACCTTCTATTTGCATCTATTATATATTTTAATTCAAATACGCCTCACCCTTCCTTTGATAGCACTAATATTAAGAAAACAACCATAAATTGAAAGTGATAACAAACCTTTTTTCAACCTTCGATCCCTCAACTTCGATCCCTCTAAAATTGTAAAGATTAAAAGAAATTAATAAATACATTTTAAATAAATTGTCTTGTGATTGTTGAATTAATATTGATCCATCCTTAAAACTACTATACATGCCTTAAGCACCAGGACATTCTCTCCAGCCTTGATCAATATTATTATAATATGCACCTCCTACATATAAAGGTAATTTAATAATATAATTTGTTTATAAATAAGGTAAAAATCATATATTTCTATCATTGTAGATCTAAAATAAAACTTCACACACATTAAAGACTGCCCAATAGAATAACTTGATAATAAAATACCAACCCACAAGCCTACTACACTTACAAGTAGGGCACTTATTTTAGGTGTAAAGGTAAAACAACACAATAACAGTAGGAAAAATCAATCAACGCAATGTTGCACCTCCTAAAATTGCTATCACTACTAATCCTAATGTTCCCTTACATATAACCCAACCTTCATTATCACTAATAGAATGAATATTAGTACCCCCAAAGCCCTTGCCTGTTAAATAAAATCTTAAACGTACTGAATAACATACAGTTAGGCCCGTAGAAAAAAATAATAAGAAAAAGCTGACTACATTAATTAAAGACAAAAAGGAAACTTCCAAAATTAAGTCCTTAGAATAAAACCCAACTAAAAATGGTATTCCACATAAAGCCAAGTTAGCTACATTTAAACAAGACAAAGTAAGAGGCATCTGACTTACAAGTGCTCCTATTCTACGAATATCTTGAGTACCCCCCACACCATGAATAATTGCTCCTGCACATAAAAAAAAGTAATGCTTTAAATAAAGCATGTGTCAATAGATGAAAAAAAGCTAATACAGGAAATCCTATAGACAACATTATTATTATAAGACCAAGCTGACTTAAAGTAGATAAAGCAATAATCTTCTTTAAATCATATTCATAATTAGCGCCAATACCAGCTATAAATATTGTCAATCCTGACAATAAAAGCAACACATCTCCCGCATAAACACTCTCTAAAACGAATTAACAAGTAAACTCCAGCAGTCACAAGTGTAGAAGAGTGAACTAATGCTGATACGGGTGTAGGGGCAGCTATTGCCGCTGGCAATCATGCAGAAAAAGGAATTTGTGCACTTTTTGTTATTGCTGCCAAAATAATCAAACTAGAAATAATTACTATTTCATTATTATTTAAAACTCTATGCAAATAAAAGGCATAATTTCAACTTCCATAATTCAATATTCAAGCAATAGCTAATAAAATTGCTACGTCTCCAATACGATTAGAAAGGGCGGTTAACATGCCAGCATTATAAGACCGTACATTTTCATAATAAATATCTAAACAATATGATACTAATCCTAACCCATCCCACCCAAGGAGGATTCTAATTAAATTAGGAGAAACAATCAATAAAACTATCGAAAGAACAAATATTAATACAGGTATAATAAACCGATTGAGATATCGTTCAGATCCTATATACTGTCCACTGTAATAAATTACCATTCTAGGAATATAAAGTACAAATCTTATAAATATAAATGATATTCAATCAAATAGAAGAGTTATAATAATTTTATTTCTATTAAAAGAAATAACTTCTCACTCAATAAATACACTATATTTATTGATTAAAAAACTCAAGCCTATTATAAATAAAAAAAAACACTTATTCTATTTAAAAAGGCAAATCTAGTCACACAAATTGAAAAAGGCCAAACCATGGCTTAAGGATAAATAAACCTTCTTTAGTTCCACAAACTAAAATTTTATTCTAAACTACTCAAGCAACTACAATCATAAGAATCTCGGCCCCGCAAAAAAGATCAATAATTTAAAAGGCAATCAGTGTAATATCAATAATAAATATTCTTTCACACTTCCTCTCCAACAAGAATATAAATTAAAATAAGGTATTCCATGTTGAGTATATGAATATAAATATAATCTATAAGCAGCTCTAAAAAAAGAAAGTAAAGCTAAGCCTAATATGCTCAACCAAGATCAACCAACAATTCTATTTAACCTCCTAATAAATTTAATGTTGGTGGTGCGGCTATATTAGCAATTCTTAGTAAAAATCATCACAGCCCTAAGCTCGGTATAAAAGATAATATTCCTCGATTAATTAACAGTCTTCGACTTCCTAAACGTTCATAAGAAATGTTTACAAGGCAAAATAATCCTGCAGAACATAGACCGTGAGCAATTATTAATGTAAGGGCACCTCTAAATCCCCATAATCCCATAATCCTATATGAACAACAGAAGAGTAAGCAATTAAAGACTTCACATCAACTTGTCGTAACCATACTAATCTAACTGATCAAATACCTACAACTCTAATACCAAATCAAATTAAATTTATATTTACAGCCACATTTTCTATAAAATATATGATACGTAATAATCCATACCCTCCTAGCTGCAATAAAACTCCTGCCAAAATTATTGAACCACTTACGGGCGCTTCAACATGTGCCTTAGGTAACCAAAGATGAACTAGAAATATAGGCATTTTAATTAGAAAAGCAACAACTATAGCAAAATATCATATATAATATGTAATTCCTAAATCTATTACACTTCTCTTATTAACCATCAATAAGCTACCTTTAACATATTCCAAATAAAAAATACCAATCAAAAGTGGCAACGAAGCAAATAAGGTATAAAACAAGTATATTCCTGCCTGCACTCGTTAGGGTTGATAACCTCAACCCAAAATTAAAAATAATGTAGGAATTAATGAGCCCTCAAAAAATATATTTAAACAATCTAGAAGAAGAAAATCTCAAGTAGAGTAATACAAGTAATAATAAAACTAAACTAATAAAACTAGTACTATAAAATGAACTTCTCAACACACCTTCTCTAGTCATAATTATAAGAATATCAATTCAAATACTTAATAAAATCAACGAATATCTCAAACTATCCCTCCACAAATAATAACCTACCTCCCAAGGAGCCAACCCTATACTATTTTTTATTATAAATAAAAAACAAACTCTAATAAGACAAAACTGAACAACTCATCATAATTTAAAATTAAAGCCTAAAGGTATTAAAAACAACATAAATATTAAATATTTTAGCATCGTAATACAACTAAAGAATTCAAGTAATCACCTCCATGAGTTCGAACAATAGACACTAAAATTGACAAGCCTAAGCTACCCTCGCAAACACTAAAAGTTAGAAATAATAAACAAAAATAGTTTTCAATATACAAACTACCTAAAGAATAAGATAAAGGTAAAAAACTTATCAACACAATGAATTCAAGTCTTAATAAAACCATCAGTAAATTCTTACGCTGAATAACAAAACAAGCTATTCCTAAAATAACTAGAAAACAAGAAAAGAAAATAAATAATATTTTCATAAGCTTTTATAGTTTAATTAAAACATTTATTTTTAGTTTTATTCTTCAACAAGCGAAATATTCATTTTTAGTTTCTTTGGAAAATTCAGAAGAGCACGCACCTAGTAATCTTAACGTTCATACTTCACGCCCACCCGGGACATTTTCAGTGTTTTTTTCACTACTCTGAATCGAAGCAAATCATGCATATAGGTGATTAAACATATTTTGAGGGAGTAATTTTGTGGTTCGTTGGCGTTTCGTCGTGGTGTCTTGTTATAATTTACAAAACGGAATTGGAGCCATCGCGGATAGCGCTGCAAGCCCACCAGTTTTGGAGAGTGGTTGTTAATTGCCCACCAATGCTTAGACCATGCATGTGGGGTTATATCTGAAAAATAAGAGAATAAAGAACCATGATATCCCCAATGTCCGTTGACACAACTAAAAGTCTGAAACTATGAAAGAGATGTCGAAACCCGGAAAAAGGTATTTAATCTTTTCAAAGGTACCCCGTATCCAGGACAAAACTTTTCCCCAACTTCCTGCGGAGCGCCCCACGAGGGGCCCAACACAAAACTTGAAAATTGCAGGGGTAAATAAGTAGTACATCATTTAAAAGTATTGCTATAAGAAAGAAGATGGTAAGAGTCTCGCGTCTCTATGCTAAACTTGTGCAAAATAGCGAGTGTTCAAAATGGCAATGAATCATTAGTTGAAAAATCCCTGTCCACAAATAGATATGTTAAATTCAAAAGAGGAAAACGCGTGTCTTAAGATTGCCAAATTACATTACACCAAGATAGAATAAAAAGTACACCATGTTTTTTTTATTACATCACTAATTTTAAAGTCTATGACCAACGTTTGTGTCCTTTAGGATAAAGGACATATGGTTATGAATTACGAAATTAATGGTAGAATATAAACACACGCAGGCATATATATATATATATATATATATATCGACAACATTTGGGAAGTGATTCCTGACACGAAGATAAGACAAAAAATATAGAACAGCCTAGGTGCACAAATGCTTTCTTTCGGAGATATAGCCTGAAGAAAACATGAAGAAATGAAATTTAAAGGTCCATAGCTTAAAAACTATGGGATCTACCGGAGTCGGGTCAGGACGTCACTTAGGAACTAATATGTGCGCTATAGAAAAATACATGTTTCAGAATTCTAAGGTAATCACGAGGTACCTAATACTATGGAGTCCTGTAGCAAAACGTAAGTAAATATTTTTTTGAGTATTCAGTTTCATAGTTTAAAGGAAAAGTGTGATGGAAACTTAATAAAAAAATAAAATATCAGATTTTAAAAAAGTTTCTCTGATCTGCGATTCAACGTACGACAAAAATAATTAAAATTACAAACCAGTTGTGCTAGCAGTCTCGTCCACGAGTGGTAGTAGTAGGTGGTTTATTTCTGCTATATGTATGGTAGGTGGCGAGAAAGGGATAATTTCAACTAATCAAAACCACGTATTTAGCTCCTATTTCTAAGAACGAACTTCCTTTAAAAGTAAAACACTGGGGAATTTGTCAACGTTTTACTTTCAACGCCTACATTACCCTTCCTTTTTCATTTGTTTCTGTTTACATACCTGAGACGAGTATCTCTAAGTAAAAAAGATCAGGCATTTTTGGACCTTGATATTTGTAATTACAATAATAGCAATAGGACTAATACTACTACTTGGCTTGATGAAATCTTGAAAATAAAGAAAGAAAATGAATGGAGAAAATGAGTTACTGAATTAATTCTATCAATGGTTCTATATTTGATATTATCCATTAATTTTGTGCATTTTAAACTGTTGTTTATTTACCCTATGTTCTCCCCTTTTTTTAAAAAATATGGCATATATTATAGAAATCATAAACCCTCAGTTTATTTGCAAGCTAACGGGAATTAGGCCTATTTTAATAAGGATAAGTTGTTCAACTTTTTCTAGTGTAATCGAATTTTGCATTTTAAATATTTACAAATCAATTACCAAAAGTTAGCATTTTCAAAAATTATTTAACCAATAAAGAAAATTACAATTTCTTCTTTGGAAGTAGTATTACTTATAAATCATTTGGTGGTAACCTAGCAGCTCAGGCCCTCTTAGAACTCCAAAATTTTCATTAGGGGCTGGGTTCTTCCCCTGAATGATCAATCCATACTTTAATTGATTTGGAGGTAAGACTACTGTTAATAGATTTAAAACTCAGCACAAGGTTTTGTTTTTACTTTAAAAAAATAAACTAATATATATGCCGCATAATCTATCCGTATAATACGCATATATGTATAGTCAGTTGAAGTACGTTAACTTGTTTATATAATCCCTCATTTGAGTTAATTGTAAGATTATTTAATCCCCCGACTGTTATGTTCTCATCGGCGCCTTTGGTGTCTATATATTTTTTTTTCTGGTACAGTGCTGTGGACTGTGAGTACAAGTTTCAAAAAATTCCCTTTCTTCATTTCGTCAGCCAGTGTTTTACCTCACTCCTACGCAAGAATATTCTTTATGATTTCTTCTTTCCACCAGTGGAGGGCAACTTCATTTTGTTGTTCTATCTACTCTACCAGGGGTAATTAATCTTGGAGCGAGCGTATTTGGATTGCCTAACTAACGGAATTTGTACCTCAAACAATTCTGTGGCCACTGTACATAGCGTTGTTGCCTAGTATTCCATACAAATGTGGTAAATATATATAAGTTTTACCATTAATGCAAAATGCTGGCAACACTTTAGTACTAGAAGCCGTGCATTAGAGAGAAATAAACCTTAATTAAATAAAATCATATAAACGCCATCTTGAACACTTGATCGGCCCAAACTCTACTTACGTTTTTTATATAGCTACATATACAGTAAGTTGCGTATACACAATTATTGATATAATTTTCTGAATAAGTACTAGAACAGTTGCAAAGATTTGGTTCTATCACTAAATTTATTGTTGACATGAGAAATGTATCCACAATGAACTATATATCAAGGGTATAGCATTTACCTTGTGAGAGAACAATATGACAGTCGTATGCCATCAATCATGGTGATAGTTGTTTCAGTAGTACGTTACTCACAGGTGAGTTCCTATGATCGAAACTGCTGGTTCGAGTCTAGGTTATAGAATATACTTTCTAAAGCTACGCTATACAGGACTTCTCTCGCATTTGACCCACTTCTAAAATTATTCACTCTCATTAGTCGCTAGTCGACGAAACATAATGCATGAACCAGTGGTGCTATTCACCCTGCCCGCACGGGTTCGCAAGTACGGTTTGTTAAGAAATTTCGAGTTATAGAACCGTTTGTTATACCCAGACATAAACACATACATTACCTAGTAAAAAGTGAACTAAAGATATGAAACAAATTATGTGGTGAACCTACCAGAACAAATTTTCAGAAATCCAAAATAAACCGTAAAAATCGTTTTTCACAAATGTTCATAAAATTTTCGTTTGTTCACGATTTATAAACAATTTATATCAATAACAAAATGACCGGTTCCAACCGCAAGTAACCGTACTCACTTTTAGGAATTCGAAAATAACATTCACATCGTTTGTTCACTATTATTCACATACATTTTTCGTATCTTTATGATTTGTTGACAATCTTATTCAAAAAACACAATAAACAGAGCTAACTTTACATAGCAGAACCATTTTTCGGGAATCAAAAATAAACCGTATAGATAACATTTTGGTATCTTTTGTATTTCTATTAATCTAGCAATATCGTTTATGACAAATTTCAGCACAAGAGTAAGCTTTTAGAATACAAATATTTCACAGTCAAGAGGAATTGACTAATAATAGGAAGGACATTGCTTTTCTCTGTACATACCAGAAGATTAATCGATTGCGCGGATCTGTAAATTTTAATTGTCTTTGTTCTTAGAACTCCTTAAAAATACAGGGGTAAACTTATTATCTCAGAAAAAATTATAAGCGTTTATACCTTAACGTCAAGTGCTTAGTTATCAGGAATGACATCTGGGATAATGTGAGTGTAGTGGTAAGGTGATTTAAATTTAAAACTCTTTATACCATTAGCAACAATTCTCTTCCATTGTTGGTTGAAAGTCGTTCTTTTGATACTTTTCGAGAGCCATCTGCCTTAGACAATTCATTCAGAAGACATTCGCTATGCTAAATAATTTCGTCACACCACTTTGCATTAGTATGCTGTGTAGGTCCCTACATATTACAATACAAGTATATAAATTTACCTATCTGTCCACAACATCTCTCACAAGTAAACGGTCCAAATGGATGAATAGAGGTGCGGGATGAGACTTAGTGCGCCTGATATAGGATGTGAAAATATGTGTATATTCAAAGTTATAGCGGCGAGAGTGCCATAAGAAACGGTGGGGGAGGGGTCAAAGTTGGTGGTAGAAGGGCTATGTTATATTATTGAAATATATCAAATAAATTGTTGGATCTTAAAAATAGTGAAAGATAGACAATGCAAATGGTGGCAGTTTCACAAATTGGGGAAAGAAGAATGGGCAGATTACATCACGAACATTCGCCGCCAACTTAATATCCGCCATTTTGAGATCGTTGGTATGAAGAAGGCAACTGAGATGCTGCAGTTCCTTTTCTAGGGATCTTTGTATCTGACTTATCACGCCGTTATCCCATCCTGTGTTTGTGGCTTCACAATCGCTGCCGACTGCCTCAAGACTTGACACGTCGTACTGGTTCTTCTCTAAAAGCTCCAATATAGAGTTGGCAATATCCTTGCCAGTGCTTGACTTGTGTGTGGCATGACCCAAGTGTTTTGAATTGTGATCCGATAGAACTATGATATGCTTTTCTGTAACATCTCGTCTTCATAGTTTGCCGTTAATTTTTTTATGTACAAGAGTTCCATCATCTTTTCAGTCGAAGTAGATACATGAAATCGCCCGGTCTAGGCGAGCCTTGTCTTTCTGGATCTTCTCACCCAGTTTATCTTTTCCTCTTTGTACCTTCGATCTATTACCAACAAGATTTTTGTCCTCTGGCGTTATGAGTCTCGCGTCCTGAAGTACAGCAGAAGCTACCAAAGCAAGCTGTCTGTCTGAAGCTCCAGTTCTAAGCGCTGCCTCCGCTGTATTTTGAAGACATGCGCCTTAGGCTACGTTTCCTTCTTGGTCGCGCCTCGAGGTCAGATTCTGACATGCTTCCAGATTCAACAGACTCGCTGGATTCTCCTGACGACGCGAGTATCTTTGACCTGTGCCTATGCCTAATCCCACTAATTGATGAACTGCCCCTTAAATGTGCTCACTTTACGGGAAAACATCTTTGATAGAGGTTTGCTTATTCGGACGTCAATATTACCAATGCTCGTTTTCCGTGACGTCCTCTGGTCCAAAAGAAACTTGAATTCTCGTTTTGGAATCTTGCGTATCCTCTCACTGTTGGAATCTTCAGCGGTTTTACATGTGCAAGACGCAACATCAAAAAGAAACTTCTCCGCTTGTGGAATAAAATTTGCACGAAGTGTTGCTTCTTGTCCTTGTCCACCGAAATGTTTTTCCTTAGTGCGACACTTTCTATAAAATGTTTTCAGCATGTCAAAAACTCTGTTTTCTAGAACCACAGAAATGCTTGGTCTACACAAAAAATGTACAGCTCTTTGTCCAACTAGTTTACAAACGTTAGTCACTGGTGATTTAGTTACTCTTTCGTCACCACTTAAACCACTTCGAAACCAATGATAATGTCGCATAACGTCAGCTTACGTGGGTAACTGCGCTTCACTCATTTCACTTGGAGTGCCAAAAAAGCCTCGCTTTTGTTCACACTTCCCCGCTTTGGTTTGCTATGAGGCTTTTTCTTCATCTTGCTTTCCATTGCTTCCGCACTTGGAAACCAAAGTATACAAAATGTCTTTGAATCGTATCTCACTAAGAAGAATGTAACTTTAGGTACAATGCACAAACTCTCTGTCTTAATAGAAACAGTAGGGAACTAAAACCGTTAAAGCTTAAGCTGTAATAAACTGGCCGGTTGGATGGGTTGGCCGAAGTACGCAATATTTATACCACCGCAGAACTTCGAGCGAGAATACTCTAAAAACGTCGGCGTAGGTTCTGGAGCCAACGGGGCAAGCGGGAAATGCGCGGATCTTCTGGACGGAGCAGGAAGTTGCGACGTCGCTCGAAGAGCGTGGCCAAAGGTAACAACCACGAAGTTATGTAGCATGCCGCTAGATCGCATTTGCTGTCGGTGCACATAACTAGCGAAATGTTGCCGAAAACAAATCGTGTTATATCAAGAACTATGCCTATAATCATTGTTAACGTAGCATTCCAAAGAAAATCTAAACATGAATTCCAACAACTGAGCTAATATGGCTGTACTTTGACTCATAAACCTTTTAAAATTATTTACTGGCATTGCTACAAGTTTCGTTTAATAAAATAATTGTATTGTCACCATCCCATACCTCTAAAAATGATCACAAGTAGCTTTTATGTCATTGGTGTTGTGCGTGTTGAATAAAGAAACGCTTAAAAACTTTAAGTCCGTTGGGGCAAGGTAATGGCTTGTCCCCCTCCCCCCCCCAAAAAAATTTAAAAAATCTGTAAGGTCGGTGCCACCAATAGCACCTTTTCCGCACTAGCCGTCATAGAATTTCCAACAAAAGTGCAAAACGCTCCACCCTAGTGAATATGCCCTTAATACTACCAAGCGGGATCTGCTGAGGCCCACAGCACTTTATTTATAAGTAGGAAAACAAGACACTGAAAACTAAGCAAGTGCGTTTTATGATGAATGGGGTCAAACTTGACAATATATAAACTTTTTCAGATTTTTTATGCAATTAAAAATGTTAAAAAAAATGAAACAAAGTAATTTGTAGGTCTTCGAGGCCCGTGCTTGTTCTTCTTAGAGTTTATATATATGTATGTATGTATGTATATAACTGATTTATTTTAATGTATTTTATACAGTAACTCACACAATGAGGAAAATAGCATTACTTTCCAAAATTGGATCCGATCGGGATTGAATTAATGACTTTATGATAAGAAGTCCTGTTGTTAACCATTGAGAGAACATGCCCACATTGGCCGTGCTTCCCCTGACGAAATATAACTGAGTTTCGAAGAAAATGATATTCATATCCGTTCAAAATGGTGTTATTTTGCTCCTTTATTCTTTTAATCTACTATGTTGTCTGTATTGTTTCATTGGAAATAAGGAACTTCGATTTTTCATCTTGGTGCAGAAAACACCTTGAAAATTGTTACTTAGAATGACTACATCTCTTACATAGCTATTCGCTGCTTTTTAATAGAGGACCACAAAAGAAAATAATGTGCATTCCTGATCTGCTATTTGAGATTTAACTCTAAATAACTTGGAAAGTTGTACTTAAACGAGGAAATATCACGAAGTGACCGTTATCTGCCATTTTAATAGCTTTTCAACTTGCACAGTTACATTGCTGAATCTCTAAGACTAACATAGATATTGAATTTTATGCACAGAAACCTACACAAAATTTTAGTGAAACCTATACAAATTAGAGAATTCACGCGACTTGGTGCGCAAGGCCCTAATAGCATCCAGCAAAAGTCCTCGCTGCTCCAACGTTTGCGTCATCGGATATGGCACTTAATTCTAATACGGTTGCCGCATCTAAGGTATTATAAATTAGACTTTGATCTGGATATTTCGAAAACACGCTTGAAAATTGATAGAAATGTACTGGCAAGTGTTCTGGTTAACACGTTGAATGTTGGAAAACATCCATTTCGTGGAAAACCTGCCGTCTTGGATTTGTTGTTTCAATAGGTATAACGCTTATACAAAACATTCTCTAAAGCCTTTTTTAACCCGATTTTTTTAGCTTGTATTTTTTTAAATTTGTAGATTCATAAAGTGAGTGTGAAAGTACAATCCCAAGAATATTGGGGAACACAGTTCTCTTAAATATATTTACCACCGTAGAAATAGAAAATAATGAAAAAAAACTATTTCCAACTCTGCAAGCAACAGCTTCTTCTCACGATCAGTAAACCGGCATTTCCCTCTACTAGCGTTAGTTTCTACAGTTTTTGTGCTGTCTTTCAAGATAATGTTGTGAATTTTTGAAACAAGACGCTGAAGGAGTAACGTATTGCCGATTATGAAGTAATAGAACACAGTCATACATGTTCAGTTGATGTCAGTGTCGAGACGATGTTGTTTCAGCTTGGTAAAAATTGTGAACAGGTCCAACCAAAGAACAGCGTGCATGCAGATTCTGTTGCAGTATTGTTTCCGTGAAGGTCAGATTGGAAAACCTTTCCTCGTCTAGTCGCACAGCCAAATTTTGGGCGCAGTACTTCCAAATGGAGAAAATTGTGCATCTTTTTATTAGAGCAGAGTGCACTGTCGATTGAGTACTCCCCTCTAGTCTGTAAAAGTAAAGATTTCGCATTTCTATGCTGCTGGGCACCTAAATTACGAAACGTTTGCTCAGTTTTATCTTCAGCAAATTATGAAATTAGAAGCCGTCAGGATTCGAACGGTTCACCACCAAAGGCTAATTCACTTCGAAGAACGGATAAATTTTTTCAAGGGTTTCGGCAAACATGATCATAGAGCAAGTACTTCTGCGGAATGCGAAAACTGTTGGAGGACCGGCACACGGATTTGGGGTGTCTGAAGAGAGGATTGCTCTTTGGATATGTGCAATTCCAGGTTCCTTGAACATTATTGAGATATTAGTGGCGTCTATTCCGAATCGTCCGAGCAACATGTAAAACTTCACTAATATCGATGGGTCAGAGACGAAACCGACGTCAAAAGGCTAGTGGGTTGGCTAGTAACTCATAGCCCATTCGAACGATAATAAATTCTCCTTGTTTCATTATCTACTGGATTTGTTCCTGATGAAACTATCAACTGTAATGATGCTCGGGAGTGCGATATAAGCGCCATCCACTCAATTGTAGATCAGCATTTCAGTGAGGTTCATCTTAAGCGAGGAGATAAGGCACAGTCTGTTACAAGTGTAACCAGAACAATTGTATTAAAAGACACATCCGTTGAAGTAAATCAAACCAGCTTTTCCATCACCTTCTGTGCGCTCTACACAATTAAGAGGAGCCGACAGGTTACTTAGAGTTCGAGCTGATTCTTAGAACATCTGCCTTTTTCCATTATTTAGTAATGCGGGAAAGAAGCAAGTCAGCATTTATAAGCGTTCTGCAGAAGGTAAGACCTTGTGAAGGAATTCTTCCACCAAATTTCTTTTTCAGAATGGATGGAGGATTCCTAATGTATCGATAGATATGGGTGAGTCCAGCAAAATTTGAACATATATGCTTACAGTGTGTGAAGTACATAACTAATGACTACGGTCCAAACGTGATGATGGTGTTCGATGGCTACGGCTCTTCAAGTACAAAGAACGAAGGACATGATATCAGAATTAGAAAAGAAGCAGCAACAGAGATAATCATCACAGTAAGCATTTGTGACAAACGCACAGAGTAAGACACGATTGATTGCACTTTTGTCAGAGCAAATTGAAAAAGCTGTCAAAAAAGTACTTCTACCTCCAGGTGACGCAGGTAGGACGGTGATGCTAAATTATGTAGAAGTGAGAGAAATAGGATTGGATTCTGACATTATAAGAGAAGACATCAACCTCCTTGTTCTTATGGCTTGTCTTTCAGGTGATCAAACTGTCCGAATGTCAATAATATCAAGAAAACTGCAGACAACAAAATCTTCTACAGTGGCAAACTAAAAGTTGGTCTTGGAAATCTCTTCCCCTACTTCTCTTGTTCCACGCTGCAACAGTTAGCTACACAACATTAAAGAAATAGTGGGATCTTTCAAAAAGCTTAAAGGGACCATTTTTTAAAGAAAAAAAAATGTTTTATTTGATAATCCAAACTCCACTCATGAAGAAATTGCCACGGCAGGAGAGACTTTTCTGTTTGTTTGTTCGGATGTGACATTCATCGAACTTTTGAAGAAGCAACGCCTAAACTGTATATGCGCAAAATGTCAAAGCTATCTCTGAAATCAATATTTAATTTGGAATTCTTCCACCTACTTCCTCTGCTACAAAGCATCATTTCTATTGAGTTTGTAAGCAGGTGAGGCTGAAATTCAAATTAGTTTATTTTTATACTCTCTTTTTTCTGAAAATAAACAAGCTCGTTTTATTTCTTTGGAACAGTAGTTTTCCAGGTCGAAGCAAACAAAGATTGTTTTATTCCATTTGTATGTCTTTTATATTTGTGGTCGGAGTTAGGTGAGCCACCGTGAGTTGGAAAGGTGAGGTGGGTAGCTTTCACACTGAGAATCACAAGTAAGAATAGCACTCTGAAAATGCATTCATGGAGATTATACTGCTCTATCAGTTCTCTCGTTTTTTCCGCAAATTAAATTCGTAGTCACACAATATTCTGCTATCAGCTCGTTTAGATTTTTTTCCTGTGAATTTATAGTTGCTTTTTTTGTTTGTTTACTTAACTGCTAGGTTCAATAGTGGAAGGTTGTGCTTTTACATCTAACAGGGGTTGGAAGCTGAAAAGCGACTGTTACAAACCCGTCCCCAGCGAGCCTGATGCAGCACAGAAAAATTACTTACATATCATCTCTCCAATTGTAAATGTTGATGTGAAGTAGAATGCAAATGCCTGAGAAGTAGTCTATGATATACTAATATGCGTGGGTACTGAGTCGGACACGGATGTCAGAACCGAACACATTGTGACAATGCTGAGGAGAGTGAAACAGTAAACACTGAAAAGGACATGGACAATATTTTCAACAATTTTATACAATAACAATAATTGTGAATTGTCCGATTTCTATGTTTTTTTTAAAAAAAACTATGTACAGTCGATGATTTTTTCGTGACTCATTGCGTGACTCATTAAAAACATCACTATCATATAGTTTGAGTAAACACCGTTTCCGTCAGTATTTATAATTTTGGTATTTTCTAATAATTATTCTACTCTAAAGATGTTTACTAAAACTTTTAATTTTATTTTTTCCCCTACTATTATTGCATATAATTCAATGAAAGTGGTCACGAAGTACTAAATTCTGCTTGTCGTTTGAAGTTAACTTTCTAGTTATGTAACTGACTTAACAAACATAAATTTGGCCCGAGAAATAGCCTTATCGGACTTCTTCTTTCAAGGCTACAGCCCTAAATGCAAATACTCATGACGGCATAATTTTTTTTGTCTAAATAGTGGATTTTTCTCAAAATGGAAGCCTTAAATTTTCGTGTTAATTAGAGCACATTCCATGACATGTGAACCAATTTTCAGAGTGTTTTGAAATATATGAATCAAAGGCTAGTTTATAAACCTTTAGATGTCACAGTCATACTACAAAAGACCGGCATATTGGATGACGCAAACGTTAGACCTGCAAGAAAGTTTTAGGGATGTTGGTTAGTTTCTTGCACACCAAGTTACCAACATTCACTAATTTCTGTAGGTTGGATTAAACTTTTAACCCTACATTTTAGTCTTTACAGAATACATAGTCAAAATAAATTTAATACATGATTATGGGTTGATGTACATAACATTGAAAATCCCTGTTAATTTTAGAGATACAGCAACGTAATTGCGCACATTGGTAAGCTCCTGAAATGGCAAATAACTACTTCTTAGATATATTTTCTTGTATATGTACCCTTCCAAGTTATTTACAGTTAAATCTGAAGTAACAGATCAAGAACATTATTTTCACTTTGAGGTATTCTATTTAAAACAGCTCAAATGTGGGACAAATAGTCATTCTAAATAACAATTTCCAATGTGTTTTCTGCAAAATGAAGTTGCTTTCTTAAAATGCAGAGTAAAAACAATGTTTTAATTTAAGAGCTTAATTCGCTCGGCGGCCATATTGGTGACGTCATATCTCGGTTTTGTCAATCGGAATTTTTTGCGAGTTTGAGTAAATTGATCAAGAGACCATTCTGAACATCTTCACCAATTTTCAGCTTGTTTCTCAAAATATCTGGGTTAAAGCCTAATTTTAATAGACTATTAAAAGTTCGAATCTAGCAACTTTCTTTTATTGCTTCCAAAGATTAACGAAGTAGAACATATAAGGTTATTGCCCGAAAACAGCAATAATAAATGCGGCCATTCTCTCTGGGCAGGATGTACATATATTTGATTAGCTAATTTTCGTATTTTAACACACGACATTTTTATATTCAATTAATATATCATCATTTCTAAACTCTGAGAATTATTCTATGTTGGAAATAGTTCATAGGAAATGTGCCTCACGTCTACTTTAATAAATACTGGACTATTTACTAAGGCATAATTTCTAGACATACATTAACAAGGGAATCAAATCTTTTAAAAAAACCTGAACATATAAATGACTTGAGTAACGCTCTTATCCAGTATATAAAGGATAATTATTTAATTCGAAAAGATTAACTCTTTAAGTTCATATACTGAGAGAAATCCACAACGCGGACAGTAAGTACTTAGGCGAAATATACGTACATCGTATATTTCTTACTTAATTCAGTATATAAAAAGGATCCCTAATAGCATCCGATATCCATGGGATGTTCTGAACTAGTCCCATTGATGTCACTATGTCGTACGGGATATTGGGACGTACTCAGGATAGCCTGAGGATATCGTATCGGGATAATCCCGGCTTTGTCAGTAGAGCGATATCCTGTGGATATCCTGGCAGGATAATCCCGACTTTGTCAGTAGAGCGATATCCTGTGGATATCCTGGCAGGATAATCCCGCGGTTGTTGATATTATTATTATTATTATTATTATTATTATTATTATTATAATTATAAAATACTTCTTCAAAGAGTAAATATAGTAATTATATAATACTTTTCTATTATAGTATTATTATTATTTATTAAATAATAATATAATAATAGAAAAGTATTATATAATTAGTATATTAGTCCATCGTATTGTATAATTCTGCAATAACGAACTAATAATGTTCAGATAATTAATAATGATAATAAAGTTCAATCAGTACATAATAATTTCATACTATGTTTGAAGAAACGTTCAGCGCGGCGCGATCGTTCACTGTTTCTGCTGAGGACCGCGAAATGTTATGCAGTTGTTTCCATGATGCACTGCGCAATGTGGGCCGTGATGGAAGTAAGCAGACTCAATGTTGTAAAGGTGATGGTTGCTTTAGCTGAAGAATATAGGGTAAGTAATTTTAGTATATTCAATACATACTTGTTGCAAATAGATTAATACACATCAAGTGTAAATGTGCAATAATTTCACTGCTTGTGAACTAGATAGTCGCAGCGTGTATTTTTGGCAGTTACGAGAAACAACAGAAGTTGCTGATTCAAATGAGCGAAGCAAAATTGAGGTATTTAATGTGATAATTTATGCAACATAGCTCGACTCAAGTCTAGATAATATAACTTGCAGTGCTTTTTAAAGATTTATGCAGTTCAATCCTCCCAAAAGAATCGAATATGTCACAGTGAAAAAAAATGTAGTTTTTGATACCATAAATTGTGATTTCTGACTATAGGTTAGTTAAAGTTAGGTTTGTTTACTGTAGCGATAAAAAAATGTTACTTCTAATGCGATAAATGGGATGTAGACCCTTTTGTGTACTACTTTAAAGAAAATACAGTGATATATGTTCCCACATGTAACAGTTCCAGTTCAATGAACAGCAAGGAGCGGGCTGTTGGAGAAGCAGTAAAAACACATTAATGCTGGTCAGTGAAAATTACTGGTTTAAAAATGGTACATTTTATTTACGTGACAATTTTGTTCTCTGTAACAATTTGCCGACTGGCAAGATTTTAGAATGTGTAGACCACTGCACATGTGCAATCGTGCAATAGTAATAATGTTAGCATATTTTTACGCCCAAGGGCCAAAATGTTACTAAAATTATTTCTGAAACGCGGTATCGGCACTACTTTAGCAGATGGCTCTACCAAATTTATCGACATTTCAATTTTGGGGGGGATTTTCGTGCTGTTAGACTATACTACGTTCTGTTTGCTTCTGCAATACGATTCGTTTGGTGGGTTAGGTTGGGTAGGTTAGATTAAGATTCTACTAATAATTACGGTCCTTGTACCGTTATGGGGATCCAAAACTAGCAGAAAAACAGTATGATGTACCGGAAGGAAGGGTTGGTGATGTAAGGTGAATTGGAAAAAAAGGAGGAACCCATGGAAAGATAGGTAATTGGCCAGAAGTCCACTATGATGAAAATTATCTTCTTTCGTTCCTAATGATGTCCAGAATGCTAAAAAGGGCGGTGCAGATGATATATCTTTGAGTACAAGAGTACATACACGGTCCCGGTAAAGTGTCCTTGCATTCAAAACACGCGGCTGTATACCCCACTTTCAGAATTTTAGACATTACCTGGGGCGAAATAAGGAAATAGCACACAAAGAGGGTGCTGAGTCGGATGTTTTGATTGCAAGGACACTTTGCCAAAACTGGGTGTACTCACACTGCACCCCGTTTTTAAGCATTGTGTACATCACTAGGAACGAAAGAACGATGAGTTGCATCATCCGATACTGTATGAAAGAAGGAGTTCTTCTGGGCAATTAGCGATGGATATTTGGTTGAATATCTGTCTCGATGTTGAGTGAACCAGGAAAACACCGTCCGGTAAAAGTCCACTTTTGCCTCCTATTATGATTGGCGTTAAGTATTCTGACGTATTTCTTAAGTACAGGGCCAAAATTAGTAAATGTCATTCGTTGTGTCATAAGTATGATTATTTACTATTATTACTATTAGTAAAGCCATGTTAACCTAATCTATCAAGGGAAGTGGAAAAAATGTAAATTTCGCACGTAAAACACTGGACCCCGCAACGGCACATTCACCATAAATACTTATAAATCTCCTCTATTGACTTCACTGAAAATTACTTAAAACATATTTCACCTGGACACTGGACTATATTTGGTAGGGCTATCTGATAATGTGTACACGGAGAGTTATATTTAGTAACATTTTAGTCCGTGTACTTAAGAATATAAAATTAATATTGCATCAGTCACTAGCTTGCGCATTCTAAAACCCTGCTATTTGGCCCTTGTACATAAAAATACTATGAAAACGTTAATAAAGGCTAGATATCTGCATCATCCCCCAAACAGCATAGCCTGTGGTGGAAATAAAGGTTGTTTTGGGGGTAATAGTATACATGAGAACCCCCTGATCTGCGTTTCTTCTGTGTTTTATTACCACTTCTACATGAAATACCATAAATTTTTTACGTAGTGTAGTAGTAAGAAGTATCCATGTGCACAAGACATGCGGTATGCGTTAACCCCCCCCCCAAACACACACATAGTCATAGTTAAAATACAAGGGCACTACACATGCAGATATAAAGAATAGCTACGTTCTTTTTTTTATTTTCGTATCAGTCGATAAGTAAATAAAAGTCGCTTTGTCACCCCCTTTGTAAGTTCGTACATACTCAATGAATAATCCCTAAAAGAATGAGCGTCCTGCTCTTTTGGGAACTGATGCAGCTTCATGTGTACTATATCCCTTTTGGGTATGCCAACGATCTGCAACACGAGGTGCGGCTTGTGTAGCCCGCTCCTTGCAGTTCTAATCTGGAACTGTCACTGGTCGGAACATGTGTCAAGTGACCATGAGCAATGTCGTTCACACAAACATATGTGAAGGGGTCATGTGTTCAATGAACAATCCCAAATTATTTATTAAAACAATGCTAGCTGAGCAAGGCTATTCACATTTAAAGATGGCGTCGTGTATACAAATTTAATCCTATGAAAGTACAAGAAATCGACCATAAATAGAACCGTTAAAAGAAACAGCAATGACTTCTTCACCCTTGGAAAGATAATTTTGTCCCCATTTATTAGTGGTAAGCGCGTGGCAGTACAGCAAACTGAACTGCGGAATTTCTGAATTTGAAAAGGAGGGGGGGGGCTAAAAATAATGGACAAATTTCCAAAACTGATTACACTTTTTTTTTTTTGGAAAACCTGCGAAAGTGTGCAATAAAGGGTCTACGTTTAAAAAAAGCTTTCAAAAAGGTAATATTTTCGCAGTATTTTAACTATTGACAAAATTGTAATATGATAGCACACGGTTTGGAGCACAAAATCATTCGCATACATACAGTTTCCTAGCGAAGTGTGAACAATCGAGGAATTAGTGTAGACAGTTAAATTAAAAGTAAGAATGTGAACATTATTCAAAAAGCAAATAAACCCCTTTTCCTAAAGCTGAAAGCTGCCTCAGCCTGTTGTAAACGGAAAGAACATCATCAACTATCTAGGATTTGAAAAAATAAAAAAATAAATAAAAAAAACACGGTGTAAGGTGAAAATAAGTTCACTCGATGCATTCTACGATACTACCAGGATTCCAACGTGGCACCACATCATCCATGCCCTGTTCAAAGTAATGTTACTCGAATGTTCCCTAATAGGTCAGTGTAGCCTGTGGTGCCTCTTTCAGTGTATGGAAATGGAGGTGTTCTTCAGGGGGAATCCGAAACTTCTACGTCCGGGCTATACGGAGGGTGATAGAGAATTTACTAGTTAAACCCCCGGGGATGTGTTCCGTTCCGTTTGGCTGTATGAAGGCGTGCGTTGTCGTGCAGTAACAACAAACCCTCTCGGAGTGCCCCCTCCTTCCCTCCCCGCCGCACATTGTTCTGGAAATGGAATTTAGCCGGACAAATGTATTTGCTCTGGAACTAATGCTACAAGAGCATTGAAAATGTTAGAACAGCTTAACACTGTCGTGCGGTGGGGTGGCACTGGCCACAGTAGCTGGGTTTAAAAATAGTGTTTTTTTACGTGGCCAGACACTGTCACTGGCAGTCACTTGTCAATAATTATTGGCAATTTTCAGTGATTAAATATCGAAAATAGGCATTTCTATTTGCAGCACTGTAATGGAAATGTAAAAAGCGTAAGGTAATATTTTATAATATTTATTTTGCTGCATATTTCTTTAGAAGTGTTCCGTAGTGTAGGGGTTGTAGTTTTGGTTTCATGTTAGCGTGGTCCTGGTTTCAATCCTCAGCTGGAACATCCCACTTTCGGCGTCCACTCAGGGTCAGGAAGCAGCAGGGGTAATGAATTCAGGGTTAGGCAAAAGTATCGGGACAGGCCAATAATACGAGACAGCATCGAATGCGGTGTCGTCATAATCGCTACACTATATGATGTCATCCAGTGATCAGAGAAACTTATTTTATGTAATCTTAATATGTCTATATTACTTTAAGAAGCTGCTGAACAGATTGTAGTAAAAAAAAAAAAAAAAGAGATTTCAACAGTCAAAATATTTGTTTACAATTTGTGTACTTACTATTCATGCATATGTGATAGGTTTCGTGTTAAATTTTCCATATATTGCTATTTTCGATAGCATTGTTCTGTTCCATTGACCAGAATAACCCAATATAACGATTCACTCTATGGACCAATAATTCTTTTTTACGCAGGGCTCGAAATGAAAAGTTTCACGAAACGGAACGCTAGATACTTTCTGAAGTGTGCTTCAATTTGTATGAGTTTTTGTGTGGTTCATTGAATCTTCTCACGAGACGGAACGGAATGGTTCCAGCCTTTCACGAACCGGAACGCCGTCCGGTCCGCTCCGGGCCATTTTGAAAGAAAGGAAAAGGGGTAATTTAACGTCCCACGATTGTGCCAGCGATAGGGCTAAAGGGGACGATGAAGGAGAATGATGAAGAAAAAATAGTGGAATGAGAAAGTGGGAGGAAACGGGAGAAAACCCACGAGCACGGTGTTGGCCACCACAAGCTCACATGGCAATGCCTGGGATCAAACCTGGGAGCCCGAGCACTACCACTGAGCCACTGTGACCCCCCCCCCGGTCCATTTCGAGGTCTGTTTTTACGTCAGTGTTTGAATTTCGTCCTTGAAATTAGAAATTAGGTTTCAACTGATTCGTTAACAGTTTTCTGCGAGAAATAAACTGAACTGATAAACAAAAGTTGCTGATACGTTTAGCCTGTACAGTTATGGGGGGGGGGGAAATTATATTTTTGCATGCTTAAACTCTTTATACATCTGTGTTATTCGTTTTTACCTGTTATAGAATTCCATACCGTCAGTGCAAAATGTCTGAAGAAAAGATTCCAGAGGCACAGTATTATGTTGTTGAATTCTCCGACGGGATACAACTAGTGCCGGTTAATTGGTTACTAGATGGGAAAAGAAAATGCTATTGGCCGAACTACAGCAGTTTTACAAAATACTATAAGGCAGTAGAGGAGAAATTAGAACCAAAGGAAGACTGGAGTATCCATAGGGTTTATGAAATTATTGGTCAATCATGTGAGTGTTTTAATATTTTCTTCACCACTTTCTTAATTATATAAAGACTTCGATTTTTTATATGGATTTTTTTTTAAAATTTGAATTTATTGAAACTGAAAAGAAAAAGGAAAAGAAAAAAATGTCAAACGTACAATTTTACAATAATATCTGTCACAAACAAAAAGTATGATTTTTTTATATTATTGTAGATATTAAGGGTCTTTCATACAGCAAAATTAAACTATACTAATTTTACAGTATTTCTGTAATATCCTCAAAATCAATAAAAAGTAACTTGAAAAATGGAAATGTAGTGCAATAGACAATATTATTGTGCATGTCATACCGTTATCATGACTCATCTTTCTCGTTTTGCTGTGTAGTTATTAATAGATGCGGCATGGATTTGTGAGATACACCTATAAGCTGCAAAGGGACGGCTAGATGATTCGTAAAAAGCTAGGTGCTAGGTGATTCGTAAAAATGCAAAATAATATTGTCTAGCGCACTGGGTTCACACTGTTCAATTTCTTTATCTGTTTTGAAGATATTACAGAAAAACTGTAAAATTAGTACAGTTTAATTTTGGTGAATGGAAGATCCTTGGTAATCGTAATAAAAATGAGACTGTAAACTAAGTTGTGTTTGCAATAATTGAGCGTGCTTGGTGAGAGTAATAGTAAATTCCAAGATGATATATTTGCTGTCAAAAACCTACCACTTGTGAATCAATTCCTCGCTATGACATTCTTGCATTTTTGCATTCTTACATTGAAAAACACTCATGTAATAACCTGTTAACAAAGTTTATCCATACAGATGTAATACTTTATTTTACTCACTTAGAGCGAACGCTCTGACCATGAGGCTATGGGGGAAACTACTAAAATTTTATTATAACATTTTACTTAGAAAAAATACGGCCCCTTATAATGAAGTAAGGTAACACCAACGTAAATTACAGAAAGTAGAGACAAAGAATATTTTACTTACGATTTGGTGTCCTAAGTGGCAGATAGTTTCTATTAACATTGTTTAAATCTATTTATTGCTTTACTTATTCAACGGTATCAGTGATATACTGATCATTGGATATTTCTGACATCGTATACGAAACTTATTTTCTAAAAAAATCAAGAACGTAATACCGATTGGTTTAAACTTTTGTTTGTCTCGCCTGGAGTTCATGATTAAAAGTATGATGCACCTCTGTTCAACGTCCAGGAATGTGGATATTTCAATTTTTGGTTGTTTGAAGGTTACGGTTTTCATTCGCAGTGCCTCAGGGTTCTTTGAATTTTCATAATAATGAGGCGTGGAATGTTACCAAACGTAATTTTTTTAAAAAATAATCATAGCGATGGTTACATAGTGGCCATTAAAAAAAAAAAAAAGGATTCTGACTGCTTGTTGAGCTGAAGCGGTAGTAGCTCCTACGATTGGCATCTACACTCGTTTTTGTGATGATTTGGCGCAAAAACTACTGAACCAATCAATATTTTTGCTACTATGAAACTTTATATAAAGATTTGCCAGAAATAAATGTCTCCTTTTCTGTATACACATATGTATACAAAGTGCATGTTAAAAATGGATCTGAGGGAAACATGTACGAAACCAGAATTTTGACGATAACAGATTTCAGTTTCGTAAGCAAAATTCTCGTGGGCCGCAACAAAGTGCCCCTAGAGGCAAAAGTCGGGCGCAGTAGACCTAATGGGTAAAAAGTGCAACTGAAGGTAAAAATGGATAAAATAAAAGGTGGGTTTTAATTCTGTAAAGGTGCTCCCTGCCTTCCCGTCGTTATGGCTCTGGGGTCAACCTGAAAGCATTAAATGGAAAAAAATTGAAACCTCTATAAGAAGCACTATTTTTCGATTCTATAGCAGAAATCAGTGAGTTGCTGGAGCGAAGTCCCAAGTGGTCTAAGTGACACTCTTGGAATAAAGCCCAACAGGTGAAAACACGTTGAGTCAGTTCAAAATGGTCTTGCATTCGCTTTTGTTCAACTCGAAGCAATTCTGACATTGTATATAATTTTACTGACGAACATGATTAGAAGTGATATTAGTACTCTCTAATTTGTTTCAATATTCATTCTAGATTCTTACGAGCGTGGGATGAAGAAATTAGAACTCGGGAGAGACCAGACCGAAGTTGATACAGGTAATGAAGAATCTTTTGAGATACAGAGAAAGAAACGTCACATACGAGCTAGAAAACAGCAATCATCATCTTCGGACGAAGATATTGCCCTTAGTGAAGCGATTAAGCAAAGTGTTTCTACAATAAAGAAGACTTTGCCACCGGTACCGAATCTCTTTTCTAAAAAGGTCGTGACGAGCACCAATGTGGATGATCCTGGAATGGCAAAAACCCCTAAGCGGAGCCCAGTCACTTCAGATGAGAGTACTGCTGTCCAAGAACACGAAGGTTAGTTCCAGTAATATATAAAATTAGATCTTAAATTCAATTCATTTGTAAATTGCCATTTATAGTTTTTTAATACTCAATATGCTTTTACAGTAAAAATGTTTCTAACGCACGAAATATCAATAGTAACCTTTATTTTCAACCAGTTATCAACAATTCTATGACAAGGGTCCCTCCATACGGTACATTCCTTTTTATTTGTAGTGGGTGGGGTAACATACAGACAATTAGTCAAAATATTTTCTTCCTCAGGATAATTCTAGGAATGTGAAATGATATTCTATGCTACTGCTGATGATGATGTGGTGTTCTGCCCGAAGACTGGTCTAACCCAAAGGTTTGTGGGTAAGGTGAATCCATATGGTGATTTCCCATTGCGTTCCATGGGATGTTGACGTCCTAAGGACAGGAACTACAGTTGAACGAGGGATCCGAACCTTTTGTTCCCAACCTGGAATTGAGCCCGGGACCCCTTGATTACAAGACGAGCTTATCCACTGGAGACATTTGTGCTATGCTATACTTTAGAAATGCTAATGCTACTAGACATTTATGCTTAGTTCATAAATGCTTAGTACTAGACATTTATTTACTTCAAATATAGATTTCTTTAAGGAAAACATATATTAGGTTCCTTGTATTTCTAGAAAAGTAGGAAAAATGGATAGCCAATTTCCATTGTATAAAATTAAAATTAGCCAATTTTCCTTCTTCTGTTGAATAAAGTCGGAAAATCAAGTGGATTAAAATAATTAAGGAAACTAGCTGAACTAAACAACTTTTTTGATGTCAAAAAAATATTGTCACTGTTATTTACGCTTAAGAAGGCAACAAACAAATGTAAAGAAAACACTGAACAGTGACAAAGTAGTGCAGTTCAGTGTTTTTACGTCTTAGTCCACTTAGTTATTATGACTTTTTAAATCCGTGTGACTCTCCTACTTCATTCAACAGAAGGGAGGATTATTCCCGAAAGTTAATAATGTATCAATGTTTTATATCCATGCTTTATATGTCATATATCTATGTTTACGTGCACTTCATGGACAGCAGCAATATTCCTATTTCCAGAACTCCGTTTATGGGAGTAGGATACATACTTAACAATACCTTGAACAAAAAAAAAAAAAAAAACAGGAAAAGTGCTCAATGGTATTGTTTCTTAAAAGTTTCATCTGATGACTACGTCCGTATCTCTTGGAAATAACCTGGATAACGAGAGTTAATGTTAAAAAGGAAGTTCAAAAATCTCAAATACTACAAGATCGACGATTGTGTTAAATTCTCATTCTTATTGTAGACAATTATTAGATTTGTACTAAGTACAAAGATGTTCAGAAAAAAGGGTCACAAAGTTTCAGGGCAGAAAGATTGCATCAAAAGAAGGAAAAAGCCGTACTAAACATGTCTTTTGCGCTTCGTTTCGGAGTATGAGCTGCCGACAATGTGGGAAAATTGAATTTCATAAACTATTCAACGTACAGAGTGGGGCCGCGGTGGCTCAGTGGTAGAGCGTTCACCTCTGGTGCTTAGGGTCCCGGGTTCGATCCCAGCCCCCGCCAAGTGAACTTTGTGGTGGACAAACACCGTGTGCGTGGGCTTTCCCGGGGTTCTCCCGTTTCCTCCCACATTCTTAATTCCGTACAGAGTGCGGTTTAAGCTTTCGCACTCAGTCATACCTGCTCGATTTGGAAATATATATATTCCAAAACTCTAATGCGTGCGTAAGGAACTCCTTAAAAAAATTCTGTATCGCCTTTCGGAGTAATCCCGTCCGAACGCATTATACAGATTTGAAACACGCATTTTCTAACTAATGTAAGTATGACTTCAAGTGTACGCTTTACACAACACTAATTAGTACCATAACGTTAAATAGTTTCTGAAGTTCAGTTTCCCACGTTTTCGGCAGCTTTTATCTCCGAAACGACGCGTTTCTTTACTAAAAGAACTTTTCTTTTGATCTACCCTGAAAGTTTGTGACCCTTTTTTCTGAACATGTTTTATATTGTACATAATCATTTACTTAATAGTTTGTTTTTATTGTTGCAGGCACTGTGCGGTATCACAAGCATTGCAAGGCATCAACAGATGCAGAGATATCAGATGTAATAAAAACGTGGCTTCGTCATGCTAAAGAGCGGGCTCTCAGGCAGAAGAACAACACTAACAATGATTAGTTATGCAAGAAAAAGTGTAAAATAAAACTAAGAACGCATTGTTTTGATGTTCTCTCATGCAGATTTAACGATCTGTGAAATCTGCAGTTAACGGTGATTTTTTTTTTATTATAGGAACAAAAGACAACAGTTTTTCAAGAAATGTGTTTGAGTGATAATAATACCCAAGTTATTTATTCTAAATTAAAGTCGGTCGTCTTCTCCTTCTTACAACTTAGTCACAAACAGATTATGTTGAATCTTTTTTTTTTTTAACATTCGTCGCCCAAGGCAAAGACATTGGTATAACCCTTTTATGAGGTTACATATCCTCTTTTTTATTTTTAATGGAAGTGTAGGATTTACATGGATTAAACTTGAATTACTAGACTTTTTATGAGATTCAGTGCGTAGTGGTACTGTATGTAACTGCTTTTTTGTAAGTTTTGAAATTCACTCAGAATTTTGCATTTTTTTCAACAACTTTGGTAATCGAGGTGTTGAATTGAAAAGGTTGAGAACCAGTCTCTTTGATTCATGTTGCATTTATTTTTATACTAAAGAAACCTTTTGTGATGTATGTCATATTTTGTGTTTGTGTCATTATTTGCATATGTAAATAATACTATGTGGAAGCAATGATTGTACTCAGTAATTTAGCTAAGTTTTAGCATTTATTGAAATAAAGAAAGAAAATCTACTGTACTTGGTTTTTAGCCTCAATGTAAATTATGAAATTGAAAACAAAATTTCAATCAATTTTTCAATTAATAAGAATTACATACTGTACAATATATATATAAAATCTTCTGATAGTTGATTGTTCCGTTTCTCTTCATTAATTATCTGTAACTTTGTTGCGCAGCTGATAGGATTCGGTGCCGGTGACTGATAGTTCGCAAACTAAAATCCTGTCGACACTAAACTAAAATTTAAAAAACCGTTCACTATTCTCGCTCAGCCATGGAAATGCATTGGGCGTATGGTTGCAGAGCTGCTTTCATGGTTTATCACGACTTATATTTTGAACCCGCAACTATTTTTTTTAATCTTTTGTTATATTATATAATAACACCACATTTCCACGAAGCTGGTATGGTTAAGCCAGTTTTCTTAGAAACTTTTTTCTCTGTTCTGAATTAGTACGTCCACTAGAATGCTACGTCGAAATTAATTACATAAGTATTACAGAAAGTTCATTTTTTGCACCCTTTGTCTTTTCTTTTATTACTAAATGAAGATATAATTAAATTTCCATTATGGTGCGGGAAATGTCCTGCTTCCGAGTGACGGACTTCATATTAGGAGTCATAGTTGGATGGACATTCAACTAGCACTCTTGACAATGGAAATTCCGTCTCTCGGAAGCAGGGTATTCAAGCATCATAAAGGACATTTATATCTTCGTTTAGTAATATAAGGAAGGGCAAAGGGTGGTCCCTCCCTTCTCCGTCCAGCTAGGCGATTTGAGATATCCATGTGACATCCACCGGACGTCCCATCGCGATGTACAAATCACGTCTCGCAGACATCACACGGACGTCTCGCGGGACGTCCATGGGATATCCATGAAGCGGACATTCGGCCGTCTGATCAACAGCTACAGGACGTCCTGCTGATATCGTGGGATGTCGCATGGACATCGCAAATATCCCATCGGGACATCCTGAGGATATTGAATGCTATTAGGGATGGTACGTATAAACGATCTCCCCAAATTTTTCCCGTGTCCTCTTGTTTGGAACTACACCTACAGTATATTACGCAAATAAGAGTAACACTCTTGCAACAAACGGTGTACGTCTATTTAGTACGTACTGTACACATGAAAGATCATTATTGATATTTCGGTACGTATAAATGATTTTAAAACGTTGAACGGATAGCAGTTCATTTGGGAAAGAGATCTACACCGTGAATTTCACACTTAAATCTGTACAAAGCAAGAGGTTCTATGTATAACCAAATATTTGATCGTAGCATGCTACTTTGTACTGCACTGAAAGTACGTCAAAGAATTATGCGTACTTCTCTTCAAACACATGGTTTACTTCTATTTTATACGTACTATACGAATGATATTCCTTTTAAATATTTATGTATGTATGTATAGACGTCCAAAACCATCAAACCCACATTCGTTTGTTGGAGAAAGGTATACGACGTTCACCGAGCATAGTTGAATGCAGTGGAAACAGACGGAATCATGGGAAATAGGACCAACGGAAACGAAAGTAAGTGTGCTTTGTTCTTCAAGTAAATATGAATGGAAGAACTGCTATCTACTTTTTAGGTACTTTATGCACCGTGTTTCCTTTATATTACTAGAATTGTATACTACAGTATCTCAATTAGATGATCACTGACCAGAAGTTCACTGGATCGTAACTTGAATTTCCTCCGGCAACCGTGTAGTCTAGTTTGTTTTTCAATTTCTTTAAAATAAATAAAAGTAATCGAAACGCAAATCCACAGTGCACTAGACAATATTATTTTACAAGTGGTAACCGTTGTCACGACTCACCTATCTGCTTTCGCTTTAAATCTATTTACATATTTTTCACATTTGACGGGTGTATAAATAGCTACAAAACGAAAGCAAGTAGATGGGTCGTGACAACGTATCACATGCAAAACAATACTGTCTAAGCACTGCCGTTTTACATTTCGATTACTTGTATTTATTTTGAAACTATTGCATAATCAAAATTTTAGGCTTGGCTTGTGTATATGGGCTTGCACGCAATAACTACTTATGAAAGTGTTATTTGCCATGTTTAAAGTTGAAATGTCTAGTAGAAACTTGTATTATCTCGACATGGATTTCTAATTCCCTCCCCTAAGTATTTTAAAGTGAATCCCACTATGTAACTTAATATTACTTACCGCCACCACTTCTTACATTATGTGGTCAGAATGAAGGGTGTAACATAATATTCATTACTTTTGGAGCATATTATTCGAAGTAATTTACATAATATTTTCGTCAGAAGTTGGCAATGGTTGTTGTTGCATGAATAGGTATATTGCAATGTGTGTGTTTTCTTGTATAGATTTGTATGTATGTTCTCAGATATACAGCGAATTTGCACGTTCTCCTCTGCCAATATAAACATTTTATTTTCACCCTTGGTGTGTCGATTGTAAACTTGCGCCATACATTTGATTAGTAATATTATTTTTTTCAGTGAAATTCGGGTGCTATAAATTTTATTCTAATAGCGAAACCGCAATGCATTGTTTATAATAATAGTTTGGTTGCATTAAAATACGAATTTTTCATTGTTGAGAAGGATGTATTTCCGTTTCTATTCTGCTGGAGCGTTCAATTTGCGTTATGATGAAGTGAATATTTTTAGTTCTTTAACCCACTGATTCGATACGAAGTACAACACATTTTTTATCTAGGTTAATAGAAAAGATATAGGTTATATCCTTTAGCATATTTTAATTCTTGTTTCAATCTTAGACGGCAATCAGAGACAGCGTTGCCAATTTAGTGGTTTTCCCACCAAATCTGGTGGTTTCGAGCACCTGTTTAGTGGGCAAATTTTCCATCTGGTGGCTAGTGGTAAAACCTAGTGGTTCGTGAAAATTTTGTGGTGGTAAATCTGGTTGATTTTCTGTATTTTTGGTCCTCATCATGTTAAAAAAAAAAGAAAATTTGATAGAAAGTCAGCAAGGGTGGTGTGTTTGATAATACGTCTGTACCAAAACAAAACGAGTTCAACAATTTTATACTCGTATACTTGGCAACTCTGATCAGAGACTGCCTTAAGTGGCGTAGTATCAGTTGGAAAAGCATGTGTAAGCTTGCATTCCGCATGGCTTAGAAAATTAAAAAAATAATAATAAAACAACAGGGGTTTGCCCCTTGATTCCTCGTGACTATTCACAGTATGAACATAGTACAAATAGAACATGGGAACTAGTCAAGGAATGTTTTGTAGGGTATTTACTGAGAATAGTATGGATCTTTTAGTCTCAAATCATGCAGAGACAGGCATGTCAGAGACCGTCACGGATTTCCTTCAAAAAATAATATGAGATTTTACTATTAACATATCAAACCTCAATCCCACAAACCTCCACCCTCAATTTCGGAAAATTGGATCCTACTCTTTTTGGAAAAAAATCTACAAACCATCTTCATTAGACAGATCAAAGACTGACAATTGCAAAATTCATGACAATATAAGAAAGATATATATACAAATATATTGTATTTGAAAAAAATATCGATTTTAATGGGATGGATTATTTCTTTAAACAAGGTGAAAGTCAAGTCCCTATAATTAGAAAGTATTGTTGTATATGCAAATTAACAAATGTTTGCTGGTTTAATGTAACAAGTTGTGATACAACGTACTTTCGTCTATGGCCAATGTCTATCTCGACTCTGTATGTCCACATATACGCCGGTTGACATTGAGTTTTTTTTTTTTTTTAACCAACACTTACAAAAAATATTATTCCACTGCACTCGCGTACTCGTGTTGTATGAAGGCCAAACAAGTTCACAATGAATCTAAATTTTAGCACTATCTTTGAATTAGTAAAAAGGTGCAATTGTTTTTAATAAATCGAAATCTTTTTTTTTTTTTCAGGGTGAAATGAAAACCCAACCTCTAATTCATCAATTGCTCTATTGTTGCTTCCTTACGTAATAGAAATATCGACAGTTGAAAGCAGAAAGGCAAGATGGAACATTTTTATTATTTTCGGAAAACTAAGTCACTGAGTTTCTTTAAGTATTTCTGCAAAGTTATTGAATTGTTTGTGCGTTCATTATTAACTGCAATTATATTATTTTTCTTTACTACTTTTAAATGTTTTGTGTTTAATAATATTGTGTGTAATTTCCGATTACTTGCATTCCACATGGCTGCTGCTAATAATTGCTAGAGTGAAACATAAGACCCATCAGTCTCGTGTTGATATATGCTCATTGTTTGAATTTACTCTTCGAAAAGTGATGATCTTGCCTTTGTAACATTTTCAAACGTATGTAATGAAAATAAAATATTTCCTCTAAAATTTACTAATGTTATGTGTTTATTTAACCCATTTTGTATGAAGGTGACAATTACTTTCGTAGGTAGTTGCATATTTATACCTATAGCCAGATGTAACTTTAGGTGAGAATACATACAAGGGCAAATATTTTTATTCGTTGTACTTGATAATCAAATGTTTCATTTTATTCAATAATTCTCCCTCGTTTCCTTGGCTAAGGGATTCCAAGTAAGATTCTTGCATAAACTAAGATGTTAATGCATCAAACTTTATAGATAGTGTAACTTTTATGATGTTGCAGCATATGAATATATTTAATTCTAAAAGGGGCAAATGCTATTGTTTTTATTTTAGCCAAAGTCCATTAATTTTATCTCTCAGCAAATATTTTCGCGCATCTTTAAAGGTTGCTATGAACTTAAAAGACATGGATTTTCACTTCACTTCTTTAAGGTAGGTTCCCGTGAACACAACAACTAATCCAATAGCAACCTATTTACTGAGCATTAGCACCTCGTTTAGAGGTAAATACATTCATAAGTAGATATGTAGCTCGCAGTAAAATTGCATGCTTTGCAAATTACAATTTTACTACAATTGGGATTTTAGTATTACATTTTGACTTAAGTACATATTCTAATGTAGAAAACTAGTTTCAAATATTTTTATAAATCTGTTATTCTCGAGCAACACAGGCACTTCAGATAGTACGCAATAAAAGAGATATGGTAAAAGCGTAATCAGTGTTGCCCACTCAGCATAGTTAAAATTTTAAGTGACACTATACAATCAAATTGCCGTATCCGTTCTGTGAGTAGTTTTTAAATGTTAATAAAAGGGGTATAGTGCTGTTTAAATTTTTCAACTTGTACGCCGAGTTGGCAACACCTGTTACGGTTTCCGATACTTCTTTTGTCGGGTATTACACTGGTTACGTTCCGTTTGATCACTTTTATTGTTTTGAAGATACTAATTTAAAGTCGTTTTCCTATATAGCCAATTTATATAAAAATTAACATTACGAGAAACCTAAGTCCACAACAAATCAAAAGAAAATCGAACAACTATCCTCGCCGACCTCAGTAACATCGAAATATATATTTCGCAAAGTTAAATCTAGCTCACAAGGTTTGGTGTCTCCCTTTCTTACTAATGTAGACCATCTGCAGTACGTATGATTTATTCTGCTAGTCCAGATGAAACATACTTGAACAGTGAAGGAAGCAGGTCGTAACGTAATTGTGCCTATGATTTATATATCCAGTTTATTTTAATACTGAGTGTCATCTTGTCGCCCGAACAATACCTTGTCACATAGTGATTGTCAGTTTTATACGTGGTTTTGGAAGCTGACGACAGATGAAACTACTGACAGATAAATTTAATTACTGATTGTTGAATATTCAGCTTCCAAAACCACGCATAAAACTGACAAGTAGTGTGTCACAAGGTAACACTATGGTGGCAAAACATTCAGTATTCCAATAAACCGGACATTTAAATCATAGGTAGAATTACTTATGTAACGTCCTTGTTTCTTTGCGGTGAACGCACATTTCCTCTGGACTAGCAGAATAAATCATGCATACTGGACGTTCATTTCACACAGACGGACAGTATAAAACGTACTGTAAATACAATTCCTACAAATAGACAGTGTAAAACAAAGGTACTATACGTACATTTCGTATGGATTGGCAGTATAAAACGTACGTACTATACGTACATTTCATACAGTCAAGCAGTACAAAATGGTTTGTATTGTACGTATATTTCACACAGACAGGCAGTATAAAACAGATGTACTGTACGTACATTTCATATAGGCTGGTAGTGAAAATCATATGTCCTATATGTTCATTTCATACAGAGAGACAGTGCAAAACGTAGTACTGTACGTACAATTCATATAGACAAGCAGTAAAAGGGTACGTAATGTAGTTAATGTAAGTACCTTCCGTAAAGACTGCCAGTATAAAACGTACGCACTGTACGGGCATTTCATACACAGTGGCTGTACAAAGCATACGTACTGCACATACATTCGAACAGACAAGCCGTATAAAATATAAGTAGTGTTCGTACATTTGATACTGAGTGGCAGTATAAAACAAAGATATAGTACGTACATTTCATACAGGCTGTCAGTGCAAAACATACGTAGCAGGAGGTAAAGAACATACGTACCTACTCTCACACAACATTGACAAACGACGTCACGCTAAACAAATGACGTTATTTCTTTTATATGTAAAGTACTCTATTTTCCAATACTGAGGCTTGTTATTACACAGCAGTACAAAGTATGTGGACATCGCCCAAATCAGCCAGTATAAGGAAAAACTAACGCCAATTGACTTCTTTTTGTATATTTTGTACTGCCATTTTTCTCAGTGTACAAATTAAAATTCCCTCAACGCTTTTAGCTCTCCAAAACCACTCTGCCCCTCGTAATAGAAACTCGTGCTGCCCCATGTTTGACATGAAATATTTGGCATCTGATTAATAACATCCTTAACATTCTGATTGCAAAATCATCTCTATATTAAACGTTAACATTTACATACTCATTACTTATAATGGAATGTAACCTTTGGTTATGAGAAGATCATTTTAATTTAATCAAATACAAACTATAAATTCTTATCGTGTTTGAAAGTGCTTCTCGTTGGATTTTAAACTTAAAATTTTATTTATTTCCGTTCTTCCTAATTGCATCGACTCAATTAACAAGTACATATAATCTAATACGTTCAATTTCTATTTCAGCTACTTTAAGAAGTAAGTAGCCCAACATGTGAAAAATTACAGATTCCAATAGCATGGGATTAAGTACTATTTGAAATCAAGTAATTAAACTAGAGATAACACTATATTCTAGTAACGCAACAAATATAACATTAATAGGAAGTAAGATATATGATCATCATTCTAGACATCGTACCAATTACTTGACACATTACATGTAGAGTAAGCATTTACATATATTTGCAGAAGATCAGTACTTCTCTTTGGCATGCGGCAACAGAAGTTTTGATAGGTGACTGCTGATGATCCATAAAAAATTGACACACAAATTATATTATATTTTTGTTTTTAAAAGAGACGTTACGACAATGCATTGTGCATGCGGTTACAGTTAAAGTCTTTAATTTAGTTAGGACGAACATTCGTAATAATTGCGCCAAATGAAGTTTATCATTCTGCCACTTGAACCACATAACTACTACATACACATCGTGAAAAGAAACGCTATTCCACTTAGAGATAGCATTGTTACCTAGAATCATGGACACTATCTCTAACAGCATTGAAAGTTGAAATAATATTTTTTTTGAATATTGTTTCCATTGAATTGCTAATATTTATAGAATGTCGAAAAACGGCCTATTTTTGACCGCTCATTGAATGTTTATTGAATATTAAAATTATGTTACTATCAGTATTCTATGAATATTTATTAACCTAAAAATCAATTTGTTCACAAATTCAATAAATATTCATAGTATATTGAAAGCATGTTATCACGAATATTCTATGAATATTTAATCACCCAAGAAAAAAAATGTTCGAAAGTTAAATAAATATTTATATAATATTGAAATTATGTTACTATGAAATCTTTTATGAATATTTATTAAGCCAAAAAGAAATATTGTTCACAAGTTTAATAAATATTCATGTAAAATTTTAATAAATTGAAGAAATAATTGCAAATATTTATTTTCCACCAATTTTAACTGTTCATTGAATATTCATTCAATGTTGAAATTATATCACTATGAAATATTCTATGAATATTTATTAAGCCAAAGAGAAATATTGTTCAAACCTTTAATAAATATTCATGTAATATTTTTGATAAATTGAAGAAATATCTATTTTTGACTGTTCATTGAATTTTCATTGAATGTAGAAATTATATCATTATGAAATATTCTTTGAATATTTATTAAGCGTAAACAATACCGTATCCACAAGAGTAATAATTGTTTACGTAATATTGCTGACTGTAATGTTTTATGGATATTTATTGCATAAAAATATATAGTCTACAAATTTACAAGTAACAAGTACTTTCATTAGCATCCATCTGTATATTACCATAATCCCTAATTTCAGAAACAATGTTTTTAACGATAAGTTTAGTGGAGTAAATATTTAGCTCCGCAGAGCATTTTAACCACATTTTGCACCTCACTAACACTATATGCATTTAATCCTTATTAATTATTCTTCTCACACATGTTTTTTCTTTTTATATCATAATTTCAAAATGTTTCTTAGTACGTATAAAATCACTTTAGTCATCAACAGGATTTTATTAATAGGTTGTGGCTCTATTGTTTCTTTCTCCGTTACCCTAAATACAAAATTAAAAGAAACTTAGCTTAAATTAATTAAATAAATTTCATTATGCTGAAACTAAGCTGTAAGAAAATATACTTAGTTTTTTCTATTCCGACATTTGGGATGTCATTGTACTTATTATCCTATCTCAAAAAATTAGTAACGTCAGAGCCTAAAGGTTTGCTTCTGTTTTCATATTTTTTTTCTGAAAGGCAATAACACAACCTAAAGGGAAGGGGCAACAAGACAGTGTGATCCGAAATCGTATCATATGAATGACTGTGCATACTCTAATTGTACACCATATGCAAGCAAATTGTACACAACAGTCAAGCTTAGGTTGTGGCTTATATATAAGAATACGATTATATTCCTTTCTTCATAATCTTCCTGCACAATGACATAATGAAAAAAGTGAAATCAAAACAATATATTTTGAGTTATGATCCTTTTTATAAACAGTCAGAAAGGAACTAAATCTTCAAATTCCGGATTTATGGAAACGTATCTTATGGTTCATAAATAGTGACGCTGGAAATACATTTTAGTGAAAAAGATTGATCTCACCCGTTGTGTTTAAGAATTATAGGAAAAGTCTGAAGATATAATTTTATTTATCTTGAAGTGCTTTAGGTTTTGAAAAAACAAGAAGATAAAGTCTTTCAAATCACCACCACAAGTTTTAGGGAAACGCATGGAAAAGCTAAAATCATTCGGCTGACAGGTAATCTAACCTACTGCTGCATTCATTAGTGTTGCTAGTCTGTTCGTCCATCACTGAGTTTGCGAGTATTTGGTATCATCCGTCTCTCAGCAGAATTAACTACTTCGCTGCGGTGGAACGGACGTAATACGGAAACAACGTTCAGTTAACAGCACAAAATATGTGTATTAGCCGGGAACAGAAGCTGGGATTGAGAACACTAGTAATACAGAAAATGGGAGGCTACAACAATGCTAATAGTACTTGAAAATAATTTTATCATACTTATATTGTGTTGTGGTTTATTAAATGTATCTGCAAATTTTCAATTATTAATCTGTAACACTCATCTCTTGTGTTGAAATTTATGGAATATTTGATTTTCAACTAAATGGCGCCTGCACTTAACAATTTTCTTACTAGAAAAATCTTTTGCCAAAAGCTATAAAACCCATAACATATGTATACTTTCCTATTACTATAAATAAATAGTAATGCATGGGACTCCTCGTTTGAACCCAGTTCGCACTAGTGAGCTGGACAAAGACCAGCGAGGTTTTTCTCGGTGTTCTCTTGTTACCCTCCAGTTTCTTTCTTCATCCATTTCGTTCATCATCATTATCACCGTCTCATTAAGCCTCGTTCTATACATAAACACCTCTATGACGACTGCATTTTTGCAGTTTCAACTTGTAAGCTTCTTGTCTATATTTGTAAACAAGAAGAGTACACATGATTTAATTATGTAGAGGCAGCGAGGCTCAGTGGTTGAACGTTCACCTCTAGTGTGTAGGGCCCCTGGTTTGATCAAAGCTCACCCCAAGTGAGCTTTGTTGTGCACAAACACCGTATGCATAGATTTGTCTCGGGATTCTCCCTTTTCTCCCACTTTCTTCATTCATTTCTCATCATCACCGTCTTCAGTAGTTGGCGCATAACTGTGGGACGTTAAAGACTACTTATTTGAATTATGTTGGAAGTGAGAATCGTACGGCCGGGTCCACATCTAGTCAAGATGAAGGAACTTCGTATAAGTCGCTTTCAGAATGTTTGCGAGATTCAGAATAAAATAGACTTCTAAGCCAGAACCATCAAGAGAACTGGCGCTGCTACATGGATACTCTGAAATCCACATTCCTGATAACGAGTTGTTTAGAACACACGCATATGATTTGTTTTAGTAGTAATTGAATTGTTCTAACTATTAAATTTTTCACCCACCTAACTACCTATAATCAATTTGTTTCCCCTCTGCATATTAATTTAGGCAACAAAATATATACTTAGATGCTGCTTCTTCCTTCGGCTTTGATCTCCTCGAAAAGGAGCTTGAGATAATCAAATTCCAAGTACATCAATTATAAATGCCTCCGTCACCCCATCTATCCTCTTTTCCATGACAAAAGCTGTTCAGTGAACAAAATAAATTTTAAATTTAGAACCTCAAAAATACAACTTTGCTTTTTAAAAATTAATGTACTAAAAGTAACACTTACTAGTTAAAACACAAATACCACTAAAAAAAAGAAGACACCCGCTTTGTCTAATGACTAGCACGCTTAGCTTCTGTGCGCGTGGTCCTAGGTTCGTCCCGGTGAGTACAGTTGAACGAAAAAAAAGTGGTTCGGATTCCACTACAATCAGTAGGTCCCAGTCTCCTTAACCGCCAAGGCACAACCAAGGAACGTTAAACTACACCAAACAAACTAAAGAACTAAAGCAAAGAATAAAAGTTATAATACATATTAAGAACTACGAAGATATTCTAGTAAAAGGCTTGCATAAGTAAAAGATAAATACATCAAAATTAAACATGAATTAACTTGATATAAATTTTACATTTGTGAAATGGGCATAATATACATTAAGTGTCTTTTCCTACATAGTTCCTGTTAACACCTGTTAACATTTACAAGTAAAGTAAATTTATTATTGCTGGAGTACAGTTTTTCATACTTTCATACATGGTTAGTACAAGTAAAATAAATTTAAATTTGCAACAGTAATTAACTAGTACAGCTTTTTGCAACGATTTTGTTTATAATTACCAGGTTTTGCGATATTCTAAACTAGAGATGATAATTGAAAGAGGGTATTTTTTATTCGAATCTTAAAATATTCAGGTAGAGTATCTATGTATTCCTTGACCATACGCGTAACTACAGGGGGCCAGAGGGGCCTAACCATCTCCAAACCAAAGCTGACCCCTAGATATTTTTACTGGACGAGAATAATGTAATAACTTTTCCTATATTTATACATAACCATTTTAGCACTGTTTGTATTTGACCACTTAGTGACTATACTTCGAAGTACACCCATCGATTTTTTAAAAATATGATCTGATGCCTGGATGTAATAAATTCCCTGGACAGCTGTGATAGTGGGTAAAAAGAGACCATACGTTTCTTTAAATGAATAGCTTCATTAATGTAAACTATTTTTGTACTCTTTCAAGTAATTAACATTATGGACTTAATAAATTATTCTTGTTTATATATATGGAAAGCCAGTATTGTGGTATATTAATGTTTGAATAGTTAAGATTCTCAGAGTAAACTCCTGTATTAAGGTATAGTAAAAAACAACAGAAAGAACAGTGAAAATCTTATGCTTCTAATCTTAAGCGATTGTTGAACTTCTACAAACAAGGGTAAACATCCACTCAAAAGTGACTATTCGACATCTTCGGTTACTTTTTTTTAATCGTTTGTATTCAACCCTGATATTCGAAACAATGTAATTGGTTCCGTTTCTTTTTCTACTTTCTACATTAAAATAAGTTCTGGCGAGGGTGTGAACACTTGATAAAGGTAGATCGTTACATTTGCAGAGCGAGCGTGGAAATACTGACAAGAACAAAATTTTAACTGGTGTTATTGTATTAATCCAGAGGTGTGAGTAACAAAGAAAAAAAACCGTGAAAGTTATTGACGGTGTAAAACTTAAAGCATAAACTTTTCCCAGATAAAATAATAATCACTGTATGCGTATTTAAAAAAGCTCGACTACTTGCTCGGGGGCCGCAGTGGCTCAGTGGTTGAGCGTTTGGCACTGGTACGTGGGGCCCTGGATTGATCCCAGCTCGCGCTAAGTAAGCCTTGTAATAGACAAACACTGTGTGCGTTGTTTTTCTTAAGATTCTACCGTTTCCTCTCACTTGCTTCATTCCGCGAGTTCTTTCAATTCTCATTATTATAATCATCATAACACTTATAGTCCAGTAAAGATAGGATTGAGAAAGGAACAAATTAGTAACAAGCTGAAACTTGGTATGGAAGTAGGGGAATGTGTTTGGAATAACATAATAAAAGTCCCCTAAAATCCCGCGGTAGCTTTTCACGCAATTTTGAAAAATGTCTGCAATCTTTATACGACGAAAAGGAATTTATGGAAATCGTCGCCCTTTATGTTTATTTCTCTAACCACCGTTCTAATTATCACAAATCCATGAATCATATATGGTTGGAAAGTTTGAAAGACAGAAAATCAACATAAATAACATATATGTCCATTGTGCTAAATTTCTAGAAGAAGAAGAAGAAGAAGAAAACAGCTTTGTTATTTAAAAAAAGATATATTTTCAGAAGTCATGAGAAGTTTGCAACACTGACAGTTATTGCACACCAACGAAACACCACCAACAGATGTCCCTGATATTTTTCTCAATCATAGCCAACAATGACACAAATCAGTGCAATACAAACGGAGAAAAAATATAACTAATGTTACTTTCTGACCTCTTTGTGCAAAAGTGCAATAAGGTGACATACACTTTCACGATTCTAGTCACCTTCATTTATCACATAAGACCAAGAGTTATATATCATTGGAAATCTTAAGAAACGTAAATTCGAACGAGGTAACACTCAGTAGCGTAACTAAAGGCTTTCTAGGCCCCCGCAGACAGCGAGGAATGGGGCCCCGTCTCTACACCCCACTTCACGATTTGGGGCCCCCTGATGGCTTGGCCCCCTGCAATACGATGTCTGCGGGGCAGTTACTTACGCCCCTGGTAACACTTATACTAATCAAGCCCAATTTGTGGAAGAACCTCAAAACCCAAACTTTCAGGACAAAACGTGATTTTCGCATAAATTCTTTAAAACTTGCAACACTGACAATTATGGTATGTAAACAAAACTCAGCCACCGTTTCCACTATCATCATTATTAATTTACTTTTAAAATGGCCAACGTTTTTCCCAATGGTGTAAGCTTTTAATCACTTAAATATAGCACAAAAATTATTTATTGAGAGCATTAGAAAGTAGCAGAAATTGGTAGTCTCCTTTTAATAGGAAAATCGTAATTCACATAGTTAAAATCACTCTCAACTACAACAGTCAATTGAGTATTTTTTTAAAAATGTATTGTTTATAACTAGAATGCAATTTTCCTCCTAGTATTCTTCAAATCAATTTAATATCTACATTAGACGTTAGTATATACTTTAAGAACATTTTTGTAACTAGTCCATTCGGACTAATTTTATTAGAAATCAATGAGGTTATCATTATCTCGTTCATCTCCATGGTTTCCATCTCTACTAATATACTCATTTCAAGAACAAAGCGCACATATACCATATATATGAGTATCAAGGTGCGCTCGATAGTGCATCAGGTAAAAAAGTTCATAGGATGCTAGTCATAATTTACATATATTTATTAACATTTCTTCGTGAATCTCATCCTATATCTCCGGTGACTCCCCTTTGAATTAAAAAGAAAAGGACATATGTCAAGGATAGAGCATCTACCACATATATGGGTATCAAAGTGCGCTCGTTAGTGCATCAGGTAGAAAAGGTCATAGAATCCTAGTCATAATTTACATACTTTTATTAACATTTCTTCGTGAATCTCATTCTATATCTCCGGTGACCCCATTTGAATTAAGAACTAATATACTCATTTCAATGACAGAGCGCATATCTACCATATATATATATGAGTATCAAGGTGCACTCGATAGTGCATCAGGTAGAAAAGTTCATAGAATGCTAGGCATAATTTACATACAATTATTACATTTCTTCGAGAATCTCATTCTATATCTCCGTTGAACCCCCTCAGAATAAAAAAAATAAACGGCTTGCTTCAAGGACAGAGAGCATATCTAGCATATATATATGAGTATCAAAGTGCACACGATAGTGCATCAGGTAGAAAGGGTCATGGAATCGTTGCCATAATTTGCATATATTTATTAACATTTCTTCGTAAATCTCATTTTATATCTGCTGTGACCCCCCTTCGAAATAAAAAGTAAACTGCTTATTTCAAGGACAGAGCGCATATCTCCCATATATATGAGTATCAAAGTGCGGTCGATAGTGCATCAGGTAGAAAATTTCATAGAATGGTAGTCATAATTTACATATATTTTGTAACATTTCTCTGTGAATCTCATTCTATATCTCCGGTGACTCCCCATCGAATTAAGAACTAATAGACTTATTTCAAGGACAGAGCCCATATCTACCATATATATGAGTATCCAAGTACGCTCTATAGTGCATCAGGTAGAAGAGGTCATAGAATCTTAGTCATAATTTACGTATATTTATTAACTTTTCTTCGTGAATCTCAATCTATATATACGGTGACTCCTTCGAATTAAGAACTAATATACTCATTTCAAGGACGAAGCGCATTTCTACCATATATATTAGTATCAAAGTGCGTTCGGTAGTGCACCAGGTAAAATATATCCTAGAATGCTAATCATAATTTACATATATTTATTAACATTTACATATATTTAATTGTCATATTTGGAGACATGTGTCGAAGATTCATTTTTCTCCTGAGGTGGCTTGTGAGAGAAGTCAGATTGGTAAAAATTGAAGTTCTCTCGATTAAATCTAAAAGAAAACTTTCTTAATGTGTTAGTTGTTGTATACAATAATTAAAACGGGTTATATTTATTTCCTTAGCTCCGAAGGAAGAAACTGATCTTCACTAGTATAATAACTTCATTGTTTTTGCATAAAATAAGAACAAAGAAGATAGTGTTTGTTTCTTTTAGGTGGATATTCTGTTTATAAAACTTGTTATTTTAAATATACGTTGAACCTGTTAAAAGAGACAGTTTGTTTTACATGACTGAAAATATAATAAAAATAAATTGTGTAGCTTTCGGTCATTTCCATTCCTAATGTTATTCAGTTATGAATACCAGCAACTACAAAATAAATCCCATGGATGTTAAATCCCTTTGATTATCATGGACTCACACCACGTCTCGTATAACCCCGCTGCTGAACGGGACGTTAAACTCAAAATCAACTCAACAATTTCTTTATTTTATGTTGCCTATATTTTCCAATTTAAACAGACAGATGCAGGATGAAGATTCCAGATGTTAATGTTACGCACAAATAATACTGTATTTTGAAAACCATTATTTATTGTTATATAAAATCTGGGCACATACAAAGTGCAGGGATTAAAAGGGCGGACTTTCGAAACCCTAGTATCTTCTTGCTTCTAAAACAAATATATTTTCGGGAGAGGTTACAAGCTTTTCTAGTGTCCATAAATCTCCTGACACAAGAAATAGACTTTTAAGTAGACTAACATGTCAGTCTAATTCTTTAAATATATAATTTTGAATATTTTGAGATTTTGAAATATTAGGTTCCACAAAAATTGTCATTTTAAATCCATTATTACTTTTTAACAGCAGTTCCAATTAATATGGATGAAGCCAGAGTCATACTAAAACCCAGAGGCCCACCGGGAGGTACCTTCTAAGGGGCCCATGCACATGTATGTACTGCTCCTCCCCAACATATACGTACTGCATACTACTAGTACGCACAACTCAAAGCAAATGGATAGTATATTGTACTTATTTCACACAAGCCAAAACCATGGACCCACAAAAGGCATTTCACACTGAACAACACAGTCTCTAGGAAAATCTTACTTAGGTAAATCCTTTTAAAGTATGGTACGAATGCGTGTATTTTATTTATTTCCTTTAAGCATTTTTGGAGGAACGGAAAGGAAACGATTTAAATTTGCATCTGCACAAGGCTCCTTATGATGCCCTTAACACGCTTTGTAAAATACATTAGACAGCTACTTACATACAACATAGTGATTCCTTTTGTTATTTGAGTTTCTTGCTTCAGGACTTCGTGACCAAGAGGGCCCCCCAAAATTTTAAAAATTGCTGAAAACATTTGCCCCATAAAAATTAAAAGAAATATAATATGAGTCCCTCCTATATAATTCTTAGGCCCCTTTGAACATGTCGAGAGAGGGCCCATCATAAAGGTTTTTGATAGGGCTCCTTGTATTTTTTTGCTTCAGGGCACCCAATGGTCTTAATCTGGCCCTGTGTACTTTCTACATGGAAAACAACTGTGCTGCAAAATGTGAATTCAGATTATTTCAGATTATGGCAACATTTGAGATTTCAATTTGGCTGAATACTTCCATATTAGCAAAATTTTAAAGCAGAGTGGGCAATTAGGAACCTTTGAAGGGTTGAAAATGAAATCAAATTAAATCTTTGAGTTTTACTTCCCACGGCTAAAGGAGACGGTGATGATGAGGAATGAGTAAAATGGTGGAATGAGTAAAGTAGGAGGAAACGGGAGAACACCGAGGAACCCCACGCACACGGTGTTTGTCCACCACAAAATTCACTTGACGTGGGCTGGGATCGAACCCGGAACCCCAAGCACCAGAGATGAACGCTCTACCACAGAGCCACCGTGGCCTCTACCTTTCAAGGGTTGAATTACAAAAAACGTAAAAGGCTGTTTCAACAATATCATGCGCTAGAAATGCTGTTCTGTGATTAGATGACTGTATTGCCGGTATTCGACGTGTTATCGTCCACTGTTCCGTTACTTCTGTGTGTGAGAAGTGCTTGACGTGTGCTTTTTTGTACATATAGGTCTGTATCTACTTAGGATACAGGCGGAGGCCCAGTAAAAAAATGCACCGTCCAGGGCCCACCAGGAAATTTCCCGGTTTCCCTCCTGGCCAGTACGGCCCTGGATGAAACCGGAACAATTTCAACAGATTGATCTAAGGTGGTGATTCTTACGAAACAATACCATATGCTTGGTAACAGCATAAGACTCTTAGAATAGTATTAAAAACAAATATTACGGTAACTCTAAACCAATATTTTCTCTTCTATCTAAAATCGTTTGATGCATTTTAACCCATCCTCGCTCAAGTCCAGTGGTGGAGCGTGCATATTTTTTTTACAGGCAGCTTATGAAAACTAAATTGTGGGAAAATAATAACTACATATCAAGAGATTGTTTTCGCGTCTACCTAGAAGTTGAATGAGAAAAAGGGTAAAAGTTGACATGTACGGTAGTCGGGAAGAAGAGAAGAAGAAGAAGAAGAATTAAATAAATAGCAATAATAATAAAAGGAATGAGTACTTTTAAATAATATTTATATTTATTTTGTCATAAAAAGAAATTTATTAAAATTACATAATCTGTTTATTACAAAATAATACAAGTACTATTTTAAAAGTAGTTAATAAGGAACCAAGACAACATGATTAGTCATCAACTACCGTTGAGTTCATTTTTCTAATCCCTGCTTTAACTTAGATTTTTGGGTAATTCATATTCCGGTCAAAATTGTAATTCCTATGGATGGTAACGCTAAAAATTCTTTTGTTGTCGTTGTTGTTGATTTGGGGCTTAACGTCTCGTTCAGCAGCAAGGCTATATGAGACGTGAACCCTACTGATTAACGTGGAATCCGAACCACATGATAAAAATTCTTTTGATTCGTATTTTCGGGTGTACCTACGTAAAATATAATTATCTATTATCGTGGTAAGTTACATTTCATAAGTTACATTTCTCTGTTTTTACTTATGAGAAACGGGCAAAAGAAACATAGTTAGCGTGTGTATCATTTTTAGTAGTCTGCCTCCTTAAGTTAAAAATCTCACTAAATTTCTGTTCTGAAACGATTGATTCCATGAAGAAAAGCTAAGAAGGAATCTTTTTTGTGTAAAGTTTTATAAATATTTATTCCTAAAACTGTTTTCTTTAAAATAAAAATACACTGTATGTAACTTTTGAGATAATTACAAAAATCTAGTATTCCTTTTCTCCCTCTGAAAACAAGAAAACCCAAGGCTTAAATTAGGGATATTTGGAAGATATGCTCAAGAAAGAAAAACAAATGTAGGTTAGTCGGATTTCTTTCGACATCAAAGTTTAATTTCACTGGACTAACACTTGTAGTCACATTGTCGACATAAGGTTGTATTCTAACCAATAGACCAGCAAAAGATACTTTTGAAACAAATTACGGAAAGTGAATAATTATGGAATATTATTACAGTTTTAATACGAGAATAAGTCAACGGCACCAATCTGCTTGTTTTGCATTTCTGAACAAATAGAACATCAATATCTCTGTTTAAATTTAAAACGAAGCAACTATGAAGGTAATAAATAGTTATTTGAAATAGAAACTGGGATGTAAGTCTTGTTTCCATGAAGCTCCCAACTAGATGCATTATTAAGCGCATATTGACACTCATATATATAAGAGTATTTGCATTAACTCACTTAGTTGTATTTCCTGACAGTGGTCACCGCAGATACAAGAAACAATTCGTCAAGAAATATTCTTAAATTCCTGTAAAATGTAAGTTTTCTACAACATATTTCACAACATACGTTGTTTACCAAGGTTGATTTTCATGTATGTAATTCTACACTGGCATCCTGTGCAACATTAGCGTCATTATACAACACTAGTCCATATTGTAATAGATTCTAAACAGAATCAGAAATATCTGTAAATTCTGACTAGAATTCCATGACATGTCTCACCTGAAGAAATATGGTAGATATGGGCTCTGTCCTTGAAATAAGTCGATTAGTTCTTAATTCGAAGAGGGGTCACTTAGGATATAGAATGAGATTTACGAAGAAATGTTAATAAATATATGTAAATTAAATATGTGGTACATATGCCCTCTGTCCTTGAAATAAGTGTTTTAGTTCTTAATTCGAAGAGAGGTCACCGGAGATATAGAATGAAATTTACGGAGATATGTTAATAAATTTATTTATATTGTGAGTAAGATTCTATGACCTTTTCTACCTGATGCACTTTCGAGCGCACTTTGATACTCATATATATGTGTGTGATTGATGCTGACATTGTTTTTCTGTCTACATATAAGGTTATTCGGCTAAGTATTCTAAGGGAGTCAACAGCGATATTTAAAGAATTGTTATTTTTTGTCTTTTTAAGATATATTTCTAAATTTTTTTGAACTGTCAGTCAATGACCCTACACTATTGTCGTGTATCTGATAGACTAGTGATTATCTATGAAATAAGTAGCTTTATGATTTTATGTGAAAGCAGGAAGGCACTGCCCATGATTGAATTCATTTGTATGTCCGATTTGTTTTGGTGTACTGTCAACCCTGAATTTATTGGTTAGAAAAGTTTGCAGATATCTGCTAAGATCCCTTCGATTTCTAAAAGGTTCTTCCAATTTTCAGAACTAGTGAGCCATTTTCCCCACCCAAAAAGTATTTTAGTTACGCTACTTGACACATGTTTGTCTAACTGATATCTCATCTGTTGTAAATGCATTTTGAAACTTATGAACCATCTACAAAATTGATGTTCTCAGAAGCCGAGGTTTTCTTTTAAACGATTAGGATTTGTATTTTTATGTGCAAAGTAATTCCACAATTTATATTACAAATATATTTATCACTGACTGCTAGTCCATTGAAGCTGTATAACGCAATCCCTTCGCAAATTAAATGGAATGAGAGAATTGAAGTTAGATTACATTCTCTAAAGTTGGATTTTTCGCAAAGTAAAAGCAAAAATAATTAATACTTAAAAATTAAAAGTTTACTCAGATTGGGATAAGTTTTCATGAGAGATTTTTTTCCTTTCCTTCCGATCCAACTGAAGTTAGAAGCTATTTGTTCTGAGAGGAGTTTTCGACATCCTACTGATAATGTTTAGAGCCTTATTTCCTCCTATTTCCATTAACTTCTTTCTCTGTGGGAAACAGGATGAAGCTTTCGAAATGGAACTTACTGCTACTAATCAGTTAACATTTCTCAGTGTGAAAATATTAGCAGCTAATGAAGTATCTATTTGTCAATATTCACTTAAGCTTCGTTTCTAACCATCGCTTACATTGTCCATCGTAGAATAGCTATATAGCAGCCCGCAGCAGGTCACAAAAAATTGAGGAGATGGGAAAAATTAGGGGTGCAAAATGACTACGTTTACTGAAGGTCTATCTATATTTTCCTAGAGTAAAAGTCTCTATGTTAAGAGGCACAGTATCCCTAGCTTCTTTGGTTGTGGACTTGCTACATATTTTGTAACAGTGTGAAATATAGAGCACAACATCCAAACTAGAGACTCAAGGCAATATTAAAAGAAATATCAGGATGCTGAACTAAAACGTGAAAATTCTGACTAAGGCACTGACCAAGCTTAATGTACATTAAAATCAAAGGCTCGAACACACAATGGCAAACTACTAGTTTTGACGAACATTACTCTATATAATTTAACATTAGCACATAAAGTAACTGTGCTTAGATAAATCTTCAATATATAGAAAAGATAAAAAAATAAATTGGTTAGTTGATTTGGAGTCAAGTGCTCCTATCAACATCGAGGCTATATGAAACGTGGATCTACAGCTTACGTCTGATCTGGGGGCTTATTCAGGATCAGTCGTTACGTGAGCTGGCTATCGAGATGTGTCATAAGTCGCTCGGAAGCGCTATGTTTCGACTAATCTAACTGTTGCTAGCGACATTTCCGTGAGCTAAGTAACGAGAAGTGCCTTCGTTCAAGTCGTCAGTTCAGGGGCAGGAGAGATCGCAAGTCGCTAGCGAAAAGAAGATAAATATGGCTGCTTCTGTTGCGTGGTATATGGTCAGTAGCAGTGAATACCAATATCATATATATATTGCAGAGATATGAGTTTTATATATTATAAAATTAGGGTGCTAAGGGAAACATAAACGACAGTTTCGTTGAGGTAGGGTTGACGGGATAGGGTGGGGAGACTGTTCAGCAGGCTGAACATTTGTAACAAGGCACTATATTTCTGTCCTTATACTTTTCTGGAAAAACAGTAAGATTCACTTTCCTAAGTTTTGAGTACATTTATTCCTATATTTATTGTACATTCAGTGATGTATGTTGACTATGTTAAACTAATATATCTAGCATGTGTACAATATTTATAATGTGTTTATATTGATAATTTGTGAACTATTAGTTCTTTGCATTTCATTTCCCTTTCTGCATTCCACTTCGGTTTGAATTAAGCTTGTCTTCACACCCCAAACAGCATACTAATTCCCAGGTGTACCAGCAACAATTTGCAACACTATCAGATCAGTACACTAATTTTAATATGTTCTATACGGATGGTTCTAAAGAAGGAAATTCTGTTGGCTGTGCCTTTGTAATTGATGAGAGGAGCTCAGAATATAGCTTACATCGCCTGTGTTCCGTATATACTCCTGAATTTACTGCCATTAAGCTTGCCCTGGAACATGTTCTCACGCTCTATTTCCAGTGTGTGCTGGTTTACACCGATTGTCAGAGCGTAGTTACGTTGCCTCCAGAAGTCTTCATTAAGCACGCCCTCGTTGAAGACATTCTTGTGAGATCCACCCATCAGTTCTAACTCCACGACTGTGTCATCGTTGTCGTTTGGGTGCTTTCTAGTCTCTTTAATCTTTTAATTGCTGCTACGCTATTATCTATACTTCTATTTTATTCTTTTATCTATACTTATTGTTCTTGTTATCTATTTTTATTCCATATATTTATTTTTTTTATCATTATTGTTTTGTATTTAATTTAACAGCACTTTTATATATTCCATTTAGGTTTTCCTTACTCTTTTGTTGACGCAGAACTTGTGTGAGTAGCCGTGTCGGTCGTGACACGGACACATGGCCTCAATGCTGACGTCCTCATTCGCCCTCCTCCAAATCAGTCACTCATACAGATTACTCAACTGGCAAAATAGAAATATTAAAAAAGCTGGATACACTACTTCCCTCAATGAATGCAACCTAAATTCAAAAAATTTAAAAAATGTGGAGCAACATTATTTTTAAATCTTCCTCTTCAGAGCTTAATACTTGAATACTAAGTGTTTCATTCTCTACCCATCTATCACTTTCGTAAGCGTCAATATCGCTTTCATCAATCATTTGAAGTACATCATCCTCATCAAGGCCTCGACCTGAAATGGAAATCGAAACAAGTTTTCTCTTTCATTAACCAGAATTGTCAAGTTCTAGAGTTAATCCGTGAAAAAGAAACACCAAACTAACATTTAAAATAATTTATACAACATTAAATAAATACAGCAACAAATCGAGCTAGCTAAGTATCCAACCCTGGCTCCAAGCCTAAACAATTATACAAACAATTATTCAATATTTCTAGGAAGTAACGATAACAATCAAGTACGATGGAGTAGTACAAGAGTAGCAAGAATTTTATCAGTTGCGTACGATTGTTCAGCCGGCTGAACACGCCAACAATGACGTATTATATTTACAGACCTTACTTCATATTAATGAAATTTCTTACTAATAATACACACCAGACATTTCTTGGTAAGAAAGAAGCAAGATGTGTTCCCTAAAATAGGTTTTATAGTGAATAGACGTACCGACGTGAAAGGATGATGCAGCTTCCCGCTTCTCTGAATGTCCAGCCATACTTCCGAACACAAAGCAAACAAAAGAAAAGCGAAAGTCGCACTACTCACACATACAGATAAAGTACAATGTTAAACGAGCTCGATGATGGAAATTGAGTGCATTTTTCCCGTTTGTAATAATACAACGTGACCTTGAAATTTGTTCACAGGCCTCGACATATATATATAGGAATTGACATTATTCTATTCTTCCATGTTATTTTTAACTTCATCTCAGCTTGTCTGGGAGATATTCACGTGCCTGAAGATCCCCCCCACCTCTCCCAAATTACACCCAACCTTGCACATCGTTAGTGCATCGTTAGTGCACGTTACTGCATTTAGAACTAACGTTAGTGCTATCAGCGTTTACGAGATATTGAAAATTTTTGGTGGGGGGGCCAACTTCATATGAAGTTAGCCCCCCCATCTTTATACAGACAGATTTTCACAAAACTTAGCGCATCGTTAGTGCATCGTTAGTGCACTTAAACGCACTAAGCACTAACGTTAGTGCTACCCTATTTTGGGATCTATTCAAGATTTTTGGTGGGAGGGCCAACTTCAGAAATATCAAATTTCATACAAATTGATGTAGAAACATGTGTTTAACGACAATCGTTAGTGCATCGTTAGTGCACTTAAACGCACTAAGCACTATCGTTAGTGCTAAAATATTTTGGGATTTATTCAAGATTTTTGGTGGGGGCCAACTTCAGAAATATCAAATTCTATGCAAATTGACGTAGAAACATGCGGTTAACGGCAATCGTTAGTGCATCGTAAGTGCACTTAAACGCACTAAGCACTATCGTTAGTGCTACCATATTTTGGGATATACTCAAGATTTTTGGTGGGGGGGGGCAACTTCAGAAATATCAAATTCTATGCAAATTGACGTAGAAACATGCGGTTAACGGCAATCGTTAGTGCATCGTTAGTGCACTTAAATGCACTAAGCATTATCGTTAGTGCTACCATATTTTGGGATATATTCAAGATTTTTAATGGGGGGGCCAACTTCAGAAATATGGAATTCTATACAAATTGACGTAGAAACATGCGGTTAACGGCAATCGTTAGTGCATCGTAAGTGCACTTAAACGCACTAAGCACTATCGTTAGTGCTACCATATTTTGGGACTTATTCAAGATTTTTGGTGGGGGGGCAACTTCAGAAATATGAAATTCTATGCAAATTGACGTAGAAACATGCGGTTAACGGCAATCGTTAGTGCATCGTTAGTGCACTTAAACGCACTAAGCACTATCGTTAGTGCTACCATATTTTGGGATTTATTCAAGATTTTAGATGGGAGCCAACTTCAGAAATATCAAATTCTATACAAATAGAGGTAGAAACATGCAGTTAACGACAATCGTTATTGCATCGTTAAAGCATTTAAATGCACTAAGCATTAACGTTAGCATTACCATATTTCGGAATTTATTCAAGATTTCCGGTGGGGCCAACTTCAGAAATATCAAAGTGCATACAAACATTTAGTGCTTTCTAGAAGCACTAACGATCCACTAATGAATGGCATTAATTTTTTATTAGTGCTTGAATTTGGGGCAAGTCCACTGTGCCCTCCAAAGATATTGTACTTGCAGCACCTTCACTAATGAAGTACTAACGTTAGGGGTTGGCGCACTAAGAACCACTAACAATTTCACTAGAAGATATCATTAGTGCTTTTGAATTTGGCGGAAATTTGATACAATTAAAAATTCCCAATAAATTTCTTATAGGAGTTTCGTGACATGTAATTGTCCATAACTACACTAATATTGAAGTACTAACGAAACTGTTAGTGTTTTCTACAAGCACTACCAATGCACTAACGAATGGAACTAAGTTTTTAGTTAGTGCTTGAAGTGGAGGCGTTAAGTTCACTCTGGCCTCCAAAGCTATTTTAATTGTAGCACCTTTACTAATGAAGCACTTACCTTAGGTGTAGATGCACTAAGAAGCACTAACAATGCACTAACGATTGCTCTAGAAGAGATCATTAGTGATTTTGAATTTGGCGGAAATTTGATTCAATGAAAAATTTGCCTAAATTTCTTGTGAGTCTCGTGATATGTAATTGGCCATAACTACACTAATAGTGAAGCACTAACGAAATTGTTAGTGCAATATAAAAGCACTAACGAATTGCACTATTTTTTCCGTTAGTGCTTAAAATGTGGGTGCAAAATTCACGCTGACTTCCCCATAGATTTTTTTACTTGTAACACCTACACTAATGAAGCACTAACGTTAGGTGTTTGTGCTCTAAGAAGCACTTACGATGCACTAACAATTGCACTTACTGAGATAATTAGTGCTTTTGAATGCGATGGGAATTGGATACAATGAACAATTCCTCATGTGTTTCTTATGGGAGTTTTGAGACTTATTATTGGCCATTTCTACACTAATGCTGAAACACTAACGAAACTATTTGTATCTTCTAGAAGTACTAACAATGCACTAACGTATAAAACTAATTTTTTCGTTAGTGCTTGTAGTAGGGGCTAAGTTCACGCTAATTTCGAAAGTTTTCTTTACTTGTAACATTAGTGCTTCCTAATGCACCAACACCTAAATTTAGTGATTCATTAGTGTAGGTGCTACAAGTAAAAAACGTTTGCGGGCCAGCGTGAACTCGGTCCCCACTTCAAGCAGTAACGAAAAATAAGTTCAGTCGTTAATGTATCAGCGCTTCTGCAAAACACTCATAGTTCCGTTAATGCTTAACTATTGATGTAGATATGGCCATATATGCCAGAAAAATCCCATAAGAGATTCATGGGGAATTTTTCATTGCGTCAAATTTCCGACAAAATCAAAAGCACTAATGACCTCTTCTACTGAAAGTGTTAGTGCTTCATAGTGCATTAACACCTAACGTTAGTTCTTCAGTAATGAAGGTCCTACAAGTAAAAAAAAGCCTTCTTAAGCTTTCATGAACTTAGCGCCCCACTTCAACGAATAACGAAAAAATTAGAGCCGTTCGTTAGTGCATTGTTCTTGGTTCTAGAAAATACTTTCAGTTTCGTTAGTGCTTCACTATTAGTGTAGTTATGGCCAGTTACATCTCAGGAAACTCACATAAGAAATTTAAGGGGAGTTTTTCACTGTGTCAAATTTCTGCCAAATTAAAAAAGCACAAATGATCACTTCTAGTACAATGCTTAGTGCATCGTTAGTGCTTAATTAGTGTGGGTGCTACAAGTAAAATGTCTTTGTTGGTCAGCGTGAATTTGCGCCCTCTTCAAGCACTAACAAAGTAATTAGTGTATTCGTTAGTGCTTCCTGACACTTCCTGACACTTTGTATGGAATTTGATATTTCTTAAGTTGTACCCACCAAAAATTTTGAATAAATCTCAAAATGTGGTAGCACTAACGATAGTGCTTAGTGCATTTAAGTCCACTAATCACGCTCTAACGATTGCCGTTAACTCTATGTTTCTACTTCTATTTGTATGAAATTTGATATTTTTGAAGTTGCCCCCTCACCAAAGATCTGGAATAAATCCTAAAATATGGTAGCACTAACGTTAGTGCTTAGTGCATTTAAGTGCACTAACAATGCACTAATGATTGCCGTTAACCGCATGTTTCTACGTCAATTTGCATAGAATTTCATGTTTCTGAAGTTGGCTCCCCACCAAAAGTCTTGAATAAATCCCAAAATATGGGAGCACTGACAATAGTGCTTAGAGCGTTTAGGTGCACTAACGACTGCCGGAAACCGCATATTTTTACATCAATTTGTATGAAATTTGATATTTCTGAAGTTGGTTCTCCCACCGAAAATCTTAAATAAATCCCAAAATATCTTAGCACTAACGATAGTGTTTATTTTGTTTAAGTGCACTAACGATGCACTAACGATTGCCCTTAACCGCATGTTTCTATGTCAATTTGCATAGAATTTCATATTTCTGAAGTTGGCTACCCACCAAAAATCTTGAATAAATCCCAAAATATGGTAGCACTAACGATAGTGCTTAGTGCGTTTAAGTGCACTAACGATGCACTAACGATTGCCGTTAACCGCATGTTTCTACGTCAATTTGTATAGAATTTGATATTTCTGAAGTTGCCCCCCCCACCAAAAATCTTGAATAAATCCCAAAATATGGTAGCACTAAGGATAGTGCTTAGTGCGTTTAAGTGTACTAAAGATGCACTAACGATTGCCGTTAACCGCATGTTTCTACGTCAATTTGTATAGAATTTCATATTTCTGAAGTTGGCCCCCCATCAAAAATCTTGAATAAATCCCAAAATATGGTAGCACTAACGATAGTGCTTAGTGCGTTTGAGTGTACTAACGATGCTCTAACGATTGCCGTTAACCGCATGTTTCTACGTCAATTTGTATAGAATTTCATATTTCTGAAGTTGGCCCCCCACCAAAAATCTTGAATAAATCCCAAAATATGGTAGCACTAACGATAGTGCTTAGTGCGTTTAAGTGCACTAATGATGCACTAACGATTGCCGTTAAACACATGTTTCTACATCAATTTGTATGAAATTTGATTTTTCTGAAGTTGGCCCCCCGACCAAAAATCTTGAATAAATCCCAAAATATGGTAGCACTAACGTTAGTACTTAGTGCGTTTAAGTGCACTAACGATGCACTAAGTTTTGTGAAAATCTGTCTGCATAAAGATTGGTGGGGGGCTAACTTCATATGAAGTCGGCCCCCCACCAAAAATTTTCAACATCTCGTAATCGCTGATAGCACTAACGTTAGTTCTAAATGCAGTAACGTGCACTAACGATGCACTAACGATGTGCAACGTTTGGTGTAATTTGGGAGAGGGGGGCAACTTCAGGCACGTGAGATATTCTGCACACATGTTACCTTCGGTTGCGATATGTATGTTTCATATTCATGATACTCAATTTTATTGTCTAATCATTTTGACACTAATTTCACAGAAGGAGTCTATACATTAATTACCAAATTGGTATCATTTTTTCCTTAAAAAAATATATTGTAATTGTACTGATTTAAGAATCCTTATTGAAGTAGAGATCTTTCTTAGGTAAGATATAATTTAACTTTGTATTGCATTGTATTCAGTTTTGCACCAAGCTAATGAAATTATTGTTAACCTAATACTAAAGTTTAATACTTAAATAAGCATTCTTCTGAAAATATTTTAAATAAGCATTTTTTAACGATTACAACATAAACTCACCTAACCGATATGGGTTAACTTCTAATGTTGGCCGTCACTTTCAAGGAAAATTATGGAAATTTACCGGGAATAAACAGAGAATTTACTCATTTGTGTGCTTGATGAAATGTCAAGTAAGCGAAAGTTCTCTTTAAATTTGTTTATAACTAGATCGAAATATCTAACTATTTCACGAGCGGGGGGAACTACTTGTCCCTAGGTTACAGCAGAGTTGGATTGTGGGAAACTAAAAACGAAATAAGGTTGCAAGTTTACATACATTGTATCAGACCACCCATTGCAGGCACTTTTCTCGGCAGGTAGACACTTCAAACAAAAATTTTACCGCCAAAGAGTATGTGAAGAATCAAATGGTCATGTTTTCATATCCAACGCCGTAGCGGGACTACTTCCCCAAAGATTAACTGTAAATTTTCAAGTGGCAGACACTTCACGCCGAGTTTTCCCACTTAATTAACAGCGATGTCTTTGAGTACTGAGATAAGCGTTGGGTTCACGTCCCGGCGGTCTTGATTTTGATTCCCGTTGGGAAATTAAAGGAAATTTTTATCATTTGTAATGTTGATACTTCGAAATGCAAAATAACGTAGAAAATATTCAATTTCTCTCAGTCATACTGTTGACACGATTTTCTATAGTGCATTCGCATAAGAGCAGTGACCTACGAAACACGTATACAACATGACGTTAGCCCTATCAACCTTGATTCGTAATGTCTGGGAACGTAACATGTTTAGCTTCGCTTCTCTTGTTCTTGGCGGTTTTGTTGTTTTAGAAGTTTAGGGCTGTTGCCCATGCCTTCCATCTGTGTTATTGCTTGTCGTTGGTGTAGCTAACGTATATGAATTGAGGGGTCGCAACTGTCGCAGATCCTATGTTCTTCATAGTGGTGCACTTTCACTCTTCTCTTCTGGGCATCCTGTATATATGCAGTGGTGGATCTCTCGTCCCTAAGCTGTTTACTGTTGGTTTTGGCGCGTCTCTGACGTTCTTCCATAATTTTGCGGAGTGCTGGTGTCGTAGATCCTCTAGCATTAGGAGATCCAGATCTTCATGGAGTTGGGCAATCCTGGTGTCTCTTGAGTGCCCTGTGATGGTTCGGGCTGCGTTGTTTTGGACCACCTGGAGTCGGCGGAGGTATGTGGGGTAGGTGTGTTGCCATGCGGGATGGGCGTACATGAGGATAGGGAGGATACACATCATGTATGTATGTCGTCGTGTTTCTAGGGTTAGCTGGGGAGCTGAGGAGAATGGGAAGGAGGTGCTTCAGTCGGATCATGGCTCGCCTTGCTGTTGCTTCCAGGTGGTCTGCGAAGTTCAAGCGTCGGTCCAGGGTGATTCCTAAGTATTTAGCCTTCAGTTTTGGAAGAATAGCAGCTCCCTGGAGGGTGAAGTTGTAGTCCCTTGCCTTGATATTTTTGGTGAAGTCCAACAGCGCTGTCTTCTCGGTGTTCACCTTAATCTTCCAGTTATTGGTCCAAGTCTCCAGAAGCTCGATGTGGCGTTGGAGATGAAGTTCTGCATATCTGAAGTTGCGGTGGCTGACGAAGATCGCCGTGTCATCCGCAAATGTGGCGGTGGTTGTGGTTCTGGTTGTTGGTAGATCTGCGGTGTAGATATTGTAGAGTATCGGGGACAGGCAGGATCCCTGGGGTACTCCGGCTCTGATTCTCCATAGTCTAGTTAGGTGCTGGGCATGTGAGACTCGGAATGTCCTGTGGGTTAAGTAGCTTTCTACTGTTTTGAGTTGGTACAGTGGTAGTCGTGCCTGGTAGAGTTTGTGGAGCAAGCCTTCATGCCACACCTTGTCAAAGGCCTTTCCTATGTCTAGGAAGAGTCCCAAGGTGTGGCCTTTCTCGTTGAATTGGTATGTGATTTGCTCCGTTACTCTAACCAGCTGCATCGTCGTTCCGTGGCCTGGTCGGATGCCGTATTGGTGATCAGGTAGGATGTTGGCACCATCAATGTTCCTCATCAGTCTTCGGTGTAGCACACGCTCTACTACTTTGCTGGTATGGCAGAGCAGACTGATGGGTCTGTAATTCTTTGGATCTGTTCTCGTGGCGTTTGGCTTCGGGATGAGGATGACTAGAGCTTCCTTCCAGCCTTGGGGGAAGTATCCCATGCTGAAGATGGCGTTCGTCAGTCTGCTGAGGAGTACTACCACCTTCCTTGGCGCTTTCGTCAGAGCTAGCGGTGGGATCCTGTCTGGGCCCGCTGCTTTGTTCGGGTTGAGCTTCTGCATGACCTTCCTGATTTCCCTGGGTGTGACATCAATGTTAGCGAACAATTGATAAATACGTAACACATATCGTTAGTATATTCCAAAACTACGACTAATCAACAACAAGTTACTTTTCCCAAAAAATGCTTATAAGTTTGTACTACTTTTCCGTCTACTATTACTGCTAGAAATATTAATGTTTTAAGCATTTCAGATAAATTTCATATCAAACAAAAAAACTTGAAATTGAAAGATAAGAAACTTCGTATAAGGTGTCTTCCATTTTAATTCAAAGAGAGCATGTACCATAACAATCTGAGATATTGTTGACACTTTTTATAGCAACTAGACGTGTTTTAGGAGATCCATCTAGACATGTTTTGTCGAAAAAAAAATGTTCGCGAAAAGTAATGGGCCATCAAAGTCGGGGAGTTCAATTTACGAATTGTAGAAGACATGGAAAATGGTCAACTTCGGATCCTCACCATTCGGCTATGGAAACAGGTAGAGTTATAATTCTTGGTGCGATATGTACAGTAAGGGACACTTCTGGATGGTTCAGCCATATGGATGTTTACGGCCAAATTGCTCCACCATTTAAGTCGGAAGCATTTGCCGGGAAGTATTGCAAACGAATTAACTTTAAAAGAAGGCGGGTGGCAAAATCGCCAGGCACTGAAAATTCCCGTACACTTGGGCAAAATTCCCATTATCGTCTACAGCATCAATCCTCCAAATGAAATGAATTTTAGACGTGTACTTCTTATGGCAAACATATTACTTGATATTTGTCCTATTTGTGGAGATAAATTGAAACAAAAATTAAAGTATAGTCCTGTTGCTGTTGGAATGAACACTCTTTTTGTCGTTTGATCTTAAATGAGTTTGCAGAGTCTGAATAAATATTCCGTCACTTCAGGAGGGTAGGAAGGGTGGATACCCCCTCTTTCAGTGTGAAAGCCCATACATTTAATCAAATGCTTAGTGAGAGTGAGCCCATTGGTATAGCATTTTTACGACTTCACTTTTTGCTCCCAAGCCATTTTATGTCATATCAAAAAGTTCTTGTCAGGGGTAAAGGTAAGGAAATTCCCCGTCTCTAATTTTTTCTTTCCCTGGCACTAACTTAATTACTGTTGTCCCAGCCTGGGAAGAATATATTCCACCCCTCCATAAACTTTATTAACAATTTCAGTACATTTACGAGCAACAAAAACATTTATCGATGGCTGTTCTGCAAACTTATACTTACACAAAACATTTACTTCCAATTCTATTAATTAAAGTACAAGTAAACAGAAATACTGGATATGAAATTCTATATCTCTTCAAGTCTTGCAGAAAATATCCAAATTCAATTTTTCTATTTGGAACAGGGGGAACCATACACGAAAGTAGCGCCCATGAGATTTTCTTGCGGAGTAGGGGACATAAATTTACATTGAAAATGGCAAAATTGCACGTTTAATTATTACATAATTTTATTTTTAAGAACGCAAAATGCGAAGGAGAACGAATCTATTATCTTTGGCTTGAAAGAATAAAATTATGGCTAAAAGTGGAAGTGAACAGAGACTGATGATGTTTAGGAAGAATGCATGCTACCAAGGAGGAGCGAAGCCAGGAGGTCTGGAACCTCCGGCCATTTGCAGAAGTTGTTAAAATAAGGCCCAAGTGTAGAAACATACCGAAGAGACCTCGCGATCGAAGTCCAGGTCTCACTCTCGATAGTGGCACAAACACATGGATTCAAATGGATATGACATGCGAAACATATACGCTACGTTGACACCTAGAGGTCGACCGCGAGGGTGAATGAGTGCTCGCGATGATAAACAACCGAGTTTGTTTTTACATCGATGTTCAGCGGAAGCACCACTGTGGATCATGTTCTCTTTGGTTCTCCTTGAAGCTCTGCAAGGAATAAAGTCTTCATTTGTTTGAAATTTCGTCTGCAGAGGATTCTGTATGTCTATACTCTAGAGGTTTTGCTGCACTTTTACATGTGATTATGAAAGACATATTAAAAGAACTAGTGAGAAATGTTCCAGCAATATGGGATATGAAACACAAAAACATCATAATAGACACATTTTAAATTGAGAATAGAAGAAAATAGCAACTCAAATGTGAATGTCTGGTAAGTTATTCATATTTATTTCAGAATTATAATGTGGCTTATTAGAAAAAAAGAAGCTACTGTTAATTATAGATATGCTTAAAAACTCCACTTCTTTCACCCAATTCCGGGATAAATGAAAAAGTATTTCTTGTAAATTCGTTACTGATATAAGGTAAAGAAATACCTGTAAAGACAGGCAAATATCCATTGGGAGAAAATGTGGTATAATGGAACTGAAGTGACAAAACTTCATTTGCTACAGTTAATACTGCCTCCTAACCGAAACCTCTAGACATACCTGTTTTTTTCAAGCACCTGGAGGAATGGCCATCCTTGGTCCAGGTGTTAAGCAGCAATTTTAAAGTTGCCAAGAGCTAGCCAAGAGTCTAAGTTCTTTCCCCCAAGAAACTCAGTAAACAAAACATTGGTTACTACTGTGTTAGTTATGATTTATTTGGAAGAACCGTCTGCTAAAAACAACTAATAAATAATCAGACATAAAGCATAGCTAGTATTCAAAAATGTCCGAAACATGTAATATTTGCGAAACATAAGAGAGAGAGAAAGAGTTAAAATTAGTCCTGCACATAATAATGCCCTTCAGTTATAATTTTAAACAGAGAATCACTTTTCGTTTGATTCCTAGATGAGTGTTTAGCGTACTGGACTTCTACATAACGGGTCACGGATTCGAGTCTACGCAAAGGACATTGTTTTTTGGCAACATTTATTCTGAGCATTCCATTAGTTCTGTTCACATTTATATGTAGTTTCAGGCAGTTTGATCCGGTATTTACTTTCAAATATGATATTTCTTATTATATGTTTTTCTTTTACTTGCAATACTGCAAATTTGATTTCAAATCTTACAACGTTAATTCCACTCATTGTCCTACGTCAGTTTATGATGAAATTTTGCACACTAACGGAAGTCGGGTGGTACTACGCGTATAATATTTGATTCTTGCTGTTATACGTTTAAATATAGTTCGCAAACGTTAACTAAGAAAAAGATGTTTGTTATTTCCTACGGTACACCACAGACCCTGGAGGAATTTCATACGTATATATTACCAAGGAGAAATTTACTGAAGTGGTAAGACACTAAAAGAATCTTTGGGAGCAGGGGATAACAAGGGGAAGGGTTTGGTGTGTGTGCACCTCAAACTTTGTAAAAATATTTATAAGAATTGAGGTAATGTTTTGTTGCAGGTCTGTCTTGAGAATAGTTGGGAGTCAAATGGATTAAAATCCACAAGACAGAGGGGCACGTTAATAACAAATACCACAAAGTATCCCAAATTGGTGTTGAGTTAACACGATAATGAAAAATAAGAATCCATGAAACAACAACACTTGAATTTCTTAGGCCTGCTTAAGAAATTAGGATAAATAAATGGGGGAAAGTTGGACCATGGGTTCCCACTGCGGTGCTCGAAGCTGCCTCCATTCTGGATTTGCAAAACCACTTCGGTTCTTTCTATATACGTGCCAAAGCACATTAGATTTACTTAAAATACTATGGTATTGAAAGTATTCACTGTAGTTAAGCAATCTGATTAAATAATAGCTGTTTTGCATTAAGTACGGCACAATGATAGAGCAATCACCTATTAAAAGTGAAGTTTTTATTTCGATCCCATCTCGGGCCAAGTGGTCTCTGTAGTAGACAAAATCGGTGTGTTGGGTTTTCTTATGGTTCTTCCGTTTTCTCTCACCCCTTTGATTCCATCATTTCATTATTTTCATCACGGTCTCCCTTACCCTACTCGGCATAATCATGGGGCGTAAACCTGCAAAAATTCATTTTAAATTAAGTATTATGTAATTGAAAGTCTGTGTATTCGCAACTTAGTTTACGTCACGTTTCTCAAAAAACACCTTCATTGACCGTACTTCTTAATTCATGTCTCCATTGAATTTCATGAGAGAGAAATGTGCGTCACAGTAAAACCTAGTGAAATATCACCACTCAATTGCAAAAAGGATAAAATAATAGAAACTCGAACGTGATACTGCTGCGTGGAAAGCAAGGAGTTTTCTAATACACCATTACGACACACCACGACACATTTAATATATAATCGTTTTTATTGGTTAAAAATATATTACTACTTTCCCACAAACATAATCACTTGACTTGTTGCCTGCAAAATTCAATTCACGTGGAAACTTATAATATTTCTTCTCACGAATATGAACAATGTCAGAAATGATTAAAAAATAAAGGCCCATATCCAGAATCGAACCTTCACAACTTAACACAGGCACTCTAATCACACGACTACGAAACAACTACTTCGTAGCGTCCTTGTTCAATTATTTCCAAACACAAAATTATCTATTACATATAACAAACAGCCAGGGATTTTTTTACAATTACCTTGTTAGCTATTTTATCATACTATACACGCGTTATGTTAGACTATTCTGAATTCTGCTGCGAGAGAAAAATACAAAACAGAAGTAAAGAAACACAAATATCATTCATCACAATATACAAATCACGATGAAGAGGCTTCGTAGGTTCACAATATAGCAATGAAGCTTCTCGCAACATAACACAACATGTATGTAGTGTGGTGGTTAAACCACGTGACTCCTGTTCGGTGCACTCGGATTCGACCCCACAGTAGTGTAGCTTGAATTTTTTCAACCAAAGGACATTGTTCTTGAAAATAGCTGCACCGCAACGTAATGTAGAAATCCGTGAGTTTCATGCAGAAAAATAACAATGCAGGATTAAGATGTCTTCTATTTAACAACGATAGTGAAAATGACATAAAATGGGCAGAGGCAAGCAGTACTTTCACGTCATTTACTTGTCCATGTTTTCTTTGTAGAAAAGGTGTTGGACAGTTGGCTGTAATATTACCCACATAGTTTCAAAAAAATTGATCAGTCTGTCATTATAATAAAGGGCCTAGCAGATTAAGCATGTGAAATCTGCCCCCAAGAATATCTGCACCAAGTTTACAGCATTGATTAACATTTACGAGAAACTCAGTTTTCAAAATACTCAGCCCCAAGCACTTTTGGAGGGGGAAAGGAAAATTAAAACTATATTCTTCTCGTAAACGGCTCAACCGATTTTCATGAAAAAAATATGTTAGCTGTACTCAGCAAGAGAAAAGTAGGAAAATACATTTCTGAAATTTTTGGGGGTTGAAAATTGAATCTTTTTAAATTTTCAAAAAAAAAAAAAAACAGTCAGTGGAAGACTAAGTGGGACACCCACAATTTTTTGCCAGTTTTGTCTTCAGAGGGTCCCTAACAACATATATTGTTTCATTTGGTATGCAAAAATATCTCATAGTTAAAAAAAGCAAATGTATCGTTGCGAACATAAGTCTTTGAACTCGAAACTCGACGCGAAAAATTGAATCGGCTTGGAAATCGACTCGAGGTTATTACCTTTGACTTGACTCGAAACTCAACTTGAATTCGAGTCGAGTTGAGTTTTAGCTTGACTCGTGCTCATCCCTATGCCTTAGGAAAAATGTTTGCTTATTATTCTTCTGCTAAACTAATTATATAAAAACATCAATGTTATTTTAAATTTAAAATACAGAATATAGAGAAACATTAAACTACAACTAATAAAATGAGAACACATGAACTGGGAATGAATCAAAACGTGCCAGTAACTCTAAAATCGATACATGCTTTTTATAGCAAGTTTCAAACTCTATAATCAACGGAACTCTAGGACAAGCAAACTGATCTGAAAGAACTCCAATATTACGTACCATCAGCAAACTATTTTCTAGTAATGAAGTAGGCCTGCTCATCAGAACACAGTTTATTCATATCAACCCCTTACTACAAATCGTAAATTATATCACCCTAGTTGTTGAAAAATATTTTCCGCCGGGGCAGTTCAGACTGTTCAATTTTAAATTCATTCCACCATCATCCTTAAACTCTTAAGAAAAAAGTATTCTCTCAAATGTTCGAACGGTAAAATATTTTCGTTCTTCATCTTTATAGAAACAACTCCAATCAAAGTAAAATAGACCTCCGGTATCATTGCACTAGTAGTTCACTCACTGAATGTATTGATTTGGAGCTGTCAAAATCTACGGCAAAATCTTGAAGGTGCTTGCAATCAATACACGTGATTTCCCTAAGGTGTCCTCATCTTCGAAAAACAGCAAGTGGCACTACGAACTTGGGAGCACATGGTATTTGCATCCATCCAGCTATAACCAATGCTCTCAATTTTCTTCGTGCAGTTGAAACCGATTTTCCTCCAAGCTGTTACACAACGACAATTATTCTAGTTGTCTACGTGTCGAACTGCTGAGCCAAAGAATGAGGGTCCAATCTCGGAGGACATGGAAATTTTATTACTTGCAGAATTATACATTTTACCCATAATGAAATGAGCATACAAACAGTTTGTGCTTCCTTGAAAAATAAGAATTTATTTCAAGTTAAACTTGTGAGCAGTGAAGCAAAACGAATTGGGCTCATGGTTGTCCGAATACCTGACGATTTGAATAAATCATATGACACGCCTTTAGTATGGAGTCAAAGAGCTTTCTGATAGGTATAAATAAATCTCACTGACCTAAAATCCATTACGAAATAGGACCTACCAGAAGCTTCAGCACCACGTCTGGGTCACTTCGGTGAACGCTGTATCGAAACTTCCTATATAAATGTCACTCACGCGAAGACTAGTCAGTTTATCGTACTTTGTTTGTTAGCTTACTATGCTGAAGGGATATAGACGAAAAATATTAAAAATGGATTTTCAATTTTGTCAGGAAGCGAAGAAAATGTGACGCCCTTATGTTTCAGAATTGTTGAACTTTTTTGGGGGGTTAGATTTCACTCATCTGCTGTAAGTAGTGACTACTGCTGTTAACCATTGCTTTCTTTAATTTTTCATTTACACATCCTATGCTCTTTCAAGTTCAGTTCCACAGGCCATTCTATTTAGTTTCATATATTCTGTTCGATTACATACACATTCATCAATCTCTTATAATATGTCCAAATTAACAAAGCGGTTCTCTTGCCTTCTTTCTAGTAATGATTATTTAAATTTCAAGAGAGTTAATTTTAAATAAACATGCTACCAATTTGTTATTTACTACGAGCATTGAGTTCTTCCTCATTGTTTATTAATATATATTCTTCAGTGTTTTCATTGTAATAATAATAAATATTTATGGCAAACTTAGATATAATTGCAGTACAAAGGTTAAGTGGATAATAAACTAGTTCAAGCCAATATCTTACTTAAATCTGTATCGTAGATTACAATTATCGTTAAAAGAAATTGAATATTCGTACCAAAAATTGATTTTATCTAGGTTGGATGGATAAGGATGCGCACGAGACAAGAGTCGAGGCCGTCTCGTCTCGACAATATGCTGTAAAAGTGACGTCTCGACTCGAAAAACGCATATTTTCCTATCGGAATAGCTGTGTCTCGACTCGAATTTTATCAGGAAAATTCTGTCTCGACTCAACTCTGTGCATTCCTTAGGAAGAATAGTTTGAAGAGTCCAGTATACCAAAGCTGGCAGGGTAACCAACTACACCATTAAGCAACATCTATTTCAGATACAAGCATTATTATACACTTCATTTTCACAAGCTTCTTCTTGTAATAGCTGTATCGATTTCCTACTTAAATTCAATCATAGATAATTGTTTCTTATGTAGCAGCTAATATTCATGCTATAAACTATGAAACAAGTACACATTCAATGTAAATAAATAAAAATGTAAGATATTACAGATTACTGGCATTGCGATTTAATCCGATTTTAAACAGTATATATTTTTTAATAATTGTTCAAATTGCGTTATAAGAATCCAGATTATGAGGTACCCTACGTTTTTGTAATGCAAAAAAAAACTACAAGCATACACACACACACACACACACACACACACACACACATATATATATATATATATATATATATATATATATATATATGTATTTTAGGGTACTTTCGGACTTAAACGCCCCCATTGAAATTGTATGTTTATTTAGATAAAATATCGTAAAGTGAATGAAATATCTTGCAGAATGTTCACATTTCCAAGAATGAAGTTAGCAAAGGCCCCCGAAATATATATATATGAATAATTTTCGCTTTGACATGTGGTTGTAGGTATTCAACTATACTCACATTTCTCATATTTTGCGTCTTCGTATATGAATTATGGACATGGTGAGATAGTAAATGGGACAGATATTTGAAAAGTGACAGTTTGTCGGATAACGTGTTTCCAATCATTTCACAGTACAAATTTATATCTATAAAACGTTCTCATATATTTAAAAAAGGAAGAAGAACTTCGCCCTTCGTTTTAGAAATGTCAGTAGCAGTACTAAACCCGGTTGACAGACGTAACTTACAAGAGAATTTCTTATAATATTGATAATAGAATCGGTCCAGCACAGGTTTGTACTTGGATGTTTAGATATCCATTTTCTGTCGTTTTCAGTAATTTCTACTTTATACAATGATTAATTTTGCATATTGGGACTGTGCATGAGGTGTGAAATCAACATTAATCTCAAAAGTTAAGTTTGATTGTGTTTTTACATTTTCACATCGCTTGGATGACATTACGGTTTATAGCTAGTGTCTATATAAAGAACGGCGGGATTATACAGTTCCCTGTGTATAGGTCTGCGGGAATTGTGACGGATCTAGGCTCACTTTTCCGGACTTAGTTTCTGAAGGAGTTTCCAGCTTTTTCTGAACAAGTGTGTATAGTTATTTCCAGTAACCTTGAACGACAGGGACACGAACACAGATACATCGAGGACATTTAATATATCAAAGGCTCTCACACCGGGAATCGAAACTGAGACCCCGCCTACTGAACTATCTGATGGGTGACTTGCCTTGTTCGTTCCGAAAGCAAGTAAACTTGAGACCAGTCTTGGAAAGTAACGTAACACAAGTAACGCGTTACTTTTTAAGTAACGTTTCCTAGTAACGCGTTACATTTTTCCAAAGTAACGGTAAGGGTAACGCGTTACAAATTTTTAATTAACGTACCTAGTTTGCGTTACTTTATTTCGCAATAGTAACCAATGATTTAGTTACTGATTATCTGGAGGGGAAAGAACTTAGATTCTTGGTTATCTCATGGCAACTTAAAAATTGCGGCTCCCCTCCTGGGCCAAGGGTAGCCATTCACCAGGTGCTTGAAAAAACCCGGTTTGTCTAGAGGTTTCGGTTTGGAGGCAGTATTAAGTGTAGCAAATGAAGTTTCGTTCCTGCAATTCCATTATACATTTTCACCCTATGGATATTTGCCTGTCTTTACAGGTATTTCTTGACCTTATATCAGTAATGAATTTACAAGAAATCCGTTTTTATTCATCTCGGAATTGGGGGGAAAGAAGTCTAGCTTTTAAGAATATATATAATTAACAAAAGCTCATTTCTTCTAATAAGCTACAGTATAATTCGCAAATAAATGTGAACAATGTACCCGACATTCACATTTCAGTTGCTATTTTCTTCCATTCTCAGTTTAAAATGTGTCTATTATAATGTTTTTGTGTTTCTTATCCCATATTGCTGGCACATTCTTCACTAATTCTATTAATATGTCTTTCACAATCACATTTAACAGTGCAGTGCAAAACCTCTCGAGCAGTGCAAAACCTCTCGAGCATAGACATATAGTATCCTCTGCAGACGAAATTTTAAACAAATGAAGACTTTATTCCTTGCAGCGCTTCAAGAAGCAAAGAGAAAATGAGCTACAGCGATGTTTCCGCTGAACATCGATGTAAAATGAAACTCGGTTTTTTATCAGCGCGACCACCGATTCACTCTCGCGGAAGACCTCTAGGTCGCAATCTAGCGTACATATTTCGCATGTGCATACCCATTTCTATCCATGTGTTTGTGCCAGTATCAAGAGTGATATAGAATTTCATATTTAGTATTTTTGCTTACTTGGTCCTGGAATTAATAGAACTGGAACTAATTGTTTTGTGTGAGTATAATTGTGCAGAACAGTCATGGATAAATGTTTTGTGCTGCTATATATAAATTTTTAGGAAAGTTTATGGAGGGGCGGAAATCATTCTTCCCAGGCTGGGACAACAGTAATTAAGTTAAGTCCAGGGAAAGAAAAACTAGAGACGGGGAATTTCCTTAGCTTTCCCCCTAAGAAAAAAACGTTTTGTTAGTAACGTTACGTGTCTAACTTATGATTGCCTATCTTTCTGTGTGGCTCCGATGAGTGAGTAGAGTCATTGTTTGGTAATCATAAGTTTCATGGATCGAGTCCTGTTCAGGGCGATTCAATTTTTTCAATTGTGGTTTCCCATATCTGAAGATGTTACTTCCCCTCTGTAATCATCTGATACTGTCAACTGAGTTCTTGACTTGAATTCAATAACACTAGTCAACAAATTTTAACTTTTTTTCTGCCATATCAATGAAAACACATAATCTTAAAGGAACTTTGGCCGCTGAATTCGAATCCGCAAAACGTTTTTCTCTATCACGCACAATTTTCCCGTGACAGAGGGATTTTCGGAAAATTTCCCCAAAAATTTCCCCAAAAGCATGTGGGCTTTGTGGTGGACAAACACCGTGCTCGTGGGTTTTCTCAGGGTTATCCCGTTTCCTCCCAGTTTCTGCATTCCACCATTTCATTCATTTCTCATAATCACCGTCTCTTATGGCCTAACCGGGATAAACGTGGGACGTAAAACTTAAAGATTTCATTTATTTTTCCTTCTGCGGTTTTAATACTGTGTATCTGTTTTAACCTAAGGTTATGCCGCGTTGCCACATTCTTTACACCCCCAATACCGTCGCAGAGACCCTTGCATGGCCGGTTCACTGCAAAACCACTGATTTATCGGACCTGTCTGCATTTCGAACATCTGAAAGCGATTTTTAAAGTGTGAAGCAGTACCATCAGAAATCACTGACACGGATTGGAAAATTGTAGACACCTATTTTCACATATTCAAACCTTTTTCTATAAAATATATTTCCGCTTTTCTTCGAGTATTTTTAGAATCTTCTCTATGACTATGAGTACATGAGGCGAATCGTGTGTTTTATCGTCGTTTATTACAAGAAAAGTGTCAGTTGTTTCATATTCCGGTGATAACTCTGATTTTCACTTTGCAGAATAACAGTCCAGTTTTTAACGAAGTTCACATGAAGTAAAATATAATTTATATCTTGAAATTTTATACGGTGCGTTTCGGTAGTAATTAATTCTCTTTCTATTTTCTTATTGTAGTCGTGAATTACAATTTTTACAGTTAAAACAGCAATGTATGATACGAAAACAGAAAGTGGTACAGTTTTTTAACGAGATCATTATTCTCCCATATGGCATACGTAACACTTTGCGTCAGGATCAATAATTTATTTTCATCAGGATCAATAATTAAAGACTCCACACTTGTTCCTTCAACTCCAGGAAATTCACCACATTCTTCAAGAAGACAGCTGTCATTTTCTATGGATCATACTACTAAAGGAAATATCTCACTCATAACACCTTCAATACAGTCTGCACCTTTGATTTGTAGCAACGCAGTAGCAGCTAACTTAAAATTTGCACAATACGCACACACACACACACACACACACACACTTCCCTCGCAGGTTTCGGACTAACAAATTTTAGGCGAATACTATAAAATTCCGAGTGACCCATTCTTATGTTGGGATTGTTCTCTATAAAAAGTCAGTAAATTTCTTTGGAACGCGTAAAAAAACTTTCGATTTTTTTTAACTTTTTGTACTTTTTTGATCACTGTAATTACACCGTACTTAATTGAGTCTTTATCTAGAGCATTCCAAATCATACTAATGTAATAGTTCAGGATTTTTATAAATCAGAATTTATTGGATGGCCGTTTCAAGTAGATTCAAAATGTGTGTGTTTCATAATCGTAATTTCCATCTCAGATTACTTCGGTTTAAGAAAACGGAGGAGTAGGAGAAGGCTCATTTTACTATTACAGAGAGCCCTTTTGATCAAAATAATAAAAGATCAGTCCAGAAAACTTTTTATTCTTCACTTAATGAATGTGAAACATAAACATCATTAAATAATTGCACATTTATTGTTCCCAGTGTTGCTAACTGTGACATCAAAGTTAACGAAACTTCGCTAAATTTAAGAGGCTGCAGTTAATTAATGATGCATTGGTCGAGAATGGTGTTTGGAGTGTTTATTATCAATGTAAAGTTGAGCCAGCTGACTAAGTTTCAGAATTTTAAAAGATGCTGTTTTCGAGAAAATGTAGCCCAAAAATGGCGATTTTTGAAAATTTCACAATTTCTCGAATTTTTTGCGACAAAACGGTTGCACACACAACCGACACAAAGTTTTTGTTTCGGAAAGCGGGTAACAAGGTCTTACCAACCGTGCAAACAGAATTTTAAAATTCAAACTGGAAGTGCTCGAAAAAAATTCGCAAACTTCGACTCTTCAGATAAATTGACGTTCACTTGTTAATTTATGTACAAAAGATACGCATGCGCAAACCAAACTATAATAAAACATAGCTTATTTATATCCCTATGTACAGTAACGGACACTTCTGGATGGTACAGCCATATGGAGATTTACGGCTAAGGTGCTCCACGAACTGAGTGCGAAGCATTTGCAGGGAAATATGCAACCAAATCAGCTGTAAAGGAAGGTGGGTGGCATAATGGCCACGAGCTGAAAATTCCCGTATACTCGGGGGAAATTCCCACTACTGTCTACAGCATCATTTCTCCAAAATGAAATAAATCTTAGATGTGTAGTTCTTATGGTAAACACATTATTTGATATTTATCCTATTTGTGAAGATAAATTGAAACAAAAAATTAAACTCTAATCATGTTGCTGTTGGAATGAACACTCTTTCACTCGTTTGATCTGAAATTACTTTGCAGAGTCTGAACAAATATTCTGTCACTTCAGGAGGGTAGGAAGAGCGGATACCCCCTTTTTCAGTGTGAAAACGCATACATTTAATCAAAAGCTTAGTGAGAGTAAGCCCATTGGTATAGCACTTTTATGATTTCAATTTTTGCTCCCAAGCCATCTGATATCATAGCTGATGACATTGGAGGACGATAGATGCAAATATAGATGAAAGAGAGGTATATTCACATGCGCAGATTTAGAATTTGAGACAAAATGATCGGATAGCATCCATATTTTGTTGCAAATTTTGATTTTGTAAGTAGACGTCCAAAAACTCATCCGAACATGAGAGCATCCCACTACCAATTACACTAGTCAACTAGGTTTTTGCCACATGAAAGAAGAATGCTGATCTTCAACTAACTTTGGCCGCTGAATTCGAATCCGCAATCCGTTTTTCTCTACCACGCACAGTTTTCCCGTGACAGAGGCATTTTCGGGAAATTTTCCCCAAAATTTCCTTTTTTCTTCATTTTTGTACCTCTAGCTCGGGTACCCTTAGGCATATAAACATACAAATTATATTCTCGGTTATCTTGATTTATACTTAGTAAGCCCTGTAAGTTTCATATGAGTCGCTTCATTTTTCATTGAGAAATAAATATATTTCTATAAATATATGCTATGTGTACTGTTCATTTTACCATATACAATAGGTGCAGAAATATCACATGTAACTTCCACGGGAATTACAATATAAGCAAGGTTTATACTTCATTGTTTTTTTGTAATAGAACATACTTTACAGTGATGTATACACCATGTCCGCCAATTTTATAAGAGGGAAATTCTAGAGGGATTTTTCGGGAAATTCCCTAAAAAAGTAGATTTTTTGTCTCATGTCACTGTTCATATAGTGATACAGAAATGGGAATTGCGCCAGATTAATCCTATTGAAAAATCTGATCTTTAACTCCAAAAGTATACAACAAAATTCTTAGTTTCCACGCCTTTTAAACGTTATTCAAGATAGTAAACAAAAAATTAATATTGACCTACAAAAACAAATATCAATAACTCACAATGGATCAAATGCACAACTGCTTTACAAAGTTTAAAATAAAACATTTGTTCTTACAATTAATTCTTCCTTTTGTAGAGCCAGTCACTTTCTCTAACAAAAAAAACAGCAGTAGTCGCCCATCATATGAGGATCCCATTTACCTAGATAACGTTGCTTCATTTTTTGAATGTCCTGATGGAATCGTTCCCCTTGTTTGTAACTTACATCTAAATTCTCGGGGAAAAATTCCAGTGGAAGTGAAGAAAGTGAATTTTCAGAGACATTCTACATCCTAACCTTTGATAGCTATGCAAAAGCTCTTGAACCAATTGACGGTAATTTTCTGCCTTATGATTTGCCAAAAATCCATTCACCACTTTACTGAAAGCTCTCCAGGCGGATAGTACATCATTATTTAACTTTGTCTCAAAGATGTTGTCCTTTAAAAGTTTCCGAATTTGGGGCCCGACGAATTTCCCTTCTTTTACTTTCGCGTCACTAAGTTTTGGAAACCGACTTCTAAGGTACGCAAAACCTTCTCCATTCTTGTCCATGGCCTTAACAAAATTTTTCATTAAGCCTAATTTTATATGTAAAGGCGGCAGCAGAATTTTTTCTGAATTAATTGAGGGAGAATACTTAACATTGTGTTTCCCTGGCATATATGTTTCTCTTGGGGACCATTCTTTCTGAATGTAGTGTGATTCAGTTGCACTACTGACCCACAAGCAAAGAAAACAACAGTATTTTGTAAATTCTCTCTGAAGCCCAAGTAATATGGCAATGACCTTTAAATCACCACAAATTTGCCAACAGTACTTGTTATAATGTATCACAGCTAACAAAACAGACAAACTTTCATAAGTTACCTTCATCTCTACGGAATATGCCATTGGAATTGATGGTTTAGTGTACCCATTATGTAGCAAAACAGCCCTAAGGCTTGTTTTAGAGGAGTCGATAAACAACCTCCATTCTTCAGGGATGTGTTGGTAACCTAGTGCATCAATTAAATCACCTATATTTGTACATGCACAGAGGAAATTATGCATTATATAGTAACCTGAAAATTGTTCATGTCGGTTTCTGAAAATTGAAATTCTGGTGGTAGGAGCCAGTAAATTCCATTCTTGAAGTCTCGATCCGAGTAACTCAGCTTGTTGCTTACTCAGATTTAGATCCCTCACTAAGTCATTCAGTCTGGACTGGTTACCAAGAAGAGGTGTGTTTTTGGTTGGGCTATAGTTTGGATCAAAGGAAGTAATGGTTCGGGCAACTCATCTACTTACTCTTCTGCTGGAGAAGATTCTTCGCGCTGTGCGTATGGATCAGAGATTGGGAGTTCAGGTCCATGTGGTATGGGTTTTAGAGCAAATGGAACATTTGGGAACTCAATATTAGATTTTGTTCGTTTAGAATGACCCCAATTTTTTGTTAGACAGAAATAAGAGTCTTCAGCATGAGTGGTTGGTTCTCGCCAGACAATTGGCACCGAAAAAGGCATAGCTCGAGTTTTATCGCCACTTTTGACTTAATAAGAGTAGAATAGCATGTTACACAGCACACATGGGGAGCCCACACTTTGTCTTGATCACCCACATGACACCTAAAATAGCTATAATAAGCTTGTTTTAACGTTTCTGTTAATGCACGACGCTGACTTTTCATAGTATATTTTCCACACACGTAACAGAAATTGTTCGGTGAGTTTACACACGAACGCCGCGATCTCTTCATAGTGGAGAAAGAAAACAAACACGCACACGCACTTACGACCACTTGTCACAGGTAAGTCCAAATTAAAACTAAACCTACAATATGCATGCAGTTATACAACACTTCCTTATCTATTTGCCATGAACCTGACAATTTATCAGTAGAGTCCGATTTTGCGCAGCTTTATTGCATCAGCTAAACACGTGTTGTTGTACAACTGTGTCAATGCAATCACAAGCCAGGTGGTAGAAAACCACAGACCTCTTACTCCATGTCGTATACTCTCATTTTTCGTATTTGTGCCTGTATGGGTAAATGAAATTGTGCTTTTTTTCTTTCGGTGCAAAGAACGCAACATCACGTCTTAAAATAAGTAGTACAAACAACATATCTGCAGCTATATTAATTTCTCTAGAAATAATAATGCGATTGTTCTGAAACTTGCGAGGTTCCTTAAGCATAAATCAAAGTTTTAAATGGTGCCATTTTTGTATTTACATTTCAAGGGCCAGTGGTACGAAAATTTGGAAAAAAGGTATATTTTGAGGGAATTTCTCAGCCCCCTCCCCTCGTCACGCAAAAAACTGTGAGTGATGGAGGAAAATGGATTGCACTTTCGAATTCGGCGACCAAAGTTCCTGTAGGATCAGTTGTTTTCTTTCATGTGGCAAAAACCTTGTTTACTAGTGAGCTATTGATTTATTGAATTGATACAAATCTATATTCTGGTGCAATTCCCGCTTCTGTATCACTAATGAACAGTGACATGAGACAAAAATTTACTTTTTTAGGGAATTTCCCGAAAAATCCCTCTAGAATTTCCCTCTTATAAAAATGGCGGACATGGTGTATATATCATTGTAAAGTATGTTTCATTACAAATCCAATGAAGTATAAACCTTGCTTATATTGTAATTCCCGTGGAAGTTACATGTGATTTTTCTGCACCTATTGTATATTGTAACATGGACAGTACACATAGCATATATTTATAGAAATATATTTATTTCTCAATGAAGAATGAAGCGACTCAGATGAAACTTACAGGGCTTACTAAGTATAAATCAAGATAATCCAGAATATAATTTGTATGTTTATATGCCTAAGGATACCCGAGCTAGAGGTACAGAAATGAAGAAAAAAAAATTTCCCCCAAAATTTTCCTTTTTCTTCATTTCTGTACCGGAAAATTTTGGGGGAAATTTTTTTTCTTCATTTCTGTACCTCTAGCTCGGGTATCCTTAGGCATATAAACATACAAATTATATTCTGGATTATCTTGATTTATACTTAGTAAGCCCTGTAAGTTTCATCTGAGTCGCTTCATTCTTCATTGAGAAATAAATATATTTCTATAAATATATGCTATGTGTACTGTCCATGTTACAATATACAATAGGTGCAGAAAAATCACATGTAACTTCCACGGGAATTACAATATAAGCAAGGTTTATACTTCATTGGATTTGTAATGAAACATACTTTACAATGATATATACACCATGTCCGCCATTTTTATTAGAGGGAAATTCAAGAGGGATTTTTCGGGAAATTCCCTAAAAAAGTAAATTTTTGTCTCATGTCACTGTTCATTAGTGATACAGAAGCGGGAATTGCACCAGAATATAGATTTGTATCAATTCAATAAATCAATAGCTCACTAGTAAACAAGGTTTTTGCGACATGAAAGAAAACAACTGATCCTACAGGAACTTTGGTCGCTGAATTCGAAAGTGCAATCCATTTTCCTCCATCACTCACAGTTTTTTGCGTGACGAGGGGAGGGGGCTGAGAAATTCCCTCAAAATATATCTTTTTTCCAAATTTTCGTACCACTGGCCCTTGAAATGTAAATACAAAAATGACACCATTTAAAACTTTGATTTATGCTTAAGGAACCTCGCACGTTTCAGAACAATCGCATTATTATTTCTAGAGAAATTAATATAGCTGCAGGTATGTTGTTTGTACTACTTGTTTTAAGACGTGATGTTGCGTTCTTTGCACCGAAAGAAAAAAAAGCACAATTTCATTTACCCATACAGGCACAAATACGAAAAATGAGAGTATACGACATGGAGTAAGAGGTCTGTGGTTTTCTACCACCTGGCTTGTGATTGCATTGACACAGTTGTACAACAACACGTGTTTAGCTGATGCAATAAAGCTGCGCAAAATCGGACTCTACTGATAAATTGTCAGGTTCATGGCAAATAGATAAGGAAGTGTTGTATAACTGCATGCATATTGTAGGTTTAGTTTTAATTTGGACTTACCTGTGACAAGTGGTCGTAAGTGCGTGTGCGTGTTTGTTTTCTTTCTCCACTATGAAGAGATCGCGGCGTTCGTGTGTAAACTCACCGAACAATTTCTGTTACGTGTGTGGAAAATATACTATGAAAAGTCAGCGTCGTGCATTAACAGAAACGTTAAAACAAGCTTATTATAGCTATTTTAGGTGTCATGTGGGTGATCAAGACAAAGTGTGGGCTCCCCATGTGTGCTGTGTAACATGCTATTCTACTCTTATTAAGTCAAAAGTGGCGATAAAACTCGAGCTATGCCTTTTTCGGTGCCAATTGTCTGGCGAGAACCAACCACTCATGCTGAAGACTCTTATTTCTGTCTAACAAAAAATTGGGGTCATTCTAAACGAACAAAATCTAATATTGAGTTCCCAAATGTTCCATTTGCTCTAAAACCCATACCACATGGACCTGAACTCCCAATCTCTGATCCATACGCACAGCGCGAAGAATCTTCTCCAGCAGAAGAGTAAGTAGATGAGTTGCCCGAACCATTACTTCCTTTGATCCAAACTATAGCCCAACCAAAAACACACCTCTTCTTGGTAACCAGTCCAGACTGAATGACTTAGTGAGGGATCTAAATCTGAGTAAGCAACAAGCTGAGTTACTCGGATCGAGACTTCAAGAATGGAATTTACTGGCTCCTACCACCAGAATTTCAATTTTCAGAAACCGACATGAACAATTTTCAGGTTACTATATAATGCATAATTTCCTCTGTGCATGTACAAATATAGGTGATTTAATTGATGCACTAGGTTACCAACACATCCCTGAAGAATGGAGGTTGTTTATCGACTCCTCTAAAACAAGCCTTAGGGCTGTTTTGCTACATAATGGGTACACTAAACCATCAATTCCAATGGCATATTCCGTAGAGATGAAGGTAACTTATGAAAGTTTGTCTGTTTTGTTAGCTGTGATACATTATAACAAGTACTGTTGGCAAATTTGTGGTGATTTAAAGGTCATTGCCATATTACTTGGGCTTCAGAGAGAATTTACAAAATACTGTTGTTTTCTTTGCTTGTGGGTCAGTAGTGCAACTGAATCACACTACATTCAGAAAGAATGGTCCCCAAGAGAAACATATATGCCAGGGAAACACAATGTTAAGTATTCTCCCTCAATTAATTCAGAAAAAATTCTGCTGCCGCCTTTACATATAAAATTAGGCTTAATGAAAAATTTTGTTAAGGCCATGGACAAGAATGGAGAAGGTTTTGCGTACCTTAGAAGTCGGTTTCCAAAACTTAGTGACGCGAAAGTAAAAGAAGGGAAATTCGTCGGGCCCCAAATTCGGAAACTTTTAAAGGACAACATCTTTGAGACAAAGTTAAATAATGATGTACTATCCGCCTGGAGAGCTTTCAGTAAAGTGGTGAATGGATTTTTGGCAAATCATAAGGCAGAAAATTACCGTCAATTGGTTCAAGAGCTTTTGGATAGCTATCAAAGGTTAGGATGTAGAATGTCTCTGAAAATTCACTTTCTTCACTTCCACTGGAATCTTTCCCCGAGAATTTAGGAGATGTAAGTTACAAACAAGGGGAACGATTCCATCAGGACATTCAAAAAATGAAGCAACGTTATCTAGGTAAATGGGATCCTCATATGATGGGCGACTACTGCTGTTTTTTTTGTTAGAGAAAGTGACTGGCTCTACAAAAGGAAGAATTAATTGTAAGAACAAATGTTTTATTTTAAACTTTGTAAAGCAGTTGTGCATTTGATCCATTGTGAGTTATTGATATTTGTTTTTGTAGGTCAATATTAATTTTTTGTTTACTATCTTGAATAACGTTTAAAAGGCGTGGAAACTAAGAATTTTGTTGTATACTTTTGGAGTTAAAGATCAGATTTTTCAATAGGATTAATCTGGCGCAATTCCCATTTCTGTATCACTATATGAACAGTGACATGAGACAAAAAATCTACTTTTTTAGGGAATTTCCCGAAAAATCCCTCTAGAATTTCCCTCTTATAAAATTGGCGGACATGGTGTATACATCACTGTAAAGTATGTTCTATTACAAAAAAACAATGAAGTATAAACCTTGCTTATATTGTAATTCCCGTGGAAGTTACATGTGATATTTCTGCACCTATTGTATATGGTAAAATGAACAGTACACATAGCATATATTTATAGAAATATATTTATTTCTCAATGAAAAATGAAGCGACTCATATGAAACTTACAGGGCTTACTAAGTATAAATCAAGATAACCAAGAATATAATTTGTATGTTTATATGCCTAAGGGTACCCGAGCTAGAGGTACAAAAATGAAGAAAAAAGGAAATTTTGGGGAAAATTTCCCGAAAATGCCTCTGTCACGGGAAAACTGTGCGTGATAGAGAAAAACGGATTGCGGATTCGAATTCAGCGGCCAAAGTTAGTTGAAGATCAGCATTCTTCTTTCATGTGGCATAAACCTAGTTGACTAGTGTAATTGGTAGTGGGATGCTCTCATGTTCGGATGAGTTTTTGGACGTCTACTTACAAAATCAAAATTTGCAACAAAATATGGATGCTATCCGAATATTTTGTTTCAAATTCTAAATCTGGGCATGTGAATATACCTCTCTTTCATCTATATTTGCATCTATCGTCCTCCAATGTCATCAGCTATGATATCAGATGGCTTGGGAGCAAAAATTGAAATCATAAAAGTGCTATACCAATGGGCTTACTCTCACTAAGCTTTTGATTAAATGTATGCGTTTTCACACTGAAAAAGGGGGTATCCGCTCATCCTACCCTCCTGAAGTGACAGAATATTTGTTCAGACTCTGCAAAGTAATTTCAGATCAAACGAGTGAAAGAGTGTTCATTCCAACAGCAACATGATTAGAGTTTAATTTTTTGTTTCAATTTATCTTCACAAATAGGATAAATATCAAATAATGTGTTTACCATAAGAACTACACATCTAAGATTTATTTCATTTTGGAGAAATGATGCTGTAGACAGTAGTGGGAATTTCCCCCGAGTATACGGGAATTTTCAGCTCGTGGCCATTATGCCACCCACCTTCCTTTACAGCTGATTTGGTTGCATATTTCCCTGCAAATGCTTCGCACTCAGTTCGTGGAGCACCTTAGCCGTAAATCTCCATATGGCTGTACCATCCAGAAGTGTCCGTTACTGTACACAGGGATATAAATAAGCTATGTTTTATTATAGTTTGGTTTGCGCATGCGTATCTTTTTGTACATAAATTAACAAGTGAACGTCAATTTATCTGAAGAGTCGAAGTTTGCGAATTTTTTTCGAGCACTTCCAGTTTGAATTTTAAAATTCTGTTTGCACGGTTGGTAAGACCTTGTTACCCGCTTTCCGAAACAAAAACTTTGTGTCGGTTGTGTGTGCAACCGTTTTGTCGCAAAAAATTCGAGAAATTGTGAAATTTTCAAAAATCGCCATTTTTGGGCTACATTTTCTCGAAAACAGCATCTTTTAAAATTCTGAAACTTAGTCAGCTGGCTCAACTTTACATTGATAATAAACACTCCAAACACCATTCTCGACCAATGCATCATTAATTAACTGCAGCCTCTTAAATTTAGCGAAGTTTCGTTAACTTTGATGTCACAGTTAGCAACACTGGGAACAATAAATGTGCAATTATTTAATGATGTTTATGTTTCACACTCATTAAGTGAAGAATAAAAAGTTTTCTGGACTGATCTTTTATTATTTTGATCAAAAGGGCTCTCTGTAATAGTAAAATGAGCCTTCTCCTACTCCTCCGTTTTCTTAAACCGAAGTAATCTGAGATGGAAATTACGATTATGAAACACACACATTTTGAATCTACTTGAAACGGCCATCCAATAAATTCTGATTTATAAAAATCCTGAACTATTACATTAGTATGATTTGGAATGCTCTAGATAAAGACTCAATTAAGTACGGTGTAATTACAGTGATCAAAAAAGTACAAAAAGTTAAAAAAAAATCGAAAGTTTTTTTACGCGTTCCAAAGAAATTTACTGACTTTTTATAGAGAACAATCCCAACATAAGAATGGGTCACTCGGAATTTTATAGTATTCGCCTAAAATTTGTTAGTCCGAAACCTGCGAGGGAAGTGTGTGTGTGTGTGTGTGTGTATATTGTGCAAATTTTAAGTTAGCTGCTACTGTGTTGCTACAAATCAAAGGTTCAGACTGTATTGAAGGTGTTATGAGTGAGATATTTCCTTTAGTAGTATGATCCATAGAAAATGACAGCTGTCTTCTTGAAGAATGTGGTGAATTTTCTGGAGTTGAAGGAACAAGTGTGGAGTCTTTAATTATTGATCCTGATGAAAATAAATTAATGATCCTGACGCAAAGTGTTACGTATGCCATATGGGAGAATAATGATCTCGTTAAAAAACTGTACCACTTTCTGTTTTCGTATCATACATTGCTGTATTAACTGTAAAAATTGTAATTCACGACTACAATAAGAAAATAGAAAGAGAATTAATTACTACCGAAACGCACCGTATAAAATTTCAAGATATAAATTATATTTTACTTCATGTGAACTTCGTTAAAAACTGGACTGTTATTCTGCAAAGTGAAAATCAGAGTTATCTCCGGAATATGAAACAACTGACACTTTTCTTGTAATAAACGACGATAAAACACACGATTCGTTTCATGTACTCATAGTCATAGAGAAGATTCTAAAAATACTCGAAGAAAAGCGAAAATATATTTTATAGAAAAAGGTTTGAATATGTGAAAATAGGTGTCTACAATTTTCCAATCCGTGTCAGTGATTTCTGATGGTGCTGCTTCACACTTTAAAAATCGCTTTCAGATGTTCGAAATGCAGACAGGTCCGATAAATCAGAGGTTTAGCAGTGAACCGGCCATGCAAGGGTCTCTGCGACGGTATTAGCGGTGTAAAGAATGTGGCAACGCGGCATAACCTTAGGTTAAAACAGATACACAGTATTAAAACCGCAGAAGGAAAAATAAATGAAATCTTTAAGTTTTACGTCCCACGTTTATCCCGGTTAGGCCATAAGAGACGGTGATTATGAGAAATGAATGAAATGGTGGAATGCAGAAACTGGGAGGAAACGGGATAACCCTGAGAAACCCCACGAGCACGGTGTTTGTCCACCACAAAGCCCACATGGCGCGAGCCGGGATCGAACCAGGGACCCCAAGCACCGGACGTGAACGCTCTACCACTTTTTTTATTATTATTACATTTTATTTACATTATTTTCGAGTTACAGTGAGAAAGTTACATAACTTACAGTTGTAATTACTTGCACACAAAAATTTGTATAAGAAAAACTTTTACATTATAATTACACAGAGTGAACATAGAAGAGATAATGAAGATAATTGGCAAATAGTGTTTTCTTCCTTGGTGGGGGAAATTTACCATATTTTAGACACAGAAAGTCCTTGTACGTGTGATGTGCTTGAGGAGAACGAGGAGACAGAATATATTCAATGGTGTTTGCACTAAGCCAAACGACAGAATGATGTTTCTGTTGTGGAAAATGTCTAAAATTAGGTAACATAAGCATTTCAACAGTAATACAGTCAAAGCTGATTTTACACAGGTATTGAATCATTTCACAATAGATTTTCCAAACTGGTGTTGATCTTTTGCAAAGCGTGAGACGATGTTCCAACGTATCCACGTTTCCACAGAGATCACATAGATTGTCGTCTGTAATCTGGAGATGATGTCGTTTTCCCTTAGTGTCGATGATGTTGTTAACAACCCTGTACCAAAGCGAAAGAGCTGAGTTAGATAGAAAATTGAAGGAAATGTTCCTCCATATCTGTATCCAATTCGTATTAGGTAAGTTGAAAGTTATGCGATGACAGCGGCTGTTTTGTTATTGTAATAACAACGTATAAAGAAGTTTGACACTTTTAGAATATGTTGGATGCCACTGGCAGACAAGTAAAAGTAAGTACATATAACGTCCGTAAAATACCAAAAGTCCGGAGGAATGAGAGGCAAACACACTGGTAATGTTCCATCATTGGTAGCAACTAGAGATGAAAGTAATGTACTGCTGAGTTGGTCTCCAATTCCTTGTATATTTTGGAATCCTCTGTGGTAGAATAAAGCTTTTATTTTACTTTCAACATGTATCAAGTTCAGTCCTCCTTCATGATAGGGCAAACAGGTAGCTGGATAGCGCACTCGAAAAATCATACCGGCCCACAAAAACCAGTTACCAATGCTTGTAAATTTGTGAATATAAAGTTTAGGCATAGGCAGAATTTGACATATGTACCACAACTTAGAAAACGCATAAGTGTTCACAAAATACACACGAGATATCAACGAAAGTTGACGATATTGGTGCTGATGTAAAACAGATCTGACCCTCAAGAAAACATCTTCAAAATTTTTAGAAATGCTCTCATGCAAGTTGCAGGAAAAATAAATGCCCAATACTTTAAGAACTGGCACCACTGTCGGGAAATGGTCATATGAATTTGTAGAACCATTACCTAAAAGCATAAGTTTAGTTTTAGCTCGATTAAGAAGTGCGCCTGAATGATCACAGTACTTTTGAACACAATCTTCAACTAGTTCTAAATCCTGTGGGTCCCGAAGAAATACAGTTACGTCATCAGCAAAACTACACACTTTGACAGAAACAGTGCAGATATGAAGACCTTGGATACGTTGATTGATGCTGTATAGTAAGGGACATATAGAAATTATGAATAGACTCATACTTAATGGACAGCCTTGCCTGATACTACGTTTTATGGCAATTGGAGTGGTCAGAAACCCGTTGACTTTCAGTTTTGACTGTGCGGCATCATACAAAACTCGAATCCAACGGATAAATAAGTCGTCTACTCCCATATGTTGCAACAAAGACCACAAATAATTGTGATTTACACGATCAAATGCCTGGTTGAAATCTAAGGCAAGCAAGGCATGACTAGTATTGTGAGACTGGTAATTCGCAATAACATCTCGCAGAGTTTGTAGCACGTGGTAAATTTTCCTATCACCTCCTCGGGCATACTGAAATGGTCCAGCAAGAATTTCAATAAATGGAAGGGTCTATTGTTCAAACAACGAGCAAGTAATTTGTAATCGCAATTGAGAAGAGTTATGGGTCGATAGTGAGTAACATTTGTAGGATGTGCTTGTTTGGGTATAAACACTGTAACACCAGGAGTACGATACAGTTTCTGTGGATTGTCGCTGAAATATTCGTTAACTAGAGAAGTTAGTAACTCACCAACGAGGGGAAAAAATTTAATATACCATTCTGCAGGTATTCCATCTAGTCCTGGAGATTTTCCTTTAGGAGCTGCCATGACTGCTTGTTGTACATCTTCAATAGTAAATGGACGCACTAGAAATTGTTGTGCTGTATCATCAAGAACACAAGTCGGTGGTGTGAAAGATTCCTCAGGCATCGTGTTAACTTCAGAAAGACCATAAAGGTTCTGGTAATACAACAAAAATGCACTTTTAATGGAGGCAAGATCTTCATGAAGTTGTCCTTCCTCATCACGAATGTGATGGACCCATTTGCCTTGGCCTCGTTTCATTTCACGAAGTACATGATATAATGATGGTTCTTCATCAGCATCTACTAAGGGAACCTTGCTTCTAATCTTGAGTCCACCTACACGTCGGCGATTCAAATTTAAAAGCAATGCTTGATAACGTTTAACCTGAGGTAACATGGACAAATCAGAAACAGCAGCACATCGAGCTTCTCGTAAGCATCTGTTATAAAAGTAAAGCAATTTGCGAAGACCTCTAGACTTTTCGGAGGAGTACCAACGGCAGAAACTCGCAAATCGTGGTTTAAAGTAAGTATGCTACCACTCTGTAATAGTGGGAAAATATTTCCTCTGCGTAAGCCAGTATTGCCATTTCGATTGAAACTCAGCCCAGAAGTGTTCGTCTTGCAATAATGATATATTTAATTGCCTCTACCTCGTTCAACATTTAGATTATTTAAAGAAAAAGTTACAACATAAGCAGAGTGATCTGAAAAGGAAGTATGTACAATTTCAACTTGTTTAATACAGGGCACCAATGGTGGGGAGACATATATACGGTCAAGGCGTGATGCACTTTGATAGGATACGTAAGTGTAATCACGAGCCTGTGGCCTCAGACATATCCATGTATCTTGTAAATGAAGTCCAGTCACTAATTCCTGGAGGGCATGACTGAAATTAAAGCCTGGGGTTTGATCTTCAGGCCGTAAAACGCAATTATAATCCCCTGCCATAATTAATCTATCAACATTAGGTCCTAGTGTAAGAGCTACATCCTGGGAAAAGAAGGAATTTCGGTCGGTTCGAGCATGTGAGCCACTCGGCGCATAAAGGTTGACAAGATTGATATCTCCTAGTCTACCACTTAGTATGCGACCAGACGGGTGACACACAGGAGAAGAGAAACGAGTGGAAGACCTGAAAGCAATTCCTGTACCTGTACCACTATTGCTAAAATTAGTTTCGACTATGTACGATGGACTTAGAGTCAGGTCCGGTACACCAACTTCTTGGAAAAAAGCAACATCAATTCCTTCACTTCGTAGAAAATCACAGAGTGCAAATTTCTTGACGGGGCTTTGTAAATTGTTAATATTAATTGTAGCTATTTTAAGCAACATCACATTGGCAAATACACACAATGACCAATAAAAAATAAAGTTTTTGAAAGAAAATAGCAAACATAGCATAGCAACTAACATAGGAATTAATTAAACAAAATTTAGAACATATAAATAGCATAGAGTAAACTTGACCTAAGTAATAAAAAAGGAACTAACATAGTTGAACCCAGTGTAACTTAACCCAATAAAAATACAACTTACAAGAGAAAGAATTACAGCATAGCAGCACCTCCTTTAAACATGCTAGAAATATTGGCGTCAGGTTCAGACTTTCTGAACAACTTTTGACTTAATTCGTTCCTTTTTGTACGTTTGCGACGAGTACGGGTTTCTTCGGTAATTACACTTAAGTCTGTGATAGGAGAATCAACCTGTATGTCACTAGACTGAGTAGACATGGTGTGATCAGTTGCATTGTTATCAGGCAAGTCGTTCCGCTCTTGGGAACCAGGGAAACTGCAAACCTGACCATCACTTTCTGTAGAATACAACTTATCAGAAGAAACTTCTTGCTCACTAGGTATAATCGTCATGTCATGTGCAGAATGAGATGGAGGGACTTCCGTTGAAATGTGTACCTCTTGTACTGGAGAGAACGGCAGCTGAGGATCATGATCACAGTTAACTGGCTTCTCAATAAGAATACCATTAGATGTATTTATTTGAACTTCTGACGAAAGAGGATTCGTATTGTTTGTCACACACACGGAACTTGATAGTACTGGAAAATTATTTTCGTCAAAGTCAGGCATACTGGGGTCAGGTGGGCAAGAAACTATATTTGATGCCTTCTTCCTGTTGCGAGATGGAACTGGCATGCTACCAAATTTCGGCATAAGAGTAGCTGAAGGATCACTATTTTTAATGGTAGGAGCCACTTTTCCAGCATAACTGTTAGAATCACTGGGTACGCGAAGAGGACAATTTGAATACATATGTGCACCATTACACCTGAGACAGGTCCGTATCTGATTAGGGTAGGTTACACAAAACTTTTGCCCTTGAATAACTACAAAAGATGGAATAGGTTTTTTCACTTCCATACGTATTAGCTTACGTCCCGTTCGTATTGGGTACACACGTTCGACAGAATACATTTCATCAGAGATGTTAGATATGACACCATAGTCACTAAGTACTTTTCGAATGTCTGAATCTGCAAGTTCCATCGGAGTACATAACAACTTAACAGTCACAATTTGAACATCAGCCCACGAAACTGGGATTGTGTGTTTTCCATTTGTATCAGTATAATACACAGTTCCATCAGAAGTACGCAAAACATTTTCACACAAGTCTTCCGTACGAAGTTTCACAAACAAAAATTTACGATAAACGTCCATTTATATGCTTAATACATCATCAACAGAAAATCGAAAATTATCACTGAGCCACTGATGCAAGGTCAAGCTACTTGGTCGCTCCGAAACACCACCAAAATCGTATTTTAAGGTATTTACCCTTTTTAACGACATGATGTATTCAACCAAATCAGTCACGAAGACAAACACAACAAGAAAAAAAACAGCAAACTTGATTGCTAAGGAAAGCAACGCTGAAGGTAAACACATCAAGCCTTGTAGCACAGAGCGAAGACACGTCTACACACTTCAACAACCGAACACAGTATGCCACTGAGCCACCGCGTCCTCACTGAAACCTCAGAAGAATTCGTGAGCTTCATATCTCATATCTCTTCCCTCATATCTCACCATGTTTGTCACTTACTGCTCCACAATCTTCGGGAAAGAAGTCTAGATGTAAATGAAGAAAGTGGAGTTTCAGAGACATATTGCAACCAAGATTTTCGTAGCACAATAATTACTTTGCTACCAGTTGTTTGTAATTTGTTGTTCGGTGTCTTCCCAAGAACTGTGAACAAACACTCTTCAAGCTTTCCCACGCAGCTTTCTCTTCACCTTGGAGAATTTCGTCGAACTTGTGATCTTTGAATAGTTGCCTAATCTGTGGCCCTATGAAAACACCTTCTTTAACTTTGGCATCACTTAATCGAGGGAATTGTCCTCTTAGGTACTTATAGGCCTCATCCTCTTGATTCATGCTCTTAACAAAACTTTTCATAAGACCTAATTTAATATGAAGAGGGGGAAGCAAAATTCGGTTACGATCTACCAGTGGTTCATGCTGCACATTTTTCACTCACGGCTGAAGAGTTTCTCTGGTACTCCAATCACTTTGCGGTAATGAGATCCACGATCTCTACTGTCCCATTCACATACAAAGCAACAATACTTTGTATACCGTAACTGCATACCTAGCAACAGTGCTATTACTTTAAGGCAGCGTTTCCCGACCGGTGTGCCGCGGCACACTGGTTTGCCGTGAATGGGCCGCTGGTGTGCCGCGAGGAAATCGAAACAAATTATTAATTCTATAGCAATCAAATTGCAAGACAAAGAAAAATGTATATTTGTATTTCACATTATTATGAACCTCTACTATGAATCTACAACTTTAAGTTTCATACCGTGTTACTTTTCTGTACATTTTTAATGTTGAAAAAATATATATCATTGTTACGACTATTATTGTTTCTTTATTGCTGCAGACTATTTCGTAACTTGAAATTTTAAAATATCATTCAATCCTTTCGACAAAGCAAACATGCATACAAATTACCTACAATTGTGTTTTAAAACTAAAAGAGATTTGTTTGTTCGTTCGTTATTTAATGATCTTTCTTCTTAGTGAAAGGTTGGATACAGTTTTCGAAAAAGAAAGCTTAGTTTTAAAAACCTGAGTCCAATATTTCATTATAATTGTTTCCTATTTTTAAATTAAAATGAAAAATAAGCATAATTATTTACCACGGGGAAGAACCAGCGATTGAGCTTTCTTCTCTGTGAGAAGATCAGTAATCACAGAAAAAAAATGCCACGGTATTATATATATTTACAAAGAATAATAACTATGAGTGTGCCGCGAGAATTCAAGTTACACCTTTAGTGTGCCGCGAGAAATCAAGTTGCACCCATAGTGTGCCGCAAGTTGAAAAAGGTTGGGAAACGCTGCTTTAAGGTCACTACAAACGAGCCACTGAAAATCGTAATATTTAATGGCTTGAAGTAAACGTTTCAAGATTTCATAAGATTCCTTCATATAAACTGCGTAACCTACAGGAATTGAAGGAAGTTCATTTCCAATATGTAAAAGCACTGCCTTTAAACTCACCTTGGACGAATCTATAAAGAGCCTCCACTCCGTAGGTTCGTAATTAATTTTAAGTGCCCTCATGAGACCATTTACATCTGTACATGCCACAAGTGTGTCTTCCATAGTAAAAAATGAAGTGAACATCATCTCCCTATTCCGATACACTGAAATATTTACTTTTTCCTGCAATAAATCCCATTGCTTTAAGCGTGACGCTAAAATTTCGGCTTTGCTTTTCGAGAGGTCCAAGTCTCTGATTAGATCACTTAGTTCCTCTTGAGTAAGTCTATGTGGTTCAAATGGAGGTTCTTCTACAACAAACGTAGGGTCCTTCAAAGTACTTGATTCAGGAGCTTCAACTTCTTGATCATCATCAAAACAAACAAACAAACAAAAAAAAGATCGTATTCTTTAGGTGGGTCAGGAACAGGTAGTCCTTCTCCATGTGGAACAGGGCGCATTGCAGAAGGAATGTTAGGATAGATCAAGGCCCGCTTCTTCTTCGTGGAAATTCCCTTCTTGACGGAAGGAACCATACAAAAATAACAGTCTCTGATGTGGTCGCTTGGGTCTCTCCAAATCATGGGCACTGCAAAAGGCATTGAGCGCCCCTTCCCATTAATCCAATTTCTTAAATTGCTGGCACAAGTGTTACACACAATGTGGGGTGCCCAAGATTTATCTTGGTCTCCAATTTTACAACCAAAGTAATATTGATAGGCTTTTCTTATTAGTGGTGTTATAGTCTGCTTTTATGAGGAAAATGTAACTTCCCCACACACGTAGCAGAAGCTATTCGCACTGTTTACACAATTTCGCGGCATTTTTGTTTATTGAAATCCTCAAAATGTCACTTGAAATAGTTCCGACAACTATTTAAAAATATACATTCAAAATACCAGTATATTTGCGTACTTGTAGTTGTATTTTTATGTCCTGCACAACACAAACGTCACACCCAAAACGCTAATAACTGCACTAAACCTCCCTTTTCTAACAATAGCAGAACACTACTGAGATAAGGAACATAATGGAACCAAGCGCTCATATAGTTTTTCCAGTGTTGCCGGATCAGTGTAACATTTTACGCAAACGAAGCGAATATATTTATTTTTAAAGCGTTATTATTAGACATGCCTGTAAAACGAAAAGTACAGCTAATATTCGAAAATAACTTTCAAATTCGTGATCAGCACCACAAAATCAATAAGCTGATTTTGTTCAATTTATTTTTTCGTTGTTGAACAGTGTAACCAGTGGCGCTTAGCAGAAATATGAATAAATCATAATTATTTGAAGTTGAAGTGCTGTTTATGCTTCCACATAGACCTTGAACAGGGTACAGGTTTCGAGAAGAGCATAAGAGAAGGGAAAATAAGTGTTTTGTGACTATCGATAATGTGTTACGCAGGGGGGATCCAGGACGCACTTCTGGGGAGGGGGTTCTAATACTGCTGCTTAGAGCTACTTTTAAGAGCTCACCCTAGATCCACTCCTGGATGAGTTGTGAGTGAACCAACACCTATTGGAGCACCTGCACGGTTATCTGCTTTTAGCGAAGAAGACACCAACCAAGCAAATGATTGGTGCATGTAAAAAGAAAAAAAAGAAAAAATGTGAAATGTTGTTTCCGAAGACCATTTTAAGTAAGTGAACTTGAAATTTGTGTATTTCGTAATCGTAATTTCCACCTCAGATTATTTCGGTTTAAGAAAAGGGAGGAGTAGGAGAAGGCTCATTTTACTATTTCGGAGATCCTTTTTGATCAAAATAATAAAAAACACAGTCAAGAAAACCTTTTGTTCTTCATTTAATGAATGTGAATTACAAACATAATTAAATCATTGCACTTTTATTGTCCCAGTGTTGCTGACTGTGGCATCAAAGTTAACGAAACTTCGCTAACTTTAAAAGGCTGCAGTTAATTCATGAAGCATTGGTCAGGAATGGTGTTTGGTGTCTTTATTATTCATATAAAGGTGAACCAGCTGACAAAATCTCAGAATTTTAAAAGATGCTGTTTTTGAGAAAAATGGCGCCCAAATATGGCGGTTTTTGAAAATTTCACAAATTCTCGAATTTTTTGCAACAAAACCGTTGCACACAGAAGCGATACAAATTTGCTTTCAGAAAGCCGGTAACTAGGTCGTACCAACCGTGAAAACAGAATTTCAAAGTTCGAACCCGAAGTGCTCGGAAAAAAATCGCAAGCTTCGACTTTCCAGATAAATTGACGTTCATTTGTTAATTTATATACAAAAACATACGCATGCGCAAACCAAACTATAATAAAATATAGTATATTTATGTCCCTATGTACATTCCATAACAAGAATTATAACTCTACCTGTCTCCATAGCCGAATGATGAGGCTCCGAAGTTGACCATTTTCTTTATCTTCTACAATTCATAAGTTGTACTCCGCGTCTTTGATGGCCCATACTTGGCGGGAAATTTTTTTCGACAAATCAAAAAATATGGGTCTCTTAAAAACATGTCTAGTTGCTATAAAAAATCAACAATATGTGAGATGGTGATGGTACAATTTTATATTTTTTTGCCTGAGTTGAAATGGAAGGCACCATAAATAAAATATTTAGCCAAGTCTCGACTTTAATAATAATAATAATAATAATAATAATAATAATAATAATAATAATAATAATAATAATAATAATAATAGTAAAGAATTAACAGAATTACAATATCATTTACGTAAAGAATACCTTCCAATTAAGGAAAAATTCGAATTGGATTTGTACCTGTGTGTCTGCCATACGAGTTTCTTGCTTTGCCAATCTACCACAAATTCCGCATTCAAGGATAAGAAAATAAACTAGTAGTTACCAAAGATAAAAATAGAACTTTCTAGTTCTATACGTGTTGATACAATTCAAAGAATGCGGAAATAATATCATCTGTCTTTTTTGGAAATTAGAAGTTAAAATGACTAAGAATGGTGACGGTAAAAGTTTTTCAAGTGTTTTAGTTTCAATTTCAATCCATACTCAATGTGACAAGCAAGATATCTCCTCCAGAAAGAAAAATACGTTGGAATGAGAAGAATTAGAGAAGGTCTATCAACGGAGACAACCGTTTACAAACTTATTTCTAGCAGTTGTTCTAAATTTGGTACTTCAGCTAGTTTCAAGCATTTTTTGATTCATACGTGCCAATATTTTTCATCTCTGAACATAATACATTAAATACATAGTAATATTTACACTAATATATGGTATTCATTGAACAACACGATCATAATCATACAGATTCATCTTATTCATCTTAGAATGGAGATATGTTTCGTCAATAATCTACTTCACAGTTTAATCTCAATAAATACCTTGATAAGGGCTACCAACTACCGTCAGTGTCCAGAGCAGTTTCAAGAAACTTGGGTTGCATCTGTCCAGGCGTTATCTGAACCAACAGCAAATTATCTAGACCCCAAGTTATGGAATCGAGAGCTGCGCACTTAGATTCATAAGTTTAAGGAGTGGGTCGCTGCGCATAGGCAGCTCGTGGACCATCGGCTAGCATCTCATTCCTTGGAGCACGGGGTCTCAGTCAGAGATGTGCGTCTACGCGTAAAAAACGATAGTTTACGTTTATGTGTCAACTATGCGTAGACAATGTAAACAACGTATACTATGTAGAATATGTCAAAAACACCTAATTTAATATGGCGTCGTGGACAATAAAGGAGCTTTCTTCTGTCGTTACCTTGCGAAATTGCGTACAAAATAAAATGCCTAGACCAGCGAATAGTAACTTTCGAATACTTAGTTTCGTCTTGATGAAGGAAAATGAAAAATATTATGCATTTTGCAAAATATGCAAGAAAAAAATTGGCAAATACAGCAGATTCAGGACTGAAAGCCCACAGGTGAGAATTAGTTTTGTAAATTTCATTATAAAAGCAGTACTCGAAGTGAAAAATCTAAGGAAGTGGTATGTGCAGAGCAGAGTAAACATACAGATTAGATAATTCCCTCTACTTTTTATATACTATGTTAGTCGTTTCCCTAATCTTTCGCTGTACCGAAGCAAAACAACTGAATGAGGAAATATGAACAAATGAGCAACGAAATTCTTCCTTACATTTGATAGTGGTTGTCTGCATAGTCTACACGGGAAAATGTGTAATGTAGATTACGTATAGATTACAGTAGACAATCGTGTAGACGTAAAATTATAGTTTACGGCACATCACTGGTCCCAGCCTACCATGACTGTCTCGCCTAACTAACTTGCCTTAATATTTTTGTGTATTAGATGCAGTGTGTTTATTATATATTTAAACTTTAGGCTTGTTTAACCTAACATTATGAGCTCCCTGTGGTTATAAGGACAACATGATAACCATGTTATAAAATCCTGTTATGATGTTGCTGTAGATGTAAGAAACATTTTACGTTGTAAAATTAATATTTATCGCTTTTTCTTGAGGAGGAGGCATGTTAGCTAACAAGGCGGACGAAGGTTTCCTTTCCTTACGTCACCTTTACTATTACGATTAAATTTATATTTCAATATTTTTCACTCTTACTGTTTAATGAATGCCGAATTCCTTATTAAAAGGAAACAAAACCGTTTAAACGGAAGCAGAATCAACCACAAAAACATAATAACAAATGTGTAATGTGATGTGAACTCAAATTTTATTTAACTGAAAGTTGTAAAATATTACACTACTAACACGTTTTGGATCTGAACTCATTACCGAGGTTGTAATGTTGAAATATTGTGCAGCATGAAGGAGAGGTAAAGTATTACAAAGAAATTTATTCCATTCTGGTCACTCACTCAATAAAATCAGATAATCTGCAACTGATTAATTAATTATCAATGGTAATCTGTTTTCATTGTAATACTTCGTTAAGTCACTTCAATTCCTACCTGGTTCGTCAACTGAAAGCAATATATGACAAAAAAAGGGAGCCCCTGGACCTTAGTAGGTACGGAGGAATACGTTTTTAAGTAAAAATGTAACGTAAAGTTGTATAACACCATTCATTTTTCGTGCAACCGACTGTGTAGCAACTTCTCATGGTACATCTATATGATTATAAAGCCTGTATGTTATAAAACATTCAACCGCATACTGAATGTTGTAGGTTTGTTTCAGTATGTATATTCTGAAATGTGTTTTAGCGTCTCGTTCCGGCCTCGCAATACTTGTCGCTTCTTATACACAAGACTGTACAAGGCAACTCAAGAATTACTAAATTAAAAAGACAAGAAAATTTTATTTTAAAAGATCAGTATGAGATGTTTACTATCTAACTATATCGTGACTAGTTCAGATGGTAATTGTTTTTATTTCATTTTGCTTGCTTTCTGTGAAACTAGACAATGAACTTACTTCCGGAGGAAGTTGTTCTTATTCAAATAATTGTGTCATTATGTTTAAAATGAAACACAAACATCACGGTCGGGAAAAAATATGAAATTTTCTTTTTCCAGTCGCAATACCAGGCAAAAGTTGTGAATTTCAAAGACAAAAAGGAGTAAAGAAGAATTAAAACCGGTTTATATCATCCGGGTTCGCATGTACTCTAAAGTATATATAAATACGGAAAATACACATTCCAAAATGCATAACTCAATTTTTTATGTATTATAACCACCGAAACTGATGCTCATGTACTATTTTAAATCCATCAACATATTCCTGCCACGCATTGCGTTCAAAGTTACGCTTGTTTAAAAGACATTTGAAACAAATATAGGTTGATCAAAGTTTACTGTAATAAATTCTAACAATTTACATATTTATTGTTTGTTTGGTTCCCTTTATACAGTGCAATTTTAAATATTTTCAACAAAATTATTTGAAAATAGTTTATTACTATTACTATTACTATTACTATTATTATTATTATTATTATTATTATTATTATTATTATTATTATTATTATTATTAGTAGTAGTAGTAGTAGTAGTAGTAGTAGTAGTATTGTAATATATTTTTACATAACCTACTGACGAAACTTAATTTTGTCAATAAAACAATGAATATAAATGGTCTAATTTAATTTGTTTTTTTATATCTGAAATTGTATTCAATAAAGGGAACAAAGTACGGGAATCAAAACTAGTATGTAGTTAGTATTTTTATCGTTGAACTGTATCTTTTATTTATATACCTTATTTTAACATTACATGAGACTTAAAGACGACGCATGACGGAAGATAATGATTTAATTAAACAAAATTAAAATATTATGATTTGTGGATTCAATAAATACGATTTGGATTCTTGAGTTCGGGGAGTGAGTAAATTAACATTGCTAAGAATTATGGCATTTTTTAATATTTCTGAAAGATACGCCGCAGGAAGAAATTAGCCATTTTTATTTATTGTTTTACTCCTTTGGAGTTTCCCCCATTCGCAATTTACACACTGTTTTACGACACAAAAATTAGTTTACAGTTTTTCGGCTGACTTTAAAAAAATCTCCGACGAAAACTTGAATCGCACGTTACATCATATTTCCTACATTAAATTATAAACTGATATCGGCTAACTGGAAAAGAAAAATATATTCTTCCTATTACTTTGCTCTTGTCTATTGCTTTCGTTTAATATGTAACTATGTTTTATTTAGTTTTCCTGTTTCTTGCCTACGTAAGATTATATTTTACGCTGCTCGAATTGCATTAAAACCAAAATAGAGAGGGAAATGTTGTACTATCATTGATATCTAGTGGCCTATATGCATATTCATTGGATTGCTTTTAAACACGTAAAATGTGTTTTTGTTTTAATTAGCCCGCAATTTTTATGGCAGTATTATTAAGTCTCCTTTATACAGGGTTGTTAATGGTCTTCTGTTGCCTGAACAGCATGGGGCTTGTTCGTCTTTCCTTATTTTAGGTTCGGGAATATGATCAGCTCTTTATGAATTGAAATAGTGTTCAGAAGTCTGGCAATCGGACCATCTCGGGTGGGCTTTACCTTAACACAAACTAAAGGATATTCCTTATCGACAGTAAGAGAACTTCACTTGGAATAGATTGACCTTTGACCCTTAGGTCTTGCCTAAACCGGTCGCAACTAGTATGTTACAATTCTTGAATAAGGGTATGCTCTTGGACGTGTATGGTCTTAGTTGCTAAGTTTAATATCGTATTACATGACTTTTTTTTCGAAAACGAGGGATGAGATTTCGTATATGCAAGTGCCTGGTCTTGGATCAAACGTGAAAGATACTCTTGAAAGTCTATGGTATTAGTTGCTAAAGTGAATATCGTATTTCATGATTTTTTCGAAAACGTGCGATGAAAATTCATATATGCCACCACGTATTATGACTGTGGCCTTAGGTCCCGCGTGAAAGTTCTTGCAACATTAGCAACAGCCTCGAAATTTAGCCTCGGTCCTATTCCCCCCGAGATATATGTATAAACAAGATGAAACATGACTTTCCGAGTTCTTCAATGAATAGTTTAGTTATTTGGATTCCATTGAGCATGATCTAAAAAGGGAATCTTCTCACAGCACTTCATAATGTTTTAACAACGTAGGATGAAAATTTGTATACTCTAGTCCCCCAGAGGGCTTGCGTTGCATGTGAAAAGTGTTATATCAAGAATCACATCAACGACAACTGTAATATATGATGATGCCTGTGTTGAAGCCGTGACGAGATATTGTTTCGAAACACATTCCTATAGAGAACCATGCTTTGACTAGAATTCAAAGTCACTTTTGCAAGATAGGTCAAGTATCAAATCATGTAAAGAAATTGGAAGTTAATATGTCCTTGAAGTCACAGAAGAAATGGATTGTGATTGATGTGTCCCTGAATAGTTGAAGACGTGCCTGAAAATTAAATATGAATTGACTAAGTGTTCAGAGGTTCATAGCCATCTTGTTTAGTCAGGATGATATGGGATGATACTCTATGCGTAAATCTCATAATAAAGCCCCATTTTCTTGTTAGGATATGTTTTTTCGAAGGCATTCATATATATATATATATATATATATATATATATATATATATATATATATATATATATGTGTGTGTGTGTGTGTGTGTGATGAAAGCTTTAAAACATAATTGTAATTCATAAGTGATAGAGTCAACATGTGTGTGCAGTGCCTCGTCTTTCAGTGAAGACAAAGAATAGTTGTAATTCATAAGAGATGTGTACATGTGTGTGCAGTGCCTAGTTTTCGAGTGAAGTCACCATCCGAATTCAGTAGATACTTTTATTAAAATAGGTAAAAACACTTGAAATATTAATAGTTAGTAAATAATGTATTACTAAAATGTTGCGTCCCATGAATAGGACTGAAGCATTGAACTGCATGTTGTATCTTCGTTTAACTACAAAGAGTTCCAGAGACACGTTCTTGGTAATGACAATGAATTAAAAATAATATGCGTAGAAGGTTACCACAGTTAGTTCCTTCTGTTCGTTGTACATTGAATTCAGTGACATACATATGTTATGTACGTTGAAGAACAAAAGATACGATTTTCGAGTATGTGTATTGGTGTTTCGTATTTCAAATTTGTTTCCAGACGTCGTGCTATAAAAGGTCCAGAGAATCATCACTGTCTGTATGGTAAAAAATAATAATACGAATGAAGATATGTGTGGTTTAGCATTAATAATATCATATGGAAACTTTAAAATAAAATGTCTATCTATCTGTCTGTCTGTCTGTTGTGTAAGGTCGGGGACCAGCCGATTAAATTGAAAGTGAATCATAATTTGATCATGGTTTTAGATGAAGCGTTTTCGTGGGTAAATTCTAATTCACGTTACTTTTTTTAAAGTTATCCACCCACCCTATGAGGTAAGGAACATCCCTACTAGGTGTGGTTATCGACACATGTAAAAATAATTCAAAATGATCGAAATTAGTGTCAAATCGATAGTTTTCTAAGCCGCTGTGTTCAGGGATGAAACTCCGAACTCATTAACACACCCTCTAGAGGGGGTTGCATTGAGGGCTCTCCAGAAGTGATATCCAGACACATAAAATTAGTTCAAAATGATCTATGTTAGTGTCAAATCCATAATTTTCGGGGACGCTTTGTTCAGTGATGAACCTCCGAAATCAAGAACACACCATCTATGGGGTTGGAGTGGTGATTCCCCAGAAATGATATCGAGACATGTAAAAATAATTCAAAATGATCGATGGTAGTGTCAAATCGTAGTTTTCGGGGCCGCTGTCATAAAGATGGAGTCTACGATTCTCATCTTATGCCTTCAAAACATTATGAATTGCTTGCATGATGTCGCAAAAAGACAGAGTGGTCATTTACAATGGAGAGTTTGTTTATTTCTTTTACAAAACTTTTGACACATTATAATACATAAAATCTAATTCCCAAAGAAAGGATTTAACTTAATAACATTGAAGCTATATGAAACGTGTTTCTACAATCCAGTGGGAGATACAAACCACCGTTGGGAATTGAAGTTATGTTTGCCACGAGACAGGTAAAAATAATTAAAATGTTCGATATTAGTGTCAAATGCATAGTTTTCGGAGCCAATGTGATCAGTGATGACACTCAAAATTCATTACCACATCATCTATGGGGGTTGTCGTGGGGGTCCCCGAAGGGTGGTATCGAGACATATAACAATAATTGCAAATGTTCGATATTAATGTCAAATCTATAGTTTTCAGAGCCGCTGTGATCAATGATGAAACTCCGTACTCATAAAAATCTGTAAGGGAGTTGGAGTTTGGGTCTCCAGGGGTGATATCGTGAATCTGGCTATACAACATGTAGTTCTCCATATATAAGGCGTAAAGGAAATTTTTTGATTGAAATATATTAGATCTTGGATCATGGGTCACAAAATGTTTGAACGGCCCCTAAATTTAGTTTTCATATTTACCAAAGTCATTTCAAGGTCTTGAGTCAATAGCTGAAGCTCACATGATGAAAATTAGCGTGAAAGGATGGTGACATAGGAAACGAAACGTTGAACGTACACGTGTGTGTTTGTGTAGATCACTCCATTAGCAGCTGTTGCGAAGGAAGAAACGTCAAATTAAAGATCTTATCGTCAATGAATTTATTAGATAAGCTTAGTATGCCATCATTGGTTCTTTTTACAAAAATGCGAGATTTAGAGATTTGCGTAGCATTTCGTATTGTAAACTGTGAGATAATGACAACGATATGAGGCAGGAAGGCCTGTGTGGCATTTGAAGGATGCGAAAAAGTGATTTTACCAGGACGCTGTATGAAAAATTCGAAGCAGATAATGGTGCATTATTATCTTATTTAAAAAGGAAATGTATGTTTAAAATATAAACGAATGAAGATTAATTTATCTGGACGTAACATGAATTTATTGAATTGGTATCTTCAGAGTAAGTGTATAGGGACATCTAGAAATTAGATGAAACATGAATTTTCCTCTTCGTCGTCCCCTTCATGCATGAGCAGTCATCTGTATGCATTATGTCGTTATTTTGTGCTGGGTAGCGACTGGAGCAACATGTCTTTGAGTGCTTGTACACCAACTATGGCTACTAAGAAAGAGTAAAGAAAGAGTAGTTGTTAAATGTAGAATATGACTTAATGAAAACCAAATTAATTTGTATTGGACTGGATACTGACACATTTGTGCCAGTGATTCGTTTTGGTAAATAACTTGTGTTTGGAGTGAATTTAAATTTGACAGAGTAGAAGGAACTTTGTACATTTGACCCCGTTTATTTCTGGGTGAGAAATTAGTGATGTTAGAGACTAAATTAACACATCATTCTCCCCGAAATACTGCGTACTTAACTTCAAGTGATTGGCCTTATTTCTTGGAAATATTACCCTGTATTGAACATGCTGCCAAAAAGTTTACGTTGTTGTGCTACATGAATATTTTGACTTATATACAGATACTATTCGCAATCACGTAAACCGCCGTGTGTTATATGCAGAGGACTTGCCGGAATTCATACATGTGTGGATGAACAGAACATTATTAATGGAAAGAGCATCAGTTTTCCAAGTGTATCTCTTGATACCAACAGTGATGTGAACATTGATGGTGAATGATTAAAATTGGAAATGAAAGTATTTTGCAAACGTAAACTCATAGTTTATGTCTCAAATGTATTCGCAAAGGAAATACATGCTTAGGGTAAAACTTTGACATCTTGTACACAATACTTCTTCCATTTTAAAGGTGTCATTTCGGTGTTCAGTATACCATTGAAGAAACTTGAGTATTTTGTCTACTTTCAAGGTATCTGCTCCATAATGCCTAATGTCTGGAAATGTACCTTGATATGTTTCATTCTTACGTCGATTCAAAAGTGTGGAAAATGACCTTTGGAGGATTGAAGACCAAACGCACCACTTAATTTACTTAAGGTCGTAGGAAGAAAACTCAGTGAATCAATGAAGATTACGATTCCCACTTTAAGAGAGAGAATTTTCGCTCCATTCATGATCACCTCTGGAGTCCAATTCATCTTTTGTATTATGGTCTTTATGATGAAATGTGCATCATAGTTTTTTGAGTTGTATGCAATGCAATTTCTTGTGTTAATATTTGGACATCGTTTTCGTAAATGTGTTAAGAAGTCTTCTATTACATTTTCTCTATCAAATATATTTTTACGTTTTTCACTAAAAATACAATAATGTTTATGTTGTTATCTTCATAACAACGGTAACATGCATGCTGACTAAGACATTAGATTTATGTTCATATATGTTTGTGTCATAGCCTTCTATTTTAGTATCTTCTGTATATTCAATTTCATGCCATACAATCATAGCTTTTTTAATCTTTTGATTCTTTTTTGAATTCTCTCATTCACTTTCATGTAACATTCGTGATTTGGGGGTACTACAGTATAGCAAATATTGCAATACGTTTCACCACATACGTCAGATCCTTTTTCTTTCACTACATAAATCTTCAAACACTGGGTGAAACATTTCACAATTAGACATAAAGGCTTTCCATTTTGATAAGGAACTGACTTGTGATATTAGTAGCATGACTGCCCATAAAATTCTCGGCTAAATTCATTGTGTGTAATACGACCTTCTCTAAAGTCACATGGTGGCTTCTGATGACATCGATTACATTCAGCTGTGCAATGTTTCAAAGGTGCATGCTCTGTTGAATATTTGTTATGACAGCTTTCGCAATAATAACAGCTAAGACATGCTGTCAAGCTTTCAATTACGTTGTAATGATTATCTATGAAAAGTAAATTTAAAGATGTTCTTTCGTTATCACTTGGTATTGCTTCAAACATGACGTCACTTCCCGAAATACCCTATACACTGTAAGTTTGTAATCCTTTAAGTTTTCTTGATCTTTACGAATTTCATGAATTCCACCACCATTATTGAGATCTACACCTTCTACTTCACACAGGTATTCTGCTTGTTTGCTATTACAGGTTCCCTTTGCTTTGCATATCTTATGTTTTCGGATTGATTTCTCCCCTTGTGTATTTTCAATCCTATGGCAATTGCAATATGTGCTAAACATCTTGTACTTTGTTCTTAATTTTAACAATACCAGGATTTACCTTTACATATTCCTCGATATTAATAACATATTATTTCAAACGAGCTTCTCCTCTTGGCATACGTACATGATGAAAGTTCAGGATGAGCATTCTCATTTATAAGAAAAGGATGAATATCTTCATTCATTTGTGGCATCTTTATTTTTTATTAATTTTCAGTATTTTCTCATAAGTTGACCATAACACTTGTACTGAGAGATTACTTGCTACTCTGAACGATAACCAAAAAGGGCGATATCTTTCTCTTTTATTTCTGATTGTTATTCCTGCGTAATAATGTTTATCCACATTACGTAACAAAAAAATCTATTAGACTTCGTAAACTTATTTCAATTGATTTAAAATTATTTTCATATGCACGCACGGGAGCTAAACGGATTCTTAGCATTATACCCTCCCTATTGCATCTTGTGTAATGTCTTCTTTGTTATTTTATTATATGAAATCTATTGTTATCGTGATTACAATTATTATTTCCAAATCCCACTTGTACATTTATGTTTCGTTCTGCTTGAAGTTCAGACAATTCATCCACTCTCTTCTCTATTTCATCTAAACCAACTTCTATTTCTTCGTGTTCAGTATTAGCCTCTGGTAATATTTTCGTAAAGGATGGATATATTTATTTTTCTTCCCCTTTTCCAGGATTGGGAAACAAGTTGTTAAGCCAATTTTCTAGCTCATTTTCGTAAAACTCTTCTTCTTCTCAATTTTTCTTCCTCATTGTAATGGTCTCCTATTATATGAGAAAACGTCAGATTTAACAACTCTTCTCTGTCTTCTCCTCGACGTCTTCTTCTTCCTCAGTTACTTCTGTAACCATTTTTTAAATTTTTTCGATACAAGTGGATGCTTCTTCTCTTCTTGTATTATGATTCTATTGCCTCCATTTTCTAATATTTCTAATAGTTCTTTTTCTTCTTCATTTTCTACATCTTCGTTTATCAACTGTACTCTTTCTTCTTCTCCTTCTGCTATTTGAATTTCATTAACTACATCTCTTTCTTTTTCTTGTTCTTGAGCAATGTTAATCATCTCTTCTTCTTCTCCTTCTTCTTCTCCTATCTCAATTTGATTGACTACATCTATTTGTTCTTCTTCTTCTTCTTCTTCTGCTGCTGCTTCTTCTTCTCCAACTTAAACTATTCCATCCTCTGATAATCTAACTTCTTCCTTAAGTGTTCCTTTCTTCTTCCTTACATCGTCGTTTTCCTTATGGACTCCTTCCTTCCTTTTATGATGATCATCTTCTTGTACCTCAATGATATCATGTAATTCCCTTACAAGAACTGCATAGTGTCGTTTGTCTCTGTTGATCAGCTACTGATATAACAAGACTATGTAAATCATATGTTGCAGTATAATAATGAAAAACTCCTATTAACTGGAAATATTTGTTTTCATAGATTTCGGGCATAATTTAACATAGAAACTTAAGCAAGACATCATTTAAGCAGGCGATTAGAAAAATACGATTTATGGGAAATTAACAATGGAACTGGGATCGAATTCTGTATCTGAAAATACCAATCCAACAAGTGCGAGAATTACCATATATTAGTGCATATAAATGTTTTGGTCCTCAACATAATCAGTATTGTACAAAGGAATTACGTTTAAGAACATTCGAACATTGGCCTGTTTAATAAAACAACGTCCGGAACAATTAAGTAATGCTGGATTTTAAACCGACAAAAGAAACCAAACTATACGCATCTATTGTTCTGATGGATTAAAAATTTGGAGTGATAACAATGATCCATTGATATAACATGCAAAATGGTTACCTTGTGTTTACTTGTATTGTGGAGGTCTTTAGTTCGTAGTTTACCGTCACACGACTATGTCCTTTTAACCAAAAGAATGATAAATTTGCAACTGAGAATTGATATTCCTGAGTTTAATAGATCTACGGTTAATTAATTCGTCACGAATACGAATTAATTAAGAAATAAAAAATCTGTTTTCGTTTAATAGGTTTTCTCCTCTCAATTTCGTGAACAAAATAAATTGAGAAGAAATTCGTGAATTTTCAAACGAAGAAAGAAAGTTATCTTTTCGTTTATTAGATTTTGAGCAGTATCATCTCGTGTTAATTTGCGAACTTGACTAAATTCGTGTGTAAAGTGTAACAATGCATTAATATTTTATTTCTCGTGCTGAAATTTAGAAAGCACTACTGTAGTTCGAATTTTCAATTGAAACGGTAGATCCACGTTTTGTATAACCCTTAGTTAAATACAGTGTCAAAAATAATTTTTAGGTTTGAGAAAGCGTTTGTTATGTGTGCACCGGGACAATATTTTCTTGGAAATGAGATTTGGCAATTCCCATTTATACGGAAAGTAACAGTATATTTTCTCGTTTCAAACTTGATACGACAATTTTTTTTTAATCGAGACAGCTTCAAATGTGGTGTACACAATCGGATTCAATATCAGCTCACGAAAAGTGAAATTTTTGGTGTACAAACATCGTGTGTGCGTGGGTTTCCTTGGGGTTTTCCCGTTTCCTCCCAGTTTCTTTAGTCCACCATTTCATTCATTTCTCATTATAAATGTCTCCTTTAGCCTAACCGGTATAACCGTACGACGTAAAAGTGAAAGATTGTAGTTTGCTGCAATATGAAGGATTGAATAGTCAATTTTTTTGATGTCCAACTTTCGTCAAGCAAGAATCTTTTATCTCTATACGTCACTATTGTTTGTATACGTATTACTTGAACAAAATACGTTTTAGTACTTTGTCCTCATAAGATCATGATACGGGTCGTTTTCGTAGTAAGAAATACTGCTGACTACAAAAGATAAGATAATGTACACTTGAGAGAAATACTGAACTTACCTATGTACATGAACAGTGCGCAAGAACATTTAAAGAATGAAATATTATTATGCACGAATGAAGGTAAGATGAAACGTCATAGACTTGATAAACCTATAAATATTTGATAAATGTTATAAAGTATGCATTTTTTGTTATGACGTTTCTACCATTACCAATTCCGTTTCATTTGAAGTGTGAATATACGTCTCAGAATCTTGTTTTCAAATACTTTTAGTCTGCGTTCTTTCCCTCGGAGTCAGTGATCATGTTTTTACAACCACACAGCACAATAGGTATGATTATCGTTGTATATATTTCAAAGTTCAAATTCCTTAACAGAAATCGTGAAACAAAAGATTTTTAACTGAACAATAACACGAAATCCCTGTTTTTAGTCGATACGAATATGTTTAATTACAGTGATACCACTTTGTGGGTTTACCTTATGACACGCTGTGATAACTTAATGATAGCTTTTGCTAATACATTGGATAATATAAAATGATGACGATAACACAATATAAGTCATACTTGTAAATAAATTTCATCTCCTTCCTGAAACAATTTTTATTAGACATAAATTCAAACCAAATTAGCTCCCCCCTGAAATCGATTTCAGTCTCCCATACTTAAGGTGCATACGGTAACAGCCTAACCTCGAAAGAGTTTTATTCGAGGAAATATTCGAATAAATTTTCAAAGCAAATATTCGGAAAACAAAAGAAAAAATACTGCTTTAACTTGATTCCAACACGAAATCCCAGTTTTCAGTCGACACAAATTTCCGGGTGATCCTAGATATTTGAAAGTATCCGTATTGTAGAAAGTATTATTTGGTATCTTAATGCATTCATACAATACAGCATTAAGATCTCGACTACTTGGTAATTGATTTTCTCTGTATTTACTTTTAAACACATATCCCTACAAACGTTAATTGATTTTTTCTGCAGTATTTTCTTTCTATTTATCTATCAACTCATACTCAAAGTCATTCTTATTCTCAAACTGAAAACTCTTGAACAAAATTTGTTACTTTGAAATTCATTTAAACATTTCTAATCTAGTCAAAAAAATTTTTCGGTATTTCACATTCTGCAAGAATGCTATACAATGTTTCCCTCAGAAATGAAATCCCATCGTCCAGTAGTATAGGAAAATGAACTAAATGTTTATGTATCAGAGATTCAATTTCAAATTCTACTTTAAAACAAACAAGAAAATCGACGTTTGTCCTTCGAAACCAAGTAAAGGAATTTGACGTTAGGGCTACACTCATGTTCAAAATGATTGTCGCATATCTATAAATGTCTTCTTGTAAGAATATAATTTGAAAATGATTTTGCACGTTAGTTCTAATACAGATACTATATTTCTAATCGGGAAATGTATATTTGTCGTAAATTTCATAAGAAAAGAATTATAAATACGAAAATTAGAATGAGTAAAACAAAATGTTGCTAAATGGACACGAAAGATTTATTTTTGTTTTATTATTCTTATTTACTGCTTTTTTGACATGAAGTTTGCCACATAAATGTCTTTGCCGATTATACTCATGCAAACATTATAAAAATACTGGGCGAATTCGTTATCAAATTAAATTCCTACAACAACATATTTATAGAAATACGACAATAATTTTGGACATGAACGTACACTCGCGAAGTGTCCCCACTCAAGTCGTGGGAAATGACCATTGCTAATAGCAACGACCAATAAGTCATGTTTAAACTTGTTTATACAGGCATCTCCCGGGGAATCAGACAAAGGTTAACTTTTGACGCTGATACTAATTTTCCAACTTACACGTGAGACTTAAGGCCACAGTCATACATGATCTTTTTTATACTTATTATTTTAGAGTTTTACCAGTAATTTCAGCGACCGCTAAAAATATGTATTTGACACTAATATCTTCCGTCCTTAATATCCCGCTATCCCTATTTCCTACCGTAATGGTTGCAATAGATGCATGTGGAGTTTCAGCGCTGATCTCAGCAACCGTGAATTGAATAGTAATATCATTCATTTTTTACACTGTATTACATAGTACTCCCGTTTCCTCTCACTTAATTTAAGGATTGTCTTCTTTAGCGAAAGAACATACTCATAGAATGGTACATCAGCATAAACTTACTTGCGAGAGATCGAGCTTAATATTATTGACTTTTCCGGTGAAAGCCGTCAATGTATGTGTCCCCTTAGCGTAAAGGGGACATAAACGGAAAGATTTCATCTCTTCTTACGGGATACGGTGACTTAATGATAAAGTGTGCTTATCTGTGATGTTTAGGATCGCCGTGATTCGATCTCAAAGAGAGTAAATTTGTGGTGGACGACATCGTATCCGTGAGTTTTCTCGGGGTACTCTCTTTCCACATTGTATTCCATCACTTGTCTTAATGATGTGTTCCCTTAGGGTAAGGAGCATATTTGTGGGACGTTAAACTGAGAAATTTCATCTCTCTGTCTCTTTTTCTCTCTTCCGGGGCAGAGTGTCTCAATGATTGTGAAACCTATGACTTAACTTAGTATGATGTTCTTATTCCGTACAAAATAGGAAAACTCGATTAAGGGTGGAGTCCAAAAATTTTGTGACCCCTGATCTAAAATCCAATATATTTCAATCAGAAATTTTCTTGTACACCCTATATCTGACGAATTGCACATAATGTACCAAAATCCAAACTATCACTTAACTCAGTATGATGTTCTTATCTGTAGGAAATACGGAAACTCGATTTAGGGGCCAGTTCAGAAATTTTGTGACCTGATCCAAGATTCAATAATTATATTCCAATCAAAACTTTTCTTCTACGCCTTATATATGGAGAACTACTTATAATGCAGAAAAACCCAAACAATCACTTAGCTCAGTATGATGTTCTTATTCCTTAGTAAATACGAAAACTCGATTTAGGGCCCATTCAAAATTTTTCTGAACCCTGATCCAAGATTTAATAGTTACATTTCAATGAAATTTCTTTTATACGCCTTACATCTGGAGAACTGCTTATAGTCCAGCCAAACTCAAACTAACAATAAACTCAATATGACGTTCTTATCGAGTAAAAATGCAACAACTCGATTTAGCGGCTGTTCAAATATTTTGTGACTCCTGATCCAAGATCCAATTTATTCAAATCAAAAATTTTCTAGTACGCCTTATATCTGAAGAACTACATATAGTGTAACCAGATCCACGATATCACCCCTGGGGACCAGCACCCCATAGATGATGTGTTAATGAGTTCGGAGTTTTATCACTGATAACAGAGACCACGAAAACTATGGATTTGACATTAATAACTTTATCGAGCATCTTGAATTATTTTTACATGTCTCAAAATCACCCCTGGGAGACCCCACTTCATCCCCCTTAGTTTATGTGATAATTACTTCGGAGTTTCATGACTGATCACAGCGGCTCCGAGAAATATGGATTTGACGCTAATATCGAGCATTTTAATTATTTTTACATCTTTCGTATCCCCTTGGGAACCCCACTTCAACCCCTTCAGATGATGTGTTAATGAGTACGGAGTTTTATCACTGATAACAGAGACCTCGAAAACTATGGATTTGACATTAATAACTTGACCGAGCATTTTGAATTTTTTTACATGTCTAAAAAATCATCCCTGGTAGACCCCACTTCATCCTCCTTAGTTTATGTGATAATTACTTCGGAGTTTCATCACTGAATACAGCGTCCCCGAAAACGTTTTTGCATTAACACTAATATCCATCATTTTGAATTATTTTACATGTTCCGATAACCCGCCCTTATTAGAGGTTTTCCTTACCTCATGGGGTGGGGTGGATAACTTGTAACGTGAATTTGAATTTACCCACAAAAAACACTTCATCTTGATCTAAGAACATGATCAAATTTTGATTCGTTTTCAATTTAATCGGCTGGTTACTGACCACATAGAAGTCAGACAGACAGACAGATAGACACTTTTATCTTAAAACTATCATATGATATTATCAATCTTATCTTTTGTTCTGCAACCTACACAACATATGTATGTCACTGAATTCAATGTACAACAAACAGAAGAAAATAACCTTGGTAACCTATGCATAATATCTTCAGTTCATTGGCATTACCAAGAACGTGTCTCTGGAACTCTTTGTAGCTAACGAAGCTATAACATGCAGTTCAATGCTTGAGGCCTATTCATGGGAAGTAACATTTTAGTAATACATTATTTATTTACTATTAATATTTCAAAGTTTTCTACCTATTTTAATAAAAAAATCAACTGAATTCGGATGTTGACTTCACTCGAAAACTAGGCACTGCACACACATGTACACTGCATCTCTTATGAATTACAACTATTGTTTGGCTTCACTGGAAAACGAGGCACTGCACATACATGTTGACTCTATCACTTATGAATTACAATTATGTTTTAAAGCTTTCGTCACACAAACACACACACACATGAATACCTTCGACAAAACATGTCCTGACAAGAACCTGTGGCTTTATTATGAGATTTACGCATACAGTATGTTCCCATGTCTTTCGGACTAAACAAGATGGCTATGAAACATTATTCAAATATCAAGCACGTCTTCAGCTATTCATGGACACATTAATAACAATCCATTTCTTCTGTGACCTAAAGGACATACTAACTTCCAACTGATTAATTTGATGCTTGACCTATCTTGCAAAATGCTAGTCATACTATCTTGCAAAATCATACTTTGAATGCTAGTCATAGCATCGTTTTCTATGAGATTATATTTCGAAACAATATCTCGTCACGGCTTCAACACAGGCATCATCATATATTATCACATTGTTGTTGATGTGATTGTTTAAATAACAATCTTCACGTGCAACGCAACCTCCCTGGGGGACGTGAGTATTGAAGTTTTCATCCTACGTTGTCAAAACACTATGAAATACTATGAGAAGCTTTTATAGTTTCCGTTGATGTAGTTCTTCATATAGCACTTCTTCCATGTAACACAAGCTCCCTGGGGGACTTGAGTATACAAATTGTCGTCCTACGCGGTCAAAATATTATGAAACGCTATGAGGAGCTACCGTTCTTAGATCATACGCAATGTAATAGTAATAACAAACTATTCACTGAAGACCTCGGAAATCCATGTTTCATCTTGCTTATACAGATATCTCCTGGAGAATAGGACCAAGGCTAAATTTCGACACCTATGCTAATATTGTCACAACTTTGACGTGGGACCTAAGAGCACTGTCATACGTGCATATACGATCTCTCATCCCACGTTTTCGAAAAAAATGTGAAATACCATAGTCTGCTTAGGCAATAGATGTCCAAGAGCATCTTTCATGTTGGACCCTAGACCAGGCACTTGCATATACGAATTCTCATCCCACGTTTACGGAAAAAATCGTGAAATACGATATTAACCTTAGCACCTAAGACCATAGACGTCCAAGAGCATACTACGTTATTCCAGCATAGCAACTTACTAGGTTCGAGCGGTTTAGGAGGGCCTAAGGTTCAAAGGGCAATCCATCCCAAGTGAATTACTACTGCTTCGACTTGATCAGGAATGTCGGTTTCTTTTTCTGAACCTTTTCCTATTCTTCTTAACTGACCTCGAATTTTAAAAGGAAAAATGGGAAAAGGGATCTCTTCATTTCAAATATGAAGCGTTTTAGATCTTACCTCCGTTCAACATGATTCCGACGTCTTTGCCCTATTTATATAGCTGAATAATTCAATATTGGACAATGATTCTCGGCTTGCGTGTTAGAGTCATTGCTTGACTTCAATAATGTTTATTCCGTAGTGGAAAAGTGCTAGTCATCTCTTCTGAACCACTTGTTGCCTATAAGAATTTAAATTGTCGCTCTAGCGTCTCTTATGGCTCCTATTAACTTCTAACCAACAGGTTATATAAATATACTTATAAGTACTGACAAAATGCTGAATATCAGGGTACGTTAGCCAGAATTGTGCTAACGAGATCAAGTAATTTTTTTGTCTACCACTCCACAAACTAAATATCAAGTTTGATTTAAGATTCTAAATTAGTAAGTCATTTCATAAAAACAATTTTGGAAACTGGGTAGTTTATTACAAGGATAAATACTTACTTCTATCTGTATTTATCCTGTAAAACGTAATGAAAATACTGTCTCGCTCTATTTTTGCTAATTTAGGAATCATGTCGAGGCAATTATTCATTTTACTATATCTTATAATTACTCATATTTTATTAATTAAAATGTCTGAAATTATAACTGCATTCTTTATAATAATCCATTTAACACGTTAACTAGTTCATTTTTTATTACTCTTGGATGCTAACTCTTGACGGATACAGAAAAACGAAAGTAAGCCGTAATTAAATAAAGAACTAAGTAAGTAATAATTCTAGAGACAAAGAATGTTTAACGGATAAGGTGGAATTCTCCGTATTTTTACTCCATTTCACTCTCACCTTAACTACATCTTTGAGAAAACGAAAAGAAACTTTAACTCACATTATTCACATAGTAGACATTGTCATCGGAATTAAGAACAATCAATTATTTGACTTGTGTTGAATATGATAACTTTAACATGTGAGACCGGGTGTATGACTAGCTAAGAGAGAACAAAAGAAAATAAATAAATAAATAAAACGAACGATACAGAACGCGTCGACCTCACCTTCTGGTTCCTTCATATTGGCAACTGTAACGCAAAAGATTGCAAACTCTTCAAATAGCAGGAAATTAGGTGCATAGAATTTTCAATATCCTGATGTTAAGATAAAGCTATTGTGTCGCACATGTGTGAAATGTCATTTGTATTCAACATAACGAAGAATGTTCATAATCCGACATTTACTAATATTTTTAGTTATAAGATTACATAATTCAAAGGCATAATATTTCCAGTAGGATTCAATGATATTATCACTTCCCGTTTTCCCCATAATTTCAAAGTGTAAACGTTTGTCGTGAAATTTAATACATTATACATGTCGATAATTTTAAGAACTTTCTAATGGATTTTTTAACCGGTTCATTTCTAAATTGCCTAACTCAAAGGTAATTGATGATACCTGTTAATTTAATTTGTTTTATATACTAATCAGTTATTAAAGTTTTAATCACATAGCACTTGTGGGATCTTAAGAATAATGTTCATGAAAAGTCTCTGCTATAACAACGTCCTAAAATGATGTTCCATTTTGAATGCGTATTATTGTTCGGTAGTATAGAAATGAATAAGGGGACTGAGGATGACCAACTGTTGGGAATCTCGTTCTTTAGGTGTGTCACAAGATTATCATTTGAAGGTTGGAAACACTGTGGGGAGACGAAGAAGATTACAATGTGTTGTGGAAGATGATAGTGATTACGTGCAGATACATGGACACTTAATTTATTCATCGTGTCTGTACTGTGTTAAGATTTAGGACATTCTGTAAAGCTGAGTTGATTTAGAATTTAACGTCCCCTTCAGCAACAAGGCTATACGAGACGTGTACCTCCTGACTAACGTGGAATCCAAAGCACATGAACTCCCACCGGGAATCAAACCCGGGTCTCTCACTCGAAAGGCAAGTATGCAAACCGCTTAGCCACAGAGGTGCTCCAGCATATTCTGTATAGCATCTACTACTGTATCAGTATCAATAGTTTGTAGATTTAATGAAGCTCATTACATTTATAGTAGTATTTTTTATCAGCCATTAAAATTGTTGGTATAAAACTTAATCACCATGTTTCGTTGTAGTATTATGTTCTAGTCCTCAATGAATGGATATTTTGCAAATGATAATTACAAGTGAAATAAAATTCAATAGTTTCTTCATGAACGTGATCGAGGGAATTCCTTGTTTGAAAAAGTGAATTAAGGAATGAAACAGTGAAAATTGCTGGATTAAAGTGTCCAGTAGGTGAGAAAACTTAGCATCAAGGAAACGTTGGTGACTTAATGATTCAGCCTAAAGTGTAAGATTGACAGGGTATGTTACACAAATATTAGGTATTTTATTGGAAGTGAATAACTGTAGGTAATGCAAAGTTAGTTGATTTTCATTCCAGAGTGCAACAGCTGTTCGATTAATTGTAATTTTGGTTGTATATGTATAGTAATCGTAAGTACCTTTATTTCAAAAATATATTATACAATGGATGACAGAAAGGAACAGCAAGTTTCTAAATCAAAGAGCAAGCTATAAAGAACTACTCATCTGTATACAAAAATTTGGGAAGGAATTTCATTCAACACAAAATATACAAGAACTGCATGGGCGTTTAAAACATTTAGAACCTTTAGAACAAGCGTAGGACATGTTTCAGACCGTTCCGTGTAAGATTTAAATAAAGGAAAAATTGGAGGAGCACGAAGTACATCGACCCGAATTGAAACTGTATTATAATGTTTATTCTTAAGTACAAGCTTTGAAGCTTCGATTAGCACGCACAATGAACACAACAAGGAGAATGTTAACGAGACTAATGGTGGTGTTATCATTGAAGTCATACTCTAAATTATGGTTGGCATCGTTTGATGGTAGGTATCAGAATTATCTCCATAACATCGACAACTTCAAAGTCATGGTCTACAACAATAGCGGGATGCCAGCTGTACAAAAATTTCGTTAACTCAGGTCATCTTTGAAAGGAGAAGAGTATAAGTTAATAGTGTCCTTGCCATTGCGAGAAAGGAATTGTGATTTAGTTTTTCATATAATTGTTTAACTCTATAAGAATAAGAAAACCTTACAGCTGAAACGTACATACCGTACATACAAGGTCTGATGAAGACGAACCGGTTAATAGAGAAAGTGCAAAGAATTTAAGACAATTCATTAATACATTCAGTAGAAATTTGAATGCGCTCAAATCTATGAACTTAGAAACTGCGTTAAATGAGGGGACAGTATCTCATAAGTTTCTTCAAGATTAGATGAAAATAAGCGAAAACAGTGGGAATCGAAAAGTGAAAATGACTCTTTACCTCATTATCAAAATTACTTTCGTTTTTAGATCACAAACGTCAAACAGTTGAAAGCATGATGACAGCGCATTGTGATGGTAATAAAGACATGCGGAAACTGTTAATATATGAGGCAGGTACAGAAATGTTAGAATAGTAATACATTTTAGGAATAACGAAGGAAATATGCTTCAATAAGGAATGAGGAAAAACTCATACAAAAAAGCCTTAAGGATATTTAACAGATTCGAAAGTGGAAATCTTGGGATCGAATACTTGAGAGGAGGGCTGTTCGATATGCCAATATATAGATATGGCAATATCGATGTCAGCTTATAGCGATAATCGATATCGAAAAATATAGGCGTCGATGTATGGATATTGTCGATATCGATATTTAATATCGCCGATATCGATACCAATATCGTCGATATCCATATCATGAATATTGATATTGTAGATATTCAATATGGGTGTTTTACGCTGTCTCTAAAAAAGTGCGGCAGGTTTCTCTCCCTCTCTCTCTCTCTCTCTCTCTCTCTCTCTATATATATATATATATATATATATATATATATATATATATATGTGTGTGTGTGTGTGTATATATATATATATTACGCTTTTTGGGTCGTGATAGCAGCTGCATTTGCATTTCTTAACCGAATAAAACCAAACAGCACGATACTCGTATGAGGCAGAAAAACGCCCCGTTTCATGAGACAAATTAATATGGGCTTGGGGACATTGCCCTCCCAACATTCCATGTTAATATTTAATTTTCTCTGTTGACTTCATTTCTTAACAGAATGGAACCAAATTTATGCAGAATTAGTATGGGTTATAAATTCGGTTCCTCTTGATGATAGTGCAAGTCGGCGGTGGGATAGGGATGTTTCAACGTCTACTTAATCTACGTAAATATTCTACATTTAACTTACATTGTCGGCTACACTTCTTTACCAAATCAAACTAAACTTTGTGCAAAAAATGTATTGGGCAGAAATTCTGTCACTTTCGGAGATAGAGCCTAACCAGTGGAGAGAGGGGAGTTATGCCCTCCAAAATATTTCCGAACATTAACATGGCTGCATTAAGTAACCGAGTGAACTTTATAGCCTCACTATAGTTAATGTTTGTCCTACGTTTCGATTGCGAATGGAGAATCAAATGGTAGTGCTAATATTTGACTAAATCAAAACAGACATGTAAATAAGAATCTTTGATCAAAAAGAATGTTATTATTATTATTATTATTATTATTATTATTATTATTATTATTATTATTATTATTATTATTATTATTATTATTATTATTATTATTATTACTTGAATTCAAGTCTTGTGTTGCTTTCAGTACCAAGATTATACGAGGTGGTCTTACAGTTTATTGTGAGATCTGAACCATATGAGCTCTATCCGTGGATCCACACCGGATTTCCTGTCCTAAAGGAGTATACTCCAACCACATAACTACGAGGGAGCTGTATTATAATATGTCTATCAAATATTGTTTGAAAGTTGCTGACGATTTCTTTTTCTTCAGATATCAAATTAGAAATATGCATATTTTCTACAAAATAAATATGTGCAGATGCTCAGTGTTGATATGTTGCTACAGCAACTTCCATACTTTTAACATGTATTACGAAGAACCTAATTTGTTAACCCTTAGATACACTTCCAGGGTCAAATTGACCCTATGAGTATTTCAATTAATTTTTTCTGTGCCTTATACATCTTTTCTACAGTTGTCCTTTTATGAGTTCTCATATCATTATTTGTACTTATAATTGCTTGTATAAAATAATATTTTTGTGTAGAAATGTTTCTCTGTTACGTGATATTTAACAAACACCCCTTTTTTACATTTTGTGGGTCAGATTGACCCTTACACTTTTTGAAATCTTTCTTCTTACTATAGGAAACAAAAAGGTCATTGATAAATGAAAATTGTTTATCATTGTTGGAGTGAAGTGAAAATGAACAATTAAATGTTTATAAAAGAAAAAGAAACGAAGAAGAAGAAGAAAATAATATCGTTTGTTACACTGAGCTTCCATATTTGTTTCAGATGTAAAGTTTCTTGTGGTTCACTGGTCGAATTTCATACATAAATCCGTAATGAGTACTTTTACAGGTGAAGAAATATTGGATGAGCTGCTTGTAGAAGAAAGTGCAGATGACGAATCTGAACTTGAAACTATGACAATGTCTCTTTCGGAATCTTTCACGCCAGACTCGAGTGATGAATATCATAATGAAAGTGATAGCGAAGAAGACATCCCCCTTGCCACTCACCTTGTAAACCGTATGTCATCTCAACCATACGGGATAGACATTATATTTCTAAGGACGGTACTGTATGGAGTAAGTTTCCCCCTAAATGTTCAAAGACTCGTCCCTATAATGTTGTAAAAAACAATCCCGGTCCTGATAACCATGTTACTGTGACTACATCGAAAAGTGCACTTGACTATTCTTAGCCCTAACCTTCTGGAAGAAATTCGCTTTGTGCTAATTTGGAAGGTAAACGGGTTGCACAAGGAAAGCGCATTGCCTGGAAAGAAGTAGATACCATCGAACTGACCGTTTTCTTAGGTGTATTATTACTTCCTGGTGTTCAAAAGAGTTGGGATGTAACTGTGAGAGAACTATTTTTAGATTCTAGATCAAATCCCAGTTTTGCAGCCACTATGAATATAAACCGTTACCTGAACATTCTCCGTATGATTCGATTTGCTGACACGTACAAGGGCTGTGAGAAGTAAGATTGATCGCCTTGCACCTAACAGTTATGTATGGAATATATAACTGTACAAGAGTTATGGTGACGAGCTTATTTCTTACCATCGATGAACAGTTAGTACCTTACAAAGGTAGGTGCGGTTTTATTCAATATATGCCGCAAAAACCAAAGAAATATGGGATAAAAGTGTTTTGGATTTGGGACTCGAAATCTGGCTATGCGTACAAGAGCATAGTGTATACTGGTAAGGCACCTGGGGGGGGGCTACAAACACTAATCTTGCCGCAAGTATTGTCATGGAATTAAGTGCTAGTTTGAATGGACATCCTGGTCGAAATATAACCACCGATAATTATTTTACAAGCTTGCGTCTCGCTAAAAAATTGTTGAATAAAAACATTACACTAGCTGGAACGATACGTAAACACAGAAGGGAAGTTCCTCCCACTATCATTGCTGACAAGTCTCGTGCTAAACATTCGTCTATATGTGTGTTTCTCCCTGAAGTGAGCTTTGTTCCAAAGAAAAGTAAAAGCGTTCTTCTTCTTTCTTAAATGCACACGACGCTAGTATTGACCAGAAAAGCAATAAGAGAAAACCTGAAATAATTACATTTTATAATGATACACAAGGTGGTGTTGACTTACTGGACGAGCTAGTGAGAACATACACAGCCAAAAGACAAACAAAACGTTGACCATTGGCCTTATTGTTCAACATGTTGGATGTAGACACTGTAAATGCTTACATATTGTACACATCTACATGTCCAGATTTGAAACCGAATCTCACGGATCGTCGCAGACTGTTTCTGAAAGAACTTGCAGAGGAAATGATGAAACCTCTTATCGAAAGGCGAGTATGTATTACGAATTTAAGAAGAACTGTATCAGATGCTTCGATAAGGTGTGGAATCAACATGTGTCAAAAACAACAACGAACGACTGTTGGAGAGCCAAAGAGAAAAATATGTTCCGTTTGCCCATATTCTAAGGACAGAAAAACTTCAACATGTTGCTATCGTTGTCACGAGTATATTTGCTTATCACAGACCATTTCCTTATGCGAAGACTATGTGTAACGTTGTATCAAAGAAAGTACAAGGAACATTTTGAAGTAAGTACAAGGAACATAGTACAAGAGTATTGAAAGAAGGAAGAAATTTAGTACATATTTCTAGTTGTGATTTGGACAGCATTAGCCAGCACAATTGTCATAAAAAATTATGTTTAAATACAAACCGATAAAATTCTGACTAGTATAATATATAAAAACATTGTTATTATTTTCAGAAAGGTAAACTAAATGTTGTTTGCATTAAATTTCATGCAATATTTACTCGATTGACTTTGTACAATTCCATGTAATAATTTATAAGACATCTAGCTTCACGTGCAATTCGAACTACTTTGTACGACTGAAACTCAAACTTTAAACCCCTGATTGTGTGCGAGCTACCTTAAACCAACCTAACCATTGCGACTGATTAGTGGCATGCATAAACACTAATCAATCGCAAAACTACTACATTTCACAGCACTACTACAAGAAAAACATAAAAAATAGATCCTTCCAATCTGTTTCCTTGTTAAATATATGTGGGTCAAAATGACCCTGGAAGTGTAAACATGGTGATATTTTCAGAAGTGTATCTACGGGTTAATTTATTTGCGATTTTCTAAATGCAGAAATTAGCGTGTAGCAATGTGAAATGCTTAAATATAAATTAGCTAGTGAAATGGATTGCGTTAAAAAGAACTCACTACGTATCAGGCAACACAAAAGTTGCTGATACCAATGAAAAGAACGCAAAAAGCAATTACAACTAATATGCCGATTGCCGTAAATAGTTACAAGGAAAGGACATCAACGTGTCATCCGGACATCCAAATCAAACCTAGTCTGTTCGATAAACATAAGAACGATATGTTCTTGCACAAAATATTAGATGTCATGGAAAACCGAGTAAGTCTCTGGGCCCCATTAACCCATTTATTTACTATAAACACAATCGTAGACTTGTGATGAAATAGCTATTTCATCAAACTGTTCATTGGAAACTCATAGTTTACAGTGCATTCTCTTCATGAAAAAAACTTTCCAGAGGTGCAATGTATTGGGGCTCATAACGTACTTGAATAGGGGAAATTGGGATAATGTCAGGAAAATAACTTCCAAAAATCCCTCCCATCAACTTTGGCCCATTCTGGAGTGACTCCTGGTAAAAGCACACAATCCAAATGTATCTCGAAACTAACTACAGTGTAAAGAAGTGAGTGCACTAAGTTTCGTTTTAAAACATTGAATATGAGTGAGGGGAAAGGTTGTATATCAGTGCGCTCCAAACGTACAAAACCGAACCTATCTCCTGACCTATAAAGAAAACTAACTAACTAACGCTATGGCTTATGGAACCCGGAAGATCAACGCCGCGCTCACGAAAGCTCTCCACTGACTTGTATCATTAGCTAACTGCATCCAGGTTCTACTTTGTATTCCTATCTCTGCGAGATCCACCTTAATATTGCCCTCCCGTCTACGCCTAGGTCTTCTTAAAGGTTGTTTTTCGATTGGTCTTCCAGTCAAGATTTTGAAAGCGTTTCTACTTTCTTCCATTCTAGCTAAATGGCATGCCTACCTAAGCCTCCTAGACCTGACGACCCTAACAAAGTTGGGTATACCATATAAATTATGTAGTTCCTCGTTATGAAGTTTCCGCCATTCCCCATTCCCGTTCCCCTTGGTTCCAAATATTCGTCTCAGGATTTTGTTCTCAAATACTTTCAGTCTATGTTCTTTCCTCAGTGTAAGTGACCATGTTTCGCATCCATATAGAACAACAGCATGACAATTGATTTATATATTTCAAGCTTCAAATTCCTCGACAGAATTGGCGACGACAAGAGATTTTGAACCGAATAATAACACGAATTCCCTGCTTTTAGTCGACATTTATTTTCATCGTGGATATGATTTTCCTCTGTTAATATTGATCCTAGATATTTGAAACTATCCACTTTATCAAAAGTATTATTTAATATTTTAACGCATTTATAATTTGCTGTATCATGATCTTGATGCACTTCCATTTATTTAGTTTTATCTTCATTTACTTCTAAACCCATGTCCCAGCAAGAGTTTAATAAGAGCTCTGCATTTTTCTATTGTTCTTAAATCATCCCCTATTAAATTTTCATCATCAGCATATGCCATAACCTGGTGAATACGGTTTAACTCTAGGCCTGGTTGCTATCTTTGATTTCCCTTATAGTGTATTCCAGAACAAAGTTAAATCATAATGGTGACAACGCATCTCCTTGTTTCAGTCCATTTTCGATGTGAAAGCTTGTGGACGAAAATTTTCTTACCTGGACTTTACTTTTATTTTACCATATCTTAATTAATCTAATTAGCATTTTCGGTATTTCAAGCTCTCTAGAAACGTTGTATAATGTTTCTCTCCTACCCGAGTCGTACGAATTTCTAAAATCAATAAATAGTTGATGAACCGGGCTACTGTATTCCTACCTTTTTCGAGTATTGGCGAATGGTATATATTTGGTCGATAGTTGATGGATTTCGTCTAAATCCGCAGTAATAATCTCCAATAATTTCATGTGCGTATGGGATCAATCCTGCTAATAGAATATTTGAAATGATTTTATAAAATATTACAAAAGAGAAATGATTCAATAATTATTACAGTCAGTTTTGTCGCCTTTCTTGTGAATTGGAACAATGATTAATTCTTTCCATTCTTGAGGCAATTCTACCTTTTTCCAGGTAAGGAGAATGAGTTTCTGTATCTTGGTTCACAATTTTTTGCCTCCAGCTAAAATTGACACAGCCAAAATTTCATCTATTTCATCTATAAAGAGAACATAATATAAAAAACATAAACACAGTACTATTTATCGTGATATCAAGAATTGTACCATATTCTCTGTGAAATAAAGCAAGAGTTTCAATAGTTATCACGCATATTGTTGCGTGATATATGGTGAGGGGATTTGGAGATAATTTCAGAATTTTGGGAATTTGGAGTGTGTTCAGAATAGCTCTATTGTAAAGTTGTGCGCCCTGAAGGGACACAAGAGACTTTAAGAGGCAGTGTGCGAACTAAAGAACATTTCAAGGGAGATGAAGCGCACATCCGAGAAATTCGACATGGGAAGTTCGAAACTTATCGGAGACGTCCAACTCTTCAGAGGAGGATTTCCTCATCCTCTCTGGTAAGCCGCACAGTGGTAGAATTACATAATTAAAATATACCTTGAAAAATACTATGAGGTATTCGGATAGGATATATATTCTTTAAATAAGAGAGGAGATATAGTATGACACCGTAAGAACGGATAGAGAACAAAAGTGAATGGGTGGTGGTCTTGATGGATGACGTGGGTTTATCCCAATACAACCCTAGAACTGCTGCTGTTTAAAAAGCTTTTTTTTTTCGTTCTACAGAGTATGAGTACAAATTTTGATATCAGGATAAATAATATTGCGTTTATATTTTTTATATATACCCTCTTTATAGGAGAGGTCATATGTTCTGTTTTGCATGTGAAGAGCGTATTGGTATGCAACCTTTCCTCTCATGGGTATTTCGTCTATCAAAACAAAACATTGTACACTCCTTTCTTATTTCCAATAGTATTTCTCGACATGCATTTGTATTGTGTGCTTATCCAGGGCCTCTTCAGATGGGACCAAAGTTGATGAGAGTTAATTTTCCATGGAATTTTCCCGACATTTGGATTGATGTGCGTGAGCTTCAGAATACAACGCACCCGTTATGTTATAGAAGGAAATTCCCTTTTTCTCTCTATGTTTCTCTCAAAAACACACCGGCACACGTGAACAGTCACAAATGCACATACATGAAACACATATGTATACAATTAAAACACTCATATCTTTTAAGTCAATGTGTTTCACTCTTATTATTTCTGTAGTGATTGCTAATATGACAGCTGTTAAAGACAATTAAATGAAAAGAAAATCAGAGGAATGACTGATGAATTAGAAGGAATACAAGTCTGTTTTCTGTGACTAACATGTATTTTGCGATATTCCCCATTGAAACGTTTTGAATCCAAATTGTCTATATGAGCATCATCATTCAAGATCAATTAATATGTTGGATATCCATATTTGATGTTGTCGATATCTATATTCAACGTTTTCGATATTCGATATCAATATTGTTACTGAAGTCACTGAAGTTCAGGTCGCTGCTAGGCTCTGGATACTCTCGTCCTAGTTTCGTTGCAACTTCTGGCCACATGTGTGACCTCACAGCTCTGGGACTGGAATGACGGTCTGAAGTCCTCCCTGGGTGTCGTCTCCGGATTTGGCTTTATCTAAGACTAGACATGGCCAACCTCCAAGATCTGGCCTGGAGAAGCGTTGTGGTTAAACAGTACTTCCCTGTGTTTAGTGAACTGCACTAACGATACACACTTGTCCTGTGGATCTGATTAGATAAGTAAACTTCCTAACTGTATTTTTTATACAAACTTATTTGCGTAATTACCAGACTGTGTTTACACCCAAGAGAAAGTTCTCGGTTAGTAGTATATCAGTGAATTCTGTTTTAAATTTAAACTTATTTATTCCATGAATAACTCTGTGTATTCTAAAATAATAAGGTTCCGTAGATATTGTTCTATTTTCTTGTGAAGTGATACTTTCTAGATATTAAAACATTTCTCATAAAAAGCATGATTCTGCCCGTTGTGTCCACATGCCTGCTTCAATATGTAAGGATCGAAAAGCTTGAAGCTAGAAACATTGGTGCTTCTATTTTCGATCAGCAATGTCCAATTGCAATTTTCATCAATTTTGTTTCCAAGAGCCATGGTTGTGTAACATACAATAGGATGATCATTTACCTGAAAGGCTACTGTAAAGAGTAATAATTACTTATTCGATATACTCACAGTCACGAGGATACAAATTGATAGATTTGTGCCACTACAGACCAAGTTTCAAACATGTAGAATCAGGGATTGTGTGATGCTAGCCAAAAAGCATACTGAGCTTGCATCTATTACAGATCAGAAAACAAGACAGCGGATATACATGTCTGTTTAGTGTGGTCGAAATCAAAGGTAGAGTAATGCTTCGGAAGAGTAACTGGAAGAGTAACGCTTCCGCGATTAGTGTTATGTAGCACAATACTCTTAGCAAAGTTTGTCAACAAAATCTTTCGCATTTTTAATATGAAAATTAATTAAATTCATTTATAAAATAGTTCTAAATTGTGTTATTTTGGATTGCATCACCACCAGATCGTTGGAAACAATTTGTAGCGAATACGTAGAGTTTCCCAAATTAAGGTAAATACCAAAATCAATGGACAGAAACATATTTCAAAACAATATAATTCTGCAAATCCCATTAGTGCGAGAGTAAGCTCAAACTTTTATATCATTCAAAATTGTATTGGCATGGACCGAAATGGTTCGATGATCCAGAGGAGGAAAGGAGACTAAAGTCAAATCGTGTATGGAAACATAGTTTCCAGAGAAGTGCACAACGTGCAACACATAAATCTACAAGAAGGACTTAAGCATTATCTGCTGATGAGTTACAAACAGCCTTACAAACAGCCTGTGTTCTTATTGTTCAATACACTTCTTACAGCGAATAAATTGAATATGAATTACCACAGTATCCCTTATGCAAGAGCAGTCGATTGAGATGTTTACATCCAATTATTGATAATCAAGATCTTTTGCAAGTAGTAAAAGAACTTAAATATTCCCATTTATCTTATTACAATAAGCATCACTTGATTTACCTTCAGAATCATCATTTAACTACACTTACCATTACAGCAGAACATTTCCGTTTATTGCATGCAGGACCAAAATTACTCTAAGCATCTCTTCGAGAAGAAAAGTGAAATCCACGTGCTAGAAAAGTTATCACAGCAGTACTAGTCGGATAATTATCCCCTTTCAAACACAGGGCTGTAACGCCAGAAAAATCAATGGTACAACCTCCATCACCAAGAATGACTCCATCACGTTCATTTTTTGTTTCTTACTGAAATTGATTACGATGGTCCTGTGATCTTGTAGATGGCTCCTAAATACCATATCAGATGCAAGGGATATATAAATATATTTACTTGTTTAGCAGTTAAAGCTATTCATTTCGAATTATTTAGAAATCTTATGGTTTCAGCATTCATAGTGACACTTAGAGGATTTATATCTAGTAGAGGAAATTGCTCGGATGATTTCAGTGATAATGGATCAAATTTATAGACCTTGAATTCATTGCATAAGTTTTTCATTTCATAAAAGTTTTCAGGATTCTATTAGTGAATTTGCTGCATCAGAAGCCACCTTTTGGTATTTTGTTCCTTCGACGTCTGTATATTTTACTGACCTTTCGAAAAGTGCCTTCAAGTATCTGAAATATCATCTAAGTGAGAAATTTGATACACAACGGCCACATATGAAAAATTAATACTTTATAGATAGAAGAAAGTCTCAATTTGCGACCTATCACTCTTGGGCCTAGTTACCCTACACACGATAACTAACTTAGCTCTGGCCATTTTCCTTGTTGGTTAAGTGTTGATGAGTTTGCCCCAACCAGATTTACCAGATGTTAAGAAACTTATCTCTCTAGGTGGCAACGCATCTAACATATGCCACAGCATATATGGAAACATTGGTATGACGATTTTCTTCATCGATTGCCAGAACGCAACAAATACAAGAAAATATATTGCATTGCATCAAAATAATATGTTGTTAGTGAAAGAAGACAACTTTATCATGGCAGCTGGGAGTAGTTGATGATTTATACAAGGGGCAAGATTGACTTGTAAGCGTATCGAAAATCAGAACAAAATCTTGAACCTCTAAACGTTGAATAACGAAGGTGGTTTCTTTTAGTTAAAACATTCTATAAATTTTTCGTGTTATTTCTATATTTCTTGATTCTACTCAATGAAGACAAGTGAGTATGTTTGAAATCTCTTGCTTTAGTTGTGTAACCTAGTCTCGCATTTGAAGGTTGGCAACACTGTAAAAGGGCGCAGAAGAAGACTCATTAATACTTAACATTTATTCCTTGGTTTTGTACTGTTTTTAGATTTAGGACATTCTGCAAGGCATCTGGTTTTGTTCCACTACCAGTAGTTGTGGACGTAATACGGATAATAACATTGTTTATCATCAACCATTAAAATGGTTGGTGTTGGACCCATTTTTCTTGCTTGATTGTTGTATTAACAACTACAGCTCAGAGCATGGACAAGCTAACGTTATAATACTCGGAACGGAAATTTATTCTCTCTTAATAAATGTACGAGAGAAACCTAATAACTTCGTCCAATACTCAATGCAGCTGGACATTTGCAGCAGACACGACCAAAAGTGCATCATGTTATACACAGAATTTTCACACGATGTGCTTATAGGATCCAAAAATACTTGTGGTAGAATAAACTGAGAAAAAATCAATTACATTGTAGAACGAATATTTGGGGATTAATTGTTCTTTTTTACTACACAGACAACCTACAGCAAGTCATGAAGACGTCCATACAAATATTAAAATCTAGTGTCAAAAATTTCTGTGTGTCAAGAGAATTTCACCTAAATATTTGACTCCAAATGTATTTCTATTGGTGCCAGTACATTTCTCTACATAGATCTCCACACTACTTAGCACTCATCACTCCCGTAGACGTTTTTATGTCACGTTGTATGAATGTATTGTCTATCAAACAAAAAATATGTGATATAATAATATGTATATTAATCTTAAAGTTTTAAACTTATTTCTATACATACTCTCCATTTTGTAACACGATATATCTATTCATTTATCTCTCAAATAAAATATTAAAGTTGTAACTGGAATTCGTCGATGTTCTCCATATATAAAATAAATTCTTTATATAATTAAATTATTTATCGTGCTTTATTCATATGCGTTCTTTTATATTTCAGCTACTGTCAAAAGTAAGTGACTAGTTGCATTTGATAAAATATGGTTAATAATAATGTCCTATTTGAACAATGTCAAAACATAACTATTAGTCTTTAAAATAGGATGTTTATGTAAAATATCACAATTGCTAGCTAATAGGCTTTTTCTTTTCTTTTTTTCTTTTTCTTTTTCTTTTTTCTTTTTTTTTTTTTTGCAAAAGTTGGTCCTCAGATGGTGTTCGGTCTGTTAAATCATTCCATTGCGTCCAGTTCACTCCGTACACTGGGTATTGAAAATATGTGCGTTAAGCTAATATAAAACTGAATTACTCTTTCTTCTTTCACTGTTGATCACAACGTGCGGAACTATACTTAGGAAGTAACAATTTTAGTTTTAGTTTTAATAGTTCATTTTTATGTTATGTTATTTTGTTATTATGTTATCTGAAAAATAACGCATTGCTTGCCTGCAGGCTTCTGCAAATGTAAATATCCGATTAACCACTAAATATTTTACATCGCTAATACAATGTACTAAATCCCGTAAAAATATTGAATACTCTTTATTGTGAAGGACAGCATATTTCACTGAAAGTTTAATGAACGCCCATCAACAAAATAACTCTTGCGGAGAGAGTTAAATCCAAAGAGCATAGCCGTATATTGTTGAGTACAACGAAAAATATAAGTTCATATAAACAAGTTAATAAATCTCTGGATGCAGATGAAATAGTTCCTGTGTTATTTTGGAAGGAGAAAACTGCAAGAAAGGCACGCGAACTCATTCTCATTATCCAGATATAAAGAAAACTGCAAGAAAAATATAACTGTTCTTAATATTATTGTAGAAATTCACAAGAATGATGACAAAATTCATTATTACAGTTGCACATTTAGTACGTGAGGATTATATAAACTCATCTTAAATATTAAGTATAAATACCAAATATATATTTAATATTTTCAGCGCACATTGATGGAATATCAATTAGCTGTCGATTAGGTACGTATCCTCATGACCAAAAATGCCTTGAGATCGTGATCTCGAAGTACTCCAACGAAGGGAAGGATTTCACAACAATCTGTGATTAATTTTGAACAGCTTTTATTTTGACTACGGAATAACGTAGGTATAGGGAGCAAAGACGCAAAAGTATCAGAGTACTGTCATCTCTGAAATAATTGGTGTTTTCAGTTTTCGGTTTATTGTCTTAAATAAAACAGTGAAACAAATATGAAAGAACTCTCCCTCTGATCTAAACTGAAGGTGACAGCCCTTGAATTCGCATATCAGAGAAGTAGTACTGTAAGTGTGAATTTGAGGGCACCTTTAAGACCAATATTTAACCAAATTTGCACCAAATTTGCACTAAAAAGCACTTCCGCAGCATTTTTGCACATCGTTTGTACATCACTAATGAAATTGTGCAACACGCCACTGAATACAGGGGATTTAATCAAATATAACTTTATAGCCTCTGAACTATAAAACAACTTAAATGTAAACTTAAAACTAGTTACACATATAGCTTTGAACTATAACTTAACTTACATCTAAACTTAAATCTAGTTACACATTTGAATTATAAAATAATTTACATCTAAACTTAAATCTAGTTTATATACCTTTGAACATTGAACTATCCTACTCTAATTTAACCATACAGAAATGGTACGAAGACACACTAGACACCAACATGACAGATGAGAAACTCTTCATAAAACACAATATGATAAAACTCCATTCTGTTTCTTTCGCAGCAGTACATTTACGGCACAACCTTTTCTAGAGTTAGTTGTCAGTGATCATAACCACCGATTGAAAATACTCTCGCGTTCTCACTCGTATCCTTACTATCTTTTGGTTTAAGAGACCATTGCTTACTTTCAGCCATCCAATGAAAGTTCTTGTTTTATTTTTGTTTTTCAGTTAATAAATACTGAAGTATTCAATTTCTGAATATATTACTTTAAATTGTGGATTTGAATAATTTCTCACACTTTTCCTCTAAGTGGTTTCACATGTGAAACAAGAAATTATTTTTCGTGACGTAATATTTTCCGCGATGGAGCGATCCAAAATTTGCAAACCAAAATAAGAAATTTCAAGCCTAATTCTTCTGATATTCATCTGGCACTAAATTTCTTGATATTTTGGATTCGAATATTTGTGAAGAAGTAGAGTTTATTTGCATTATCCCACTGATTTAGGAAAAGAAGGGTTTGAAAAGGGGTAAACTGAAGTCCAAAGTCATAAAAATATGCTTGAAAGCTTGTTCACAAACGAGACGTCCCTGTTCCTTTACGTGTGTAGGAACTTTCAATCTGTAGTGGACGAGGAAGAGAACTTCGCATTGTAAACACTGATGAACTTCACCCAACATCCTGTATCCCTGTAAAAGAATTCGATGTCGGTTCTTTAGATCCTGCTTCACCTGCATCTTCTGGTAATATTTCCTCCTTGTCAATATCGGTTACCTGAAAAGATGAATGAGAACTCCTTGGGAAAACCGTAGTACACAACTACGGGATACCAATTGTCTCTGGGAAACAACGGAGAACTCGAACATGTATGGGTTGAGCTTGACTACCTCATAGATGTGTGTCGTGAAAATCGAGGAACGCACACAAAACATTTGTAATGATGTGTAAGAAACTTAAAAATGTTGTTCTTGAAATAATATATCAATCATTATTTTGTATGTAATACTTCATGAAATACATTAGTACAAAACCCCATGTATGCTCTGTAGTCAACCTGTATATATAGAATAGAAGAATTTTGTAATAAAAAGTCCTACCATTAAAAATATTTTTATTGTAATAAACAAAGATTGGTGAAAAAGAAAATTCAAAAAGTGTTACATAAGGAAGGAGGGATTCGGCTTTGCTTTACAAACTGTGACCAGCCGGTGGGAAGGGACAAAATTAGTCAAAAGTAGCTATACGTAATGTGTGGACCGACCCTTATACTCGTGTTGTAATTCTTCTAATTTTGTTATTAATTCTTCTTTCTTTAAACCTATTTTATAATGTTCCCAAGCAAGAGTATGTAGTCTATCATCTAATACGTATCTTTTATCATCCCAGGGGCTTAATGCTAATTTGTTTTCTTCTACTGAGTAAACGTTTTGTTTTATACTTCGAGTTGTATTCTGTATTTCTTATAACTCCTTATCCTCTAAAACAGAATTCTCATAATCCTTGAAAGTAATTTCTGATTTAACAATATTTGATTTTATTCCTTTTGCTTCTTTTATCTGAACTTTATTGTCTCTGTCTCCTTTTTCCTAATAACATACATTTTTGATTAGGATAAACAACCTTCTCTAATATAACACCCTTAAGGTAATCTTTACTTTTTCCTAACACTAGCTTATTAACCTGTTTCAAACAATCTTGTTTATTTTCTTTGTCGTCAGGTGTATCTAAATTCTCATATATGCCTTTCAAATCTTCAAACACATTATGTGTTTATATATGCCCTATAAGAATCAGTATCGCTCATTAATAACTGAATATTATCTCCATATTTTTTTCTTCTAAAACATTGTAATAGAAATCCTATAGACACGTTTTAGATATATCTAGAAATTACATTGCAACATAGATAGGCTTGTTAAAAGTGATTTTAGTTTTATACATATGATAGCAGATAGATTTTCAGAAAATATTGTTCTATCTTCAGGGTCGGCTTCGCAATTAGTTCTTTCACAAAATTTTCGTTATGTCCTAGTCTTATACCTATTCTCTTATCTATATTTGACATAGTTTAACCAAAAACGTCATTACTAGCTAGTTTGTAGAAATCTTTCTCAACCTCGCCTTTGTTTTTCGTCGAATTACTGTATTTAAATCTATATATTTCTTTAACCATGCAAATTGTCTGAATCCTAATATCCTATTAATGTTTTTTCAGTTTAACACCTTGTGATACAATGATCTTTAGATTTTTTAATGCAATATATATTTCTCTTTGTTGTAAAGTGTCGTTAATTTTTAGAGTTTCTTATTATTTACGTAATTTTCTGGAGCTAATTGCAAGTCTGAATGTTTGTTATGAAGTTCTTTTGATATTCTAAATGAATTTCTGGTATGAATCTAATATCAACATCAACTGCTGTTGTAGCATTCTATTCATACAGTATTTTTTATTTACATCGCTAATAGCAATTTCCTATTTGAATTCTCGATAAGACATATAGTGATTAACAGCCCAACCATATTCGTTATTGGTATCCATATATATTATGTAGGACTTTTTCTTTTGAGAAATATAATTTTCTAGATATTTATTATTTGCTATTGTATATCGATTTTAACATTGAGAAATTCCTCGTCTTATACTCTTTTCTATAAAGAGCAGTTTTTCATAATCAGTTATTAAGTGTAATTTTAGTTTTGACATTTTTAACATTGCATCCCGGAACTATCCAAGACTAGTGAAATATCATGCTGCATCTAATTTATAAGTTTTAAGTAAAGTATCTCTTAATGTTTCAATAATATCTGCTAATTGAAGCACATCTGTTTTGATATAAAATTGATTATATACTTTGAGTATATTGTTCTAAATCTTTTAAATTGAATATCTTACAGAGCCATATATAGTGATTACAATCCTCGTCACTTATCTCTTCTGCTGTTAATCTGTTGTTAAAATTAACTCTTGATATTGGAACAGGTTCTTCTAACTTTTAAGGTGAATCAGTCTAATAATATGGATAGATTCTTTTCTTTTTACCAAACTAAGAACAATATCAGGAACGAACGTCAATGTGTATCCAACTTGTTCTCGTTGTAAATTTTCTGCTAATAGTGAAAAATTATTTGATAGGAATCTAAACAAGCCAATAAATCTTAATTGAATTCTACTTTTTTTCTTGTTTTTATTTTTATTGCTTACAGTCTTTGAAATGTAATTTACTTGTTTCTTTATTAAGTATTATATTTTTTTTGCTTTAATGTTTCCACTAATAAACTCTTTGTGAATATGTGCACATCATATACAAATATATTATAAATGAATACTGGAAAAGATCTTGGCTTTATATATCTTAAATTACATTAAGAATTAGTAGCACCTCTAAATTGACCTGTTAATTGATCATGATTAGCAACATTTTCTATAGATGAAGTTTGTTTCTAAATCTATCTTATATTTAGCAAGTAAATCTTCTATATTTTTCTCTTTTGCTTCTATTAATAATTCATATTCATCATTATCGTCTATATACAATTCTTCTTCCAAATGTTCTAGTTGTTCCTCGTTTTTCTTTTCTAAGTAGCTAATTAATATATTTAAACTTTTTATCTTTTTTCCTGGTAAGCGGGAAATTTCTTTAAATGTTCGATCACAAATATGGCAATTTTCATGTTACTCATACAGACTGCTTCCTGTTCTTCAGACAATTTATAGGTTTCTTATGGCATACATTTTCGGAATTTGAATAGCTTCTTCGTTTTAATTCCCTATAAAAACATCTACTACATTCTCACTTATAGATTCGACGAAGTAGCTTTTATATGAGTCTGTACTGCTTTCCAAGCATAAGTAAAACTTAGGCCCATGCATTTGATATGCGTCAGAATACGTTATTTCTGGATCAGATTGAAATGTGATTTGCTTTAGCTGTGATTCGAAGTTTGCGATTATTGTAAAGGTACTCGCAAAGAGTGTTTGTGATTAATAAATTGAAGTATTTGTTCCCATTCTTTCGACAGTTTTACTTAACATAAGCATATATAATAAAATATTTTTCATGTTCCTTTAATAGTTTTTCTAATTCAAAATGCTTAGCTAAACATCCTCCACATAAGTATCTTCCACCTATTTTTAGTTGTTTGTTTTCCAACAAGTTTCCATAAATCTTTAATACTGCGATAGTGACTGCTCTGTCCATCTTTAAAATAAAAAGAAAAATATGTTTTTCTTTGTTTTCTTTTGCAATTGTTAGTAAAGAAATGAACGTTCTCATCATCAGGACAAAACCTTCTGATAGCGATATTTGTTCGAATTTCAAACTTAGTTATATCCGTGATTTGTACAGTGAAAGGAATGTCTTTAAAACATCTTTAAATTCATCTTTATATCTTTTATATTTAGAAACTCTTTGCACATCTTTCCTTACTGGATATAATGCAGATATGATTGACCATAAGAAGCACTTTTTGTCTTTATTAGATTTCGAAGTTGTATGTACGGATACCCTCTAATTGCAACAAACTAATGTATTATTAATTGCAAAAGTTTATAGAAAAGAACATCCATCCAGATTCTCGTCCTTTGAATTCTTCCATTTTTATTTTAAGTTTATTTTAAACTCTCGTGTAAAATTCATTCGTAAATTCAAGTATTATTTTGTTAGCCTTTCCTTTTTTTAAATGTACGAATAGGTGACATATTCACTTTCAGAGCATTAAATAGCTTAATACTGTCTCTAAAATTATTTTCTTCAACCCTTGAACATGCATTTAAGAACTTAGTAGGGTCTTTATAATCTCCAACGTTTCGAATTTTAAACCTTTCTCATATGTCCTTAAATTATTTTTCTCTTAAATTAACTTTCATATCAGTTCTTTCTGGTTACGGCTCTTCAAATACTCTTCCTTCAAATGGAAATAACTTTTCTCACACATTTACCTTTTAATTTTGGCAATTGTTGTGAAACTTTATTACTGGAAAATACACTTTGAGTAAATGCAAATGTTTCGGTTAATTTCAATCTGCTTTGTTCACCTTTATACTTTTAGAATGATCAATAAGTTATGATTTACTTAATCGGGAATAACTTCTTATTTCGTTCTTTTTACAACTCTACTGCAGTATACTTAACTAAAGATTTCATCTTCCTGTTTTGTCCTTGCAAAATTTGATATGATATCATTTTCATTATATCGTTCTCAGCAATACTCTTATAACTTAAACTCGTCTTATTCTAATATAAATATATAAGACGTGTTATATATATTCTAATAAATTTCATTTCTAATATAAAACTTTCCTGGGTTATCTCATAAAAGTTCCCATCAAAGCCATAAATAATTACATTTTAAACTATATAATTAAGAATCTACCTGATCTTGACCCTTTGCAGATTCGTTTTCTTTATCACTATCCCAATTTGAATCTAGTGTATATGTTTATAATGTGGCATTTTCCTTATCTTTTAACTCTATTTCTTTTAACAATATTTCCATTCCTTTTAATGATTGTTTTTATTAGTCCTGTTATATATTTAAGATCTTCATGAATAACGTTAAGTTTATCATGTATTGAATCACAATGTTTCTCCGTATTTATTATAAACAAAATATTTAAAATGAAATTTATTTATGTACAGAAAATTGTAATCGAACAGCTCACTTGCTAAACAAATATTATCTCTTACGCCTTATTAAATCGTGTGTGTTATTATTTAAATAATGATTTAGATTATTTTTTTAATTGATGCTGAGTATGATTCAGGTGATAGTTATTATGACCCAGATGACCTAGATGAAAGAGTTAGTTTTGATAATCCTGATTTAATTAAGTTTTGCAATGCTGTTGATAGGTTAGATCATTTATTTCCAATAAGCTCTTAAGGAAAGTAACTTATGCTCTATACAAAATATTATTGACAAGTATACTATGAATCTGTCAGATGAAGTATTAGATATACTAACGGATTAGCACTGGTCTTTTGTGCGCTTTATTGAACATGTTACACAAGATTTTATACTTAAATATAAGGATAAAATTAATTGGGAAACTTCACATACAATGACTTATCAGAAGATTTTAAAGGAGAGTTTGCAGATGACTGGATGACAATAACATACAACGACTTATAAGACGATTTAATAAGAGAGTGCAGACAAGCTTGATTGGGACATTATATCATGCAAAACATTATCTGAAGATTTTACAAGAAACTTGCTGCTAAGGTTAATTGGGAAACACTTAATTTATGTTGACGTTTATCGGAAGAATGTATTAGAGAGTTTGCAGAAATCTTAACTGGAATCGTGTATCATATCATCAAACATTATCTGAGAACTTAGTAAGATGTTATGCTGATACAGTATGCTGGATAAGGATTTCTACGAGACAACATTTATCAAAATGTTTTGTTTTAGAAATTAAAGGTAAGATTCCAACAGAACTCCTATTTCTATTTGGATGAGAACTAAGAGTTTATCTTACAGACCGCGGATGTGGGTTCTATATTGTAGACAATTAGCTCGAGTAATCCAATGTTTAAACTCTTAGGTTTTTGGTTTCTAGATGTTAATGAAAATATTGTGTGGTTGTGTATTGACAGGTGCTGAGATGAACGGTGAAATTTCCGATGCCATCGCCCGCAACATGGGGCCGTGAGAAACATATATATGTATATATATAAATGGTCAAAAATGACCAATATTTGTGTTGAATCTATTGATCTTGAGGTGACCGAGATTAATAGTGACATGCTGTTTAGATCAATTTTCAGCCCCGACACTTTGGGGTTGAGGAGGGGTGACATACAATAAAATGACCGAAAATAAGCAATATCAGTGTGCATTTAAATTATTTATTTCAACCCAGCGAAGCGGTTAATATGAGCTACTACATGATACACCAGCCAGAGTTAACAAAACACATATCAATAATGCTCATCACTATGGGCCAATACCAGTTCGTGCCCCTAATGAAAATTGCATACGTAGAAACTAGCCAGTCGTGTAAGTCTACCCCACTTCTATGCTTGCTATAATATCGCACAATATTTGGTTCTGAAATATTTCATACTTAAGAGGGCCATTCTTGTCAAAAGAGTTTAAGCTGCATGTGATTCCATACTCACATTTTCCTCGTGTTGGTGTACATTCGATATTCCAAAGTACAGATCGAAATGATTGCAGTATCCACTGATCCTACAAAGCGCCCAAAAGTTGTATTCGTAAAGAAACTGGTTTCATTCTATAAACAGCTTCAACTTATTTTGTCAATAGTATCCTACAATCATCCCATATATTGCCACTTTGTCTACGGACGCTACATTTACAAAATGTTTCATTCACTTTTTCTACAAAGGGTCTTATTTCGAAACCATTATCACGTTTCATTAGATCATTCACCTTATTGTTGTCGCTGAAATGAATCATTGAATTTCTTGTAGTAAATATATTACGTGACATGGAATTTGCCACCGAGGTTACTCCTAAATCTTCCCGTACAGTCCAATAATGATTTACACGAGGTACTTTATGATAGCATGTAAACAATAAAATACCAAGAACAAAATTTCGTTGGACAACATTGAATAAAAACAATGATTGATGCTTATCACCCGTAGCATACTTCACATTCTCTTGGACGATGTAAGTCATTATTTCATGTGTAAAGAAACATTCAAACACTTGAACGGGATTGCAATGTTCTATTTAACTGACTAACTTATTACAGCACAGTTGCGCTATATCATGTTTTCTTCTGGAATCTTATGCTCAGCATTCATCTTTCGCCATTTCAAACGTTCACCAAACTTCCCAAAACTGAGCTCAGAGTCCTCCAATTCAAATTTTTTTTCACTCACTCCAGTTCCGTCATAAAACACTTCTACTGTACCTGGTACATGATTCACATCCAGTCCGTCAGAGTTAAAACATTTTCAACTGTTATATCACCTGTGTTCTTCAGCGGAAATACGCGTACTTCAGAAGCCTTCACAGTTTCTTCTTTCTCGAAATTAGAAAGACTTTCTCCGGTTCATTCAACAGTCAATCAATGCCTTCAGAACTACAGTAAGATCGCAGCAAGTGAAAAATCAGCGCATTCTCTGTCTTCCTGGAATGTGAATCCAAATAGCGAGATCGCAAAAGCGAGACATTTAGGCCTAGTTGGAAATGTGTATTTGGTACGAAAGTTAAAGTTTAATATATTTTACTTGAAACTGCAGACGAAAGAGCGAGTTGTACTAAAGAAATATTTAGTCTGGAAGGAAAAATAAAAATATTCATTTTTAGAATATTATATGTTGAATTTTAAGATTGGCCTATTTGTACAACAGTAAAATATATCGTATTTTCACGCCCAGACTTCTGTGTATTTCAAATATTTTTTCTATCGATCGCTTTTACGTCCTTTGATATATAAACTCCACTTAAGTAAAAAAAATATAATAAAGTACAAGTTTGGAGGAATAATATATTTTGGGATTCAAAGTAACGATATTCTACTTCTTTAATACTTGTAATTATATATGAATAATGATTTGTATAATACAAATTGAATACCATACAATTCACTTATTTACTTGTTTTCTACTGCACATATTTTCAAATTTATCGTGAAAATGTTTATACATAATAATCAGCAATTTCATAGGTGTCCTATTTATAGGACAGAGATAAATACTGGGTTAAGATGTAGCTACATTGGTGCACCCATCTGAGAATTTCGGAGGGGTACATTAGCAAATCCCTTAAATTTTGGAAATTGCCAAATTTAAAAATTTGATATTGTAGTATAGGGACCCAATACGTATCACTATAAATTTGGTGATATATCTCGTTCCTTTCATCGGTTAAAATTGCCAAAAAATTCCACTTTGGAGGTTATTGACCCACATTTTTCCTTCGAAGAAATCTAGTTAACTTATATGATTATACGGGCATGTGGCTTAACATATAGGTACATTTTTGCACCCGATAGATAATTTCTGAGGTTTACATTGGCCCACATTTTAAATTTTGCAAATTGTCTAACTTTAAAATCTAAAGAAATAATAAACACTTCTGACCAGAGTATATACACTTGTTTATTAAAAACTAAATTCCAGTGTAACAGTTTCAACAACGTAACGTTGTCTTCTGGAATTTAGTTTCTAATAAACAAGTGTATATACTCTGGTCAGAAGTGTTTATTATTTCTTTAGTGAGTTCCAGAGTCGTGATGGATAGAGTTGCATTTAAAATCTAGTATAACAGTATTGGATCCTGATATGCATCACTATAAATTTCGATAGTTTAACTTGTTCCTTTTACGGTTAAAAACTGCAAAAATTAGTATTAACCGTGTTCCGTTATTGACCCAGTTTATTCCCTTTGATGTGGTCTTATTACTTTATATGATTGTATGTACGTGTTTAGAGCCCTATTCTCCTTTTTAATCTATAGGTATATTAGAAATTTGGGAGGGGTACAATGGCCATCATCTTAAATTTTAGAAAAAGTTTATTTTAAAAATTTGGAACAATAGTAGAGAGCCAAATAAATACCATTATAAATATCGTTCCCTCTCTTCTGTTCAAAACTTTGACCAATGTAAATTTCGCAACTGATTGATCCCCTTTGATAACACTTTAGCACGTTATAACACATTGTAAATTTTTAATGTCAATTTTGTTCCCTCTTATTAGTACAAAAATGGCATTTTTTTTAAATTTCGAAGCTTATTGACTTATTTTATCTTCTTTGGTACGGGTTTATTATCTTATATAAGTACAGAGTTCGTTACTTTTTGCGAGACATATTTATATTTGTGCATCAATCTTAAATTTAGTGGGGGGGTGCAATCCCTTGCCATTAAATTTTGGGAAATGTGAAATCAATAATTGGTAATTTTTCTTATAATATGAATATGAATCGTTGTAGAAAGTTGAGTTATTCAGATTATTCTATTTTTTCGGTAAATCATTGTCAAATATTAGTATGGTGATGTGGTCAGATGATGGGATTATATTATCTTATATAGGGGTCATTCTTATTACTATATTCATACGCCAGTCATAAACTTTGTAGGATCACCCTGCTTAAATTTGAAAATTGTCAAAATGAAATTACGTGATAAGCATCTCCATGGTCTTGAACATTGTACCCTGTGGGAAAAGAAATACCAAACTATAAACGTAAGCAATACGTTGTAATACGTGCAAGGTGTTATTGACGTTAATGATGATATGATGTTTATGAGTGTATTGTAATGCATATAATTCCTTCCTTTAATTCCTCCGTTTCAAAATTTGATGCACTATGGTACTCCTTAAATTTAGAAGTTACGGAATAACATGTTTCTTGACCACAGCAGGCTCTTCTTATTTCTTTCTAAGGTAAGCATTTGCGAAGGATATTAATCTAATTGCAATCTAACTACATCATATCATTATATGGTTAATTTTAGGATTTAGGTATATCGATTCACTCTGGGAGAGGTATGTAGGACCATTCTTTAAATTTGTGAATTATGATAAATAATTTAGTATGAGGCGAGAAGTTTGAATAACGTGCTTAACGTTTAAAAATCTATTGATATGAAAGAATACTTTGAAATTTAGTCACATCTCATAGTTTAAGATCATTGGTGAAAAGTTACCTTTGCGGAAATCTGGTTGATTTTTTCCTCGAACTTTAAACTATGGACTTGAAATCTGATATTTAACCTTAATGAATCTTAGAGTTGAAGTTATGACTCTTAGTCTAAAGGCAATATTTCAACACGCGATACATGATATGTTACAATACTTTGAAATTGTTCACAAGTCACTGCCTTAGGTGATGGAATCTGATTAGTTTATCACTGAGAAAGTTATTGTTGATGCAATTTGATTGGCTTTCAATTTCCTATATGCAATCTGATTGGATGTTGGCTCTCAACTCTTTGCTGCATACAGTTTAAAAATGTGCTTATCATTTATCTATTACTGTTTAAATATTTCTTTAAAACGCTTCGTTTGAAAAATTTATTGTTTCAAAATTTTTGTTTGAAAACTTTTAGTTTCAAACCTTTTGTTTGGAATTTTAAAGTTTCGAAATTTTGTTTCTAAATTTTTAGTTTGAAAATATTTAGTTTCAATTTTTTGTTTGAAATTTCGTTTGAAAATTTGCATTGACCATTTTAAGTTTAAATTTTTTTTTGAAGTTTTGGATTTAAAGAAATGTTTCAAAATGGTTAGTTTAAAAAATGTTTGAAATCTTTTAGTTTGAAATTTTGTTTGAAAAAAATTGGAAACTTTAAATTTTGTAAATTCTTGCTCTCAGCGGATCCGTTCGGAAAAGAAGCGGAATTGTTAAGAACAAAATGATCTGGTAACAGTGTTTCATCATGATCCCATAATATGTTGTTGTATTTGGAATTAGAAACACAAATAACTGAAATTGATCATTTTCTTACATTACGCTCATTAACCACATTCATCCAGTAATCACATACTTCCATACCAGATAAAGGACCTGGATATTGATACAACTTCTTTCGTCAGTTTCTCATATGCTTATAAATTTAAATTCAATTGAAGTCTTCAAAGGACTATTGCAATATCGATAAATGAAAGTTAATATCGATATGATAACAATTAAAGTGTTTGTCAATACAGGTATGCACCCACGAAGGATGTTCAGAAGCATCACATCATCTATACACAAGTTGTACACTCCGCATCAAAAAAATTGCGACGCCTACCTCCGTGAAGCTAGTCCACCAAATATACACCTTCTTATCCCATAATCGTGTCCGGTAAAGAGACTCCCTCTCTCTCTCCTCCTTTCTTTTCCCCATTACTAAAATTAGCTAACAACATGAACGCAATTCTAATTTCATACTACACAGGCATTATTATCGACAAAATGAAATAACAAAACCGAGACGAAACAAGATTCATAGATTGATGCAGGGAGAAACTGAAACACACAGAATGAAAAATTTGAAACCAATGGATGTATATTAGACAGAAGTTCAGAAATGAGGCAGAGAGAGAGAAAGAGAGAGAGAAAGAGAAGACGAGAGAAGAATGGAAAGAAAAGGAGAACTGATAAAAATGTTTAATTTTAAACTTAGTATAAAACAATCCAACATTATAAAGTTCCGTTACCAGAAATCCAACAGTAATATAGAAATAACGTTTGTTTTTGTATTGTTTTCAGGACTATTTGAATATATGGAGAATGCTTGAAACATTAATTAAGTAATTTTCAAAAAAGATAGTGTACTCATTTTCCAGTAGAAAAGTAGATCTCACATACGCATCTAAGATAACGTCAACAGTTTAACACACATGTTTTGTTTACGCGTGGTTCACTTGTAAATTCGGTAGTGTTTATTGCACGTACTGATGCAAACCGTATTCTAATAAACCCAGTAGATAGCGTAGATCATATCTTCCATTCCATTAATACTAATGCAAAGAGAACAAAAAAGAAATAAAACGAAAAGAAAAAGAAAGAAAAAAAGATAAAATTGAGTGAGTAATATTATACTGGTAATTTTTTATCACGAATATCCTATATTAATAGTCCAAACCGTATCATTACGAAAACTTACAATTGTTCAAATGGAAAACTGGATGTTCCTTATAGAGGTAGCAGACATTGAATGTTTCAAATAGCAAAGTGAATAAATCCCATTAAATTATAGGGTGGAAACAAATTTGTGTCGAACTAGTATAAATAAAATTTTGTTTTTAAATAACCAAAGAGGTCGCCGATAATTTGACTGAGTCTCGGTACCCCAGATGATAAAAAAGATATATTGCTTATTCCTTTGCGTTTAAACAGTTTTTCATTCAGAGATGACCAGGACTGGAGATGTTTACCCCAGAGCACAAGAACTCGACGCTGAAGTTGCCAGTTACTTACATTTTCCAGACTATCTCTATCGGTCTCTTGCTCCGTTCTAACTTTGCAACAGGCACACGCACATGAAGTGCGTGTGTACGCGAGAGGGAGGGGAGAGAAGTGAAAGAAGCAAAGATAGGATATTGAGACGTCAAGAAAGAAAGAGAGTGAGAGAGAGGGAGAGACGAATATAAATATGAAACATACTTATCATTACAGTATATGATGAAGAACACAGACACTGTTTATTCGAATTCTCGCCAGTGATTCTTTGTAAGTTCTCCAACAGAAGATAAATCTCTGTTTGCTGCCAATATTTTATGCGAAAAATTATATTACCTGACGGGGAATCAAACCTATATTTTCCGCTTGGAAATCTGGTACTTTACTACTAAACCACCGATTGCTTTATCCAAACTTTGTCCAACAAATGCTTTAATATTTCTTTCTGAGAAAGATAACAGGAAAAGATTTTACTGCTGATCAATGAAGTGTCTCGAATGTCCTGGTAAATCCCTTGTAGTTTCCCAACCAACATTCATAAATCGTCTCTATCATGTTAAAGGTGTTTGTTTCCACATTCTTAAGCATTGCAAGTCTAATATGAGAAATCGATTCTTCACTATCACTTTGTAAAAAATAAAGGTTTGGCGTGAGCAGGATTCGAAACTATGCTGGACTGCTGCATTAGTCGTAACTCCATTACGTTACCGCTGCACTGTAATGCCACCTGAAACTAGAACCCAAATATTACTTACTTTAATCTTTATCATTGGAACGATCAAGCTTCTTCTTATAATTTTATTTGCACGTATGTGCGCAACGAAATTCATTTATTCGACGACCTAGAGAGAAATTAGGGCTCACTAAGAAAGAAAATCACATTAAATGCAGGAGAAATAAAGAAATTATTATTATTTATCGAATAATAATAACGATAATAATAGTAATAGTAATAATAATAATAATAATAATAATAATAATAATAATAATAATAATAACCTATTATATAAAATTGAAGTGACTGTGACTTATAATCTCTTAAACCACCCGACCGATGTCAATCAAATATTCAATATTTATAATGTTCAGACCTCGGAGTATTTTTATCTATTCGTTTCCATGGTGTTACTTAGGGGAGGGGGAGAATGAAAGAATATAAAAATTAAGAAAAACTTAATAAGTTTTGAATCAAACGACCAATCTGGATGAAATTTGGAACATAGATTACGTTTGTGCATGGAATGCTTTTAACCATTTCTCCTTGATGGAGGAATGTAGGGATGGGGAAGGACTGGGAGATATACGAAAATCAATTCAAATAAAAATAAAAGTGACTATGGTAATGATTAATTAAAGTCTTGAACCAATGGAAACCTGCATCAAAGTTTCAACATGGATGAAGTTAGAGCCTTGGAGTGGCTTTCATCATATCACTTTGACGATCAAACTTAGGGATGAGAAGGGGAGGGGAAGGATATATAAAAATAAATAAAACCTAATAACTCTTGAACCACGCGACCTATCTCGATCAAATTTTTAACATATATGAGGTTGTCGCCTATTATGTTCTTTATTATTTCACTTTGACACTAGAACTTACAAGGGAAGAGAGGGAGATTATATATCGAAGTGGAAGATGGTTTATTCACCAATCGAAAGCCTTGACGACGCATATTACGGAACTGTAGTAAAATGTTTCCGAATGCATATACTGTGCGAGTTAAATGAATATATAGGGTGTCTAGAAAGTCCGTTGCCAACCCTTGAAATCGCAAACGGTGGGACAGATGCCGAAACAGAAAAACACGTGTTTTATCATTTTATAAGTACAACGTGTGAAACCAAAAAACTGTTATCCTAGTGCCGGGTCCCAAGTGGGGTCCAACTCAAAAATTTCAAATGGTAAGGGGATCTAGTAGCATATCGTTGGGAATCTGTTGGAAAATGCAACAAGACGGAACAAGTCTCGGCTCTCTAAAATTACGTGGTGCAAAATGGCGGCCGGTCAAAAAGTCAGCAAAAGTGTCATTATAATGTCTAAGGCCACCACCATAAATCTGAAACGGCGCAACTTCGGGCCCACTGAGGTGTAAAGAAAGGAAGAAAGAAAAGAAACGACAAGAACAGTAAAACGAAAAGAGACGGAGATATTATATCGAAGTGGAAGATAGTTTATACACCAATCGAAAGCACTAATTACGTTCATTAAGAAACTTTAATATTATTGGTCCGAATGCATGTAGGGTGTAAGTCATATACCCAAAGAGCAGATTCTAATAATAGGGACCAAAAAGCGCAATCTCACAGTAGGGGCATTTCCCTTCTTTACGTTGCGTACACTAATTATAGTGAAAACAATCGGAAACCCGATTACTGAAAGAAATACTAAAACAGGATATTTCCACAGTGTTATCGTAGAGGGCCCAGACTTGTTCCATTTACTTTCATTTAACATCACCCTTCAAAGGATATGCTAATTTACTCTCTTGTCGACACTGCGGAGGACCCTGGGAAAAATATTGTTACTTTCAATCATTGTACTTTTGAAATGATGTCACAAGTGTTTTCCTGTTTTGATATCTGTCGTTCCGTTTCAGATTTATGGTGGTGGCCATGGACTTTACAATGACGCTTTTGCTGATATGACAGGCCGCCATTTTAAACCGCGTAATTTTGGAGAGTCGAGACTTGTTCCGTCTTGTTGCATTTCCCAAGAGATTACGAACGAATGCTACTTGATCCCTTACCACGACGCAAAATTTCTGGTCGCCAGGTCCAAAAATTTAGAGCTGGCGACCAGTAGTCAGTAGGGATGTTTTCTGCGTAAACTCAAAGGGCTGCGCAGTTTCTGTTTCGCATGAAAATAATTGTGACTGAGTGAAGAAATAATTGTCACTGATATGATTTGTTCAATCCAATCCTGAATCTAGTTGTCTTATTTTGAAATGCTATGCCCTATTGTAATAAGTTACGTTGGCAAAACAAAGGCGGGGGGGGGGGGGATTCTAATAATTTCAATATGCCAGATACTGGTGACCATCAGTTTTGGATTGGAAAGTACGTCTGACTTTGCAATTTTTTGCCCTCCCCTTACCAATTGTAATTTTTGAGTGGGACCCCGCCTGATACCCTGTGGGTGTCCCTAGGACAACACTTTTCGCTTTGATTCGTTGTATTTTTAAAATGATCAAACACGTGTTTTCCTGTTTTGGTATCTATCTCACCGTTTGCGATTTCTAGGGGTGGCAACGGACTTTCTGGGCACCCTACATTTTCATATAACTCTCATAGTATATGCATTCGGAAAAAAAATATTACAGTTTCATAATTGGCGTCAGCGCTTTCGATTGGTGTATAAACGATTTTCCACTTTGATATATAATCTCCCTCTCTTTCCTTGTTAGAGAAGGGGAATGGGAAAGGGATATATATAAAATTTAATAAGTCTTGAAATACAGTACCAATCTCGATAAAATTTTCAACCTAGATGAACTTCGATCCCAAGATCGTTTTCCTCATATCATTTTGATGGTGTAACTAAAGGAAGGAAGAAGGATAGCAACATTTAAAAGGGAACGAAAAATGACCGATTTTAGTATCGAATCTATAATTTATGGAGTCGTTGAGATGAACAGTGACACATCTGAAGCCGTTTAAATACAAATTCAGCCCGCAACATGGAGGAGGGGAGGACACACAAAAATTATTAAAATAACCATTATCATTGTCGAATTTATAGTTTTCCAAGTGGCTGAGATGAACAATGACACTGAAGATGCCATGCTCCGCAACGTGGGAAATACAAAACTCATCGAAAATGAAAGATTTCAAAGAGCGCTTATTATTATTATTATTATTATTATTATTATTATTATTATTATTATTATTATTATTATTATTATTATTATTATTATTCGTGTACTTTCTAACTTCAAGAGAGGAATTAATTCATAATATGTTTCTATTTCTGTAATTTTACCTGTAATTTTACCTGTAAGTTGTTTCCTTTACTAGTGGGCACTAATGTCTTTCTAGGTCATCGAAAAAATGAATTTCGTTATGCACTTAAGTGCAAATAACCTTACAGCAATAAGCTTGATCTTTCCAAAGATAAAGGCTAAAGTAAGTATTATTTCCGTTATAGGTTCGGGTGGTATGATAGTATAACGGTAAGGTAATGGAGTTTCGATTAATAAAGGTGTCAAACATAGGTTCAAATCCTGTATACGCAAAACATGCATTTTTTACAAAGTGATACCGAAGAATTGATTTCTCATATTAGACTTGCAATGCTTACGAATGTGGAACCAAACACCTTTAATATGATAGAGAAGATTTACGAATGTTGTTTGAGAAAGGGGAAGAGATTTGCCAGGATATTCGAAACACTTTATTGATCTGCAGCAAACACTTTTCCTGTTATCGTTCTCAGAAAAAAATATTACAGCATTTATTGGACAAAGTTTGGGAAAAGCAATTGATGGTCTAGTGGTAAAGTACCGACTTCAAAGCGGGAAATCTAGGTTTGATTCCCCGTCAGGTAATATAACTTTTTCGCATAAAATAATGGCTGCAAACAGAGGTTTATCTTCTGTTGGAGAACTTACAAAGCATCACTGGCTAGAATTCGAATAAACTGTCTGTGTTCTTCATCATACACTGTAATGATATTTATAAGTATGTTTCATATTTATTTTCGTCTCTCTCTCTGTCTCCCTCTTTCTTTCTTGACATTTCCCTATCCTGTCTTTTCATCTTTCACTTCTCGCACTCTCTCTCACGTACACACGCACTTGATGTGCGTGTGCCTGTTCCAAAGTTAAAACGGAGCAAGAGACCGATAGACCTGGTCTGGAGAATGTAATAACTGGCAAGTTCAACGTCGAGTTTTTGTGCTCTGGGGTAAATATATCCAGTCCTGGTCATCTCTGAATGAAAAACTGTTTAAACGCAAAGGAATAAGCAATATATATTTTTTATCATCTGGGGTTGCGAGACTCAGTCCAATTACCGGGTCACTACGGCTTTGAATCCTCGATCAAGTGGTAGTCCCTAAGCCAGCCAACATCATCCGACGGACACTATGATCCGTTTGAGCTCTAGCGTGTTCATTCTATCTTTGCAAATTACAACGTTATATCTGCAAAAGATGAAAGTGATGCTGGATGTTCGAAACAGATAAATCTTCGGAAAATACTAGAAAATGGCAACCTCTTTCGTTATTTGAAAAAAAAAATTTTATATATACTAGATCGACACAAATTTGTTTCCATCCTATATTCAATGTGATTTATTCACGTTGAAATTTGAAACGTGCAAGGTCTGCTACATTTATAAGGAACATTCAATTTTCCATTTGAACATTTGTAAGTTTTCGTAATGATACAGTTTGGGCTTTTAATATAGGATATTCCTGATAAAAAAATTACCACTATAATGTTATGTGTTTTTGAGATTGTCGTTATGTTTTGTATACACTTTCTTTCGTGAAATCATATTTGAGATCATTTCTCTACTCTCCACCCATTATGTCGAAGTTAGTACTGAGTTCAACTCCCTTTAAGCCTCAGTATCGGAACGTCTTAGGCCTTACTGGTTCGAAGATGATGAGAAAGTGCACTAAAAGTCTCAATAATGGGAGGGGAAGACTTGTATCTCAGAGGTAGAGCTTGTACTGGAAATCGAAACCCAGGTAACTCATGAAGACTGTGAACTGAATCCAGATAGGGAGGAATAGCATGACTAATTTAAAGAGACCATTTCCATTGTTAATTTTTATTTATAAGAATAAAAGAATCAAAATGAAAGAAAAAGAATTTTACAATTTGGATATTTGAAATTACAACTTTAGATTATTACTACATAACATGTAGGGCAAAACCCCTACATTACAAAACAGGTGCTAGAAGGTTATCACGCTAAGCCGCGTGTTAGGGCAGAATCTGCTATAGTTTTGTTGCACATGCCTTCTTTTAGAGAAAAAGAGAAAGAAGTAGAATGTTGAAACATTCTAGAAGTTTGTGGAACTTAGTTTGTAATAGAAGATGTGATCCTGAAATTAGTTTTATAATGATATGTTTCTTGTGACAATGGTTAATATTTAAATACATAGTAAAAAAGTGGAATGCTGTATTCAGTAGACGTTATATAATTAATTTTTAGCATTGCGGTAGTTTAACATTTGGCGCAGTCGCATACAAGAATTTACGATCCTGGCAGACGGTAGGGAAAGGAAATGAAAAGTACATATGTGTCTTATTTCAATTAGGAAGAAGAAGTGATTGAATAAGAGTCCTGTATCGCTGCGTGGTGGATAGAGTCCTGCATCGCTGCGTGGTGGATAGAGTCCTGTATCGCTTGAGGCATTGTGGAGAATTTTGGTACCCTTTTAGTAGAAACTATCCTGTATCGCTGGGGATCAGGATGAAGTTTCTTGACATTGTTCAGCGTGGTTTAGGCGTCCTTTTACTGACTTCTTGTTAGTTAGATTACGTATGAATATATTATTACCGGTTAGGTTAGGCTAGGTTTGCGACTGAAAATTTGATTTTGAAAATTTATTTGGTAACTTTTTAATTGAAGAGGATGAGCTGTTGATAGAAACTGCTTTTAAAACAGAATCTAGTTTTGAGAGTATATTTTATATACTGTGGGTTTGGAATTTTTTTAATTAATATAAACGTGTGTCTATATGAAGATACATTTGATATGTTTATATGCAAAAATCGCTTATTTACAAGTTATTATCTATGCATATAAAATCATATTTGTACTTAGTAATTTATTCTATATTGGTATACTTTTCTGGAAGAGATCTACTAATACGAAATTATATACGTATTTCGGGGATATGATTAAACATTTCTTAGAGGGGAGGAGGATGTTAGCGCAGAATCTGCTATAGTTTTGTTCCACATGCCTTCTTTTAGAGAAAAAGAGAAAGAAGTAGAATGTTGAAACATTCTAGAAGTTTGTGGAACATAGTTTGTAATAGAAGATGTGATCCTGAAATTAGTTTTATACTGATATGTTTCTTGTGACAATGGTTAATATTTAAATACATAGTAAAAAAGTGGAATGCTGTATTCAGTAGACGTTATATAATTAATTTTTAGCATTGTGGTAGTTTGACACCGCGATTTATTGAAAATAGTAAATTTGACTTGTAACTTGCATTGTCTCAAAGGGGAAGTGATAATTTTTCGAAGTGGAATCTTGGTCTCATTTTTAAGTCGTAACTTAACGTCAATTTCTAACAAGTCTCAAAGTGCTCCTCCCATATCAAGTGGGGGGGGGCTTAGAAAAATAATTACATACCTGGTCTGATGTTGAGCGTCCGTGACAAAGAGTCAAGTGCACACGTTGAACGCCGGAGAAGAACAACCTGAGCTCGGTGAAGGGCCTCGCTTATATAGCGACTTCGTCAGACGTGTTTTCTGCTAATTCTGACGTAGCTCGAGAGCTACGTTACGAGCGTTAACGAGCTTGGAGAAGCTTGTTCACGCGCATGCCCAATAGTGGCGAAGACTTCTAGTTTTTCTATGATTTTCCCCCATCACGGCGGGAAGGAAGTATCTATTTTACATTTACTAATACATCTCTATTTCACGTTTAGCTCTAAATACATAACGTTTTTATGTACTTATCGCTTGCGTGATGTTTAATACATTTACAGCCGCGACCCAGAACTGTGATTTTGGGCAAATCAAAGCCATGATCATACCACAATTACATGCGTGTGGGTTGGTGTCAATGAGGCATCAGATTGCTAATACAATCAAAGCCTCACCTGACTCCTTTCTCCCTTCCTCTCTTTCTCTGCGACACACAATTAGATAAGCGCGGGCGTCTCACCCCATAATTTGAGTCCATCTTAGGACTTCGAAGCTTAACTGTGTAACAATAATATTACTCATTCAATTTTATCTTATTTTCTTTTTTCCAGTTTCTTTTCGTTTTTTTCTTTTTTTGTTCTCTTTGCATTAGTAGTCTGGAATGGAAGATATGATCTACGCTACCTACTGGGTTTATTCGAATGTGGTTTGCATCAGTACGTCCAATGAACACTACCAAATTTACAAGTGAACCACGCGTAAACAAAGCATGTGTGTTAAACTGTTGACGTTGTCTTAGATGTGTATGTGAGATCTACTTTTCTACTGGAAATTGAGTACACTATCTTTTTTGAAAATTACTTAATTAATGTTTCAAGCATTCTCCATATATTCAAATAGTCCTGAAAACAATACAAAAACAAACGTTATTTCTATATTACTGTTGGATTTCTGGTAATGGAACTTTATAATGTTAGACTGTTTCCTTACTAAGTTTAAAATAAACATTTTTATCTGTTCTCCCTTTTTTCTTCTTCTCTCGCCTTCTCAGTCTCTCTCTATCTCTCTCTCTCGCTCTGCCTCATTTCTGACCTTCTGTGTAATATACATCCATTGGTTTCAATTTTTAGTCAGTGTTTCAGTTTCTCCCTAAATCAACTTATGAATCTTGTTTCGTCTCGGTTTTGTATTTCATTTCAGCGATACTAATGTATGCGTAGTTTGGAATTAGAATTGCGTTCATGTTGTTAGCTAATTTTAGTAATGGATTAACAAAGGAGGAGAGAGAGGGAGTCTCTTTACCAGCCACGATTATGGGATAATAAGATGTATATTGGGTGATCTAACTGCAAGGCGCAAGATGTCGCAATTTATTGGTGCGGAGTGTACAATATGCATAACATATTCCTCAAAGTAGTACTTTTTCAGGAATATACTTGTTTCTTGCACACTTCAGCGGAATGCTTTACACAATGGAATACATGAAGTATTTCGTCCTTTTTGGGGGGATAGATATACCACGTTGCGAGGTACATGGAATGTATTATTTCACGTAACAACACAATTTTCTCCTCGAGGACTGTACGTAGCACCTTTTATGATTTGAGGCTATTGATTTGACTATGGTCACATTAGGTCATCATGATAATAATCATTCATTTGGTCTATTCATGTACATAATATTTGCCTTTCTTCGAAATTGAGTTGTATACAAAATTCTTCAGATTTGCCCAATCGAACAACAGGTGCTAACGTTGTAACACTGATACTAATCATTATGTTTTGTTTTAAATATACTTATCGATAATATGTTCAAAAAGTAATTATCAATCGGTAGAAGACCCATTCTTCCACCTAGAATGCTCTTGCTCGATTGATTTCACTACTGATCATAAAGCTATTGCTTACACGCTGACATCACTGGAATCGAATTTGCTGATTATAGATTTATTGTTTACACGCTGACACGAAATTTGTTGACCAACCAAGTTTACAGATGAGGCTATGTACTAAATTCGAATTGACGACTCCGATCAAAGAATTCTTTGGAACCTAAATTTAGAGATACGGTGTTTAAGAAACTTAATACTTATTCTTGTTTTGATACTTCTGTACGTAAATATATGACTGCTAGAAATATATTCTTATCGTTTTGTATCTTCACTACGATTCTTAATCCAAACATTGCAGGAATCATTTTGCAAGTTACGATTCTGTAAGGTACATTCTAATGTAAATCAGTAATCTTGGTAAGTAATTTTATCACATTATGTGTGTTTAGAAACTGTAGAGAACTAGCCATGATGACATTAGCATGAAATTATCTGGAACGATAGCTATATGTAAGCGGATATGACGCAAAACTGATTACGTAGCATTACGATGTTCTGATTTTCAGGATTGCATCACGATGAAACAGTCTTGCTAGATAATTTAGCATTAAACAGTTCCGTTTCTTCAAAAAACAGTTCTTTATCAGTGAGCGCAAGCATTTACACTTTTAAAATATTGTAGAACAAAAATTTTCAGAACAAACTATTTAAAACAAAATTCTCAAGCAAAAAAATTTTAAAACAAAATTTTGAAACTACAATTTAAAAAAAATATACAAAAAATTTAAGAACGAAAATTTTCAAACATAATTTTCAAACTAGAAATTTTAAAAACGACATTTCAAAGATTTCGAAACCATATGTTCAGGAAAGATTCAAAACGAAAAAATGTGAGGAAAATTTCAAACAAAATTTTTGAAACTATAAATTTTCAAACAGCATTTTCAAGTAACCAAATGAATCAGATTTCAGTACAGATAATTTTTAGCCAATGATCTTAGACTATGAGGTGTGAGAAACGTTAAGCATATCATGCAAATGTAGCGTCTCATAGTAAAATTTTTTAATCACAATTCACAAATTTAGGGAAATATCCTGCGTATTTCTCTCAACGTGTATTGATATATCTAAGTCTTAGAATTAACCATCTAATTATATGTTGAAGATAGGTGTGAATTAAGTTAACAATCTTCGCAATTGTACACTATAGAAAGAAATAAGTTGATCCAGCTGTCGTCAAAAAATCTGTTATTCCGTAATTGCAGAGCATCGCAACAAATTTTGAAAAGGAACATTAAAAGAAATGTATCATTGTACACTACTATATATTTATAACCCTCATTACGGTCATTAACAACTTGCACGTGGTACAACGTATTGCTTACGTTTGTAGTTTGGTATTTCTTTTACCCATATTGGACAATAACCAAGATCAATGAGATATATATTGCGTAGTATCATTTAGAAAATTTTCATATTTAAGCAGTGATCCTACAAAGCTTAAGACTAACGTGACAATGCAACAATAACATGGACGCCTATATAAGATAATAAAATCCCGCCATAGCACAGTGGTCCAGAAGGAGAATCTGACTGGACAAAAGTTGTTTTGGCAACTATGTCTAATCTACATTCGAACAGCCAAGTTGTGTTAAGTGATAAAGCAAAGTTTCGTGCTGCATATCAATAAACAAAGATAAAGCCTTTAGTGGTGGTCTCAGCATGTCAAAGTTGATAATTCATTATCTGCTTTGTAGCGCGCTGGATTGGGGTGGTATGAATATAAAGCTTGTGGTTTAATTACACCCGTGAAAAGGGAAGAAACGTTCGCAAAGTAAGCTATGAGTAAAGGTATGCATTTGTTCTTACTGTTTGAATTAAGTTTGGTTTGATTGATTTATGTTGCTTTCCTGTAGAAAAAATCTGGAAAGTAGAAATAATTATGTTGTAAAGAACTGCTATTAAAAACTCAAAATTGACATTTAAAAGTGCACGTCCATGTCTGTATCTAGATCTTTTGTCATGGTGTACTGTGATATATGTATTTCGAAATACAGTTGTGATTTACTGCCCATTCTTGCCCGATTTTTATATTTACCTTCTTTTCAAAGATAGATGTGGAGAGCCGAACATGTTCGTCGGATGAACCTGTACGAGGTGTTGCGTTATATACCATCAAACGAAGCACTATATAATAATGTTGTGAACAAATATGGAATGGAACGCCTTTCTCTGGATGTTTTTCGCAGTGTGGGTTAAAGTGCCTTCAAAGGTGATGTAGAGAAGTGTTGGAAGCTGTGTAAAAGAATGACTGACAGATTTCTATCTAAATATAATGATTAGTTAGAAGGACACATTAAGTTCTCTTATAAAGTATTTACTGCTTTGAAAACGATATCTCGAAGCCAAGAGCATAGGCCTTCGACAAGCAAATCAGGCAGACTTAGTAAACCCTTCGAAGATTCGGAAATGAATAATTGAAAAACCTTGTAAAACCAGTCGTTACATTCATTCTAAGCAAGAGCTGGTGTTGGCTACCCAAACGTCATTAAGAGCTACTGGAAAAATAGATGTCACAGTTGTATTAGGAGAAATCACTCAGACGACAACTAAGAGAGCAACGAAATACAAGAAGGCTTGTCATTCGCCAAGACTCTATCCGAACACTTATTCTCCGGATGAAGCCGTGGCACTTATTGTAGATGACAATTTATCTAAAAGAAATATACCAAGTAGAGACTAGGCGCAAAGGCAAAACATTGTGACATAGTAACGTGTCAGCCGAAGATCATTTACAAGAAATAATAGATCATACAATTGAGCGCATCGTAACTTTTGAGGAAGATGTTATTAAACAGCGTTTCAGAGATGGAGACATATTCAAATCAAGCTTAAAACTAACGTAACAAAGTAACAATAACATGGACATCTATATAAGATAACGAAATCCCACTATAGCACAGTGGGCCAAAAGCAGAATCTGACTCGAAAAAATAGTTATGGAAACTATGTCTAATCTACATTCGAACAGCCAAGGGGTTGCTACAACATCGGGATTGCGATGGAAGCAGTTGTAATACTGTATATAAGCAGAAAGGTCAGACAGAAGATGAATCATACTGTGGAACAGTGTATATCGTGACTCCGATATGTTTGCTATCTCCTTCGTTCCCTTACAGTTGTATTCAACATCACATCAGGAAGTTGACAAAGCAATTTTGTTGCAAAATCCCAGATCACCGCCTAGATTTTTTCCACCCATTAAGCTGTTGTATCAAAACGAGACAACTGTACTGTCGAGTAAGGAGATACGTTTAATGGAAACGTAAATATATCATTTCAAGCCTACTAATGTACTAATTCAGGAGAAGGAAGTAAATGTTATACCCGAACTTGTATTCACACTGGTGGCTAGGAAGAAGTGCAACTCTGTTACAAAAACTTCCTCTCAAACTTCTATATATGTGAAGCTACTCCTAAAAATATGATCAATATTGAATTACGAACAAAAGCAATACACAGTAGCAGATATGGATTTGGAATCTCCCCCTTGCATGCTTAGAAATGTTTTTTGAATGCCTAACTGACATAACTTATCGACCTGACATTCACAAATGGCAAGTTAGGGATCACGAATACAAAGTCAAATTCTCTGCACGGAAGGAGCAAATTATTCAAGAGTTCGGAAAGAAAATGGAATTAATTGTACATCAGCCTAAACCTGGAGCAGTAGGAAATTCTAATGATGGAAACAGCCCGGCGTTTTTTCCGAGATCCATCGTAATCCAATGAGATTGCAGGAATTAATGAAGAACTGAATAAGCGATTTGATATTATATTGAAAACTGTATGATGTGGTTTTCCAATTAATGTAGAAAGATTTGTTGCATTCCCATTAGAAAGTACCAAACTGCATCTTAGTCTATAACCATCGTTCTTCATGCTGGTTTCTGTTCATAAAATTCTAATTCATGGAGGAAGAATTATTGAGGCAGCCATCTTGCCTATCGGAATGGTCTCCGGGGAAGCTCAAGAACACAAGCAACACATAAGCACATGAGAGCAGATAAGGCACCAAGTGAAAGAAAAACTTATCACAAAGAGAACATTCGCGATGTATTGCACATGCTCCTCCTAAGGTTAGATCATATCATTTCAAGTTAATCTCCTTTCCGAAACAAGGAAAAAACTCATTCTCCCCTTATGTCAAGAAATTACTTACAGAACCTGCTATTAAATGTGCAACATCACAGGAAGGTGAAATAGGGCATGGCCAAGATCGCTATAGTGATAACTATGATGATGGTGGCGATGACGTCGATGATGATGATGATGATGATGATGATGATGATAACGATGCAAACGACAATAATGAAGACTACAGGATGACTTCTAGGCCTCTGAAGGATGAGATGCTTTCTCTCTTCAACTTTTGCAGGTAAAACACATTATTGTTTTCTATTTGGCTATATTTATTTTCTTCGTTTCTTTTATCTCACAGCTTTCAGCTCATTATTTCTCCCTTACGCATCGTTTCTCAGTTCTTTTGAATATATTGTTGTCACTTATGGCACCAATAATACTTTTTCTGGTATAGTGATCATTTATTGCATGTATAGGCGGAGTACTATTTTTTTCCAGTCAGGTTCTGCATCTGGCCCACTGTGCATAGGCCAATATCAGACCACATGAAATACTAATATTTGACAAGGATTTAAAGAAAGAATAGAATAAGCTGAATCACCCAAATTTCTACAACAATTCATATTCATATTATAAGAACAATTACACGTTATCCATTTGATAATTCCCAAAATTTAATGGTAAAGGAATATACACCCTCAAAATTTAATTTTGGTGCAGAAATATAAATGTGACTTACGAAGAGTAATAAACCCTGTACTCATATAAGATAATAAATTCATATGAAAGAAGATAAAATAGCTCATCAACCTTCGAAATTTTCATTTTTTCCATTTTTATACTAATATAGGGAAAGAAGATAGACATGAAAATTCACATATGTTATAAGGTGTTCAATTCTTATCAAAGGGAATCAATCACTTCCAAAATTACATTTTTGACAATTGTTTATCTATTAAAGTGAAAGAGATTTATAGTGGTATTTATTTGGGCTTCGTATTATAGCAAATTTTTAAATTGGAAAATTTCTAAAATTTAATTGGCGGGCCAGTTTACCTCTCTCAAATTGTTAGTATAGCTATATCTTAGTAAAGAGAATATACTTCTCTTCACGTCAATATAACCCTATAATGTAATAAGACATCATCAAACGGAATAAACCTTTGGTCAATAATCGAACACGTGGTCGTACTATTATCTGTGCAACAAGAGTTGGCTTCTGACAATTAGGTAGAGCACGCGGAGTTTTTTCGGCGCTGTTGCCAAAGACTCCCCAACAGACAAAGCAGCACTGGCGAGAAATTAGGACATTAAAGAAGTTACAATTTTATAATCATAAAAATATAACCGGAACATTTGAACAACAAATAAGAAAAATAGCTTGGAATATTGATCTGTCAGAGGCCCGCTCTTATTGCATCGATAGTAATTTTTGGCTATTTATAAACCGTAAAAGAGGAATGAGATAAATCATCGACATTTATAGTGATATATATATATATATAATAGGATCCTATATTATTTTAGAAAATTTTCAAATTTGTATATTTCCAAAATTTAAGGAATTAGTGTACAGCTCCCAAATTCCCAAAAAGATACACCAGTGTACCAAGGCCTTTAAAAAAGAATAGACCCCTCTATACGTCCATATAGCCATACAAGGTAACAAGGTCAATAACCGAGAACGTGATCGTGTGTATTCTGGGAAAATTTTACCCATGAAAGGCAATGAGATGAAGCACTCGAATTTACAGTATTACACATTGGGGTCCTATGCTATTATATCAAATTTTAAAAGTGCAATTTCCAAAATTTAATGGGTGGGCCAGAGTACCCTTCCCAAGATTTAAGAAGGGTGTATCAATGTATCCATGTCTTGAGAGAGAGCTTGGATCCATGTACATACCCATATAAATATATACTGTAAGTTAATAGGATATCACCAAAGGGGATAAATTAAACCCAAAACCGAACACGTGATATAACGTATTGCATACGTATATACTCTCGCAACATTTTACCCAAAAAGAAAACTGATGGACTACCAAAATTTGTAGTGGTATGTATTAAGGTCCTAAACTATTATTTGTTTTTGTTTATTAATTAGTGTTTGAAGTTGTTAAAGTTTTAGGCTCCAGCGAAATTCGTTTACGCCAATCGTATAAATTGGGCAAGTTCAAAACTCTAAGTGGTGGTCGAAGGTACTCCACCGTAATTTCTAAAGGGTTGCACCAATGTCTATGAAAGAACATGGGCCACTGTGCACGCCTATAGAACAATACATATTAATAAGACCTCGTGAAAGTTGATAAATTTAGTGAAAAACATAGGAAATTTGAATCTCCGGCTATTTTTACCCATTAATGGGAACAGGGGAACGAGATGGACCCCTATACTTCTAGAGGTACATACTCTGGTCCTAGGGTACGATACCGAATGTTTACATTTGGAAATTTCCAAAATTTAAGGGATGTGTTCTATATATTCCTGCCTGAATTTAGGTGGTGGGCCAATTTACCCTGGCCAAAGTCTGGAAGGGCGGTAGTAAGTTCCGCTAGGAATCCTTTTTGATAGGAACCCAGGGTCAAACGTGAGAGCTAGCGACGATATTACTACTCACTTGAATTTAAGTAAACACTGTTTCGAGGAGCACGAAGTATTCCTTTCTTCTCTAACATCACTAATTTGTTTTGCACTACCATTTCATTCTTCCATCCAACAGATTTCCTTTGTGTAATTTAAACTTGAAAGTTCAAATAGTCCGAAGCAAATGGGGCCAAATATATGTTTCTCTCACTCTACCAAATTTAACTTCACTGAAAATACAAGTCCTTTACCAATACGAATCACTGGTTCAAATTTGCTACTGTCCAGTCCAATAAAAATTAATTTGGTTTTCACTAAATTAAGGTGTAATATACCATTACAGTCTAATGTGATGATGTTTTTAATAGGAGGGTGCCCGAAATTTTTTGCACCGACTGTACTTGACGTTTTAAAAAAAATTTCTGGCTGTTCATATAAATCGTAATTTTGTTTGTTATTCTATTTCAAATTAACGTGGAAAACTGTAAAACTTCATTAGGAATTATAGTTTTGGGAATCGATATCTTTATTTATATATTAAATTAGTTATAAGTCTTGTATATGGATATGTAAATGGATTATTACAAGTCTTACGGTGTCAGTGCTATCTGAAAATATAGGTCCACCATTGGACGGAAATTTTCGAATAAATAACCAATCTAAAATTCGGCAGAATTTTCTGGACCACCCTTCACCTCTCTTTTAGATATCTATGTCCTTCTAATATCTAGTTCAATCCAGATTTTACCAAAATTTATTCGTTTCAAAGCCCCACTGCCAAAAATGCTTTGTTTTGATTGGAGGATTCACCCACGCTATGATGTTAGAGCGCGATTATTCCCATTCTCTGCCTAGAATTTTGCTGAAGACAGCAGACCCGGATCTTCCCAACTCAGAAAAAGGTAGAAATTAGCTAGAAAAGCTGCATTAAAAAGGTAAATCTAGTTTAATAGTTGAATAAATACCATCCAGGAAGCTACGGAGCCATAATTTACTAAATTTCATAGTAAAAAACCGGACTGAAGAGCTGAAATAGGAAGTGTAATTCAGTGACGCCATGTTTTGCAGATATAATTAGTGATGGACAGGTTTTACCAAGTGAAGTGCATCAGTTTGTTAGTCATTCTTAAAGATCCATAAACAGTTTCGGAAGAGTAGTGTTTTCTCCCTTAAAATATTTTTATCCTGAAAATTATTCCTTTTAGAGTTACGTAAGGCCAGCCACACTGCCGTTTGTGTTCGTGTATGTAGTGAATGTGATTTCTTTTTTGTATTTATCTAGTAGTAACATGGCGGTATTTAATTTCGTTGTAGTTAGGATAGTGATCATAATGAACGAGAATTGTTTCAAGAGGGCTCCTGTTTACTCCCAACTTGGGGGTACGGCTTCCAGCAGGGATGGGTTGAACGTATAGTTGTAATAAGGTTCTTTTCCCTTCAGGAAAGGGGCCTATATATTTTCCAATAAATAGTTTGGGCATTAACTAAACAGGTTGAATTAAGAATGTGATTTAGTGAATACAAGGGCCAATTGGCCCTGTTCCTTTCTTTCCCTTTCCTTTCGTAAACCGATAGAGCCGATTTTAAAGAAAATGGTAAAATCTGAATGTTGTTTATGTGAGTAAATAGTAATGATTAATATGTATTATAACATGTATTAATGTAGTTTGTAGTTATGGATGTGGCATGTATGTGTTTGTAATGTAGTATCAGTAGTAGCAATTGTAGTTAAGTGATGAAAGAGTGTGTGAAATAATGAAGTATGGACAGTGTATCATTCGTATTCGATCAATAGCTAAACGCAACATATCGATCTATAGTAATATCAGAAAATGAGAGTGTCATAGTATCAAAATTCCGTGTACAAGGTCACATTCAGTGGTTCAAGGGTTGATCATATCGTCGCTAGCCCCCTAGTGTCAAAATTCAGTACTAACCGTCATTCGTATGTCGATGCTCTTAGTGATTTAGATTCCATGGAATTGACCTTTCTTTTCGAAATAAAACCTAGTAAATATAATTCCCAGCCCAAATGCATATACAGTTAGGTTAAGTGATCCAAAATTAATATTTTCTGAAAATTACAACATTCTACTTAGTCTAGAAATCGAAATATTTAAGTAAATAAACAATACGTAAATTCTTAACAGAAGTCGGGCGATATGATGCTAGTTTTTCGCTTTGAAATTATATTAAATGTTCATTTTTTTCCTCTGTGACTGCAGAATAATTCCATTGTTGTCAGAATTTTATAAAATTGAATAATATCGCGGAGAACTCTACTTTCTGTGAACATACATACATATTTTTTTTTACATGAAGCTACGAAGTATAACATAGTATTGTTTGCGTAGTAAGGGAGTCTTGAGTTCGAGGGATGTTTTGTGTGGTGGCCGGAACATGAAACGTTGGCACTGATTTATAGCTTTAGAAGTATATGACGAAGTGTGCATATAGTCTGGGTGTAGTTAAAGAAATAGAGTGTTTATGAAATACGACGTCGTAATAAATGAATAAAATGATAGTATGAATATATTGTGAAACGAAATGAATGAGAGGACACCCATATACATAGATATATATATATAGATATATATAAGCCCAGTTTATGATTAGTCACGTTTCGGTAAAAGAATATATATATATATATATATATATATATATATATATATATATATATATATATATTTAAGGATTATGTGTAGCTAGCAACATCTCGGGTTCTGGCCCCTACACCGGAGCACCCTGCGAACATGTGGGTGAGATATTGCTGGACTATGTTAGTGCTTAATAGCTTAATTTGTTATTGCAGTCGTACTCGTTCATAATAATCTCGTTTAATAATATTTGTAGCATCATATAATCGCTGACTGGACATATTTAATAGTCAATTATGGAAAGACAATAGTTGTTACACAACGGGGCTGTAGTGAATTATATTTTTTTTGGGTCGGTTTTAAAATAGAATAACCTGCTCCGTGAGATTCTTTTTTTTCTTTCTTCACGTTACCTACTCGGGCTAGCTTACATTATTCATGGAGGCGACAGCTCTGAAAGGGTTACAGAATCAAAACAATTAGTTATTGAAATTTATTTTCGCGTACCCGCATGTCGACCCCTAGTCCCCTTAAGTATTTTCATTTCTTTTCTCAGTTTAATTAGATGAGGGAAATTAACGACATCCCAGACTGTGGCATGTCTGCGCAGGGTAGCTATCGGTGATATTTTGGTAATTGAAATCACCGATCCAAAATTCAGTTTATTTAATTTTTTTTCTTTATTTTGGCAAATCATTAGTTAGGGATATCTTAGCTATTACTTTTCCTCTAGTTTCTTTACTGTCCTTGAAACTTCTTAGTTCTTCTCAGGGGTCGAATATTTCTTTTTCTTACTTAGAGATTTCAAAATTGGGGACGCAGTTACCTGGTCCCTTCCCCCTCTCCGTTTACCCTGCTGGTCTGGGCCGGATACGGGGCTCGGATTTCAATCTTACAAGCAAACTCTTGTGGGATTGGGATCTGATGGACACAGACTTGCATCCTTGGCAGCAGGACCCCCCCCCCTAGTTTACGTATTTAAGTAAACCACCCTCTTTCGGCATATGTGAATATTTTTGGCTATGAGTTGTTATATATTTAAATTCGATCACTCTTCTGTGTAGTGAGTAGTACTTTAATGTTTCTCCTTTCGTTGGCGCCGCTTTCTCTCTCTTGTCTTTTTCTTCATTCTTCGAGATTTTTTTTAATTTTCAACCTCCCCCCCCGATTTTGAACTTGTCGCTTACAATGTATTTAACGTACAACTCTAATCTGAAATTACCAGCTGAGACGTTGCAAGACACAATTCATGGATAGAGTAGATAGTGATTGGGTCCTCCATCACATTTTGACCTATTGCCAAAATGAATAACGACTTTATATTTGACGACACTTCAATTACGTTCTTTCACCGTCGTCCCTCTAAGTTTTTTTTAATCCATTGGTCACTTTCCTTCCGTTTTGGTTTTCGTTTATCTTGTAGTTAACCTGGGCCCAGAAATTGTATTTTGGTTTATCTATTTATATCTTTAGGAATGTTCTGTGTTACGTGCCTGCCTCACAAAGTTTTTTTTTACTATTCATGCACGAATTGACTATATGAAAGTTAAAATTTATAGATGCGCGGTATTAGGTAAAAAAATCAATTCTTTTTCATATGTAATGTCGGAAGTCATTTGTTTTTCTTGTAAAATGTTTGCAACCTTTTCTGAAATTATTGTTGGGGTTATTATTTTAAATGTGCGCGCATTTATTAAATATAAATAGAGAGATAAATGAATACGTCGAAATGTACATGTGCTTAGTATGTGAATATGATGTTAAAGTAAAAGCATGATATTAAATGTATTATATGGATATATGTAAGAGCGCTCGTGTCTGTCCCCCCAAACGTGTATTGGTTGCTATAGTTTACAAGTAAGTTTCCGACGAATATAATAATATAGATTTTTGTGAAGAATACCGCCGTGCACTCAAATAATTTTCCTTTCTTCTGGATAGATGTAAATCATAACTTATGTAATCATTATTTAATGGCATGTATTAAGAAGTAACGGCAGGTCTAAATGTAACCCACATCATAATGAATATTATTCCTGAGCTACCAACCTAAAACTATTGTGGAAAGTGTACCTTTAATCCCTCTCACCTGCATGTGTATCCTATGACTTGACCAGTGTTTTTCCTTAATTTAAATCATTATACTCCTTACACCTGTGGAAGATCATCTCAAATCCGAACTATATATATATATATATATACACAAAAGTGATCCTGTATAAATGAAAGGTCTCATGACGTGTCCCAGTGATGAACAAGTAACTCAAAATTATCTGGTTAATAAATTTGTAAATGGAGTGACTAAGAGGAGAAGCATCCTCTGGCGGAAAGTGATTATCAAAATCCCTAGATGGGTATAAACGTCGCAGTATGCGAGTGCAGATATAAACTGCTAATAGTCACAAACTAAATATAGTTGATGAATGGTTTTTATAAACCAATAGTTATATATATATATATATAGATATATATATAAACACAAACTAAGTTAAATGGAGCGAAATATTTTGGACGCTACGAGTAGTGCGCGATTTGTGATTTGAACGCTCGGAATTATTAATATTTTATTGCTCAATGTGAAGTAGAGACTCATAACTTCTATTACACCCAAAAGTTTTTTTCTTTTCTTTTTCTTTGTCCATTTTTTTAAGTAAAATAAGTGTCTTCTTTGCGTATGTGGCAAATCATAATTTCGCTTTAGCATGCCTAAGATATAATACATGTAATTATTTTTTTTCCTTTCCATTTGTGAATATGATCAAATGTATAAAGACTTACTAAAGTATAACCCTATGTATTCTATTGATATATAACCAAGAACTTGTGCTTTTAATATTTTTTTTATAATTATTTTTTTCACTATGAATGTAATAAACTATTTGTACCTTTGTAGTTAGTTAGTTTCCTTTAAACATATATACACTGTCCTGAGTGAGTGAGTGAGTGAATGCATGAAAGATTTAATTTAAGTAATTTTAGTAATATTATTTGTCATATTAACGTTTATAATATATGTGTCATGTTTTAATATATGTGTTAAGGTAAATAACCTAGGTCATGAAGGACCGCTACTAACGGTTTAAATCGGCTCTAGGAGTGAAACGAAAATAGCAGGATGAGCCTAAATACGACATCTTTCTTCCAGGAAGTTGAAACCCTTATTGATACGATACATAAATTTATATTGAGTTTATAACTTTGATTTTTTTCTTTCTTTCTTGGCTAATTCATATGTGTGGTCGATCCTAGAGATACTGGATGGTTATCAATCATCGTTTGGAATAAATTTACAAAGAATAATTTCGATTTTCTCCTTTCCTGGTCTAGGTCTGGGCAACCCCACGAACGCGGTGCCTTGAGCTAGGTCGGGGTGGTATGGAGGAACATGTGGCTATTCCGAAGCATTCTAAAATTGATTAGTCGTTAATAACCCTTAAAATGATTCATCTTTCAACGACTTTCCCGACTTCTTACTATATTTCCGGAAGTATCCAGTAATCTGTTTCTTATTAAAATACTCTATTTGTTTTCTTTCTTTTTCCTCCCTTTTCCTACCTCCTTCTTTTACCTTCTACTTTCTTCTCTTTCTTTTCTATTTCTGAATGAAAGAAAACGAAGTCATGACTGAGAGTAGTCGCTATTGGCGCGGTCAATAAGTTGTTTCGATGAGTTTATTCGGAAATCCGATATGGGATAATTAACCAGATATGAGTATGCATTGAGGGACGAACAATACCAAGAAAGTTTATTGAATTTTACTTTATTGGAAAATAATCATGATTTCAATTACTAGGTAATGTTTCGTAATCGCCCCCGTTAAAAAATTAATTTTAGCGACTCCTCTACACTACACTCAGCCTTCTTCGTTAACTACTACCTTAGTGTTGTTTTTTTCGTTTTCTTTCAATGGCAATATTCAACATTTAATAAGAACTCTTTTTAGGATCCATATTTGATGCACAAGCACTCATAGACATGTTACTCCAGAAGATGATCAACAGAGATTAATGTCACTAAGCGTACTGGTATCTGCGTTTCAATAAACTTGGAGGAAGAAGGACAAGAAGAAGAGGAAAAGTCATGTTTCATTTTATTTGTACATTTGACACACACCTACGAAGATATCAACTCAGTGAATTCAAGATCGTGCATATTATGTCTAGATAAATTAATCTCCATTTCTTTTAGGTTAAATCCACATTTCGACTTTGCAAATAAGATAATAATGCACCATTATCTAATTCTAAATTTTACGTACAACACCCTGGTAAAATCACATTTTCTTCTCATTCAAATGTCACACATACCTTCCTTCCACAGGCCTTCGTTGTTATTATCTTACAGTTTACAATAAGAAATGTTACACATCTGTGTTAAGGGTTCCAATGATGGCCTATTAAGCTTAACTAAAAGATTAATTGACGATGCCATGTTTCATACGATGTTTCTTCCTTCACAATAACTTGTATCGAAATGATCTGCACATACATGTATATGTAAAATCGACGTTCCGCCTACGACGACATCATCCTCTCATTCGCATCTTTTCATCACGTGATTCTACTACTTCAGGTATACGACACTACACACACACATATACGCAAAATCACACACACACACACACACACTTCACGTGACTCATTACTTCCTTCAAAAAATAGTCACGAAAAGCTATATCCCTTTAACAAAAAATCAATTTCATGGATTAATTCGACGGAGTCTCAGACATCTCTTCCACATAGTCATCAGACGCTTTGACACCTAGCATGAGGGAACGCAAGGCCAAATTCGATTAAGTCTGGTAACAAATCCAGTTTCCATGGGAACGTCAGGTCTTCAAAATATACTTAGCGAAAAACTGGTTTACTGTGGCCCTATAGGTCCAAAGGTCAAAATCTGACCAAGTCAATTACTCCTACTGTTCTCAATTTGCGTATATATATATATATATATATATATATATATATATATATATATATATATATATATATATAAAGACTATTACCAGTGTTGGGCCCACTACATTCTGCAGGATTCTGACAACCACTGTAAGACCACGTTAAATATATTGATTAATAACTGCGAATATTGTCAAATTTAGATATCGTCAGAATAAAAATCGGTTCTTATTTTCCAAATTTCCAGAAAAGCTACTCATTTTTCATTCCATAAGTAAAGTTGAATCCGTTCATGTTATCTGATTGTGAAACACGAAAAATACGGTCCCACAAATTTTCCTCCATTATCTTTATGAAACCATTCAATGCACAGGGGTACCAACCTTTGCCTTTGCGATATTTCTTGCCATTTGTTTTAGTTATGTAAAACTACAGAGAGCAATCAAAAAAGATCATAAATATTTTTGTTTCTTTTGTATTCTTTTCTGGTGTTTTGTTGGTATTTCTTCTTATTCCCTGATTCCCTTTCTCTCTCACTCACAAGGACTGATTTATTCGAGAGTGATTCAGATATAATGAAACTTTTACTAGCGAGATATATCTTCGCAGATATATATATTTATGGGGAAAAACGGTTTAGAGGGCAAAAGCCCCAACCAAATATTTGAAAGTTGATGCCTGAAGGAGAACAAGAAGTGGACCGAAACAAATGAAATGGTGTACAGATATTGTAGACGTATAATCAGGGAGAATTTTTTCCATTTTATCTTCGAAAAGAACTTCTAGGTGAGGCACACAAACCCCTCGAAACATTTGATCACGAAATATTAAAATGTCTAATAAGTATAACTGAATAGTACCTAAAGCATATGCAGAATTGCAATGAAACTCCATATAAGGAAAATGTGCAAAGAAATAAACGTATTCATGTTTTTTCTTTAAATTTTGTACTGAAAAACATTTCGGGAGCACAAGCTCTGTCACCCAAAATTTTAAAATTTGCCTACCGAAAGAAGTGAGTCGAAGCAAATGCAATTGTGCACATATATTTTAGACGTAAGATCAGGGAATAAGGCTTTCGTTTTTTCCTGCAAATCTCTTGAGTGGGGCACAAATTCCTCCAAACATTTAATCACGAAATAACAAAATTTTGGATAAGTGTAATTTAAAAGTACCTAAAGCACATTCAGAATATCAACGAACTGCAGAACGCCTGTCCAGTTCCTCTTCTCTTCTACCGTCGCGCCGAAGCAACTACTTTCTCTACTAACGTTCGTTGGATATATGTAATTAGCATTGTCTTCTATGTTTCCCCTGTATGAGTTAACGACGAATATTTAATTGAAATTAAGTTATTGCTGTGCCGCTTTAAACTTTACTTCTGAAGTAAAGAAATGCAGATTAAATTACTTAATGGTTTTAACAACTTGGATTTACAGAAACTTAATAGAATAAATTATTACAATGTGAAGTATTTTAAACGCATTTAACTTCATAATTACAAGTCTGGAAATGGGAATTCCACATAGGAAGCACATAGATAGATCTATTTATACTAGATAGGATATGGAGATGCAATACAGATCCATCTGGGTCCACATGGAATCACCATTTTCTCTTCACCTACTTCTTTACTTATACATAACATAATCGACATTAAATTTGGTGTCTACATCGATCGCAACATTAGCTTCTTCAACAAAAGAAAAGTTGAGCTTTATTTTCGTTGATATGTCGGGATTCTATCTGCGACCCATAACTGGACAATGTGGGTTCTAATACGTACAGCTAATCTCACGTTTCCCACATGGAGCGTTGTGGGAAGCATTTTAAATGGGTGTGCTACTGAGGGGGTTACTGAAATGTTTGTTAATGTCGGGTAACTACCCTAGATAAGGTAATTGTATGCAAACAGTAAAATTAAGGATGGATACCAATTCAATAGCTACTCTTAAAGTTAATTTTAAGGTTAAACTGGAAAAAATCAGGAAATTAAATTTTAATTAATGTTAATATATATATATATATATATATAGTTACTGAAGTATTTCTTAATGTAATATATCCACTCGAAACCAAGTAATCATATTGGAAAAGAAAAAGAAAAGCGGATGTCAGCTGCAGTTTAGCCCCTTAATGCTACGTTGATGATAAAGAAACAGCTTTGTTGTTGAGGCACTCAACCCAACCATTACCGTTACGTAATTTTAATTTCAAAGTCTTAAGGGGGAGTGTCAGGAAAGTATACAACTAACGCATTTAATATATACCCGTAATTACGGGCTACTTGGACCCTTAAAAGGCTACTTGGACCCATACCAAAAAGTCGTTTAAAGTCCCATATGCAATGCAATAATGAGTGAGTTCAGAGTTAGATCCGTTAGATGGGATCATAATGCAGGCGTACACACATTGAAACTAGTTCTGTGGCAGGATACGATTAAGCAGTATTGGTGAGAAAGGTCGTTGACGAAAAGAGTGTATTTATTGAGCGCCAAACTTTTATGTGTGGACACTATTTGCAAGGAAGTGGAACCAATGCTAAGTAAACACATAAGTAGTTACATATAGGTTAATGAAACTGATATGGTAAACTTTCTCATACACAATAAGATGTGTGCGTAATTGCATTATACAGTATATGAAGTGTGTACATATGACCTGGAAAACATGGATATTTTGTCCCACATCTTTTGTTATCTTTATCCTACCCCATCCTTTGTTATCTTTATCAATGAAAAATAAAGGTCTGTTGTCACGTGTCACACAAGTAAGGACTTTTCATTGTTTCCTTAAGGATAGCGGTGCAAAATGGTACATCAATATAAAAGAATGGCTGCAAGTCGAAAATATGCTGATTTTTCATAACAGCTTGAAGAATGTTTACCAGCAATTCAGTCGGGGAAAATGTCGCGAAAAGAAACAGAAGCTCACTTCAAGATAAGTCGTTCCACCATAGAAAGAAGATTAAAGAATAAGTCAAGGCAGAATCCGTGCCATCTGAAAGTGTTCACTGAAGAAGAAGAATTAGCCTTCGGTAGTCATCTTGATAAAGTTTGTGATTTCGGATTCCTCGTTAATTAACTTGAGTGAAGTTAGTGAAGTTATTTTAGAAAATGCACCTCCAGTCAACGACTAGATTCGCTGCTAATATAGATAGGGCTCGTGAAACTGCAGAAGAAAACGTAATCAGCTATTACAACCATTATATTTGATAGTACCTCCTAACATGTTCTCTTTGTGGTTTGCAGTAAATAAAAAGCGTTGTTCTTGGAACACCTACGTCCTACTTAGTCTCAGAGCAGCTTTCAATGGTTTTCTGTAGAAAATGTGGGGGGTGGGTTCAAGTTGCCCGAACGCGAGTCTTACTTGGACCCATTTTTTACAATAATCGCCTGTGCTTTGTTTTCAATATATGTAACTAAAACTGTCCTCGATATGTGCAATAAAACCTGTAGTTCCACTTAATATGGGTTATGATAATAACTTTCTAGTTTTCTTGGATGAAAATAGGCCGAAAGAACGAATTTGTTGCAAAATTGGGTCCAAGTAGCCCGCATCTACGGTACTTAGTTTGTCGAATGTTGGTTAATATGGAATATCTTCTACAAATCATCTAATTTAATTGTTCTTTTTCAAGAGGACGTCAGTTCAAGATAAGCAGTTTGGACGAAAGGGAGGATAACTGTTCCAGACGCATATTTGTATTCCTGCCCCAGCCTAGTCAAGGCTCATTTTCATTGGCTGATGGGATCACGTGTCAACCTTCTTTTCGCCATGTTTTTTATTGTATCCATGTTTTAACATGAACCATGAGGCCGGTTGAAAATGTATGCTGATAAGAGAATATTAAAACAAGACAGTGTGTGATTCGCAAGGTGAGTAATCAATATTCGACGATATCCGAACACTAGAAGGCGATGGAGCAGATCAATATTATAAAATAGGTTATCGATCAGTATTTAGAGAATCAGTTGCATCTCTATAATCCATCTCTCCTCGTTGTTTGTTGTATGATGAAGGTGACTGTATGTCTTTTTAGTCAATTGCATTAAACAATCTCCAATTTACTACTGAAATTCTCTACTTGACGATGGTGTTACGAGGATCTTATTACATTTTTACGGCGATTACTTGTTTCACATTCTCATTAGTTTCATTACACCTATTGTATACTTAATACTGGTGAGCGTGAGTGTGAAAACTATTTTTACTTAAACTTATTTTCCTAAACTACTCTTTTATTTCGTTGTATATTTATTTTTACGTCTTCAAATGGAAACAAATATTAACTGCTCTCTATTATACCCTTTAGCGTAAAGATGATGAACTATTAAATGGTGCTGAATAATTAGCCTGATTTTACTCAAACGAAAGTTTGCTGGTAGACCACAGGTTCAGTGCCATGCAGTGGAAAATCAGTGTCCGAGAGTATACGACGGCTCCTCTCCCCTCTGTAGGCGTACATATGATTCAGGTCGACAGACCATACGCGAAGCGCAATCCATGGTTGGCACGAGTCGTCAAAAAATTTTCAAAAGTAAACCATGCTTTTCTCTGATTTGAGCACTTTTTATTACTTTTCCTTCCATTTTATATATATCTTTTCTTTTTCCCTTCCGAATTTTTCGCCGCCCGGGGCCGTCGCCCCGATCTTCCCCAAGGGCGAGGTACTGCAGTGGTTTCCCCATTGAATCTGCGTGTGGATGAAATCATTATGGCAATTGTTTCCACGCAGAATGCCCTCTGTCCTTCGCATTTCTTAACAGGCAAATACCAGGATGGTGTTAGCAAAATGGGTATGACACATTCCCGAATCTTGCCCTTTATTGTTTGATCTCATCAACCGTAAAATGGTGTATTGGTGTAAAGGATCGGGTATTGGGTCTAGCCTAGGAGTGAGTGATTCGAAAGAAACTTACAGGATTCATAGCTCTTCAGCCTACACTAAAAGTGCTAAAAAAATATTTTTCATTTTCCCATTCAAAGGGTTTGGGGGCATTACCCTCAAGAATTGTTCAAATAAGATAGGGCATAAAACTTTTAATCTGCATAACATCTGAGAAAAACAATTTTTAATATTTTACTCGCATTTGGAGAGAGCAGAATGGTGCACATTTCCCCATAAAATTATATCGTTCAGCTTTTGGGTCCAGCCTAGAAGGGGTTGAGCGGTTGGAACGAAACTTTCAAGATTCATAGCTCTTCAGCGTACAACAAAAACGATAAAAAGAAACAGCTTTTAACATTTGCATATACAAAGGGTTACGGGGAGCATGACTCTTAAAACTTTTCCAAATGGGAAGAAATTTACACATTTTAATCTGTATAACATCCTGAGAGCAGCAATAATTTATATGTTTTCAATTCCTATTTAAAGGGAGCAGTGCAGGCATATTTCTTCATAGAATCCTGTGGTTCAGCTTTTATCCCATTTGGACAATTTTTGTTGATCATGAACCTTCTCCTTCCTTTTTGTGTATAGATGAAAAATGTTATTTTTCGCGTTTTTATTGTAGGCTGGAGAGCTATGAATCCTGCTAGTCTCTTTCCGTTTGTTTACCTCTTTCTATGCTAGACCCAAGAACCGAACAATAGAATTTTAGAGGTAGGGACATACCTAAGATACCTCGCGATCGATGACGAGGTTTAATTTGCGGTTGCACGCTCGATACTGGCACAAACCCATGTATTCAAATGAGTGAGCGCATGCCAAAGATGCACGCTACATCGCGACCTAGAGGTCGACCGCGAAGGTGAATTAGTGGTCACGATGATGAACAACTGAGTTTGTTTTTACGTCGATGTTTGTTTTTACATCGGTGTGTCTCGTGTTCTCATTGGCTCTCCCTGAAGCGCCGCACGGAATAAAGTCTCCATTTGTTTAGAATTTCGTCTCCAGTGGATTGTGTGTGTCTGCGCTTGAGAGGTTTTGCTGCACTATTATATTTGATTATGAAATCCATATTAATGGAACTATTTAGGAATGTTTCAGCAATATGGAATAAGAAACACAAACATCATCATAATAGGCACGTTTTAAATAGAGAATGGAAGAAAACAGCAACTGAAATGGGAATGTCAGATAAGTTATTTATTTGAGAATTATACTGTCGCTTATTATTATGTAAGGCAGTGGTGGTCATAGGGAGGGGACTTTTCGGGCTGAAGTTTGTAAATCGTAAAATTTTCAAAGAAAAAAAGAAGCTACTGTTAATCATATCTATACTTTAAAACTACACTCCCCACAATTCCGAGATTAATGAAAAGGGTTTCTTCTAAATTAATTATTCGTATAAGGTAAAGAAATATCTGAAAAATTGGGACGTATCCATAGAGAGGAAACGTCGAATAATGGAATTTCAGTGAGAAAACCTCATTTGCTGCAGTTAATATCTCCTCCACCTCGAAACCTAAAGATATACCTGTTTTATTTATTTATTAAATTTTACTGGGAAACAATTTCTCGCCTGAGTTCTGAAAGAGGGCATTTCTTCACAGAAAATTGAATAAAAGGTAAAATTCTTTAATTTAGAATATTGATGGAGATGAACAAGAGATGAGACTCAAATATTTTTGCAGGGAGCACGGTGGTTCAGTGGTAGAAAGTTCACCTCCGGTGCTTGGGGTCCCAGGTTCGATCCCAACCGTGTGGACTTTGTGGTGGACAAACACCGTGCTCGTGGGTTTTCCTGGGCTTCTCCCGTTTCCTCCCACTTTCTTTATTCCACCATTTCATTTATTACTCATCATCACCGTCTCCTTTAGCTAACCGAGATAATCGTGGAACGTAAAATTTAAATATTTCATTTTTTCAAATGTTTTTGGGAAAAAAGAGACGAGACTTTGGCATTTCTCAGATCTCGTCTCGCGTCCATCCCTATTTATAAACTGATTCCTCCTTTCAATTTCAAATGTGGTTTCGCAGTAATTTTAATGGACTGTCGGAATAATTTCATATGCGTCACAGCAAAGTTTCTCCTTAAACTGAGAACTTAACAGCGACGGTCCGACCTCCTCACTATCTGCGTCCTTCATCCATCATGACCTAGACATCAAGGTAGTGACCGCGACTTAAAGTTCGACTCCATCGCGAGGTATTTTCGGCATGTCCCTACCCTAAGAGGAATATGCCCCCTCTGCTCCCTCCAAATAGGAATGGAACAACTTAAAAATTATTTGTTCTCAAAACGTGTATACGAATTAAAATGTGTAAGCGTTATCGCATTTGGACAATTTTTGAGGGACATTCCCCCGTCTCCCTTTGTATGTGCAAATGGAAAATTATAGTTTTTTTCACGTTTTTATTGTAGCCTAAATAGCTATGTATGAGCCTTGCACGTTTCGTTCCATTCGCTCAACTCCTTTTAGAGTAGACCCAGGAGCCGAACCCTAATCGTGAAATATTTGGCGCTTATTACTATTGGGAAATGCATAGAAAAATTCTCAGCATCTCGACTAGGAGTCGAATCTGGAACTCCGGGTAGCCGGCTAGCGATAGATGCTTTACCAGTTAAAGTACTGAAGCATTTTCATGTGATAGCTGACCAATAATGCTCTGTTAAAAATTATCTTTCTTATGCAATAGTCTTTCTACAGGGAACAATAGAGAACAATAGTCTTTCTTATGCAAACCTAGATGCAAAAATGCCGAATTTTCTTAAAATGACAGTTTCTTTCCTATAAGCCTAACTACTACATTTCAGAACAATTTTTTCACCACCATAAACTTTTACTAAAATATTTGTGTTGTTATCATTACTCTAAAGGCTCTACAAAACTGTTTGACCCAAAAAGCGCTCTACGTTATAATGGCAGCTGAAAGGTGTTACTTTTAAACTGAGTTGAAATATCCAAAGTCTAGTTTTTCTCAAACAGTTGCACTTCTAGGCAAACTATCAATAAAGACTATTTATTCAGAAATGTTGAGGCCTTTGCAGGAGTCTGTGAAGAAGAAGAGATCGGAAGCTTGCAGAAACGAAACATGGGTGGTGCACTATGACGATGCTCTTAGCCGTTTGGAGCTTCGGACCAGGGAAATTTTTGCCAAGAACAATACAACTATTGTATCTCAACTACTCTACTCACCTGATTTGGCACCTGCAGAATTATTTCTATTCCCCAAGATGAAATCTACCTTGAAAGGTCACCAATTCATAGAAAATTTAAAACAATCGCTACGAGATCTTTATGTTATTATAAACTGTAACTACCAGCAGTGGAATACACGCTAGGGATAATGCGTTAATAGTAAAGGGACCTATTTTGAAGAAGATAAATCTGAATAATTCCCATAAACCTTAGAGCCACTATATTTAGAAAGATCGGCTTCCTGCTGTACAGACTGTATTTAAGTATAAAAATTGAAAGTAAAGGAGGAAAATGAAACACGGAATTTCTAGTAAAAGACAGAGAAGGTCATTTCTACTAACCCTCCCCCATCCTCACCTTCAATTGACACTCCTCGCCCTCCATCACACTCACCCTCTATCACACTCACCCTCCATTAACGCCCTCACCCTCAATCGATGCCCTCACCTTCGCCCTTGCTCACACCCACACTCAAATGACGCCCTCACACTTACCTTCAAGCAACTAAATTAATCATGACACGATAAACATAAATGTGCCCAATAAAGATTTAATGGACCCAGTGAATAGGCCTGTAGGTATTGTGACAACTTAAGTAACCTGGACTGCAATCAGGAGCGGATTAAAGTCGGAGCTAATGGAGCCCAGGCTCAGGGTGTCCCCAAAAATCCCCCTCTTTAATACTAAAATACATCAATCAACTTATTATATTATAGCTTCAGATCCATGCTAATTTGTTTTCCCGCTCGCTAGGCTTGCGGTATTGCTAGAGTTAAGTGTTCTTCCACCAGCTGAAGACTGGTTACTATTAATTTATCGATATATTTCTCCGATTCCTGGAGTTTAGAGAACAAAGATTTGTAACTAATATCGCGGAGACTAATGTTACTTATTCTGTCATTCACTTACTATAACATTCACTGACTATCTTTCAGTTAATATCACTTTGTACTACCAGATACATGCAATTATCGTTATATTCACAATATATATAGAAAAGAGAATATTCCAAATTCAGAAGGACTTTCGTTTATATTAAGAACATGATAACTGAGGTGGAAGAAAAATGGTTAAATTTGAGAATTTCTATGAGAGGAATGATTCGAAATGTTGTTTTACAGAAGAACCTGTTTACCAATTTGAGGGTAGATTTAATGATACCTTAGGGTTATTATGACACGCCTTAATATCAAGCTGCATGCAGTTAGTGTAATACAGATTATGTTAGTCGTTACACATGCTACTAAATAATATTACAAAGACTGAAGAGAATATCTATAATATGAGGCTGTATCATCTAACATTCACATTTTATATTCGTTGGACATTTCGAAACTATAACAACCAAGAACCTTTCGGGTTTGGTACCAAGATCCTTAACACATTTTTATTTATTATACATTATACATTTTACTTGAATATCATATTTATATTCCACACACATTTATGTTAATACACATATACTCACTGTTTATTTAAGCTTTCAAATCAATAACCCCGACACATTAAATTTTTAGGTTGCAACATTTTACATAAGGGAATGTGAACATATCGCAAAATTAAATAACTAAGCACATAAAATATAATGATAAAATTAATATTCTCGAGCATTTTATTTAACATAGTAGATATTTAATTCGCATGGCAGGCAAGTAAACACAGAATATGTATAAATATATGATTCTAAAATGTTAACACTACTTTTGGGCCAGAAACGACTATAACAACTTTTATGTTTATGGCTACCAATGGAAACAATTGTAAAAATGACTCCGAAGGTGAATTCCGAGAGCATAAAGGAAGAAAGAGAAAAACTAAAATTTTATCGTGTATTGAACCATCGCTCACTATTGCAGTGGGTCGAAATATGATGGAAAAACGTTTCCATAATATTATACATCAACGAATACAACCACAAATCGTGTCTGACTACATCTCAGTTGCCATGGTCTACTAAAATACGTGGCAAAACAGGGTCTCTGAGTGCCTAAGTACTAGTACTTGTACGTGCTTTCTAGGCAGCCATCTGACTAGGAATAAGAACTGTGAAATGGTTGACTATTAATCATTTCTGGTACCAATTCACTCAGATTACGCCCGATCCAGGTGGAAAGTTGGTGTATTCTCTAATTTAGAATTTCAAAAAGAAATCATAAAGCTCATCAGAAACTGAGAAGAGTTACGAGTAAAGTATGGAAACTAGAATAAAACCAATAAGATAGAGAAAATTCTAACAAGGATTTACCAAAATCACAAAAATAAATAAAATAAATTTTTCTCTCGTAAGATACCTGCCAAATCTTACTAGTAGCTCCCACCTCCGCAAGGGCGCCAACCTTGAGATGTCGTCTAATTTAAATCGGTTGCTAGTTTAAATTAAGGAAAAAGAAAATATTTGGAAGTAGAGGATTTACACCGTGGGACGGAATAACGAGATTCCACTGTAATAAATTTTCTATATTATTCTGTCGTTTCCACTTCTTAAGCTCTCCTGAAAGTAGTGAACTTAGCTTAATCAGGTGACGTGGATAAGTCAATCTTGCGGAGTAATATCGCAAATATAAACTGAGCGCGTATATTCAAACTGTATCACTTCGGCGGACGGCTGTTATGGTCTGTGATTAACTGGAAAATATCCTATATCGTTTGATACACAGCTACCGTTCGTATCGTCAGGCTGGTTGATCAGTAAGTATATATGTTTAGTATTAAATTTTAAGCCACGAAGTGAAAATAGACCCGTCACTTGTACGCAACACACTATCCTCACACAAAATTCTAACGTAATAATTAATATACTAATATATTTATTATTATATAAATCCCATCAATATTTTTAGCAAAGTTTACCACTGCACACATATATCCACAGTTTCCCATTATTTATTTTTATTCACTATCATATACATGTATATATCATTAATATTATCATTACTCACGTATATATACTCACGTATATATATTTATTCGCTTTCTATAACGTCGATTTACTTTCAGACACCCTATACTCTACCATTACCACCCAGACTGTTCTAAACATTCTTATCATATAGTAAAATCAACAAATAGTACATTAATTAAGGCGAATGATATTGTACAAAGTACAGTATATTTCACTCCAGGGGTTCGAATTCTTTTGTATACAAAGAAAGTTCAATATCATTAATTATTCTCTTAACTGCAGGGAATCATATTTTCTGAAAAGGTCAAAAATGGTATCGTTCACAGAACGTAATGGAGAGAGAATTTTGAAACTGCAGCCTGACAACAGAAGATGTCATATAGAGAAACTTCAGGTTAAGGAAAACAGTAAAGTTTACTTTTATTAGATTACTGAACTATATGAACGATTGTGCATTTTAGGAAAGTAAATTTATAATGTAATTCGTCTAAATGCCTATTCATATTGATCAGAACTAATATTTACTCATCAATAATGGCGAAAGAAAGGTAATTTTCATGTTGACCATATCGTTAAGTATCGGAGTAACAAAAACCAAGCGGCAAATTATTCTCGACTTGACACAATATGACATTGATAGAACGAAAACTAACTTTGCACTAATAAGTACTCTCCTGTACTTTGTTATCGTTAGCAATAAGCAATATATTATGTAGTTACGATATGGAATTATTACGCACTTTCATCATGAATAATTATACTTATTATGAAGGAACAAAGTAGATGAATTTTCACTCTTTTACGGAGAACAATACACTGTCCGTAAATAAATAAATCACATTTTCACTCACACATCACTACGGTCAAAATACTAATCTATATATATCAAACATCAACTAAGAAAATTACTCATGCTAACACATATCATTGAACATATTAATTCATCTTTTCAAACGAATTCATTATATGCACACTGAACAAAACCCTGATTTCACCATTCTAAACCGGCTCATATGCACTATAAAAAAGAAACGGAATAATCAGAGCTCAACGGCTCTTCTATCACCTAAATCATGTTTGAAATTACTAAAAATGAGAAAGAAAGATAGGTCCCTTTCAAGATGGGAAAAGAACCCCCTGGCCATGTAAATAATAATTAAAAAATCGCAATTTCTACATACACAAAGAGAAGCCCTGCTAGGACAGGCCTATCGTAACCTAACAGGAAGTTCGTGAAAATGGCCGGAGTTATAGAGGGAAACACTAGTCTTCAAAACTGTTTTCTGCAATAGATCACACACTAAGATATATCCTGTCCATCACTATTTACGTTTAATGACATGGCGTCAATCATGTTGAAGTTCATGTCTCACTGGGTTTCTGTTTTAAAATGAAAAGAAAATATTTTGGGGACTCTGTCTGCTCCCAATTGGTTTATTTCTTAATTAAAACTAGTTTTACCATATATTACTGCATTCTTGTAGAAAATCCGAATATATATACGGAGCAAACTGACGTGGTGATACTTGATGCTTTCTAAATCGAGAAGTGACAAGAAGTGGGCCTTAATACGAAAGTTTCGGAAAGAGTCCCAATCGAAACAAAGACTTTGGAGGCGGAAAATATAAAGCGAATAGAAAATAATAAAAACTGGATGAAACTGGATTCTGGAAGGATTTGGGCATCTCAAACGGACGAAGCGGGTACAAATTATTCTGCCAAACAGAACATGGTGCAGAAGGTTGTCTGTGATGACGGTTGACCTCCCACTTCGCTCCTCATCATTTACACTTTAGTGTAATGCTGCAAATTACCTACACTTGCAACACAACATCTGCTTGCGCAGGACGTTAGTCCCATATACCTTGCACAACTGACGTGTGCAGGACTCAGGCGCTATGCCCTGTGCATTCAAAAACTCTATAACTGCTCGCATTTCACACGCCGCGAGAGATGGAATAGGAAACCACTTCCATCTTCAACAACTAACGACATTTCTGAGAGCACTAGGGAAGGTCCGCTGGCACATGAGCCAAGCTAGAATCTTACTCTCTTACGTCAACGCAGTAGCGGCGCGCCACATACAATTCCTAGTTATGGGACGGTCGGAAAGTTACTTTCTGGATGGGCATCAGTCAAATATTTTTATACGGTTGTTCTCTTGTACAGTACCATACCGTGCTGGAAGCGATATATATAAAATGAAAGGAAAGAGTAATAAAAACTGCTCAAAATCTTGGAAAAGCAGAGTGTATTTTTGAAATTTTTATTGCGTTTTGCGCCAATCAATGTAGCGCTTCGCTACTCTTCTGTCGAATTCACTCATATGTACAGGGGAATGGCGCATCTTACACTCTCGCGCTGGGAGCTGTTTTTGTACTTTCCTGCTTTTTAAATTTCGAAATGAGGATCTAAATCTGAATCATCTATTTCATCTTCCGAACGGGATCCAAACTTTACTCTTCTAACATGTTTGATATTTCTTCTATATTCATTTTACTTGCTTCAAATGAGACAACGTCTGTAAAACTAACTAGTTTTCAAAACATAATATTCCACTATACTATCGAACGTGCTGCAGTCAAACATTGAAAGTTGATCACAACCATTAATCTGCAGAAGTTCTTTTACTTTTCGCTGGATATCAGGTTAATAATATTTGTTGAAGAACTGAGTCTCAGTATATATTTAATAGAGTCGGCAACCGATCGGAACCCATAATAACTTACATCGGGTCTATTACGTAAAAAACGAACTAGACTCGGGCTCCGGCGTTTTGGAATAAACATACAAAACGAGTCTGACTCGGCCTTAAGATCAAAAGTGACAAAACTTCTTCCATCGCATCATCTAAATTAATATAGTTTGATATAGATGTATTATTTTTGAATTAAAATAAGTTTCTGTCCATGCTACATAATTATTATTATCTTGTTAAACTAGATTGTATTCCTGCCAATAGTAGGTGAAGATAATGCAGTTAGAAAACGACATTTTTGTACAATTCTTCCTCTTTATCTTTTGTTTGAATGACTTTCCTTTTTTACCAAATACCTAAGTTCTTATTAATATGTTTAATCTATTTTTTTCGATCTTATTTGGAACATTCCCTTCTAATACGTTAATAAACATTCACAGATAGATCGAACCAATACGGAATCACCATTTCGTAATGTTGCTTTACCTACTTTCGGTTTGTACTTTGCTAAAAATTTAGTAAATAACCATCTTCCTTAGTAATAATTTTTTTTGGCTATTAAAGTATAACTATTTCTTAAAATATAAACAATGTTGCAATTATTTATACATGTACAGTATCATAATTAAGGGTTATAAAAATATTTGTTCGAACTGTTGTCATCAGTAATATTTTCTTTTAAATCGAAAAGCAAATAACCATGGTCATTTCTAGTTGCATTCAGATTGGCTTCTTGAAAAAAATTGCTTTACGTTATTACAATTAGCGTGAGATGTAATTAGTTTTAGCCTTGTCTCTAGTATTTGTAAAACATGCTATAAGACGTCAATTTAAGGAAATAACTCGCATTAATTTCCTTGATGAAAAATATTCTGAGCTATAAAAGTAACACTCAAATTTCTGTAATGACTACCTCCAGTAAAAGCATCTAAAATTCTATTATCACATTCACATTAAATCTTCTGTAATTTTAATATAAAGTCTTTCTTTTGCCTGAAATTTATCACTCGGTGGTAACCTTTTATATTTGAAACATGCAGAAAGAGTTTCATCCAGAGGTTGCTCATATCACATTACTGTATTTTTACGTAATTGTAATTTTCAAGAAAATGTTTTGACAAAGTGTGATTTGCCACATCATGTAAGACATGCTATCATACATGTAAAAGGGCATCGAAACATCATATTCTATGATATAATAAAATAATTAAGACGACAACAAAACTATACATAGTAATAACGCTATATATAAAATTTTGGCTTAAGAGTATTAAGTTTCCAAATTTTCTTTTTAAAATCTTTTTGTTTCATCTTTTTATTTTTAAATTTCAATTTTAGACTTTGGTTTTGATTTTTTAATTTGAAAAAAAATTATTATGAACATTTTTATATTTGTTTTACTTGAGAATTTCTACTTTCAATATATTGTCTTTTTAGTTGTTAGTTTGAAAATTGTGTTTTAAATTTGCTAGTTTGAAAATGATTAGTACAATTTTTTTGTTCGAAACTTTGTCTTGGAACCTTTTCAGTTTCAAAAGTTTGCTTTGAAGATGTTTATTTTCAAATCTTTCACACTCATTCAGAAAAGAGCCCGAAGATTTTTAGACTAAAATGATTTGTCAACACAGTTCCATCATGATGCTACAGAACATGTTAAAACATGTTGACGCAACGTCATTAGAATTGCAATACATTCGCTTATGATGTATTGAAATATATGCAAGGTTCATGGTAGCATTCTTTATAATGTCACCATGACTACAGGTCTACAGTTTTAGACAGATTTGACACTTTACCAATATTACAGTTTTACAACAAAATGTACTCCATATTATTGAATCTTATCTAGCAAAATGTTAGTTAGAAAGTCTGGATTAAACATCTTAGTAAAGCTTGAAAATGATAAGAATATTGTTTTACCAGCTAGACTTTTTTGTCATGGAAGCTATTATACACGAAGATCGATTACGTTTGGTAAGCATTGGATTTGTTCCCTTATTATACAAAGGATTCGTGTTCGGGGTCATTAATTCGAATTTAGAACGCAAATTGATTTTAAAATTTAGTGTATTTGGTTTGTTGTTCATACATCAACAAATTCCATGTCAACTCGATAACAGCTATAATAATGGGATGTGTGATGAAATCATCAAATTCAATGCACAGCACAGTGGGCTCTTCATGTTTACTGACTTTTTGGTGTTCTTACGACAGCAAATTCCATTCACATTGCGTATGAACATGTAAGCAATAACTCATTGATTTCTGGTTAAATCAATCGAGTAAGAGCATTCGAGTTGGAAAGATGTGTAGTCCTAACGATAAGGAATTTCTTTGCTAGCAATTAAACCCTAACATATATTTAACACAAAACATGTGGTGATTTGTATCAGTGCACAACATTTGAACCTGTTCTCGCTGGGGAAGCAGACAAAATTGGTGTTGACTTGGACTTTGGGGAATGGTAAATATTATTTACACGAATCGTTCAGAAGAATTATTATTTTCATGATGAGCTAAATGTTACCACTTGCAAGTCATTAGCTTCAAATCATGAAATGGTGCTACATACAGTCCTTAGAGAGAAAATGGTGCTGTTACATAAAAAGGTACATTGCATGTGCCTCGTCATATGGCGTACATCACACAAAAGGAATGGACCAAATACGTAATTGTATTCCCGTAAAAATTCTTGAAAAAGAAAGTGTATTCCTGAAAAATTCTATTCTGAAAAATAGGTTAGGCAAATTATATGCATGAAATAGATTGTGTGATCTTGCCAACATCGTTCGTGGTTGCATACTTGAATTGATAAACAGTTCTCTTGTTATTATATCGTCATTAATATTTGAAATATAAACATGCAGTTGACCTGAGAATACTTCAGAATCAAAATTATATACTAACACGGGAAGGTCTCTGATGTTGTACATAAAGTCGTTTGCCACATAGCGCACTTCATAGAACTTCATGAGAAATGAAAGCGAGCAAAATTTCAGGCGCTACCAGAAGGATAGCAACTACGAAGCTTCAAAATTTGAATATACAAAAAATTATATCATGGATGTTATATCATCATAAGTTTAAAGAAAATATCTTGAAAACCGTTGAGGCAATCAAAACAAAATTTGCACAATATAACCAATGTATACACAACTCCAAAAGTGCATTACCACCTGCAATTTTCGTTTTCCTACAATAGCAGGCAACCAAAAAAGCTCGGCGGTTGGGTTGGTTCCGAATTCGAAAGGCGTTCGACCAAACCTCAATTCTCCTAAAAATATATCATTGTGGCAAACTGAAAAATAAGGAAATAAAACAAATTGTTAAGAATGACAATTTTATTATCGTAACGGAGTTGGATGACATCAACAGTTACAAAATGATCTTACTTAAGCACCTCAGAAAAGATGAATGGCAAAAGACACATATCAGAAAAAAACATTTCTCTCCTTCTCCCCCCCAAAAAAAAGAATTTTAAAAAAGAAAAAGTTACATAAAGGAAAGCTTTAATATAAAAGCCTCACCCAAAATTTTGAAAACTGACATGCGAAAGGCAAGAATAACTGAACCGAAGTGAATAAAATTGTGCACAGATATTGCAGACCTAAAATGGCTTCATATTTTATTGAAAAAAAAAACGGTCGAGTGGGGCACGCACCCCGTCCAAACCCTTGATCACGAGATATAAAAAAATGCTAGTAACAGTATGTCAGATGTGTATAAAGGACATGAAGAATTGTAACGAAACTTTTTCTATGGACAACTCGCAAAAAATAAAGGAATACGAGTTTTTACTGTTCTGCGGAAAACAGTTTTAGGGGGCAAAAGCCCCCACGAAAAATTTTGAAATTTGACGCCCGAAAGGTAAGAAGAAGTGAACCGAACTGAATGAAATTCTGCACAGATATTATAAACAAAAAATGAGGGAATACGGGTTTCTTATTTTCCTTTAAAAAACGGCGGGGTAGGGCACGGACCTCTCCAAACATTTGATCACGAAATACCAAAAGTGCTAGTAACAATATGTGAGATGTGTGTAAAGAACATGAAAAATTGCAACGAAACTTAGTGAATGGATAATATACAAAAAACATACGGATACTGTTTTTTTTATTTTCTGCGTAAAAATGGTTTTACGGGGAAAAGCACCCACCCAAAATTTTGAAAGTTGACGAACGAAAAGCAAAGTCAAATGGATCGAAATGAATGAACTTGTGCACACATATTGTAGGCGTAAAATGAGTGAATACGGGTTTCGTATTTTACTGAAAAAAACTGTTGGAAAGGGCACGGACCCCTTTAAACTTTTGATCACGAAATATCAAAAAGTACTAGTAACAGTATGTGAGATGTCTGTAAAGGAAATGAAGAATTGCAACGAAACATTTTGTATGGAAAATAACCATAAAATAAATCAATACGAGATTCTTATTTCCTGCGGAAAAACTGTTTTAGGGGTCAAAAGCTCCCACCCAAAATTTTGAAAGTTGACACCCGAAAGACAAGAAGAAATGAGCCGAAGTGAATGAAATTTGCATAAGTACTGCAGACGTAAAATGAGGATAAGGGTTTCGTATTTTCCTAGAGAAAACAGTTAGGTTGGGCGCCGACCCCTGCAAACGTTTGATAACGAAAAATCAAAAATACTATTAATAGTATGTGAGATGTGTGCAAGGAAATGAAGACTTTCAACGAAATTTTTTGTAAATACGGGTTTTTCATTTTTACGGAAAAACGGTTTTATGGGGCAAAAGACCCAATCCCAAAATTTTGAAATTTGGCGCCAAAAGGGAAGAAAAAGTGAACCGAAGTGAATAAAGTTTTGCGCAAATATTGTAGACATAAAATGAGCGTATACGGATTTCGCATTTACCTAAAAAAAAACGTTAAGTGTGGCACGGACTCCTCGGAATCTTTGATCACGAAATTTCATAAGCGCTAGTAACAGTATATCAGATGTCTGTAAAGGACATGAAGAATTGCAACGAAACATTGTGTATGGAGAATACGCAAAATGAAAATGAATACTTGTTTCTCATTTTATGCGGAAAAATTATTTTGCGGGCAAAAGAACCCACCCCAAAATTTTGAAAGTTGACGCCCGAAAGGTAAGAAGAATTGAGCCGAAGTGAACGAAATTGTGCACATATATTGTATGAGGGAGTACGGGTTTCGTATTTTCCTTGAGAAAACGGAAGCGTGGGGCGCCGACCCCTCCAAATCTTTGATCACCAAATATCAAAAGTGCAAGTAACAGTATCTGAGATATGTGTAAAGGACATGAAGAATTGCAACATATCTTTTTGTATGGACAATACGCAAAAAATAAAGGAATACGATTTTTTTTTATTTTCTGCGGAAAGACTGTTTTATGGGGCAAAAGAACCCACCCCAAAATTTTAAATTTGAAGCTGGAAAGGTCAGAACAAGTGAACCGAAGTGAGTGAAATATTGCACAGATATTGAAGGCTTAAAACGAGGGAATACGGGTTTCGTATTTTCCTGGAAAAATGGCTTGGGTGAGGCACGGACTCCTTCAAACATTTTGATCACGAAATATCAAAAGTACTAGTAACAGTATTTGAGATGTATGTAAAGGACACGAAGAATTGCAACATAACTTTTTGTATGGACACTACGCAAAAAATAAAGAAATATGAGTTTCTAATGTTCTGCGAAAAAACGGTTTTAGGGGACAAAATACCCTATCCAAAATTTTGAAAGTTGACGCCCGAAAGGTAAAAAGACATTAGCCGAAGTGAATGAAATTGTGCACAGATATTACAGACGTAAAATGAGGATATAAGTTTCGTATTTTCCTGAAGAAAATTGTTGGGTGAGGCGCCGACCCCTCCAAACTTTTGATCACGGAATATCAAATGCGCTAGTATGTCAGATGTGTGTAAAGAATATGAAGAATTGCAACGAAACATTGTGTATGGAAAATAAACAAAAAATAAATGAATACTGGTTTCTTATTTTCAGCAGAAAACTGTTTTAGGGGTCAAAATCTCCCACCCAAAATTTTGAAGTTGACAGCCGAAAGAAAAGAAGAAATGGGCCGAATTGAATGAAATTTGCACAGATATTGCAGACGTAAAATGAGGATACGGGTTTCGTATTTTCCTAGGGAAAACAGTCGGGTGAGGCGTCTACCCCTCCAAACGTTTGATAACGAAAAATCAAAAGTGCTACTAACAGTATGTCAGATGTGTGTATAGAACATGAAGAACTGCGCCGAAACTTTTGTATGAATATTGCGCTGAAAACAAAGGAATACGTGTTTTTTATTTTTGCGGATAAACGGTTTTATGGGGCAAAAGAACCCATCCCAAAGTTTTGAAATTTGACGCCAAAAAGTAAGAAAAAGTAAACGGAAGTGAATGAAACTTTGCACAAATATTGTAGACATAAAACGAGGCAATACGAGTTTCGTATTTACCTAAAAAACAGCGGTTAGTTGGGGCCCGGACTCTTCTGAACCTTTGATCACAAAATATCAAGAGTGCTATTAACAGATTGTCAGGTGTGTGTGGAGCCCACCAAGAATTCCAAAGAAACTTTCTGTATGGACAATACGCAAAAAATAAAGGAATACGTTTTTTTATTTTCTGCGGAGAAACAGTTGTAGAGGGCAAAAGAGCCCACCCAAAGTTTGGAAGTTGATGCCCGAAAGGCAAGAAGAAATGAGCCGAAGTGAATTAATTTGTGCACAGATATTGTAGACATAAAATGAGGGAATACGAGTTTCGTATTTTCCTGGGGATAACGGAAGCGTGGGGCTCCGACCCCTCCAAACCTTTGATCACGAAGTATGAAAAGTGCTAGTATGTCAGATGTGTGTAAAGGACATGAAGAATTGCAACACAACTTTTTGTATGGACAATACGCAAAAAATAAAGGAATACGGGTTTTTTATGGTCTGCGGGAAAACGGTTTTAGGCGGCAAGAGACCCACCCAAAATTTTAAAAGTTGACGCCCGAAAGACGGCAAGAAGTTGACCAAATTGAATCAAATATTGCACAGATATTGTAGGTTTAAATTGAGGGCATACGGGTTTCGTATTTTCCTGAGAAAAACGGTTAGGGGGCAGGGACCTCTCCAAACCTTTGATCACGAAATATAAAAAATGCTGGTAACAGTATGTCATATGTGTGTAAAGACCACGAAGAATTCCAATGAAACTTTTTGTATGGACAAATATGCAAAAAATAAAGGAATACTTCTTTATTTTCTGCAGAAACCAGTTTTAGAGGGCGAAAGAACCCACACCAAAGGTTTGAAAGTTGACGCCCGAAAGGTAAGAAGAAGTGAACCGAAGTGAACGAAATATTGCACAGATATTGTAGGTTTTAATTCAGGGCATACTGGTTTCTTATTTTCCTGAGAAAGACGGTTAGGGGGCAGAGACCCCTCCAAACCTTTGATCACGAAATACAAAAAATGCTGGTAACAGTATGTCATATGTGTGTAAAGACCACGAAGAATTCCAACGAAACTTTTTGTATGGACAAATACACAAACAATAAAGGAATACTTTTTTTTCTTTTCTGCGGAAAGACGGTTTTATGGGGTAAAAGAACCCACCCCAAACTTTTGAAAGTTGATTCCCGAAAGGTCCATGTTGTCTCAAAGGTCGAAGGCATTCTTTATTGCTATTTTGAGGCAAAAATTTTCTAAATCCAGCTTCGGGTATATTCGGGGAAAAGTAAACCAGGTTCGAACCTCGGGGCCAATCTTTGCAATCGGGAGAAATTTTGCAGATGTGTTTTTCTTCTTTTAAATATAATAAGACTTGTTATTAATTGTATAAAAAAGCAACATTGATTGAAATACTTAATAATACAATATTTCGAAACTTTGTATTAATATCAGCACATGCTTGTTTGTCATTTAGCTCTCCATACGTAATGAAACATTTAGATACGTAAACAAATCTTTCCATATGTGAAAGAATGCAGAAAATTAAGACATAGAACACAATTCTCGCCTGAGTACTAAAATAAAAGTCAAAATAGAACAAAACAGCGTTTGCAGTGGATATGAATCAGAGCCCTGCAGGGGCTGGGCGTGTCCTCTTCGGCCCGGACACAAATGCTATAGGGCCGAACCGGGTGCATGTATTTCCGGGCTTAGCCACGCCGGCCCTGACACACAAAGACGGGTTGGAAACTAATGTTGTCATTTTTTTCTTTAAATGTCCTCCACTACCCCTGCCTTTGCCGTGTTCGTACGGTCTTACTATCAGTCTATGTTAATGGTAGTGTGTTTGGGAAACTGACTCTTTATTCAAGACTGCAAAGTACTTTAATACTACTAATATTACTACTTCTATTACTACTACTTCTATTATTACTACTACGACCACAGTTAATACTACTATAACTGCTACGATTTCGCGTAAGAGTTGACATGTCTGGTGGTACAGAATTTACCTTCTAAGTTCAGTATTTTATAACAAGACGTTTTAAACAGGGTGAAATATTTCTATTTTCATTTTCCAACCATTTTTGAACATACATCGACTTTTGCGAGGTGAAAAAGGAAGATACGACAGAAGGAAAACAAAATTATTGTAAAAGCATTATCATCAATATTTTGCATTCCCAAATACGAAATGTTTCTTAAAAAGACATAACTTTAAAGGAAATATCTTCTAAAATAAATAAATATTACAATACTTTTGAGGGTGTAGATCATTTAGATTATATATCGGTATTCCAAAGGTAAACAAATGAAATGTTTTTTTTACTTTTAACTGAAAACGTGATTTTGAATTTTATATATATATATATATATATATATATATATATACAGACTGTTCCATAATTCGTGTAATTTTCTACAGCACTGGGAGAAGATGAAGTTTTCACACCATTAATATAAAATTTGGCACTCTTATTGAGAAATATCTGAATTTTTCCAATTTTTAGGGAAAATAGGAGAAAATTGCTGTTTAGCCCCCCTTTTGGGAGTGTAAACACAGAAGTTCATTTTCCTTATGGGAGATTCAATGTTAAATTTTGGAAGCAGTTTTTTTCGTAAAGATCTTGGGGCAAATGAGTTGTATTTGTTACGAAATGCAAAAACACTCATTCACAAAGCTAGTAAAGCCGTCTCAAACATTATTTTGGGAAGCCCCCCTTTCGAGGGGCAAGGGGCGTGAAAAGATGGTGGGTGATGTGTTATCGAAATCCCAAAATTTATTTTCGGAGTGCCAGTAAACGTCAGATTAATCACGAATGTCACAGAATCAATGCTCCTTACATGTAAGAGTGACTGATAATGGGGCTACAGTCCCCTTTCAAAAGTAAGAAAATCACCATAAATATCCTTAGTAGGGACATACGAGAAGAAGTTATATTTTGTTAATTAATGTGAAATTTGGCGTTATTGTAGCAAAAGGGTATGCATTTTTGAAATCTGGAATGCTATTTTGGTAACGCACCGCCTTAGGGGGCACAGGGGACGAAGCATTAGATGATGTATCTTTATAAAAATTCAAAATTTTGTTCCGGAAATGCCAGTGAGCGTCAGATTTTCACAAATGTCACAGAATTAATATTCTAATGTTCCTTGCATGTGCCAGTAACTTATGTGGGGCTATAGCCCCCTTTCAAAAATAAAAATATCCCCATTTATATCCCTAGTAGAGATACGAGAAGAAGGTATTTTTAGTCAATTAATGTGAAATTTGGCGTCTTTGTAGCAAAAAGTGTGCATTTTTCATATCTGGAATGATATTTTGGTAACCACCACCTTATTGGGCACAGGGAGTGAAGCATCTGATGATTGATCTTTATAAAAATTCAAAATTTTGTTCCGGAAATGTCAGTGAGCGTCAGATTATTCACAAATGTCACAGAATTAATATTCTAATGCTCCTTGCATGTGCCAGTGACTTATATGGGGCTATAGCCCCTTTCAAAAATAAAAAAAATAATCATAAATATCCTTAGTATTGACATACGGGAAGAATGTTTTTTTCTCAATTAATGTGCAACTCGGCTTCGAATTAGCAAAAAGTTATGCGTTTACCAAATCTGGAATATTATTTTGGTAATGTACCGGCTTAGGGGGCACAGGGGTAAAGCATAAGCTATTGGATCTTTTTAAAGTTTCAAATTTTATTTTGGAAAATCCAGCGTGTGTCAGATTGATCGTAAATAATGCCAAATTAATATTCCGATGCTCTTTGCATGTGCCAGTGACTGATATTGAGCTACAGCCTCCGTTTCAACAATTACATTAAAAATTTATAATAAATATCCTTAGCAGGAACATACGGAAGAAGCTATATTTTGTCAATTAATGTGAAATTAGGCGTTGTGCTAGTAAAAATCTGGGATATTATTTTGGGAATAGGAGGCACATTGCACGGAGGGTAATTTGGTACTTTTGGGGATCATGGGAGGGGGCTGATAGAAATTCCAAATTTTATTTTGGGAGTGCTCATGAGTGTCAAATTAGTTGCAAGATGCGGAGAATTAATACTCTGTAGTGCTTTTATGTGCCAGTGACTAATATGTTACTACAGCTATCTTTGAAAAGCATCATAAATTTAATATGATTATTCTTACGCAAAGACTTACTGGCAGAAGCATTTTTTTTTTTGCAATGTGAAATTTGGCATTATTTTTTAGAAAATAAATGTTTGTGACAATAAGATAATACTCATATGTGGATTTCTTTTAGGGGAGTGGACTCGGAATTTCTTTTGCCTAATGGGAGTGTGACATAGGTAAATTTGCATTTTTAGTTAGAAAATACAATAACACTCTTTCGCTTGTATCTATGATGGTACATGTGTCTGGAATTTTATTACGTCCATTCCTCCTTATTGGGCAACATAAAACAAAGAATTGTCCAGAGCATAGTCATCCAAATATGTTGGAAAAGGTGTTCACAGTGGCTCTAGTAAATCGCATTAATTCATTCATGTCTTGCTCGTCTACGAGAGCATGCCGAATAAAGTAAGTTCATTTTATCTGTCTTACACTTAGATTAATGAAATATTTAAGCAATTTAGTTAATGACAACTGAGCCAAAGAAAAGTATTGTTTTTAGAAAGGGATAATATGTTTTCTTGGATTTAAGGTATAGCCTGACTCAACCTAATCGTTTTCCCTCGCGAGACATTTGTTTTTACTATAACCATGTTTCCATAGTATACGATTTCCTGACGTGCTTACATGTGCAGTATACGAGTAGGCTAGTACGTGGAAAGTGGGATCATAAAGTTATTGTGGAGGAAGTAGGGAAAAGATACGCTTTTTCTATGAATAAAGAAAACAATATTTTAATTTTTAAAATATTACTTCTCTTTTCGTTCGTGGTACCTGCGGCATTTTCCATTGTCATTTTGTGTTCTATTTCGAGCTGGTTTGCTTAAGTGTGCAAAAAATATGCTGGTAACTTTACGTATGATTTTATGCTATAAGAAGAGAACAATTTAGTTTTTAAAAACGCAAAATTCTTTGATTATATTCCAGTGATGCCAAAAAAAAAAAAACGAAGTTATATCTTCAATCTGTTACACTGACAAACGATATTCATTAACACTAGATTCGAAATTTAAAAAGAAATTAAAACATTTCTCTACAATAATGACAAATTGCACATTAATTGTAAAGCATATTTACCTCCTTCCCGTAGTTCCTACTAAGGATATTTACCGTAAATTATGTGATTTTTGGAAGGGTGGCTGTAGTCTAATATCAGTCATTAGCACATGCAAGGAGCATCGGAATATTAATTTTGTATTATTTGTGATCAATCTGACACACATTGGATTTTCCAAAATAAAATTTGAAACTTTAAAAAGATCCAATAACTTATGCTTCACCTCCTGTGCCCCCTAAGGCGGTACATTACCAAAACAAATATTACAGATTTGATAAATACATAACTCTTTGCTAACCCGACGCCGAGTTTCACATTAATTGAGAAAAATCATTCTTCTCGTATGTCTCTACTACGGATATAAATGGTGATTTTTTTTTTATTTTGAAAGGGGGCTATAGCCCCACATAAGTTACTAGCACATGCAAGGAGCATTAGAATATTAATTCTGTGACATTTGTGAAAAATCGGACGCTCCCTGGCATTTCCGGAACAAAATTTTGAATTTTTATAAAGATACATCATCTAATGCTTCGTCCCCTGTGCCCCCTAAGGCGGTGCGTTACCAAAATAGCATTCCAGATTTCAAAAATGCATATCCTTTTGCTACAATAACGCCAAATTTCACATTAATTAACAAAAAATAACTTCTTCTCGTATGTCCCTACCAAGGATATTTATGGTGATTTTCTTACTTTTGAAAGGGGACTGTAGCCCCATTATCAGTCACTCTTACATGTAAGGAGCATTGATTCTGTGACATTCGTGATTAATCTGACGTTTACTGGCACTCCGAAAATAAATTTTGGGATTTTGGTAACACATCACCCACCATCTTTTTACGCCCCTTGCCCCCCGAAAGGGGGGCTTCCCAAAATAATGTTTGAGACGGCTTTACTAGCTTTGTGAATGAGTGTTTTTGCATTTCGTAACAAATACAACTCATTTGCCCGAAAATCTTTACGAATAATTATTGGAGAAAACTGCTTCCAAAATTTAATATTGAATCTCCCATAAGGAAAAATGAACTTTTGTGTTTACATCCCCAAAAGGGGGGCTAAACAGCAATTTTCTCCTATTTCCCCTAAAAATTCGAAAAATTCAGATATTTCTCAATAAGAGTGCCAAATTTTATATTAATGGTGTGAAAATTTCATCCTCTCCCAGTGCTGTAGAAAATTACACGAATTATGGAACAGTATATATATATATATATATATATATATATATATATATATGTGTGTGTGTGTGTGTGTGTGTGTGTGTGTGTGTTATAGTATTTTGACTCAGTTTTCTGACCACCGTTACTTTACTTCTTAGGAATCTACAATTGCGTCACTTTTGAACAAAGAGACGTTTATTCTTGTTTTTCCTATGTAGTTCATAACATTTCATAATTTTAGAGAAAAATACCTGTAATGTGTATCACTTCTACTCTGCTGATTTACATAAAGAACCAATTATCGGTTGGTCGCAAACTGGAATTATTATTTTCCGCTGAGGAATCTTAAACTCTCAATCACATTTGGCCGACACATGAAAAGTAATGGCCTTGTCGCAGAGGAATGATCACAAATTGCATGAAATCAATAAAAGAATATCCACAGAAAGCTATATTGGTCCGTTTATCCAGTCAAATTTGTTGATGATTTGCGAATGAAACATCGCAAGCAATATCTCACGGCCCGGAATCTCGCCTGGCGAAAATCTCACATAAAGAATATCTTGCCAGACGAAATTTAGCCTGGCTAGATCATCGAGGGATAAAACTTAGCCATCTAAACTCTCGCTGGACCAAACCTTGCAGTGGCGATTTCTTCTGTATAGAATGTTTAAAATATATATTTAAAATATTCACTGTACACTTTGAAAATAATAATAATTATCATAAATAAACTACAAGCCAGAACATAAGTGATTTTATTAAATTTTAAAAGAGGAAAAGAAAGATAGATAAGTAGTTACTTCCCGGCTTATTAACACTTGCGTCGAAAATAGATCTTTACATTTCACACTCACCAAATAATTTAATTAAATAGAGAGACAGAACAAGAATTAGGTGGCCACTTGTTTTGGAAAATTTACGGATAAAACCCGTCAACTGAAAAACGAAAAACTTATTTATGTTGGCGGATAATTTGTAACTCATGTAACTGAGATACAACAGTAGAAAGTTTGTTCCATCACCATGATATTGTTCTATATGAACAATGCAATGAACATACGTATTTAGTAAAATTATGAAGTGAATTTGTATTTAATGACTAAAAATTATGAAAAAATCTTTTAACCAGTGGCGTATTTAGGGGCTATCGGGCTAATGCCCACAGAAATAATTTCATTATTACGTTTTCGCATCATACGTACAACACAAATGATGATATAAAAGCAATATGAAGAGCATTTATCTACGTTTAAAATATCCTAGCCATTACCCAATTTACTCCAATAATAAATGTGGTTTAAATGTTCTTATATCACACTATTCGTGGAACAATCGTGACGCGGAACGGTTGTGAAAACTCCTAATTGAAATTAAGAAAAAATAAGACATAAATTTTTTAAACATAAATTAACAAAACTCAGCAATAAAATTTCGAGACAAGAGCGAAAAATGTTTTCAGTGATCGAGACTAGACTAGACCTATTAAACTTAGGAGACGAGACGAGAAAATCTTACTTCTCGTCTCGTCTCATGAGGAACATTATCTGAACGAAGCAGATATCATTCTTGCTTGTAGTGACTAGCTGGGAGATGTTGGTGCATTTTTTGCATAAATAGTCGATTTTATGGCATATCAATTTCCAAGCATATCATCAATCTATACGCTATTATTGGTTATTAGCCAAGAATAGAACGCTGTAGAATGCATTAGGTTATTATTTAGAAATGAAATGAAGTCTTTTAGATTTACATCCCACTCTTATACCGGATACACTAAAGGAGACTCTGATGATGAGAATGAACACGAAATGCTGTAATGAAGAAAGTGAGAGAAACGTGAGTACCCCAAGAAAACCCCACACATGGCATTTGTCCACCACAAAACTTACTTGGCGCGAGCTGAAATCGAACCTGGAACCTCATACACCAAAGGTGAGCACTCTACCACTGAGCCACTATGGTCCCCGTTATTATTCAGGGCATAATAACTGATGCAAAAAGAATTCTTGAAATTCTCATATTTTTAATCTGCACGAAAATAGATTTAATAAATAATATTTCTTCTTTCTGTGTTTATTATACTTCCAAACTATGTTATGCATAAGTATTGGAAGTCTAATCGAACGGCTCTGCCTGTTGACAGGTATCAGACCAAAAGCGGTAAAAAAAAAATATTGAGAAGGATTTTCCGGAATAGATTTAGCGTCATAAGAATAGGTTCCATCTCCTCCGTCAATCTTCTATATAAATCGGAAGTGATAGAGATCGACTACTTGCGGGTCATAATAGCTAGCGACAAGCAAGTTTAGGGAATTGATTCAATGTCCCTCAAAAATGTGCCATTTCTACCCCTATCTTTCTATCAAAACCGGAACTGGTAGAAATTTACTACTACTTCCAGCTTCAATATTGATTTTCATAGAGCAAAGACGATAACATATATCGCGAAGCAGTTTTCTGGAATCCATTCAGCACCCCAAGAATAGGTTCCGTGTCCGTCTCCTCCAACAACCTTATATTTAAACCGTAAGTGGTAAAAATCGACTACAACCAGTTTCAACATTAATGGCCATAAATCAAATACGGAAATAACTAAGGACGAGAGGATTTCGGATATCGATCAAACGTCAAGAAAATTTACCATCTATACCCTATCTAATTATTAAAACCGGAAGTGGTGGAAATTTACTACTATTTCCGGTTTCAATATTCAGTTTCATAGAGTAAAAACTGTCAGAGAGGACGAGAAGTGTTCGGGAATTCAAACAACGTCTCAAGAATAAGCTTTCTTTCTTCCGTTAATCCTGCATTGAAATCAGAAAAGGTGGGAACAAACCGTTTTCGTTTTTAACATTGATCGCCTTAAAAATAAATTGGTAGTAGATAGCGACAGTTTTCGAAAATCGATTGATCATCTCAAGAAAAATACCATCTTCACCTATTTCTCTCTACTGAAATCGGAAATGGTAAAACAATTTTACTCTTCCAGTTTCAATATTGATCCCTATAGCTCCATAGAGCTCCCTCAGGCCTATGTGGATAGCATACGCGTCTTTCGTGCGGGAAACCCGGGTTCGATTTCCGGTGGGTTCGTATTCCCTCGCTGTAGGTCCATGTCTCATATAGCCTCCCTGCTGAACGGTACTCGAAGCTGAAATCAAACTAAAATCAAATCCATAGATCCATAGAACAAAATCAATAATGGATATCAAGAAACAATTTTTTATTATTATTAAAGTTCACCCACAATTTTCTTCTGTCCCACCAGGCGAATATCACCAGGATGATGTAAATGAAATCTTTGAGTTTTACATCCCACGGTTATGCCGATTAGGCTAAAGGAGACGGTGATGATGAGTAATGAATGAAATTGTGGAATGAAGAAAGTGGGAGGAAACGGGAGAACCCCGAGAAAACCCACGCACACGGTTTTTGTCCACCACAAAGTTCACTTGGCGGGGGCTGGCATCGAACCCGGGACCCCAAGCACCAGAGGTGAACGCTCTACCACTGAGCCACCGCGGCCCCCAGGATGATGTACTCCCCACATATGCTCTGCCTGATTTTTACATTTCTTTGCCTTTGTAATTAATGTTTCGGTATAAAATGGCCTTTCGGTTCCATTTGACATTTCGTTTTCTAAAATAAATATTAATTAATTAATGCATTTAAATTTACTCGCCAGTTATGTGTGTGTCTAACACAGCAACGGTCTATTTCTCAAAACTACTCGTCTTGTAATGTTTTTTGAGAATCCATCAAATATCATGACGTAGAAATACTAGAATAATAGTAAAATTCATTTCTAAGTACTATTACTGACAATTTTAATTTGCCGCTTTTTTACAGTATATACAAGTGTAAAATATTTGATTTTGAGAAGTTTCACTTACATTAAAAGACTAGTAGTTTTGCAACGTAGGCCCCTGTAGTCTCAAGTTTGATTTTTAAAAAAGGTTCTCGATGTCATACAAAACGCAGATATGTAAATAAAATATATATAGTAAAAGAATCGTACAGACAGTTCTTTATTTTTACTCATTTCTAGATTTATTAGAAAATTTTGATATAAATATACCTAACAGACAGTAAGTACCAGCATTTAGTATGTCGTCCATTTTTCCTAAGACTTCTCTTTGATCTGTGTGTAAACTTTTGTCAGTTGATGCAACAAATAAGCGAGTTTGTTCTACGCTCTACAGTTCGAAACTCATTTTATAAGATGAATAGACTTCCCTCACTTGAAAACGACATAGACAGGTTTTCTGAAACTGTCGTACCTTGTTAGCTGCAATATACATGTACAGGTAATTTTTCGCGGAGATGTTTACGTAGAATCAAGGAAATCTTTACGATCTATGAAGAGAGACAAAACACACTTTGCTCTTATCTGCTGTCAATGTGCATTCCATCGGTTTCTTTTTCTCCGCGGACAACCCTAAGTTCACGCACGTGACCTAGCGAGGACAGAGAAAGAAAGAAATCTACCTGCTTAGCTTCCTATCTGCTGTTCTGCACTGTTGCAAAATGCGGCCAATATCTTAAACAACTTTTAAATGGAAGAAAGTTAATTTTTTAATTAGCGCGCACTAATATTACCTTAGCAAGAAAAAGTAAAAGTTATCATGCAGTATTAATACTAATAAACATTTGGCCGAATTTTGAACTCTATAAAATAAGTAGATTTTATAAAATTTTTGGAAAGAAATATGCTATGTTATTATATATATATAACGTTCCCATCGCGTTCCCCCTAAGTTTTACCCCCCTATATATGAGAATTAACATTTCCCTTTATACTTATTATGAAAATAACAAAATGGATACTCAGAACAGTTTTGGTTTTCAAACACTTAATGCCAAGAAGCAAGCATATCTCCATGAAACAAGCATATCGTTTTGTTTATTTCTTTCTTCAATCTTCTAGCTAGGTATCTAGTCGATCGCCTGAAGGCAAAACATCGTACAGCAAGCAAGCTGATTCGCACGTGCCAACGACAGAACGAAAGTCTTGAATGCTCGCAGGCTTCGGTGCCTTGTAACATTGTGCTAAAAAAAAACAGACACATGGTCAGTTGTGAGTTCCTTAGGTGTGAAACACCTAATAAGACTCTTATACAAATCGTTGTTGTTTGAAGCCTCTTTATTCCTCATAAAAACGATACATCCAGATTCGCGAAAGCCCACAGGGATTGTATTAGAAAGTTAAAAGAATATATTTATCATTCAGATCCTTTATTATTATTATTATTATTATTATTATTATTATTATTATTATTATTATTATTAGTAGTAGTAGTAGTAGTAGTAGTAGTAGTAGTAGTAGTAGTACCACATAATAGTTTTCGTTAGTCCTTACAGCAATTAATACTTAGCAGCAGAGGTAAAAGTGCTTGGGAATGCAGGGGACGCCGTCCCACACCTCCAAAAAATGTGTATGGCGTCCCCTCAGTTCCTAAGAAATTACAATGGACAAAGATAGGCATGGGGGACGGCGTGACGTCATGCCGCTACCTACCGTTCCCCTACCTTTTCAGATTCACTTTATCTTTGCTTAGCAGGAAATCGATACAAGAGTTAGTAGGGCAGTTACTCTTTATTGATAAAAATCGTAATTTGGAGGTTATTAAAAACAATATTTCTGTGTCTAGAGGTAGAAGAGAGGGGACCATGAAAGTTACTATTGCCACATACAAAAATGAAACCTGTATTCAACGCTGACTACGTATAATTCAAGGATTTTTTTTTAAAAAGCAAAATGCTTACACCTTTTCAAAAGTAAAATTAAAATAATTACTAAGAAATACATTCATTGAAAAACTCAGAGGTGGCAAGTCAACCGTCTTAAATCCGCTGGAGGGGCCGCGGTGGCTCAGTGGTAGAGCGTTCACCTCTGGTGCTTGCTGTCCCGGATTCGATCCCAGCCCCGCCCATTGAACTTTGTGGTGGACAAACACCGTGTGCGTGGGTTTTTCAGGGTTCTCCCGTTCCCTCCCACTTTCTTCCTTCCACCATTTCATTCATCACTCATCATCACCGTCTTCTTTAGCCTAACCGACATATCCGCGGGACGTAAAACTCAAAGATTTAATTTCATTTTTTCATTTTTTCTCAAATCCGCTTGAGAGCGCTCGATTCCAAATTCAAGTAAAGTTAACACATGGAAGACCCAGGTTCGATTCCCGGTGGGAGTTCATGTGATTCGGATTCGACGTTAATTAGTAGGTCCACGTTTCATATAGCTTCGCTGCTGAAAGGGATGTTAAGCTCAAAATCAACTCAAGAAAAGCTATAACAATGAGAATGTTTTCTACTGTTTTGGCGTATGCAATTCTATGTTAAATAAAACTACATACACTATTTGATAATGGAAGCATTGTCAGAAATACAGTATCCAATAAATCAAACTTTTCGAGGAGGGTTTATCTGAAGATACATACAAATATTGAAAATAGTTTAAAAAGGTGCATAATGCAGAAATACTATTTTATCGCGTATGAACTTGAGGCTTCTAGAACAGCAAGTTCTGACCAGATATTAACACCGCAGAACCAGGATATTATCAAGGGATGGACTAAACCATAGTTTCCAATTTTACCCAGTGTAAATAAAGTAGGATTGAAACCCACTCTATCCAGTGTGTACCTAAGCGTCATGGGGGGGGGGGTGTAGACCCTATAAAATTCCTCTTGGATCCGCACCTGTTGAAACCAATTCATATTTCATAACTTCATACACGGCACGATCAAGCACTGAATCTATTGAAATCTTACTCTGTAAAATAATTATCTAGTGTCTACACTTTTTCTATTAAAGCTCATAGTATATTCTATCATAATATAAATTGTCACTCATGTAGTGTGTGCTAATGTAACTAGGGATGCGCACGAGACAAGATTTGTGGCTGTCTCGTCTCGAAAATGTGCTGTAAAAGTGATGTCTCGATTCGAAAAATGTATATTTCTCTATTGGAAGTGCCGTGTCTCGACTCGAATTTTGTCAGGAAAATCCTGTCACGATTCGTCTCGTGCGCATCCCTAAATGTAACTCATGACAAAAATGTTTCGTTTGAAAACAAAATTAAACGGTTGAGGTGGACTCTGCCTAGTAGAAGACATCCAATTTATTAAATCGCCTCGCAACCCACTTGGCCGCACACTTAGGTTACAGTCTTCACCTTTTCCCCATGCTATCTAAAGTATTGGCTAATCTTAAATTTGCATTGCGACTCGGGTTTACTAACAAGAATTATTATGTTCCAACTTAATTTGGATGTGAAATCCTGACTTAATTAGCATTTAAAAACTTCGCAGTGTGCATTAAAATCATGACAGAAATATATTTAAATCTCTGTTTTAAATTTCATGTCTACCTTGCATCCAAATACTTGTGCTGTCATTTCTTTCAATGTTAGTAGGAGCCGAAAGTTCCAATTCATCCCAATTTCTCGCTTTAATTCCCTCTATTTGTTCATACAATTTTAAAGAAATATTATTATTAACAAGCAACACTTCTGAAATGTAACACTCCGATTTTGATAAAATTTGGAAGGTAGATACTACACATGAAATAAACGAATACGTGTTTCTTATTTTCTGCGGAGAAACGGTTTAAGGGGCAAAAGACCCCACCCACAATTTTGAAAGTTGACGCCCCAAAGGCAAAAACCAAGGAAACCGAAGTAAACGAAATTTTACACACATATTGCAGACATAAAATGAGGGAACACGTGTTTCGTATTTTCCTGGAAAAAACGGTTAGGTGGGGATCGGACCCCCCCAAAACTTTCATCACGAAATATTGAAAGTGATAATAACAATATGACAAATGCGTGTAAAGGACACAAAGAATTGCAACGAAACTTTGTGTATGAACAACATACCAAAAAATAAAGGAACACGTTTTTTTTTATTTTGTGCTGAAAAACGGTTTCAGGGGGCAAAAGCTATCACCCAAAATTTTGAAAGTTAAGGCCCGAAGGCCAGAGGAAGTGAACAGAAGTGAATGAAATTGTGCACAGATATTGTAGACATAAAATGAGGGAATACGTTTTTCTTATTTTCCAGAAAAAAAGAAAAACGTTTAGGTGGGACACACACACCTCCAGAACTTTGATCGTGAAATATCAAAACTGCTAATAACAGAAGTGTTTGAAGGACATGACGAATTGGAACGAAACATTGTGTAGAGACAATACGCAAAAAATAAACGAATACGGTTTTTCTTTTATTTTCTGCGGAAGAAATCAGTTTTAGGGGGCAAAAGCCCCCACCCCAAATTTTGAAATTTGAGGCCCAAAATGCAAGAAGAAGTGCACCGAATTAAATGAAATTGTGCGCGGATATTGTAGACGAAAAACGAGATAATTCGGTTTCGTATTTTCGGGAAAAGCGGTTGAGTGGGGCACGGACCTTCTAACCGTTGATTACGGAATATCAAAAGTGCAAATAAGCATACGCAAAGGTTCCTAAAGAATATGGAGAATTGCAACGAAACTTCGTAAAGGGACTATTTGCAAAACAGTATATGAAACATGTTTTAATTTTTGCGGAAAAACAGTGTTGGGGCCTAGGTCCCATCCGAAAAAAAGAAAATATTACCGTAATAGCTCAGAAAGGAGTGGACCAAAGCAAATCAAACTGTGTGTAGATATTATATGTAAAATAAGGGCTCTCGTGTTTCTCAAGTGTTCCTATCCGTCTTGCTTCAAATTTGGCATATCAATAGCAAACTGGAAATAAATGGATATGTGTTTTTCTTTATGCTGAAAAAACATTACAAGGATTATAGGTGCCTCCTGAAATACTATAAAATACGCTATACTCTTTGTGTTTGCTGTTACTTGATATGCCAAATTTGAAGAAATCGTATGGAGGCACGACACTTGCGAAACACGGAAGGCCATATTTTACATATCCAATATCTACATACAATTGCTTTCGCTTCGGTCCACTTCTCCCGCAACTCAACGCCTCGGTTCACTCACAAGTTTTTTTTTCTTTCAGGAAAATACGAAACACGTATTCCCTCACCTTACCTCTACAATATTAGTGCACATTTCATTCACTTCTGTCCACTTCTTCTTGTCTTTTGGGGTCAAATTCCAAAATTGTAGACGGGAGATTTTGCCAACCAAAACCGTTTTAACCAAAATTTAAAAATGTATTCGTTTATTTTTTGCGTATTGTCCACACACGCAGTTTGATGCAATTCATCATGTCCGTTACACACATCTAATATACTGTTACTAGATATTTTGATATTTCGTGATGAAGGGTTTGGAGGGGTCCGTGCCCCACCTAACCGTTTTTCCAGGAAAATACGAAAACCATATTCCCTAATTTTGTGTCTATAATATCTATCCAAATTTCATTCACTTCAGTTCACTTCTTCTTACCTTTCGCGGGTCAACTTTCAAAATTTTGGTTTTGGGATCTTTTGCCCGTAAAACCGTCTTTCCGCAAAAAAGAAAAAACATATTCCTTTATTTTTTGTCCATACAAAAAGTTTTGTTGCAATTCTTCATGTCTTTTACACACATCTGACATATTGTTACTAGCATTTTTAATTTTTGTGATCAAAGGTTTGGAGGGGTAGGTGCCCCACCCAACTGATTTTTCCAGGAAAATACGAAACCCGTATTCACTCACTTTATGTCTACAATATCTGTGCACAATTTCACTCCCTTCGGTTCGCTTCTTTTTGCCTTTCGGGAGTCAACATTCACAATTTTGTTTGGGAGGTTTTGCCCCCCAAAAACCGTTTTCCCGCAGAACATAAAAAAACATATTCCTTTATTTTTTGTCCATACAAAAAGTTATGTTGCAATTCTTCATTTCCTTTACACACATCTGACATACTGTTACTATTACTTTTGATTTTTTGATAAAAAGGTTTGGAGGGGTCTGTGCACCACCCTACTGTTTTTTCCAGGAAAGTAAAAAACTCGTATTCAAATTTCACGTCTGCAATATCTGTGCACAATTTTATTCACTTCGGCTCACTTCTTCTTGCCTTTCGGACGTCAACTTTCAAAATTTCGGGTGGTGGCTTTTGCCTCTGAAACCGTTTTTCCGCAGAACAAAAAATATTTTTTTTCCGTATTGTTAATACACAAAGTTATATTGGAATTCTTCATGTTGTTTGCACACATCTGACATACTGTTGGAAGCACTTTTAATATTTCGTGATTACAGGTTTTGAGGTGTCCATGCAGCACCCAACCCTTTTTTTCCAGGAAAGTAGGAAACCGTATTTACTCATTTTACGTCTACAATATCTGTGTAGAAATTCATTCACTTCGGTTCATTTCTTTTTGCCTTTCGGGCGTCAATTTTCAAAATTTTGTGTGGGAGCATTTGCCCCCTAATACAATTTTTCAGCAGAACATAAAAGAACCCGTATTGCTTTATTTCTGGCGTATTATCAATACAAAACTTTCATTGCAATTCTTCATGTCCTTTATACACTTTCTACATACTGATATTAGCATTTTAATTTTTTGTTATCAAAGGTTTGGAGGGGTCCGTGCCCCACACGACCATTTTCTGCAGGAAAATATGAAACCCGTATCCTCATTTTATGCCTACAATATATGTGTGCATTTGCAGTCACTTCGGTTCACTTCTTTTTGCCTTTCGAGCTCAACTTTCAAACTTTAGGGTGTGAGCTTTTGCCCCTAAAACCGTTTTTCCGCAGAACTTAGAAAAACCTGTATTCGTTTACTTTTTGCCATACACAAAGTTATGTTGCAATTCTTCATGTCCTTGACACAAATCTGACATACTAGCACTTTTGATTTTTTTGTGATCAAACGTTAGGGAGGGGCCGTGCGTCACCCACCCCTTTTCTCCAGGAAAATAGCGAACTCATATTCCCTCATTTTATGTCTACAATGTCCGTGCACAATTTGATTCACTTCGGTTCACTTCTTTTTGCCTTTCGGGCGCCATCCTTCATAATTTTGTGTGAGAGCTTTCGCCCCTAAAACCGTTTTGCCGCAGAAAAAACCCTTCTACATTTTTTGCGTATTGCCCGTACACAAAGTTTCATTGGAATTCTTCATGTCCTTTACACAAATCTGATATACTGTTACTAGCACTTTTGATATTTCCTGAGCAAATGTTTGGAGGGGTCCTTGCCCCACCTAACAGTTTCTTTTTCAGGAAATACGGAACTAGTATTCCCACATTTTATTTTCACAATACGTGTGCAAAATTTCATTCACTTCGGTTCGTTTCTTCTTGCTTTTCCGGCGTCAAATTTCAAACTTTTCGGGTGGGTTCTTTTGCCCCCTAAAACCGTTTTCCTGCAGAACATTAAAAAACGTATTCTTTTATTTTTTGTGTATTGTTCATACACAAAGTTTCGTTGCAATTCTTCATGTCCTTTACACACATTTGACATATTGCTACTAGAACTTTATATTTTTCGTGGTCAAATGTTTGGAGGGGTCCGTGCCCCACGCGGCCGTTTTTTCCAAGGAAATACGAAACTCGTATCCTCATTTTACGTATGCAATATATGTGAAAATTTTTATTCACTTCGGTTTACTTCTGCCTTTCAGTGGCCGTGGTGGCTCAGTGGTAGAGTTCACCTCTGGTGCTTGGTGTCCCGGGTTCGATCCCAGCCCCCGCCAAGTGAACCTTGTGGTGAACAAACACCGTGTGCGTATGTTTTCTCGGGGTTCTCCGTTTCCTCCCACTTTCTTCATTCCACCATTTCTTTCATTACTCATCATCACCGTCTCCTTTAGTCTAACCGGCATAATCGTGGGACGTAAAACTCAAATATTTCATTTTTTTCTTCTGCCTTTCGGGCGTCAACTTCAAAAATTTTGGATGGGAGCTTTTTCCCTCTAAAACCGTTTTTCCGCGGGAAATAAAAAAACAATATTCATTTATTTTTTTGTCCATACATAATGTTTCGTTGCAATTCTTCATGTCCTTTACGGTTACTAGCACTTTTGATATTTCGTGATCAAAGGTTTGGAGGAATTAGTGCCCCACCAAATCGTTTCTTCCAGAAAAATACTAAACCCGTATTCCCACATTTTATATCTACAATACCTGTGAAAAATTTCTTGCACTTCGGTTCACTTCTTCTTACCTTTCGGGCGTCAAATTTCAAAATTTTGAGGTTGCCCCCTAAAACCGCTTTTGCAAAGAACATAGAAAATCCTGTGTTCCTTTATTTTTTGTGTATTATCCATACAAGAAGTTTCGTTTCAATATTTCATGTTCTTTACACACATCTGACTGCCATACTGTTACTAGCACCTTTCATTTTTCGTGATCAAATATTTGGAGGGATCGGTGCCCCACTCAACCGTTCTTTCCAGGAAAATACGAAACGCGGATTCCCCGTTTTGTCCACAATATCTGTGCAAAATTTCATTCACTTCGGTTCACTTCCTTCTGCATTTGGGGCATCAACTTTCAAAATTTTGGGTTTGAGCTTTTTCCCCTAAAAACAGCTTTTTCACAGAAAATTTAAATAAATGTTTTCTTTTATTTTTTGCGTATTGTCCATACACGCAGTTTGATTAAATTCTTCATGTTCTTTACACACATCTGACATGCTGTTACCAGCACATTTGATTTTCCGTGATCAAAGGTTTGGAGGGATCCGCGCCCCACCCAACCGTTTTTTCGAGGAAAATACAAAACTCGTATCCTCATGTTACGTTTGCAACATCTCCGCTTAATTTCGTTCACTTCGGTTCACTTCTTGTTGCCTTTCAGGCGTTAAGTTTCAAAATTTTGGGTGGGACCTTTTGCCACTAAATCCGTTTTTCCGCAGAAAATTTAAAAAGCCCGTATTCCTTTAGTTTTTGCGTATTTTTTGAATACAAAAAGTTCCTTTACAATTCTTCATGTCTTTTACACACATCTGACATATTGTTACTAGCATTTTTAATTTTTGTGATCAAAGGTTTGGAGGGGTAGGTGCCCCACCCAACCGATTTTTCCAGGAAAATACGAAACCCGTATTCACTCACTTTATGTCTACAATATCTGTGCACAATTTCACTCCCTTCGGTTCGCTTCTTTTTGCCTTTCGGGAGTCAACATTCACAATTTTGTTTGGGAGGTTTTGCCCCCCAAAAACCGTTTTCCCGCAGAACATAAAAAAACATATTCCTTTATTTTTTGTCCATACAAAAAGTTATGTTGCAATTCTTCATTTCCTTTACACACATCTGACATACTGTTACTATTACTTTTGATTTTTTGATAAAAAGGTTTGGAGGGGTCTGTGCACCACCCTACTGTTTTTTCTAGGAAAGTACAAAACTCGTATTCAAATTTCACGTCTGCAATATCTGTGCACAATTTTATTCACTTCGGCTCACTTCTTCATGCCTTTCGGACGTCAACTTTCAAAATTTCGGGTGGTGGCTTTTGCCTCTGAAACCGTTTTTCCGCAGAACAAAAAATATTTTTTTTCCGTATTGTTAATACACAAAGTTATATTGGAATTCTTCATGCTGTTTGCACACATCTGACATACTGTTGGAAGCACTTTTAATATTTCGTGATCACAGGTTTTGAGGTGTCCATGCAGCACCCAACCCTTTTTTTCCAGGAAAGTAGGAAACCGTATTTTCTCATTTTACGTCTACAATATCTGTGTAGAAATTCATTCACTTCGGTTCATTTCTTTTTGCCTTTCGGGCGTCAATTTTCAAAATTTTGTGTGGGAGCATTTGCCCCCTAATACAATTTTTCAGCAGAACATAAAAGAACCCGTATTGCTTTATTTCTGGCGTATTATCAATACAAAACTTTCATTGCAATTCTTCATGTCCTTTATACACTTTCTACATACTGATATTAGCATTTTAATTTTTTGTTATCAAAGGTTTGGAGGGGTCCGTGCCCCACACGACCATTTTCTGCAGGAAAATATGAAACCCGTATCCTCATTTTATGCCTACAATATATGTGTGCATTTGCACTCACTTCGGTTCACTTCTTTTTGCCTTTCGAGCTCAACTTTCAAACTTTAGGGTGTGAGCTTTTGCCCCTAAAACCGTTTTTCCGCAGAACTTAGAAAAACCTGTATTCGTTTACTTTTTGCCATACACAAAGTTATGTTGCAATTCTTCATGTCCTTGACACAAATCTGACATACTAGCACTTTTGATTTTTTTGTGATCAAACGTTAGGGAGGGGCCGTGCGTCACCCACCCCTTTTCTCCAGGAAAATAGCGAACTCATATTCCCTCATTTTATGTCTACAATGTCCGTGCACAATTTGATTCACTTCGGTTCACTTCTTTTTGCCTTTCGGGCGCCATCCTTCATAATTTTGTGTGAGAGCTTTCGCCCCTAAAACCGTTTTGCCGCAGAAAAAAACCCTTCTACATTTTTTGCGTATTGCCCGTACACAAAGTTTCATTGGAATTCTTCATGTCCTTTACACAAATCTGATATACTGTTACTAGCACTTTTGATATTTCCTGAGCAAATGTTTGGAGGGGTCCTTGCCCCACCTAACAGTTTCTTTTTCAGGAAATACGGAACTAGTATTCCCACATTTTATTTTCACAATACGTGTGCAAAATTTCATTCACTTCGGTTCGTTTCTTCTTGCTTTTCCGGCGTCAAATTTCAAACTTTTCGGGTGGGTTCTTTTGCCCCCTAAAACCGTTTTCCTGCAGAACATTAAAAAACGTATTCTTTTATTTTTTGTGTATTGTTCATACACAAAGTTTCGTTGCAATTCTTCATGTCCTTTACACACATTTGACATATTGCTACTAGAACTTTATATTTTTCGTGGTCAAATGTTTGGAGGGGTCCGTGCCCCACGCGGCCGTTTTTTCCAAGGAAATACGAAACTCGTATCCTCATTTTACGTATGCAATATATGTGAAAATTTTTATTCACTTCGGTTTACTTCTGCCTTTCAGTGGCCGTGGTGGCTCAGTGGTAGAGTTCACCTCTGGTGCTTGGTGTCCCGGGTTCGATCCCAGCCCCCGCCAAGTGAACCTTGTGGTGAACAAACACCGTGTGCGTATGTTTTCTCGGGGTTCTCCGTTTCCTCCCACTTTCTTCATTCCACCATTTCTTTCATTACTCATCATCACCGTCTCCTTTAGTCTAACCGGCATAACCGTGGGACGTAAAACTCAAATATTTCATTTTTTTCTTCTGCCTTTCGGGCGTCAACTTCAAAAATTTTGGATGGGAGCTTTTTCCCTCTAAAACCGTTTTTCCGCGGGAAATAAAAAAAACAATATTCATTTATTTTTTTGTCCATACATAATGTTTCGTTGCAATTCTTCATGTCCTTTACGGTTACTAGCACTTTTGATATTTCGTGATCAAAGGTTTGGAGGAATTAGTGCCCCACCAAATCGTTTCTTCCAGAAAAATACTAAACCCGTATTCCCACATTTTATATCTACAATACCTGTGAAAAATTTCTTGCACTTCGGTTCACTTCTTCTTACCTTTCGGGCGTCAAATTTCAAAATTTTGAGGTTGCCCCCTAAAACCGCTTTTGCAAAGAACATAGAAAATCCTGTGTTCCTTTATTTTTTGTGTATTATCCATACAAGAAGTTTCGTTTCAATATTTCATGTTCTTTACACACATCTGACTGCCATACTGTTACTAGCACCTTTCATTTTTCGTGATCAAATATTTGGAGGGATCGGTGCCCCACTCAACCGTTCTTTCCAGGAAAATACGAAACGCGGATTCCCCGTTTTGTCCACAATATCTGTGCAAAATTTCATTCACTTCGGTTCACTTCCTTCTGCATTTGGGGCATCAACTTTCAAAATTTTGGGTTTGAGCTTTTTCCCCTAAAAACAGCTTTTTCACAGAAAATTTAAATAAATGTTTTCTTTTATTTTTTGCTTATTGTCCATACACGCAGTTTGATTAAATTCTTCATGTTCTTTACACACATCTGACATGCTGTTACCAGCACATTTGATTTTCCGTGATCAAAGGTTTGGAGGGATCCGCGCCCCACCCAACCGTTTTTTCGAGGAAAATACAAAACTCGTATCCTCATGTTACGTTTGCAACATCTGTGCTTAATTTCGTTCACTTCGGTTCACTTCTTGTTGCCTTTCAGGCGTTAAGTTTCAAAATTTTGGGTGGGACCTTTTGCCACTAAATCCGTTTTTCCGCAGAAAATTTAAAAAGCCCGTATTCCTTTAGTTTTTGCGTATTTTTTGAATACAAAAAGTTCCTTTACAATTCTTCATGTCTTTTACACACTTCTGACATACTGTTACTAGCATTATGATATTTCGTGATCAAAGGTTTGGAGGGGGCCGTGCCCCACCCAGCCGTTTTTTCCAGGAAAATACGAAACTCGTATTCCCTCCTTTTACGTCTACAATATCTGTGCACAATTTCATTGACTTTGGTTTATTTGTTCTTTCGTTTCTGGTGTCAACTTTCACAATATAGAGTGGGGCTTTTATATTAAAACTTACGTAACTTTGTGTAACTTTTTCTTTTTTATGAGATTCTTTTTGTGGGAGGTGAGGAGAGAAATACTTTCCTCTGATATATGTTTCTTGCCATTCATCTTGTTTGAACTGCTTAAGTAAGATCATTTTGTAACTTTTGATGTCATCCATTTCCGTCACGATAATATTATTGTCATTTTTAACAATTTGTTTTATTCCCTTATTTGCAGTTTGCCACACTGATATATTTATTACAAAATTGAGGTTTGGTCCAGCGCCTTTCGAATTCGGAACCAACCCAACCGCCGAGCTTTTTGGGTTGCCTGCCATTGCAGGAAAAGGAGAATTGCTGGTGGTAATGCACTTTTGGAGTCGTGTATACAATGGAGAAATATGTTATGTGGCAAAAGATGGTAATAAAGGAAACTGGGTCTTCTACTATAAATTTAGTTCAAATGCCTAACGCTGATAGTATAACAGCAAAATGTCACTAGTATCACAGAATATTGATGCATTTGAGAAAAGTAATTGAGTGATGCCATTTTTTTTTATGTGTCAGCCCCAAAGCTATATAGGACGGGACACATAGTTTAAAGTGAGATCCGAACCATTATGAAAGAGATTTATAACAATGAAATGCAAGGTGAAAAGAAGAACTAATTCATGTTCTAGTTTTGGAACCTGCAATCTTTAATGTGTCGGTTGTCTAGCTTTCTAGACCACATGGTTCTTGGGCCGACTAAAATCGAAATGAGGTAGTAATAAAATACTTATATTGCCAATGTGAATATAGTAATATTGCAGTGTACAAACATAAATATATTGTAAATTATGTAGAAGAGGAAGTAAATGAATATGTGACTTAACACGAAAGACAAACGAAGAATCTACTATTCCAATTAGTGATAAGATAATGTGGAGAACCAGTTTACAGCATTAGAAAAACATGCCCCTTTCCTCGCGTGTGTGTCAGTTTGTTTAAGCGAGTTCTCTGCTTATTCACTGGGGCTAAAGAAGTATAATGCAAAACCCTCTGTTTTTTTCTAATGCGCTATTTTATTACCATCTGTTGAAACATATCAGGTTTTTCCATTGTAAATTTTCAGCATACATAGCTCCAACAGTGTGCAGCGCTGTATCATTACCCTTCACTCTTATGTTTAGTGTTGATTCAGTGCACACTTGTATATGCTCTTATTTCAAACAAAATACTTTTACGATGTGTTTTCAACTCTCCTTCTTTTATGGCAACCCTGTGATTTTCGATAGTTCATTTTAGCCTGATTTTATTGTGCACTTTTTTTTAGTTGCTTTAACAGCCTTCAATATGTTTCCCTTAAACGTACAAAATTACAAGTTGTAATTTTTTGGACATTCAGATTTCAAAGCCCCTTATCCTTCTGATCCATAGCAACTTAAATTTTGCTCATTTTCATTTCTCATTATGCTCCATCAGATGTGCTATAAAGCAGTCAGATTTTAGCGAAAACATTCTCGTGTAAGAACAAACTGGTGCAAGAAGCTCCAAATACCTTGTATCAAAAATATCCTAATCTTTTATCTGTCAGATATATTTGTGGTTAACCAGAGCACCGTATAGTTGTTGAGAATTCAACTCAAAGCAAAGATGTTCTGAGACGAACCATTGCAAAATGATAAAGCAATTGGCAGATCATTTCGTATTAAAAATTTCCTGTTCTTTCTTTAATGAGTTATGCGTTTTCAAACTAAAAAGTTTCAAACCAACATTTTCAAACTTAACAATATCAAACTAAACCAAAATTTTTAGACTAAAATTTGATAAACAACACCGTTGATAACGAAATTTTAAATCTCAGAATTTCCAAATCAAAATTTTGAAACTAAAATTTTTCGAGGAAGATTTTTAGTCTACAAAAGGACAAACGATTTTTTTCAAACTGAAATATTCAAACTAAAATTTTTAAACTAAAAACCATTGACTTAAAAGACTTCGAGGCAAAATTTTCAAATTTTAAGATTTTGAAGGAAACGTTTTAAACAATCTTTTTCAAACAAAATTTCCAACTTCTATTTTCACTAAAAATTGAAAAAAAATGAAATAAAAATATTTTAAAGAAATTATTGAAACTAAAATTTTCAAACTTACATAGTTAAACCAGTAATTTAGATCAAAATTCTAAACTAACATTTTTGAACCAAAACAAACCACGAATCACTTCACGTTTCATGGTTAACTATCAAAATTTATCAGAAATTTAAGTATTCGATGCTCTAATAAACGACATTGTTTTGTTTGATCGTGTTAATTATAGTGAGTGCAAAATAGTTGAAAGAAAATGTTCTGTTTCTTCTACTTAAAAACTGTAACCCCAAGATTTTCAAATATATGAAAAAAAATTAAATAAATTTGGAAACAAAATTTTCAAACCAAGATTGTCTTATAATTACAGAATTATAATAAAGGTTTAAGCAGTGATAAATATGTTAAAGAAATTATCTAAAAATGGTGCATCAAAGACTTGAAAGTGATGAAAGAATCAAACTGCTTAAAAATACTGATCAGTCAATCTTCTTAATTGACTGATCAGTCAATAAGATTGTATCACGAAAAACCTTTCAATGATTAACCAATAATATCGTATCACCTTAGACAGTGATTTGTAATCACGTTAAAGGTTTTTGCATATCAGTCAATTCGTCAGGTATTATGTGTAAATTTTTTAACGTTAGAATATAAGTCATAACTACAATTCTAAAGCTCAAAGTGTGAAACTCTTAAGGTTACCAATCAGATTTTAATTCCATAATTTAATGCTTGAGTGAATAATCAACCAACCACATTGCAGTAAATATAGCTTTCCCCTAATGACCATAGCTTTTGAGTTGTGACTAAAGTTAAAAGTATTATTTTATATCAATCGTTGCCTATCAGGATCCATGTTCTAAAACTTTATACTATTGATTCGATCACTAAGTTTCAACGTATTGGGATTTTGTATCATCATACAGAAGTATGGATTATGTTAAATTTGTCTCGTTAATCGTTAAGTACAGCTTTTGAAATTCACACCTACAGGGTATACCCAACATTTACAAAATTTAGTTTATCACAATTCCCAAACTTAATAAATGATCTTAGGTACCACCATCAGTTCTTTAGAAGAAAAGGGCCTAAGTCTTAAATTTGTCATGTACTTAAGCTCCAATTCGAATTGTTGACACATTTTTACCCTGAGAAGTGAATAAGCAGAACAACCCAATTTGTATTGCGACTTGAAAGGTTTACCGACTTTTGATATTTGGTTAACCCTCTGATTTAAGAAGTGGCTATATGTACGTAAAAACATTGAAAAGGGACCATTTCCGTAAAGTATATATGTTTTATAAAAGAAAGTTTTTCAAGTACACAACCATATATTCCTATAACGTGTTAAACCTGAACAACTTCAATAACATGAATTGATTAACTTCCACGTGATATTGTTTACGTGTATATTTTGGTATTTTACACATATGCTGGGAATAATTAAGACCAATGAAATGTACAGAAATATATATTTGGGTCCGAAATTATATTTACCGATTACTGTTGTTTCAGTCATTAGCAAATTACAACGGTGGTCCACTGGTGGATGGTTGTATTAATGTAACCATCTCCAGGACCCATATACTCATCCATATAAGATAATAAGGTTTCATGAGAAAAGAAATGGCTTAATAACCATACACGTAAACATAGGCAGCTGACAAGTTTGTTCAGGCAAAACTTTACAATCACACCTCGTGAAAGTCTAAGTTTAGGAATGTGATTTGAAATAATTTGATGTTGTGCAATTTTGAAAAATAGTAAACTTTTGTTTAGGTACACCTTGTCTCAAAAAGGTTGAGCGCATTCTTTATTGGTGTTTTGAGGCAAAAATTTTCAAAGTTCAACTTCGGGTATCTTCGGGAAATAGTAAACCAGGTTCGAACCTCCAAGCCAGCCTTTGCAATCGGGAAAAAGTTTGCAGATGTGTTTTTCTTCTTTTAAATATAATAAGACTTGTTACCAAGTGTAGAAAAAAAGCAACATTGATTGAAATATTTAATGATACAATATTTCGAAACTTTGTATTAATGTCACCACATGCTTGTTTGTCATTTAGCTCTCTATACGTGATGGAACATTTAGATACGTAAACTAATCTTTCCATGTGTAAAAGAATGCTCAAAGTTAATACATAGAATATAATTATCACCTGAGTACTAAAATAAAAGTCAAAGTAGAACAGAAACAGCGTTTGTAGTGGATATGAATGTCATAATTGTCTTGAGAATATTTATACATCGCTAAAAGCACGTTAGCAGAATTCCTTGTGTTAGCTCATTGGTAAGTTGTCGGACCTTAAATCATAAGGTTATGAGTTCGAATCTTCTCTGGGTCAATGCCTTTTTTAAAAATTATATTTTCCGCAATGCATGAAAAATTATATAAAATAATTACATTAAAATATATCAGTTGTATATATATAACATAATCATTGCAGAATGTATTAATTATTATGTTTAAAATATAAAATCTGAGATAATTTTCACAGTAGGTCGGTATTATATATGAGAATGTTACATGCAAGTTAGGACAATCGTTTAATAGCAATAAATAAATTATGTAGTGTATTTATTTGCAGCTATTTGTCATACACATGTAACTTCTCAATATTCTCAATACAGCATGTCATTTACATTCGTGAAATACAGTATATTCCTACGACTATAGAAAGTGTGTAAACAGAGTATCCAAAGTCGGATCCTGCTTCAAGACACATAACTTTTTGCGATCCCCTTAACGTCACGGGAAGAAACACAAATTCTCTTTAGAACGGAATATCGTTACTTAGAGTCTCATTCGAATACGTTGAATATGCTTTTGTATATTCATTTCTCTATCCCTTTCTCTCTACCCCTCTCTCTCTCTCTCTCTCTCTCTCTCTTTCGCTTTGTTTATGTGTTGCGGAATATCCCAAGTTGAATACAACATTTGCAAAGTATATGACCATCAGTGTAATGGAATACCGGAAATTGAAAGTCGTGTTTCTTCAGGTTGGATTTGCGTGTTCACGTTAGCTCACTGGTAGAGTACGGGCTTGTTAATGAGGTCGTCTTGAGTTTAAAGCCTGCAGAGAATTATCTTTTTTTTTAAGTAGAATTGCACAGAAATCGGATTCAAGGAGTGGTTTACTTCTAGAAATATTTTCAGAAGCGTTTAGGTAGCCCTGAAAAGGACTGTTTTCGGGAGTTAAGGCGGGGACATTAATATTGTGTCCAATACTTATTTTATTTATTTAAATCCGCTGACTCCAACAAGAGAATCCCAATTACAGGAGTCTTACATAAAATATTACATCTATGTTATCAATTTAAAACAAACACTAGAATAAAAAAATTCACCCTTCTGAATTTATTACACGCCCTATTCTTCTGGGCATGGATAAATGGGTGACAAATTTATCTCCTTCCCCTACCTCCAGCCATGCTTCGGAAACAAGATGCCACAGGTCATCTTGGGTTCTGGTGGATCTGCCTCAGGCCAACTATTCCTTAGAGTACTCTTCACTTCTGCCCACATATTTTCCATGAGATTGAGGTCTGCTCCACGAGGCGGCCAGTCAATTAAATCAATCTCAGGCTGCCCTGCGAACCATACCTAAACCACACGGGAAGTATGTATTGGCGACTGGTCTTGCTGGAACTGAATTACACCATCAGGCTGAAATACTCGTACAGATGGCACCATGATATTACTCATAATATCTAAGTACTGAGCACTGTCCAGGTGTCCTTCAATTCTGTGAAGCTGTTCTGCTCCGCGCCTGAAAATCCAACCCCAACATGAAATAGATACATGGCCACTGAGATTTCAAGCAGCAATACATCCAGGGTCATATCGGTGCCTCTCGGGCGATACACAAAACGGCGTCCCTCATTTAATGTTGTGAATATGGATTCATCTGAGAAAACCACGTTTTCCCAATTGCGACCCACATTCGCCTGTGCAAACGCGAGACGGTAAATTTTGTGGTCGTCTGAGAGTTTTTCCTTCACGGCAGCAACACAGCCACGTAACCCGGCATGACGAATCCTTCGCAGAGCTGTATGCTTACTACCAGGAAAAAGAGAAGCTTCCCTTAGCTGTCTAGACGTCCTTAGTGGGTCTAGCCGGGCTTCGTTTACTAATCTCGCATCTTCGGCTTCGGTTGACACATGCGGACAACCAGAAGATCGTAAATTACTAGTTTGACGTGTAGAGGGGGATGTTTTTGATAAATATATAGAAAGAAAATACTTATTCCATGTAAAAATATCATGTTATTTCTGCGAGCCGGGCCGGGGATAAACTTTGACGAGAGGGGATTTCCCCGCCATTCCCCAACATTAATCGCTAGTAGTAATGTGAAAAAGACAGAAACAACAGAAATATCATATTTCGCAGCAAAAGGGAGTCTTATTCGCTTTTCAGACCAAAAATAGAAGTTCATGTATTCGTGCGCGCCCGCGTGTATATGTTTGTTTCGCAAAATAAAGTCCTAAATCGATGCTGTAATAAATTTCCAATTTACAAAGCTTTTGTTTTTTAGAAACTAAAGAAGGCTTTAATTCTGAAAATTAACCTTGATTAATAATAAATCTCATAAAATGTCTATTGCCCCAATCACTTTTTTGTTCCTGGAGGCATTAACGCTCAACTTAGAAAACTCAATAAATGTAAAATTACTAAATATACAATTAAATGTAATTCATAAATGTTGCGAGACTGCGAGAAGTATCGCGAGACTTCTCGTGCGAGATTTAACCGAGTCTCGTCTAGCGTCTCGTCTCGCATGGTTTAGTCTCGTCTCGCGTCTCGCATAAAATTTTCACTCTCCTCTCGTGTCTCGTATCGCAAATGCGAGACGAGACGAGACTTCTCGCGTCTCGCGTGCATCCCTATAGGAAAGTGCATGTGCACATGTACAAAACGTAATAGGAAAAACGTAATAAAATGTGATCAAAATCAAGAAAAGGCAGAGTTTACTTTTGAAAATTTTATTGAGCTTCGTGCCAACCATTGTGGCGCTTCGCAGCTAGTCTGTCGACCTCACTCATATGTACGGAGACATCGTCGTATACTCTCGCCCCGAGCGCTGATTTTCCATGCCACGGCACTGTTCACTATAAACAAGAAATGGATTCTACTATTATAGAAATAGGTATGTTAAAAATCCCACACAAGCTTATTATAAAACACAAATTATAAAAGGGTCGCTGGCAAGAGTATGTGATAAAAGGGGATCGTGATAGGAATTAGATTGAGAACCACTGGCCTAGAGTAATTTTAACCAAATTTCTTATAGCCTGAAAAAGAGTGCTGTCGGGTTACCTATGGTGAATGGGAGGGGGATACATATAAAAGATTGCTAGAAAATGATCGGTATTAGTGTGGAATTCATAGTTTTCGGGGTCGCTTAGATAAATAGTGTGTCTTTCGATTTCGCTTAACTCCGATTAAGCTCTCATTAGTAGGGACGGGCATGAGCGACTTTTCTTTGAAACTCGACTCGACTCGAAACAGACATCTTTGAGGTCTACTCTAGGACTCGGCGCGAAAAATATCCTCCAACTCGACTCGGATTAGAGTCGAGTCAAACTAAAACGAGCCAAATCCTGTGTGTAGTCCTACCTAGACAGTACATAGACAATATAATTATTCTATTATCAATTATACTACTATTACTACAAATAATAATAATAATAATAATAATAATTATTATTATTATTATTATTATTATTATTACAACACCGTGTATAAACATGAACGATAGATGGTTAGTAAAGGAATACTAAAAGCTAGTTGACTGCCGACGTCGGTAGTCATGACGTCAACAAGGCAAAGACATCGTTCATTACCCTAAGCTGTAAGCGTCGGTGGACTACAGATGGTCAACTATTGACCTCTCGCCAAAAATTGGTGGCCCCGCAGCGACAATCCGCGGTGGCGCCAGTTCCATTTTGAAAACTTTACTACCAGCGGCAGAGACGCGATGAAACGACAACGAATCACAAAATTACTCTCCCAAAATATGTTAAAATGCCTATATGTGTGATTTGTTTATATTTAGGTGAGTCAAAAAAAATACCCCGGGGTGGACGTGAGCTATCAATATTACGATTACTAGGCACGTGTTCTTCTGATTTCCCTACGGAAACGATCATAAAAAGCTTGCTTGTTGATGAATAAATCATTGACGTCTTAATTTAGCCAATCAGACAAACCCCTACATCTCGAGTTCTAGGAGGTGATACCGTGAACCGTTTCATATTTATTGCTTTCTGGTGGGGTACTATCTATGTGCAAAATTTGAGCATAATAGCCGACATGCATCTTCGGTGCCTCTTATCTTTAGTACAATTTTAACCAGAGATTGTGTGGGTCAATGAAAATTTGATTCACGACCCACCATGATCCAGTATCACCCACCACCCAAATGACCCATTGGCCCACTCTGACCCATCATCCATCGTGATCTACTCTGACCCACCACCAACTATGAACCACTCTGAACCATTGCTACCAACTCCGACCCATCGACATCAACTCTGACCCATGATCCACGTACTCTTCTCCGTTGACTAAAGAGGCTACACTTGTAATAAAACAAGGCTGTGAAATTATCACTTACCGGAATTTGAATTTCTACCGTCAATGGCTCAAGCACCTCTCTGTTACTATGCTGGTGGATCTGACCTTTACGATATATAATGGCAAAGTGTTTCTCAACTTCCGAATTAAAATGAATTTAAATTTATCATATATAATTATTTCTTTGTTGCCTTACAGACACATTTCAATAGAAAATAGGATGAAATTTGAAAGTCTCAAATCAAGGAAAAGTAGACCAACGTAAAAAAAGAAAGAAAAAACTAATTTTCTATATCATTAAGCACCTGGAGTGCCACTCTTTATCTAATCCACCTCGAAAATTATGGATTCGACACTAATGTCGGTGTTATATATATATATATATATATATATATATATATATATATATATAATTTTGATGTCAGCCCCTTTCATTTCTCCTAGGAGAGCAAACGGATACTGCCACCGTTAGGACTAAATTTGGTCTTAACCCGGGAACACATAGGGGGTTGCTCACGCACCCCACTCGGTGTTTAAACAGTGTGGAAATAAGGAATATGCCACTGACGGTGCTACCCTCTTGTGTATTCCTAGTTTATCATCTGACTGCAGCAGAGAGGGGTGCGCCGTTCCATTGCACAGAGAAAGTTTAGTCAGAAGTCGGAAAAAGTGTGTTATTTTGCTGTTTGGGGTGTTGTGGCACCCCGCCTATGTGTTCACGTATATATATTTTTTGATACGTCACTTTCATTAGAGATAAGACATTGAGTGTAGGTTGGCTTTACAATCATGTGGACTTGCAAGGCTTCATCCTCGAAGGTTCCAGACGACGCACAGATTCGAAAGTGGCTTGAAGAAGAGCAGGTAGGTGATCAAGATACTGAAAAAAACGTGAGTGATTTTGAGGACGATCTTCTAGTTGAGTCGGACTATGCTGATGAAGTTTCTGAAACTGCTGTTAGTGATGCGGAACTGAACTGTGACAGTGACAGTGAAGATGATGAACCGACCGTGTACCTACACCAAAGCAAGGCAGGTGTTACTTGTGCCCGAGATCTGCAGATAGGAAGACAAAATCATTCTGTACCGGGTGCAGCAAGCCAATTTGCGCTGAACACAAGAAGTTTGTGGCAACTGTGTGTAATCAAAACTGAGGTGTACTTCAAGAAATTATTCATTAAATGCTTCTTAAGAAAGGTGAAAATGTGTTTCTTTCAAAAATTAAAAAAAAATCTACAAGAGATCCACATATACTTATGGGGTGCTAGAGCAGCCCACTATGTAAGCACGTGTGTAAAATTTCCCTATGTGTTCCCGGGTTAAATGACATTAAAATTTCTACCAATTAATTTAGCGACCAGTGTTGCATTTAAATGCTCGGCGCCTCTACGCAGTTTTGCTCTCGGCGCCCCAATAACTACATATTTCTCCGCCCCTTCATCCCTAACTTAAAAATAAAACTTAATTCGAATATTCTTAATTAGTGAATTTATTACATTTAAATACCACTCACTACATGCTACAGCTAGAACTACGTAACAAAAAATAACAAATGTGAAACGTGTTCTGAATTATTTTTAGATTCATACGCTATTATTATACATATTAGAACAGTAAAAGAGGATTGTTCATGAAATAGTATATTTGCTCTTGAATTTTAACTTTTTCATACAGAAAAAATTAAAATATTATTCAAGTTTTAAACTTTGCACTCTGCAAATATATTGCCCTCTAGGCAATGGGACTAATGTGAAATGTGGACTAATGTGGACTAATGGGAAATGCGGCAGTTAGCGGCGCTGAAAAGTTACGATTCGATTCCTATATCGGTTGATTTCGATATTTTTATGTCGCTACATAACCACCCTGGGTGCTAATGGGAACTTAATTGGACTTGAATTGAAAGTAGAACTATTCACCTAAGCGACCACGAAGCTATGGATTCGATACTAATATCGACCAGTTTCTAGCATTTTTGTTATGTATCCCGACAGTACTCTTTAACAGACTGTAAGAAATATAGTTATAATTGCGCTAGATATATCAGAATTATGTTGAAACACACACATCCATCCACTTTTATATTCTGTATAAATATAGAGTGAGCGAGCGAGCGAGAGAGAGCGAGTAAAGGCTTCACCACTTCCACATTGCAAAACCATATATCAGGAATTGAATTGAAAATCTATGTAAAGACTTTCTGCTGTGGCGTGCTTCATAAGGACAATTCCAGTCTGCTCACATGACCTTTGGGGTTCATGAATTTCTTGCGAGCGTTGCGACTTTGGATTCTCTGTTTAAACCTTCGGTTTATGCATCGAATAAGTTTTCAAGAACATAAATGACATGCTGTATTATGAATGTTGAGAATTGCCCTCTATATGACAAATAGCTGCAAATAAATACACTACATGATTTATTTATTGCTAGTGAACGAGTTTCTTAACTTGTATTTAACATTCTCATATATATAATACAGACCTACTGTGGACACCTACCTATTTCAGATGTTATATTTTAAACATAATAATTACTACATTCTGCAATGATTATGTTATATAAATACAACTGATGTATTTAATGTCATTATTTTATATAATTTTTCATGCATTACGGAAAATATAATTTTTTAAAAAGGCATTGACCCAGAAGGGATTCGAACTCACAACCTTATGATTTGAAATCCAACAGCTTACCAGTTTTTTTTTTCAAGAAAAATTATTGTAACTCAAGAATCAATTACATTGAAGTGGTTAGGCTTTTGGCACAAAGAAAGGAAGTTACTAGAACAATGAGTTGGCTATAAAATTTGCAAATAGCTTATTACGTACATCCTTTGCTAAGTTGGAGTATTCTTTTTGTAAATACTGTACATAGAAGGCTCCCCCTGCTTCTAAGTTGGAATTAAAAATATATTTGACGGTCGTTCCTATATACCAATTGACACTATGTTGTTTACTAACGGGATAAAAACGATAATCAGGTCTTAAAACTATGCTAATATTTATATTGCGTTCCGAACTACGAGTAAGAATGGCTAAAAAGTGACGTAACTGAGACCAGATTTTTGTGGATTCCAGACATGTCGTGATTCTATGAATCAACGTATCTATATTGTTACATCTATTGCAAAGAGCATCAGGACTAAAACCATATTTGTTTCTCTTTTCTTTAGTATCAATAACATTATGGACAATCATAAACCAGATAGATTTGCTGGCAACACACAAGGTCAAGTCATTGATATTGGCCCAAATATTGGACCAATTACACAAGTACTCATCTAACACAATTTTAGGTGGGACATATAATTGAGTCATTTTAAAAACATACAGCTGATTATTACTTAAAGTTTTAAAATCAAAAAGCTGCGACATATATATATAATCACACAAAACAGTTTCCAAGTACTTACAGCTTTGAGGGAGGTCAGCCATACACAGGGGTAGACTCCCCTCTGTTCGTGCTAATACGTAAGTGAGCAGTTGTTGTGTTACACTATTCGCTTCGTCTGTGTACAAGGTCATTGAGCGAGTAACATACAAACTTGCAGCTTTTTCTTGCACATTGAACAGACCGATGACACCTTGTGAATGTAAACAACACATTACATCATATTTAACACGAAAGACCTGATGTTTCCATAGAAACCAACCTTATAAACTTTGAATTTGTTTTCCTATGAGTTGAGGCATAGGTAATACATTTGCCAAATACCAGATTTTGCTTAAGAGATAAACATTTATAAATTTAGCTCTAGAATATAAACATAGATTTCCTGATTGATTTACATAACCTGAATGACGCAGTGTGTTTACAATATTCGTATAGTTATGATCAATAGTGTGCATTATGTTTGAATAAAAGGTAATTCCTAAAATTTTGATACTGTCGTCCTGAGGGACGGTATCTATATCATTAAAATCAATACTATTGTTTATGTTTAACATATGCGATTTACAAACATTTAATCTAGCCCCAGATGCTACCTCATATTCACGAACACATTCCATCATGAGAGAATAATCTAGTTTAGAAGAGACAAAAACTGTTACATCATCTGCATAACTAGCCACTTTTATAGCAGGGGTAATAATATTTAGACCAGTTAGGCGGTCATTCATAGCATATAACAGGGGAGCAAGGCTAATAGCAAAACTCAACATTGAAAGGGGATCACCTTGTCTTATTGAACGTTTGATGGGAATGTTGTTGGATAGGTGACCGTTAACATTTAACTTTGTATGAGCATCTTTATAAAAATATTTCATCCATGTAACAAATTGTTCATTAAAACCGAATTTTCTGAAAACAGACCATAAGTACGAGTGTTCAATATTATCAAAGGCGTTTTTAAGATCTAAATTTATCAGAGCCGCTTTAAGAGCGCAATCATTACAAGTAGTAATACTATCTCGAATAGTTAATAAAAGGTGATAGATGGTTTTCTGTTTAACAGCCACATATTGCAAATTTTGTAATAACTTATCCATGTAGTCCTGTAGTCTGTTTTTAATACATCTACTAAAAATTTTGATATCTGTATTAAGAAGGGATATAGGTCTATAATGGCTAACATTAGATGGTTGAACAGTTTTAGGGATAAAGACCGTGACGGCTGGATTAGGGCGCTTGATAGTCTCTGAAGCAAAGAACCATTCATTTACAATCAATGTTAGTGTATCGCCCATTATATCCCAAAATTTAACATATAAACGGCCAGAGATAGAGTCGGGCCCAGGAGATTTTCCTTTTTCGCAGCATTTACAGCTCTTTGTACTTCATTTTTAGTAAACGGAGCACATAAAATTTGATTGTCTTCATCATTTAGCACTGCAGGCACACTGTCAAGTAATTTATTTTCGCAGCCGGTAGCAGCAGCGACCCCAAATAACTGGTAGTAATAATCATACAGGGTGTTACGAATATTGTCCTGAGTAGTTTGAATGGAGCCTTGAGCATCTGTGAGTGACGTGATAAGTTTCCTCCGTCCACGTTTGGCTTCTGTTAACACATGTGTAAGAGAGCATTGTTCTTCTTCCGGAAACCCTGGAACTTTACTACGTAACCTAATCCCTTCCATTTTCTGTTTATGGAATTGTAATAATTTGGCTTTGTATTTACGTACAGAGATAAGGGCCGAGCGATTTGTCATCGCTTCAGTTTGTGCCTCTAATAGACATTTATAATAGAAATTATAAAGTTTTCGCTTATCAGCATAAATTTCAGAGGAATACCACCTACAAAAGCTTCGGATTTTGTCCTTACAGTATTGATTCCACCAATCAATATATGTTCTAAACCACTTCTTTTGTTTAAGCCAATAAGCCCACTTTTTAGAAAAGAGCTGACAAAATGACTCATCATTGAGCAGACTTTCATTCATGTGATAATATCCCCGTCCCCGAGCAATCTTCTGGTCATTAATTTTAATTTCCATTATTAAACAGAGATGATCAGTGAAACACGTGGGATATCGGTATACAGAAACAACCTGGGATTTGAAGTTATCATTTACATAAATCCTGTCTATCCTTGAGCTCGAATTTTTTGTAATAAATGTGTCCCCCCTTAAATCTGGGTGTTTGAAGTCCCACACATCTACCAAAGACAAATTCTTTACCAATTCATTTAAGGTAGGGCAATAATGGTAAGTTGGTTCTGTTGTGTGAGTTATACTTGAATTATGATCTCCGCCAAAGATAACATTATTTGGGCCACTAAAAAACGGCGCTACCTCATTTGCATAAAAATTATTCCGTTCTTTTCTATTATGGCTTCCACTGGGCGCATAAACATTGATTAGAGTTATATCATTAACCTGACCTTTGATAATTCGACCATTAGGATGTAATTCTACATTTGTAAGCGGGATGCCTTCTTTAACCAAAATTGCAGTACCAAGGCTATTATATGTACAATTATTATATACATTATATGATGGATGTACGTTTACAATCTTTGGACAAACTTCTTGGAGAAAAGCTACATCTATTTCAGATTTAAGTAGAAAGTCATTGAGAGCTTCAAGTTTGACTGGCGATTGTATTCCGTTGATATTTATAGTTGCTAGTTTTAAGATAGTACACATAAATATTGTTATAGGAAGTTGTCTAATGTTAGCAACACACTTCATAATACCACACCACTATTTGGCTGCAAGCACTGTGTTTCTGAATGTTTAGGTATGAGTAGAAACTGTTGGTGACTCACCTGAAGAAGGAACTGCGGTCACTAATTTAGCTACAGACGACCGGGTGATCCTAGGTGATACTTCTAAGGGTCCTTGATCCGTCTTCTTAGGTTGTTTTACTTGAGCTATAGCCGTTCCTGCTTTCTTCCGTTTCTTGTCTTGGGAGGCTTCCTGGGAATTCCGGGCATCAGATCCTTTTTTCCCACTAGGACGACTCACATGGAGGAAAGGATGATATTTTTCCTTGGACTGAACTGGACAAATGGGACTTACAGAGGAAACTTCCGATACGCTATAGATGCACTCGAGCTTCTGATCACCATCAACAACACTAGTGGAGGAGGAATCACTGTCTATCAAAAGCGACTTTCTATTTTGTTCAGTGACAACTTGATGTTCCCGTGGAAAATCTGACTCAGCCAGTGAAGAAGTACCATGTAAAGCTGGAGGGGCTGCAGATGAGGTCCTGTCCTTACTATCACTAATATCCTTGGGAGAGACGTTTTCCTTAATTGCTCCGGAACATAGTCGGCTAGGAACACTGTCTTTTGGCACTATCGGAGTAGTGTTTAGAGAACGGCCCTGTATCACAGGGGTAGTAAGCTCAGTCATTAACTTTGGAAAGTCAACATCTGACGTTAAAGTAGGCAAATTAGCAGGTTTAACCACATTAATTTCTTGGGTTGGCGAAACCCGAGAGCGTTCCTTATCACTTTCAGTGTGTTCCATGGTTGTTGTTGAAACAAAGGCCCGTTTTTGACGCTGAAAACATTGATCTTGTAAATGATCTCTAGATTGGCAGTAATAACAAGTACGGTCCTGACCAAAATAAGTTACTAGGAACTTCTGGTTACGAATATCCAGGAAGGACGGTATAGGTTTAAACAAATACATAGTCACGATCTTTCGTCCAGATCTAACTTTATAAATATGAGTATCGTCATAAATTTCGTCTTTTATACTTTTACATTCTCCATAGATAGACAAGGCACGCGTGACATCAGTATCACTATACCGTGGGAATAGCATGTATTCGCACATAGGTTAAAGGTCGATCAGCTAATTCTAAAGTCACGGGGTATGTTCCACTATCATCTTGAAATTTAACACTATCACCATGATCTCTTAATAATTTGTCACACAACAAGTCAGACAATAACTTAATATACACACATTTACGATAAATATCCAACTCAATACTCAGTATTTGTTCTTCCTTTAACTTAAACGTAGTTTGAATAAACTCATGGATTTTTATTGTGGACGGACGGTTAGGAATCGCACGAAATCCTAATTTTAATGTATTGACACGTTTGATAGACATTTTATATTTCTAAATAAACTCACTAGTCACCACTAAACTGAAATATAGTTTAGTGTAATCAAGTACTAGCTGTAATCAAGTCAGCGTAAATTCCAAGCAAACACAAAGTACACTGGGCGCATTCAATGCCTCTCGCACGATACGACACTGGACGGACGACCAGCAAAAGACGTGTTACCTCTTGGGCAGCTAACACGCGAGTACCAGTGAGCTAACACAAGGACTTCTGCTAAGGTACTTTTAGCGATGTATAACGGTTCTCAAGAAAATTATGACATTCATACCCACTAGAAACGCTGTTTTTGTTCTACTTTGACTATTATTTTAGTACTTAGGCGATAATTATGTTCTATGTCTTAACTTTGAGCATTCTTTTACATATGGAAAGATTCGTTTACATATCTAAATGTTCCATTACGTATGGAGAGCTAAATGACAAACAAGCATGTGGTGACATTAATACAAAGTTTCGAAATATTGTGTCATTAAGTATTTCAATCAATGTTGCTTTTTTTCAACACTTGATAACAAGTCTTATTATATTTAAAAGAAGAAAAACACAGCTGCTAGCTTTTTCCCGATTACAAAGGCTGGCTTGGAGGTTCGAACCTGGTTTACTATTTCCCGAAGATACCCGAAGTTGAACTTTGAAAATTTTTGCCTCAAAACACCAATAAAAAATGCGCTCAACCTTTTTGAGACAAGGTGTAAGTAGCACAGGTTTGCAGAGTATGACGACATTCTCTGTCAATAGTTGAATGGTACAAAGTTAGAGTTTTTTAATTAAATAATCTCGTTTTTAAAAAGTTACATCAAATTTCTAATGAGATCTGACAGATATATTTTTCTTTCCGAACTGTCACCCTTTTAGTATATTTTTCTTTACACTACCATGTTAGTGATTTTGTGTCCTTGTAGGATTAGCAATTTACTAATTATATTAACCTGTTGAAGGATTAAATACAAAAATAGTTAGATATTAGTACTGTAACTTTCGAAAATATGAGTTTGTGTAGGACATTTCTACCACGAAGGCAGTATACACAGTGTATATATATATTGTATTTCTTTGCATATATATTTTGTCTCCAGACATGCGACTTAAAAAGTTACAGATAAAACTGACACATCATGCTTCTTCATCATGATTGTCAATTATTTTTAAAACAATATTAGTCTGTTGTAATTGAGTGACCACTCATACAATTGGTCCTCAGTTACATCGATTTCTGTCTATTTATTTTATGTTCCAATTAAACTTTATTCAAAATTATAATATTTATTCTTAATATTTAACCCTTGTATTAACACTGCCAAGCAATTACGAATATCGAATACAACTCCAACTAATATTCATGAATTAACTTTTCAAATTGGTAATTTGTTCCATTTAAAAATTTGGTAACTTCAGAAGAAAATGACGACATTTGTTGTGTCTAAAAGTTGCATGTACAAACGGAAAGTTTAGAATAATAAAGACTATATACATGTATGTTCAGTTTACATTTCTCTGGAATCATATTTATACTCTGGTCTGTTTTATGGACCTCAAGCATGTGATTTTGCCTTCATCAGATATTATGATGTCTGATGAAGCCAAAGTGTTGGTTGGCTAAACTGTCACAAGCATGTATGCTGTGACATGTTTGCTCAGCAAATAGTTTGTTCGTATTAAATTATATATATACTCATAGAAAATATTACATGTAATGTTGTGAAAAGCACGATGGTTTTACTTTTGCTGCATTTTATTACATAATCGTACAAACAAGCTATGATCATAAACAACAAACCAGCATGAAGTAATGAACAATTTAATTTAGGAAGAAAAATATTGCATATGTGTTCTATCAGAGCCCGTCGGAAGAGTTAGGTTTTAAAACTTACAAAAACTAATATGTATATTACATAATTTTAAATTATATCTTGCGATTTTTTCCAGGAGCTACTAAAAGTAAGTGTAGTACTGACTTCGATAAATACAAACGTTTTAGTAGACTATGATTATAAAATTCTTGTCTTCTTTAAATACATATAATATATATATTTACGTAATTATAATGGGTGTATTGTATTGTAATTAATAACTATGATATTCACTTACCAAATCAAACATTATACTGTCTATCTAATGCATTGCATACACACCTCTATCTCCAATTAGAACAAAATTATGTTCGGCATGTAATAAATGAAGTATTGATTTTTACTGCAGACATAATATATCAGATTTGCACTGGAAACAATTAATAATTGCGAAATCCGAAACAGTCGAAAGTGACATTCAACTTTATCCTACGAATGATAAATTGTGTTACTATTGAGTAACAGTGTGAATAATTGCCGGAATACAAATTCGCTTGACTTTTCCTCGATCTGCTGGAGTCATATCTTGAAATTGTAATAAGGTACCTGATGAAATGTGCAACTAACATTTGAAAAGATGACATCCAAACTGTGTGTACAGTTGGCCACGTAAGTAGTTGTAATATATGTTGGAACTACATATCATCCGGTTAAGTACTTTTATTGCAATCACAAACGCACAGGGAGGATATGCAATTCAACTTCAAAGTAAAATTTCACCAGATGCTAACAAAGGATTGCCAGATAAGGCTATGAAAATTAGTTTTACGCTGTTGGTGATTTAAGATTCTTTATTTCAGATTAATCCGTGTTATATATAGTATGTTTTCAAAGTAGAAAAAAATCAAATAAATCAAAGCTAGTTGTACGTTAATATGACATATAGCTGACAAAACCGTGTGATAATAAAGAATAATCACATAACATAATTGTTTTAGGAAATTATATTCATAAATTGGAAAAATAAATCTGAAAGATATAAAAGAAATAAGTTTTAAATCTCTTACTCCATTAATTATAATTTTCTGATTCTTCGTCATTATCATTTATCTAACCTGTCTTTGCTTTTCAACAAAGTTATTTCTTGAAAAACTGACTCTGAGTGAATTATTAAATTGAAACACATAAAAAGTTCGTATTGGCCAAGGTACGAAACCGGAGCTCTTTATTTTCAAAATTCAATTCGTGTACTACTTACCTGCTGTAGAATTCCAACCCAATTTAATTCAAGTGATATTCCCGTTTCTAAGTAATACTGATCTAAACTCACTCCTGAGAAACGAACGCAGCAAGAAATCAGGAAAAAGGAATACAGGATACAGGCTTGATATTTGTGAAGATCATTTTCTATATGAGATTAAAATAATTTAATGAGAAATGAAATTATATGAGTGCATTTAAATAAAACACCATAAAACTTTTATTTTAATGCATTACCTTTTCACAATTCTTTTATGTTGTTCAAAGTTTGTACAGACAAAAAAGTGTCATCTGATAGTACCTCTACTCTTTCTTTTACCAACAATATCCAGCCCCTAATCATGGCTCTTGTCAACAAATTCCTATTTGATTTTATTTCCATTTTTACACGCATAAAACTAAAGCACTCCTCTGGAGTTAAAAAGCTGTTATTTATGTACATTCCTTATTAATGCAAATTTGTCGGTAACGTTAGGATAAGTTTAATCTCGTAATGAAACTTCCGCCAATAAAACATGCATTCCTCCATATTAGGACTCGAAAAATCTCCGAAATCATACAATTCGCTTGAGCATATTTACCTACCAGTCGTTGACACCATCATTATTCTTGATCAGGAAAGAATTACTACAACCTTCCAAACAACGGGTTCCGTCGATAACAGCCTCATCCCAAAAAAACTGTACAAGGTGCTGAAGAAATTTCTTTTTATTTACGAATTAGAAAGGAAATATGTAGAAATGATTTTTAATCTTCAAATATATATTTCTATCATCATCTTCTAGACTTCAAATTATTGATGTTACAAGACCAGAGTAATTTAGTTTTAAGACGTAAACCATTTGCGGAACGCCAGAGTCCACCAGATCTCAATCACTATCATTCCGACTTTAAATTTTTTTATTTTTTTCAAGCTTAGTGTTGAAATATTTTCCCACCTTTGTAATAAACGATATGTCACCTGAGTAACCATCTGATATTTCCTATTTACTTTACGCAACAAATCATTAGATCTATGCGAAGACTTTTGATAGATATCTTAAATTTCTTATTTATTATCTCACTGTCGTTGTAATGGTTCCTCTCTAACATTCAATTTAGAACTTCCGTTGTTCGTGACACCTGAAGTAGAAACATTCTTTTCAAAATCTATTGTATTAAATTAGTAGATTCACGTGATCTCCTATGTCACGTAATATCGCTTTGTCTCTCTTATCGCTTGTGTCTCTTCTAATTTCACTTATCCAGAGTACATGTGTTTCATTTCCGATCGTGTCTTGTCCGGATATAGACGTATCCTGAAGGCAACCGTCTAAAATGTTTTGTAACAATTTGTGTGTGTGTGTGTTTGTGTGTGGCTGTGTGTACACCCTGCGTTTAATTGGAAATATTGTAGAAGTTCACAATTATCAACCAACAACTTCACTTTCAGTAACCAAGTAAGTATGCAGGGCACTAGTTATGTGGTTCCTATTAGGACCCTGAAAAAGAACATAGTTACTTTACCTATTATCGGATTGCCATTGCCCTTGATTGCCATTTGTCGAGGTTGGTACTAGTCTAGGCGAATGTGCAATAAGCAAGCTTATTATTTTTGAGAATGTACACAGATTAGGTACTACAAGAGTAAGATAAGGAAGAGAGTGAGAATTCTCCGAGAGGGTTCGATTCCGAGAATCCCTACTTTCACCGATGTCCCACACTCTAGTTCAGTATTTCCTTAAGCAACTCCCAGTATCATGTCCCTTCCCTTCAAAAAACCTTCTGCCATCAGTGCCAAGTTCCCAGAATACTTACAAGCAAAACAGGACGTTCGCTACATTACACTAACAGGATTGACTGGCATTGTACACCGATTAAGTTATCCTGAAGATAACTGTTAATAGTCACTTACCTTAGAACAATAATCAATTGGAAATAAATTAAATAATGTTTTAGCCAGTAAATTTATTTGAAGATTTGTGACGATGTGCAGACTCTTTTTAATTATTTAGCTCGTTTTATTCCACCATAATGTAGAGATCTGCTCACGCTAATTCTGTAGCGGATGTCACAAAGAAATATACTTAAATTACACCATTATTTTCATGGGAAAAGGTGGTTCTAATCTAGGGGAATGACAACATTATTTATAAGAAGTAAGTTTATTACATAAGTAAATGGTAATATATAACAACATTTGATTTAGTGATTCAACAAAAGTAATGGAATATCTGATAGTTCATTTGATAAATTGATACCTTATATATATTGATTGGCAGACTAGAGATTGAAATATTTAAGTTAGAAGAAACGGAAGATGAAATACAAGTATGCGACAACAGTTCTTAATCTTGAAATTTTATGGTAGGTACACAATTCATTTTGAAGTACCGCATGACATCTCTAAACTTGAATTTTATGATGCAACAAGAGATTATACATACCTTATGGTAGTATTCTTGTAACTCCTAGAAACTTTGACGATGATTCTGTCTGGTCACAACCGACGTCTCGAACCTCTGCACCTTTGCACTGGAACTTCTGAACTTCTGCCATGTCGTTTGAGATCTTGAGGTTCTTTTGTATTATTCTCGAGGGTCACACCCAAGCCTCACACCCGTCAGTACATCCGTTTTATCACCTCCACAAATATGGAAACTTATTGCTCATTTGCATTTTGATTGGCTCTTAGAGACTGCCGCACCCAAAATACGTGGCGTGACACACATGTACATACGTGTACTGTCACAGCCGGAAGAATTAAATAGCGTGATCTCTAGACTTATCTATAGATTCATATCTATATAACCAATTTCAACATATTAATGCGGTGTCACGTTGCCAAAATCATGATTATGTATCCTGTAGGATGACTATGAGTAATCTTCGACAAGTAAACTTCCTACAAAATTGCGCAGCAAAAGCAACATTAGTCATTTTCAGAAAGTTTTACGTATTGACTGTTTCTGTTGCTAGCTTGTAGCAAGTCAAGAGAGAGAAAATGTCTTTATAATGCATATTAATCCAAAATAGCCGTTTCAATTCCTTCAATAAAGAGCAATGTAACCATATTTTTGGATTCAGCGTCACATTCTCACTGCTTCATAATTTTCGACCTCGAAAATCATCAAGAAGCGAGGTTAAAGCTGGAACATGGGTAATTTACTTTCCGAGTGCCCCTCGTAAAAAAAATAAAATAAAATAAAATAAAAAAAGTTGTTGGAAAAAAAGTTTTAGCCAAGTGAAGGATATTATATGTCATGGATATAAGTATGAGCCTGTTGTCTACATAGTCGCATTTCACCTTTTCTGTACAATAATTAAAGAGCGTGTACAACAAGAATGGTGTCTTTGTTCCTTCATTAACACAGCTAAATGCAAATATAGGTGATTATGAATGAGTAACTTCAACTAACAAGAATATTTTAGTTTGACATATCATATAACATTACCGATGTACTATGTCAAAGTAAAGATGAACAACATTTCAATGTGCTAAAATTTGCCAGAAGTCACTCGAATGAAATATTACACTAAAGTTGAAAAGTCAATGACATATTGAACATGCTACATTAAGAGAAAAAGTCAATTTTCTCAATTGTCACAAATGCTACGATTACAAGAATGCAACAGGAGAACAACCAACATAATGTTCATTAACAACTAACAGTTCTCAGTTCTAAAGATTCATTATTTAAAAAATCTTGCATAAAAACCTTAGCGACAAGCATCCAAATTTTATTGGAATTGTAATATATGCAAAAAGGACAGAGAATAAAGTAATGACAGAGAGTGAATTAGACTACTGGACAATAACAGAGAACCGTTCGGTTTATCATTCTAACGGTGATTTTGTAATGTTCAGCACACTATCTTAGATTCAATTCAGTTTCTTTAATACAGTAGATTCACTAATGACAAATTCTGAACTTTAATAAAAGTAAGTATTATTATACGGTTACGTACGTTAAATACTACAATCTAGTGAGATGTGTACCATCTTATATTCAACGAACTAGGGTCCCATTAGAAATTTAACACTACACAAATAAGTAAGAAATAGTATTGTTATAATTAGTAACAATGTAATATACTCAGTTGCACAATAGTTTGCATTATTTCATTACATCATACACATATTTTAATTTCAATATTGTGCTTATGAAGTGATTGAATGAAATAAGAGAACATAAACCATTGATTAAGAGATTGGCACCTAAGATGAATGGAAAAGAAGATATGCCAATACATAAATTGTGGTAATTACATAGCAAGACAGGCTTGTTTCGTTGTTTACAAAGATAAATGAATGATTAAAATTTAGTCACCCCAAGTAATTGGTAATGAGTTATTAGTAACGTCAACTATTAATGGGGTTTAAATAGAGACCTCTACAGTTACATAGCTCGTAGAGATTTGGTTACATAAGGATTCGAGATATCAACAAGGGTTCAATTACAATGTTTGACTACCATTGATTTGTTAATTTATTTAATGAATTTCCAATATTTAAGTCAATGTAGATTCAAGGGGGAACTACCGTCAAACTGTTGATATTATGATCTTAAATTTTAATTTATCTCTTTACTATAGGTTATATTATTTTACGCGTGACAAAACAAACAAATAATAGCTCAATATTGAATTTACTCGTAGCCGTTCCCTTGAGTCTACATGTCATGAATTTAAAATTTATTGGAACCCTGTTTCGTTTTAAGTAATCCTTCGAAATATTGAATAATCCTCTCTTTCCCTTCTCCTCTTTTGTGCGTTTTAAAAGTTTACAGGTGTACTCAAAAGGAGCGAGGAAGGAAAAGGATCCCTTGTTGTTTATTAGTCGGGGACTTCGGAGAATCGAACCAATACTTAGTTAGATTTGGAACCTCCACACCTAGTGGTTCTTGCTTCCGCTAGAGGTTGAGGGCGTTTATCAGGTATACCGAATTTAGCCAATTAGAGAATTTTAATCATTCACATTTTATTAACTTCTCGCTGGCATTAAAAGTATATTGCCACAGGCGATCATTCGCAATCTTAGATTAGGTAAAACCGCAGGCATTTCCTGTTTACTGTCTACAATTTGCATAGACAGGAAGCGTGTGCCAATTCAGCTAGGAAAACGTTTACAAAATTTCCAACTGAATAAGAAGTCATGCTATATTCCTTTTTGTTTTTACTGTTGGAACCCACAAGAATCAGGGGCTTAATTGTGAGTGTTATTGAGTGTTCATAATTCACAAATAAAGTGTCGGGTTGGATACTCCTTATTCGAGTTAATGTTCTAAGGATGACGCCATACATCATATAAGGAAAGTAATAGGTGTCTCAATTCTTTTTGGTCTATTAATATAGCGGATGGGTGGATGCCGGATATTTTGTATTATGCAAAGCTTGTGACCACGTAGTCAAACGTTGGTAATTCGCGGATTGACCTGCACATCGCAGTTACTCTTATTCTTGAGAGTCGCGAAGGGATCGTAATGTAGGTGTTTGTGTGAGTGTTGTTTAAGTAAGAAATGCCTATTGAATGCAAGTATAACAATTCTTACTAAAATATGAAAGTGCGTTTAATAATACGGGTAGTTATGGATTTAAATCATTTTGGAAATGTTATAATCGCGTCGGCGTGATTTACTTCAGCATCCTACCTATGGATTACCATGGGAAAGTGTCCAGTGGTAAGTAGCAACTATATTCTGACATAGTATAATACTCTAACACTTGAATGTAATGCCATGTTTTGAATTAAATACGCCACTAAAATACACCACTATACACCATTGAAGACAATTACTTCCTGAAGTTGTAGTCTGATGTCCGAAGTACAGTAAGGATTTCCAAATTATTTCCAATTTTACAAATTACAAATATTACTCTTCTTAGGCATTCTTCCATTTTTCAAGAAACATAACTCGTACTCAGAAGTCAATTAGATCCATGAAAATAGAATGAAACACGATTAGTTTATAAAATATCATTTTCAATTAAAAGATTTAAATAACTATATAACTTCTCCATTTAACTAAAAGACTGATATGATACACCATAGTATAAGCAGAATTTCCTAACGCAATGTTGATAAAAATTATATAGATATATTAAGTAGTAAAAAAATGAACTTATAGTGATGAAACAAAATTAAAAGAAAAAAGTATTTGGAGCAAAGAAAAATAAAATTCTTTGCAATAGTAAATGGTAGTTACAATGATTAGAAAGTCTCACTAATATAAGGAGGGAGAGTATTCAATATTGGGCGCACAAGAAATACGCACAGGAAGCTATGCAAGTAGTCACAATGGAAGTAGTGGTATTAGAACAAGGTATTCGAATAATATTTGTTATAGGAAGTAATACTTGTTTTATACAATAATTGTTATAGGAAGAGTAATGAGGCCAATTGTTATGTAACATGTACATTCTTCAATTGAACGTAACGAATTTAAGTAAGTGGGGATCAAATGTAATTTAGACGGTGAATCGAAAAGTGAATACCTTATATATACTCATTAGTATTACTATTTAACTTAGATGACAGTACAAATCATATGTATTTTATCACTCTTATTATTATTATTAGTAGTATTAGCATTATTAGCATTGCATGAAAACTTATGGGTAAGGTTGCTGCTATTCAACTTGACCTAATTCCAATAGTAGAACTAAGAATGTGTGCTGATAACAGTTGAGTAAGGAAGTAGATAACTTACTTCCGGAATGCAGAAACTATGCAAGAGAACATTATTACATAATAGCAGATAATATTGTTATGAAGTAAGATCGTTGAGAAAAGAAACAATATTTGATTTAACAAATATGAAGTATATAACAATATTTTATTTAATAAATATGAAATACATAACAAAACATATACTTGATTGGAGAGAGAGACCTTTAAAAAGGGTACAGAACGTTGCAGGATCAGGCCGGAAATAGACCGGAAAAAAGTAAAGGGGAAAGAAGTCGTCCTAGCTTCGTAACAGAGTACTATACCTACATTCATGCCAATCAAAAAAAGTAAAGAGGGGGGTACACAGGTATTTCGGGCCTACCTATAGTGCTTACGCAAACGGTGAATTGTGAATCGTCATCCATCTGCAATATTTGTAATACAATAATGTATGTAACTATAATACTTTATATAGAATATACTATAATGTTGCATTGCAATAATACAAACAAAACAAGACGTAATTACTTACGACCAATGGCAATTAATAGAGAATTTTATCTGTAAAAGGAAGCAAAACATGATTATACAAAATTAAGATTGTTGTCGCTCGTGTTCTTTTCTTGTCTTTGGTTTTGTTTTCAAATGACAACTACGTTCTCACTGCTTCATTATATAATGTTCTAGAGTAAAATAATACTAATAGAATTATGGAATTAATTACTAATAGAATACTAATAATGAATTGCATCTGCTTATAAAGGTAGTAGGCTACTACTTGAATAAGATAGGTCGTCAGTGTATATAAAATTTATAACCTATATTTGCACATATCATAAAAATGAGAGTTAATAATATAACTAAGGAACTACTTATACTAAGCTAACGAAAACTAATAAGGGTACATACAATGCTATGCAATAATATTATATACATTATATTCTATTCCTTTATTGAATTTATACTGACTTCATTTACTTTTGAAGAACATAAGAACACTTAAAGCGAACAAGTACACAAAAAAATCTTATTTCCTGTCGCATCAAATAGAAAAGAGAGAGAACAACTTAGCTAATCTCGCATAGTTGAGATAGAGGCATATGCTGCAATAAGGAAGTGCGTTTCTAATTTACAAGCAATTAATATTTACCGTTATAACAGATAATATTAACACTTTAATTCCAATATATATATTTATACACTCTAACAACGGGTGTCTACAAATAACACATTGTCGAGTTGAGTCTGCACAGTAGGTGCACAGGCTAAATGATCACAATGATTTACGTATAGTAAATGTATATTGACATATACATACATTTATTTACAGCAAGCCTACTATATACATAGTGAAGACTATACTGTTGCCACTTGAATTAATCATAATTGAATTAAACATTCGCATTGCACTAGCTTTTGTGCACGGATGTCTTTTGAATAGTACTCACGAATCATACATTCCAGATTCTGTTATAGATTGGTGGCGGGGAGTAATACCCCGTAATCGAAGGCAACTTAACCTAACTTATGAACTTATTCATGCTTCTTCATATATTCTAAATGAATATAATATATGATTTGTGTTGTTTTGTTTTCGTGTGCCTTTTTTCCAGATTATGGAGGTTATCTGTATGTACAGTGTTAATAATTAAGGTCCAGTGGATCGAATTCCTTCTAAAGATATGTCCTGTTTTATTTACAAAATTCAAATTTGTCGAATTCTTGACAGTGAGGGGAGGGGGTACCAATACGCACTTGAGATTTGGGCATTATTAGGAATTTCTACATTTTAAGTTCTACCAACATTATTGTTCTGTCTCTCCCTATTAAGGCGTCTTCTAGAATGTCGTCCCTCTATTATGCGGCTGACCTCTATTATTATAATATCCTCTTTTACCACGACCTTTTTATTATTATAATATCATTGTTCTCCACGATTTATCAATACACTCTGTCGATTGATTTTAACTTTGGTTGACGACATTCCACATTATGGAGTTTCAAGGGAGCATCAGAGAGGGCACGTAAACCTGCTTGAACCTTAGCAGATTCATACAATTTAAGTAGTCTCTTAACTTCATTTACACACGACCTGGCTCACGAGTAAAGATAATTTCCAAAGCACGGGGGTCCAAACCTTTTCATATATGTCGTTTCCACTCATATTAAAATACAGTTTAGTACATACTCTTAGAACTGCATACTTAATTCGAAAACGTTCATGAGGTGTTTTATTCCATCGTGCCAATAAGACAATGGTTCACCAAGCTTAGCGGAGGCTGCGAAGGCAAAAGCCTATCTGGACGTATAAAATACGAAGGCGTATCCTATTTCTTTTCTTATTCTCTTTTATATTCTTATTCTCTTAATACATTCTTATTCTCTTTTTAATATTCTCATTAATGCGATTTTCAATCCTTCTAACCGAAGTTTTACTTTTAATAAATAGAATTTAACTTTTGTATATCTATCCACTTTTCTCGTCTTCTTCCTCTTGGTGTTTTTTTTTTGTCTGTCTGTTTGTCTGACCATCGGTCTGTCTGTCAACACCAGGAATATAATACCTATGCAAGGAATCAAACTGTTTCCTTAGTTGTATATATACATATATATATATATATATATATATATATATATATATTCTTCTTATTCTCTTTTCTTTTTATTCTTTTGTGGCAGGGTTTCCGACCATATATGGATTTAAACTATCTTGTACTTCTCTATACTACTCTTTTCTCTATTTATTCCTTCCTATACACATAGATGTATTTACTTAATTGGTTAGGTACCTATTTACTTATTTATTTATTGATTGATTTATTTATGTATTAACATAACATTTCTTTCAGAAAGCCTGCATCAACATTGAATTTCACGTTAGAAGTTCTTACGCCTACCGCGATAACTTATTAAAATAACATTTTTAATTTGACTATGCAGTGTGGGATGATCTAACAAAATCGATCAGGTTTGGAACTAGAGAACTTAGATAATATAATTTCATTCGTTCAACATTAACTTTCTTTGGCTGATCTTCCTCGTTTACATTTAAGAAATAACCCCGGCTTAGTTGCCAAATTTTTAATGAAGACTAAATCATTTTCCTTTTACGTATGGGCTTTCTTACACTTATCATTTTTTTTGGCTTTTGTTTTTACTGCTGACTAATTAAGGTCTTTTGAGCTAGTTTTCTTATACGATTAAGATTCTTTTTCACGAGTTTCCCATACAGGGTTCGACATGGTGTCTCGACTTCGATACCTAATACAGCCTTTCTACCAAACACCAATTCAAAAGGAGAATAAGGATGATGTTCGTGTCTCGCAGTATTATAAGCGTAACAAGCATTTCTAACAAATAGAGGCCAACCTTCTTGAGAAGTAGACACATATTTCTTCAATTAGTTTGCCAAATTATGATATTTCTCGACTATGGTCTGATATTCATCAAGGAATCTAGTAATAGATTCAAAGGACTTCCTTTTAAATTTCGGCAATTTCAATACCGGTACACTGGCTACTCGATCTCCATTTTCTTCTCTTGCACTTGATTCATCAAGGTTTTGTCTATTTTCTACTTGGGGTTCTTTCGGAGGGGGTGGATTAACTTCTATTGCCTTATTCTAGTCGAAGGGTAATGAATCATCTGAGGGAGTTTCACTTCATGATTATTTAAAATTTCTTGCCTAATATTGTTATATAACAAAAATTCAAGTGCGTTATCGACAGTGGGGGAATATTTCATTTGAGGAGGGTGAGAAACAACTTGCGGATATGTAGGAAAACTTAGATTCTCAATACAAGGTTCTTCATTTATAAACTCTTTAAGTTCTTCGCCTGAGTCATACGAAAAGGACTTGGTGTTAGCACGTCACGTGCAGTCTTTTCCTGATAGAGCACCTTCTTTGCCAATTGTTTAATTTCGTCATTGGAATCATATTTACTTGATTTTGGTGGTGACTTTTCTGGGAGTTGACCCTCCAAGTTTTTTTTTTTCACGTGAGGTGGTATATCAAATGGAAAATAAACTTCATTCTCAACTATTTGCTGCTGTTCTTCTTTCTTTAAATGTGTTGACGCTAATGTAGGGTCAAACTCAAAATCACTCGTCATAAGGAAAATTGGCTTAAGGAAAATTGTGCGTTTCGCGACCACTGGTTTATATTGTGTACTGTCCAAAGGAGTCAAGGATGGCATTTTATTACAAGTTTCTTCAAAGTTAGCTAAATTTTCCTTATAACGCTGCGTTTGTGTTATCGGTTGCCTATCCACAGGATCTGGTAAACTATACTGCTGTGGATGGTTTATCCGCGGTTCAAGTAAAGTAGGGGAACTGGCTACTGACAAACTGGCTTGCTGTACGGGCAGATCTGTTGCGTCTTTTGCCAGAGGACATACTTCGGAGCGCAAAGCCTGCGACAGCGCGGCGTTCTGAGCAAGAGTTTTTCTGCAATATTTGCAACTTGCTTCACCCGAGTTTGCAATATACCAAGCATGAAATTTTGGTTGGGATTTCTTAGGTTTGAAAATGGGGAACCAATGGAAAGACATTTCGAATTACTGTTTTGACTAGTTTTTTTTTTGTTTTCGCAAATCAGAAAAAATAATGGGGGAAGTGTGTTTCACTATGAGCAATATAATCAGATCACTAATTGCCATTAGAATCCACAATAACACAATTGCAGTAATGCTACAACGTACATAATTCACCTAAATTATCATGCACTATGAACAATATACCAAAACAGAACATAAAACAAAAACAGAAAAAAGAAGGATGTCATAGCAGCACTACAAAATTTTTCGTCCCGAAAAATGAAAAAGGAAGAAAAGGCTTAGGACGGGCCACCATTTGTGACGATGTGCAGACTCCATTTTAATTATTTAGCTTGTAATTTCCACACACAAAGAAGAGATCTGCTCGCACTATAAGCTAGTGGATGTCACAAAAGCATTTTAATCAAATTACACCATGACTTTCATGTGAAAAGTGGATTAATCTAGGGGAAATGACAACATAAAATTAAAGCTATGTAGTTTATTATACAACTAAAATGGTAGTATACATCAACATTTAATTTAGTTAATTTACAAAAGTAATTTGATATCTGCCTCTTCTTTGATATTCGACTACATTAACATAAATTGAATAACTGACTGGGTTAACTAACGACTGTAAGGTATTCCAGCGACGCTCAAAGGAAAGTATTGCAAAAAATCTACTAAGCTAAAGTTAATATTCGACTGACGAAAATTTGTTAAAGTCGGGAATTTCAGTGTCCCTATCTTCATGTGTTTACTTTCTTTGCCTTTGAGTTGGAACATATTAACGTTTCATTTCTTAAATACCTGAGATAGGTTCAAAGACAACGTACGACACCCACGAGGACGCTAAGTCATGTGCCGCACAAGACAAGGAACGCCACCACCAGCATAGGATTTCCTCTCTTATTTTTGTATGCGCTGTCTTACGTAAGGATTACCCATCCAGGAACTGAGTAGGGTAACTGTCCCAATAATTGACAGTGTACTGACCACGGCATGGCGCGTCCTCAGGTTGCGGATCGAGGAGAAGGTCTCTAGATATAGAGGTTAGCTGCGAATATACTGAATAAGCAGTCGCGGACAGACGACTAGGAGTGGTCCTCCAACTTGGGGGTTTGGGTGAGTCTAACACCCTAATCCTGTAAAAAAAAGGTACTTGTTCAGAAACATTTACAAAAGCCTCGGACAAGGACTGATAACTTGGCACGACATCAGCAAAAGAAAATGGAAATGAGATATGGAACATTGAATATTAGAAGTCTTTATATAGCAGGCGCGTTAAAATCTGTAACGAGTGAGTTAGAGAAATACAGAATGGACTTAGTAGGAGCTCAGGAAGTTATGTGGGAAGGAAATGGATCTGAGAATTCCGAAAATTTTCCGTTGTTTTACGGGGAAGAAAATAAAAATCACCAGTTAGGAACAGGGTTTTTCGTTCACAAGCGAATATTACCAGCAATTAAACGGGTTGAATTTGTTACTGACAGACTTTCTTTTATTACTCTTAAGGGACGGTGGTGTGATATTATTGTTTTAAATGTACATGCTCCAACTGAAGATAAGGGTGATAAGGGATGACGATATAAAAGACGAAGAAGTGGAACGGATATTTGACCAACTCCCGCGATACCATATGAAGATTCTATCAGGGGATTTCAATGCGAAGGTAGGACGAGAGGGTATTTTCAAACCGATTATAGGGAACGAAAGTTTGCATAGAGAAAGTAATGAAAACGGTGTTAGACTCGTGAACTTTGCAACATCCAAAAACCTAATCGTGAAGAGTACAAAATTCCCACATCGCGACGTTCATAAATACACTTGGACATAACCAGACGGAAAAACACTAATCAAATTGATCACGTTTTAGTAGATAGTAGAAGACAATCTAGCATAATTGACGTCCGGTCGCTTAGAGGGGCTGATTGTGACACTGATCACTACCTGGTAGCAGCGATAATACGGAAGAGATTATCGTTGAATAAAGTTAATACTCAATGTCCGAAAACGGAGAGATTTAATTTAAAGAAATTAGAAGAGAGCCAGGTAAGAGAGGAATACCAGATTGAAGATTCGAATAGATTCTCGGTTTTAGAAGACTCGGAATGCACTAGTGTTGAGGATACTTGGATTGAAAATAGAGATAGCATTAAAAGTTCAGCAATAGAAAAATTGGGAAACGCGGAAATACGTAGGAACAAACCATGGTTTGACCAAGAATGCATTAAACTAGCAGAGAAGAGAAAACAGGCAAAATTACGGTGGCTACAAAATCCGAATGAAATAACTACACAAAATTTCGCAGATATCAGGCGGGAAACTTCCAAAACTTTTAGAACAAAGAAACGGGATCTTTTGGAAGCTAAAATTAAGGAACTTGAAGATAATAGTGAAAATAAAAATATTCGGGACATGTATAAGGGGATCAGCGAATTTAAGAAAGGCTATCAACCTCGTGCTTATATATTAAAGAAATCTGACGGAACAGTTCTCACTGATACGGATAGCCTCTTAAATAGATGGAAAGATTTCTTTGACGATTTGCTGAACTCGCAGCCAAAAACCAATGTGAATGGAGAAAAGGAGATACACACCGCAGAACCGTATTTTCCAGAACCCAATCGAATAGAATTGGAAGCCGCTATAAAGAAATTAAAGAAACACAAATCTCCGGGTGTAGATGAAATTCCTGCTGAGTTAATTTTAGCTGGAGGCGAAAAATTGTGGAACAAGATACACAAACTCATTCTCCTTATCTGGAACAGGGAAGAATTGCCACAAGAGTGGAAAGAATCAATCATTGTTCCAATTCACAAGAAAGGCCACAAAACTGACTGTAATAATTATCGAGGCATTTCTCTTCTGTCAACATCCTATAAAATCCTTTCAAATATTCTGTTAGCAAGATTGACCCCATACGCAGATGAAATTATTGGAGATTATCAGTGCGGATTTAGACGAAATCGATCAACTATCGACCAAAAAAAAAAGTGGGAATACAATACCCCGGTGCATCAACTAATTATTGATTTTAGAAATGCTTACGACTCGGTTATTAGAGAAACATTATACAACGTTCTTACAGAGCTTGGAATACCGAGAAAGCTAATTAGATTAATTGAGATATGTTTAAGTGAATCCCAAAGTAAAGTCCGGGTAGGAAAATTTTTGTCCACGAGCTTCCAATGGCCTGAAACAAGGAGATGCGTTGTCGCTATTATTATTTAACTTTGTGCTGAAATACGCCGTAAGCAAAATCAAAGATAGCAACCAGGGCCTAGAGTTTAACGACATTCACCAGGTTATGGCATATGTTGATGATGTAAATTTAATAGGGGATGATAGGAGAACAGTAGAAATAAATGCAGAGATCGCTTTTAAACGCTTGCAGGGACATGGGTTTAGAAGTAAATGCAGAGAAAACTAAATACATGGAAGTGCGTCGGGACCGTAATAAGGCAAATTGTGGAGGCGTTAAAATATTAAATAATACTTTTTGATAAAGTGGATATTTTCAAATATTTAGGATCAATATTAACAGACGAAAATCATATTCACGAAGAAATTAAATGTCGACTAAAAGCAGGGAATTCGTGTTACTATTCGGTTCAAAATCTCTTGTCGTCGCGAATTCTGTCCAGGAATTTGAAGCTTAAAATATATAAAACGATAATCATGCCTGTTGTTCTGTATGGATGCGAAACATGGTCGCTTACTCTGAGGGAAGAACATAGACTGAAAGTATTTGAGAACAGAATCCTGAGAAGAATATTCGGACCCAAGAGGAACGAGAATGGGGAATGGCGGAAGCTTCATAACGAGGAACTACATAGTTTATACGGTTTACCCAACATTGTTAGGGTCGTCAAGTCTAGGAGGCTTAGGTGGGCTGGTCATGTAGCTAGAATGGAAGAAAGTAGAAACGTTTTCAAAGTCTTGACTGGTAGACCCATAGGAAAACGACCATTAGGAAGACCTAGGCGCAGATGGGAGGATAATATTAAGATGGATCTCGCAGAGATATGAATACAAAGTAGAAACTGGATCCAATTAGCTAAGGATAGAAGTCAGTGGAGAGCTTTTGTGAACGCGGTACTGAACCTCCGGGTTCCATAGACCATAGAGTTAGTTAGTTAGTTAGTTAGTACCAGTAATTGACACTGTCGCCTTTTTCCGACGCAACAAGACTGCGGGACTAGGTACAAGCAAATGCTGCCACCTTTTCTTCCTTTGCAGTGTTGTTAATCCCACACCACTGTTAATATTTTCCTCTAAGTTCCATTTCTCCAAAAAAAAAAAAACAGAAAATCGATGGACAGTGCAAAATAGTACTATAATAGTTATATTAGCGAAAGAAATAAACATGTTTATCCAGGTGGAAACTTATAAATCAGCTTGATAAGTTGGTAGAAAGTTATATGGTTCATTACAATAAGATATTAGGAGATGTCAATTACTGGGTCACAAGGTGTCAGTTACTGGTGAATCTCACAAATCTTGGTGTCAATTACTGGTACAATGATTAACTTTTCGTAAACATATTGTAAAAAATAATTATTATTAGTCTATTATTTTTATGATGGTGTATATAGATGAAGGAAGGATGCCTTCGTAACTCTAGGAGAGATCACTAAGAGAAACTTCCAATTTGTCAAACACTGTTCTTATACTGTCAATTATTGGGACAGTTACCCTAGACAAAAGTTGTACTGTTTTCGGATTTTAGATAAGGCAATACTAATTCATTACCACGTACTGGTAATACCTTTCTATGGAAAATAAAGTAATCCACGACTTCTAGGATGTGCAGAATTAGTTTTTGCTTTAGAATTATACCAGTTCAAAGCCTCATTTAGTAGGAGAACTCATTTTTGTATTTTTTTTTCATATGTGTAGTTAGAGATCTCAGACTTCACTCTACGCCTATTTCGGTGAGTTGTTTGACTGATAAATTTACATCTTTTTATTGTTGGGTATTTATTAACGTCAATTCTTTCATCATGGACTGATCTGTCACCGTTCCGGAAAGTGCAGCGAGAAGAAAAAATGAAAGAAAAAATAAAATAACAAGTAATCATGCTGGCAACAGTACCTACAAGAGCCAAATTTCAATGATATTCCTCTGTGTATCTTCCCAAAGGTTACGATCACCTCACGTCACTAGTGGACGAAAAAGATCAATATCCGGTAGTCTGTGGTTCCAACGCCAGCCCAATATTATATCGTAGTATCCTCTGAAAATTTTTCTTAAAAAAAACAGAAAAGAAAAATGTGTGAAGTTATACCTACAATAATATTCGGAAAGCTACACATACCCAGCAGAACACATATTATTAATGTTATCTTTTTCAATTCCATTGACAATAGACACATATGCTATAATCTACTTATTCGAGAAACGGTATACAATAACAATACAGGTAGACTATTTTGAATTATAAGTCGTAGAGTATCTCAGAGTACAGATCTACCTTATATCAGAGTATCGAAGTATAGATTTGATAAGACGTCAGTATTGAAAGTTTGATACCTAAATTACGTTTAATATTATATTTCTTAATAAATGACTAATGTGCTGAATCGCGTAATAACATTTCACTTTCAACCAGCGGTGCAAATATGTCTTCAACATTATAGGGACGGTAAGACCGTTCTCTAAAGAAACTAATTTCAAAACCAGATTATTTGAGGGAAGGGACAGTTCGCCCAATTTCCAAGATTGAAGGGGACATGTTCCCCTCATTCCCACAGGATTTGCTCCAGTGTTCTTACCCATAGTGGTTCCAATTAACCGTACACTCGTGAGATGCGTATACTAACTTGGATTAACAAAAAATTGTCAACATTATTTGAGTTTAGTAAATATAACCGCCACAACATTCATATTAAACATGCATAATTGTAAGATATAATTACATCACTGATTTTGATACAGACGGAAGTTAAAAACAAAAAATCAACTGAAATAACGTACCATTAGGCGTAGATTTACACCGAAAGAAGTAAGGATTATACAACTACAATAAGAGTAATTAGAAAAACTAAGGAAGTAATTTCATTCCTCTCCTTTTGTCTCTCCTTCTCTTTTTTGATGGTTTAATAGTAACTCTAATACTTTTCGGCGATACAGGTTAACCCAGTTACTAACAATATTCGGAACGGCAGTCGACCAGCGAGAATGTTGAGTTTTGATGTTTGTCTCATATTTTGTTTTCATTATTATTATTATTTTCTATGGAACCCATCAATGGATAGATTCCACTCTTTTATGATAATCGCCGTTTGGCAACCAGATTCGATCATTGTTTATATGCAAAATAAAATTAATTTTCACATGCTTGGAAACTAGCTGAGCGATAATAATTTATACGTGGTTTGATGTATTTTAGGTTTAGTAGATAGTTTCCGCTCTAATATACAATCAACGTTCCGAACTTGAATTGAACCACTGATTGGAAAAAGGGAATAAGTACAATTTTTTGCGATTTTAACCTGAGATAGCAGATGTGTTCCTTTAAGATAGTTGCATCGTTGAGTAGAAAATTGGAATGTTTGGGCAACTCTATGTGACCAATGTAGAAGGCAAAATCTCTTGCTGATTAGAAAAAGGGAATAACTACGTTTCTTATTTCCTTCTTACAGTCACTACAGGACACGACCACAACTGTGAGACTGTGTGTAAGTAGACAACCACCAGAGCCCTCTGCTTTCGTTACGATACTTCGCCTTCTTTTTGCATTGCACAATCTATGGAGAACTTTTTGCTCCAATCAGTTACAGATTTACATGTTTTCAGTGATACAAGTGGTGGCCAAAACTGCAATCATTCAATGACATGAATGCTTTTCAGCCTGACCGTATCATAACGGTTCCCACTATACACCAATATTTGCCTGTCAGAGGTCACAGTTTTTACCATGTGACCGAAATTTTGCTGTAATCAAACCAGAACTCAAACGACACAATCGCATTTATTTACCAGCACAGTATAACCACATGATTACGAATGCAACAAATACTGATCCTCCATTTCAGGTTTACGAAGTTGTCAATGAAGAAATCTCAGATTTTAAACATTGGTGGTAACCGCTTTAGAAATCTTCAGGTAGCATTGTGGACAAAACAGTGAAATTCCAAGTAAGTAAATAGAGACACTGTTTACAAAGCAGAATCTCCAGGTTATGTCCAAGCTCATAAGTTTATCAATGGACTAAGAACTGATATTTTTCGATTACTCAAAAGTAATGTCACAAACGTTGCACTGCCAACGTCAAAGGCATACGATTGGCAAGTCTCGATCAATCAGAAAAAGATCAACGATTCTTCACAAATCATCAAATACATACCTGACCAATACAAACAGTTTTATAGGATGATTTGTTCATGGAAAACCACTGATCAAGAAACTGTAGAAGAAGAAGATGCAGACGGATAGGACCCTATGTAAACCCATTCTACTGTGACAAGGTATTTTGCTACGTATTTTGTTCAGTTGTCTATTGTATTACTTTTCTTGCTGTACGAATAACATGTGCTGTACAGAAAAACGAACGGTGACAATAAAAGTGTTAGAAGCCTAATATGCGTGATAGTTCGAATACATATATCCAAGATTAACATACAACATTGCATTCAACATGTACATTTTCATAGATTTCTATCAAACTGCACATTACATACCCTACACACAATTACAATTGCACCCAACTTTAATTGATTGGAAAAAGGGAATATTTTTTCCATTTTTAAGCTTTTCTAACCAATTCCAGGGCTGCAATACAAGGTTCTTCTTGTTGTCTTAGTGTTTGTTAGTTGTTTTGCTACAAGTAATCAATTATACACTTTTTGCAACAAATACAAACAACACCTCTAGAAGGTTTTTTAGCGTTATTGAAAACTTAGGTCTGATGCACTTATTCCCTTTTTCCAATCAGTGATTCAATTGTGATTTGCATTGAGTAATGTGACAAAAAAAAAATGACCTTATCAATAGACATCCCTTTTGGACAAAGTATAAAATTCTAGGTGCAGTGGCTTCGAAAGTGCTGCTTATTCGGGGGAAAGGAGTGCTTTTAGTTCATATAAGCAAAAAGATGGAACTATGAATTGCGTCAGCCACATCTGGTCAGCAAAATGCTTAAGGGGCATGTGTCCTCGGGTTGGGCATCAAATTAGCTTTTTCTCTTTTCCCCCTTTTTTCTGACTATGCGAGTATTATTGTGTGCTTAATGATCGAATTGGCACAAAGAGGTCTTTTACATGCATAACAAAATAAAATTGTTCATGCAAATAATTTCTCGATACTTCTACTCAGATGCCTAAAACGTAGATAAATACATGGTACATAACATAGTTTATTGTATATATAGAAGGAAAGAATACATTGAAAGTAAGTCAGTACTGCTTATTTAATTGGGATTCTCTGTTTAGTTTCTCTTCTGTATGTAATACTGAAATAGTTGCTGATACACGACATTCACAATGGTGAGTATTCAACTGGTTATACACTGAAATATGGAAATTTGCACTGGAAATTATCAACATACTTTCACTGATTTTCGCTGTGGTTGCCAATTGACGTTGATCAGCTTCTTCTCGTGAAGGGGTATATTGTTCCGGTAGAATTTTGTGTTGTCCTTATGATTCCTCCATTGGATCTATAACTAAGTTCAACAAGTTTTAGTTACCTGCTCTTGAGGTGTAACATTTCATGCCTATTTCTACAATACCGATTATGCTTTTTGAACTGAAGTCTGACGGAATGAATGTCTGGTTTTCTTTCTAGACGACAATTAGCATTCAGATTCCTTAGAAAGGTCTTCCCTTAAGAGGATATTCAATTCATGTCCTTTCTGTTCCATGGCCTCTAAATATGATGTGAAGGGATAATTTTATTCTTTTCATAGATGTAAGCTTTTCACGAAGTACAAAATGTTTTGTTTAATAGTTGATTTACGGATTAGCTACTTGGCGAGGGATTAGGCCTTTATGAAGTCTAGCGAATCTAATACTGCGAACAGTAAACATGATCATTTCTAAATATTTAGGGCTTGGGTATGACACTGTTTGCCTTCACTTCACTGGTGGAAGAGATCGGTTATGCATCTGTATCGCTTGAAGGTAACATGAATGTGATTGTGTCCCTTGAGGCACACTGAGTGAAAGACTCTTCCTTAAAGAGCGGTATCGGCTTCGTTTTGACTAGCAGGATTTTGCTTGAAACATGTTGATATATCTTACGGTAGCAACATACCTTGTTTATATAGCTATTAGGTAAGCGCGGGCGTCGATCTGACTTCATGTTAGTTTAGGATTCTCTGGAATCGTCTCTCTCTCTCTCAGGACCTTCAGGCGGCAATATCTCTGGACTGGATTCTATTAGTAGAAATCTGGGATTGGAGTGACTTACCTCTGAGCCTTGGCTAGTGAGTGGCTAGACAGAAGTGCCCAATAGTCCATGTCGATAGAATAGTCCATTGCCACGGTTTGTCTATGTCCGTTGATTAAAACGCTGCAGGCTGATCACGAAGCCAATAACAAACAAAGTTCTACACTTTGGTATCGTTGTAATTTTTTTCTCACCAGGAACTTCTTCCGTGCCATGAACGTCTTTTTGGACCATACGGGGTCCAAAGGGTTATGTTCGGATTGTACCTGGGACACTCCATATTGAATTGAGATGTAACTCACATATTATATTGAATTGAATATATAATTTTCGTTAAACTAAGCCCCTCAGCGTATAATATGTGAGTTACATCTCAATATAAAAGATTTGTAAATGTAATCGACGAAAAAAGAAAAAAAAAACAATGTGCATCTAGTTCCATTAGCGAGCATAATATGCTGTCAGAAATTGAAAAGATGTAACGGGTTGGAAGAACGCATCAATTTGTTTTAAACCCTAAGAGTCTCCAGGTTAGTGGTTAGTTGGAAATAAACTTAATTTTCACACTACAGAATGTAAAAAATATTATTTTTGTGCATGTCAGAAAAAAGTTCCAGTTAATAGATAATCTTATTGTATACATTAAAATATTTCACTGAGTAAAAGATAAATAAATATGTTTATGTATAAGAATAATGTGCAGATGATTTCGCTAAAAAAAACACGGACAAAACATCAAACGCCATACACATATATCACATATAGAAATTGTGTCCCCATCATGCAATTCATCGAGTTCTTTCTTCTTTCTAAGTTCCAGTTTTTGTAATCATAGCAGTTCAGCGGCGGAACATGTAGACAGCGTCAGTGATGCCAAACTATTAGTTAGAGTGAGTTCGAGAAGCAGTAAATTTCTTTGTCTTATGTTTCACGTGTGTTGTGTACAATATTCCAAATTTCCCTAGGAACGCCGTGTCGTAAATACTGCCATGATTCATTTAGTGATGGGCTCTTAAATATTATAACGCAGATCCAGTTATAGTTATAGTTATAGTTATATCCATTCAGGACGACACTTTCATTAAGTCAATGTTTTCATTCAAAGAAACTATTAGTAATAAAATACAGGTATATACTTACTAAATCTAGTGCAATATCACAAGTAATTATATCAATATTAGTATTAAATAGTGCGTATGTGAGTAAGATCTATATGCTCGGTTCCAAAGAAAATGTTGCATGATCGTATACTTACAGGAAGTAAAGCATGACTAAATAACTACCGCTCGTAGCATTAAAGAGCAAAAGTTCTATAGCAACTCTAGAGGAAACTTATCAGTAGACCCTTTCGTGTTGCTTTCTGCAGCAATTCTGAAGATATTCCTGTAGAAAAGAACTAGTATTTTTTGATAAAATCCATTTAGGGTAACATTCTGTGTGACGTTACCAGTGTCGACGTTTAATGCCAGTTTTTTTTTCTGTAACTATGAAAGACTCAAAAAATGAAAAATAAGCACCTAAGTTTAAAAGGTTTTAGGATCCCTACGTAGACCCCAAGCTCGAAGCAGACTAGTAAATTTTTCCGGGTTCTGGGTTAAGAAAACTTTTCCATTTTTAATAAATATTCCAATTCAGGTGGATAATACGGCCCGCTATGCTGAAGAAAATGGCATTTGAATCATGATACTAGGACTAAAAAAATAACACAATAATTTTAAAGTGTATATATATATTTAAAATTATGTCACCTTCACACATTCAAAAAGATTCTCCGCCCTTAGTTATCAAGACACTAGATTGAAGTCTTGTACACGCATTGTATACATAACTACGTATTTCAAAAAAAAAAAAAAAAAATCAGATACGTGAACGCAGGCCAGAGGGGCAAAAATATACTGACTTTTTTTAGAAAACGTTCGGATTTTTTCTAATTTTTACGTTTCTGGTGTATAATACGGACAAGTGAGTCGCACAGTCGGAAAGGACGCTCTATTCTTAACAGCAGCAAAGTACAAATTATTATGCTATGATTTAAAGTATGGAAGCCGTAGCTGTTTAACTGAAACTAAAATTTAACTGAAAATTTGGAAATCATAACAGGGATAAATAAAATTATAAGTTTTTCTTTGACCATGCCGGTCAATCCAAGGTTATTAACTTTCCTGCTACAAAGTATGCGTCACCGGAATTTTCATTATGCAAACACCAGATATTTATAAAACATTAAGTTTGTGAAAATTTGGAAATGGTGAGATCAAAAAGTGTTCTTTCTAACTTGACATAGAATGCTGGTGTTGTTAACTTATACACTCCATATATTTCAACTCGCATGCTGACATCTTCGGCTGCAGTTCAAATATGTGAAGTGAAACGGATGAAATGTAAGAAATTTTCTCAGAAGAGAAATTATAGTTCAAAGATTGTGTTGGAAATAGTTTTATTTTGTCCATGTTTCACCTCACCAATGTTATCCTTACATTTGTATTATTACGTAGGTATCCAAGGAGGGACAAAGTAAAGATCAGGTGCTTTGGCGGAGCGTGAGAAAATGTCCTATTGTAAAATTGACCTTTTACTAGGCGTATGTAGGCACAGACATGTTACTAAATGTTAGGATTCCCCATGGGAAAATTTTCACCGTGGGAACTTTCCCGGGGCGCTGGGTTGCTAAGGAGAATATCGTACTCCATGTTTTTTTCGAAAATGTGGGATGAAAATTCGTAAATGCAAGGTGTGACAATGTTGCAGTTATCTACATTCATCTTGCTCGTTTTTCCCATATATTTGGAGAACTGTTCACGCTATGACCTATCGGTTGTCACAAGAGAAAAAAATATTGGTAAATACTCTAGAGTTACTTGGGAATAATGGGAACTTAAATCTGGGGTTGAATAAAGGTTTTTGTTAATTTAATTAAATTTTATTTGCATGATTGATTAAGCAAGTTACAGGTCTTTACTTTGGTTGTTATTGAGTATTCACAATAGTTATTTTACTATCAAAATTTCTCGGAGGATAAACGGCAAAATGCAATTAATACGACTGTCATTCTTAATCGTGAGAGTTTTATTGTAGGGAGGCAAAATACAGTTGAATCTGATATGACATCCCCAATACAAGGGAATGGTACTATAAGAATCTTTGTTACGTACTTTGCTCAATTCTCGTAAAACTGAGTGAGTCGTTACTCCGATGGTCGTCGCTGTGGAACTGTGGAACACCTGAGGGCTGGGTCTGGAATCACTGAGGGCTGGGTCTGGAATCACTGAGGGCTGGGGATCCTCAGACTCTTAAAGTGTATCGTATCACACGCAAATCTCGTGGTGATCAGACCATAAATTGCGTCAGATTCCTAAATATCGAAAAATATTGCCCTTTCTGCTTTCTCATTGGTTCTCATCAACTGCCGCACCCAGGATAGGATACAGATGACACATGTACAAGTGTACAATATCCGACGCATGATGCAATGTCACGCGTCCAAGCATCTGTAAGCACTGACTAAATTTCCTATGTTATTGCGTTGTTGTGGTCATAGTTCAATATCAGGTATCCTGTTTTTGTATTATCAATTATCTTCACTGAGTAAGCTTTCTATAATATTGCGTCGTTCTGATAATAACAATTGTCTTCATCGTTTGCATATTTCCCTTCTCTTGTTGCTAACTCTAAGCAAACCAGGAGAAGAAAAGAGTCTAAATAAACCAATTAATTCAACTTTCCTCAATTAAGGGCAAAAGATAACCATATTTTAAATTTATCGCCACATTCTCACTGCTTCATAATTTTCGACTCTGAAAGTTACCAAGAAATGAGCGAGGCCTAGTCTGAACATGAGGAACTTACTTTTAGAATGACCCTCGTACGAGAGAATCTTACTACTATGTCGCTAACACTATGGATTGAAAAAAGGGGCATTGAGTTGGTAAGCGAATATGATCATATAGTAAGGGAAAAGAAGATTACATTCGAATCTAACAGTTGTATAGTTGCATTTCGTCCTTAGCAAGTAGAACGATTAGTATGTTTGTAATCATATTTGACAACATATGAATAATGATACTGTCTCTGTAAATCCTAAGTACAATTCATAACACATCGAATGAGACATAGGTGAAACACATGGAGACACAGTTAATACACATTTTAAAAAGTACGGTATAGTGAATGATAGTATAGTTACATAACTACACTCAATATTTAGTACATAAACGTGCCGAAAGCAAAATAATCGCGATACATAAGACTTCAGAATGCCGTAAGTTAAATCATAACAATGCTCAAGTACCTTACAATAACAATACTTAACAAAGAAATGGGTAAGCTAAATTACAGAAAATGCTCAATTGTAGTCATTGGTTATCATTAATCAAAAGTAATCATTATTAGTAGAAATTATACAAAAAACAGAATAACCATACGTCCACGTACATGCGTGACAGATTCACATGTAGAGCTATAATTTGTCTAAATATGACTCATTACAATAATTGATTGTCCCACATACCAAACGTTTTGTTGTTTTGTTAATGAATTTTGTCTTAGATGTTTACAATCAAAACAGATTTTCCAAGACTGGAGCACTGAATTAATTTGTCACATGAAACATTTACTTCGCTCATTGAAATGTTATTACATTTATACCACACAAATGATTTGACTCTAGAGAAATCACAGTAACTATTTTTTATTGTTCAAGGACAAGGTCCTATGAGTCATGACTATATGGGATGTTTGAACATTTAGAAATTCGAATTTCCAATGGAGTTTATGTTAGCATAGTACATGCAACGAAAACAACATAACTCAGACGAAGCAACTAAGAAATGAAGATTGGCTAAAAACCAAAGGCTAAAGAAGTAATCACAATTGCTAATTCAGACTAGCCGTAAAAAGAATAAAATTTGAAATGGTAAAACAATAATAGAAAAATTAGAAGAACGAAATAGGGTTCCTATACCTAGTAACACAGTGAATTCTATTTGTGAGATAAATTCAAAATTATATATATACCTGGCATTTACATGAGACATGGCTTGAAACATGAACGCCATTTTCCGTATCCATAATTGCTGGCAATTGAATTTGTAATACACAAATGAATGACATTTATGATAGATATATATATGTTGCAGCTGTTCCATTCTTTCTACTTACAAGGGGATTACAAGAGTTACATTTGAATTTATCTAACAAATAGAGTTCACTTATGTTACTAGGTATCGGAAACTTATTTCGTTCTTCTACTTTTTCTATTATTCTTTCAAATTTTACTCTTTTTACCATTAGTCAGAATTAGCATTTGTAATTAATTCTTTAGCCAATGGTCTGTTTTAGCCAATCTTCATTTGTTCGTTGTTTTATATGAGTTTTGTTGTTTCCATTGCATGTACTATGCGAACAAAGACTCCATTGGATATTCGACTTTCTAAATGTTCAAACATCCCATATAGTCATGACTCATAGGACCTTGTCCTTAAACAATAAAAAGTAGTTACTGTGATTTCTCTAGAGTCAAATCATTTGTGTAGTATAACTGTAACAACATTTGAATGAGCGAAGTAAATATTTCATGTGACAAATTACTTCAGTTCTCCAGTCTTCTAAAATCTCTGGTTTGATTGTAAACATCTAAGACAAAATTCATTAACAATACAACAAAACGTTTGGTATGTGTTGCAATTAATTATTATAATAAGTCCTATTAAGAGAAATTTTAGTTCTCCGTGTGAATCTGTCACGTATGTACACGGACGTATGGTTATTCTGGTTTTCTGTATGATTTTTACTAATAATGATTACTTCTGATTAATGATAACCAATGACTACAATTGAGCATTTTCTATGATTTAGCTTACCCATTTCTTTGTTCAGCATTGTTATTGTAAGGTACTTGAGCATTGTTATGATTTAACTTACGGCATTCTGAAGTCTTATGTATCGCGATTAGTTATGTGAAGTTATGTAAGTGTGTGTAGTTATGTAACTATACTTTCATTCACTATACCGTACTTTTTAAAATGTGTTTTAACTGTGTCTCCATGTGTTTCACCTATGTCTCATTCGGTGTGTTATGACTTGTACTTAGGATTTACGGAGACAGTATGTCATTATTCATATGTTGTCAAATATGATTACAAACATACTAATCGTTCTATTTGCTAAGGACGAAATGCAACTATACAACTGTTAGATTCGATTGTAATCTTCTTTTCCCTTACTATATGATCATATTCGCTTACCAACTGAATGCCCCCTTTTTCAATCCATAGTGTTAGCGACATAGTAGTAAGATCCTCACGTACGAGAGTCATTCTAAAAGTAAGTTTCTCATGTTCAGATTAGGCCTCGCTCATTTCTTGGTAACTTTCAGAGTCGAAAATTATGAAGCAGTGAGAATGTGGCGATAAACTTAAAATATGGTTATCTTTTGCCCTTAATTGAGGAAAGTTGAATTAATTGGTTTATTCAGACTCTTTTCTTCTCCTGGTTTGCTTAGAGTTAGCAACAAGAGAAGGGAAATATGCAAACGATGAAGACAATTGTTATTATCAGAACGACGCAATATTATAGGAAGCTTATTCAGTTAAGGTAATTGATAATACAAAAATAGGATACCTGACATTGAACTATGACCGCAACAACGCAATAACATAGGAAAATTAGTCAGTGCTTACAAATGCTTGGACGCGTGACATTGCATCATGCGTCGGATATTGTACACTTGTACCTGTGTCATCTGTATCCTATCCTGGGTGCGGCAGTTGATAAGAACCAATGAGAAGGCAAAAAGGGCAATATTTTTCGATATTTAGGAATCTGACGCAATTTATGGTCTGATCACCACGAGATTTGCGTGTGATACGATATACTTTAAGAGTCTGAGGATCCCCAGCCCTCAGTGATTCCAGACCCAGCCCTCAGGTGTTCCACAGTTCCACAGCGACGACCATCGGAGTAACGACTCACTCAGTTTTACGAGAATTGAGCAAGGTTCGTAACAGATTCTTATAATACCATTCTCTTGTATTGGGGATGTCATATCAGACTCAACTGTGTTTTGTTTCTCTACAATAAAACTCTCACGATTAAGAATGACAGTCGTATAATTGCATTTCGCCTGCTATCCTCCGAGAAATTTTGATAGTAAAATAACTATTGTGGATACTCAATAACAACCAAAATAATGAGATGTAAGTTGCTTAATCAATAATGTAAATTAAATTTAATTATTATTAACAAGAACCTTTATTCAACCCTAGATTTAAGTTCCCATTATTCCCAAGTAACTCTAGAGTATTTACCAATATTTTTTCTCTTGTGACAACCGATAAGTCACAGCGTGAACAGTTCTCCAAATATATGGGAAAAACGAGCAAGATGAATGTAGATATCTGCCCCATCGCCACACCTTGCATATACGAATTTTCATCCCACATTTTCGAAAAAAAACATGGAGTACGATATTCACCTTAGCAACCCAGCGCCCCGGGAAAGTTCCCACGGTGAAAATTTTCCCATGGGGAATCCTAACATTTAGTAACATGTCTGTGCCTACATACGCCTAGCAAAAGCCCAATTTTACAATAGGACATTTTCTCACGCTCCGCTCAAGCGCCTGATCTTTACTTTGTCCCTCCTTGGATACCTGAGTAGTAATACAAATGAAAGGATAATATAGGTTAATTGAAACATGGACAAAATAAAACTATTTCCAACACAATCTTTGAACTATAATTTCTCTCCTGAGAAAATTTCTTACATTTCATCCGTTTCACTTCACATATTTGAACTGCAGCCGAAGATGTCAGCATGCGACGTTGAAATAAATGGATTGTATAAGTTAACAACACCAGCATTCTATGTAAAGCTAGAAAGAACACTTTTTGATCTCACCATTTCCAAATTTTCACAAACTTAGTGTTTTGTAAATATCTGGTGTTTGCATAATGAAAATTCCGGTGACGCATACTTTGTAGCAGGAAAGTTGATAACCTTGGATTGACCGGCATGGTCAAAGAAAAATTATAATTTTATTTATCCCTGTTATGATTTCCAAATTTTCAGTTAAATTTTAGTTTCAGTTAAACAGCTACGGCTTCCATACTTTAAATCATAGGATAATAATTTGTACTATGTTGCTGTTAAGAATAGAGCGTTCTTTCTGACTTTGCGACTCACTTGTCCGTATTATACACCAGAAACGTAAACATTAGGAAAAATCCGGACGTTTTCTAAAAAAAATCAGAATATTTTTGCCCCTCTGTCCTGCGATCACGTATCAGATTTTTTTTTTTTTTTTTGAAATAGGTAGTTGATTCTTGCTTGATTGAAATCTTGTATACAATGCGTGTACAAGATTTCAATCTAGTGTCTTGATAACTAAGGGCGGAGAATAATGATTTCTACTAATAATGATTACTTCTGATAGATGATAACCAATGACTACAATTGAACACTTTCTATGATTTAGCTTACCCATTTCTTTGTTATCATTGTTATTGTAAGGTACTTGAGCATTGTTATGATTTAATTCAAGGCAATCTTAAGTCTTATATATCGCGATTATTTTGCTTTCGGCACGTTCATGTACTAAATATCGAGAGTAGTTACAAAATTATTACTTTCATTCACTACACCCTACTTTTTAATGTGTTTCATCTGTGTCTTCATGTGTTTCACCTTATCATTCTCACGTACGAGGGTCATTCAAAAAGTAAGTCCCAAAGAAGTAAGTTCAGACTATGCCTCGCTCACTTCTTGGTAATTTTCAGAGTCGAAAATTATGAAGCAGTGAGAACGTGGCGATAAACAGAAAATATGTTTTGCTTAGTCTCTTGGTTTGCTTTCTTTATCTTGGTTTGCTTCGAGTTTGCAACAAGAGAAGGGAAATATGCAAACGATGAAGACAATTGATATTATCAAAACGACGCAATAAGCAAACGAAGCTTACTCAGTGAAGATAATTGATAATACAAAAACAGGATACCTGTTATTGAACTATGACCGCAACAACGCAGTAAAATAGAAAATTTAGTCAGTGCTTACGGATGCTTGGACGCGTGACATTGCATCATGCGTTGGATATTGTACACTTGCACATGTGTCATCTGTATCTGTAACGTGGTGCGGTAGTTGGTGAGAACCAATGAGAGGGCAAAAAGGGCAATATTTTTCGATATTTAGGAATCTGACGCAATTTATGGTCTGATCACCACGAGATTTGCGTGTGATACGATACACTTTAAGAGTCTGAGGATCCCCAGCCCTCAGTGATTCCAGACCCAGCCCTCAGGTGTTCCACAGTTCCACAGCGACGACCATCGGAGTAACGACTCACTCAGTTTTACGAGAATAGAGCAAGGTACGTAACAAAGATTCTTATAGTACCATTCTCTTGTATTGGGGATGTCATATCAGACTCAACTGTGTTTTGTTTCTCTACAATAAAACTCTCACGTTTAAGAATGACAGTCGTATAATTGCATTTCGCCTGCTATCCTCAGAGAAATTTTGATAGTAAAATAACTATTGTGAATACTCAATAACAACCAAAGTAAAGACCTGTAACATGCTTAATCAATCATGCAAATAAAATTTAATTAAATTAACAAAAACCTTTATTCAACCCTAGATTTAAGTTAACATTATTCCCAAATAACTCTTGGTGTTTAGCGATATTTTTCTCTTGTGACAACCGCTAAGGCTTAGCGTGAACAGTTCTCCAAATATGTGGGAAAAACGAGCAAGATGAATGTAGATAGCTGCCCCATTGTCACACTTTGCATATACGAGTTTTCATCCTATATTTTCCAAAAACACATGGAGTATTATATTCACCTTTGAAACAAAGCTCCCATTGAGAGTCCCCACGGCGAAAACCTTTCCACGGGTGATCCTAACATTTAGTAACATGTCTGTGCCTACATACGCCTAGTAAAAGCTCAATTTTACAATAGGACATTTTCTCACGCTCCGCCAAAGCGCCTGATCTTTACTTTGTCCCTCCTTGGATACCTACGTAATAATACAAATGTAAGGATAACATTGGTGAGGTGAAACATGGACAAAATAAAACTATTTCCAACACAATCTTTGAACTATAATTTCTCTCCTGAGAAAATTTCTTACATTTCATCCGTTTCACTTCACATATTTGAACTGCAGCCGAATATGTCAGCATGCGAGTTGAAATATATGGAGTGTATCAATTAGCAACACCAGCATTCTATGTCAAGTTAGAAAGAACACTTTTTGATCTCACCATTTCCAAATTTTCACAAACTTAGTGTTTTAAAATAGCTGGTGACGTATACTTTGAAGTAGGAGAGTTAATAAGCTTGGATTGGCCAGCATGGTGAAAGAAAATCTCATAATTTTATTAGCCCTCTTACGGCTTAATCTTTTTCAGGTAAATTTTATTTCAGTTAACCAGCTACGGCTTTCATACTTTAAATCATAGGATAATGATTTGTGCTTTGTTGCTGTTAAGAATAGAGCGTCCTTTCCGTCTGTGCGACTCAGTTGTCCGTATTATACACCAGAAATGTAAAAATTAGGTAAAATCCGGACGTTGTCTAAAATAATCAGAATATTTTTGCCCCTCTGGCCTGCGTTCACGTATCTGATTTTTTTTAAAAAAACGTAGTTATGTATACAATGCGTGTACAAGATATCAATCTAGTGTCTTATTAACTAAGTTCGGAGAAACTTTTTGAAAGTCTGAAGGTGACACAATTTTAAATATATATACACTTTAAAATTACTGTATAAGTTTTATTAGTCCTAGTATCATGGTTCAAACGCCATTTTCTTCAGTATAGCGGGCCCGTAATTTACACCTGAATTGGAATATTTTTTAAAAATGGAAACTTTTCTGAACCCAGACGCCGGAAAATTTGCTAGTCTACCCCCATCCTGGAGTCTAAGTAGAGATCCTAAATTCTTTTATAATTAGGTAGTTATTTTTCATTTTTTGGAATCTTTCATATTTACAGAAAAAAACTGGTTTTAATCTTCGACACTGGTAATATCACACACAGTGTTACCGTAATTGGATTTTATTAGAGAATTCTAGTTCTTTTCTGCAGTAATATCTTCAGAATTGCTGCAGAAAGCAACACGAAAGGGTTTGCTGATAAGTTTCCTCTAGAGCTGCTATAGAAATTTTGCTTTTTTATGCTACGAGTGGTAGTTATTTAGTCAGATTTTACTTCCTGTAAGTATACGATCATGCAACATTTTCTTTGGAACCGAGCATATAGATCTTACTCGAATACGCACTGTTTAATACTAATATTGATATAATTTCTTGTGATATTGCACTAGATTTTGTAAGTATATACCTGTATTTTATTACTAATAGTTTCTCTGAAGGTGACACAATTTTAAATATATCTATCAATTAAAATGCTACAATAGCAACGAAGGCGCTTTTCTGTCCGTCGTCCCTTTTAAAGGGTTTTGCCCTTTCTTCGGGTAAGCGCATCATGTATAGAAAAGTTGATTGCACTTTAATGTGGTTGGTCTAAGAGTTGTACATTATTAATACTAATTCATTTAATGAGTACACATACATACAAACAGGTTATTGAAGGGTGAAAAATAACATATAATAAAGGTCAAACATAACATGATGGGAGGCCAAATGTGCCACAATAATATTGTAGAAAATAACACATTTATTAGCATCCCGTGCCGAATTATGGCGAAGCAAAACTGAATGATTGTAGTTCAGGATGCAGTGGGCAGAGAGGCGGATTAAGATGGAATGCAGTGCTCTGAACGCCACATCACAGGATTTATTTAGTACTGACAAATGCAAGTTATCTTCTGTTCCTGGGACAATTCAGGAACTGATAAAGACAGAGGATGCCCATGTTAATAGGTAGTTACGGTGAATATGATAGGTAGATGAATGATGAAAGCTCACGTGGTTCATAGATGTGAAACATTTCAGGATCCACTGCAGCAGCATCTAGTTGTAAATAATAGAAGGTCATGAATTGCTAGAGAGGAGTATCGACGTAAGTTGGAGGTGCGTCGTGATCCCGATCGTGCCGTAAGTAACGTGGAATGCTGCTGGTCAATTCGCTTGCACAAGTACCGAGTACGAAGCTGTTCGAGATGATGCAACACTTGTGGGAAATCAATCAGCTCGTAAATTAACCGTGTCGGATGCGGTAGGCTGATGCGATGTCCTAAGCGTAGAGCATGACGCTCGAAGATTGCCAATTTTTGATAAAATTTTGGCGTTGTGGATGTCCAGGCAGTGTGTCCGTATGTTAATATGCTGCGCAAAAAGGCCTTGTAACTATCAAGTATTGTGAAACTTTTAGCCCCCATGTTGTACCGACTAAGCTCTTGGGTAGGTTGAGCCGATTTTGTGCTTGGCGTACGATCTTGATGAGGTGTGAATTTCAGGTAAGTTTGGAGTCAAATATGACACCAAGATAAGTTAGAGTATTTGACGCCAGTACAGGTGTATGATCTACTTGAAGGTTTAATCGACTTGGATTCCTGTATATTCGTGAACGGCGTCTACGTGGCAGGAAAACAATAGCCTGAGTTTTCATAGAATTAATACTTAACGGCCATATATTACACCAGTGAACGAATGCGTCAATTGCAGTTTGCATGGTTTTACTGATTGATTCCACTCTGCGGGCCGCCGTGAAGAAGACGCTGTCCTCAGCAAACTGAAAGATGCTTATGTTGTGTGGAACAACAAGGTCGGAAACATACAATCAATATAATAGAGGAGACAGTGATGAACCTTGAGGAACGCCAGGTTGTAGGGAGATCGGATGAGAGAGTGTTCCGTTAATAGAGATATATGCTAACCTCCCTAATAAAAAGGAATGTATGAACCTGATATATGAAGATGGTAGTAGATAGTTAAGGAGTTTGTAAAGTAAACCAGGTGCCAGACTTTATCGAAAGCTTTCTCTAAATCAAAGGCTAGCAGACAAGAAGGGAAATATGTGTTGTATTGATCATAAATAGCCGTGGATAGCCGTAATAGTTGATTCACCGTACTAAAATGAGATCGAAAACTGGCTTGATGAATAGGAATTAGGTTATGAATTAAAGGTGAGCGTGCATGCGGCGGACTAGAAAGCGTTCCAAAATTTTACAGAGGCAACTAGTGAGGTGAATAGGGCGATAAGACTGAACGTCAGGCGGAGCTTTCTTAGCTAACGGGAAGAGAAGAACTTTTGAGTGTTTCCAGTCGATTGGAAAAAATCCAGTTCGGAGGATGAAAGTATATATGGTGCTGAGAAAAAGAAGAAAAGGAGGCGGAGCTTGCCTGATGAGTACATACGTAACAGAATCAAATCCTGGGGCAGTGTTGCATTTACGGAACTATGTTTGGCGAATGTCGTCTGGTTGGATCGGAGTAGTAAGTTGATTATTGGGTTCCAAAGAGTGGTTGATAGATGGGCGCAGAAAAGCAGAAGAGGGATCAGATAAGTCGGTTATTGACTTTTGTAGGCGTTGCGATGTATGCCAACCTAGGAGAGCTGTAAAAAAATCTTGAAAAAATGAAGCAAACGTATTAGCTTTATCCATACAGTGATGACTGCCTGATTATTTTGAACAATGGGATATGGTGTGCGAGAAGCTGTCCCTGTGAGTTGATGAAATTTGCGCCAATATTTACTAGGGTGCGATTCACCTGCAAGTGTGTTACAAGTTTGAATCCAATGGCGTTTCTTATATGCAACGATATAGTTATGCGTAATCCTAAGGCATTGGCGATGAAGCCGAAGCGCTTCAAGATTACCTGTAGCGAGATACTCTTGATGTGCTCTACGAGAAGCGGATATAATAGGTACGAGAATCGGAAGAAGGTAAATAATGGGAGGCAATTTTTTTGTGCAATTGTATTTCTGTTGTTGGAACGGAACGTTATGTTGATTCTTGAATAGATTCAGTAAAATTAGGAATTGTGTGTTCAAGATCGTATTGTGTAGTTGGTATGAGCAATTTATTAACAGCAGTGTTCAGATCGGAGCGATATTGTTCAGAATTGGCTCGTTTGTAGCAGAATACTTTCTGAGGAGGTAGTTTAGATTGAGAGCGGGGAGAACAGTGAAGTTTAAGTTTGATAGGCACATGGTCACTACCAATTGAATCTAGCACACCGATATGAATACTCTCCGAGAGAGATGTTGATGTGATGACAACATCATGAGTAGTAGTGTAGGTTTCGGTAGAACATGGAACTCAGCAACTGTTTCAGTGTGAAGAAAGCCTAAAAAGTTAGTTTGGTCCCGCTGTGACCGACTGTGAATGTTTAGATCCGCCATGATAATATAGTGCCGAAAAGTAAAATCGATGTATAGAAAGAAGTCGTAGTTGATTGGTTTGCCTGCACGAAAATATATGGTAACGAAGGTAACAGTGCGGAATCGAAAATCAATAGTCGTGACATTATGCTCAGGGAGGTGGAGTGTGAGTGGAAGTGAAACCGTGACTGCTCTAGAAGGAAGGCGTTGGCTAACACCTATAGCTGTACCTCCGTAGACTCTTGGACCAGATGGAGCATCATGTCGGTGTAAGTGATATTTCGGGAAGTAACAGTTCAAATGCGGTGCGAGGTACGTTTCGTTAAGTGCAAAGGCTGCAATTTGTTCTTCTTGAAGAAGTTGTGTAAAGAGCACATGGGTGTTAACACTGATCAAATGTTAAGAAAAAGTACGTTATAAGCCATAATGATAGGTATTGTACTAGAGTATGGAGATACCCATAATAAACGTAGACTTCGAGTGGTTGAATTTGAAAGTGAACTGTAGGACCGGAATATGTAGCTTGAAGTTGTTAGTTAAACAGTAATTTGGCTGCATATATGGTCTGATTCAGGATATGATTGCGATGAAAATGATGGATATTTTGTAGAGAAATAGTAAGGAAGCGTAATAGGTCTTCAACAGTTATTGGATGGCGCAGCGAATTTGCGGGCGGTGTTGGAGTGTCAACAGAACGTATTGGTACAACAAGTTCTGGCTTAGGTGGATCGGGTTTAGTTTTAGCTTTACACTTGTAGCTTTAGGTAGGGTGCCCCTCAGAACATCGAACGCAATGTGGTGGCCCCTTAAGATTAGGGCAACTTTTTGTGGGATGGTCAAGTGAACAGTAGCCACATTTGATGGTGTTCGGACACTCAAATGTAGGATGGGAATTGTATTGTTCGCATTTCTCTCATCTAACAGGCAGAGGTGCTGGTGTGCGTGATGGTTCCAACTTGTAACGACGCCGGTATATATATGCACCGTGGAGAAGAAGTTGGTCGATCAGTTGTTGTTGATCAGTAAGAACGCGGACTAACTATGTTGGACCCTGGTTATTGTTGATACGTATACAACGCTTGACAGGTATTCCTTCTTGATGTAATTCGGAGTAAATTTCCTCATCAGTGAATTCAGGTTCCACGCCCCGTATGACGACTGATAACATTGGAGGACGCCGTGGTGGAGCGTCCGCTGGAACTTAAAGTTGATATTTTTGCTTTTAATCTAAAAATTTCGAAAAAAGCCTTTTTGCGGACATGTGTAGCGAAGTTCGGATTTGTCGATTTCAGAATGATATCCCGGCACGTCTTGATGATTTCTGGTATTTCTGGACGAGGAACATACTTTACTAGTTGTTGAAAGATAGCGCGCACTGTGTCGTATTTTGGATCGTAATCAGTTAATAGGAAGTTATAAATTGTTTCTTGGTGGAATGTTGATTGATTTAAAGTTTACTTGGATGCCCAATCCATATTGGTGCTGACATTAGCAGCAGTAGGATCTGTGGTTGGTGTAAGCCATTGTTTCTTCGGATATAAAGTTTGTTCGCCGTCCGAAAGAGATCTGGATGGAATTTGTTGTTCGGTAGTAACACTGTTTGCATAAGTGGTAGTTAGTACTAGCCGTGTAGTGCCGGTAACAATACGCGGTTGCGTTTTTTGGCGACCATGTGGGCCAATGTTCAATGGAGTTGTTTGAACAAGATTCGATGGACCGGAAGCATTGCCAGAGTCCGCCATATGGATGAGAAGTTCTAGGGCCAAAGCCGAAGAGGAAGCACTAATAAAATCGGTATCGTGTGGAGGTGCCGAAGTCGTCAATTAGTTTCGGTGATATAGGCCTCCGAAGAGGAGAATATCAAAAACAAATCGTTAACCCAAGAGAATAACAAATTCGTCAACAGTAAACTCAATTAGGTGTGATAGCCTCCGTGGACGGTTGTTTCCTTAATCCTCAGAGAGGTAAGTAATCCAACCGTATTACAGAAGTTCGCGATTCAACCAATGGGGTTGGAAACACTCAGTGACTGGCTGATTTTTCTCCGCCAGCTACGGATACCCTATTTTTAACCTGGTTAGAGCTCCAGGTGGCCAGTTCGACGAAGGCACTTTTTTTTACAAGGTTAAACCGGTCAAGGGGTACACCCTTTCTTCGGGATGGGCATGAAGGGAAAGCTAAGGGATAGGTGAGAGAAGGTGAGTGCTAAGTGATTTATTTTAATTTATTTATTTATTATATATATATTTTTTATTTCCAGTGCATTTTATTTTGGGGTTTGTATTGATTCATGTAGTTGGGTTTTCATATTCTTTTTTCTTTATTTATTCAGGACATCCATTTCATATATCGTACTCTTCAAATATAGAAGGCATCTTTTAGGTATCTATTAGTGGCGAGAAATTGAAGCTAGGAGTTCATCCACGGGATAATGAGACGATATATGAATGCAGTGCAATTGGACAAGACAAACACATGGAAGATGATTAGTACAGACATATGCAGGGTTAGCTTCTGTTCTGTGGCAACTCAGAACTAATTAGTACAGATGAGCCTCTGGAACCACAATGATGAGTACTAGTTCAAAGATGGATAGATGTTCCGTGATAAATGGTCAGGGTGGTAGATGGCAAAATCTTGTTTAGTAGGATCGTTGTCATCAAGGGTATTGGAGTACATTGTGAGAAGATGTTGAAGAGGAGTATCAAGATATTGAGAGGGTGTGTCTAGCAGGATGTCTATACGAATGGCGTCAAGAATAAGGGGATTACCTGATTGAATGCCTTTGGTTATATACTTGGAGCGGGTTTGTTCGAGATGTTGAAGAATGGTAGGAAAAGTAATTCTCTCGTAGAGTAGTGCGGTAGGGGACGGAAGGCGAATGCGAAAAGCGAGACGAAAAGCGTGGCGTTCAATGATTTCTAGTCGTTGATACAGTTGTGGTGGGGCAGATATCTATGCCGTATGGCCATGAATAAGTGCCGGTCGGAGAAAGGATTTGTATGTTGTAAGAACAGTTTGTTAATGGAGGCCCCATGAGGTACCTACTGAGCTTTTCAGTAAAGCTAGACGTTTAGGAGCTTGAGTATGTATCTTCTGCAAATGGGGCTTCGAAGTCAATTTACTATCGCTCCGAGATATTTAACATGGGAAGTTGGTAATAAGGGAGTGCCTTGAACTGAAAGACGTAGCAGGTTAGGATTTCGATGGATTTTGGAGGGACGTTTTTGAATAATGATGGTTTGAGTTTTTGAGGCATTGACGGAGAGTTTCCATATGTCACACCAGTTGATAAAAGCATTTATGGCTGGTTGTAGAGTGCGATTAATATGTTGAATAGATTTTCCAAGAGTCAAAAAAGCGGCATCGTCCGCATATTGAAATAAGGGAATATTTGCCTGTAGGGTTACCATATCTGTTACATAAAGTATATACAGTAACGGGGAGAGAACAGAGCCTTGAAGCACTCCAGTGCGTAGGAATATAGGATGAGATATGGTAGAATTTATGAGGATATATGAGGATACCAAAGGAAAATTTGGGAACAATATCGCATAGATTTAGACACTGCCGTAACTACGCTCACAATGCCTAGTACGCAATACGAACTCGATCGAACAATCACTGGACTTACTACAGCCCTTCAAGACGCAGCACAACGTTGCCTCCCAGCAATGGAAGTTCAGCTATACAAACCTAAGTTATCTCCTCAACATTTACCACTTATTTCAGCATCCCGGAGGGCTTTCCGTGAATATCTCGCTACGGGTAACCTTGAAGCGCTTCGGCTTCATCGCCAGTACCTAAGGATAGTACCATCGCTTCATCGCCAGTACCATCATAATTATATCGTTGCGTTCAAGAGACGCCACTGGATTTACACTTACAACACACTAGCTAATGAGACACATCCTACCAAATATGGGCGCTAATTCGATCCATTAACAGCTAGAGTTCTCATCGTACGACTTACCCCATTGTTCATAATCATCAAGCAGTCTTTACGGGTGCAGAAAAGGATAATATTTTTTCTTCCTATTTTCAAGATATCTTTACACCTCTACCCGGTTAGTTTACACCAGATCGCTTGCAATCAACTGTAAAGCGATATACCGATGCAGCTTCTAATTTCTCTCGTCCGTCTGTTGATCATGATTTAGAACGAAATAATAATCTAACCATGCCGATTCAACATGAAACTATTAGTAATACACTTAAAGGTAAACGGAATACTGCACCAGGATTTGACTCTGTTACATATGTACTCATCAAACAAGTGCCTCACTCTTTTCTGCTCTTTCTTAGCACCATTTATACCTTTATTCTGCGAACTGGATATATAACCATTCGACTGGAAATATTCAAAAGTGCTTCTCTTTCCTAAACCAAAGAAACCCCCATCAGAAGTCACATCCTGTTGTCCTATTCACCTCACTAGTTGTCTCTACAAAATCTTGGAGAGAAACCTTGTCCGTCGCATGCACGACCATCCTTATTCACATAATCATCTTGCAATACACCAAGCTGGATTCCGACCGAATTTTATTACTCAAGATCATTTATTCCGTCTCACCACAGCTATTTACAATCAATATAATACAGGTTTTCCTTCTTGCCTTGTAACAGTTGATTTGGAAAAGGCTTTCCACAAAGTTTGGCACCCTGGCTTACTATATAAACTTCTTAACTATCTCCTACCAACTTCGTACATCCGCTTCATACACTCCTTCTTAATAGGACGACTAGCTTACATTTCAATCAAAGGAACGTTATCTGATCCTATCTTGCTGCAATCTGGTGTACCACAAGGCTCATCATTGTCTCCTTTATTATATTTACTGTACGTCGCTGATCTTGTTATTCCTAATAACACCACAATATTTCAGTTTGCTGACGACACTGCATTTTACACATCTGGCCGCACCGTAGAATCACTTAATAAAACCATGCAAGTAGCCATTGATGCATTTGTGCAATGGTGTCATATTTGGAGGTTAAATATTAACTCTTCCAAAACACAAACCATAGTTTTTTTACCACGTCGACGCCGTTCACGAGTGCATCGAAACCCGAATCTACTTCGCCTTCAGGTTGATCTTACGCCTATTCCAATTTCAAGTACAATTATGTATATCGGTGTCATTTTTGACACTCATCTTACCTGGACTCCACATCTCACCAAACTCATAGGTCAAGCGCAAATTCGACTTAATCTTCTCAAGCGATTAGTGGGCACAACCTGGCGAGTAAGGGCACATACGGTTCTCAATACATATAAAACGTTCATGTGGAGTACATTAACCTATGGACATATAGCATGGGCATCTGCGCTATTAAAATTCTATCAAAAACTTGCTATACTAGAACGCCATGCTATACGCCTATCATACCGCATAAGCCTACCGCATCCAACACGTTTACTTTATGAGATGATCGATTTTCCGTCAGTATTAACGCACCTCGAACCACTTCGTATATGTTAAATCAGCAAACGTATGGCACAGCCCCATCTTATGATACTTGATATACTCCGCTACGACCGTGACAACGATGCACCACCAACTTTCATTGACACCCCTCTCCAACACCTCATGACATTGTATCATTTACAGTTACATTATGACATATTGAACCCCGAAATCTATACAATCTACCGACCGCATGAACTTTCATCTTATATCTATCAATCATATGCACAGTAATACCTATTAACAAGAGCATCCTCCGCCTTCATCACTTCCTGAATCGTCCTAGGAACAGCAGATAACTTCATTCGTCTTAACTAATATAACCTTGTGATGTGACGTCCAAATCACTGCATTTCATCCATTCATTACATTTGTTCATTTTCTTACTGCAGCCCTCAACTTTCTTTTCCTCTCATAATTTGTGTTATGTAATAACTGCCAATATTCACTTCTAGCCATTAACCTATTACTGCTTGTGTTATATATTATATTATTAATAATTTTTTTCTTCTGGAATAATTGCAATCCATGTCTGTTTAATATAAATATGATTAATAAAGAAATAATAAACCTGACAACCCTTAGAGCACCTACATTTCCATAAAGACAATTGATCTACATTACAGCACTTAACCGAAGAAAGGGCACAACCCTTTAAACCTGACGTCGAACAAAAAAAAAGTCGCTCTTAATTGGTACTGTAGCATTTTAATAGATAGATAATAAGATTACTTGTTGACTGCAACTTTTTTCTTACATGCACAAAAATAACATTTTTTTACAATTCTCTAGTGTGAAAGTGAAGTTTATTTCCAACTAGCCACGGAAGGAGAGACTCTCAGAGTTTAAAATAAATTGAAGTGTACCCGTTACATCTTTCAATTTCTGATACCATATTATGCTTGCTAAAGGTACTAGATGCACATTGTTTTTTTTCTCTTTTTCTCTCGTTTACATTTATGAATCGTTTACATTAAGATGTAACTCACATATAATTCACAGACTGGCAATCAATTTATACATCTATTCTTTGTATCCTCCCATATTTTTATTCTACAGACATTCGACAAATATTAGAGTCCAACAAGTTGTGTCTGTATTAAACCAGAATTTAGGAGTGGAGCTTCATATGCAATATTCTTCTATCTATTCGTACATATTCTGATTTACAATCATTCCCTTGATGAGCGGAAAGCACATTACTTTAGCGGAAAAATCAAATTAGTGTATGCGAAATCAAATACAATTTGAATAAATTGAATTTCTTCCATTAATTTTTCAGTAGTTCAAGCACTATAAATCACATCTCACCCATGTAAACATAAAGTCATGTAAATGTTATAAACGAAAAATTACAAATTTTCTATATATTTTAGGACTATTGAGCACTTCCGTCTAGCCACTCACTAGCCAAGTCTTAGAGGTAAGTCACTCCAATCCCAGAATTCTACTAATAGAATCCAGTCCAGAGATATTGCCGCCTGAAGGTCTTAAGAGAGAGACAATTCTAGAGAAACCTAAACTAACATGAAGTCAGATCGACGCTTACCTAATAGCTTTATAAACTAGATGTGTAACAGACCTCTTTGTATCAATCAATCATTAATTCAATCATTAACATACCACATAATAATGTTCGCCTAGTCAGAAAAAAGAGGGAAAATACAAAATGCCAATTTGATACTCAACCCAAAGGCACGTGCGCCTTATGTATTTTGCTAACCACATGAGCCTAACGCAATTCATAGTTCCTTCTTTTTCCTTATATGATCTAAAGGCACTCCTTTCACCCGAATAAGCAGCACTTGCGAAGCCACTGCACCTCGAGTCTTCGTCGAAAAGGGATATCTAATGATAAGGTCCATTTTTGTCACAGATTTTAACAACTTCTATAAATTTAAACAAGTTTTAGTCTTGTTTTCTTGATAGTCTGAATTCAAACTATTAGCACCAATGTTAATACCGCTCGAAGAGCGTATACTCATCCAGTTGATCCGAACAAATTTGGTCAATTTTGAGAGTTATTTCATTTTTTACAGCTTCCTTAAAACTTAGGTTTCGCACGACTAGTAAGCCTTTTCCAAGGAGAATTACACTGGATCGTGATCGAGTGATCTGAATTAAAGGTAATTATCATCAATAACAGACTATTGGAAACATAAACAAATTACGATGATTTGTAACATTTTATTAAATTTTATCAATGCTTTGTAAACCTTGGCCCAAGCCCAATTTAAAGGCTAAACATCAGGTTGTGTAATTAGTTCTAGTGTTGCAAGGAAACTCATAATCAGCACTAAGGTTATATGGAAAACTAGACATAATGATACTGGAATAATGAGATCGAGATTATCCTTCACGGTAGTAACCAAGTGTTACGTTGTTAACCCATTTTTGTATTTTTTGAAACAACTTCCTTAATCAATCTACTTAATCGATGGGATTAATTTAATTTCTCGAGAAGAACTTCGGAAATGATATGTAGAAAGGTCAATTTCTTTCCTATGTTGGAAGACATGCTAAATAAAGGTGCAATTGTCAAGTACCAGTGTTTCGATCGCCCACTTCTCTAAAGTTCCAAGTTTAGGGATTAACTTCAATTCTCTACAATAGTAACTGCATGACTTAAATTGAACCTTTGCGCCCCTGATTCTGGCACCCCGGCGTTAATGTCAATGACCTAGGGGTACTTAGGACCACCCATTCTAGATGTTGGCAAGGGAACCTTGGTCCATCTGCTAAACTTTGGCAAGAGTAAATAGGACCACCTCCCTTAAATTTTGGAAATTTCCAAATCTAAAAATTTGGTATTGTACCCTACGACCACATCTATAAGTATTGGGGGTCCCTCTCGTTCCTTTTCATGGGTAAATATTGCCAGAAAATCAAACGTCGGAGGGTTTTAAGTTAAGTAATCCACTTTGATGAGGTCTGATTACCTTACATAGCTATACAGGCGTATGCAGGAGTCCATTCCCTTTCATAGGACATGGGTACGTTAATGCACCCCTTTAAATTTTTGCTAAGGTTACCTTGGCCCACCCCTTACATTTTGAAAATTGCCAAATGTAAACATTTGGTATAATGGTATAGAAACCTAATATGTATCACTATAAATTTTGGTGGTCCATTTTGTTCCCTTCTATGGGTAAATAATTGCCAAAATTCAAATTTCGGAGGATTTTGACCCCCTTTGATGAGGTACTATTCCCTTATGTGGTTATATAGGAGTGTACAGGAATCCATTCCTTGTCATAAGACATGGGTACATTAATGCACCCTTTAAAATTGTGGGAGGGGTACCTTGGCCGACCCCTTAAATTTTCAAATTGCCAAATTTAAAAATTTGGTATAATAGTATAGAACCCTAGTATATATCACTATATATTTGGGTGGTTGACATCGTTCCCTATCATGGGTAAAATTGCCAAAATATAAGCGTAAGCAATACGTTGTACCACGTGTTTGGTTTCTGGCTCAATTTATCCCCTTGGATGAAAAACTATTACCTTATATGTTTATATGTTATGCTTTGTTTCAAATACCAGATAATAGCTCCGGAAGGGAAATCATTTATCGTTAAAAGTACATATCTTTCCTCCAAAACCGCACTTGCTCGACTAATTTCAAGTGTTATAGCTTACAAGCTGAAACAGAATGTGTTGGCACCTGCATTGATGATTTCATCACAAGTCATAAAGCTATGGCTGACGTCATTGAAAAGGAATGTGCTAACCAAACCAAGTTATAGATGAGGCTGCGTACTAAGCTCAAATTGATGACTTCGACCCATGAATCCATTGTAGCATAAAGATAGAGATCCAGTATTTAAGAAATGTAATAATTCTTCTTGTTTTGATGTTTGCATGGGTAAAGATCTTGGTGTTAAAATTATATTCTTATCATTTTCAAGCTTCAGTACCATTGTTAATCCAAACTTTGTAGGGATGATTTTGCAAGGTGAGATTATATAGGGTACTTTCTGTTGTAAATCAGTAATCTTGGTAAATAATTTCAGCACATCACGTGCGCTTAGAAACTGCAAACAAGTAGCCATGATGACGTTATCATGAATACCAAGATACTTATATATGATGCAAGACAGATGACGTTGCATTACCATGTTCTGACGTGTACCATGAAAAATGTTGTTCTAATAGTTACAAAACAGTTCTTTACCAATGAGTGACAAATTTCAAGAATTTTCAAATGAAAAATTGAAACTAAAAGTTTCAAATTTTTTTAAACAAAAATTTCAAACGAAAAAATTCAAACAAAATTTTGAAAAAAAAGTTTTGAACAAAAACATAGAAATATTTTCAAAAATATTTCAAACGAAAAAGTTTTAAAAATTTTCAAACGAAAAAAGAAACAAAATTTTCCAAAAAAATTAAAACGAAATTTCAAATTTTCAAAAAAATCAAGCAAAAAATTTTCAAACAAAAGTTTCAACCGAATTTTTCAAACAAATTTATGAAAAACATTTCAAACAAAAATTTCACGTTTTACGATTAACTGTTATCTAGTTTTTAACTATTTAATTAACACACGGTTTTACACATAATTATCAGTGAGTGCAAAATGTTGTACGAAAATATTCAAACCAAGATTTTTAGAGAGTAATCGATAAATGTTAACCTTTAATACTATGGACGAAAATAATCACATAACTACTATGGAGTAGTCTGCAGACCGCATCGTTGTTTCACATTTTCTGAAAAGTAGTTTTATTATATAGTTTTAAAAAATGCTATCCTACATATTTTAGTTGTTTATAGAAAAATAAAGCATAGTAATTTCACGATGTAAAAAGAGCTTTATATATTTAAAACAATGAGAAAGAGAACATAGTCAAAATTTGCAACAAGGCTTTCACTGTTATTCTACAATTTTAATTGTTGAAATGTTCAATTTATTTTTCTGTTTCTATGTAGTCAATACATCACTAATCCAAAATATATTGTTCTTATAAATGCACTGATAATAAAAAATACATTAAAAACCGAGAAAAAACATGGAATTGTAACTTTTTCAAACCTGCAAGAAAGTATTAATATATTTTTTGCTTAATGAAAAGGTAATGAATAAAACTAACGTTTCGTTCTTATGTGATAGGGAAAGTAAAGAAAATGCATTTCACCGGTAAAGAAAACACTGTACTAACATTTCCGACTTCACGCACTTTCTTCGGGTAGGCACTTGGGACTTTTTTTTGGTGCACTGAAAGCTCATATGCACTCCACACCTATGGCATGAATATCTTGCTTTCCGTTTAGGACGCAGTGAACAGAAGGTCATGATTTCCTCTAATCGAACTCCTCATTCGTCCGGGATGGTGGAAAGCTCACTTTCAATCTGCAGTATGCTCTTGATTGAAAAACTCAGCCTTTGTGGGAGATGTTCGATGAACAAATTTCGTTCCATTTGATGCCTAAGAAGTCCTTCTGCCAACATTTTCATGAAATCAAGTTTGCGGATCTAGCCTAGTTTTGATGCAAAAGATACGCATTGACACCTTACGCAACATCCAACATACGCAGCGTAAAAAATTGTCATTGGCCATCGTCTTGTTCGACGACTTGACGTGAAATTTTTAGTTTACAGTATCCACTCAGCCTGTAGTCATGTTATAATACATGATTATTTTAGGTTTTCCAGTCACTGGCTTATTATTTGATGTGTGGTGCCAAACGAGCCACACGGTAAGACACAACCTGGTAATAATTGGCAGATAACGAAAGAATGATAAACCGTAAGATACTCACTACAGTACGTCTGTGAGAGCGCGCGACCCCTCCAGCGCCGCGCACAGGGGATGCACTATAACAAAAACTTCACAATATGTAACTATTTGGTAGACAGGAAGGTAGACGTAAAGATCCACTGGTAGTGGTAAGAGTGTAGGAAATATAATGATAGAAAAAGTCGCAGCGGTCTGAGAGACGGTCCATAGTACTTACGGGTTAAACAAAATTTAAAAGTGAATACCGCAAATATCTTAAAATCAACAACCAATCAGATTACACGAAAGATATTCATGAACCAATCTAATTGCATGAAAGACAGTGATCGTCCAATCAAATGGCATCGACAATAATTTTGCCAGTGATCATTTTGCATCACCTTGTGACTAAATCTCTGTGTTGTAGCATATCAGATATCGTACATTGCCTTTAGTCATAAGATTTAATAAGATTACCTACCAGATTTCTGAAAATTCAAGGTAAAATCAACCACCACTAATGATCTTGAGATGAAGACTATGAGCTGTGACTAAAGTTCAAAATATGGTTTCAAATTCGTGCTTCATAATAAAATTTTGTTTAACACAATTCCCAAATTTAAAGAGTGGTCCTACGTACGTCCCTCGATATACCTAAATAACTATATAATTGGCTATAACTATATAATAATAACTATATAATTATATGTTCAGTGAGGTCAATAACCTCCATCAATTGTTTACCTTAGCAGAAATAACTGTTGTCTACAAGTGTGTTATTTGATAACTCATATGAATTTTGAAAAGGAAATGAATCCTTGTACACTACCTCATCATGGTGAACCACATGGTACAACGTATTGCCTTTGTTTATATTTTTGCCCATAGTCGAGAATAATCACGACAAAATAACGTAATTTTATTTGGCAATTCTCAAATTATCTTCCCAAACTTTAAGAAGAACGTATCAATATACCAATGTCATGGATCCATAATTCCATCATAGGACAATAACTGATCATACTAATATTTGACAATGATTTACCCAAAGAATGAGATACCACGAAACTCTAACAATAATTACCAATTATTGATTTGACAATAAGAATTGTATCTTTCCCAAAATTCAAGATTGGTGAACAAATACACCTGTGTCTTATGAAAAAAGTAACAAATACAGTACTCATTCAACAATAATGCCGTGTCAAAGAAGATAAAATAGGTCAATATAGTTCGAAATTTGAACTTTTGGCCATTAGAGGGACACCAAAATTTGCAATGAGTCCTAGAGATCGTTCACCGAATTTTGTTATTTGATAATTCTCAAATATAAGGAATAGTTCTATGTACACAAAATGACCGCCTTCTAAACATGATATATGTGCGGTTATAAAACTTCTGGGACCATGCTTCGGGAAACACATTGTTTTATTTCCTTACCAGACTTACGAGATAACACGTCATCCACTAATAAGTAAGGACGGGCTTCATTATGGGTAGAATATATCTTTACTACTCACGTATCCTACTAAAATATTCGTCTTCTTCCTGAGCCATAATTCTATCATTAGCGTCAATTTTCATAGTTTCTATAAAAAGTCCTTCTTCTGGATTCGCATTCTCTTCTCACTTAAGGTCTGTGTGGTGTATCTCGACATATAATCACTATGCCGGTTTGATTCGTTACCTTTTATTGCTTTAGGTGTGAAATTATTTGTTTCCCCCCTAATTAACCAAACCTAATTTTTCCTTTTAGATATTTCATATTTCTCAAATAACACAAACAGCAACTGTTATTGAATACTGTAAAGTGAGGCAGTCCTATTAGACATTCATGAAACTTCAACACAGCTTGCACTAAATCCATAGTTTCTTTTTCTCGGATAGTTAGGGATTTAGCTTTATGATCGGAGATTTTTCTAATATAATAAGCAATAGGTCGTTTTTCTCCTTTGTTAACTTGAATTAATACTATACCAATCCCGTATTCGCATGCAAATACATACAACTCGGTAGCATTTGCTTCCGGATTGAAGATGGGTAATACAGGAGCAGTGACCAACTTTTGCTTTAAAATGTTGAATGCTTGACGTTCTTTGTCTCGAAATGAAAGTGTACAATTGATTTGGTTAAATGTATTAGGGGTTTCGCTATAGTTGAAAAATTCTGATAAACCTTAGATTGTAACTGGCCAATCCAACGAAGCTACGTACATCACGAACTGATTTTGGTTCGGGAAATTTAGTGGTAGCCCCAATTCGTTTGGGATCAGTTTTTACGTCCTACTATGAATCCTAATATCGGTAATTCAGAATACATGAAATTAGATTTTGATGGATTTAACTTTAGATTAGGTTTCCGAAGGCGTGTGAATACCTTCCCAAGTCTATCCAACTTTTCATCCATAGATTTTTCGAAGATAATCAAATCATCCATGTAGCATGCCATTATATAAAATGCCAAATAATCCTCTTCCCTTAAGGGGATTAAGAAACAGATCTAAGGTCACACGAGCTTAGGAATTGGATATTTGTGAATAATTCTATTAAGTTGTTGATTAACGGGAGAGCGTAGCAGTGAGGGGAAAATCCACTAGGAGCCTCTTAGAATTATCTCTTTATTGACTAAAATGATAGGAGACGCATAAGGAGATTTACAAGGAAAAATAATGTTTTGTTTGACCAACTTGTCTTTTTCTTCCTTCATGACCTTCTTAGTCTCTAAGGTCCCTCTGTAGGGAGAGGAATATACTGGGATATTCGAAATGAATTATATGCTATGCTCACATTCATCCGTTACCATCATATCTTCTATAGTTCATGCCATAGTATCTTGAAATTCATTTAATAGTTTTACAACCTTTTCCCGATCTTCAGTTATAAGGTCTGGGGAAATATCAATGCAGATTCTGACACAGGAAAACATTCTTCCAAATGTCCTACAATTTGCGATTCGGGTACAGTTACATCCCTTTCGCTAAGGCTAAATATTGGAAGTTTAGCAAACCCTGTCTCTTCCTCATAATTGTGGGTGGTATTAATCATTTATGTTATCTATGTAAGACATCATTCGGTTCTACATAATAGTCTCCAAGAATGGGGTTGCAGACGCTGAGTTTTATTAAACCCAGCTTTCCAGCCGGTATTAGAATACTTTCTGCACTTCTAACTAAATTCCGCGATGGTTGAATTTCAATGCAATTGATTTTCAAAATAGGACACTCACTCTTCAAGTTCTGGATAAAGGGGGATCACTTTCAAAGAAAGAACCTGAATTATTGGGCACTAAACAACTTTTGTCCATGTTAGATTCAGTACTGTGGTCAGATGTTGAACAATCATTTTCGTTTACTCTAGGTTTACGCTTATTATTATAGAAATCAACATGTGACAGATACAGTACAATTTGTTCTTCTCGGTTTGGCAAATACTAAAGATTAAACTTCCTGTTTCGATGCCTTTGTTTTCTCTTAATAATTACAGATTGACATCCTTAAGTAATTAACTTTAGTAATTAACTTAAATAAACATGAACAATGAACAACATACTAAGACTTAAAAGTAGGCATGTCATAGCAGCACCGCACAATTTTTCAACCTGAGAAATTAAAAAGGGAGAAAAGAAAATGGACCAGCACTCATTTTTGACGATGGGCGGCTCTCTAGTTTCATCTTGCTCGTTTTTCCCACATATTTGGAGAACCGATCACGCTAACACTTAGCGGTTGTCACAAGAGAAAAGTATTGGTAAATACTCTAGAGTTACTTGGGATTAATGGGAACTTAAACCTAGGGGTTGAATAAAGCTTCTTGTTATTATTAATTGAGTTTTATTTACATGATTGATTAAGCAACATACAGTTCATTACTTTGATTGTTATTGAGTATTGACAATAGTTACTTTACTATCAAAATTTCTCTGAGAATAGACGGCGACATGTAGGGAGGCAAAACATAGTTGAATCTGATATGGCATTCTCAATAGAAAAGAATGGTGCTATAAGAATCTTTGTTACGTACTTTGCTGAATTCTCGTAAAACTGAGTGAGTCATTACTCCGATGGTCATCGTACTCACTGTCGTCTGAGGGCTGACTCTCGAATCCCTGAGGCCTGGGATTCCTCATACTTTTAAAGGATATCGGGTCACACCCAAATCTCGTGGTGATCAGTCCATAAATTGGAAACCTATTGCCCTTTTTGCCTTCTCATTATTTCTCACCAACTGCTGCATCCAGGATTCGATACAGATGACACATGAACACGTGTACAATATCCGACGCATGATGCAATGTCACGCGTCCAAGCATCCGTAAGCAATGACCAAATTTTCTATGTTACTGTGTTGTTGCGGTCATAGTTCAATATCAAGGATCCTGTTTTTGTATTATCAATTATCTTCACTGAGTAAGCATCGTCTTCATCGTTTACATATTTCCCTTCTCTTATTGCTAACTCTATTCAAACCAAGAGGATAAAAGTGGTAGAATAAACCCATTAATTCAACTTTCCTGGATTAAGATCAAAAGATAACTATATTTTAAGTTCATCGCCACAAAGAGCCTTGGGTACCACGCGAAAGTTGATGCAACATCAGTAGCAGCATCGAGATTTAGCTCTAGTCCTATTAACCCGGAGATGCCTGTATAAACAAGATGAAACATTACTTATTGGTCGTTGCTATGTCCAATAGACATTTCTCAGGTCTTGAGTGAATAGCTGTGGATCACATGATGAAAAGTAGGGAATGAAAGAATGGTGACCTCGGAAACTAAACGTAGAGCGTATACTTATGTGTTTGTGTAGATCATTCCATTAGCAGCTGTTGCGAAGGAAGAAAAGTCAAATTAAGGATGGCATGGTCAATGAATTTATTAGATAAGCTTAATATCACGTCATTGCTTCCTTTTACAAAAATGGGAGATTTAGAGAGTGGTGAAGCATTTCTTATTGTAAACTGTGAGATAATTAAAACGATATATGGCACGAAAGCATGTGTGACATTTGAAGGAGGCGGAAACTTATTTTACAAGGACGTTGTGCTCAAAAATCGTACTGGGATCACAAATACGTAACGTGTAGTTCTTGTGTCCAGGTGGTACATATTCCACCACCTGGACACAAGAATATATATGACTGTTTACCATATTCAAGTGATTCATTTCTTTAATCACCTAAAAGTCAAGAGGTGGAATTGTACATTCACCAGGTTTTAGAGCATAAACTACTGAATTAATATCAAAATACTATACTCTTTCTTGTAGTTCTTCTAAGTGCTTGTACAATTCCAATCTTGCTTCTGCTGTTGTGTATGCGACTATGACAACGTTTACTGTTGGTAGTGAAATAGGAACTCCGTCTGTTTATTGTGAATATAATATAACATGTCATACTTTATTGGAAATATTTGATGTACGTCTATATCATGGGATGCTAATTCATCATATAATTCTCTGGGGTCCTTAATGATGCTTACATGACCCATGTTCTCAAGTTGACCAAATTTTCCCCGACACGAATTTAACATTAATTTAGCTAAACTCCTAAGTGCTGTTTAATTTCCTAATGATTATATTTAATTTCCTTTACATCTAGACGTATTCCTCCCTTTTCATAAAATTGCTGTATATATTTCTCCTTTAGCTCATCTGTTTCACACCATGACGGCCAGCCACTAGCTTTCGTTTTTGCTTTGAGGAACGTGTCAATGTATTATGCAAATAAGCCGATACATTTTGTTTCTTCGTTATATTTAACAACATCATGAGCCCAAATTTCATGAATATCCATTATTTTGTATCCTTTTCCGAATGCTCTTCTTACTTCATCTGCTACACATGTACCATGTAGAATTCGGTCTTTGTCATTGTGATTACAAGGTGCCTGATTTAATTCATCACAACATGTATGACAAAGTGGAAACATTAATCTATCGTTTGATTTGTAAGGGAGCACTGAATGGAAGAGAGTTTTTTTTTTAGGAAGAATGTTTCACTTAAATAATCCTTCTACTTTTTGAATGCTGCAAATATTTGAATCTCCAGGCAAATAAATAGTGGGGTGACGAACTGAAAATTTCTTAATTTTAGAAACGGAAGAGTACAAGCTAATAACATTTTTGTAATATACTGTTTCTTATACAGACTCTTGTACTTTATGATACAAAGGTATGGCATTCACACGTCAACCATAAAACGCATCTCGAGAATTCAGCTTACTTTTTGCGTACGGATAATTAGTAACATACTTCTTCAACTCTACATTTCTTGCCAATTTTCTTTTAAATTGAAGCCCCATATTTCGAGAACTTGATAGCCAAAATCTGTTAATTTTTGAATCTTCTTTTTTGCTTCATACCGAAATTAAATGGCATATGTAGCATTGTTGTATATGCGGTTATTTCTGTCATTAAGATAGCAAAAAATACAACCATGTGTAAAACACACTTCATCTTCCCACACGTGTACTCTTCCGTTATTGGGGTCTGTCCATTGAACATCTATTTTCATTGATGCAATTTGAATGTTTCTAGTTTTTTTCTTACCAAATTATCAATTGTACTGCTTTAATTTATTATACATCTCAACACAGATACCCGTTCTTTTGTAGGATACCAATAGTATTTTCCTTTAGGAAACTTCTTCGATACACTAAATAACATGCACTAGGGATTATAATACATTCAAGTAAGCGATTTACATTCGTTTCAAGTATTCATAAAGGAAATACATACTTGACGTAAAACTTCGACATCCGGTACAGAATACTTGATGAGCTGTTCTTTCATTTCAAACGTGTGATTTCGATGTTCAGTATACCATTGCAGTATACCATCCAGTATACCATTGAGGCTTTCACCTACTTTCATGGTATATGCTCCATAATACCTAATGTCTGGAAGTGTATCTTCATGCGTTTTTTTATTCATTTCAATTCAAAAAGTGTAGAAAATATCCTTTGCAGGATTGAAGATCCAACGCACCACTTAATTTAATTAAGGGCATAGGAAGAGAAATTAGGAAATCAATGAATGTTACGTTCCCTGTTTTAAGAGATAGACTTTTCGACCCATTCTTGATCACTACTGGAGTCCAATTCACATTCTCAACCATGGTCTTAATGGTGAAATGAGCATCATAAGCCTTCGGTTTCTGTGCAATGCATTTTATTGTGTTAATGTTTGGACGTCGTTTTTGTAAATGTGTTAGAGACTCTTCTATTACATTTTCTCCATCAAATATATTTTCACGTTTTCCACAAGTGATGCATTTTTCATATTAATATCTTCATAACAACGGTAACATGCATGCTGATTTACCAAGACATTAGGTATATGTTCATATTTGTTTGCGTCCTCATCATCTATTTTCGTATTGTGTGTACATTCAATAGCATACCATAAAATCATAGCTTTTTTCTCCATGATGATTTTTCGTTATCTTTTTTTATTTTCTTCTTTCATTCACCCTTCATGTAATATTCGTGATTAGGAGGTGCTACAGTATAACAAATTTTGCAATATGTTTCTCCACATATGTGAGATCCTTTTCCTTTCACCACATACATTTTCAAAAACTGGACACAATATTTTACAATTTAACATAAAGGCTTTAGATTTTGATAAGGAGCTGTTTTGAGATAATCATAACATGACTGACCATAAAATTCTCGATTTCAATCATTGAATTCAATATGGATTACTTTAAAATCACATTGCTGCTTCTGATGTCATCGATAACATAAAGCTGTATAATGTTTCAAATGTTCATGCTTTGTTGGATTGCAATAATAACCACAGCTAAAGCATGCTGTCAAGCCTTCGATTACGTTGTAATGCTTATGTATGAAAAGTAAGTTTAAACGTGTTCTCCCTTCATGACTTGATGGTGCTTCAAACATAACATCACTTTCTGAATATCCCCAATATTCTGTGATTTTATAATCCTCTAATTGTTCTTGAAGCTTACGGATTTCAGGAATCCACTACAATGACTGAGAACCACATCAGCTGCTTCACACAGGTCTTTTACATCTTTTTGTAATATATATTACTTTGATTTTTATATCTACTGTATTCGGTTTGATTTTTCCCCTTGTTTTTTTTAAATCTTGTGGCAACAACGATTGCATGTGCTAAACATCTAATACCTTTGTTCGTAATTGTGATGATACCCCGTTTTGCTTTACATATTCACTGGTATTCATAACATGCTCTCTCAAACATCTGCCTTGTTCTCTTGGCATGCGTACATGATGAAACTTTACGATAAATCTTCATTTATGAGAAAAGCTTCGTTACTTTCCAGTACTTTCTCATAACTTATCCATAGACTTCTGCTGAGAGATTTCTAGCTTCTCTGAATGATAACTAAAAAGGGCGAAGAATTCTCTTTCATTTGTGATTGTTATTCCTACGTAGTGATATTGGTCCACATTACGTAGCAAATGATCTATTAGAGTACTTAAACTTGTTCCAATTGCCGTAAAAGGACTTTCATTTGCACGCACGGGGGCTAAACGGATTCTTGGCATTGTACCCTCCATATTGTATCTTCTGTACTGTCTTCTACGTTCTTCTATAACATGAAACCTTTTGTTGTCATCATTCCGATTATTTCCAAATCCCACTTGTACATTTGTATTTTGCTCTGCTTTAAATTAATATAACAATTCATCTATTCTCTTCTCTATTTAATCTAAATCAACTTCTATTTCTTCATGTTCAGTGTTAGCCTCTGCTAATATTTCCATAAATGATTGATATATTTCTTCTTTTCTCCTCTTCTGTTTGTCGACTGGGAATAAATTGTTAATCCAATTTTGTAATTCATGTCAGTAAACCTCTTCTTCTTCTTCTTCTTCTGTAGTTCTCTTCCTCATTGTAAGCCTCTACTATTATCTGCGGAAACGTAAGATTTAGCACACCTTTATTTGACGTCTTCTTCTTCTGCTCCTCCTTCTCTTTCTTGTAAACTTTTTTATTTTTTTTCAAATACAGACAAATGCGTCCTTTTCTTCTTCTAGTGTTATCACTCTATTACCTGCATTTTCTAATGTTTCTAATAGTACTTTTATCTCTCTTCTTCTTCATCTTCTACAACTTCATCATCTCTTCTTTTTCTTTTTCTTGTCCTTCTTCTGCTATTTGAATGTCATTAACTGCATTTCTTCCTTCTTCTTCTTCTTCGACAATGTTCATAATCTCTTCATTTCATCTTCTGCTATTTCAATTTCAATAACTACATCCTCTTCTTCTTCATGAGCAATGGCATCTCTTGGCAATCTTACTTCTTCCTTATATGTTCCATTCTTCTTTTTCTTTTTATCATCTTCTTCCTTATAAATTCCTTCCTTCCTCTCGTGATGATCGTCTTCTTCTTCTTCTTCTTCTATCCAGATTGCGTCATCTATTTCCCTTAGAAAAACTTTCGTTCCTTTATTTCATACGTGATCTTGTTCTTGTTCTTCTATGTCGTTAATAAAGTCTGTAACCACTTTTAATAGCTCTGCGTACTCTGCTTGTTTTCCATTTTATTCCTGCTATACGTATATAAGTACTTAAACAAGCATATTTTCCTATATGTATAGCAGGTATTTAAACAGGATATATAAGTTTGTATGTAAAACGTAATATATATAAAGGTATATATAAGTATTTCAACAAAATATATGAGTATGTAAAAGAGGATATACATAAGAAAAGGAGTACACACTTGCCTTTGTTTATTTGTATTCAACCTAAAATAAACAAGAAATTCATTTCGTTACTTATAAATATATTCCCAATAATTATAAAACAGTATATATACTTATAGATTTCAAATCATTATAAGAAAAAGTAAGACAAAACTTTCAAGGAAACAAAAAGCATAGCGTTTTAGTATCGCACGTGTACAAAAATTATTTTCTTTACTTCCGCGATAAAATAAACACGTGAAAGAAACAAGTGTATCCTCACAGTTTGTTTCAAGTGTGTTTTCTGATGGATAATTACTCTGTCTGTGATTTCTTATACTTATTCTTTCAGAGTTTCGCAATTAATTTAAGCGACCACGAAACATATGTATTTGACACTAATCTCGACCGTTTTACATATCCTGCTGTCCCTATTCCCTATTGTAGTCGAATGCAATGGGTGCATGCGGAGTTTCAGCATTGATCTCAGCAATCGTGAATTCAATAGTAATATCTGTCATTTTCTACACTGTATTACAAAGTACTCCCGTTTCCTCTCACTTGCATTTACCATTGTTCCCTTTAGCAAAAGGACATACTCATATTACGTTACATCAGCATAAACTTACTTGCAATAGATAGAGCTTAATATTATTAACTTTCCACATGAAAGCGTCACTGTATGCATCCCCCTAGCGTAAAGGGGACGTTAAACTGAAAGGTTTCATCTCCGCCTTAGGAGGCACAGTGTCTGAATGAAAAAAGGATGCTTATCCGTGGTGTTACCTCCATACGAGTAAATTTCTGGTGAACAAAATATCATCCGTTAGTTTTCACTATGTACTCTCTCGTTCCACATTTTATTCCATCATCATTCACTTGGGGCGCGGCGGCTCAGTGGTAGAGTGTTCACCTCCAATGCTAGTCCTTGGTTCGATCCCAACTCGAGCCGACTCTCTCTCTCTCTCACTCTTACTGGGGCACTGTGTCTTAATAATAAAGTATTCATCAATAGTGTTTAGGATCCCTACTTCGATCTACGAGCGAATAAATTTGTGGTGGACAACACCATGTCCTTGGGTTTTCTCGATGTAGTCTCGTTCTACATTTTATTCCATCATCATTCACTTGGGGCACGGTGGCAACTGTGGTAGAATGTTGACCTCCGGTCCTTGGTTCTATCCCAGCTCGAGTCGACTCTCCCTCTCTCACTCTTACGGGGACAGTGTGTCTCAATGATAAAGTATTTATCTATGGTGTTTAGAATACAAATTTCGATCCATAGGCGAGTAAATTTGTGGTGCGCAACATCGTATTCTTTAGTTTTCTCGATGTACTTACTCGTTCCATATTTTATTCCATCCTCATCCACTTGGGGCACGGTGGCTCAGTGGTAGAGTGTTCACCTACGGTGCTTAGGAGTCCTTTGTTCGATCCCCAGCTCGAGACGTCTCTCTCTCTTACGGGGACACTGTGTCTCAATAATTAAGTATTTATCTATGGTGTTTAGGATCTGTACTTCGTTCTACGAGCGAGTAAATTTGTGGTGGACAACATCGTATCTGTGAGTTTTCTCGATGTAGTCTCTCGCTCCACATATTATCCTATTATCATTCACTTGAAGCAAGGTAGCAACTATGGTAGAGTGTTCACCACCAGTGTTTGGGGTCCTTAGTTCCATCCCAGCTCGAGCCGTATTAGCTTTGTAGTGGATAAACACTGTGCTCATGGGTTTTCTCGTGGCTCTTCCGTGTCCTCACTTTTTCTTCTTCATTCTACCATGGTACAGATGTTCAATGTTAAAACAATCATGTTTGGTGGTCCCATAGCACAAATAACAGACAGGCAGACAGATAAACACTTTTATTTATATTACATAAGTATACGGGTGAGTATTCGTATGTGGGATGTCAGAAACAATTACTGTATGTTTTGTGATTTAACCTAAAGCTATTATCAAAACTAAAACACATAAACACACATCTTTATTCGTAGAATTATTTTAACATACAACTACAAGTGATACATCTTTTCTTCGTTCAGTGTTCAGCATCTGCTCTATAGAAAACTCCAGGCATTTTCTTATGACAGCAATGAGCGAATTGAAAAGGAATCCACACACACAACTAAATAATCTGGCATCTTACCTTATCTTTTGTTTTTGAAACTAAACACCTTTTTATGTTGAATTTAATGTACAACGAAGAGAAGAAGCATTCACAACTCATTCAGATTCACTTATATGTATATGTGTTTTTAAAGTTTAGAGAGTTCATTGTCATTACCAAATACGAAACATCTATGAGTAAATAGGTTTATTCCTGTGAGTTCCTTTATAGTTAAATAAAGATATTCACACTATTTTATTGTTTCAGGAATAATCATTGGACATAACATTCTTATTAATATATTAATATCTCTAGGTAATTTTTTACTTACCTATTTTAATAAAAACGCGAGGTAATCACACCTATTCACAGCTATTGAATCCAGCGGGAGGCGAAACACCAAACACACTCTCACTATTACAACTTTCAAGGGGAAGAAGAAGCACACTCTGTCACTTCTCAATTACAATTATTCAATTCCCATCCTATATACACACGTGAATACCTTCAACAAAGCATGTCAGAACAAGAATCTGAGGTTTTACAATGAGATTTATGCATTGAGTATTTTTCCAAGTCATTCACACTAAAGAAATGACAATGAACAATGGGAATGTGTTTCTAAAATATCTCATCACAGCTTTAACACAGACTTCATCACCACATATTATAGATATCACGTGCAAAACAAGCCTCTGAAGACTTGAGTACACAAATTTTCATCCTACGTAATCAAACACTATGAAATACTATGAGAATCTTCCGTTCTTAGATCACGCTCAATGGAATCCAAATAATAAAACTATTCACTCAAGACCAGGGAAAGTTATGTTTCATCTTGTTTATACAGGCATCCACGGGACAATAGGACCAAGGCTAACACCCGATGCTGCAGTTCTTCGTGAAAAAAGGCCAATTCATATTCAATGTCTGTGGGGCACCTGCATATCCGATTTCTCATTCCACGTTTTCAAAAAAAGTCATGAAATACGATATTCATCCTAGCAACTAAGACCAATTCCATCAAATGACCCATTTCATATAGTCTGCTCCCATGAACATTTACGCTCTTCGTCTCGGTTGGGGCAGGGGGTGTAAAAACTATCCAATACAACTGGTAGACGCCCAAGAACATACTACCTTATTCCAGCACTATTTTATTCCAGCATAGCAACTAACCAACCAGCGCCCAGGGAAAGTGCAAACGGGGAGTACTAACATTTAGCAACACGTCTATGCCTACATACGCCTAGTAACAGCTCAGTTTTCATATAGAACATTTTCTCATGCTCTGCCGAAGAGCCTGATCTCTACTGACAGGACGCTCCTTCTTACCCAGAAATGATAAAATTAAGAAAGGATGAAGTAGAAAAAACGAGATAAAGAAGAATCAGCGTTAAAAATGAAAAGATACATCAACGCAATTATACTCAAACTTGAGCACACTGTTGTTGCCATATGCCCTTGTGTTTGTTTCCTCTCTACTCCGACCTTACGAGGAAGGCATTAGCCGAATTACTTGCAAGCATGGTGGAGAAGGAGCAGGAAATCCTTGAAAAGTCAGTTAATTTGAAATTTCTAGAAAAATTACGTGATTCTTAGAATTCCTGCTACTACTCTGGAAAATTTCGAGCTTTCGAAAACAGTGCAGTTCTGTAATAGTGTGGACATTTTTATTATAATTTTTCATCATCTCTTTCCTGCATTGTCAAGCATGCACAATTTCTATTTCAGAGACAATTTTCTACTGATCCTTTAATATGTCCCTTGATACAGACAGTAATTGATAGAACAATAAAAACATAATGTTATCTGGAAAGGAAGTTCTAAAAAAATTGATTCAACAGATAAAGGAACGCAGATACTGCTAAATATTTTACAAGACACTATTGAATATGTACATTTTATTTTAGTGGATATGTACATTTTATAATAGTTTGTGTCATAATGAAAGGAAACTTGTAATATTTAAATGGACAGAGGAAGACCCGTAGATATTGTAAAATATTTTTTATATTGTAAAATCTTTTTTATAGATATTCTAATATCTCTTTGTAAATTCTTTCACTTGAGATTTCTTCATAGTTTGATATTAAAATACTTACTAACATATCCTGATTTTATTCTCATAACATGCCAATATATGTTGCCAGTAAAATAGTTTAGATTGATCGAGTTTCTTGTATAATAAACACAGTATTTCATGTTACGGACCTCACATTATGAAATCTTGGCTACATGTATGTGCATCACTAATGAAAACGTCAGTATGTCACGCTGAAACGTGTGTAGTATGCAATTTAACCAAGTAGAATACGGAAATTAAAAGTTCAGTTTTTTTTTACTGATATATTTATGAAGCATTCCTGTTTTTTTTAATATATTTTTTCTGCAGTGTAACTTCATAACAAAACATTCGAATAAGTAATTCTAAAACGTAAATATACGTATCACTTTGTTTCCATGATTTATGATTTACATTTCAATGTAAACGATTTGTAGATATAAACAAAGCAGTTTGCATTTAGTTCCACTCTAGCATAATAAGGTGTCAGAAAATAAAAAAGATGTAACGGGTTGGAAGTACTTATAAATTTATTTCCAAGCTTGCATATCTCTCCTTGGTTAGTTCGATATAAATTTAATTTTCACACTACTGAATACAAAATTAATATTCTTGTTGTGAATGTAAGAAAAAGTTCCAGTTAAGAGATAATCTTATGATATACATTAAAATATTTCACTGAGTAGAAAATATAAATAAATATTATTGTGTATAAGAGAGATATGTAGAAGATTTCACTAACTTACGTTTACTAAAGAAATACAGGCAAAACAGCAAACGTTATACATACATCACATATAGAAACTGTGTCGCCTTCAAGCAATGCATCAAGTTCTTATTTGTTTCTAAGTTCCCGCTCTTGTAATGAAAATAATACCAGTTCAGCGGGAGAACATGTAGACAGCCACAGTGATGCTAAAATACTAGTTGCAGTGAGTTCGGGAAAAAAGTACACACCTTTGCCTTTCGTTTCATTTCTGATCTGTACAATATTCCAAATTTCTCAAGGAACACAGTGTCCCAAATACTTGGAAATGCCACTGAGCCATATAATGATGGATATTTACTTATTATAAAGCAGATTAGTTATTTCCATTCAGGACGACACTTTCATCAGGTCAGCAGTTCCTCTCAAAGAAATTATTAACATTAAATTACAGGTATATAATTACGAATTATAGTGCAATATTACAAGAAAATATATCAATATTATTATTAAACAGTGCGTATTTGAGTAAGATGTATATGCTGTCATCCAAAGAAAACGTTCGCTGATCGTATAGTTGCAGTTTAAATTAGATTAAATAGCAATCACTGGCAGCATCAAAAAAGAACCTAAATTTATATAGTAGCTCTATCTATAGTATATATATATATAGCTTTATCTATAGTAGCTATATCTCTATCTATCTATAGTAGTAAATTTCTATCACGGTACATGCTTTCATTGTGAAATACACCGAACACCCATTATTGAGACTATTTGCGTAATTCTCATAATGTTCTAACTAGTAAAGCTAAAGAGGTACTAAGCACTGAGGCTTAAATGAAGTGGGATCATTAGTACCAACATTGAAATACTGGGTGAAAGAGAAAGGCAATAGTCACTAAAACAAAAACATTTTACAAAAGCACACGTTAATATATATTTTATGATGGAGTCGCCTCTGGGTAAAGAACTGAGTTCTTGAAACTATAAATCAAATCCATAGTGCTCTATCACTTTGCCAGTGAAGTGAAAATCTCAATTTTGCTTTAGGGAAGTTGCGAGTGAAGCTTATCTTAGTTTTCGATTAAGTGCTAGGGTTACTGTGCGGAGCTAAAGTGAATAAAATAACCGAAGTTTTCTTTTCTATTACAAAGGCAGTGAATTAATATAATGTAAAGTCATTTAGATCAGCGCCGTACTTCTCCCAGGAGGTGTTAAGCTTACAACTGTGATATTCGAGTATAGTAGTTTTGCATTAAGTGGTGCGTCACACAGGTAGTGGTTTGTGGACGGAACTTTTTTCTTATTCAAATATTCTCTCGCTTTATGTTGTCATAATTAAATGAAATTTTGGCTATGCTTTCACAAAGGAAGACTCAATCTGCCTGAAGACGGTTCTTTTGTGTAGTATAATTAAGACGCGAGAGTAAGGATATAATTCAACCTTGTCTAATGTACTAGCAAACCCTAAAACAGCCTATGCTACTCCTAACTTTCAGGGGGATCACAGGATCTTATCTCTAGTGCAGCAGGACCTTCCTATAACTAAAGTGTAAGGCCGGCCGACTGCGAGGGAATAACTGCCTAAAACCATTACTGCTGAAAAGGCTAAAAACTTGCAGGTACATGACTGAATGGTTGAATCTCAATAATGCAAAAATTATAGAAATAATACAATCATAAGTAAATAAATAAACATTTTATGTAGGTATACAGAAATCTAACCAGTTTCATTTTAAGAACGAAAAAGCAAAAATATACAGAAAGGGAAGTTGAGTGTTGAAGTTCAAAGAGTTAGAAAAGGCATTGAAATAACAATAAGTCTCATAATATTTAGAATTGACGTAATATTTAGAATTAAATTATTTTATCGGGGGAGGTATGTTGATTATAAGCTGTTCTGGATTATGAGAGCACTGAAGAGAAACAAAAGTTCTGAGTGAAAGACGCTTGGCTGGGTTACGAACTAAAGCTGTTAGAAGGCGAAGAAACAGCCCAATCTCAAGGAAAGAGTTCTGAGCTAACTCCAGCGCCATGTCTGGAAGAAGAATAGAAGCCTTCCCAAAACTCTGAAGAAGATCTCAGTTCTAACCATTGGGACCCTCCTTCTGGTGAAAGAGATAACTTCCACACCCCTGCTCCAGTTCAGAGGATTTTAGAGAAAGTGATGCAAAATGACTACTTCGTCGCCTCTCTTCACCATGATGAAATAGAGCAAAAAGAAGAAGACAAGGATTCATACTCTGAAAGTAGAAAAAAGTAGATATTGGTTAAATTTTTCAATACGCGGAATTCGGTGAGTCATTAATTTGTTCAGAGGAGTTAGAAAATAAGAATGTTCCCTCAATACCCCCTTCCCACCAAAGTGAATGTAACGAAGAAACTAACAATTTTAGTAACAATAAAATGCAGACTCCAGCCCGTTCTAGTTCTAAATCTATTTCGAAGTTTGAGAATAGCGAATCACCTGCCACAAAGGAAATGAAAAAAAAAGTAACAACAAGAGGAAAAGTTAGAAGCCTTACATATTGTGTTTATTTCACCACCTAGTACCATAGTTTTGTCTCATGTCAGCGGTAGTAAAATTATAATTTAGTGATGGGGAGAGGACAGGAAGATCAGTTAGTAGTAATAACGATAGAAAGCGATGGAGAGAGGTCAGAAACATCAGAGTTTATTCCAAAATAGATTTCAGAGATAGAAAGTAGAAACAGAAGTGATACGGACTTTAGGTCCGTTTCAGAACATAGCAAAACCACAGTTTCTTCACATAGTTCCCTAGACATGAAACATGAGACATTTTAACATCCAGCTGGTAAAGATAGAAAATATGGTAAGCAGGCACTAAAGTTTCCCCCTTTCGGTCCTGAACTTAGTTCTAACATGAACTTAAAATCTGAACAGGATTTTAAAACTTGTCCGGCTACCGAACCTTGCACACAATATAGTTATGAAAAACCTAAAAATTAAAGATACACAAGAAACAGGTCAAGCTAGTACCTACCAAGGTTGACAATCAATATTCTACTATTTTTGCTAAACCGCAGAAATTTAAGATCTTTCCAAATGTCGAAATCCAACTATTTTCTGGTGTAAAATATAAATGTTTAGAAAACTTTCTAAAAGAATATGAATTAGTGTCGGGCATATACGAGTCGTCAGATACACAGGTAGTCGATTATCTCCCTTGTTGCCTCAAGGGGGAGACCTTCGCATTTAATCAAGTAAATATAGCAAACTATCCTCCTTTAAGTTATGCTGAGTTGAAAGTGAAACTTCAAAAACTCTCCGTAGCATTGCTTAAACCGCGAATTTAGAATATGGTTTAGAGATGAGGAATCAGCAGCCTAATGAATTTGGTTTGGAGTTTTTTATATACTAATAAAGGACCTGAAATTTATACGAGGTCATATCAATAAACATGAATTAATGAATAAAATTAGAATTTGTTTGTTACCAGACGTCCTGCATAAGCTGATGCTTAAAGTTTATGATATTGCTAATCTAGAACAATGCATGGAATATCTTAGAAAATATTGGACGGGTAACTGCATTGTGAACCTTAGAGAAAACCCTGACATAATATAGGAAAATACACGGGTTAATTGACCTACATTGAGGGCCGCCAACGTTCCATGTTTTATTGACATCTCTTGCCTCTCGTCAGAACACGTTACAGGAGAACGCTCTAAAATAAGGTACCGTCAGTGGTGTATTTCCGATTTTGTTTCGGGGAGGCCTTTGTTAACTTTAGGAGGGGCTTTGCCTGGAAATGTGATAATTCTGGAAGATATTTTACTGTAGTAAGATTTCGGGTGTGGCTTAAGCCCGGAAGCAAGATAGAAATATCGGAAATCAGAAAAGCCGTGAACTTTCTCGCTCAGTAGTCTTTCTATGTGTGTGTGTGTGGTTGTTCGTCCACTTTTCTCTCCGCATAGCCTAATATGGAAGAAGAATTTGGCTCAGCTTAACTCTCTCCCCCCTCCTGTACAAGCTGAATTGCGAGGCAAAAACGCAGCATTGGACTCTATGTTATAATTTACATATTTTGTGTTAAATAGTTATTATTAATATTGCCATGTGACTAAATGATTTAATATATTCATACGCCTTCATTGCGAAAGAGAATTGCGACGCTTTAAAAAAGCGCGAATAGTGTTTAATGGGAGCAGATGACCGCGCTAAGTGTCTTCGATAACTCCCACTAAAACTAACTATCAACAATGAAAATAACAGAAATTTAGTGTTTTCGATATTGTTCGATGTTGTGCTCTGTTTAATAAGGCATTTCATGTTCAAAATTAATATAAAAGAAAATGAAGGAAAGCGAGTTAGACTAATGAGTCGACCAATCGTCAAGCCTGTCTGTGAGACAATAGCCATCTACAAAGAGACACTTTTTAAAAGAAGAAAGAAATGTAAATTTCTTATCATGGAAAAATAAGTGAATGGTGTTTACATTTTCAATCACCGATTCTCAATACCGTCATATATGCGTAACACGGACAGTGGGTCCGGTAATAGTAATCGCGCGCGAATATGGATCGGAATTATGGGCCAGTAATTACGAATACCCACATAGTGCATATTTGCAGTGCAGTATATATTTGTGCTTTCAAGTTATAAGTGTTACAATAAATCAATAATTCCTACGTCAGTTAATTTTCGTTTGGCCACATTGAAGTCATTGTTTACAATACAAATTAATTAGGTTAGATCCATTGAATGGGGTAAATAGTTTCGTTGGTGTGCATGATGCGTAATTTATTGTTTATTTAATATTGAAATGTGTCTGTGATGTTTATTAATCAACATATCTTAGGTAAAGTTTGAATATAATTTTGTGAATTTTCCATTGATTTACTTGTCGTGCAGTTGGTGTAGTATAGTACAACATTGCACTGGCTTCCTAGACAACCATTGACTGATCAACTTAAATATGATTTAATTCTGTGGATTTCTCCCCGAGGTTATGAGAAATATGATCATTATCCGAACCAAGGCTATTTGAGTTGATTAATCAATAAAATTTACTGTAACGCCGTACCTGTACCGTGTAATCTCGTCAGTGACGTTGGGTATACGGAGAAGAACCTTATCTCCATGTCTTAACTTTCTTACACCGCGACATATTGGTTCGAATCCCAGTTTTTAGTATAATTTGACACCCGAAAACTGATAATGTTATATCTTTGGCTGTTCCCACACAGGGACATGAACTATTTACTGTTATATGGTGAGCCTTTTGACCTTAGACTGCGATCCTAAACAGTACTTAACACCTAAATTCACCAAGGGTTGGATTAGAAGCTGTACAGTCAATTCCAAAACTACCGAATTGCTAAGGGTTGTGCGAGTACCGTGATATTTTACGGACCATTTGGGAAAAGCTACTAGATGATACGCAGATTTTGCTCTCGTAACATCAAATTACTAGTCTTACAAAACTATACAGGGTGCACTTACATGTGTTATCGATTGCGATAATATTGTTAGCGATCATATGATATTAGCTGACTCATGAGGAAACGATGTTCAAGAATTATAGTTTGAATTGCCGAAAGAATAAAAGTGAAAATGAAATTGTAAAATGTAACAATTAAGTCTTACAATCTCTAATAGATGGGCAGGAAGTAACGTACTGCGCGAGAGCTTGAGTGACGTGAATTGAAACCAGCATGATCACCGGAAGAGTTGGAATATACATTCCAACACAAGGAACGAGTTTATCCCACATCCTACTCCTCGCTCTACGGCTAATAATAGTCAATATAGGAAGAAAAGGTTTGTTGGCCCTAACAATCCCTCCCGTTTCTTAGGGAAACAAGGAAGTGACACATTGTTTTCAGATGATCGTGGTCAAATTAGGCAAATTACAACGAGACAGCATGAGGAAAATACGCAAGCGGACATAACCGGCGCAAAGCAATCTCGCAGACGTAGAAGACGGAAACGCCAAAAATTTAGAGATAACGCTAACGCACTTGTACAGTGTTTGTCTATCCGGAGCAATTACAGGAGTTTGTGGCAACTAATACTTTAGACAGCAAAGAATTAGCTTTACAAAACTCGTCTTCGAATTATGATGCGTTGCGTAAATATGGCGCGCCTATATTGAAAACTCCTGGACTTTGGAAAGACAGTAGTAGTACACGACCCTGCAATTGACTTCAGGTTGTCTGCAAGAGACGAAATTGTCTTACAGGAATACCCAAAGTTTCAGTAACACTCTAGGGGTGTTTACTCGAAGGGAAGTTGTTATGATTCCTAAAGAGAGCGCCAAAATAACATTTAAACCACTGGAAACTAATTCTAGTTCACAACCACCTGGTCGCAATTCGCCTCAGCACCAAAGTACCGATGCCTGAGAGTCGGTGGTGCGAGTGCAATTACTAAAAGTCACAATTTATACGCAAAACACGTCTGCTATAATTTATTTATTTATTTATTTATTTGCCATCAACACAACAGGCATAAGCCCAATTATAGTGTTGGTGTATTACATAATACATTTACAATAGTTTTCTTAAACATAGAGTTCATATTGCAGATGTCAATTTCTTTGTGTTTGATACATATTTTGTTATAAGTAGAACACATTCTCCAAATTGGTGATTTCAATAATATGTTGGTCCTTGCTTTTTTGCAATAAAACAGACCAGAGTTATTAGCACGAGTTTTAAGTGTTGGGACATGAAAATTTAATGTTGATATGAGATCTGTACAATTAAATTCGTTTTGTACTATTTTGTGGAGAAAAATCAAATCTGTCACATTTCGCCTTTGTTCAAGTGTAGGGATACAGAAGTTGTCTATTAATGTTAGATAATTTTCAGAAACTTCAGATAAATTTCAGAAACTCAGAAGGACATACAATCTTATGCTGGGCTGAGCACAACCTCGCCCTTTCCTTCCAAATCTTACAGTGACACACTCAGTAACGGCAACTAACACTACTAGATCAGCTAATAATGAGCATTTTGAAGATCAACCTCAAGGAAATGACAAAAAGTAGTAGCTTCTCAGATAAAGACACAATGTTCTTAATAGTAACTGTAACACAGGAGGCTGATAAGCTTCCCATTTTAAACATTTAATTACCCTCTGGTGTCCAGTTAGCATTTAGAAGGGAGTATTTTCTAAATTAGACATGCCTCTGAACGTTATATACTACGGGGACTTTAAACCTTCTAGTGACTATTGAAAAATGAAAAAAATGAAATCTTTGACTTTTATGTCCCACGATTATGCCGGTTAGGTTAAAAGAGACGGTGATGATGAGAGATGAGTGAAAAGGTGGAATGAGAAAGTGGAACGACCCAGGAAATATCCGAGAAAACCCGCTTGCACTGTGTAGTGGACTATTGGCTGGGTATCATTGCAAGTTTCCCAAGCTCACTGTTATTAACCCATGTGGAAAAAATATATCCCTCTTGTAGGCTTAGTTTCTCTCCTAACTGATAAATTTTTACCTGCAGGATTATTTATAGGTACTCTTGCCCCCATCCCCTGGCAATATGAGTAAATTGGGCAACAACAGAATAAGCCTCTCTCAGGAACCACACAAACTAACTCATCCACTACCACCCATTACCAACAGCAAAAACACTCCCCTACCTTTACTTTACCGGAAGGTAATAATGTTCAAAATACAGAACGGGGCAATACAGAGCGACTATATCAATACTTACCCACACCCTTGACCGCTCCATCCCTCTCCGAGTTCCTGAAGAGCTCAGATGAGTGGAACACTGAAGATGAGGAGTCAGTATTGGACGAAGATGAAGGCAGAATTTACAGGATGCGTACAAGTAGATACAGATAACCAAACTCCTCTAGCAGAGTATTTGATAAGTATTGAATATGTTATTGGCCCAACATTCTCCTGAAAGCAATGGTAAATATTTTAACTCAGGATCTCTTGCTGACCCCTTAATTATTCAAGATGTGCATAGCAGTGTAATGAAAGTTATATGTATCCCTGGTTCGATTATCCCACAAATAAGTATTTTTCAGAGCTTGATATAGTCGTGTTAATATTAAATTGTTAGTTTTTAAGTCGTTTACTAAAATTTTTGCCAAAACTAAAGGACAATTGTTACTTTTTATTCTTGAGAGGCTAAGTACTTAACCCTACACAGTTACCTGTGGAATAGTAAGCACAAACTATTATGTCGGCATTTACCACATACAATCTCTAAAAAATTAATTACCTAATTGCAAGTGATAAACATTGGAGGAGGAAAAACACGTTTATATGCGTTAGTATACTAGCGCTTAGAAAGGAACACATAAATTATAGTTCGGACTATAGGGTAGATAACCCCCTTTTAGTGATAGTTCTTCCCTGTATTCGTGTGTTGAGTACTTCCAGACCTTGTTATTCTAATAAAGGGTAATTACAGCGAAGGGATTTTAGCATCTTCTTACGTTTCTATGTGACTGTGTACTAAGCTTCGAACTTGAACTACAAAAATTTGGAAACTATACGATAACGAAAATCTTAACTATATTCTGGTAGAGTGGCCAACTGCTGGATTAGAGATACCATATGGTGAGGATCTGTTATAAACTGTCGACAGTGATTCCTTAGAACAAAATACAGTATATTATACTTGAGATATAGGGGAAACTTTAGTGTGAATGTTTGATGCGAATGAGTTTCTTCTCCCTCTTTTCCCTCCTACTATACGTCAAAAAATTAAAGAAATTAGGAACAACACTTATTTCGTCCGTACAACTTTAATTACACTGAACCATCTGGTTAGTTATAAATTTCTTGATAACACTGACACATTCCGTTTCCGTTAGCTACGCCTCCTGGAACTTCACTGAGTTCCTTAGTGACGTCAGCAGTTCCAGTCGAAAGACTCAATGTACTTGACTTTAGGTGATCCTTGCCAGGAATGTTTGTTTAAGTGTTCAATTTCCTTTGCCCACTCCCATACGTTATGGTCGTTTTCTCAAGATTCATATATGTGAAGTAGTAATTCAGTAATTTATTGCGCAATACTATCACTCATTATCTAGAAATTCGACACTCGCATAATATCGCGATGTTAAAACAAAAAAGTCCATCATCTAGCAAATAATTTTACTCACCTTTGCCGCTAAGTACTTGTCGAAATTATTCCTATTAGAGAAGGATAATTTAACCCTACTTAAAACATGCACTACCCAAAGTGTAATTAAACAAGTAACACTAACACTAGCCAGGAATTTTAATAAGTTAAGTTCCATCACTAGCCGCGTTTTGTCACTAGAACTCTATAAGAGCGGTCACAGTGCACAGAACCAATAAAACTGAACGCGATTGTTAAAATCTAGAACGAAAGGATTTGTGTCCTCATTTACTCCTCTCCTCTGCTTTTTTACAGGATGGGTTTTCCTTTTGCCTTACATAACGAAATACAATTACCAAAACCCAACTGAAAATGTTGTAATGAAGAACCAATATTTGTGCTTACACAGAAAAAACGATACGCTTGAATAAAAAAAGTTAAATTTAACATAAAATATAGTTAATATATGGACAACTATATTATGTGTTAAATTTACAATAAGATACAGCTAGAAAATATGGTTGAAACACCTATATAGTGGAAAAATCAATCTAAAGAATACCATAAGTGTGCAAATTCAACTATTTCAGTCAACCCTAATATAGTTGAAAAATATTGTTGAATTAAGAATATAGTAAAACAACCCATATAAGGTAAAAATGACTACATGAATGAAGTAAGATAGTATTGTCAACCCCTATATTTGGTTCAAATTTGTGCTTTGCATTCGACCATATATGGGTTGAATTTACTATCATTATAGTAAAATCAACTTTATTATATTTGCGAAGTACCCCGAACGCCAGAAAGGAGTACCTGAATATATATTTAAATTTTTGCAACATAAAATATGTTTATCAATGTTATCGTATGTTTATGTTTATTGGCTTTTAAAGACTACTAACAGAAAAGGAAATTACACAACGAAAACGAAACGAAATTATACAATATTTTACTTACCTGTGGGTATTGTGCTATGTAACCAACAAGCATTTGCACGCATTATTCCACCATTCCACGATTCGTCGATGCCTATTGCCTAGAAAGCTGCCTGCTAATCACGAAACCAATAACGCGCAACGTCCTACACTCTGGCATCGTTGTCAATTTCTTTCTTGCTATGAACCTCTTTTTGCACCAGATTATGATCAAAACGGTTACGTTGGGATTGTAGTGGAACAAGCCCTAATCTTCCACCTCAAGACTGAAGAATAGCATTACCCCACCCTGTGGTTTTGTCATTTTAGGAAGACGACATTGCTTATATCACGATGCTCGCAGTTGCACGAACATTGATCGTCTCACATCTTGGAGGAAATCCAGAAGTGGTTCTCGGCGGTTTCGAAACACTATGGCAACCACTTTACCTGTTGTTGGTGTTGTTCAGAATATGTACCTTATTTGCCAGCCAGGATGATTCTATACTATGCTTTGCAATTTTGACTTGGGATTAATGCATTTACCTGCAACAATATGGTTCTTGAAACTGACGCCATTTTCCTCGTAACGGTACTTATGGTTGAATGACATACCAGCAACAATAAGGTTCAAGAAACCGACGCCTTTTTCCTCGTAACGGTATCAATAGTTTAGTGAGAACCTTTAGTTTGCCATTATTGATATCATTAAGGGGTCTCATCACAGCGAAATTAAGATTCCTGTAATTGTACAGTAATTATTTAATATCTTCAAATAGATAAAAGATAATCGAAATGTGGAACAACAGCGCCCTAGACAATATCATTATACATGAGATACAAATATCATTGCTCACTTATATGTTTTCAATTTCGATCCATTTTGAAAATCGACATTTATTTTCGCTTTTTTGAAGTTTGTAAACACAAAGTCAACGCAAAATTATATTGTCAACATCGCTCTTCTTCCATATTTCGATTATCTTTTATCTATTTGAAGCTATCACATAGTTACTGTAAAATTAGCGGTATTTAATTTTGCCTCTAAAGGATGTTGTAAAGTATATTTATTCAATATTTAATGTTGATTAAACTAACTTACTCAGTATAAGATTCGTAATATACATCTCTATGTAAAGATTTGCAACTACAAAAGACAAAAAATGTGTTCATCTAGTACAACTAGCAAACATGATCATGTGTCAAAAATAAAAAATAAAACGGGTTGGAAGTTCATATCAATGTATTTCCATTCCACCTTTCAAATACAACGATGGTTAATTAGTACTTGATAAAGTTTTCGTGGTACATGCAAATCATGTTTTAAATCTAATATATATAGGTAAAAATTTAACAGTACATTTGGAAAACGTAAAATTATAATGTATATGTATACAGTACTGTAGTTAAAAACGTAAATATATATATACATACTCACGGCATTGTCAAGGTTCTATATTTGCATTTTACATTTAAAATTGCAACCGCGTGTTTCTGGCTGCCGTATACGGTTGCCCGATCATCACCCTTGTTCTTCGCGCACAGAGTCATTCGAAGAACTGAAAACGTACTCTGTACACAAATAGTTTATGGTTGTGAACTCGGAGAGCCTGGTACTTCTGATTGTCAAGGTCAAAAAGTGGGAGAAAAAAGGATATGTAGAATGTAAAGAAGGTGCAACAGTGACTGATACTTGTAAGAAGCATATTCATTTGTAGTTCGTGCACATTCCGCCTGTAGCGCTACAGTGGCACAACGTATATTGTAACTGTATAACTCTTGTACACCGCTAGTAGGTCTATTGGCGTAAGTGACGACAGAAACTATGTCGTCAGCTCTGACTGCGATAAGGCACTGCTGTGCTGCTTTTGCTTTTCTCTTTTCTCCTTTGTCATTTGTGAGATGCCAGACATGTTCTCTTTGTTTGTTGCACGCCCTGAACGGGTTCCTGCGGAGCGAAGTATTTAAGAAGTTGACTACATATTCTTGTTTATGATAGAAATATGAATTATAATATGGTTCTAAATTGGTTAACTGTTGAAAAAAATGCAAAAAAATAAAAACTTTACTTGCAAATGTATCTTAGTCGAGAAAGTAGCTACCGACAGTGTTGATTACAGATTTCCTCGTGTAAGAATTTCATTACACTAGAGGTGAAAAGCAGGCGTCCATTTACACAGCAACCCCCCACCTTTTCAGACTCAATCAGAAATGGTCACAATCGTTTGTACAGAAATGGGCAGGAGAAATTTTCGTTTGTACACAATTAGGGGAGCCGCCAAAACTAAAATAAAGTGGGGGCTGTCTAAATGGTAGCCCCCACCATGTCCAATTAAATCACAAATTATCGCAATCGTTTGTACATCGTTTGTACAGAAATGTACAAGCAAAATTATCATTTGTACACAATTAGGGGCGCAGCCAGAATGCAAAACAAAGTGAAGGTGTTCTAAATGGTAGCCCCTCACCATGTAGAATTCAATCACAAATTGACGCAATCGTCCGTACATCGTTTGTACAAAAATGTGCAGGCGAAATTTTCATTTATACACAATTATGGGTGAGAGAACGAAAACAAAGTGGGGCTGTCTAAATGGTAGCCCCTCCACTTTGTCAATTCAGTCATAAATTCTCGGAATCGTTTCTACATCGTTTGTACAACAATGAGCAGGCAATATTTTCGTTTGTATACAATTAGGGGCGCCGCCAGAACGAAAACAATGTGGGGTCTCTCTAAGTGGTAGCTTCACTATCTCCAATTCAATCACAGGTAGTCGCAATGGTTTCTACATCGTTTGTACAGAAATATGCAGGCAAAAGTTTGGTTTGTACACAATTAAAGGCGCCACCAGAACGCAAACAAAGGGGAGGCTGACAAAGTAGTACCCCCCATGTCCAATTCAATCACAAATAGTCGTAATCGTTAGTACATCGTTTGTACAGAAATGCGCAGGCGAAATTTTCTTTTGTACACAATTAGGGGCGCCACCAGAACGAAAAGGAAGTAGGGGCTGTCTGAATGGTATCCCCCCCCCCCAACGTCCAATTCAATCACAAATTCTCGCAAACGTTTCTACAATGTTTGTAGAAAAATGTCAAGGCGAAATTTTCGTTTTCATACAAATAGGAGCGCCGCCACAACGAAAACAAAGTGGGCGTCTGTCCAAGTGGTAGAACCCACAATGTCCAATTCAATCACAAATCGTAGCAATCGTTTCTACATCGTTCGTACAGAAATGTGCAGGCAAACTTTCCGTTTCTACACAATTAAGGGCGCCGCCAGAACGAAAAGGAAGTAGGGTCTGTCTGAATGGTATCCCCCCCCAACGTCCTATTCAATCACAAATTCTCGCAAACGTTTCTACATCGTCTGTACAACAATGTGCAGGCAAAATTTTCCTTTGTATACAATTAGGGGCGGCGCCGCCAGAACGAAATCAAAGTTGTGGCTGTCTAAATGGAATTTGCGTCAAAAATAGAACATTTCTTACCCAGGTGTGAGTAGATTACACACGAGGGTACAGTTCGCGGCATATAAATTGTTACAAAAATTCTAAGTACAAATTATTAACAAACTCTTGCCCCGTTTCCTTATGCATACAGAAATACCACAACTACTCCCATCCTCCACCTCTCCTTGTGTAAAGAAGTGTGTGTGACATAGTACACCCTTTCCATTCGGACGAAAAAAAAAAAAAACAGGAATCAAGTTTACAATGTTATAGCTCTAAAACCGTCTTTTTTATTCGTTTGTTCAGAAGTATCTTTTAAGAGCCTATTTTTTTTTTAAAAAAGGTCACATACTCTTCCCATAGATTCATTAATATCTTTAGTTTCATTCTTTCCCTTCTTTAAAGACTGCAAGCTAGTAAGACGCTCCCTAAGAAATCTATGGAAACTGCCAATAAGAGCAGTAAGTTTTGCGCTTCCTAGTGTCTGTAATGCACGCACAGAGATTGAGAATATCTACTGACAGAAATGAGCGTTATTCAATGATTCATTTCTTTTCTTTTAGTAATTGCAAGCAAATGTTCCAAGAGCATAATTTGTGCAGGACAGGTGGTTTTAGTTTCCAATCCCTTGAGCTTCATAAATACATATTGTTTGATTAAATGTATAATAATACACTAATAAAAAAGTGAAAAATTTTTGTCGGCGGAGAGTGTCCCCCCGAATATAATCAAAAATGACATTGCTCTTAGCAATAAAACAATGGAGTTACGATAGCACATTGTTAGAGAGCTTACATTTGGTTTGAAGAGTCGAAAGTTTGATCTCAAGCCATATCACGTTCTTGCAGCAAATACTTTAAGGTTGTAACCTTAAGTTGGACAATAGTTATATAAGGAATTTAGAAGTAGACGAAGCTTTCGAATATCTTGGCTCCAAATACACTTTATGTAATGATATAGAGAACAAATATCACTTAGACGAATTAAGTAGAAAACTGAGTGTGGTAGATAAAATTTCTTTGAAGATACGCCAGTAAATTTATTTAATTCAAACATATTTGCTCCAAAAGTTTTTTACGTCTGCATTGCGAGTTTTAGTGAGCCTTCCTTTTTGAACTCTGTTGATGACTTAATTAGAAAGTTTATTTTTTTAAAAAATGGTTGCATTTGGTAAACTCAACTGCAGACAATGTATTTTATTGAAAGAAAAGAGACGGTGGACTAGGGTACCCCATTACTCATAATATTATATTGCTCGGCCAGGTCAAGTTTATTTATACATTAAGATCCCTGGAAAATGATAACTTTTTGATTGAGATGGTAAAGGTATCGAATTTAAATAAAATTGAAGATAAGATTATAAAGAAACTAGATATCGAAAAGCATATAGTTTAGTAGTGTTAAATCCAATGAAGTCAAAGTTAAAAGTTAAATGTTTTGAAATATGGAAGGGGAAGCAAAGTCATGGAAAATGTATACAATATTTTCATAATGACCCTATCTCTAATTGTTTCCGTTTTGACAATGAGGCTCTTCCGGATAACCGGTTTATAGGCGCACTGAAGATGCGTACACACACTTATGGCGTTAGGGTAGCTCTGCCTAGAGCTAAGCCAAATTTGAATGTTGAATGTAAAATTTGCAAGGAACCGATTAAGTCTATGGCACATGTTTTGGGAAAATGTATTCAACATGCTAATCGCCGTATATTTAGAAACAATGAAGTGGTTAATATCCTGGAGAAGCATTGTCAGGTTAAGGGGTTTAGAACTGGCAAAGAGTTAGAATTAGATACCAGTAAGGGTAAACTGAAACCGGATCTCGTAGTTGAAAATCTCACTCATAGATATATCCTTGATGTTACTATTCGATTTGAAGAAGGTAATATGGAAGAGACAGCTTTATTAGAGAAAATTACTAAATACGAAGTTTTAAAGGAAAAATTTAATGATAACAAGAAATTCAAGGTAATACCGGTGATTATTGGTTCCAGGGGAGCAATTAGTAAAAGTGCTAAAAAATTGAAAGAATTTAATGTGCCTAATTTTATTGTCAAGCATATTGCTGTACTAGCTCTGAATTCCAGTATTGAAATTCCTAATGCGCATTTAGATTATACCAACTAGTTTTAATAGTTTACGAACAAGGATGATTTAGAAATTTTTAATGTAGTGTTGAGCCGATTGTTTATATGTAACAGAATCAATGGCTTTTAATGAGTTTAGGTATTTTAATAATTGGTTTCTTGTTAATTATATATATTTATTGCCATTTTATACTGGAAATGTTGATTAGATAATTTTATTCGGTTACTTGTTATTATAATGGTATTGTTGCTGTATGCAAATGTTTGAAAACATTTATCACAATTATAAATAATTCTTTTTTATTGTTATTATTTATGCTTTACCTTTCATAACTTGGTCTGTAGTGTACTTGATAATGTTTTTTTTTTAGCTTTTGACGTGTCTTTTTGGGTATTATTGGATTATTAAAACTTTGTATTTTATTTAGGGCTACACAATTATGAGTATTAAAAGGTTGTATTATATGTGTTGTAATAGAAGTAACAGTCAGAACGGAAGTAGTAAGAGAGAGAAGGGGAACTGAATAGGCAGCCCTGCCCACGGCGAGCAGATAGTGGAAACTCTCCTCGTGAACGCTCACGAGCATTCTACGGGCAAATACCATTGTTCGTGCTTCGTGGATCTTCGGGTTTCGTCCTTAGAGGAGCGGAAGTGTTGTCAACCTTGGCGGTAATCACTAGCTTACCAAAAAAAAAGTAAGTATGGTAACTGGCTGCCATTTAGTGTAAAGCGTTTTTTTTTTACAATGTGGTAACCGTTAATTATAGACAATACAAACTTGTAACAGCAATCAAATGATAAACTATGTACGTTCCTTTTCTTCTTTTTTCTATCCTTTTGTTAAAGAAGGATGTGGGTTTGTTATATCCGAGTGTGGGTTTGTTATATTATGTTGTTTCGCTTTTTAGGAAAAGAGATAATCTGTTGATACGAAAATAAACTGTAGCACTTGTTTGTAAATATCTAAGTATTATCTCCAAAAAATTAGCTTATGCATGTATGTGTGTACGAATAGGCTTAGCAAGGGGTTGGTTGTGGAGATTAGAAGCCACTATTACACTATCAATAGGAAGAAGAGTATTTCTTACTCCACTTTTAAAGTTACTTTGATCGCAAAGAATCTAACAAAATATTAAGAGAGCCAAAGAGATTTTCCATTTTTAAGAGTGACCGTTAGTGACTACAATTAGTTTTTTTAATTTTATTTTTTTTTAACAAGGAGTGTCTTTTTAATAAGGAAAAATGTATTGTCCCTGGCTGGTTGCTTGCCGGTGGCTTGTTAAAAGTGAAAAAGAATGTTAAATCATTTCAACGACTGAAGCTACACGCTTGTCTTTTTTCGATAGTTACTGACTGATTTTGAAAGTCACAATGTTGTAGGCCTACTGTAATAGCGTAGATCTACTGTAATAGCGTAAATTCGGAAGGAAACGTTCCAACTGAATGATACGAACAATTATTCCCAATGTCTTGAACATGAAACGTGGGTTGCACGGATAACTCTTAAAGTAGGCTGGGCTGCACTGGAATTTCCTTCCGGCAAATTAGTGTTTGGTCGGAACTCAGTTCTTCTGTGTAATTGTCTCTTAACAACATTTGAACATTTCTTTTAGATAATAATAACTAACTAACTCTATGGCCTATGGAACCCGAAGGTTCAATGCCGCGTTTACAAAATATTTCCACTAACTTCTGTCCTTAGCCAACTGGATCCAGTTTCTACTCCGTACTCTTATTTCTGCAAGATCCATCTTAATATTGTCTTCCCATCTACGCCTAGGTCTTCCTAGTGGTCTTCTTCCAGTTGGGTTTTTAGTTAAAATTATGAACGCGTTTCTAATTTCTTCAATTCTGGCTACATGGCCTGCCCACCTGAGCCTTCTACACTTAATAACCCTAATAATGTTAGGTGAGCGGTATAAACTATGCAATTCCTAGTTATGAATTTCCTCCAATCCCCATTTTCATCCCTCTTTGGTCCGAATAATAATAATAATAATAATAATAATAATAATAATACGTATTATTATTATTATTATTATTATTATTATTATTTTCAACCTCCCGTCGTTCTCCTATCAGTCTAGCAACGAAAGGCGTTTACAACTTAGCAAACGTGAAGCGAGTGACAAGTTACAGACCGAGCGCTAATGTAATACAACGTCACGAATTGTGTAAGCAAGCTAAAAAGGTCTGAAACAATTCGTTTCCGATTTTTGCAGTCGTTTTTGCGTCTGTAAGATGACATGTTTAATATTAATTTCTTTCTTTCTTTCTTTCTTGTTCATTTGTTAGTTACTTCAACGCTAACTGTAACCTCTATCATGCGTCTTCCTCGACCAAAAAACGTACCAATTTTATTTCCTGCAGTGTTTTCGCGTCACTGTTTTCGAAATGGGGAGGGGGAGAGCACACCTGCACATTTCACGCTTGCGTCTGCTCAATGCTTATCATCGTGCGAATTTCTGGCCAGGCTTGGCCATAGGTTTTTTGCCATCATGTGTGGTTGGCAACACTTATCGGATGCAGTGGAAGAAGCGAAGCTAGTAGCACCTGTGCTCACCTGTTCTTATCTTCGCTCGTGCTCGCTCACGCTTTGGCTCCGGGAGCCAATTCATGGACAGGCCTGGAATAGAGTTATATATACACCTATTACTATACAATTTTTTAAAGAAGTACCATTGCATTTTACTATTGTTTTTGTATATATAATGTGTGTTAGTTTAAATGAATGTATTGGTTTTCAAAACTGAGTAAAGATAAGAAGGGGGTTAAAGTGGATAATAAGATGCTTAAATTTTTACCAGCTCTGGGAATACCCATTTGGGCCTTTATTTTTCGAACAAGATTGATTGAAAGTTCAACTTAGAATGAAATATCTAAAAAAAACCTAATCTTATATAACTCTCATTGATAGTAGTGTTCCGTATTAGTTAAGTCACCTATTCTTTTAGAACTTTACCTATGATGCATAGGGTTCTTTGTTCGATCCCTGCTCGCGCCAAATGAACTTTATTATGGAAAAACACCGTGTGCATGAGCTTTTTCGGGTTTGTCCCGTTTTCTCTCACTTCTTCATTCCACGATTTAATTCATTTCTCTTCATTAATGTCTCCATTAGTGTAATCGGTATAATTGTTGGACGTAAAACTTAAATATTTCATTTCATTTTTCTTTTATAACCGTATCTCACATTTCATGTAACGAGAGCAACATCTAAGCGAGCATTCAGTGAATTACACCACTAAAACCTATATTCATAACACAATCGTGCAGATGAAGTTGACTCCTTTGGAAAATTTTAGCACGGAAAGCAAAAACAAAAGGCAATACAATGATATCGAAAATGTAGTTAACGGATTCCTCTCCGAAAAAGATCACCTGTATAGTTATTTTTCAAATGGTAGTTTATAATTATACTTACATTGGTTGAAATTTTTCCACATGTATGGGGCGAGACACTGAAACCACACTTACCAAGAGGTGAAGATGACATTAAAAGAAGTCAAATACGCACGATATTAGTATCGAATTCATGTGCAAAGAAGAATAGTGAAACTGTGGAAGTCCTAATTAAGCCTTGGTTGGCATGGAGTTGATAATGGAGTGATAGACAAAAAGAATCGAAAATATCGTATATTTGTGTCGAATGTTTTCGGGATTACTGACATAAAAGGTGAAATTTCAGGTGTGGATATGTCCAAAGTTGACCCTATTGGCATGAGGTCATGGGAGGAACCAGTGAACACTTCAGAACAGTTCCTTTTTGTGGGTTTCAATACACTGCGTGTGAAAAGTGATAATGCACAAATACAGATATCATAGTCGGAATTATCGGAGATATAACTTCTGGGGAAACATTACTAACTGCTCACCCTCTAAAATTTTCACTGCTTTGCAGGGGCGTAGACAAGGCTTTTTGAGGGCATGTTTTACTAAAATGTCTATCATCATCTCTAAAATAAGATATAATTTACAAAAAAGTAGTGATTTCGTGTGTCAGGAGCTCTGGATTGCCAAGGTTTGCATTCTGTGTATGTACCTGTTGTTCTGAATTGTCATAAGCTCCTCTTCAAATATAAGACATAAAATGTAAATAAGAAACGTATAACATAGAATACAATATATATAGAAAATATGTTATTATAAGTACGAAATACAGTAGAAAATAATTATAAAACATAATGCTGAAGAACAAGCTTTTCTTTTAAACAATCATACTTGAATATAAAATATTCATTTAGAACAATTTTCCTTTTATGCAAGGCTACAAAGAAGTGAGGAGGGCCATCTGATAGCCATTATTGATCTCTTCGAACCAGAAAACTATGAATTTGACACCAATATTTTTCGTATTCTATTACTATTTTACTTGTAACCCCTTTCCCTCCCTGGAATGGTTTAAGTGTATTAGTCCCCACAGTAGATTTTTGAGATGGTAGTTTATACGTATAGTAAATTCGTTTGAAATTTCTCCAAGCGTCAATGTTGTACTGTACGTTTTTTTCTGAGTCTAACTTTCTAAATATATACACATACATTACAGTAAGAACTGAATTTTGTATTAACGCCTGCCTGTCGTCGTTCTGCAAACATTCATGGTGATATGCCGTTGGGAAATAAGTTACATTAAGTTTGTAAGATATAATATCAAGTTTAAAACATCGCAAGTTAAAGAAACGCATGTAATAACAAATATCATATTTGAAAACAATTTCGAATTAAACTAGGTGTGACTACATTACTTCAAAATTGAACTTGTGGAATGCACAGTATGAGCGTAACTCAAAGAAAATAATCAATAAAATTGGTTTTGATTCGAAGCTCAGACTATGCACATAAGAGTAACTTACATTAACCGTTTACCTAACAGACATTGACGCACAGGGTTTGGCACTACTTTATCAGATGGCTCTATCAAATGTCACCTAATTAGTACAATAGTAACAAGTTTTACTGCCCTAAAAATTGTTCTGAACAAAGAGACGTTCATTATGCACATTGTAACTAAGTTACAAGAGGTTTATATCCTATCAGAACGAGGCATCTCCCAAGTCAAATTTTGCAATATCCCATTAATTTAGCTTTCAACATAGCTAAAGGACACATGTGAGTGAGAACAGAGTTCTCCTTAGCAGAATGGATAAAGTCATGGTTCGCTAACTTCAAGGTTCGCGGTTCGAAACCCGTCTCGAAGGCTGTAGATTTTTTAAATTCTTAATTTATTAGTTTTCAAGATCTTTCTCTCCATTCGTAATCATCTGATGCTCTAAGAATGTTCTCCACCTTAATTCGACAACTGCCTAATGTGATAATCGCAGTTCGAAACCTTCCCTTCTTCTGTTTCACAAAATCAAAATTTTTGGGCATAATGAGAATGCTGTCCGGTCATTTTTTCCCAGTTCTTATTCTCTGTATATAAATCATTCCTCTCTTAAACATTTGAATCTCTCTCCCTCTGTCCCTCTCAATGTTTGCCCAGGAATTCATATGGCTTGAGATCAAACCTTCGACTCTTGAAACCAAATGTAAGCTCTCTAGCAATGTGCTATCCTAAATCTATATGTTTGTTGCTAAAAGCAGTGTCATTTTAGATTCTTTTAGGGCGTGAGAGTCTCCGCCGACAAACATTTTTCACTTTTCATTTGTGTATTATTATACATTTGATCAAAAAATATGTATTTATGAAGCTCAAGCGATTAGAAATTACACCCTCGTATCCTGCCCAAATTACGCTCTTGAAACATTTGCTTGCAATTACTAAAAAGAACTGAAATGAATCATTTAATAACACTCACTTCTGTCAGTAGATATTCTCGAGCTCTGTACGTTCATTACAGTCTCTAGGAAGCGCAAAACTTACTGCCCTTATTGGCAGTTTCCATAGATTTCTTAGGGAGCATCTTACAGCTTGCAGTCTTTAAAGAGAGGACAGAATGAAACTAAAGTTATTAATGCAACTATGGGAAGATTCTGTGACTTTTATTAAATTTTATGCTCTTAAGAATGTTTCAGAACAAACGAGTGAAAAAAGACTGTTTTAGAGATTTAACTTTGTAAACTTGATTCCTTTTTTTCGTCTGTATGGAAAGAGTGTACTACGTCACGCACACTGCTTAGACAAGGAGAGGCGGAGGACGGGAGGAGTTGGAGTAGGATTTGGATCGTATTAGAAGCAACTAATCGATTGAGACATGTATTTCTGGATGCAAAAAGAAACGGGGTAAGAGTTTGTTATTAATTTGTACTTAGAATTTTTGTAACAATTTATATGCCGCGGACTGTACAAAATTCTTCTAAACACATAGGAATACCTAAAATGTTCAAAGTGCAAACTTTTTCTTGAACGAATTCATAAAATGGTTCAGAAGTTCTCATAATTCGATAAAAGTTCTCCTGGCAAAATTTCGTACGCGATATAGTGGGAAAAATAACTGAAGTAACCTTTCTGATGAAATTGCGCCATTTCATGGTTTCATTTAACTGCACTTGTATCTCCGTATACGCATCCCCCTTTAGCATACTTAAAACTGAAACCAAAATCACTTCATATCTATCACTTAGTGTTATAGTCTAGTGGCTAGAGTGGAGATCGCTTAATCAAATACACAAACCGTGCCGCGCTATCTGTTGTCGTTTGTCATATACAGTCTTGTTCCATAAAACTTTGCCACTCGCCTCTTTTTGAAAAGGCCTGTAGTCTTGCCTACAGTCAGAATTAAAACAAATAAATAAGAATTTTGTTTGGTCGATTAAGACGTTTATTTAGAGCCACAGCATTATACTTTCTTTTTGCGTGCGGTTGCAAGAATATGATCTTTCATAGCAAGGTGACTGGTCAAGATTTGTTGAACAAGACTGTACAACGGTGACCGCTAAAACCTCAGGTGTTTGATTTCTAATAATTAACTTTGATTACAGGGTAAATGAAGAGATGGTACCTATTTTAAGAACGCTAACTCATTAAAAAAATTTCGCTGTCTCTTATAGATCATCTTCTATGTTTACTACATTGAAACTGGAAGTAATGCTGGATTACCAGGGTATCTAACGCTCACGAAAGGGATTTTAAAAGTCAAGAAATCAGAAAACGGTCATGAAAGTCAAGATAAAGTCAGGAATTTTGCTTTTAGTTCACGATTCACTTTATCTGTACAAATATAAGTACAGACTGGAAACGTTTGTTCTATAAAACGTCAAAATTCACCACCAGAAACGTCAATTATTTTAGACGCTACCAAATCGCAAGTAAAGAACGCTTCTATCACGTGCATGAAAATTAGGCTCAAGTCGAACCCAAATTCGCTTTTGAGAATGTTACTAAATTTAATTGTTTGTTAAAGAAAAGGTTATGAAATCTAATTTTTGAATTTAGTAGATACCCTGTCATTTCTGATTTTATTAGAATGTTATGGATAGACAAAATGTTCTTTAGATGCACAGTCGATTGTCGAAAACAGTTTCTCGCTATCTCTTACAGCCTTTGCTCCACAGTAATGAAAAATAAACCGGAAATTGTTGATTTCTACCGCTTCTAGTTTTATCAAAATGTTAAGGAGTTGAAAGGTGTTCTTGGGAAGTTTAGTCGATTTTCTAAAACTGCTTCTCGCTATATATTACCGTTTTACCGGTTCAATGTTAAACCGGGAACTTGTTTATTTCTACCACTTTTTATTTCAATACAGTATTAAGGATGGAGTTTAAAGATATTCTTGGGATGCTAAATCGACTGCTGGAAACGGTTTCTTACTATCTACTGTGTTACCCTCTTTGGTTTACAGGATTAACGTTAAAAGCAAAAGTGGTTGATTTCTACCACTCCTGGTTTCTGACCCACAACCTCATGGTATATGATATTCTACTAACGAACTCTTTCGAGATAATTACTCTAGCTATCTTTTCCAAAAAACAGGAGTCAAATTCAGTTTCGTTCAAGAGTTTCGTGTGGAGTAACGGACAGGATGGAACAACTGTATGTAACAATATTATTATAAATCATAATCTGTAATCCCAATAAGTAGATACATATTTCTGCGTTTTTGATTGTTATCTTGAAGGGAAGAAATGGGTCTGGAAGAGAATAGAAGTAGCTATTACAATTATTATTATAATAAGATGTTTATATCTCGGGATCCCGTAAAGTTGAAGACACGAAACGTGGTATTTGAACTGAAATTGGTATGCTTCCAGATATATAAAGTGCAAGGCCATAGGCCGAACAAACGCGGTGGCCTGGGAGCAAAGCCCCAAGAGAAAGTCAGTATGCTTGTAGGTATGTGAGGTGCGAGGCCGTAAGCCGAGCAAACACTGATGATTGCAGGTTTGAGATGCAAAGTGTTAGACCGAACAAATTTGCGGGTCTGAATGCAAAGCCCTCAGCGAGACGAAGGTTTGTATTGAATAAACTCTGATGAAGACACTAAGGAGGCGCACACAATATTTTCTTAAGTAATAATGAAATAGGAAGTGATAGTAGATTTATACCACTTCCGGTATTAGTAGAGGGATTGGATTGGTGACACAATTATATTCTTTTGGTGCTTAATTGATTGCAGAAAACTGCGTCTTGCTATCTATTTTCGTATAGAGATTGATATCTAACAGTTCCAGTTTTAACAGAGGGTAAAGAATGAAGATGAAGTGTATTCTTAGTCGATTGTAGAAAACCGGGTTACGGTTTCTGTTCTGCAGTGATCAATGTTAAAACCGGAAAGGGTTGGTGTCTACCACTTTCGGTTTTAGTATAGGGTTAAGGATGGAGATGAGAACGGACTCTCAATCGATTATGGAAAACAGCGTTTTGTTATCTATTACAGGTTTTCTTCCATAGCTATCAATGTTAAAAGGAGGAAAAAGTTAATCGCTACTACTTCCTGTTTTAGTTGCTGGTTAAGGACAGAGATAATATGCATTCTTAGGACGCTTAATCGATTTTGAGGAACAGCTTCTAGCTTTCTACTATCGTCTTTTGCTTTACAATATTCAATCTTAAACCGAAAGTAGTTGATTTCTGCCACTTCCAGTTCAAGAGACACCTCCATTAATTTTAAACTTTTTTCTACATAATTATGTAACACTTGGTTTAATTTCAACCACACTTGATACATATATGTCTTACAATCTGGAAAGAAATACTCGGGAGGATAAGGAACCCCTAGCATCCCAAGAAGTGGGGATGGGAGAGGTGGCATTTTAAAAATAATTGTAATGAACGATATTCGTGTTGAATCCATAGTTTTCGCTGATATGGATAATGATTGTTTCCATGCCGTTCAAGTTCATCCCTGAAGAATCGGGAAGAGTGACATTTTAAAAGTAATCGAAAATGACGGATATTAAAGGCGAATCCATAGTTCTCATTAGTGCTAAGACGAATAGTGATACTTTTGATACAATTTAAAAAGAAGTTAGAATGCAACTTTTGAATTTAATTAATGTAAACTTATGCATTAAGAAAAACTAGAATATTTGCCATCCAAAGATGTAGGTGCGCCGGTAGAGTATTCATTATTATTATTACTTTCAAAATATACATTTTAAATAGCAACACATCATGGAAGGAAAAGAGTGAGAGATTTCTGGCCTTTTTAACATGTTCTTAAACGTTTATAAGAATTTGTTTTAACATTTTCTTATAATTTTAATTTATGTTTGTTTATTATATTGCAAGTACGCAGAACTTGTAAGCTGTAAACACAACTTAATTTTGAAGAGACTCGAAAGTGGTGAGGCCCTTTTCGTTGAGGCCCTTACCTAGCACGTGCGCCTTTCCTGTACGGGGTCTCACGTTCAATTCCCGGTGGGATTCTCTTACAAAATTTCAACGATTACTTTGTTAGAATTTCATCCTAATCTTTGAATCCACGTCTCATACAACCTCGATGCAGAAAGGGAATCCTAAACTTAAATAATTAACTAATTCGAAACCGATGATAGCACAAAACTCAAGGTTTCGGTAAAAAACTAGCACAAAACGTCGTCATAGAAAAAGTGTCCAGTTGAAGGGGGAGGTAAAGGATGGGAACATGGATGTAAGACCATAAACGACATTACTGAAATTTCAGTCAATGATGATTATATAGTGGCTTGGGGTTCCTAGAGCTTCTTAATTCCTTCTTGGGCATTTCCCCAAGCGTTCTCAATCTGTGTTACAAGAATTTTCGCAGTACTATATTCGCCCATCGTTTATTCAGTACCCCCGTCATGGGAAATCTGAAATGAAAATTGCCTCCTATCGTGCTCAATATGATTTATAAGTATTTTTGCAGTACTGCTTTTCATCTCTAGTGTAATGATATTCCTCCACGGGAAAGTCTGTAATCAACACTGTCAGTAGCTACTTCCTCGACTAATATACACTTACAAGTACAGCTTTATATTCGCGTTCTTTTAACAGTTAACCAATTTAAAACTGTATTATAATTCAAAGTACTTATCATATTTCCAACGTAAATAAGAATATTTAGTCAACTTCTTAAACACTTCGCTCGGGAGGAACCTCTTCACCTCGTGAACTAGCAAAAACAACAGGTTTGCGCCTTGCAAATGACAAAGTAGAAGAAGAAACGCAAAAGCAGCACAGCATTGCCTTATCGCAGCCGGTGCTGAGAACATAGTTTCGGTCGTCACTTACACCGCTAGACCTACAAGCGGTGTACAAGAGTTACACAGTTACAATATACGTTGTGCCACAGTAGCGCTACAGGCGGAATGTGCACGAACTACAAATGAATATGTTTCTTACAAGTATCAGTCACTGTTGAACCCTCTTTACATTCTACACATGCTTTTTTCTCCCACTTTTTGACCCTGAAAAGCAGAAAGACCAGGCTTTCCGAGTTCACAACCATTAACTGTTTGTGTAGAGAGTACGATTTTAGGTCTTCGAATGACTGTGAGCGCAAAGAACAAGGTTGATAATCGGACGACCGCATACAGAGCCAGAAACACCCGGTTGCAAAAATAAATGTAAAATACAAATATAGAGCCTTGATAACGTTGTGATGATATATATATGCAAGATTGTTTTCTTAATATGCTTACATAAGTAATGACTGAATTATATAATAATTACTTTGAAATATGAAATTAAGTAACAGAAATTTGAATGGATCTTATCATTTTCTAAATAGTGCTACTTAGAAAATGATAAGTTTCATTCAAATATCACAGAGTATGCATCTACCAATATGTTATAGTCAGAATTAGAGTCCGGATTTTTATGTAATATCAACCCCCTAAATATGTACATAAATATGTAACAAAAATCGCTTAAAATGTAAGAAATATTAAATGTTACATAAGAATATGTATTATTACACATGTTACATATTTATGAAAACGTAATATTAACACGCGTATGAATATGCAATATTTAAACGAATTATGAAAATACAAAGGAAAACCTACTACACTTTATCCTGCTTAATCCAAGTAACCCAGTGAAGTGAAATGCTTGAAAGCTGAGACAGCCATACTCGCTGACGTGACTGATAGCAGGTTTTAAAAAAATCAGACGCGAATGATAGAAGCTCTGATTCGGCTAGAGAGAAACAGGAAAGCCCCGAGAAAAGCAATGCATACGGCATTTGTATGTGAGAAATCTCATGTGGTGTGGTGTGGTCCCGTTTCAAATCTAGAACCATTTACACTAAATGCACATCCGTAACCACGGCCCAATCTTGAAATGAAGTATACACAATATACAAATTTAAATACTAAAAACAACTTAAGACGAGTTGTGTTGTTTTATATATATTTATTTCTTGAAGGGAAAAGCAGTCCTATATCTTTTAAATAATACCAGCTAAACTAAGATTGAAGGATATTTCCACTAATGAACAATTTTAATTTGAAATAAAGTGTTTCCGAAAATCTACCTCTAGTTCAACTGTGTTGCACAATGGGATACAGGATATATTTCCAAATGATCAGAAGTAAACTTTTGTCGGCGATCGGATAAAATATTGTTGTATGGAGAGAATGATGTCTTCACATCACATGAGATAAGGGGAGCTTATTTTAACAGGAGGATGTAGTTGGGGTAATATTTTCAGGCAGGTTCTTGTTTCACCACTGAGAATCTCACACACTGCCAATAGGCTGTCATAACCCGGGTTTCTTTCCAGCACTGCATTTAGTTTCTTTCGAACTTTTTGTCCTACGTCTCCACACACCCCTTGCAGCAGTCTCTTTGCATCCTCTATGACTTCCATGATTTCCGGAAGAGGCCGCCCAACAGTCTCCAGCTTTTTAATGCTTGTAGGTAGCCAATGAAAATTGCAGTCTATGTATGCGATTTCACACGCTACTTTTCTGAGCAATGCCAACTGACACAGGAGACTCCGATTCAAATGAATGAACAACATGCTTATTTTTTAAAAAATGTCCATTGTGGAAATGTACTGCCTGTATTCAAATGCCCCATCGCAGTAGCACAGGCTCAGAAAGAAGTGGCATGTCTGGCAGTTGATCTCTGTAAACTTGAACACATTGTGGCGCTTTAACAAGCATTTGTTTCGTGGAAGAAACTAGTTGATTTACTTCGCAAAGTTGTCTCTCACTTCTTCAGCAACACTAAAGAAAATGGACCACACTGGTGAAATGAATTATGTAAGGGTAAAAAAACTGTAAGTGCTCTAGCTTTTAACATGTACGCTGCCCCACCTGTATCGGGAACAAGGACTTTTTCTTCCTGAGCTCCTCCCGGCCAAACACTTTAAGGCTATCGTTCACAAAGCGAGCAATTGGGGAATGATTCATGCGTTCCAGCAATTGACTCGCAATAAGATAGGATTTAGGTGAAGCATCTTCACTTAACTTTTGAATCACTAAATTTGCTATATAACATCCCAAAACTTCTATGTTTTCGTCCACAGAAATCCAAATATATGAACTACTTATTTCTGCCCTAATGGAATCTATAGATTCCCTATAAGAAACTTCGAGACAAAACTTTCTAAGAATGGATTCGGCAGTAATTCGCCGCCCGCAGTACTTCTCCAGAAACGCACTATGTTCCAAGGAATTTTTGCTGCTATCATTGCTTGGTATAAGTTTTGAAAAACTCACTCAGTGAAGTATCTTGATGCATTTATGTCAAGAATATTTGTTTTCTTGCAGTTCGCAAATTTTTATTTCTTGCATGGAGTGCACTTCGTACATGTTGTTCTAACAGATTTCATTGAACATACAGTTTTTTAATCACACACTTGGCACAACACCACTTTACCGTCCGTAGTAAAAGCATCATCGATAGTTACTCAGAACCGCAATTGCGCCGAGAAGTTGAGCCAACCGGAGCCATTACTAACTTCGACGGTAAATACAGAACACTTGTGTTTTGCAACAGTACTGTCCTCCTGTCATTCAGCTTAACAAGCAAAGTTCTCTGAAAGCTTAGGTTACCTGCTATGGTATTGGCATTGTCGCCAGCTTCTTGGAAAGAACTGCTGCAGTAAATCCCTGGAAGCACACTAGCATACAGTTTTAACTTGAATTGCAGGACTTATGTTCATCTTGTTTCCCGTCCGACTTCCAATAACAATCAAATAGATTTCATTTTAGGAATTTCCTGGTCAGTAGCCTGTCAGGCACGTGATCTGTCTTTCTCCAGAGTTGAGAATAAAGGGCGCTGCTAATGTACGCCAGAGGGAGGATGTTTACTTGTTTCTTCTTATATTTCTTTTGTTATCGGCGAAAATTCTGCGAAACATGGTTTGACAAATAAAAAAAGAGAGACACATTTCTATTTCGGTAAAGAAACGAAAAGGTAGACATGACAAAATTGAATGACAATGCAAGCATTGCACAGTGGTAGAGTTTATTTTTTTACTGTAAATTAAAATTTCAGTAAAGGCAACAGCTTTATGTAAAAATATGTAAAAACCATAGAAATACGTAATATTGGTCAAAATATTTAAAAATATGTAATATAGAACTTCAGTTGAGCCCCCCTAGAGGTGTGAAACGCAAACGTTTAAGGATTTCACGAACCTACATATGAAGAAAAAATATGTAATCACATATAAATCCGGATATTAGTCAGAATGATGTAAGTTAAAAAGGAATTTTCAAAATGTTTCCTTTTATATTGTTGGCAAAGTGTGTTAGGTAAAACGCTTTCTTTCTCAGTTTTCTTACACCTTTGCCTGTCACGTGATGAATTTGATCTGTACTACTACTTTTATTCTTATTAATTTATTGTTTTTCTGCTCTTATAGTTGTTTCTAAATTACATATTTTGTGTCATTATTTGAAATGGAAAATTTAAATGACAAGAAAAGATAAAATTAAATCAGGTATATCTTTTGAAACTGGCTAGGGTTAAGTAAGGTATGCAGGTATACTTAATAATTTTTCAGAACTCTATATTTTGTTAGAAGTATAGTATGCTTAAATAATCAAAAAAAATCTTACTTTGCTCGCAGTACGGAGAATTTCGCTTATAGCTTAATTTAGTTCTGTAAATGTTTATGGACTAATTCTCAAAATAAACAAAAGTTTAGTTATATTAACAGTGCGGGATTTGCGTATAAGCTAAACAAGCTATAGTTTATTGACCCACTCTCATGAGGGCCCTTACGAAGCTTACACACATAAAAAACTCGATGTGCATTTGCAAAATATAAGATAAAAGCAAGTAAAATAAGCTTATATATCAACATTATTTTGTTTCGCATTCTTCTATTATGTAATGTTTAAATACTGAAATTTTTAGGGTTTAGAATTGTGAATTATTCATTGGAGGCAAATGTTCGAAAGAAAAGTATCTCTGCGTTTCATTAATGGAGTTTGATGTAAGGTGAAATTAAATAATAAGTGTAACGTTCTCTTTTCTTTTCTATAAAATTGAAAGCTTTATTTACATAAAATTATAAGACAAAGGATATAAGAAGGATAGCTAATAAAACACATTTATACCATTACACGGAACATCGAGCATGAAGCATAGGACTGGTATATTTGTTTTCAGAGTATTTTGAAAAACTAACAAAAAGAGATTCGCTAATGTGCTGTGATAAATTTTCCAGATTTATAACCCCAGCTGATAAGGAAACCAGGTTTAACACCATCCGGAACACTCACCGCGGAGGAAAGTAGAGAGAAAACATCTGGATATGAAGTTTCAGGAATTACTTACGGTATTTAGAATAATTGACATCCCTCCATTCGCATTAACGAACAGTGTTTCAAACTAATAAAATACTTCCCTATTGATATACAGTAAAAATCCCTATCATCTGACTTATAAACTTCGGATAATGCTCAGCGAAAACTGATGCCAGTGTTTTACTCTTAATCATTCACTCTCAGTGAATCAATAGCAGTGTTGCAGACTCGTTACTTTGGAAAAGGATTTTAAACTTTCTGAATTCAGTATTTCAACATCCATGATAGAGGTTACTCAGCACACTTCTTCGCTTACTTGCACTAATCGGACCCACGCGGAACGCGAGGTTGTGGAAGTCAGATCGGCTAAAGAACTGATTTATCGGAAAAGCTGTTTATTTTCTTGGATTTTTAAACATTATTTACTATTAATATTAAATTCAACTGAAAATGTATTTTCTTTCTTCGTTCTAGACTCCTTATAGTAACAGAGAAACCAGTTTTCTTCCTTTGCAAGCACATGGCCTCTAGACCTTTTGGCGCCGAGAATAAATTAAAGAAACCACTCTTTATTAAATTCACCGCTTATCTAATTAGCAGAGGCCTTAAAACAAGCAAACTTGTTTATCTCTTCTTGAGTTTGGGTACCAAAATTCTTTGTGCTTTACGAATAAATGATTATCAATGTTTCTAAATAAGAAATTGTTACATTGTCAGAGCAAGTACAAAGCTCCTCACACTGACGCTTTATTATCTAAACTCCGATGGGAAGAACGATTGTCGTCCATGTGAATTGCAGGTCAAAACCTTATCTCCAGAATTGTCAATACTTTTTATGTTCTATTAAACTTTTCTACATTGTACTAACGCATAACATATCCATTATTTATAGACTGAATTTCTAAAGTTGGTGTGTCACACTCGCTTCGTCTTGATAATAATTTTTAGTTTCTCACGGAACAAAAAGACGTGCTGCCAGTACTACTTTTTATACCATAATTATATTTGTATGGATCATGAACATACACTTTGTATAGTATCGTAGGAAATTCTAAAAGATACTACCTACTTCGAAATATTACAGAATGTGAGTGGAAGCAAGTATTTCTGATCTCTTATTAGGAAACGGAGGCACACTCACTTACCCACATCAAACAAGAGAAATGTTCACATAAGCTAACGTTATTAGATTCAAATTACAAAGTGCATTATTGCTAAAGCAACAAGACTTCATTGGAAATTAGTATGTTTCTATAATCATTGGAAATTAGTGTGTATCCATAATGTTGTTCTAGTGTATATGACGTGAAAAATAACTGTGAGTTAAGGACTGTATTCAAAGTTCTTTTATTTTTCCATACGGATATTTTAATATTCTTTTATTTTTTATTATTCCTTGTATCAAATCTTTCATATTTCGAAAGTGTGTGTATAGTGAGGTTTACTCAAGCATTCGTGCTTTATTAAGTTGGAATTCGTGTGTACTCATGAGTATCCTATCTCTCGCTATATATAAGACGTTCAAGCTGATAATCACAAGTGTTCGCAGACACACAAGGAAGAAAGAAAAACACAATATTTTTTTCATTTGAATGTGTGTGAACACTTACGCAATTAACAGCTTGCCAGTCGCATATGTGCATACAGATGCGAAGAGGTAAAATATAGTGAAACCTTGAGTTCCGAACTACTGAGGCTATCCATGTCCTAGTACGTATTTTCTACTATTATGATATTGCGCTTGAACACAACTGTGAACTCTAAACCATGTTGTTATCATTCGTTTCTTTAGGGACTATGCAAGGAGGCCGTAGGTAGCATTCCTCCTGTTCTCTTTCCTTCTGAATTACTAATAATTCTATTATCTTTTCGTCGCGTCTTCAGCGAATTTCTTATTTAAATCTCGATGGATATTCTGTGTGCATCTGGAGTACTTTAGCTTCTTCAATTCTTTAACTCTCTTCTTATACGACTGCAAATAAACCTTACTAGCCGAAGATACTTTTCGCATAGCAAATGAATAGAAATGATTCTTAACATTAAACATTTTTCAATATATTAAACCAAATATTAAACCTCGTATCCAAAAAATCAAATGTTTTTATTGAATATGTCTAGAGATAGTAGAGAAGACAGAAATAGTCTTTGTTAAATATGTATATCCCTCTTTAAATAACACTTCCTTTGTACAGAATGTTATTCTTTTTATTGTTCTAGAACAAAATCAATGTAATGTACTTAAACGAAAAGGAGAAAATGTAAATGTAACTTACTTTTCTTCATCTTATATTTTATACTACGACTTTACCTCGAAGCTTTCTAACAATTTATTATATAAATTATCCCAATAATCATAACTTAGAAGTTGTTGTATCTTATAAAATAATGGACAACTGTTATTTTAAGTATCTGTTACCTTTCTCCACCTTAAAAAAATCGGAATCTTAAAAGGACGAAGCTTTGAAAATTATTCTTTGGTATGTAAAATTAAAAAAATAGCAGCCTTCCATCGGATCCCACCTCTTGGAATCCTCTTGGAATTTGCCAGTTCAATTGCAGAATAGTTAAATATATTAGCTTCGAATCATATAAATTCACGTTCTTTTGTTAAAATATTTTCGTATATTTCTTTTAACCACTTATCGTGACAAGTGCTGAAACCTATCATTTGATAACCAGACGTTTTCTGGAATTTAATAAATGAATCGCATGTGTTCCATTATAAGACGATCTTTGACCTTCAATATCATCATTGCAACAAATATCGTTAAAAGGATTTGACTCTGCAAAAATGATAATAAAACAACTTTCCATTCTAAACTTAAAATTACTAATAATATATTTTTCATCTCCATCTTAATAATATACTTTCATCATTTTGTGTAATATCGAAATATGCAAAAAGGTAATACTATGTATGCAAACCTTGTAAGATCAGTGGTAGACGCAATTGTAATTTTTTATTAACACTTAAGAATTATACATTCCTTAAATCTATATAAGGAGGAGACACGGTGGATCAGAAGTATAGAGCTCACCTCTGTGGAATGTAGTCTTTTTTCAATCCCTGACCAAGTAATTTTCTAGTTGACAAATTCCTGATTTATTTGCTGTTCCCGCCACTTTTGTATGTCGCCTATTATTATATTATCATTGACTGCTTTCAATAATCGTCACCTTTACCTTAACGGGGGCCATTGTGGCACGTTAAACTCAAAACTTTAATTTATCTCATTTTCTACTTCATGCGGAATAACAAACTGATTTTAGTTCTTGGTAATGTCTCCCAAATATTTTTCACAGCACTTTGTTCTTTTAGTGGAACAGTTTAGAAAGAATAGTAATTTAGCCGTAAAATCACCTAAAAAAAGAACATTCTAAGATGTTCGATTGTATGCATGTGTGGTAGAAGTGCAACCATGCGTTTTATTTAAATGTAAGTCTAACGTTATTGTTATCATCCTGACATAATTCCCTCAATTAAAACAAGAACCAGATTGTCGCAAAATATTACTATATTCGGTTCTAAGGTACAAGTATTCTTCTCCATCAGATTAAATAATATTGCCAGTGTCTTTAAGTACACTGTTATTGAATATCTTTTGTAGTGGTTGTGATTATTTTTTTAGTTTTCTTAAATTTTTTTGCCCAATACTTTCCTACGAGAATATACTATATTTTATATTTAGATTATTTTCAGCACAATTTATTGTATAAACACCAACATGCTTTGCGGCATAGTCTGTAATTTTAGTGGTTGTTGTTGGAAGACTGGAAGTAGAACTAATAAAATGTCATAATAACAAATTTAGAAAAGTAATTAAAACAGATTAAGGGAAAGAGATTTATAGAATGTTACAAGAATATATAATGCAAATAGATAATTGGGAAATCATGAACAATGTTACTTCTTTTAAAACAATCTTAAAACATGCTGTTGATTGAAGTCAACAAAACAACTGTAACTTTCTAAACTGCTAAAGGTGTATAAATAATTTTAAAAGTTACTTGTGTTAAATTATTATTGCTGTATCTGTAGCAAAATTGTATGTATGTAAGTTGCTCTATGAAGGATTGTATATGGAAGTCTCTGTGGTGGAAAGATTACAGAAATTTCTACTGTGGTATTTATTTCCCTGCCTATTTCAAAAACTCTGGTCAAAAAAGAAGAATGGTAGGTGGATTGTAAAATTGAACTTCAATTGCCAATAGTAACACCAATCATTGTTATTGCTAGTAATTGTTAATACCTAGTATTTATGAAGGTAGACGAAAGCAGAGATAAGAAATTTATGTATTACCAACATCTGCATTTTAAATGATATTTTTCTACCTTGTACATATAATTTTAATTCAACTTTAATGATCTCACGAGCGTCTTCATATATTATGTAGTTTCGTACTGAATACGTATTAGACTAAGACTTTGCTGCACATTTCCCATCATACATGTTAGTAGCACGTCTATCAAATGTTATATTATAGAAACTGAAAAGGCAGAATTCACACAGACATAAATCTGATGAAATGAATGGAATGTCATGCAAATGAGTAAACGTTCAATTATGAGCAAAAAATTAATCTTGCTTAATCTTTTTAACATTTGTATTCTTCTCTTGCAAACTTTCAAAAAGTTATATGGAATTTTATTTCACAACATATTTATTCATACGAGTATATTTTGTAAGGACTTGTGATAATCAAACATGATTATATAAATAATATTTTGAAACGCACAGACTATGTACGCACTCTCCTAGAAACACAAACACAACCACACACACACACACACACACACACACACACACATATATATATATATATATATATATATATATATATATATATATATATAGTTTATGCCATGTGTATTTTAATGCGTTTGCTTTCCACTTTTCAGCTGTTAATGAGGGTAAGAACAGTTTTGTAGTGTTGAATTAGTAATTACGAAATTACAACAATTTATATCATACTAAATTAAAACTATTTGTGACCTAAATGTAAATCTTACTCGAGTTACAATGCGAAGTTATTGAATCTCACTACCATAAAAGTTACAACACATGTGCACAATAGACCCATTGTTGCTTTTCATAGACAAAATGAGGGTTTAGTTGCTGTTTAAAACACTTCACACCAGAGATTTGCATTTTTGCTAACCCTCACTCACCCTCACCCTCAGTTGACACCCTCACCCTCACTCTCAGGAACCCTCACAATCAGTTGAGTGCCTCACGGTCACCCTCAGCCACTCTCACCCTCAGTTGAAATCTTCGCCCTCACTCTCAATTTACCACATCACCCTCAGTTAACACCCTCACTCTCAATCGACTCCGTCACATCAAGTTATTTTTATGTACTAAATAAAAATATGATTCTCATTCAAGTGATTGAAATTTATATATTATAATATATATATATATATAAGATTACATAATATCTACGGCATATAATTATTGATATCCCATAGGGCCGTGTTGGGATACTAATGAGGGTGGACAAGTCTACTAAAAGGGCGCCCATACAAACGGGAATATATATATATATATATATATATATATATATATATATATATATATATATATATATATATATATATATGTATGTATGTATAGAGGTTGTTCAGTCTACATTTGGCCAATTTCGAATTACCTAAAAATTTAGAAGAATCCATGGCACCAGGTCCGTAAGAGCTTGATGTGTTTCCTTTGGTTTCTAACAATAGCCCGACTGCGTAATTTCCACTGTAATAGTCTTCTGTGAAGAACTAGGAGGGGAATCTTGTCCCATTACTTTTGGACAGCTTTCCAAGGTCCTTTTACAGTTGTCACATTCCGTTTTTCCAAAGCCCGCTTCAGCAATCTGAATCCACAATAGTCCATAAGACTTGCATCGGGAGATTTAATAGGTACCTCATTGAAAGGTATCACCTGTATACCACTTGCCTCCTCCATCTCCCTGTAGAATGCGAGGGACAATCATGGGGTATTGTCCTTGTGAATGCGCACCAGATTGGCGTCATTTCTGTACATTGTTGAAATCTCACGCTCGTAGATCGGCCGCATGATCTGCTCCTGAAAATACTGCGAATTTATTTTGCAGTTCTTCGCCACCCTACGAATCTTCTGTTTACCTCGGTAACAGTAGCCAGTAACGACCATGAACCCTTTTGGGAAGGATTCTTTACAGACACGGACCCACCTTCTGAAGTTCTTGGCGCCTTTCTCTCGGTACATGATGGCTCTCGGTTTTGCCGCAGTCAGAAAGGGAAATCCATGCTTCACCGAGCGTTACGACCTACATACACCTTTGTTTTGCCAGATGCCGTTCGTACAGCTTCCGGGCATTACAATTTCGTTACTTTTGGTGGTCATCCGCGAGAAGATGGCCGCGAGCTTTCATGACTTTTTCCAGCTTTAGTTGATGGTGTAACGTCCGGCTCACAATCCCCAAAGACACGTCAAGAAGATTAGCCATACAACTTAATGTTGGCGGATTTTCTTGCATTGCCATTTTGCGAAGTTTCCTCTACATGGTTAAGGTGGCCTTGGTGCATTCCCGTTTCCTAGGGAACTTCGTTGGTGATCCAAATGGTGGAGCTTCGTTGCCTTTGTACTTTTGAACAACATTTTTTTCTTCCACTTAAACTGATGTTTCAACCATTCTACTTGCACTGTTTTCTAATGACAGAAACACTAAAGTAGGCATCATAAAGAGCCGCTATATAGCCTTGGGCGCCATTTTGGTCACAGAGTGGAAACTCACACACTTGGAAACAAATTTAACATAACAATTACAACAATGGTCCTGTTTTGTGCGTTATTTTCGTCCGCGCGGAAAAACAATTCCGTTCCCAGGAAGCCAATGCACAACACTGCAGGATGCCACGAGCCAGTTCGGGTGAGTCCATCTGTTCGGGAGGGGAAGGAAGGAAATCGGCCAAGCGTAGGCTGAACAACCTCTCTCTCTCTCTCTCTCTCTCTCTCTCTCTCTCTATATATATATATATATATATATATATATATATATATATATATATATACTTTGAAAAATAGTATGTATGCCTTGTGGAAACCTTGAATCGAAATCCTCTTTACTGGGTAAAAACATTTTACTTCCTCTAATAACATTACTCTCAAGTGAAAAGGAGTTAAATGTATCAACAACTTAATATAGCACTATGGCCTATGGACACAGGAAGTTCAGTGCCGCGTTTAGAAAAGCTCTCCATTGTTTTCCGTCCTTAGCCTACTGGAACCAGTTTCTACTTTATATTTCAATCTCTGCGTGAAAGCTCGTGAACAAGAATTTCTTTACTCGAACCTTACTTTGGGATTCATTTAAACATATCTTAATTAATGTACCTTTTTCGGCATTGCAAATTCTGTAAGCACGTTGAACAATGTTTCCCTTCTACCATAGTCTAAAGTCAGTAATTGATGTGCCAGAATATTTATTCCCATTTCTTTCTCAAGTATTAGTTGAATAGTAAATATCTGGTCGATAGTTGATCGATTTTACCTACATCCGCTCTGATAATCTCCAATAATTTCATCTCCATATGAAGTCAATCTTGCTAGTAGAATGTTTAATGGTAAGAGAATTTATTGAATGTTGACAGAAGACAAATGCCTCAATAATTATCAAATCAGTTTTTTTGCTTTTCTTCTAGACTGAAACAATAAGTGATTCTTTTCACTCTTGTGGTAATTCCTCCTTGTTCTAAATAAGGAGAATGAATTTGTGTACCTTGCTTTGCAATTTTCCACTCCAGATAAAATTCAACCAGAATTTCGTCTACACCGCGAGATGTGTGTTTCTTTATGTTTTAATAGCGATCTCTATTTCTGTCTGGTTAGGTTCTGGAATATACGGTTATGTTGTATGCATTTCACTTTCTCCACTCACATTAGTTTTTGGATATGGGTTAGCAAATCGTCAAAGAAATCTTTCCATCTATTTAAGATGCTATACTGATCAGTGAGAACTGTTTCTTTACCTCTATTTAATATATAAGCAATAAATTGATAGCCTTTCTTAAGTCCGTTAATGCATTTATACATGTCCCGAATGTTTTCATTTTTACTATTATCTTCAAGTTAATTAATTTTAGCATTCAAAAAACGCGTTTCTTTGTTCCAAAAGTTTTGGAAGTTTTCCGCCAGATGCCAGTGAAATTTTATGTAGTTATTTCGTTCGAATTTTGTAGAAAACGCAATTTCTTCTGCTTCCTCTTCTCTGCTACTTTAGTGCATTTCTGGTCGAACCATGTTTTGTTCCTACGTATTTCTGCGTGTCCTAATATTCCTTTTGCTGAAATCTGAATGTTATCTCTAATTTCAACGAAGTATTCTGAACACTAGTGCACTCCGAATATTCTAGAGAATCTATTCGACACTTCAATCTGTCTCTCCTCTAATTTCTTTAAATTAAACCGCTCCGTTTTCAGATATTGATTATTTCCTTTATTCAATTATAGTTTCTCTCTTATTATCATAATCAACTCATCTGAACGACCGAATATCAGTTGTGCTAGACTGTTTTCTTCTATCTACTAAAACGTGATCGATTTGATTATGTTTTTATTTCATCTGGTGAGGTCCAAATATGATTATGAAGGTCACGATATGGGAATTTTGTAATCATCATGATAATGTTTCTGGATTTGTCAAGTTCACGAATCTAACTCCGTTGTTACATCCTTCCTTGTACAGACATTTATTCCCTATAATCGTTTTGAAAGTACCCTCTGGTCCTATCTTCGAACTGAAACCGCCTAACAGAATTTTCATATGGTATTGGAGGAGATGACCAAATACCCGTTCTATTCTTTCGTAAAACCTTTTTTTATTGTCATCCTTATTTTCTATTAGGTATATATATTTAAAACAATAACATTACACCACCGACTCTTACGAGAAGTAAAAGAAAATCTGTCATTAACAAATTCAACCTATGTAATTGCTGATATTACGTATTCGTTTGTGAACGAAAAGCCCTGATCCTAGTTGGTAATATTCAATTCGTTCCCCGTAAAAGAACATATAATTTCCCGACTTGATTCCGCCACTTCTTTCTCATCATTCGTTACACATTTTAACGCACCTGCTCTATAGAGTCTTCTTATCTTCCATGTCCCAATTCTTATGTCAATTTTACTTTGCTGTGTTCGTGACAAGTTATCAGTTCTGATCCTAGGATTCTGCGAATATATCTGAAAAAGCCTTTTCTTTACGGGATGGGTTGTTAGCCCACACCAAATCCCGAAACTGGAGGATCATCCCTTGTATGCCTCCTACTGCTTATTCAGTATATTCGCAGCTAACCTGTATATCCCAGAGGCCTTCCCCTAGATCCACAACACAAGGACGCGCCGTCCCGTGGTGACAGAAAGGCCACATTTTACGGAAATTAATATAGCTATATTTTAGAATTACAATAGGTAGTGATTATCCTAACACTGATTTACAACACATAGGAACAATCAATATGCTCGGATATTGGATGCATATTAAGACTGTGAAAGCTCCGATGCTGTAGTGTTTCATGAAGCATCGTACGTTAGACTATCCGAACTATTGTTGATGTATTACATTGTTTCGTTTTATAGCTACATAACTTTTTATAATATTTGTGTAAGTGATTATACTCTTTACCTGTTCTCTGCCAATAGCAACTATATGAATTTACAATACAAAAGTGAAATACAGAAGAATATTTTTTTAAATGTGATATTTCGCAGTTCATCTCAGGTAAAGTGCGCCTTGTATTCTACACAGCTTCTTTATTAACAATCACTATTCGAATTTATTATACAAAGCTGGCACACGGGATAACTAAAACGACTTATATAATGTGATGTTTCCTATGGCGCTTTATGTAGAAGGTGCACTGTACTTCCACGGATTCTTAACCAATAGTAACTGTATGTATTTATTGCACAGAACTGTGGTATACAGAAGAGTAAATAAAATTGTTCATCTTTGATGTGGACTCGCAAGAATGCCTAATGTAAAGGGTGCACTGCACCTTTCATGGGTTCTTTAGTAATAAAACTGTAATAATTTATTACTCAAATCTTGTACCTTTGTTTATATTGTGATGTTTAGTAGGGCGCACCGGGACACGTCTCGGTGTCCCGGTGGGCCAGCATGGGCTTGCATATATATATATATATATATATATATATATATATGTGTGTGTGTGTGTGTGTGTGTGTGTGTGGCTATTTTCCACTAGGTTCGCTCGAGCTCGCTCTCACTGTTCATTTGAAGCTAAATATGTTTTTCAGTACCGAGATTATATAAGACTTCTCTCGTCCCGAAGGCGATAAGGCTCATCACTTATTCGCAAGGAATCAATACAAATATAAGTGCCCTGCAACATTTAGCAGTTTCGTCAGATATATGCTAATATTTACTGCAATAAGAACTAACATATCCTCAATTAAAATATTGTGACAAACAACATCAAAACCGAATTGTGCCTAACGACACAACATTGTTTCAGAGTAACTTTCCATAAGAGACTTTAAGGAAACTAAGGATGTGTGAGTTTTCTTGGATGTTGACTTGCCAGTTTTTTCTAGTCCATTGAGTTATATGAGAAACTATCCTTTATTAATGTACGGGATTTAGATTGTTTGATTTCGCCAATTTCGTCTTCTGGCCTACTTTAGTGTCCTTTGCTTTGAAAATACATTATTTACATAATACAATTGTTAAATTGCGTATAGTATACGTAAACAATTTATCTCAAGAAGAAATCAGTAAAATTAACTTGCTAAAATTCTCGTTTATATTCAAAGAATAAATAGGATGTTTCCTCATATAAATTAATGGGCTGAGAAACCATGATGGTGTCGATATTCAACACTCTTAAATGCTACACTTGTTAGTTGGGATTTATAAAACCTACAATTAAGTTAATACATATTTCACTCCACATTTCTATGAACGCACAGTTTCATTAGTTGTTAGTATATAAATAGTAGTTAGTAGTGACCTGGACTATATTGTGTCAACTCACAAACAAATGGTTTCAGTGTGTTTTCCCCTCACATCAAACATAAAGTATCTCAACGTCAAAACTCAGTGAATTCTTTACCCCAGTGGAAAAAGGCCCCTTGGGAGGAAATACGTCAATCTGTTCATATTTTCCCATGGTCTCAGGCTCAGGCTCTTACTTGCCTCAGGCTCAGTTGATGATACAGCTGAATTATTTCCTGACTTCATTCAGGCTGTATTTAAAGACTGTGCCTTTCCAAAAAAAGACCTTCTTCAAAGATTTCCCCCGTGGTTTGGTGAGGAACTAAAGTGCATGCTTCCCAACAGAAAAGTGCACAGAAGCTATAGAAGAATTTTCCCAGTGAGTATACTTAAAAGAACTTTACAGATATTAGAATACATAGTAAATATCTTATGAAAAGAAAGCATGAGAAGAACAGTGAACACACCATAACTGATACACAATTTACTATGTGTTTCTGGACTCTAATAAACAATCGAAGAAATAGTTCTCTCAAACCGTGAGTACTGACTACAAAAATGCTTGTGTGAATGAAGAAGATAGGGCAAAGGTATTTAATGAATATTTTGCTAGCAGCTTTGTTTCATCCCCTCTCACCTCTCCTTCCTTCCCCTACCCTCTTCAACCTGTTTCTTCCGAATCTTTGTCTTCTACCATTACCACACCGACTGAAGTAATCTCACTTCTCTTGTCATTGCCCCAACAGCGCGCCTTAGAACCAGATAATATCGATACTTGTTCCCTACGCAATGTTGCCAGTTCTCTTTCTCAACCCCTTTCGGTTTTACTAAATTGCTTTTTCGCAGAAGGTGTCTTCCCCACGAGTTGCAAGAGAGCTAATATCACTCCTGTTCATAAGTCGGGTAAAAATAAAAATATGTCCTCCTATCGACCTATTTCCTTATTATCTCCACTCTCACTTGTTTGCGAAAAGATAATCAAAAACACTCTTTTTCAATTTGTTGCTCCATTTATAAACACCTCACAAGATTTTTTAGCCAGGAAAATCTTCTGTTACTAATTTATCAGTTCTTCTCTCCGGCGCTGTACACAGCATCTCAGAAAATTCTCAACTCGACATTTTGTATTTGGACCTATCTCAGCCTTTTGATTCTCTTCCACACCATCTTCTTCTATACAAACTCAGTTTTAGATTCAATATACATTGTAAATTACTTACTCTTCTAGAAACATATCTCAGTAATAGGACACAAAGAGTTTCAGTTTCCGGCGCTGTACACAGCATCTCAGAAAATTCTCAACTCGACATTTTGTATTTGGACCTATCTCAGCCTTTTGATTCTCTTCCACACCATCTTCTTCTATACAAACTCAGTTTTAGATTCAATATACATTGTAAATTACTTACTCTTCTAGAAACATATCTCAGTAATAGGACACAAAGAGTTTCAGTTTCAGGTTACTTTTCTGACTTTATTCCCATAACTTCTGGAGTTCCTCAACGCAGTGTTTTTGGTCCACTTCTATTTTTTATATACATGTACGATTTCCCGTCTTTGTTCACAAACAGCTCTGCCAGAATTCTTCTATTTGCTGACGATTGCAAACTCTACAGACAAGTTAAATCAGAGTACGATGCTCTTGCTCTTACGCACGATGCTTCTATTCTTCTCAACTGGTGTAACACTTGGAAACTGAATTTAAACATCGAAAGATGTGCCTCTCTTACGATTTCCCTAAAAATTACCCTATAAACCACATCTACAAAATTGTCATAAGAACATAAGAACATCATCAGAACATAAATCCTGTCACCTCTTTCAGAGATCTTGGTGTTATCATTAACAGTAAGCTTAGTTTTTCGGATCATATAAGCACAATATCTTGTACTGCTATGAGAAAACTAGGACTCATTTATCCCTTCACTAACATAAAAGAACCTAGTTCCTTAAGCTTGTTCTATAAGTCATATGTTGCTCCCACTATTGAGTACTCTTCTCCTATCTGATCTCTGGCCTGACCTACTCATCTGAAAAAAATTAAATTCTGTAATAAATTTCTTTTTAGCCATTGTATCCTACCGAGTACCTCACCTTCAAACACTTCCAAAAATTGATGTTTTAACATTTCTCAATATCAAATCTCCCCTAGTGAGAAACAAAATTTCTGACCTAATATTTTTGCATAAAATTATAAATGGCTATATATCATGTGAGCAGTTATTAAGTCACATCAACTTTTGCTAGAACAACACAATCTATTAATCTCTTTTACACTCGTGCGCTGAGAGTTAATATTGTCCAGAGGTCCCTTCTAAACACAATTGTCAGCACGTATAATATGTTACCAGAAACTGTAGACGATTTTTCGAATGAGCATACCTTCAGATCACCTATAAATAAAGTATCTTTATAATGTTGCCATTCTACTGTACTATCTTGATTTCAAATTGTTATTCTATCGTTATGTTACATAATTGTTAAAATGTTGCTGTGTAAAACAACCTCGTGCTGTATCTGAAACCTATTATAAATAAATAAATATATAAATAAATAAAATAAATTTCCTACCTCGGAAGTTCAAGAGGTACCCTTACTCTATGATCTTAAGGTAAAAAAGGGGGCACCGAATCTGTAAATAAAAAAAAATACAAATGACAGCCTCAAATACCACTCATATAAGACTATGAAAAATATTTCTGTTTCCAAAAAGAGTCTCAAATGTCAAACACCCATCAAGTGGATAAATATAACACATTACAAATAGTACATCGACTCCCTCGCCCGACTCAATCGATTCCTCACCCTCAGCCACCCTTATCCTCAATCGAATTTCTCACTCTCAGCCTCACTTGCCCTCAATCGACTCCCTCAGAAAAAATCACCCTCAATCGACTCCCTCACACTCAAAGTTACCTAAGTACTAAATAAACAATAAGTGGGGTAAATATGATTCTCATTCAAGTGATTGGAATGTATATATTGTTATATACGTAGTGATACACTATATCTACGGTATAATATTATTTATATTTCATATACTTGTATATATATATATATATATATATATATATATATATATATATATATATATATATATGCGTTCGGGTTAGGCTTGCGTTCGGGTTCGCCAAGACAAGAAAGAAAAATCCATCTCTCACTGCTTACATCAAATCGTCGCGGATATGACCTCACCGGACATAACTTCACCATTGTTAATGCAAGAGTGGACAAAAGCTCACCATTAATAATATAACTGTATTATAAGATAATGAATGCAATAACGAATACAATAATGATAACTAAATACTTTTATAGGTTAGCCAATATAATTACGAAGGAAAATAAACAGAATAAAATAGAAAAAGCAACGGAAAATGGCAAACGGAAAATATGACAAAAATGAATACCAGACTTTGAATTAGGGACGTCGGACGGATCCCGATCTTGGATATCCGGATATTATAAGATCCGGATCCGGATGCGGATCCTGTAAGATCCGGACCACGGATTCGGACCCAGATATCCGGTTCCTGGATCCGTATCCGAAATTTCGGATCTTGGATCCGTATCCGAAATTTTTGATCATGGATCCGTATGCGAATATCCAGTTCCTAGATCCGGATCCGAAATTCGGATTCGGACTCCTGTTTTGAATATTTTAGACCTTAGATTCAGACCCAGAACTAAAATATATGTATGTATAATATAAAACAATGTTTATTAGATCGCGTTTCTCTGTGTTCGTTATTCACGGTAATTATCCGTTGTCCTTGTTGTATGTTTGCTCTTAACTGACAATAAAGTTAATGACATGTACACCTCTGGAGAGAAGTGCCTTAAAATCTTCAAAAAATAGTACATCCTTTTTTAAAACATTTAAGCCTATATAAGTAACGAACTAATGACAATTTTTAAACAAACATCCTACAATCCATTCATTAAAGTACTAATTAAAATCATTCAAGAGGAAAGTATTCTTGAACGTGGGTCGGTGAGAAAATAATATCACGTTCACTTATTTATTTATTTTAATACTTAGTAGGTTCTAAATTAAACTTTGAAAGTTGTATTAAATTCCTCTATTTCGTCGATGTCTCACCTCGTTTTTTGCTGCAACACTATTCGCTGACAATTTTCGCTTTTTTATATGTATAAATTACATACGACTTTTCGGGAACTGTGAGTAATCATTAAATTTTTGTTTGTCCACGTTGTTGACGTTTGTCGGCGTCTGTCCACGGACTTCTCTTATTCTCCTTATTCTAAGATCTTTTTCTTTCAAGGGAAGAGATCTTGCTTCTTATACTGAGTATGCATTGAAACTAAAATTGAAGTTGAACCCTGACCGGAATCTACCGAATAGAAGTTCAATTCGCTAACCACACACCTACCGCCCCACTTCATCTTACACACACACTAATACCTAGTTAAGATCGTTTCATGGAAAAATATAAACAAGATATTTATGCTTTTGTGTGTGTCTTAATAACTTGCTTGATATTTCCTTGTTTAACTCAAAAACAAGTTATATAGACATTCCTGAATGAGGAAAATATCATGAAACGTTCTTTGAGTTGATTCTACGTCATCTGTTTCAGAGATGGAAACGATTTGCGTTACATTTCTTCTTTACCATAACTTCTAATTTCCAAAGAAGAAAAGACGAGGGAAATTCCTTTTACATTCTTTGTATTATATCAACACGTGTTAAAGTGGACAGTTCTATGTCTATGTTCGATAAGTACTAGTTTATTTTCTACCATTTATACGCAGAATTTGTGGCAAGTTGAGCCGGTGGCACTAGCCGACTGATCTCGGGCGTTCGACTTCCGATCATGAGGACAATCCACTAAGGGTTCGAGTTCCTGTGAACAGCAAGGTCAGAATTATAACTGTGCTCGATATTTTTGTGTTCGTGTACCTGTAGTGTTTGGAATACTTCGAAAGTACATGAGGTGCCGGTGGAGAACAATGCTCCGGTTGGGGCGATTTGTATTTAAAAAATGTGAAAGCAGGAAACTCCCATTGCAGCTAGCTGGGTTCAAATCGCGTCGTGGTAATTACTATTTTTTTTTCTGTATGGAAATTTAATATTTATGTAATTAGTATTGTAACTGTGTTATTCCTGTATTATTATTATTATTATTATTATTATTATTATTATTATTACCAACTGAAGAAAGAAAAAACTAAGATAGTCAATTGTATTCAAAGGAAAAAAGATATACAGTATGTCAGGTGATTAATTGGTTTACACATTAAAACAATAATATTATTACGTTTATGGATTTACAGATAGAATCATCATTTTATGACAACAAGAAATGGAATATAAATATTTGTTAGATGATAAAAGTAATGCATTTTGTTTTGAGCTTTTTGTATGTAGGAAGGTAAGGTGATATATTAAATTCGATCACTGTTTACAATTTATGCACAGCTAGGAAGTCTTTTTGCCCATACTACAGCAGTAAGGACGTGTTATCAATTATGTATTCATCAATTCTTGTCTAAACAAGTGATGTACCCAGGCAGTTACGAATTAAGGTTGATACGGATGATGTAATTTTCTAGTTGGTATTTCACATGTGAATGAAGTCCTCTCAACTCTTAGACCCAAAGAAATTGAAGCAACGTGTTAGTATACATCAGAAGTAACAATACTGTATTTATAAGAAATTTCTTAATTACCGCAGTCGGAATCTAACTCGCAACTCCAACATTATGAAACTAACGCTTAAGGCCCTACTCTTACTATTTATTATACTCTGTCACTAATATTACATAGCAAAATTACATGGATACAATATAGGTGTAAAATTTAGGACCGACCACTGGGAAGAATGTCCAAGATGTGGTTCTGAGCGAACCTACTCGTCTGCAGGATGATGATGGTTATGTATCACAACAGGGAAAGTGTTCACAAGCACAACTCATTGCCTCCCAGTCCTTCCCGACAGGTGGGACAGAGCTGCTTGCAAAAAACCAATGAAAGACTGTCTTTCTACATCGACTGAAAAATATTTGCGGCGTTCCCTTTGTAAAAAGTCAAAATATAAGCATTCATCATTCCACGGCATGGAACAATGAACATGTAACAATGTGGTACCAACTAACCAGGGGACCGTATTATGTTTGTTTTTTTGGGGGGGAGTAATAGTGAAATGCAGGAAAGAATAGGATATATACGGTAAATAAAAGAACAGGTGTACGGCAGATCAAGCTCAATATACGAAGGAGGATGTTCCAAATAATATCGGCACCTGAACATGTTATGTAGCGATGATGTAGTGTGTCAGATTGGCCACAAAATTTGCTGGTGAGGGTGTGGTACGTCCAATGCGCAGAAGTCTTTCTTGTGTGGCAGGCAGTTGATGAAATTTGGTCGTCCATACTGCCCGTGTGAGCAAAGGAAGGACATTGGTTCGTAGATTTTTCCAAATATGGCACCATTGTTTATTGGGGAACATATACTGTACCCGGGCTCTCACATCTAAAAGTGACCTTCTCCACAATTGCGGGTATAAGGTTTGGGGAGTATATGTAGTAGGGGAAGCAAGCTCATCAGAATATGTCCATGCTTGAACAAAATTGGTGACATACGTAGGACATAAATTGCCAAATCTGCAGAAAGGCGGATTCATTTGTTGAGAGTATTCGGGCCAGAAACATTCAATCCACACCCTTGTATAGTCCATGTGGGGATCAACGTCTTGATACGCATCTAGCATATATAATACTTGAGTTTTAAGACGGATGTTTACGAGTCCAAGAACCCCTTCGCTGTCAGGAAGATGAATAGTGTTGTGGCGGAGGCGGAAGAAGTAGTCCCGCCAAAGAAACCACATAAATACAGATTCAATTTGGCGATCGTAAACAGAATGAGGGGAAAAGTGCGCGTGTAGTACTAAAGTTTAGCATCAACATACTGTTTCAGATATTGAATCTTAGGTATCATATGCAGACCTCGGAACAGTTGTAAGTATAGCATCTGCTTAATCTGATGAACGATAGGACGCCAAATAGCATCCATTTGTTTGCGTGCATTGCTATGAAAAGTTATGCCGAGTACTGTTAAAGAATCAACCATGGGAATGTGAGAGCGTGAATCAGGTAAGGAGGGTAGGGAGAATTCGTGAAATGACAGGAGTTTAGTCTTGTGTTTATTGTATGCCAAGCCGGAGCACTGGGTGAACTCGTTAGTACTGCAGATTGCGGTGAGCATATCTTCGGGCTTAGTTCCAATTAAGGTTACGTCATCCCCAAATCCGAAGACGTGTAATTGATGGAATACCGGTATACCGGGAGAGGTAATCTGAGCCAGAGCTCGGAGACAGGTATCTAGAACTATCACAAAGAGGCTCGTAGAGATGCTATCGCCTTGCCTTAAGCCGCGTTCCAGAGCAAATGGTTCGGAAAGATGACCATTGATCTGTACACGACATTGGGCCGATTGATAAAGTTGTCTTATGACTTGCTGAAATGCAGGATGAAATCCCCAGGCGTCTAAAGTTTGAAGGAAAAAAACCGTGATCAACGCAGTCATGTGCGCAAAAAAATCTATGCAAAGGATCCCCGCTTTAATGCGCCGAGTTTGCACGTACGCCATAAAATCCCGTACGAACGTAACACATAATACATGTTATATTTGCGGTGGGTAGCTGCCTGATATGGACTAATATACTTTTGTAATATGGGTCTTAAACGTGCAGTCAGAATTTTGGTGAACAGTTTCAAATCGGTAGGCAGTAAAGTGATGGGTCTATACTCCTGTGCAGTCAGGGAAGTGGCAGATTTCGGGATGAATATTGTGATTCCGACGTTACCGCGGATGGGGCCTCCCTTTAAATATGTATTAAACAACTTAACTAGGGTATCTGAAAGAAAGGTCCCGTATTCCTTATAGAACGCGTACGGCAGACTTTCATATCCTGGCGCACCCATTCCTTTTGTTGCCTGGAGGCCATCCAAATTTCCTGAGAAGTTATGGGGCGCATGAGATCACGACCCTCTTCCTCCGTAATCAGTTTGGGAATAAGCGAGAAAAACGGAGTTTTAACATTGATGTAAGAAGGTCGGGGTTGTAGAAATTTAGAGTAATACTCTCGGAAAACGTTTAGGATCTGAATCAAATCACTAGTGATATCACCATTCGGGAGACGGAAAGCTACTATTGTAACCTGTTTCCGCCGGTGCAATAGACGTGCAACTTCGTAAATAATGACAGTTTCCTGGGCAAGCCTATAATATGTGGTCTCATTAATAAAAGAAGGCATGAGTGCGGGAGAATGGATATTTTGTAGTCGTAGTTTGAGCTGTTGCACGGTGCTTTTATTCTGTAGCGAGAGGGACGCACACCATGCCTGACGCAATGTCTGATAGAGGCGATCAAACATCAACTGCCGATCGCGTCGTGTTTCGCATTCTTTGTCTTGAAAGAACCGAGCGATCGTAGGTTTAAGAAATGTCGTCCACCAAGAGGCGAAATCTGGAAAATATTGTTGCATCCGTTCCCAATAGGAATATTGTTGTGCCAGTTCCTACCGATAACCCTAAGGATGTATTTAACTTCCAGTATCCTCGCCTGCTAAGGGCTGGCAAGGGTTGATCTGTTTTTATGTGGAGCTTGATCGCTGCATGATCGGTGAAAGATGGTATAATAGTTTGTACGTCAATAATAGTGTGAAACAAGTCGAGAGTGACATACTTTTTGTCAATCCTACTTTTCGAATGTGAAGTACAATGGGTATAGATCCTCGGTGAATTGGAAGCAATGACTACATCCCTTAAGTGATAAGCTCGCAAAAATTCCAAAAATGCGAGACAAGTTGGGGTGGGCAGAATTGAATCTGCCCTGGCTTCAGTGGTATTCCAATCAGCCATGATTACCATACGAGAAATATGAGGAGGCAGGAATTGTGGCAAACTTTGGCCATCAAATTCAGCACGTTCCTTCTTAGCTGTATAGCCAGAAGGAGAATATAGTTCGACTACCAGGTGCCCCTGTATGACACAATGAATAATACGTCCGTCAGAGGAGAGAGCAAGATTGGTATGACCCAATCCATTTCTGACAAACATCCCTACTCCAGTGGTGGGTCCTAAATTAGCAAACACATTATAGTCCAGCATATTGTGAAATGAGTCACGTATAAGTTCTTGCACACGAACTACATCCGGTTTATGGCATGTGAGAAGTTGTTTTAAATATTCATTTTTATCGTCACTACTTGCGAGATTTAAATTTATCGTGAGAAAGGATAAAGAGTTTATCACAGTCATATAGAGGAAAATTTCGTAGTGTAACACTTCTATGCAATGTCGAGATCTACGTAAGTTTGTTCTACTAAAAGTTAATATGAGTCTTAAAACAAAGAAGGGAAGCAAAAAATAACTTACAAAATCCATGATAGATGTTAATGAATAGGTTAAGTGCTGCAGTTGAAATAAAACACATACGTCGACAGTAGATTTAAACACAACTAACACTCAAGGATTTCCTGTTCGTAGAAGTGATAACTAGCGTTGTTCCACTCTGCACTCTTGCACTATTAAAATCGGAGGACACTTTTGTTGTACACACGTGACATAGAAAAAGTACAAAAAAGGAGGCACACACCACACTACTTGGGTGAGATAGTATCCATTGACCTTGAAGACCAATACCTTATGTATTTGTGTGGAACACCTGTCTTGGGCGAGTACGTGGATCTCGTTGGGAAGACAGAGAGATTTGGCTGCCCTCCAAGTGAGAATTCAGTTCTTCCTTCAGGGATAATTTGCGTCTTTTTTGTTTAGAAATAACATCGCTAAATTTAATCCCTTGTGTCTCATGCTGGAGAAACTATCTTTCAAGGCGTTCAAGATGCTCCTCGTGTGTCTCTTGCGGGATCTCCCTAACCACAACCGGTGAGGGGTTGTGTTCAACCTCCATGGTGTGTGAAGTGATATGCTGCTCTACTCGTATGCCGGAGGCCTCCGATGTAGTTAATAAAGGCACTCATTTACTGGGAAGTTGGGTATCGTCCTTCGCTTTCTCAAGAGACTTTATTGTAAGTGCAGGGAACTCCTTTGGGTCTGGTAGCGAGGGTCGATGCTGAAGATCATCTTCTTGGTCACCAGATTTCGTAGAAATGACAAGTAGGGCTAATTTGTAGGATGTCATAGGAGTCAGTTTTCCGAGTTCTGCCATGCGAGGAATTGACGGGGAAGTGGTCGGGGTTACACTTGTTCCCCCCCGGGGTTGAGTCCCACGTTTCAGTATACAGTTCGCTACTGTGTGCGTAGAGCTCTGGCAGCGAAAACATGTAATCGGTTCTCCACTGTATGATACTCCTACTTTATAACCATGGACTAGAAGTCGGGATGGCACATGAGATGTCAGTTTAATATGTACATGGCGAGTTTCAGTTTTAATACCAGGTGGATAAGGAGGGGTATATTCCTTATCTTCTATTTTAATCACTGTACCATATGAACTAAGAGCCTCATTCAATAAGTTATTCGGTGTCTCGATAGGGAACTCAAGCACTCGAAGTATCTGCGGTGGAAATACTTCGAACTAAACTTACTTCCTTATTTATATGAGTGAATGGGATCTGACTATAGGCCTGAGCTGCAAAGTCATCGTATTCGTGTTGCGTTGAATTTTAGAAAAATACAAAATTTTTCACTATTTAACTGCATGGCACTGCATGGTATGTGATCAAAAGTACCTAGGAAAGTGGAGTTCCTCCAATGGTAAATTTCCCGGGGGACTGCACGGAATTTCTTGTCAAATTCCAGTTTAAATTGAAGATCTTTTTTTATATTCCATATTCACTTTTGCACTGATACACCGACATTACGCCGAAATTGCAATAATTTAGAGTACGGAGTATAACTCCTAATTCAGTAGATTTGCTTTGATATAGAAATCAAAGCTATGAAATACACCTAACGTATATATGGTCCACTATACTATAGGCTATAGTATACTGTGTAAGCACCAGAGCACCCGTGTTGTCTCGACTTCGGCTTGATGTGAACTCGACTCTAAGACATCACTGTTCTTTGAGAAGGAAAAGACTGTATGTGCAGTTAATTTAGAAATTACACACTATTACGAATCGAGTATAGTTAAGCTGAAACTTTTTGATTTCAGTCATGGTAAAATAGTACAGTATTATGAAGAAAGAAAAGTCTCGAGAATTCAAATTTAAATTGACAACTCATATGCAAGGAGGTGCTACCGTATGCTCTCGCCTAAGGCCCTGATTTTTACGGCACATCACCATTGGGTACTCATATTGATTGAAATCTGGTGTAGGGCAATGGATTTGAAAAACTTAACTAATTTAACGAAAGTTCCTCAGTACGTTGTTTGCTATTTTACTCATATTACTCACTTTCACAGTTTTTCAGTAAATTTTAAGAACAGGGACAGACACAGAAACATTTAGGACAGTAAAAATCACAGACACTTCTTCTCATGCGCGTTCTTCTCTGCGCGTTCTTCTCATGCCTGCAGTAAAACTGTAAAATATAGTGAACATGCGATTTTTGGCCTTCCATCTTCTGTGTTGACAAATCCAGAGTTAGAGTGTGCCACTGGGTCAGTGGGTCAAATGGATCGAAATTTCTAAGTGTATCGGTATATCGTGGTCAACAGATGTGACACATTGAGGCCCAAAACCCACCATGACCCATTGCGACTCACCACCAACCGTGATCCACCACCCACTATGACCCACTGTAACCCACTGACCCACTCTGCTTACTGCATTGTAGACAAAATCTGAGCAGCATATTTTTCATCCTCGACCCTAGTCTTAGAATCTAAAAACACGTTTCTGATTGGTTGCAGTTTGCGATTGTCCAAACCTTTTGGTGTTTACTGTGTATTGTAGTAGTAAATATAAGTAAATTGTCACTTTGTTGGAATTGAAGAAACATTTCAAGAAGCAGTTGAGGTTAAATTTATATAATAGCATTCAAGGTGGGACAAAACAAATCTTACCTGTTCCTACTACTACTACTTATTACTACTACTGCTACTACTACTACTACTACTACTACTACTACTACTACTACTGCTACTGCTACTACTACTACTTATACTGTGGATTCGTACAGCAAAACTGTACACGTAACATAATATTTTTTAAAATATTATTTTCGTCTTATTTTAATGAACATGATGTGTTCAAAATTTAGAAAAATAAAATATAAAAATAAAAACTCTTTCCTTGGCATGGTTTGAACCCGCAGCAAAATATATCATGATAACTAGCCCATTCCGCTTACGCTAGGCCATGAAGACTGCAAGTGACACGTACTTCATATTTGCTATATTTATGCTACGTGACGAGAAACGGATAACTCCAACTAAGCAGAACCACGAATTTAGCTCCTATCAGTAGAGTCAAGCATGATTTAGGAATATGCTTCTGAACACTTTGTCTACGTTTCACATTCAAGGCTTCAATATTCCTTATTCTCTTATGATCATCGAAACTCTTAAGGTACTTCCCTTAGATATAGAAAGGTGAAATTAGTATCCAGGCTTGGTGTAGTGTGAAATTAAACAAATGAAAAGCAACAGGATAATATTTCCCTCTCCGAAACCCCCTACAATGGAGTGTGTTGATTATTCAACATAAAGACTTGAAATCCATTTAGAAAATTCATAAAATAAATATAATTATGTAGCCAAGTCCAAACATTGTAATAATAATAATAATAATAATAATAATAATAATAATAATAATAATAATAATAATAATAATAATAAAAGTAATAATATAATATAATACGAAAGGGGCAGAAGGGGGCATGTGGGAAAGGGGACCACTGACCCAACAATGTTGACTAGGAGTGTACCGAGTTGAAAAATTCGGAGGTTATTATACCCATTCAACATTATTAACCTCCACGTGCGATTGCATGTTATGTGGCTTTCTTGTTTTCATTACCTATTTTAAAAAGATCTGTATATAAGATATTTAAATTTATATATGTGCTTTTTCGTATTATTAATAAGTAGGGTATACCAGTTTGGTTTTAATTTATTCAATCTGTTCTATAGTTTTTAGTGTAATTTATATTTTCTCATTAAATATGCAAATATGTTAAATATGTTTGTTGCTTGTTGTTTGCTGTAAATGTAAGGTACAATTACATACAACTATATACTAATTAGAAATTTTTTTCTGTGTATGTTAGCTTGAAGCAACATACAATGCTTTAGGTAGTTTAGTTTCCGACTCTGTTTAGCACGATGACGGAGGTTTTGATAGAAGTTGAAAAATTCTTCAGAGGAGACTTTCTTTATTTACCAATATACTTTTCTGGATAAATAAATGGACTGGGATATGCAGCCTCGAATTTTAGCTGTGTTCTCTATATCGGAGAACTTTATGCTTAGCTTGTAAGTAGTCGCGCCATTTGTTGTAACGTAAGTACTCGCGTGGGGGTGCCACAGATCCCCATATTTTTGTTGTTTTTTGAGCTGTTAATTAAAATATTGCCGTGAGAATTGCTACAGACATTCCTTATAACCTTTCTTTTCGGGCTTGATAGAATGCTGGTTCTATTTTCGGAAGGTACTGTAAGTGGCAGCAGTATAACCAACTCCATTTTCAAGAAAATCACTAAGGAAACTTGCTTGGGGTCCAGGAGACCCCCACGCTAGCACTTACGGGATAGCCTATAATAATGGCTGATATGTTGGTCGCGATGACAAGCTTTGGTGGTAGCAGCATATCGGTCCGAATAAGTAACTCTGAGAATTAGGACTGAAATTAAGCACGATTTTGAGTTATTTCGTTTTGTTTGTAGTTAAAGCTTAGTATCAATCCCTGAATTTATATGTATGTTCGTAATGGAAGACAGTATCCGTTTATGGATGTTGATCTTTTTACTTTTATTTTCCATGGTCCCAGGACGTAGAAATTTTAAAGTGAGAGCTTTCTTCTGGAATGAGAATAAGAAAAAACTTTGTTTGCTAGATAAAAAATCTATTTTAGATCATAGTCTGTTTGTATCCAGCTAATTGGTAACTAAAGAGGTATGAATTCAGTTCTCGGTGCGAGAGCTTGAACGCAATTTTTATGTTAAACTCTAACGTCTTACCAAGCTTCTGCTGGTGTTGCTTCATTTGCCTGACGACAGGAATTTATTTATATCAATCCAACACAATTCTTTAGGTAACTGAATTAGGTGGTTATCATTTTGATTGAGAGTATGTTTATATACAATTCCATTCCTAGAACTTTACGTCAGACAACTTTCTGATTAGTTGAACTGTCTTTTATTTATTTAAAAAGTATGATAATCTGTAACAAAGCGTGTTTACGATTAAGGCATAACCTATATTCATTAGCGGAAATCTGTTCATTTTGAAGTTATAATTCTATTATTGCCTAAGAAGGTGACTATTCTCTGGACTGAAAAGTTTATCTATTATTTCATTACTGTTAAGTTAAAGAAAATTCTTCTCAAACTAGGATACCATTCTAAGCAACAAAACATTCTGTATTGATTGGTTGGAGAAGTGCTTTACCTATCACAGTTTTCCTTGACCGAAGGTGTGATTTTAGTGCTTTGTCTTTATTATTTATTGTAGACAAACTTGCCGGATAATAGAAGCAATAAGCTCTATTTAGCAACATTTTATTTATTTTTTCTTTTTCCAATAAAGTGTTTAAATGTGATTTTTTCCGTTATTTTCATTTAGAATTAAATTTACATATCTGAAATGAAGAAACTTTATTTTTCTTTTTGTTTTTCTGTTTCGTTTCCTTTTCTGTTTTGTATCACGGATACGTTCATCATTTGGTATATTTATTGTATAAATCATTTTTTTTAATTATCATTTTTGCGCCTTTCCTAGAACATATCTATAAATTTTAGGTCTTAAAATTTCGCCTCCTAGAAATAACTATCAAGGCATTAAAAGCGTGTAAGAAATTGTGTGTTCATATTTCTAAATATCTCTTTTCACTAATCAATACAATAGATTAATTTAACATTATAATTTTTGACATAACACATGAAGAAACAGAGATTATGGAATAGATTGTCTTGGAATTCTGAGTTTACTCAATATAGCAAATTAGCCACCGCAAGAAACAGAATTAACTAAATACAAATTAGAATGTCTGTTTAATTATGATGCTGGTAATGTTAGAAAAAAGCTAGGTTTTTAAATAAGAATTCAATTAACTCATTTCTTATAATGAATTAACTCTAAGTATACGACAATCCTCATACCGAACTATTTTAAAATTAGCTTATATACAGCATAAGTTTAGACCGAATTTTTGGGATAGAGACAAGGAATTATTCCTTTACGCAGATAACAAGCATAACAGCGTTTACGTGTATGCAAAACCAAAAGCGAACTAAGGCTGTTAATGCTAATGTCATTCATAGGAGTCAACATATTAAGAGATTTAAATTTGACCCAAGGTTTCTACATGATTCTAACTAAAACTAGCAGTTTCACGTTTATCCTTGCAAGGGACGAAATAAGAGAGTATATATATTTGTGTGTAAGAGGATTCTAATAAAGTTTTATTTATCACGTTGAGAAATCAGGCTATTGTCGTGAAACTTAGAGATAGCAATACACCTTGCCTATGCATTTGCTCTTTAATGACGAGACATTTTCTTCGCAACAACACATGACTTGGTGGAGACCTTGGTTATGGCAATCTTGATTTTTGGCTGTTCCACCTCGAAAACCATTCCGGAAATATCTGTCACGCATGCAGTCGTTTCTTCATCCGCAGAAAGAAGAAATTACTGGGTGGCATGTCTTCAGAATACAGGGGTGATACCAAATTTTAAAGTCCAAAGAAGCAGCACATATGACTGTATTCTGTGCACAATGTGCTAGAAGGTTGTCGTGAAGCAAAAATACCACTTTCAACACCTTTTCTCGACGTTTCGTCTTGATAACCACTCGTAACCTTGTCAGGAGATTTCAGTAGTACTTCTTTGGTGGTGTGACTCCCACCAGCATAATCTATCACTAATATACCATTGTAGTCCCAGAAAAAGCTCACACTTTTCAGAATCACCTGGCCTGACGATGTATGTTATTTTGTTTTGGGTCCTCTAGTGACTTGCGACGGAACTGTGACGCGGGGATTTCAGTGCATACCAGGCCTCCAGGCACCTACAAACAAACAAAAATAGTTAAATAATTTAATTTTTGATATGATAATTTATGACTATTCCTTATATACATTATACATTTCAACTTTACAAACTATTATAAGAAGCAAAAAACACGTAAAGTGGATAAGAAGTGGGTGGAAGATAAGTTTGAATATAATTCTTTTTGGAATTCGCATCTGAATTGTGAACAAAAGTGAGTACATTTGCATTGTCAGAGACGGTTTTGTAATGTAGTCAGAAAGCAACATGCCTCCCCCAAGTAATTACAAAAAATAATAATTACAGGAATGAGGAGAGAACAAAAAATGGTTTTAAATATTTTAATATGGTGTCTGCAAGGCAGATCGATGTCCATGAGAGATTTGCCGACGTTTTGTAAGTTGGAATTCTGGATAGTATCCTCCAGAGATGGAGTGAGTCAAATAGGTCAGAGGGTCGTAGGTCAACAGCATATGAGCCACAGCGACTCACGACGCAAAGTGACCTACTGGGACCTACAACACACCATAACCTATTCTAACCCACTGACTCATTCTGACCCACCGGCCCACTCTGCTCACTGCATTGTAGACAGCATTTTCTGAATCCTGTTGAATTGTCTGTGTTTTACTTTCTATGTCTCCATTTCCCTTCATTTTCTTGTTTCTGTTTAATTACTTGATGCAACCTAATGGACACATAAATGGAGATATTTTCAATAACTAGTTTTAATCTTTACCTAGCTTTGAAGGCTATGTCTGGAATGAGGATTCATGTTCACTCTCACACTTTTAAGATCTTGGTGTTCTCATGAAGTAAAATTTTTCGTCAATACTTTGCAACGCTGGTCTGTCATTGGTGTCATTCATCCAGTATAGGACGGAAGCGAGAACTTTCCTTTTAACCAGTTGGCCATTAATATTGGGTTCTATAAATTGAAACGAAACGAAATTAAACATATAATGTTCTAGACAGGTTTGGATTATCTGTTAATATAGGGTTACTGTGCCGGTATTAGAAGAAGTGATTACGGTTCAACATTACTTGCGAAAATTGGCCTTTCTATAGCCATGCTATAATAAGAAAAATTGCCATTCTCACTTCATACATATTTCTGCACATATGTATATATACAGGGTGGTAGGTAACTCCACCGAAAAAGTTTGGGAGGTGATTCCTTATATGAAATGAAAGAAAAAGTTGCGATAAACATAGGTCGAAAAAGTCTCCTTTCCGAGTTATTAACTGAGAAAATTCGAAAAATAACGATTCGAAGTGCCCTGCCTTAGAAACTATAGGACCTATTCTAAGCGGTTTAAGGAATTGCACAGGATCTAGTATGCAATTTATCTAAATATACATGTTTCACCATCGTCCGTTATCGTCGAAATGAACGCGCCATTAGTACCTAAAATAGTGTCTGTGTACCTTAACTTCCTCTTAACAGTTCATATAGCCGATATGGTAGAAGATAGATATTTAGATATAGCGCATGCTACTTCATCTGCATTTCCTTAAACCGCTTGGGATCGGTCCTGTAGTTTCAAAGACAGAGCGTTTGGTAACGTGAATTTTCGAGGTTCATAACTCTGAAATGAGACGTTTTTGATCCATGTTTATTAGTACGTTTTTCTTTCATTTCATATAAAGAATGACCACAGAATGTTTTTCAATGGAGGTACCTACAACCCTGTATTTACAGTTTGAACGGTAACTATGTGAACAAACTTCAGGAGGTGATTACGGACAGCTGTGCGAGAAAAAACGTCTTTGGGACATAGGCGAGTTTATCAATATTTTGGGAGATACAAAGAGCCGAAAGCGTGGGAAAACTAACTTTAGAGTTCCATAGCTCCAGTATCCTTAATGATAGAGCTAAGGCGTCAAGGTCACGTAAAAGAAACCTAATCTGCTCTATCAAAAAATGCCTATGTTGAAGTCGTGACATTCGTGTGCAAGGAATTACTCAAACGATGTGGGAAATCCCTGGAAATAGTAGTTGAAATGTGGGTCTAAAGTAGCACGGTTCGAAGATTAAACGAACAGTAATCGATGATTTGTTGTCGGAAATGTCATATTGCAAGCATTGACAATATAGCGCAGGGATGTACATTTGCTATTTGGTGCTGAATACCTGCAACATCAGGTAGGAGTTACAACAGGGAAGAATGTGCTCTAAAGCTACCATACACGAGACTCGTTTGAATGAATATAAGTAACACATTGTCCAAACAACTGTATATGGAGATATGGGACTTAGTCGTAACAGAGAGTCATCTATCTTAACTCAAGAGCACATTCTTCCCTGTTGTAACTATTGCGTGATGTTGCTGTTTTGAAACCCCACACAGCAAATGTACACTCTTATGCTATATCGAATATGTTGGCGATATGGCATTTCCGACAGCAAATCTTTGTTTTCTGTTCGTATAACCTTCGAAACGTACAAATTTTTACAATGTCCGTTGGTTCCCCACTTCGTTTGGGAAATCCCTTGTACACGAATGTCATTATTTCAGGATATGCATCTTTGGATAAAGCTGGTTCGGTTTCTTTGAATAGACCTTGCCGCCTTAGCTCTGTCATTCAAGATAGTGGAGCTAAGGAGCTCTAAAATTAATTTGCCCACTTGTTCAGTTTCCTGTATCTCCCAAACTATTGATCAGCTCGCATATGGTCCAAAGACTTTTTCGTGTACAGTTGTCCTGAATCACCTGCTGAAGTTTGTCCACATAGTTACCGTTCGCCCTATATATATATATCATTAAGATTACACGTTGATCCTAAATTGTTATCCTAAGTTCTTTGTTTTTGCAAATATTAATACTAAAGTTGTTTCGTTCGCTAGCGAAGTTCAGTATGAGATTGAGGTTAAAATGTGCTTCGAAGTACGTTCTTGTTTTAAGCTCAGGGAAGACACGAACTTTAATTGGACTATAAATATTTATCAGAATATTAAGGATAGAGAACTGAATTTGAGCTCAAATGTTATTTACTTATATACCTATACATTCACTCTTCATCAGACTTGTTGCTTACTATACTATCGTTGCGAAAAAAAGACTCTTAGATAGTGATGCTTTCGTAATTCAAGCTCCTACAAAATTTCTATCTCTGGTTTGCTATAAATTTAGAGCTAAACCGTTACATAAAAATTATTTTTAATATCACTGACAACAATCACACTGAGTTATTCTTGGCGTAAGAGGCTGCACTGTAGGTATGCATGGAAATAAGCGAAGAACTTGTAATTTATAACTGCAAATATTGAATGAACGAATTGACATAAATCATCATACCCCATGTAGTAATTTGCTTATAGATTTCTGATGGTGATAATAATGTGTTCGAATCTGAAAATGAATCTAATATTAATATGTCCGAATCTAAAAGTACAGCAGTAGAATATGAGTTGAGCACAGGTAAAGATAAAGTGCGCTATAGCGTTTCGACGAAAAAAGAAAATAGCAGAAAGGAATCTAAACTGGGTTCCCAGAATTGGAACGTTACCGCGAGATGTATAATTGTGAACCTTTAAATTTGATACATCAAAATCAAGGTAGTAGCTTGGAAGGGAATGCTAATTTATCTCATAGAGAAAGGCAATTTAGGGTGTACGATTCTCTGAGATATTTGTTACGGGCAAACCAATATAAATTGTCTAAGTTGACGTCAACACTTTCTCAAGCACAGGTAGGTGCACGACCACAAACCTCCAATATATTGCAAGGGCAGAGTTTTAGTTTACGTAAGGTAGGTCCACTAACGGAACTATGTATAAGAGTTTTGCAATATCCTGAAACAAAGTTTAATGGTTTTATATTTAATGAACTTGCTTCACATCTTCTGAAAGTTAGCATTGAAAGAAATACATATTTTAATAGAAATGTAGATGTTCATAATCCTTATGGTACAGATGTATTAATGATGATAGTACTGAAATTTACGTAAAAGTCTTATGCAGGCATTAGAAGCAGTAATGCATTACAAAATAATCTATATGGACGAGATAATGCGGTGTGTAATAATTGTGAAGTTAGTAGGCCTATTTTCCGTAATGATACCTCTCGCGTGGCAATTTGGGTAATCATAGCTTTTGATATGGCTAGCTTGCTTTGGCGCGTGATTTTCAAAAGCATGTGCCACAAAGCGCATATATAGCATTACAAAAGCAAATACATTCCTTACCAATAGTAGATGGTACAGAAAGTCATTCATCTTTCATTTTTCTTGTGCGTCTTCATGAAGTAATCAAACGGCAAGAAATGACAGTCGATGCAGTTTTGGACGCTAGTATAGAGCAAACACGTGTTGAGTTTAGTCACACAATGTACTCCTTTCTAAGTATTTCCAATGACTGGGAACACATTTGTTCTAGTTTACTAACATAGTTCGTATAGACAGTTAGCAAACACAATTTGTCGGTCATTACTTTCATTGAATAATGAAAGATCATGAGAATATGTATACCTTCTTTCAAGAAAAACTAAATATAGCCAATGACTTAGATCTTCATTACGTAGACAAAAAAATTTGCAATATATTAACTAATTTAGATCCGCCAAACATTTATGTTAAATACTTAGCCAATCAGAATTCCACTTCCGTACCTGAACTAAAACAATTGTACAATTTCCTGACCACTTTATAAAATATAATAAAGGTTTTGTACGTTAATGTCAAAACTGCTGAGGGTACATTTAACTATTCTACTTATACAAAAGTTTCGAACACTAATTTGAACCTTAGAAACCACGTGTTGGAACAAAAAACATTACGTTCTTCCTGTGTAGCCTAGTTGGACATTATTAGACTTCCAGTCCTTCTTCATCTAAAATTACTTACTAACAGAATTACATTCTACGAAATATAGGTAAATCACCTCGAAAGATACAAACAAGTATTTCTCATCCCTGTTACAGTTAATGGTGTTTAGACCTCATGTATCATCACAAAAAGTTTTTGGATCTTATATGCACTAAGATGCAGGTGAACATTATTTGCGCTAACTTTACTACAGTGGGAATGTATGAAATGATTTTCATACATTAATTCTCCATCAAAAAGTTAAAATTAATATTAAAATTAATAATACAGATTTTCAATTATGGTTTTACGTGACAAATTCAACACATTTTGATATTTTGCTCGGAAATTGGTTCATCCAAGATAGAAAGTGATTATTGGCAAGTTCCCCAAAAAAAACTTATTACTACGCATCATTTTATAGTGCTGTTACACTGGTGGAAGACATAGTAACTTCTAACACTCTTCATTCAAACTTTTCTTCCAGTAAATCCAAAGCAGTGCATAATCAGTCTAATACCATCTACTCCAAAACCAAGGAGCTGGTTAAATGGAAAACGAATACAATTGAGTCTACTATGCTTATATCAAATGTGGATCATTCCTTGGCAGAAAGGAGGGAGATGGAGTAGATCCAAGGGCAATCAGCAGGTAGCAACTTTCCTTCTAATGTTTGTTGTTATAATAATGTTTTTAAATCAAGGGAAATACAAGCATGTACAGAATGTTAGCAATAATGATAATATAGTCAAAACTAGCGATACTGAGTCAGATAATATAGATATATTGCCAGAATGTAGAGGAAAAACATCCCTAATGAGTAGAATATGTTCAAAATTTATAAAACTCTTACCGGCATGCCATTTGAAATTCTTTGGGCGAATTTAAAAATTTCACTTATTTAATTGAGATGGAAGATCCCACCCTTGTAAAACTTCAACCCTACAAAATGGCATGGAATAAATTGAAAGGACTTGAGGCTCATATTGATGGGTTCATAGCAGAAGGAGAATTTTAGTAGAAGTCCCATATTCTCCTTATTCATCACCATGCTTCTTGATGACAATAATGAAAAATTTAAACGCCTAGTCGCCGCATATTATGAAATTAATAAAAAAAAGTTAGGATAACTAGCTTCCCTAGTCCACATGTAGAAGCAACTATATCCAACTTAGGCCAGAATACTCTATTTTTACGGTCAGGCGCCAGAAAAAGCATTTTTCCAAATGAATACTAGAGAAAATAGTAAGGAATATTCAACTGTTTGTACTCCAACATGTTTACTTGTACACCGTAAGCTACCAAATTTATATTTTTATATTTATAAAATTTATACTAAATTTATATTTTTTATTTATATTCAAGATTTTTAAGTATTTGAACTAGTTTCATGCATAAGGTCTTTGGTGATATAATTGGTAAGAATTTGGAAGATTTTTGTGACGAATTTCTTATACATGTTAAACATATAGTAACACATAAGCAAGTATTGGAAGAGGTCTTGGAAAGATTAGGTAAATGGGTTATAACACTATCAAAAATAACCTTTGTTTCAAAACAAAATAAAGTTTTCGGGATTTGAATTTAAAGGGGGATTAACTAAGATGAAGCATGAATGCATAAGAGAATTTCGAAAATCACCTAGGCCTAAGAATAGGAAGGGCATCAATTGTATTTCTAGTTACTTTAGTGACAATGAAAAGTATATATCAGATTATGCTGAAATTAAGACTTCTTTACATAAATTACATTCTGGGAAAAATAAATTTCGTTAGAGACCGCAAGGAGAGTAAGCTTTTCAAGGAATTAGTCAGGCCATTCTAGATCATGTAATTTTACGTCTGGCTGATATGGAAAATTCTTCTCGCATCCTTTATAATAGTTCACTTAAAATACGTTCTGCTATTCTCTCAAATTATGAGGAAGAAAACTCTTGCTTTACTTTCTAGAGCAGATGCTGAATCAGATTGGTCTAAAACATTTTTGAATTAGAATTTAAATCGCCTTGAGTTGCGCTTGCAAAACTTCAACTGTATTTTGTAAGCATGTAATATTTTTCTGATAAATCTTTTTAACGTAGTTATTGCATAATAATAAAAAAAGGAAATATCGGACTTTAATCGAGAAAATATAGCCTTTTCGATTAAAAATCCTTCAATTACGGTCGTCCCAAAATTGTTTGGCTCATTTCTTGTCCAGAGGTAATAATGGAGTGAAATTTTACAAATTCGATGAGCAATACCATCTAATTCAGGAAGTTAATTGGCAAACTTTGAATTTATCTTGGGTGGATTTTTGGAATTCTCCTGTATTTAGTCTCCAACTCAAAGATCGACGAAAGGAAGATAAAGAAATAAAACAAACTAGGGAACGAGTTAAAGAAGGCCATCCTGCAGATATTTATAAAATAAACGACGGAATTTAGTTTGTTAAAACCACAGGATGTAAGAATCAGGGATGGAGGATTATAGTGCAGGAAGATATGAAGCATAGCATCATTAAATTCCTCCACGAAGGTGAATTTTTTGAATACTACGCCTGATTTTATAGGACAGTAGATAAAATTGCGCAAAGGTGTAATTCGGAAAATTATTTACTAATGTTCGGAAGTACATCTAACTATGACTGAAGTGTAAAACATGTAAGGATGGTAGTAGAAAGAAACAGGGCTTCTATTATTAGCAAGAACCAACGAAGCCTAACCATAGCTGGCATTTAGATACTGCCTTGAAGTTACCAAACTCTAGACTGTTTCGGCACTTATTCATCGCTTGTGATACTGCTTTTATGTTTGACATGATAGACCCACTAATATCTTTGAGCTCGAACATTTTTTGAATGATTTTCAGAACCTTTATTTCCTTTTGTGAATGAAAGTAAGGTGGTCCACGACCCAACAAATATCTTCACAGGTTTTTATATGAAACAACATCTTTTAATTTCGGTATTCAGGATATAACTACAGCTCTTTACTCACCTAGCAGCACCCAAGCGGAAAAACAAATATTGTCGATTAAAAATATTTTGAGGACATATGTTAATGAGCATCAAACAGATTGAACTTAATGCATCAACAAAACACAGTATACCATCAACGTGTATGTCTCAGAATCTACTGGACTTCAGTCCTCGGAGAAATATGTCGGTCGTAAGTTCTGTTCACCCTTGGATGTGGCATGAATGTAATGTATCATTACAGGTAATGGAATATTTGTTTGGTGGGGCGCAATAATTTTTGAACCAACTGTACTATGTGATTTTCAAAGTATAACTTGGTCCGTGCAGTATATTCATTTGTCCCTTTTTCAAACCAAAATTAATGTAGAAGTTTTGAAATCTAATAGAGCCAATTAAAGAAATTCAAAATTTTATTTGGTTCATATATAGATGAGTGGTGTGCTAATACGTATCAGTATTTGCTTTCTCGGGTCTATAATCGAGTATGTGGATTTTTAGGAGTAAGGTGTGAGTGAAAGTATGATTATTTATTGATGGACAGAGTATAGTTGTTCTTTATTTATCTCTTTGGTCCGTCATAATAAGTACGTTACTCCTTATTGAATACTTTCACAGTAGTTTCGTACCGGAATTGCCTAGTACATGGCTTATATTTAACAATAATATTGCAAAAACATGGTTAGCAGTGCAAAGAATATTCAGTTGTGCACAGGTTATTTTCATACAACTAGCGCCACCGTATCTGAATTTAGTATCAGTATTCGCTGCTAGTATTCTGTTACTCAAATACTTAGTGATCTGATTTATATGAAATTGACCCCTTTTTTACAATTAACTATGAATAAATATTAGTTTAGGTCCACAACAATGGATTTCTAAGTAACTCTCATCACAAACTATCTTTCTGGAAAAGCACTATCATGTATATAACTTACTAATCAATGTATTGATAATAATATACTTCGAATTCCCTTGTCTATATGTCAGTGTTTTTGTTCCCAGGCTGCAGTTACGAATCATCTTTAAACATTGCTATCTGTGAGCAATTGCATTATTGACAATTTCCTGAACATAGATGCATACTATTTAGAAGACTGAACTCTCATTATAAACAAAATAAATTGGAAGCCGTAAAGTGAATTATATGGTACTTTGTTACAAAACAAATTTTTATTCAGTACATAAAGGATCACATTTCTTAATTAACAGGTTATGGTAATGGTTGATTTTAATATAGTTAGATTGGTTTGAACAGTCTTGGGCTTATCGGCAAACTATAGGGTGTCTGAATATAAATCGACGTATAGAGAAAAGTAAATAAATAAATGAATAAGCGAATAACGATAATATTTTTATTAATATATAAATGAGTATAGTGAAGTGTATGATTAAGTAACAGGACGCCCATGTGTATAAGTACCCAGTGGTAACGTTTTCTACGTGGTAGTGATTATATTTATACCATAGTAAATATACCGATTAATTGATCAACCGGCCTGACAATACAAACAATAGCCATGTACCAAACAATGCCAGATATTTCGCAGTGAATCACATAACAGAATAGCTGTTTCCAGAATTGGTACCGTTTAAATATACGAGTTTGACTTGCATCTATGATAATACTCTGCAACTTTGATTTTGTTCTTTCCTCGTCACCCAATCAAACCAAGTTCATTATTGTTTGTAGAGGTGACTAAGTGGACAGGATCAAGTAATTTAGTAAATCCATTACAGTAGACTATAGTAATATCGTACCAGAGCTTCGGAAAGCCTAATGTCCATTAATGTTCATTTCTATTACTTCTAGTAAATATAATAATTTGAAATCAGTTGACGCGTTATGATGTAGCGAATCTTGCGGACTGGAAGAGACTAGTAAGATTTGGCAGAAAACTTACTAGCATAAAATCTATTTTATTTTATTTTTTTATTTTTTGGCAAATCCCTGTTAGATATTTTCTAGTTATTGACTTTAGTCTAGTTTTCCATATTTTTCTGTGAGCTCTTCTCAGTTTCTGAGGGGTCGCATATTTTTTTATTTTAGAAATTCTAAATTAGAAAATCACAGTGACTTCCCAGTAGTGTATTAGTCTCCAACGTCTCAGCAGGATTACAGTGAGGAGAGGAATTTCCCTAAAGCTTTAGGCTACGCATTTTAGTAGGCCAACCATTTTCGGCATATAAAAGTATATTTGGCTGTGGATTGTTCTATGTTGTATTTCGACTACATATCTTTATAGGTTTAGTGTCCTAGCTTATTTCTTTGGCGCGGCTTCTCTCTATCTATTTCTCTATCCTATTCTTCAAGATTTAAAAAAAAACTCCCCCCGAGTTTTTAACTTGACATATATCAATCATTTGAAATGTATCGTCTGAACGTGAATTACCAACTGAAACGTCACGAGACACGATTCGTAGAGGTATTCATTGATGTAAAGTATGAAGTACATGTTTTCCACCATATTGACAGACTGCAACAGTTAGCGATGGTCCTGTCTACTATTAAATTTTGTCTTCGTTTTCTTCCATCATTTTTCGTTCAAAATCTTCCGTCGAATTTATTAGAGACTCCTATACTTGTTTCGATTGGTAACCCTGAATGTATATGTTGTTGTACTTGTATTGGGCCCAAAAATAGTGTTAACAGTTTAGAACCATATACCTAAACATACTGTATGTTTACGTGCCTGAAATGCTATTTAAATGTCTCCCACTTTAAACAGAATTTTAGAGAATCCTAATTTTGTTGTTATGTGCGGGTAATTAGTTAAATTTGTATTTGTACAAATCTTGGATCTTCAATGTAAAGTGTTGGAACCTTAAAATTCAATTTGACGGGGGAGCTCCCCCGTGGCTAAGCGGTTAGCGTACGCGTCCTTGGCGCGGGAGACCCGGGTTCGATTCCCGGCGGGAGCTCATGTGGTTCGGATTCCACGTTAATCAGTAGGTCCACGTCTCACGTAGCCTCGCTGCTGAAAGGGACGCTAAACTGAAATTCAACTCAATTTGACGGGGATAATTATTTTAAAGATTGAATAATTAATGAACATATGTATATGTCCAGATATGAATATTATGGAATCAATGTAATATTGATGTAAAAAGTATAATAGTGAATTGAGTAATTATATATATGTTTAAAGGGTCTTGGTATCTTACCCCAGTTGTTCTTGGTTGCCATGGTCACGAAATATCCTATAATACATAAAATGTAAATGTAAGAAAATACTGTCTCGTGTCGAATATTCTTTTCAATCTGTGTGACACTCTTGAATAACCTATGTAAGGATTAACAATTTTTCTGTATTATACTAACTGCATGTAGTATGGGATTAAGGCAGATCAACGTAACCCTAATGTATTACTAAATCTTTCCTGAGACCAGTAAACTGAAATCCTACTGTATAATTACTTTCAGATTCCATCCCTCTTGTACAAATCCGAAAGCTCAACCAGTGTTTCCACCTTTGTAATCGTGCTCTTATCGATGAAGATCCTTCTGGACTTGAGAAATCCTCGTTTCTCGTTCTCTAAACTTAAGCGAATTTTAACAATATATGTGATCATCTGAAAGCATAAGGCGATAGTGATGTAAATCTGGTCTAGAAACTAGTTAATGAATCGGAACGACCAGAGACGTGAAATAATCGCTATAATAGTAGAGACGCTGAAGGGAAAGAATCCTAATGGACAATCCTCCAACCCATTTCGGTTGGAAGCCTGAGTCAATTCAAGAGTAAATGTGAACCCCGTTTTTTGCATTTACACTACCATAATAATAATAATAACTCTAACTGCAGAAAAATTATGTACCGTCATCTCAAAAAGAATCACATATACTACATACAAAATATTTACACAACACAGATATATAAATGGACAGGCTGCTGCAACCCTAAACTGAACTTTGGGAGGAGTGAAAGGGACACTTAAATATTTTAAATCACTGACACTTAGATCTTGAAGATTCAGAACACTTAAAGCCCAAGCACTTTAATGCTACTCCTGTCCACAACTATCCATATCGACAAGCATGTGGTCTTCTGAATCAAATTCTATATCTTATCATTTTCTGACTGTTTGTACTGTTTTGCTCCTGAAATTTACTTCTGCTCCCTTCTGCTTACTGAATTGTTCATTTCTTAAATAACTTGGTTTTACCTGGTGTTTTGCTGCTTTTCCTGCTAAATATCCAATAATTTGAACAATGTGAGAATACGTGCTGTGGCTTGGTGGTTGTTTGGGTTGAGAATGATTATTATCGCAGCTTGATATAAGAGCGTCAGAAAATAATTCAATGAGAACATTGAGATTTGCCGGCGGAAAATTATAAAGCGAATGAAAAATGGCAAAAACTGGATAATACCAGGTCTTGGTAGGATATGTGCGTCTCAGAGGGACGAACGGGGTCTACATTATTCTGCCGAAAATCAAATTTGTGGATAATTTCAAAAATTTCAAGAACTGCGGGCCTGTTTTCGTTTAGCATTAAGATGATAATTTCAATACTCATTCATCTGAAATGTCCATATACGGAACTCATAACAAAATAATGTATAAATAAAAATATTATTCCTTAAAATATAATATCTACAAGAATATTCAAATCTTCCACATTAATTTTGGTTTGAATAAGGGACAAATGAACACACTACACGGACAGAAGTTATATTTAGAAAATCACAGAGTACAGTGTGCTCAAAAATTATTGGACCCCTCCAAACAAAAAAATACATTATATCTAACGGTACATTACAACGTCCTTTCTGCCGAAAGATGAAGCTTTATTTTCAGGAGTGAATCACCTCATTAAAATATAATTAATGTTGTAACTAGCTACTCCTAATAGTAGGCTCAGAAGCAGATTTTTCTATATTGCTAGAATTTTCTATCTGGCATTCGAGCATGGATCTCAGTTGTTTCATCGTAGCTGTTCTGGTAGGGCTGGAATGTCTGGTTGGACTTTTGCTCCTTGTTAATTGTTTCTTTCTTTCGATCTTCTTGTAATTAAGGGTACTGCAGCTCATATAATGAAATGCGATACCAGTGACGGTGTGACGAAAGCGGAGAATCAAAATCGTGGTGCATCTGCATGCCCAAAACCAACCTGTAGTGCAGTTCGCATCAATTTGTTCAAGCTAACTATATTATACATTGACCCAAGGAAGCGATTCTGGTTTCAATGTGTGTACTTTTGGTGACCTCTCTTAGAAACACTCTTACAGTAACACCTCAGGCAAAAAATACATAGCACTTCCAATAATGTACCAGTCAGCGGAAGCGTAACACTCTTTTGATTATTCCACGGACTTTATCGCACTTTTTACTAACTCTGCTGCAATTTTCCTTAATCTCAACTGCTTTTCAACAGTATTTTTAACGTTCTTCTCTCAAAAGTCTTGAATGATTGTAGCATAATTCTTTTTGAAAGGAGCTACATCTGCATTACCATTTATTTCAGTTATAGTGATTCCTTCCCCAAATAGCTTCAATAGCTTAGCTTTCATGTATCTAACAGAGTAGGCTTGCTCTTCGAGATGGCAAAGCTCCTGCAACATAACCTTAACTAAATCACTTATGGGAACCTGCTCATCATCGATATCTCCTAACACTCAACTACTCGCAAGAAAGCATCCTGTTCTTCAGCCTGCGTGGGCCTGCCTTTTTTCTTCGATTCGTATTCACCTGATGACATCCCCCTTTCTCGTCTTTCCTGGAATTAACTTTCGTGTTCCAAAAATTTACACTGAAAGTAGTGTGGTACACACAACTTGTTACATTCATGGCTAAATTATCATTGGGTTCTTTACATAATTTCAATTTTTTTAACGTACTAGCTTTCACTGGAGCTGGATAGTAATCCTTTCACTTACCGTCATATCTAACAGGCTCAATAGAAAACAAACAGTTAGAAGCAAAATGAAATTTACGCGAGTTTGAAAGCAGAATATTGTAGATGTCTCTTCACTGGCCGTATTCTTGATTGCATATCTTTCTCTAATTGACTGAGATTCACATACTTCCTTCGGCATTCTTGATACACTTTTCTACGATTTTGTCGGTAGGGAAACCCCTGCTCTAATTCATTCACTTTCTGAATTCCTTGGCATCCCTTCTGAGATAAACATGTGAGTCTTTCATCTACTTTGAACATCTTCTTACATTTAAATGCAACTCTGAATAACGAGTCAGCAGTATCCTATTCAACGTTTTTTTAATACCTGTAAGATATATCAAGGGAACACACATGATAAACTTTCATTGTAAAATTAAAATCATCAAGTACAGTTCAGCATTCAGCCATTCGGACCTTGAAAGAAAACAGACAGTTACGTTTACACTTACAAGAAGCATAAAGGTCCTGCTATGTGTAGATAATAAAGTATATTAGAGGCATGTTTGATGTCTCATTCGAAACACAATAACGGGTGTTTAACCTGTCTTTTTGTTACAAAGTAACATAATTATGAAATCAAATGAAATCTTTGAGTTTTACGCCCCACGCTTATGCCGGTTAGGCTAAAGGAGACGGTGAAGATGAGTGATGAAAGAAATGGTGGAATGAAGAAAGTGGGACGAAACGAGAGAACCCCGAGAAAACCTACGCACACGGTGTTTGTCCACCACGAAGTTCACTTGGCAGGGGCTGGGATCGAACCCGGGACCACAAGCAACAGATGTGAACGCTCTACCACTGAGCCACCGCGGCCCTAAAGTGACATAATTACTCCGTTAGGTATAATGTCTGAAGTAAATAAGCACGACGTCTGGCATATTGGATCTAACGACTTTCCGGACAGAATATTCTTGAGTACTTTCTCAGGTTTGTTTAGAAAATACTAGGCATCATTTTGGTGTATGTTTCATTTCTATTATAATTTGTTCACGGTAAAGTTGCTTTTATTCGTACTTTGACTGGACTAAAAAGAACTATTTCAATCGTTAATAGCATATGTTTCCTTCAATGACACATAATTTCTTTAAAAAATATTTAAGTAGTAGCTGCAAAACTCTTGCTGTTAAGTCTTGGTTTTGCATCGGGATCTCTTCTCTTTCCGTTGGTCTTCCATGCAAGAAAAAGACCAAAATTCTTATTCCCATCGCTATTTAATGGAGATCAAGTGACCCAAATTTCACTCAGAAACACATTACATACTTAACTCATAAATGTATGACAGTTTTACCGTTTGAGGAGTTTTCTATTTGTGTGGGAGTTATGACCGTTTCAAGGTATGGACTTATGACCGTTTCGACGTGTCGAGGATTTTTCCACTTTTCATCTTGTTCACTTTGAATGATAACAATTGTTTTGGCTTTTCAAAATTATTTTTAGCGTGTGAAATTTACAAGATGTGCAACCAAGATTATTTCAATGTGTGGGTGATTTTATCCATTGCGAGGGAGTTTTGTCCATTTGTATGACGGTTGTGACAACTTCTGTAGGAGATTTGTAAGTTTGTTTGCGAGTTTTGACCATTTATGACAGGATTGTTACCATTGCTATGTGTAGGAGATTTGTCTTTTGTGTGGGAGTTATGACCGATTGTGTAGGCATTTTGACATTTCTTGAGTGTGGGAGTTTTGGTAGTGCGATTTCTGATCTTTCGTGCGTTTGGGAGATTTGTTCGTTGATGTGGGAGTTATTACCGATTGTATGGGAGTTTTGACATTTCCTGATTGTGGTAGTTTTGGCTGTGGGAGTTTTGATCTAGAACCGTCTGAAACATTTTCAAGCGTCTGGTAGAAGATTCGTAATAGTGTTTATTTTTTTATTCTCGATTGTACATTATCATTCGGGCATCATCAAAGGATTAATCTGGTGAATTTTGTGATGAAAGAATATAATAAGTTGTTTATATTTAAATACCTTTTATGCAGAAAAAAATCATAATTGTTTCAATGATGTTTTCTCATGCCTTATCTCTTGGGAAATATATTAAAATGAATCTATTTAAGGAGATACTGGTTTTCATCACAGATAGTAATGTTTTTAATTTTAAAAAGAATAAAAATATCCTCTGATAATGAGTCATTCTTTCATTTTTTAGTCGTAAGTTATATCATAGTGGCACTGTTGAAGTAAAATTAAATTCTCTACTTATGGATCATTTGCAAGGAAGCAAATATATATTTCCTAATTCATTAATTTGTAATTCCTGCTTTTCGCCCTACATGTGTAAGCTTAAATTGCATTTTTGTTAGAGTTTCTTCAGAACTCAATTAAAAGATAAGGAATCAGGAAGGTTATATAATAGATTCAGGATATTTTTGTTGTTAGTATTATTGTTATTATTGTTAGTATCATCATTATTAACATTGAAAAATAATATACTTTGTCTTTACATTTCAAGATGAATACCTGTTTTATGGCTGTCTTATACAATCAGGATTATACGGTCTTTTTATAGCATCTGCAATTTCTTGAACGGCATGTTTGTTCATCGTATAGGACCCGTGCTTTTTTCTCGGCGAGGAGAATGTTTGTGTAGTAGTGAGTTAAAACATTCATGAACGATTTTACTGAAGAATGGTCTTGAATTTAATTTTTTTCGTATGGTTTAATATTAAAAAAATGTACAAATTCGTTATTCTCGGATTCATCAGGAGTCTCTGAATGGTTATCTAATTCTGTTTCCTATTCGTGTAAATTGTTTTCTAACTCGAAATGAGGAGTAGGGATCGATCCTCATTAAAACGGTATCTGATCTATTTAAAGTCTGAGATTGCACCCCTGTCCCTCATGATTCGCATAGCGATATATTGTTTAAATTAGAGTAACTAGTGTTTTGTAATCTTTTTGTCGATTTTCGTCCTATAATAGAAATGGTGCTCATTTAGTGCGATTATTTTATTCTGTGCGTTTTACGCTATGGGTCGAAATTAGTATCCTAATAGCAAATATTTAGGCGAACATTCACCAGTAATTGGAGATCCTAATTCCTTGATTGGAATTTGGAGTTTCCCAGCAGAATTAATTATTGGTGATAGAGGAAAAGATCATTGGCATGTTCTCAATCCAGAAAACTGATGGAAGTCCCAAGAGTAAATATATCTGGTCCAGGCGTATTTAGTTTGAATAGATAAGAAGAAATGTGATGATTATAAGTAAGGTGATTACCTAAGGTATGGCAATTTCGTATATTGCAAGATCATCAGATTCTTGACTTTAGGTTAGTGTTATCATATTTTTATCCTGAGGGAGGTTAGCATGTTTCTAATTATTAGAGTTATTAGTAATAGTTTAATTATTTCATTCTGGCAGCGCTGTGTAATTCAATCTCTAATCACCAGTTTCTCAATTAGTTGTGACCTAACGGAATTCTGAGGGGTGGCGTTCTTGAGTCCATAACGGAATTCTTACTAATACGGGATTCTCCGTAAATCGATAAGAATTGTCTAAGAATATTTACAAGCTACAGTAATTGAGCGTATGTGTGTAGTAGATAGCGGAAAACGTTCTACTGGCTTAGCTCATAGATAGATTAGTAGAAATATTCTTCTTCTTCTCTCTGGTGTTTCTCCGATTATTATAATTCTCGGATTTATGGAAATATTTTGAACGTTTATGTTTTCGAGAAAACGTTGCGCGCTCTCTCACAGATGATGAAGTTCCTTATCCAGCTGGAAAGTCGATAAAGTCTGCGGCCTCCAGGTCTGTGTTCGTAATCTCACATAAATTGCAATGGTGAATGAGAGATCTTTCCTGCTCTGCTTCCTTTATTTTCATTTTAGTAATCTTTGAGAAAGAGAGATGAAGGGATGACCATCCTTGTGAGATGGCTCGGGGAGTGACCTAGAGGGCAGTCTGTGGTCTTTCCGTGATCGATCCTGATTATGAACTATCGTTTCTTTTATTCGATGGGTTGATAACCCATTGCACTATAAGCCCTGATTAAAATTCTTAACAGAAAGTAAAATTCCTATAGAATTGTTGATCTCTCGCCTATGATTTCATCTTCCTCGTTAAAATTGGTGTAGTGCGTTAGAGCTAGTTTCTCTGTTGTACGTCTAGTAAAATTAAGTCAAATCCTGGGAATTTCGAATCAGATCTCCCACGTGATTTAAATCTTTATCACCTAAAGGTAGATGTCGTTAATGTATTGAGAGTTAATAATGATGTACGAAATCCTCTCTTAGAAATATGTTACGCGAGAAACGTTTAGCATTAGTTATAGGTATGTCCATATATCTCCTCAACGTCGGTTTCAAGTGAGCTCAAAGATAGAAAGAGATGGTGATAAGGGGTTGGTAATTGGAGAGTTTATCTCCATATTTTTATTTTCAACCATCCTTTTAATCGATCCCCAACAGAGAATCTATTGCAGAGATATCTCTCACTTATAAGGCATATCACTGCTGCTATATCGATAAACGAGAAGTCCAATTAGAGACGATTCTAATCCTTATTGTACATAATTGTCTGTAATCGTATTTCAATTCCGTTGTTATTTGAGTAGCTTTTGTGGTACGATGTTGTTTCTGCTTCTCTTTCTATAAGATCTGTGGAACAATACAATATTCATAAAATCATGTTCTTCCTGGTTCCTAACCAGACAAGGGGTCGTACTGTGATATGATGAATTGGATACGTTACGCTGCAAAAATTTCATCGGACCATCTCAGAACCTTTCAAAGCTTCCATCCAGCTTTCAGTCAATTTGTTCCTCTACATTCGATAAATAATAACTTAAGATTTCAAGGAGCTATATCTTTTCCATTTCACGTAATAACTCGCTCCCCTATACTTCCTCTGAGGAGTTTCATATTTTATTGCTATTTGTACAACCGGCGTCAAAAAATTGCGACAGATAAAGTCGTGCGGCTAGCCCACAGAATACACACCTCCTTAACCCTAATAGTTTATGGTAAATACACACTTCTTTCTTTTCTTTCCCTCTCTGCCATTACCAAAATTAGCAAACAGGATAAATTCTAATTTCAAGCTATACTTGTATTAGTATCGATAAAATAAATGAATAATACTAAGACGGAACGGTATTCATAAGTTGATGTAAGGAGAAAATGAAACACACACTGAAAAACTGAAAACAATGTAAATTTATTAGATAGAGGATCAGAATTGACAGAGAGAGAGAAAAGAGGAGAGAAGAAGTAAATGAAGAAGGGAACAGATAAAGATATGGAATTTAGATGTAGAAAGGAAAGAAAGTTATAAAGTTCAGCTAATCCGACATAATAAAGAAGAAACGTTCGTTTTTATATTTTACAGGACTATTCCAATATATACAGAATGAAAACTTCATTTACACACTTTCAGAATGTATAAAATTAGATCTCCGAGACACATCACGGATAATATCAAAGGTTTAACGTACATTATTTGCTTCTCCGTAGTTCCGTTGACAATTCGGTAGTGTTCATTGGATGTACTGATCCGAAATACATTCCAATTCACCCAAGAAGTAGCGTAGGTCATGCCTTCCTTTCCTGACTACTAATGCACACTGAACAAAATGAGAAAAAAGAAAAAAACGAAAGATAGAAAAATTAATGTGTGCTTTTTCCCTGCTAAACGTATATCACAAACTCCAAACTGGATCATAATGAAAAGCTACAAATATTCAAAAGGAAGGTTGGACGTTCCTTATAGATGTGGCAAATGTTGCATGATTCATATTGCAATCGTGACTAAAATTATCCGAATGATAGGATCGAAACAATTTTTTTGTCAAACTACTTTAATAAAACAATGTTTTGAAATAACCAAACAAATGGCATCTTGTAGCAATCTCAGAAGATTTAGAAGTTCAGAACGTCCAGTGTTGATTTCGTCTATTGTGGATATAACGTTGCAACAGTCAAATGATTTTGTTAATTTATGGACCAAAACTGAGTCGAGGATTTGTATCCATATTGTTCAGGTGATTCGATACAAACTAGGTAACCCGGAAGAAAAGAAAGAGATTTTAGTTATTTTCTTGCGTATAAACAGTATTTCTTTCAGAAGTGACAGACACTAGAGATGTTATCACCAGAGCAGGTAAAATACGACGCCCAAATTCACACTTAATTGCATTTTCCAGATCTGGTTGAGTGGGGCATCAAAACTGGATCCATTCTAACTCAGGAAATTACTCACTTAAAGTGTAGAGAGAACGTGGGGGGGGGCAAGCGAAATATGCCAAAACATGATAATAAAACAAAGAATGACAAAGAGAGAGAAAGAGAGAGGACGATAAATATAAAGATAAAATCTATCATTACAGTGCACGATGAAACACGCACGTACGTGTTATGGAGATTCTCGGCGGTGATGCTGTATAAGTTCAACCGCAAATGAATCTCTGTTATCAGCTATTATTTTATGCTAGGATTATAGCATTTGATGGGGAATAGAACCGATATTTTCCACTTAGAAGACTTTCACGATACCAATACTCCATTGATTGCTCTACCTAAATTTGTTTAACAAATCGAATAGGGTTTTTTTGAGCCACTATGGAGGCAATTCGCTGTGGAAGTTCAAAAGAAGGCTTACAGCAATAATAATAATAATAATAATAATAATAATAATAATAATAATAATAATAATAATAATAATAATAATAATAATAATAATAATAATAGATTTCCTCCACTGTACAGTTGGGAATTTAACGAATAATAATGTCAGTATGCTTCTATAATTGTTACTCCTCCCATACGACCTGAATTTGTATCTTCTATCTAGGTATAGTAGGCCTACGTAATTTTGTCACAATTTTAAGGCTTGATTGCCTTGTTCTCTGAACGCTCCGTATAACAAACAAAAGTTTCAGCAATTATTGTAAGAGAAAGCAGTGGATATTACAAAGGACTGTATTTCTTGTTACCAAATTAATAATTGTTTTTCAATTTTTTACTCAACTAATATAAACCATTTTTGATTATTTTTACATATCAACCAACTACTAACTTTCTGCATATAGAAAGAGATTAAAAAAATCTCCTTCCATTTAAGGGAATTTTTGAAAATGCTAGAACACGTTAATTTCTTAAGCAGGTAGTTAATATAGAATTTTAGCTCCCAATTTTTTTCGCAAAAAATTCGGATCTCCAATCCCACTTAGTATATGTTTTAATGCTACGATATGATAATATTCCAGTTTGGATTAGAGCCTAACTGTATAAAAATAACCATTTCATTGGTCCTGATAATCACGAATACATAGTTACATTCAATTTTTATATACTGCTTAATATATTAGAGATGATACAATAATATATATTTCCCGTACTTAGCTTGTCTGAAATTCACAGGCTGTATATCGGAACCCAACTAGTAAGTCCTATTGCTAATATTACAGTTAAAAATGTCACTACTCTAGGGTGCCTAGATAACATTGGTCATCGTACTCTTGTTTTGTGAGAGTATTTTAAGAAGAATAAGTCACTTTTTTATTTAAACTATTTTACTATACTTTTAGAAGTATCGCCAAAAATATTATTACTAGAATTAAGGAAAGGCTGTTAATTATATGTCTGTATACGTAGTTATAGATGTACATTTAAAATATTTGCAATAACTACTTCTGTTGTGATATCTGTGAAATGTGATCTTTTAGTTTACAATTACACGTATTGTTCTCAATAATTACACCTAGTTGTGGTTCTCTACGGAGTAATTCCTATTAGTTACCAGGCATAAGTGAAAACATACCTTGCACAGAACATTGCCTTTATTGCACTTACATCCAAAAAGTTGACTTCTATGTGCTACGCTATTCACGACTTCACATGAAGAGTACCTGTCTTCCGGAATTCAACTGAGAGATGAAGACATGTTGTTTGTTGTTTACGGCGATCTCGTGTCATTTCCACTTCTTCATCACTTTCATTCTCTGTCTCTGATTCTGGTTCTCCATAGTCCTACATTTTCATTGTGCCGCGGAGGAGGGATTCTGAGAGAGAAATTTTGAGTCCAGAGAGTGGAATCAGATGGAGAGTTCTAGGTGTGTATTTTACCATTTCATCTCACCTCATTTCTAACCAGTTGGCTGCAATGACAGTCATAGAGATTTATAGTAACTTCATTTCCTCGTTGTGCCCTTTTCCTGCCCATTTCCTCGTTCGTATTTTAATTCTGTTCTTTGAAGCTCTGTCTAAAGGATCAACATATTTCATTACGGAATTGTACCATTTTACAAATTGTGGCCTTTGAAATGTCACATACTTTTTATCTTTCTCACACCTTCTCTTATCCTCTCCAATGGTAAACAGTGTCTACGGAAGTTGCCAGGAGCTCAAGCTTATTATCAATCCGTTTTGTTATACATATTTGTAAATCATTTCTTAACAACTAAACAACGGACTGCAACTCACTGTCACACTTCAAACGTATTGCTATTGGAATATTCCCTTTTCTAATGGTACCAGTACCCTGCATCTTGACAACCTAATGAAGTAAATCAAGGAGTGTAATGGACGTAAAAAAATCGATCCATATATATTGTACACACTTCCGGAAGAGATGAAAATAGTATCTTAACAGCATTTTCACCGATGATCAGATTCTTCATTTCAAGATTATCTGTTTCTCAAATTGTGTCCCCTTCGCCTTCCTAGAACATAAAACTCTAACAGGAGTCCGTTAGGCAAACCTGCAACATATAGCTTTATACTGCGAGGATTTGGTTACCCCTCCAATACTGGCTCATCATGACGTGAACCCAGAATGGTATTTTTTGCTCATCCATAGAAACTCTTTTAATGTTAGCATTGAGACAGACACCACAACCCATACTAATTTATCACAGGTCTGTGCTCCCCGTGCCGTAAGCGTCCGCGGACCACCGATGGGCAACTAGCGACATCTCGCCAAAAGTTTACGGCCCGCAGCGACGATCCGAGATGGCCCCCCTTTCGTTTGAAAATTATATCACCAGTGGCCAAAAAGTGGCAGAGAAGCTACAACATACCAATTACTAAAACAAATACTCCACTAAAATACGTTAAATCGTCTATAAGTGTGATTTGTTTATATATAAAAACACTGAAAGCACCAAGAAAGTACCCCGAAGGAGGCTCGAACTATCAAACTTATGATTACTTTATGGTATTCTTCCGACTTCGCCACGAAGGCGATGAAGGAAACGTCACTTGTAAGGGGATAAATCGTTGAGATCTTTTTAATTTGGTCAATCAGAGTGCTCGTTAACCATGTATATTAGACGATAAATGTTTGAGATAAGATAGAAAGCGTTCGTCATGTAATTCTTTAACAAAATAAAGCTGGTCTGTTTACTTTATTTCATAGTTCTTCCGTACTCGATGACGTAATGATTGACGACACTTGGCATCTAAAGTCATATAATTATCGCAATTATCTCAAGATTTCTTACTTCATGATATTGAGGCACAGGTTATTCTTGACTTCCGGAGATCACTTTAGAAACAATTCGTCAGGAAAATATATATAATAATAACCGCATGCACGTAACTGACGAGAGTTCGTGTTGGTCCGTTCGTGATTCTGCTCAACGAATCGAAGGAGCGCGGACCAAAAGCAAACCCTCGCTGCTACGCGATGGTAACTTCAACACCCCAACTCGAGATACCAGTTTCGACTCGACGAAACCCTGCCGCCAGTGGCAATCCTTCGACTCGTCTTTATATCGACGATCGAGGTTTATCCGCAAGTTGGCCACTAGGTATTGGAGACGTTTAAGGCATGGGATTTGATGTAAGTGTCAGCTTTCTTTTCGATCTCCGGAAAGCTAAATTATCTACAACTTTCAAATTATTTCTGAGAAGTATGAAAGTGTTCCGTAATATGCAACCTGCCAGTGCTGAAACCCTTGTACGTCTAGTCCAGTACATTCGCAGCCTAGGATACTTCAAATACGATAATATAATTATAATTTAAATAATTTTTAATCTCGTGATGCGTAGAGTTTAAGATCTTACTAGTCTTAAAATGGAATACTTTGTTAGTTGCTTTTATTATATCTTCGAAAAAAAAACACCAGAAAAGTATCTTTGGAAATGTTGGATCGGGTGACATTTTCTTATATCAGAGACGTCTGTTTGATAATCAGGGACAGGAGACAAAGGTCGGAAACATCTTTATATTTCCAACGTGTAGGACGTCCTATATCATGTAGCTGAACTAGACAGCAGTTTTCTTCGAAAGGTGATTCATCTTGATTTACAAACTGACTGCTGTCATCTATGTAATTCCGTGGAATCAAGACCAAGTACTTCTGTTCATCTTCTTTAGAAAGATCCAAAGTAGAGTAACTCCCATCAAACTATAGTTCCTCGTGAATTGCTTTATCAGTCAGATATACTAAATAAACAAAAATTACAATAAATTAGGTGCAACATCTCTCGAAATGTGTTAGATTCATTTGCAAAATAATTTATTCAGTGTGACTTTGCTACCCTACTAGGTCGATTTCCATTTACATTGAGTGAAGATACTATGAACCTTGATTTGCATTCATTACATATTACCTTAGCTGCGTAAAAAAAGGTACGAAAAATAAACCATGAAGTATATTCAGTGGTTAAGGTTTGCTGAATTAACTAGAATTGTGTTTTCTGCACACATTCGGATTTTTAAAATCATTTTTTAAAATTATTCTAAACCAATAATACAAAATATCTGACAAAATACATCTCGAACAAATAAACGAGATATGAGGCTTTGAAAACATCGTTCGCAACAAACACTCAAAGCAAACGGGGGCCTATTTGGTTGGCGTGGAGTCAAAATTACTATACTCAGCTTCTGCAAATATGAAAGAAGTATGAGAAATGAGTGAGCCATGCCCGATTTTCCTCAGTCAGATGCGAAAGTTGAGAAAACAATTTAATTCTGATCCAACTATTCCGTACATACAGAACCTAGGTATAGCAATTTTGACGCCAATCGAAATAAATTGGCCGGGATTCGCTTCTAGTATTTGTAGCTAATTTTATTTTCAAATTCCAGTCTCTGATTTATTTGTGGAAACGTAAAAATATCTATATATTAACTCAATCCAGGCACTTTCAAATTAAAATAAAATTAAAAAGTAGTAAAAGTCTCCACTTTAGGATAATGTTATGCACGATAGTCAGTTATCATTTCTGCTACATTCATGCCCATAAAGCAACAACATATAAAGTGAACTAAAAAATCATATTCCTAAACAAACATTTACATTTAAGAGATGCAGACGCAAGCATTTCCGCCATCTTCATTGATTTTCCACTGTCTGATCTGCTAAGGAAAGTAATGGGCATTGATACTCACAACCCTGTCACATTGTTATAAGATTCTAGCACACGCACAAGAAAAATACAAAACTTCCTATCAGTGCTGTACACTTAGATACCAAATATATAAATGTTTCCTATATGGAACGCTGGTTATAACCACAACAGACTTGAACCCATTTTTACGTGTACCAAGATATGCTGCACACTAACTTATTCCAGAGTAACATGAGTAGAACTGCTCACGAATTTTACGTATACGTAAGATCGATCCCTCCTCATGCCATATAAACTTCGTGGTCGATAAACACGACGAATGTGACATTTTTAAAGATAACATAGAAAATGAAACAAGAGCATATTCTTTAAAGAACAATTTGCGAGATTCATATCCTGTGCACGGTATCGCAATTATAGGAGCATTCTAACATCATTATTCGTTAAAGTGACAATTGTTCAGTAAAGGGAAATATTTATTTTATTTTTAGTATTATTATTTTTAGTATTATTGATAATAATATAAGCCTTCTTTTGAATTTGCACGTAGAAACTACTACATAATATTTTATATCTGTACTTTTTCCTGGATTGTATGTTTTTTTCCGTTTATTAGAGGCCACTAATTTGTCTCCAAGTCAACGAATAAATCAATTTCAGCATACATACAGGTGTAAATAACCTTACAGAAAGAAGCCGGTTCGTTACAAAGATCTGGTCTCAACTTAGTAATATTTGTCTTACAGTTTTAGTGGCAAGATAGTGTATGTGTAACGTAGTGAACTTACGAGTAACGCAGCCAACCTGCACAGGTTCAAATCCCGTTGAAGCCAAAGTTCCTTTTTACAAAATGATTGGGAAGAATCGTCTTCTCATTCTAGGCCACAAATCCTTATGAATGTGAAATCAAACACTTTTATCATGATAAAGATGATTTACGAATGTTGGTTGGAAAAGAACAAAAATATCAATCGAAATCACCTGGTCATTCGAAACATTTCTGAAGTATACATTTTTCGTGTTATTGCAAATATAAATACTACACCATTTGTTAAACTAATTTTAGGTAGAACAACCGGTCGAGTATTTGTATCGTGCTACAGTTCCAACTGTTAAATTTCAGCTCTGTTCCTTGTTGGGTAGTACCCCTTTTTAACATAAAATATTGGCTACAAACAGAGATTCCTTTGCGGTTGGAGAATTCAAAAGGCACCACTGCAGAGAGGAAATAATATATGTGTTCTTAATCAAACACTGTAATGATAAGTAGGTATCATATTTATATTCATCTCTCTTTCTCTCTCTTTTTGTCTGTCTTCTTTGACGTTTTCTTATCATGTCTTGGCATCTATCTCTTCTCTCCCAATCGTTCTCTCTCATACTCACACTTTATATGAGTGTGGTTGTTCCAGAGTTAAAAGCGAGCCAGTTTTGAAAAATCGCGCGACCCGGTTGGGTAATGTATCTAGTCCTTGTCACTTTCTGAAAGAAATACTGTTAAGGCGCAAGGTAATAAGTAAAATATTTTTATCCCCCTCGTTACCCAGTCTGTATTGAATCACCGGACTACTACCGGTTAGAATCCTCGAGCCAGTGGTGGACCATAAGCTTACCTTCATCATCTGACTAACGTGATGACAAGTTTAAGCTCTAACGTGCTCATCCTAACTGTGAGAAAAATATATTCACAATAGATGAAATCGAGACTTTATGATTGGAAATGGTAAACTTTCAGATATTAATAGAAAATGGCCCTTCTACGGTTATTTCAAAACAATGTTTTATTATTCATTACTCTAAAAAAATTATTATAGTTTCGATGATATACTTATACGGAACGTCTATGAGGTAAAACTTCCATTTTGAACATTTTTGACTTTTCAATGTGATAGAGCTTGAACTTTTGTATAAACTGTCTTTGATAGAAAGTTAGCAGTAAAATAGTACTCATTTTTTGTTTTTTTTTCTTTTTTGTTCAATTTGCCTTAGTCGTCTGGAATGGAAGGTATGAACTACTTTACCTACTCGGTTTATTAGAATGTATACCGGTGAACATTGCAGTATTTTCAACCGAACCACAAGAAACAAAACATGTGTTTTAAACTAACGACAGTATCCACGATGTATCGCGACGAACTATTCCTTTAAATTTTGAAAGTGATGTAACGATTTTTTTTATTTCTATATATATAATCCTTTAAAAACACGAGAACAAACGTTACTTATATATTAAGATGGATTCCTTTCAATTTAACATTAATATTTCATGTTCTTTCCTACTACGTTCAAATTCCATATTTTTTATCTGTTTTTCCTTTTCTTTTTCTTCTTTTCTCCCCTATTATCTCACTATTTTACATCTGGTCTTCCGTATGTCCAATCATATCAATTCTTCTAAGAAACGTTCTATTGGTTTATTCATATCGCCTCTTATAGTTGGTATCTTAACGTTCGCTTAGATATGGAATGCGGCAGAAAAAGTTCATTTCCGAACAGTTTCCTATCTCCATTATAAGGTGCAGAAAATTGTTTGTTCTAGATTCGAGAAATTTGCTCTGGTTCAGTGTTCAAGATTGAGTCGGGGTGGATGTCTGATTTGGTTTCAACTCCCTTACTTCTTTTTCCCTATTGCTTGCTTCTTTATTTTTATTATCAATTCGCTTTCTCTTTTCTTCCTGTGATATGCTGTTTTCTTCGGATGTGAATTTCTTTTTATGATTTTGTGGCCCTGTATCCTTTCCGGGGGTCGAGGTGAGCTCATTCTTTAAGTCATCCTTTATTGCAATTAAGTCATTCGTGTCCATCTTCTTATCTTGATTTTCCAATTTTTCTTCGTTTGAGGGTCGGTTTCCTTGAATAGTCTTCCTCAAAAGAAAATTTCCTTTGATGGTGCTTTTGATTCCCTTGTGTTTGACGCTTGTTTTGTAACTACATTCTTCTTAATTGTTTACATTGTTCTGTAGCTCATTGTTTTCACAATTACAGATCTCATATCGATTTTACAGGCTATGTCGATTTAAAATGGAAGTTTTCTCACCAATACCTTCTTGTAATTGGGTGGTAGAAGTGTAGATTATCCTTGATGTCATTGAATCTGTAAATCTCACGTACGTCTACATATCCTTAGTGCCCGGAAATTTTGATCAACTTCTTTCCTCACTGTCTTCTTGAGCCGATGATTTGCATTTCTCATCTTCGCGAAAAGTTTTATTAGTTTCTGAGGTTCGATTCTTGGTGTGGATAGGAAACGATTTAAGTTTTTTCTATAATTTTTCAACATACTGCGTTGATCCTCCAAGCTAAGCGAATTCGAAAATATGCTGTATGTTTCTATTTATTGCTTCTTCTGTCCAAATCTGGACGTCTTCTTTTGTTTCTTATTCGTTTTCTCTCTCCTTTTTTGTTCTTGTTTCTTTCCATCCGTTTTCTTCCTATCCCAGTTCATCCGTTTATTCTTCTTCTCCTCATTCCGTGATGCTACACAACGTCGGAGATTATGAATACGAACGTCTATTTTCTTCTGAGTTGGTCCCCCTTCGAGCAAAACACACTTGACTTTATGTTATAGCGGTCATCCATTCTGATGGGCAGATCTTTTTTAAAAAATCTCATATCAGGTGGTTGTCTGGAATCCTTCATTTCCGTCGTATTGAATATTGAGTGCCCGTATAAGTGGCCAGTACTGAAGCGAACATCGTCTAACTGGTATAGTTCGTAATCCAGCTTTCCACAACACAGAGTTTCTCTATCTTTTCCATGTTTATTACTCTCTGAATCCAACTGAAATTCGATTTTTGGTAAGCTAAGTAAATTATATTATCTTCAAGTTGTGGTTTAAACACGCCAGGAGTAGGAGTTATTTACTTTCGACGGTTTTGATCTTTGACCATTATAACTGGCTTAAACCAGTTTGTTACCAAGTGGTAGATGGTCAGGGCATACGCACATACTCGTAGACGCTTAGAACTTTAGAAGATCGGAAATTCCTATGGGAACTGGATTTGTTACAATACTGTATCGAATTTCCCACGTGCTACGTATCATAGCGTATGACGACTATATGGGAAAGGTGTGTGTGAGACTGTGCCTTTGCATCCCACGTGAAATTAATTTGTTGCAAAGGGGATATAGCGTTTCATTTTTTTGACGGAAGTATCTAGTTACGTGATGTGTGTTTGTGCGTGTGTCTGATGTGGTATATCTGAAGTAGTAGTATCACGTTAGGAAAACTATCGAATGAAAGGATGATGCTGTCGTGGACTGAACGTAGAACGTACAATTTTGTATATGTGTAGGTCACTATGTTTGCAGCTATTGCGAAGGAAGAAGCATCTAACTAAAGACGGCATCGTCAATGACTTTATTAGATAAGCTTAATACGCCATGATTGGAACTCTTTACAAAGATGCGTGATTGAGAGTCTGTCATACCATTTAGCATTTTATACTGTGAGATAAGTTCAATGGTATATTGAAGAAAGGCATGTGACATTTGAAGAAGACTAAATACTGATTTCACCAGGACGCTGTACTCAGAATTTAGAATAATACAATCGTTCAGCATTATCGTATTTGCAAAGTGGAAATGTATGTTTAAAATATAGAGGAATGAACATAAATTTATCTGGACGTAAGAAGCACGATCTTGAATATACTGAATTGATATCATTTTCGTAAGTGTATTTGACATGTATGAAGAAGTTGAAGCATTATCTTCCTCTTCTTGTTCTTCCTTCTCGTTCATGCGTGCACAGACATTTGTATGTTTAGTGACATTAGACTCTGTTAATCAGCATCTGGAGTACCCTATTCAGGAGTGCTTATGCATCAAGTATGGATACCAAGAAATAGTACGTGTTAAATGTTGAATATAGTCTGAATTCAATGAAAACTCAATTAATGTCTATTTGACGTTATAGCGACTCATTTGAACTAGTGATATGCATTGGTAAAGGACTTGTGTCTGAAGTGAAGTTAAATTTGTCACAACAGGAGAAAATTGTACATTTGGCCTGGTCTTTTTGGACTATTTTAACAATAAAATGCAAATCACATTTATTAAATCTCTTTTACGTAATAACAAACTGGTGGTTGGAAAACTAATGGGTGAAAATTAGTTATGTTAAACAAGAAAGTAATACTTAATGCTCCTCGGAACTGTGTACTTAAATTAAAGTGATTTGCTTTATTTCTTTGAAATATTACCATGTACCGAACATGTAATGAAAAACTGTAAAGCAGGAAGTGTTGTGCTACAAGAATACTTTTACTTGGTTACAGATACTATTCGCAATCATGTACAATCTCAGTGAGATACATGCAGAGCACTTCTTGGAATTCATATATGTGTGAATGAACAGAGCCTTATTTATGGAATGAATATCAGTTTTCAAATTGTGTCTCTTCATTATAATAATAATAAGAAGAAAGGTGGTCTCTGGTCTGTCCCTACTTATTCATGTCACACTCTCATTCATACACTACTTCAACTGTCATAATACTACATTACACACATATACACGCTACTACATTCCATATAAACTAAAACACAAAGATTAACACACGTGATTATACATGTTTATCAACACTTCTACGCATTTAGATTATACAAAACAAACGACATCCAACCTTCACCATATTATTAATCAGCTCGGTAGGTTGTGAAAGTAAGTGGCTAAAATGAATCATGGCCCCAAAAGACCCTGCTACCAATTAACTCATGGTTCTTTAAGTGACTGCCAAAATTAGGAACTGTGCAGCTATCAATAGAAAGGGGACCCTCTTCCTGTAACTAAAAGTATCCCTAAGGATTTTCTCAGCCCATGTTTACTGAGACGATGTTCCATTTAGAAGTAGATGGGAGCCCCTTAGTTTTTGTTTACACTGACATATTAGACATTACTGTAACTACAAGAAAACTTACTACCTACATGATAGTGATTATAAAAAAAGAATCATTACATATGCAAACTGAAGCTAAACTTAGACAGGTGTATTGATCACTAAATTTTATTTCTTGGGAGGGGAGAAAAGGAAACTTAAATGTTGAGATCACTTCCACAAAAAAAACTTGAAGATTTTCCAACACTATTCTGAAATGGTTCACACACTATGATGAATCCTGTCCATCACTGTAAATATGCTGCAAACATGGCCTCTTATGAACGAAATAATATATTTTACTATTTCTGCCTGTTTTTGCTGATAAAACTGGCAGTTTACGACCAGATGATTTAACTATTGTATAGAACTAGCGTTACCTCGACTTATTCCGTTTATCTTCGAAATATTAGCATGGCAATGTTGGTGATAAAATTACTGGGCCCGTCCGAGCAGAGACCACAATACATAACTGTAATGGTACTTTGCAACTTCACAAGTTTCTAGAAGGCTCACAGTTTTGAGTGAGTTAATGTTGTGTCCATATTTTCTCAGTATTCTCTGTGACTGCCACTAATCTTCAGCAATGATTTGGCTTCTTCTTTTAATATATCGTATAAGACAGTGTTGCAACCATATTGTGGCAAATTAGCGAATTGTGCTTTTATAAGAATTTATAAATATATATTTTCATTCCGTTTGTACGCTTCATACTTTTATCACGTGTCAAAATATATGCGACTAATGTTTTCAACAAACTGGATTGTTCGGAAATTCAAGAATATATTTTCAGTGTTTGACTAAAGTACATTTTTATACACTCAATTTTACAGCTGAATTTTGTGACAAGTTGTTGTAATAATAAGAGCTTTAGGGTTAAAATTAATGAATGCGTATGACATAGTTTCTTATATCATACGCATTACATTTCACATATGATAATTTCTGCACAATCAACGAAAACTGTATTTTATATGTGCAACAGTACAGCTATTAGTTTTAAATCATTTCATTTGTTACAGGTATTTGCATACGTTTTATAATTTTCAATGAGTACAATAATATTTATTGAAGACAAGTTATGACTTTCAGAAACGTTATTCCACACGTATCACACATCTTAAAACATTACCGAAATACTTGTAGATGCAACACTAATGTACTATCGAACTGTTCTCGCATTTTCCAGAGTAATTACTTTCGTTGACGTTTTCGCAAGAGTAACAGTAGTGCATGTTATGTTTTATTCTGTCCCTGCCCCGTAAGTGCATATTTAATCCTATCCCTAAGACTCAGAAGCTTCACCCTCCCTTGAAAACGAATAGACAAATGCAGTGATCACATAGGATAAATTAATGAATTTTCCCCCTTATATTTATTTCCACTTGTATGTCTTACTACCTTGTAACTGATATTTACGTTTGCACTCCGTGCTCTCGCATGGGCGTACCAGTTTCGCAATACTGGAAACGGAATAAGTAGAAATATGCTTAGAGTGCTCATCTGTTTCACATATTGGTGTACGTTTTTCTCTGTTTTCATTTTATTGCAAACGTTAACATCTATTCTGTTAATAAATGCTCAATTGTTGTTCCGCATACTTGTAAAGTTACTTAACACTTTTCCTAGATATTACTGTGGAATCTTAACAAAGGACGCGGATTTTATACACTTAGCACTAGAGTCCTCCTAAACTGACTATGTACCGAACAATCCAACTTCTGTCACAAAAAAAAGACGTTGTTAACCCTTTATTGTTGACGGAGGTTCTACGAACACCGATCAACTTGTTTTCTTCTACCTTTAGCAAACGATTTACCTTGAATACGTGCCCCTACTAGTACCTTTCTCGCTCGCAATTCGCCAAAAGTAGCAGTGCAGTTCGGAGGTCTAAGCGTTACTCTTATGAATTCCCAGGGATGGCACATCACTAATTATGTTACTACTTTATTCGATTGCAGTGCTCGTGAATTAAGTTTGAGTTTTAACGTCTCATTGTTGTGCTCGTGAATTAAGTTTGAGTTTTAACGTCTCCTTGAGCAGCGAGGATATATGAGACTGGACCTACTGGTTAGCGTGGAATCCGAAAGATATGAGCTTCCGTCGACAATTGTAACCGAGTCTCTCGCGCCAAAGACGTGTACCCTAAGCGCTTAGCCACGAAGGATCTCGGCAGTGCTCACCTTTTATACATTTTGAAAACATTTTATTCACATTTTCTCGGACAATATGGTTCACAAACCTGGCCCAACTAGTGTGAATGTGTGTGATTCTGCATTTACGGAAAAAAAAGTTAATTACATGTTACATTTTTCATGTGAGAAAGTGACTGTGAGGCACTGAGAACTAAGGTAGAACAGGCCTTTGCAAAGTTGGTGAAACTAATATAATTGGAGAAATTTGAAAATGTCTCGTTTTCCATAGACAATAACTATGAGGCGTTCGTTTATTTTAATTTGCATATCAGTGTCAGCGTATCCTATATATAAAGCTATCTTTATTTACATTAGAAAACTTATAGAAGACTAGTTTGAGCGTGTTAAATCCATGGATATTGCTTTATTGCTTTATTATATATGTGGTGCGTTATGTCATGTAGCTACAATGATTAATTAAAACAAGTTTTTTTCTTTCAGAAGTAACTGCGCTTCTATATATGTTTATAATTAATAAGGAGTCCCAGAGATCAAACGTCACTAAATATGCACTATAGATTCACTACACCAATTGACGGTTAAAAGTACTGATTTGCAAAAAAAAATAATAAAAATATTTGTATAATAAAATTAACTGCGACTCACAACCGTGTGCACATAGTCTTTTTAGGTATCACAAAAATGAGTATTAACTAAGTGGCAACTTAGTGATAGTGATGTGCAAGAATTTATTACTTCAGGTGTAAAATTTACTATTGTAAAATAGATCTCCATCGTGGGTGAGCAGTTGGCGTACGCACCTTTGGCGTGGGGAACCCGGGTACAATTCCCGACGGGAGATCATGTATGATAATGTGCTAGAATTCAATACTTTAGTGTGAAAAGAGCTCTGTGGCTAAGTTGTTAAGGTACGCGCCTTCGTCGTGGAAGACTTGGGTTCGATTAACGGCAAGAGCTTATGTGGTTCCAATTCGTAGTTAATCAGTAGGTTTCGTACCAGAGAGCCTCGTTGCTGAAAGGGCCATTAAATTGAAAACCAAGTAAACTGTTATAAAATATTAGTAAGTATAGACAGTTTGGTTAGTGTCTGAATGCTTAAGAGTTTTTCTATATGCAAATCAAATATATTTATTTCCTAAATATAACATTCAGAAATCTTCATTTTTCGTAAATTCTGAAAGAAAATCACTTGGACAGAAATAACCAGTAAACCATTTCTACATTCAATCTAACTTTCTTTCTCTAGTGTATTGTATCACACAAGAGAAGTCGAAATCGATCATTTTCAAGTAATTAGAATTTTATAGGGAATATTTCCTTCTGTTTGTTTCAAACGGTGTAAATCTGGACATAGTGTCGTTAAAAAGAGTAAATGAATAGTAAACCACGCAGGCATATCAGCCAGCAGGAAACAACCATACATATTGATATTTTTATTTCATATTCCAAGTCTATTCAATGTTTCAACGTCTAATGTTTCGAAGTATTTCAGAAATATGTGTAAACAGTTGTTCTGTTGATGATATTATGCTCGACCTGTTATAAACCAGTATTTGTAAACGGAACATACCTTTTTTGCAATATAGAACATCACAGAATCATGTCAATTTCCGGCCGGATAAGTGTCACACATGCGTGTGTGCAAACATAGTAAATACCTATATATGATTTATCATAACATTTTTCTTCACTTCCTTAATATCTTCCCATTTACGTTACAACGACTCTTCCGAGGACTCTTCTACATAAAATACCTCGGAGCTATTCTCATGTGGAATCTTCTTCCGTGATGTCATAATTAAACCTTTTGTTTTATTTTTATAGGCATCCCTCTACATTTCAACTCATCATCTTTTCTTACATCCTCTGATATGGCGTGCTAGTCATTTTTGATTTCAGTCATTAAATGCAGTGGGCGGCAACACCAGTGATCTTTTTTAGAAAGTTCATGGATATATATATATTAAACCTAGGACCTTGACGTATTCTCTTATCCCTAAAACTACAACTTGACCAATACTAAGTTCTAATAAAATATTTTCTGTTTTCAGGCATTTTAGCCAGTAAGTATAGTATTTTATTTGTCATATATTTTTAAGATAATTTCTTATTTGGAAATATCAAAAACGTAATTCAATTGCTATCTACGAATCTGTACTTATAGATAAATAACTAGAGTAATTTCCAAAGCGGTTCATCTCTAGTGAGGAAGAGTGAATATATCAACAATGTGCGAAAACGATCTTCACAAAGGAAGACATGAAGGCCGGGCAGGTTAGATTTTTGGAATTAGAAAAACACTTTCTATCGCGACAGACTGCGTACAGAAACGATAAATCGGAATGTACTTCAATAATAACTAAAACTTAAAATCTGTATTACGAGAAATTTAATTGGTGTCATACAGAACTTCACACTACATGCACTTTTAACGAACTGTCAAATATTGAAGAAACGGCAGATTGATTAACAGTACGGTACGACCATTACACCATCTACTATTATTTGTTCTAGACTTCACAAGCCTCCACGAACGATTGTAAATTAGGTTCGAAAAAGACTTATGAGAGTGACATATTATAACTATTTGACCAGAAATAATGTACAATTTATATAAACAGCATTCTGATGTTGGCGAAGAAATAAGTCTTAATTCCCATATCTAACACTCGCGACATTGTAGACAACAAATTCGCTGTTTCTCTCTCTCTGTATCAAAATATGTATAAAATGAAGTTGAACTCCCCTTAAGAGAGGGAGGGATAAATATAACACTTCCAATAGAAGCCTCCTACTTTTTTCCCTGCAGATTGGGATTCTGCGATCGATCATACTATTAATAGAAACACGTCTCCGTTATAATTATAGTTATCACTGTACACGCGAAATATATGAATTTTGTCGTACTTCACCTCGGGTTCATAAATAAAAATATCTTAGAATAATAGAACATACATTATTATATTTGTGGTAAGATTTTCAAAGAAATATTCATGCGTTTGTAATAAAAATTTTTGAAATATACTTTTCTGAAAGGTTGCTATATTATGAAAGTTGAATATTGTCATCCCTCCGTTCGGACATGAACGTTTTATTTACATATCGTGTCAGTGTGAAAAAAAATTATGTTTTCACTTTGTTGTTTGGTAATGTAGATGTATAAAGTCAAGATTTAATTTGAAAATAGTCTGTGTCATTTTACCTGAAAGCCGTAAGCAAAAATGAATATGTAAGGTTGATCAGTGGATGTATTTAAGGAAACATTATCATTTCGTTGTTATGATTATGTGGACGTTTATAATTATGATTTGATTTGAAACTGCTTGTAATTCCACCTGTGAAGTGACAGTAACCATGAACTTTTAAAGGTGATCGTTAGATCTATTAGTCATAGGAAAAGAGAGCGAATGTGGTCTTATAAAATTAGTGATACAAATATTAGTTGAACAGGAGAAGACGTGACTCCTGTGGCATATTCTGCAAATACTTATGGGTGACAGTAAATTAAGAACCAGCAGCTTAGAGATCATTAGATATTGATATCAGTAATACTATTACAGAGAACGTGTGAACACTCAAGATCATGTTTTAGAACTAGTTTAATTTGAAGTTCTCAAAATAAAGTTCAGAGCCTCTTTACTTAAATAGGTAGATTGACGAATAGGTAATAATACTCAAACTTTACGGACGAGAAAGGATATCTATTCTGATAATATGTGTATCATGCAATTGCCTAAAACATATGCTGAAGTGAGCGTAATATTTAATAAAACGTTTGACGATGCACAGACTCTCATTTCGAGTTGTACTCTCAAGCGGACCGTAAGGTGCGTCAAGGAAACGGAAACTATAAAGGATCATAAAATTTGTAGTGTAACGAAATAGTTGGCAGCTGAAGACAAACACTCGTCTGATGTAACACTCGTAAAGGTGATCAACAACATGGCGCTAGTCAATGCCTGTGAGGAAAATGTTGACAATAAAGTTATATCTACATTAAATTCATCTGATACACTAGCTGAATAAAGAAGGAGTTTTGTGATTAAACAAATCAATGACGATCCTACTCTTCTACCAGCCTTCTGTTGTCTGATGAAGCCAAGTTCAACCTAAAGGGTCACATTAACAAACATAATTTTAGATTTTGATTCGACAGTAACCTTATTGTTCTTAGAAAAACTTACTCTAAATTCTGAAAATTTTTATATTTGGGCGGCAGTGCTGAATAATAAATGTTTGTTCCCTTTTGTGTTAATGACAATTTGACTTCTGGACGTATGAGGAAATATAGTAGAAGACAATTTCGCCCACACGCGATTTCAGCAAAATGTGCAGTACCATACCACGAATCCATAACACTGAATTTCCTCAACGACGGATGGGGGAAGAGGCGAGATTGTATAGCTCGATCTTTTCCCTGATTTATCGCCACTGAACTACTTTTTCTGGTTATATCTAAATTCCATGTATGCCAAATATCAGAAACCATTTTGGATAATCTTCGTCAAAGGTAAACACTGATACATAAGTTGCTTGTCATAGTGATTAAACACACTATGATTTCAAGTGTATTTAATCAAGTCTAGAGTTATTAAAATTATGAAATCAAGAAGATATTTAAAATCAATTATATTTCCTGATTATATCAATTCTACCTATTAAGTTAGTGTGTGCTCCGGGAACATTTTGTAAATTTAATCTTCGTGACATCTTCTACGTTTGTGCTATTACGTGTTTGTGTACAATAATGTTTTTATACGCAGTCAATGTTAATGTTAATTGACATGTTAATTGATGTTTAAGGAGAATATTAATTTACTTGAACTTTACCTTCTAGGGAAAATGTTTCATGGGTCGACCAAAGGAACATTCTTTCCTTTTCACATGGTAATAGTTTATCACGGTTGTATTGAAGTTTAGATATAATTAAATTCAAGTTCATGCTTGATCTTTTAATAATATTGCAAATGAATTTCTTTCATTTCTAAACGTAAGTTTATTCCTCGAGATACTTTGTTCACATGAAACTTCGTGATTTTTAAATCTCAAATGTATGCATATCCAGATATTCCACTTCCCGACTGTTGTGTTACATGTGTGTGTGTGTGTGTGTACAGGGTGTTAATGAACTATACCGGCAAACTGTCAAAAAAAAATCTTCAAATCAAAATAAGTCAGAAAGTTCTCATATACCTATGGTAAAAAGTGCATAGTTTCAGACCTTAGGCAATCAAAATTCGTGAAAAAGCCAAATTTCAAGAGCCCCTATTTCGAATTCGAGAAACTGTGGATGGTAGCCCTTTTCAGCATAAAGGAAGTCATGCATACGCAGTCCAAAAATGAAGATCAGAACACTAATGCAAATATGTACTGCCAGCATTTGAGATGTGTTCAAGAAAAAATCAAAACTCCGGTGTAAGCCCTTTGAATCGCAGAGAGTTCCTCCAGTTACAGGACAACGCTACACAGAAAAGAACGATATGGTTGAATCAACAAATATGTTAATTTTACCGAAAAAATAGTTAATATATCGACAACTATAAAAAAGGTTAAATTTTCTATAAAATGTAGTTGAACAAATATGTTTGAAACAGTGGTGAAAGCACCCTACCAAATACCATACGTGAGTAAAATCAACGATTTCAGTCAACTCTAATATAGTTAAAAAAATATGGTTGAACTTATCATATAGTAAAAACAACTTTATTAGATAAAAATGATTATATGAATTAAAACGTAGAGTGGTCTCAATCGTAACCTTTGGTTGAAAGTTTTGGTACGAATTCAACCACATGTGAGTTGATTTAACATTTTTAGAGTAAAAACAACTATATTGTAGTTGGCAAGTAGCCCAAACGCCAAAATGGAGGAATTGAAATATTTAAAAAAATCAACAAAATGCCTGTTTGACATTGTTTATTGATAAATATTTAAAAATGATTCTTATATAGTTATCAAATGTCTAACTTACCATATTTTATACTGCAAAAATTTTGAAAATTAATCAATACTTCAGTTATTCGATTTTAGCTTTTAAAGATTACAAACTTAAATACAAAAAGACCTACACAATATTCTACGTCCCTTTGGCTATTTTCCCTCGTAATCACCACACAAGTTTAAGTATTTGTTTCACCATACTACAAGTTTTTCGATGTCCACTGCGAAGAGGTTGCCTGGTGATCACAAAAGCAATGACGAAAAACGTCATACATTTTGTGTCGTAGTCAACTTCTTGCCTACCAAGAATTTCTTTTTGAACCAGATTGTAATCATAGGTTCAACATTCTAATTGTAAGTGGGATGCTCCATATCTTCCACCCCAAACCCGAAAGTTTTGGAATTCTTTACCCATATGGTTTTACGTTGGAATTATAGAAAGATAACACCGCTGAAATTACGATACTCTCAGATGCGCAAAATGTTCGACAGTAGCATTCTACGTTGTTCGTCTCCCCTCTTGGTAGAAAATCCACTGGAAGTAGTTTTCGGAGGTCTCAAAACAGTGATCATTAGTCTATCAGTTGACTGTATTGTTTAACATTTACCGGGAAGATTACACACCATCCTCTCCATTTTTGACATAGAAATGAAATGGTGTTACAAGCATCAATGATGTTCTGGAAACTGACGTCCTTTTCCTTGTAACATTCCGAATGGTTCAGTAACGATCATTCATTTTCCCTTGTTGATATCATTAAAAATGTCAGAAATTATATTTAATTAAATATTTAATATTTGTTAAACTAAGCCGTTTAGTATATGATTTGTGATTTACATCGTAATGTAAACCATTTATAAGTATAAATTGAAAAAAGCGCTGTGTACATGAATTACCGCTAACGAACATGATAAAGTGTTAAAAAAGGACACAATTGGTTAGAAATACATATAAATCTATTTCCATTTCACCTTTCAAATACAATGATGGTAAATTAGTATTTGACAAATTCCTCGTAGTGCATGCAATTCGTGTTGTTTTTGATCTAAATATAGGTAACATAAAAGCTTAATTTGTAAAGGAGCTGTCGAGAGAATCTATCAATACTCATAACATATTCTTTCACAATATGCCACATGCATATGCATATCAATGCATATAACTACTGAGCAATTCTGAAGCTATTCTTCTAAAAGGATAGAAACTTTAAGAGTAAATATATAAATTTTTACTTTATATTTTACAGACATTCTTTTCGATAATTGATGATACAATTGAAGTGGAAGAACAGTTAATACCAAACTTTGTGATCGGTTAGTTTACAATTATTTCAATTGTGGATGGTTTCTTAGCTCGACATATTGGAGACATATTAACGAAGATAGCATCCATTTACACTTTTTATAATACTTTTCCAATATAGTATTTAGTAAGCTATTAGGAAGCACAATAAAGAAATATATTACTACTTGACCATTTTCCTGGAGTCGGGATTGCTCAGTGTTAGAGCGATTACCTCTGGTGTTTGGGGTCCGGTTCGATTCCAGCTTTCGCCAAGTGAACTTTGTGGTGGACAAACACAGTGTGTCTGTGTGTGTGTGTGTGTCTGTTTCGCCATGGTTCCCCGTTCTATTAATGTCCTTTAATCTATCCGGCGTAAGAGTGGGACGTAAAAGTGAAAGATTTCATTTTTCAAACATTTTGCTTCGCTCCCTACTTACAATGAGTAATAATAAAATTGTATATGTTTCAGCTCTCAAACATTAAAACGTAATGGATAAAGATATTGAAACACATTACGTGAATTGCTCCTCAGGTGCTCACCAAAATTCACTTATTGCATCTGTCGATTTGCTATTGATGACAAAAATTATAATTTGGCAAACATTGTCTTTTCTTCCTCGATAACCGCACGAATGATAAATGTTGGAATTTGAGAGGCTTTGCACACACCCTGTGTAATATCAATGACTTTGCTTGGACTGAAGCAAAATTAACTATTACATCTGTTTTTTCTTGATTTGAAAGTATGGGTTACTCTGTCATCCACAACTTTAGCCTATCAGTAGAATCAAAAGCTCACTCTTAGCGCACACTCCCCACCGCCTCTAATTACCTAAAACTTCTAGCACACCCTTTACTTGCTAGTACTATTTATCATTGTCCATTGACTAATACTATTTAGCACATAAGGACAACAATACTATTTAACAAAGTATTTACATAACTACAATTCCACCCGTCACTTGCTAACATTATTTACCACAGTATTTTAATTAAATTGTACACAAGTGATATTGCCCAATAAGCCTTTGATATTATTGAAGTAAAAATAAACTGCTCCATATCGCCACTAAAAATATTTTACAGAGGGAATAAAATTCTATCATTTACAAGCCTCTTTCTTAACATTAATTGAAATATTTTCTTGGATCTCATTATTGTTAGATACATTAACTAAATATCCCAATAATTGTTTAATCTCTGCTGAGAAGACCCCAGCTCTTTGCAGTCAGGATAAAATTGTTTTAACCTTCCTACTACCGTGGGGTTCTATATGACCCCAAGTTAAGTTTAACAGTGTGTAACTCGCGTAATATATTATATTAAAAATAAAAAAACATTGGATTTGCATGTTTGCTTTGGAACTTCATTATGGTACATAGTGATAGTTTTGTGTGTATATGAGCGCAAGTTTATCTATTTCCTACACCGAGTACCATTGGGGTCATATAGAACCCCAGCAATTATTAATAACTTTTGTATTTTCCGACACATGCTACTGATTATTCGGAGTGAAATTTGACACAAGTCACTCTTCAATTATTTTCTCGAATGCATGAGAAGCACCATGGCATTAACAAATCTATCTTGCGAAGACATAGAAAAAAATGCATGAAGAAATCACTGATTCTGACTTTTCGCTAGAAGATCCTGCAAGTGATGATGTTTCATCTAGTGATGATTGTGAAATAGATGAAATTTTGTACTATATTGATATAGATGAATATGGTTCAGATTCATATCTAGATTCTGAAGATGAGTGTATGCTTGGAAGAAGCAAAAATGATACCTCAACATCTGCACTTACAAGTAAGTATATTCTAATGGACTTCTACTTTTGTTGCATTTGTATTTTTGTCAGTTGATTTTATTATTTTATGGAAATGGTAAAATACAGTCCGATATACTATCATGTAATATAAAAATCTAAAATAATTATCTGCTTTGTTTTGAGTTTGACGTCACTTGATTATGCTGTGTAGACTAAAACAGAAGTAGGCGTACTGAGTGTAGGGGAATCCGAACCAATTTCTTCCTTCAACTGTACTCCTACCAGGAATAGAACCCGTCCCTGGGTCGAAGGTAAGTGTGCTAGCCTCTAGATCCAGCGGTGTCCTGAAAATAATGAGAAATTGCTCCTAGCTGAAATTGTAGCCTTGCATTATCTGATGTATTTCTTGTCCTGATCTTATTAGTTTTCTGAATTTTGATGAATGACGTATTTCAGAATTTTTCTTTCATGTGATAATATGATTCCCCTTTTAGTTGTTTCCTTTTTCCCATCCTTATTCAATATTGTAGAAAAAGGAATTGGAAAAGAGTCCACTGTTATTTCACCTAGGCTAAAGGTGACGAGGATAATGAGAATAAATGAAATGGCTGATAGAAGAAAGTGGAGAAAACGGGTGAACCCCAAGAACATTCATGCATACTGTGTTTATTCACCACAAATTACACTTGGCTCGATCTGAGATTAAACCAGGTATCTCAGGCACCAGAGATGAAGGTGCTGCCAGTGAGCCACCGCGGCACATTATTCAATGTTGTGTTTCTGAATAATCCAGTAAAATTGTTTCTAAAGAGCGGCAACAACTACGATGATAAACATATTTCTATCCCTGTTGTGATTTCTGTTAGTCATCTTATGGTATTGCAATGTTGATTTTCCCTTTCTTTTATCTTATGAATTTACATTTTCTTTTCAAGTCGAAGAATGGACAATAAATCTAAAATAGTAATCCACTAAGGACTTCTCAGCACTCAGTTTCCGTCTCTAAGACTCCTTTTCGCAATATTATCAAGACTTACACGTCATAGAGGACTTACACGTCATAGTATCAGGAATGTGGATACGGTTCAATTTCCTTTCGAGCACTTTATGAGATCCAATATTCTTGAAACTATTTTGAAATGGACAAACAAGGAATCCTCTATTTCGTAGGATATAAATGATCATATGTTGATAAGGGTGAACTTCAGTGTTTTATATTGCTTCTTATACTGGCGAAAGTATAAAAAGCACACAATAAACACATTTGTGGAATAAAGAAGATGAAAGGCCTATTTCCAAAAAATCAATGTGGATAAATAGATTTACACAGATATCTCGATGCTTCTGGTTCAATGACACTCAACAACGAGGCAAAAATCATAGTTCGGAGAAATTATTTCCAATTAGAGACACTTTTGATGCATGTGAAAGTACGTTACGGGACGCTTATATAGCGGATAACATTACTATTGATGAACAATTAGTGTCATTTTGAGGACGCTGACCCCTCTGCCATTAGCTTCAGTTCTCTCAACGTTTTCATCATTTGGTTTTCACTCAATTCTGAATGGAACAGCAGAAGTAATTACAGATGGAGAACATTTCTTCTTGAACTAGCTAAGTCTCTAACTACACAAAACTGACTTCGGCGTTCAAAGTTTCCGTGTATATCTTCAGAAGCCAATAAATATCGACAACGTGATTGTTGTCATTTCTATGAGCGGTATGTCATGCAAGACATATGCAAAGATGCGAAACATACGTGTATAAGCAACACTCAGTTATTCTTTGTGCAAAATGAGACAATGACTAAAACGACAGTATAATTTTGTACAGTTATTTTGTGAGTGGATTGTTTCTTGGAGATCAAAGTTTTTTGAAACAAAAAAACTTTACTTCGCAGGTAAACAAAAATGTAGAGAACCGTTTAAGAATCAAATTGTATGTCTAAAATAGGCAATTAGACTGGAAAATTCAGCTATACTACTAATCATCATCCAAATTATTAAGTTTCCCTATGTGCATACCGGTGCTTAATTTATATAATTTTACTATGATATCAATTTATCAACACATTAAGCATATTACTCGACCAGAAAAGCTAAGTTAATAACAATGTATAAACAAACACGATAGAATGTAAAAGTGGGCATCATTAAATGTTTTTTTAAACAAACAAGGCTGTGATTCTTCAATAAATGAAATGGGACCACCAGTGGTCCCAACGGTATTCAGTGTAAAGAAAAAATTCATGTAGTAGCATGGTTAAAGCCAAGGATTCCATTGCATATAAAAATCCACATGATAAAGACTAGTATATATAAGTAATATACAAAAAAAGAAAGAAATTGTTAGCGACAGCGTTTAAAAGCTGCACTGCCTAAGGCTTGAATCTCATTATATTTTCTCCCAGATTGAATATTGCATACAATAGGTACGTGACTTTCATACAAATATAATTTCAGTGGGGGAAGACACAAAGAACAAGCTACGAATATAAATTAGAAAAGATATTTTTGTTTTTCTTTCTTTTATTCATGCTTAATATATGTGGTCTCCATGTGAAACTTTTTACCACGTGAAGGTTTTAATCATAACGTTACTTATAACCTGGAGATCAAAAACGACAATTCCTTCAGTCATAACGTTATGGAAAATCGATAATGTGATAAAATGTGTAATATAAGTTTAAACATATGAGCTCCAGGTTTCAAAGATTCAAACCATAGATGAATACCAATAACTTGGAAATTTCCTTTGGTATGAACCAGTTGCATAACCTAAGGATAAAGGCTAAATCTTTAAAATCTTACTATTTACTATCCTATTCGAAAAATATAAATTACTATCATATATTACATATAATATTTAGAGAAATCTAAAGAATAACATGTTTTCGATTTCTCAAACATTTACCCGCAAGAAATTTAGAAAATTTTGATTCGTTGTAACATCGCTATTTAGTAACTTAGAAAAATGTCTAACGCTATTGAATGGAGGAGTGACCTAAAATTGTTCCTAATGCATTAACATATAGTCTATCACTGACCACAGTACTTTATAGCTACATTCATAAAGTACATTTATATCTAAAACTACAACTAATTTCAATCTAAAACTATATCTAATTTATATTTCTAACTCTTTTATTTATAATGTTCCCATGATAGGATATTTATCCCATCACTTAAAACACATATCTTATCATCTACACAACTTAAAGCTAACTTACTTAATTCTATACTATATATATATATATATATATATATATATATAGGGTGTTCAAAAAAATGGAAACACCTGTAGTTAGCAACACGTCAGATGTATGGGTTTGCAGTGGTGTCGTGGCGCCCGCAGCGCAGGACCGCTGGTGGTAGTGTGTTAGGTCGGTCTCCATACTACGTCAGGCGCAGTGGAACAGCAGTGTCCAGTGACTGCAGCAAACGGAGGTAGTGTAAAATGGGAGACCTCTCAGATTTTCAAAGAGGGCAATTTGTTGGTGCGCGGTTATGTGGAGTGAGTGTGACGGCAGTGGCTACTGTGTTAGGTGTGTCGCGTGGGACAGTGTCGAAGGTGATGACGGCCTACACAACGCATCGGGGAAGCGGAACAGTGGGCGGAAGAAAATCATCAGTGACAGGTCACGCCGGGTATTAAAGCGCATTGTCACGCAGAACCGTCGTGCCACTGCGGAGCAAGTGACGGAGGAGCTCAATCAGCACCTCCCCCACCCTGTTTCGACAATCACAGTCCGCCGCGAATTACATGACATGAACTTCCGGGGTCGTTTTGCACGGGCCAAGGCGCTCATCAGGGACCATAACGCTTTCGCACGTCGCAAATGGTGCCGCGACCATGCAACTTGGACCGTTGAGGACTGGAAACGTGTGATATGGTCGGATGAGTCATCCTTCACCCTATTCCCAACCATGGGCCGTGTTTGTGTGTGGAGAACGCCCAAAGAAGTTTATGATCTTCAGTGTCTCCGCCCAACTGTGAAACATGGACGCGGCTCGGTGATGCTGTGGGCCGCCATATGATGGTTTTCATTGGGTCCTGTGGTCACACTTAGAGGACGAATCACTGCCAACGATTATGTCGCCATTTTAGGAGACCACTTGCATCCTTTGGTCTGGATGTTGTTCCCGGACAATGACGCCATCTTTTAGGATGATAATGTACCCACTCACACAGCTGGCGTTGTTGCAGCGTGGTTTGAGGAAAATCGGGATGAAGTTCAACACCTCCCCTGGCCCGCCCAATCCCCAGATCTCAACATAATTGAACATCTGTGGTCCGTCTTGGAAACACGCCTTGGGCGACGATTTCCACCTCCATCCTCTCTCACAGAACTGACCGATGACCTGCACGAGGAATTGTGTAAAATTCCACTTGCTATCATTCACGACCTCTATGCCTCCATCCCACGTCGCATCAAGGCTGTTCTGAAGGCGAAAGGTGGCCCGACACCATATTAATCTGGTAAGTTGCAATTTCGTTCAAATGTTTCCATTTTTCTGATCATCATCTATCTATCTATCTATCTATCTATCTATATATATATATATATATACAAGGTCTGTATGATAAGTAATGAGACTCGCCGCGCCGCGGCGCGCGTGTCGCTGGAGCGGGTTTGTCGGTGATGGAGGATGTAGGGGGGGGTCCGAGCAAAGCAACGCACCGCGCGTCAGTTGGCTCCGAGCCTTAGTGGAGCGCGGACAAGCCTTGGACAAAGCCCTTGTGAACATTCTTGTCACGGCGGAAAATCAACAAACATGGAGGGTTCCATCGAACAGCGTTATGCGATCAAATTTTGCGTTCGCCTGGGGAAAACGGCTACTCAGACGCTTTCTCTCATCACGGAGGCCTACAAAGAGGAAGCCCTATCCAAAGCCCAGGTGTTTCGTTGGCACAGTGCGTTCCGGAACGGCCGGGAAAGCGTTGAGGATCTGGAGAGGGCTGGACGCCCGACAACAGTGACTACGGACGAAACTGTGGCAAAAGTGAGGGATCTCCTGAACTCAGACCGTCGATTATCGTTGAGATTGATTGCTGATGAACTCGATATGAACCACACAACAGTGCACAAGATTGTGACGGAACAATTGGGAATGAGAAAAATCTGTGCGAAACTGGTGCCGCGAGTGTTGACTGACGAACAAAAGCAACGACGTGTTGATTGTTGTCAGGAACTGTTGAACCTCATGAACAGTGACCCTAACTTTGAAGATGACGTCATAACAGGTGACGAGTCGTGGGTGTTCCAGTACGACCCTGAAACGAAACGTCAAAGCGCGGAGTGGCACACTCCTGCGTCCCCGCGCCCCAAGAAGGCCAGAATGTCGAAGTCAAAGGTGAAAACAATGTTGATTGTTTTTTTTTGACAATGTGGGGGTGGTCCACAAGGAGTTTGTACCCCAAGGACAAGCCGTCAACGCCGCCTTCTACAAACAAGTCCTTGAGAGACTGCACAGGAGCGTCAAGCGGAAAAGACCGGCGATCGCTAGCCGGTGGAAGTTGCATCACGACAATGCCCCTGCCCACACCGCCTTCTTAGTGACCTCCTTTTTGACCCGGATTGGGGTGGAAGTCCTTCCACAACCACCCTACAGCCCAGATGTGAGCCCGGCCGACTTCTTCCTCTTCCCGAAGCTGAAGCCACGCTTGAAAGGAACCCGTTTTGCAGACGTCACAGCCATCCAAGCAGCCGTGACCACATTTCTAAAGGACATGCCGGCTGCTGACTTCCAGGGGGCGTTTGCAGCGTGGAAACATCGATTGCAGAAGTGCATCGACGCAAGAGGAGAGTACTTCGAAAGCTTTTAAGTCCCTGTACAGATCAGATCAATAAAACAATGTTTCCAGACCTGGTCTCATTACTTATCATACAAACCCTGTATATATATATATATATATATATATATATGACTATAATTTTTTACCAAATTCATCTTCTTATAGTAGTTCATTTCCTTAAACAAGCAGCCCTTATGCTCGTCAAATGTACGTTCTTTGTATACAAGAATCTTTTTTACACCTTTGGCTTTCTTACAACACTTTTCCTTTTCAAATTTAGTTTTAAAGTCTTTTTTTTCTGTTAGATCAATTTGAGTAGCTTTTATTGAGTACATTGTAGACATTGTTTAAGGTTCCGATAGTTAACCACATATTTTACTTTATCAAATAGTGTTGTTAAGAGCTTTGATTGTGTTGAACCAGATGAGCAAATATTTTGAGGAGCTAATGGATAGTCTTTGTGATAGTCATGTATTTCTTTTGGATACTCAAGATCTACTTCTAATATATAACCAGTACAACAATTATCATGTATACATGTTAAGTCTATTTCTCTTATCTCATCTTCGCTTAACCATCTAAATACAATAGATATTGATTCATAGCCGAGTTGGAGAGGTAATTGGCACCTAAGTACATGATGTAAGAATCTTCTTTATTCTCATCTTAATGTTCCATATACTTTTTGTTTGGTTTACATATCTTCTCTAGCATTGACTAATTTCACCTCTTATACTTTTCTCTATCATCAAGACTATATTTTAATTTGTTAGTAACTAGTTTTGGATCAATCACCTTTAATACTGTTTTCCAAGCTAAACCTGGTGGTGTCATATGCCAAGCTGGATCAAGACCATGAGCTTTAACACATGGCTGGCTAAAGTTCTCAAACACATTTGCTAATAACAATACATTAGTTTTTAGATATAGATCATGGTATTCTCCGAGATTATTAATATTAAATGTTTCTCATACTTTCTTTGCATGCTCATAATTCTCATTACTTACATGTGTGTTCATAAGGTTGTTGAAGAATTACTTCCTGTGGTGGTAATTCTCTCTTTCTAAACTTATACCAGTCACTAACATAACTATACGTTTAAACCTCCTTTTCTTATTACAAGTTTGAATTGCATAGCAAGTGCAAGACATGTACACGGGTAAAATAGTACACGAAACTTTTGCTTTTATTCTATTTGATTTTCTACCTTATCTTTGTTTGAATTATGCTTCGAGATTAATTTCGAAATTTTACAAAACAAAATAATTTGAAAAAAATAATAATATTTAATATTACAATTATCGAGATAACTGTATAAAATAGTATACCTTTTGACAACTGTAAATCCGGTAGGACCGTATGTACATTTAACTTTAACCATTCCTGACTCAATGTGTCCAACGTATAGGTCTCATTTGTTAAATTTAAAGGAACTAGTGTCCAATTTTCAATCAATTTTACCATTTCATTTTTGACTTAAACTACTTTCGTACTAGGAAGTACAGTGTTTCCTAAAATGATGCCAAAATTTTGACCGAGTACAAAATAGGATTATTTGTACCTCTTCTAATTTCTCGGTAAGTCTTACCTTATTTTTCCCTTGAATCGCTTTATATCCATTAATCTTTGATCAATATAAAATTTTATCATGCATATATTTAAAAATAAAATCGGGCTTGTATTTTTCTGATGCTAAGATACATCCTTGTAATGACTTATTGAATGCTACGTTATTTAAACAATTCGCTTACGGTGTTAACAAGAGAGTAGTGGATGAACAAAAATACCAAAAAGCTTTTAAATTCACAATTGTCCCTCTCGAAATTTGAATTTTTTCTTCTGTAAACAGATCATTTCCGGAATGTCATAATGAAACTTTTTTTCATTCTATTAAGAAACCATTGATGTTACCTCGTGTATTTTCGAAATACTTGTATGATAAATTACTAGTGTTCACATAAGCAAATTAAATACTTTTCTTCAAAATGGAATAAATATTTGACAACTTCTAAAATAACCGTGAGCCATTTGCAAAATCCTCTTTGTTAATATTTCTTGACCCCTAATGAAATCTCTAGCCTGTTTCTTGGTTATTATGTGATAGCATACTACTTTTTCAAAAATGTTTTCGAACGTTTCTGACATATATTGGTGATCTGCATGCAACATAAAATTCGTTAAGAACTGCGTTTGTGTCGACTCGAGTTTGCAATAGATGTAATCCAGTTGGCTTCTAAACTCCTCTAGGATATTCTTGACTTTGAGTATTACATTAGGGACCTCTGAAATCTTGTAATTAAAGTTCTTCTTAAGCCTACGCTATTCTTGGGTAAGTATCCTATCGTTTTCGTGTTGATTTCCTACTGAACGTGCCAATTTTTGTTGTTGGATTAAATTGTACATTTATAAACCTATTGACGAAAAACCCAATAACAATGCCAAAATAGAACTTTTTCTTCTATTTTCACTTATGCACTCTTCTGTGCCATTGCAATATAGAAACTCACATGGAATTGATTTTTTTATGTTTTCTCGAATCTTTTAAATTAACTTCTTCAATTTTTACAATTCCTGGACAATTATAATTTGTCGGTATTTTTTCATGGAAGTTAATATGTAATTTTAGCGTTGTGTAGATTTCTTCTGTAGTGTGGACTGCAAACGAATCTTCCGATATTGCTGTTAGAAATTCCTCACACTTTATTTGTTGTCCATCTAGTTGTCTCTCTATTAGCGTGATAATAATAGTTATCAGCACTATTATTGTTTTCATTTCACATCCAGTTTTGTTTCTGGAATGAATAATGAAAGTTGATTGTACTTTTATATTTTTGTTACGTTTTGATTTCAATCTAATTTGAAGATTACCATTAATAATTTTTAGTATGAACTGCAACTCACATCCCATTTCCTGAATGTCAACAGATGTTTAACCTTACTTTTCTGGGAAATTATTTGGAAACTACTCCAACTCCAGTTGAGTCGCCCTGTGTTTATTTCATAGCCTTACAGGAACAAAATTTTACCTTTTATTATTCATTTATTTATTTTAATCTTCATCGTTTTCTACTTCCTGTTGAATATTAATTTGCTTTATTCTTCGAATGTCAATGTGTCTAATTTTAACTGTTGTCTTTCATTCACATATTTAATTTTATAAGAACTTTCATATTCTCTGACATCTAGTGTTATATTTCTTTGAGAAACAAGCTTATACTCCCGACGTTTGATTTAATTCTTAATTAATAAAGACTGACCTGGTTCATACTGAACTTGGTCATATTTCTTTTCCATGTACCTCTTTTTTATTTTGAATTTTCCAGGTTTTTTATGTTATGTTTCGCGATTCTTTCAATGCTGTTATACGAGATTCGTTCTCTTGGTGTTCCCATGGAAGATCCAGTGTATGAGCTAACTTGGTCCTGGCTTCAAAGCCGTGAACTAAATAGAGTGGACTGTGTTTTGTCCCATCATGTACGTGAGAATTCATCGTGAAAATAATGCTGGGCAAGAAATATCCCATGAATTCAGTTTCTTATCATTATAGTGCTTCATCGTGTTCTGCTGTACAGCATTAACGCGTTCAGCAAATCCAATCGAAAAGTGCTAACCAGTGTCAGCAAAATTAAGGTGTATTCCAAATATTTCGGCTACCTCTTCAATAATCTTGCCCTTAGAAGATCAAAGTCGATGTAATAAAATTTTAATTTGGATTCCGTATTAAAAAAAAAAAAACTTAATCGTAAATGACTTGACTGATGGATTCCGCTGCTAAATTTGGTACTGGTTTTCAATAATAAACCGAGTCCCATTATCCAGAAGAACAATATATTTATGCTTATATGTACCCGTAGCGTCTTATTTCATCCAATACTAAGGTTACAAGAGGGGCATACATAGGATACGGCTGAGGGGGTAATGCTATTTTCCTGTTTTCATTTCTGACCTGTTACGCAAGAAGATATTTTATCATATAAAAACTTATTCATGTTAGTTACGTATACCTTCTTTAATGCAATATTGTAACATTTGTTATAAGAATAATGCCCACCATCATGTTGCTCCATATGTAGTTCTTTAAATACATGTTCCCTCAATGAAAAGGAATACATAGTAAATATTTAGTCTTATTCGCAAATGTGTGTTTCCTAAACAGTTTACCATCCCTAACTGCATATGCTTTTGCCTTTCTTTCGTCATAACTTCAGCACTCCTCCGGTTATTCTCATGGGCAGAAGATTTCACCAGAAATTTTATACTCACTCTGGAGTTTTGAAATATTTATCTCATCTTCCAACGTCAACATGGAGTCAAGCTGGTCAAAAATAAAATCGGCCTTTGTAGGTTGCGTTGTATTAAGGCTCAGGATCTCGCTTGGATTCATTGTTCCTTCTACATGAAGTGGAATATAATTATACGCTTACAGATCTAACAACCAGCGTAAAGTTTCGGTGACAGTTTCGAACATGTCTTTAGAGAAGAGAGATTTGCAATTGACGTAGATCTCAAACTCGCTTCGATACAAGTAAAAATTAAATGCCTTACTTACTGGCAAAATTGGTAACAATTCTATCTCCACAATGTGCCTCGAACTTCATTCGCTCTTAGTACTCGGGTGTATTATCCTAATGGTGACCATTTTCCATCATCTTGTTTTCGTAACAAAATAGAAATAATCGGTATTGTGCTTCCTGTCGGTACACAATCTCAAAGCTTTTCCATGAACATACGGGGTTAAAATAGGAGCTGACATGAGAACTTCATTCAACTTTTCAAATGATTTTTATTTCCAAATATATTTCTTCCGTTTTTTCAACAGACTTCGTAAATATACTGTAAGTTCCTCTTAGTTCCTACAATACCGACGTATATTATCTGTTAGTCAGAATAATAACTTTAGCTCTTTCGTGACATTGAAGGTTTAAAAACCTTAGGAGCGTTAATTATTTTATCGCTAATTTGATAACCATTGTTTTAAACAATGTGTCCGAGAGCGAACACCTTCTCTTTTACACATTTACACTTCTCCACGGATAATTACATCAATGCTTTTCTTAACCTCTCAGAGTCACTCTCTCATACCTTTAACATTTGATCCTGTTCATCCATGAATATAAATATATCATCCATATGAACTCACGTTAGATGGAATCCCATTTGCCAATGTTTTTGACATTATTCTCGAATATACGGATAGCGTACATAGGAAGTCTTGCAAATATATAGCTACCGATTTGTGGAATATTAAAATAGGTATAATCTCTTGATTTTTCCATTATTGGAACCTGAAAATATGCTGACCTTATGTTAGGGCAGTATACCGTTTGTGTCCTCCCATACATGATAATATGGAGTGCAAGGGTGGTAAAAAGACGGTGAGGAAAACATCATTACGGTTCAACTGACGCTCATCCGAAAAACACTTGAGAGATTCATCTGCCTTCTTTATAAATAGCATTAGACAATTATAACAATAATTGACACATTCAATTATATATTGTTCTAATAAAATGTTAATATGCTTTCTTACTAATGGTTGTAGAGAAGCTTGAACCGGGTGTTGTGGTTGATGTAATGGAGTCTTAGTTTTCATTTCAAAGTGATGGTTGTAATCCCTAATATATCCTAGACTTCCCTTTTTTAAGGAAAACCCTTCCAAAAATTCATAACACAATTCTTTGAGCTTCTTTCTAATGTCAGCTCTAGTCTTTTCTAATATGTCTAGCTTTTCCTTATCAAAATCTTTCTTAGCATAGAAAATTTCTGCTAGGTCTTCTAGATTAAATCCCTGTTCTTTTAATTCGTGTTCTTTAACACAATTTTCATCAAAACTCATTGCTGTATTTGCTTTTAAAACTATACTTGCTAAAGCTTGCTGGGGGCTCCGCCCCAGTCCGCCGGTCGTGAATTTGCCATGAAGTGTCAAGTTCTAGAAAACTATTCCCTGAGAAATTCACTTCCCTCTACAGCAAACACCTTTTACCAACATATACTTCAAATCAAATGGTATTATTTCGTCCATTTAACTTTGAACAGCAACAGCTTCACTCGTTTAACTTCCTTTTTCTAATAACTTATAACGACAGGGACACGAACACAGAAACATCGAGAACACTTAAAAATCATAGATTCTCTCCCGCCGAGAATCGAACCCGGGACACCATACACCAAAGGCTCACGTGCTAGCCACTAGACCATCAGGGAGGGCATAGCTCAGTCTCTATGTCGTTAGGGATTACGATCACTGTATTGCCAGCTATCACTTCTGTGGGTTGTATACTATGATCACATGTTTCTTCTTTGCTGGAAGAGTTAAACCTATATTCTATGAAAGACATGATGTATTTAGACCTACATGCTTTTCATATAATGTAATAAAAGGGTCATGCTGGGAATAAGAAAAGGAACATTCCTTGGACAAAACGGAAACTATTGGCATCAGAAATATTTATCTACGAGGCATGCGCAGTAGTATATTTCAGAATAGTTACTGTTTAGTTCAGAAAACGAAGAAAGGGATATAAAAAAGCAAATATGTCGCGTCAACAAGATCGACCAGTGTTAACTCTTAAGTACTATGGACGAAAATAATCACGTAACTACTATGGAACGGTCTGTCAGACCACATTGTTGTTTCACATTTTCTGAATAGTAGTTTTATTGCATAATTTTTTAAATGCTATCCTACATATCTTAGTTGCATATAGAAATATAAAACATAGTAATTTCACGATGGAAAAAAAGCTTTATATTTTTAAAACAATGAGAAAAAAAACATAGTTAAAATTTGCAACACTGCTTTAATTGTTATTCTAAAATTGTAATTGTTGAAATATTCAATTTCTTCTCCGTTACTATATAGTCAAAGTAACACTAATTTAAAGTACAGTGTTCTTTTAGATGCACTCAGAATAAAACATACAGTAACAACGGAGAAAAAACATGGAATTTTAGCTTTGCAAAACTTACAAGGAAGTACGGTTATAGTATTACTGTTACACTTTTTGTAGTGTAAAGGTAATGAATAAAACTTATTTTTAGTTCTTATATGATGTCGAAAGTAAAGAAAATACCTTTTGCCGGTAAAGAAAGTATCGCACTAACATTTCAGACAGCATGCTATTTTTTTTAGGTAAACACTTTATTTTTTTCTGCACTGCAAGGAAATTGGTACCGCGGTCCCCACCGCTGACACGAATATCTTTGCTTTCCGCTTACAACTCAAGTGGATAGAAGACTATGTTTTCCTCTTCAACTTCTTGTGCGCAATGGTGAGGGACTCACTTTCAAAGCTTTAGTATGCTCTTGATGGAAACACTCAGTTCTCGTGGAAGATGTCCAATGAATAATCTACGTTCTATGTGAGACTTACAAGTCCTTTTGCCAACGTTTTCATGAAATCAAGTCTTCGCTTCGTCCCAAGGATTTTCCCGCTTCGTCTCACTTTCTTCTTTCAACAATTTAGTCGGCATATCCGTGGAACGTAAAACTATTTCACAAATTGAAAGTTTACTTACGTTTAGGGCGCTTCCGTTCAGGTTACTTGTGGGTATATGATTAGTTAACGCACCATAGGCGCAGGAGCTCTGAGTTTGATTCCTAATAGTAGCTCATATGGTTCCTATCCATGTCAGGCTTTAAGTCCACCTCTCATATATCTATACTTCACGGCTGTAAAGAAGGCTAAATCCCAATCAAATCAATTAGTGGTGAATATCTGTTAAAATTAGGAATGGGCAAGAGTAGAGCCTAAAACTCGTCTCGACTCGAAACTCGAAGCGAATTCGAGTCGAGTTTAGAGTCAAGTCAAAGGTAATTTTCTCGAGTCTAGTTCCGAGCCGAGTCACTACTTTGAGGTCGAATTTCCAGTCTAGTCGAGTTTGATAAAGAGCTCGCTCGTTTTAACTCGTCTTGAAGTGGTTTCCTGTTAAAGCTATGAGAAATGTAAGCAGTAATGTGGAATATTTTTAGTGTTGCTCATGGTATGCGACACTGCTCGCATATCGTCTCGTCTCGGTTAACAAAACAACAGCAGACATTTCTAACGAGACAGTCTCAAATATCGCAAGCACCCATATAAATATATGTTGTAGTTTTTATCACCAAGGTTGATGCCTGCACGGTTGAAATTTTGAGCCGAAGCAGAAGGCCGGTAGTGATGTTATCCAGCTCAGCTGGGTTCAACTGAGCGAACAACTTGAGCCGTCTGTGTTCAGATGAGGCATCGAATTCCCTCAGGTGAGTCATCGGCTCAAGCCGGCCGTTGTGGTAAGCCATACGCTCGGTTTGTGTCTTCTTGAGGCAGCTCGAGTGGGTGAGCTTTTAGCTCGGCTTGATAGCGATTGAGCTATGAAGCGAGCTGCTCGAGCCATTGACCACACTAAACCCGAGCCTAGCAATTTGAACATGTTTCTTCAGCGCCTATTACCTTTTCACAATCTTGAGTTCGAGCCCGGATACTTGCTCGAAGTACGACACAGATACTTCCGGTACCTAAGGTGCCCAAAACTCGGGACAGGTACACAAAACTCTCCATAAGAAGTACTAACATTTATTTATTTATTTATTTATCTTCAACAGAGAAAACATTGTCCATTTACAGAAGGCTCTTACAATCTATTATATTCATTAAAGGAACAATTACTAGATTAGTAAGTGATAGAAAGTAAAACAAAGAAACAATAATAGTATTAAAAAGAAAGAACTGAAAATAAAAACACAAAAAAATCGCAAGAAACATCCTTCTCAGATACACAAAGTTAGATAATGGATATGGCTATAAACAACAGTTATGGTTTATGTTTCTGAGTATTTCCAGATATATATATTCAAGTACATACTGTACAGGTATATAGGTTTTATGAGAGTATATACATATGTAAACACACTCGCATATACTTGCAAGCAAGAAGACATCAATACATAGATAAAGTCTATAATTACGCCAATATTTATTTTATTCTGTACCATTATTCAGTAAAAATGTATTTTTGACTAATTTTGTAAACGCTTGCTGTTTAAGATTACGGTCAAATTCTTCTACACTTTGTGCTATATTATTATACAGATTACAAATTCTGACCAACGGTGAATTATTGTGTGTATTTGTTTTGGATGTTTCATACCACTACATATTTCTTGTCCTTAACTTTCTGTCACTGATATTAAATTTGCTGTATTGTAAAAATTCACTCTTATCAAATATGCTATTTACTATTTTGTGTGAACATATTTCTTGTGCAATTATACATCTAGCAGAAAGTTTAATATAATTAAATTCACTTAACAAGTTAGAGTAAGATATTCTATTTATAAGAGCAGACTGTATTGTTTTCTTATAAGTACCCTAGGATTACTTTTTGTATTGCTTCTATCAGTTATCTTGAGTTTTACATTTAGCTGAACAGATCACTGAGGCATATTCCAATTTTGGCAGTACTAGAGTTTTGAAAAGTTTTTCAATGAAATTTACGTTAGTAAAAATTTTAGTGCTTCTGATTACAAACCCAATTGCTTGAAGGCATCGTGTGTGATCAACAAAATGTGTTTATTAAATGATATTTCGCTGTAAATGTAATTCCCAAGTCTCTATACATGAAAATACGCTCCAAATATTGATTTCCTATTGAAAATGGCGGAGTTTCAGTTACAGTTCTCTGTTTTGTAAATATCATAAGCTTAAATTGTTTAATGTTAAAATTTACTTTGTTTTTATACTCCATGTATATATGTTATTTAAGTCATCTTGTAGTTTTAATATATCAGGATTCGCTTGTATTTCTTTATACAACTTAACTTCATCTGCATACAATATACATTTTGAGTTCTTAACATACCTTGGCAGATCATTTATAACGAGTAAGAATAATAAGGGTTCCATGTTTGAACCTTATGGTACTCCGGAATTCATATTATAGCAAAACGACTTTGATTGTTGAAAACTTACATACTGCTTTCTTTGACTCAAGTATGATATAAATAATTTGAGTAACTCTGATGAAAATCCTAAGATCGAAAGTTTTGTAAGAAATATATAATGATTAATCTCGTCAAACACCTTTGTAAAAATCAATATACAGTATATTACATCTACACGATTATGATTATGAATAACACCGTGAATAAATTGGGTAAAATTAAGTAACTTTGTCACTGTTGAGTAACCAAGATAGAATCCAAGTTGATTTTAAAAAGTGTAGCTTTTTGTGTGATTGAAAATACGATAATATACACTATGCGATGAAAAGTATTCCGACATCTGGCTGAAAATGACTTACAAGTTCGTGGCGTCCTCCATCGGTACTGCTGGAATTGAATATGATGTTGGCCCACACTTAACCTTGATCAGAGATTTCAGTCTCGCAGGCATACTTTCAATCAGGTGCTGGAAGGTTTCTTGGGGAATGGCAGCCCATTCCTCACGGAGTGCTAAAGTCAGGGCAGGTATCTATATAGGTCGGTGAGCCCTGGCACGAAGTGGGAGTCCAAAATATGCCTAAGGTGTTCTATAGGATTTAAGTCAGGCGTCTGTACAGGCAAGTCCATTTCAGGGACGTTACGGTCGTGTATCTACTCCGCCACAGGCCGTGCAGTATGAACAGGTGCTCGACCGTGTTAAAAGATCCATTCACCATCACCAAATTGCTCTTCAACAGTGGGAAGAAAGGAGGTGCTTAAAACATCAATGTAGGCCTGCGCTGTGAGAGTACCAGGCAAAATAACAAGGGGTGCAAGACACTCCAATAAAAATACGACCACACCATAACACCACGACCTACGAATTTTACTGCTGACACTACACACACTGACAGATTACGTTCACCGAGCATTCGCAATACCCACACCCTGCCATCGTATCTACACATTGTGCCATCGTATTACCATGATTTGTCACCCCACACGCTTTTGAACTGTTCAATCGTCCAATGTTTACGCTCCTTACACGAAGGGAGGAGTCGTTTGATATTTACCTGCGTAATGTGTGGCTTATGAGCACCCGCTCTATCATGAAATCAAGTTGTCGCACCTCACGCCTAACTTTCATTGTACTTTGAGTGGATCCTGATGCAGTTTGGAATTCCTGTGTGATGGTCTCGATAGGTGTCTGTCTATTACGATCCTCTTCAACTGTCGGCTTTCTCTGTCAGACAACACACGAGGTCGGATACACGCTTTTTTGCTGTACGTGTCCCTTCACGTTTCCACTTCACTATCACAACAGACACAGTGGACTAAGGGATGTTTAGGAGTGTGGAAATCTCGCGTACAGACTTCTCACACAAACGACATCCAATCATCTGACAACCTTAGGAGTTCCGCGGAGAGCCTCGTTCTGCTTTCTCACGACGTCTAATGGCTACTGAGGTCACTGATAATGAGTACCTGGCAGTAGGTGGCAGCACAATGTACGTAATATGAAAAACGTATATTTCTGTGTGTTTCCGGACACTTTGATCACATAGTGTAATATTTGTTCAAGAAGTTTCGCCGGTGCACAAAATGTGGCTATCTGTCGATTATTTTCTACTTCACTATTAACCGCACTTTTAAAAATTGGTGACACCATAGTTGTTTTCTAAATATTGGGAAATGTTTGTGTGTTAAGTACTAAGTTAAATAATGTAATCAATGCCTCATGTAAAATTTCGGAACATGCATTTATCAGATATGGAGAAACTCCGTCCGGTCCACATGCTTTCTTGGGTTTTAATTTTTTAGTGGCTCTTTTATATTCCTCATCTGAGATTTTATCTAATATCAAAGTATTACTTACTCCATTTTTATTGAATCAGAACAGTTATATGATGCTACATTTTTATCATATACCGAACGGAAATAAGTTGCGAAACCATCAGCTACTTGCGTGTTTGTATCCAGTTCAGCACCATTCAACGTCATAACATAATTACTAGAATTACTGCTATATTTTTACCATTTATAAAAGACCAAAATGACCTTACATTTTCCTTATTCCCTCCTCACTTTATTTAACATAGTATTCATACGCTTTACGTATCATTTTCTTTGAATCCCTTCTCATTATTTGATAATATCTCCATTATACGCAGAGCCTTTCATATGTTTTCTATAATACTCCTTTAATTTTAAAATACCAATTATCTCTTTAGTAAACCAACATGGATACTTTTCAACAATACATTCTTCTTTCTTAGGTACACTATTAGTAATTATATCACGCATTATCGTATAAAATGTTTCTGTTGCATCTTCGATGTTGTCAAATTGTCTTATGATATTTCAATCTTCATCTCGAATTAATTGATACTTTCTTAAAAAATCAGCTTTATGAAAATTGAAAATAAAGTTTACTTCACTTTTCAGCATACGGTCATGACCCCTGAATGGAATAATTATTTCTAGTGCAGGATGATGCAAATCTTCTTTTTTAAGTGGTAATTCGCATCTTTGTACGAAAATATAATTTCCAATATTACTAACGACTAAATCTAATGTTCTTGAATTACAGTCTTTTATATTATTTAAAGAGAACATATTATGTACACTTATAAAATTAGCAAAAGATCTACAGTAAATATTCCCATTCAGAAGATCATAATCCGTACCACTAATTAATGGCATATTAAAGTCACCAGCTACAAAATATTATTTTCCGTAAAGAGCAATTTTCTTCAAATATTTTATCAAAATTTCGATAAAGGCTTAAAAGTGAACCAGCTGAAATATGTGTAGTTACTATATAAAACGTTTTGCCATATGCATTGACCTTAACACATAAGTTCTCAAGATCATTTTCTATTTTTATATTGGTTATAACAAATGATTTGACATACTAAGAGATTTCCTGGGCGCTCTACAAATTTGGCCTATTGGCATAATATTATTTTAAAAAGGTTATATTTCGGGATTCTGAGGTGCAAAAAACTCGGGCGCAGAAAGCTCTACGGTGCAGAAAGTTCTAACATTTGACATAGTGAAACTTTTTCAGTGCTTTACGCACTTGGGATATTGATATACATACTTTGTAAATTGGTATCATTTCTGATATCTCTCGTGCACGAAACGTGAGACATGGTGCACAAAACGCTTCAGTAGAAGCACTAACATTTAACATAATAAAACATTTGGTCCCCGCTGTATGCACTTATGATATTGGTATGCGCACTAATTTTAAGTAGTTCTACTTCGGGTATCAGAGTTCCAGAAAACTGGGACGTGGTGCATAAAACCTTACAGAAGAAGTACTACATATAAAAAATTAAGAGATGTGGTCAACACTGTAAAACTTGTGCTATTGGTATAGGCACTATTTTGAAGTGATAATATTTGGGGAATCTGGGTTGCACGAAACTTGAGACATGGGACAAAATTCTCGACAGAAGATGTACCAACACTGACATACTTAGAGATTTCCTTGTCGCCTTACGCAATGTTCTATTGTGTATACACACTATTTTCATTTGGTGTGATTTCCGGTATCTGAGGGGTAAATACTCCATGTCATATTGCACAAATCTGTACAAAAAAGTACGAACATTTAATATACTAAGGGATATGTTCGGTACTGTGAAATTGGTATACGCATTATAATCAATTGGTATTATTTCCGGTACCTGTGGTTGACAAAACTCATTACATGAAGCACAAAACTCTGCAAAAGGTGTGGTAATATTGACATCATAAAAAGTTTGCAGTACGCACTATGATATTTGTATGCATAATATCTTAATGTTGTTATCTGATTAGCACAAAATTTGGGACATGGTGCACAAAACTTTTAAAAGTAGTACCAACATTTGACATAGTAAGAGATTTGTTCTGCACTGTATGAGTTAGAAATATTGGTATACGAACTATTTTCAAGTATTCCTATTTCCTGGTATCTGAGGTACACAAAATTCGTTTCATAGTGCACAAACTCTACAGAAGGAGTACTAACATTTGACTTACTAAGAGATCTCGTGGGCATTGTACGCACTTGGGACATTGGAATACGCTCTATCTCCAAATAATTTTATTTCCGGTATCTGAGGTGCACAAAACTCAAAGATATCGTGCAGAAAACTCTACGGTAATTGTGTTAACATTTCACATACTAAAATATTTTGTTGGAGCTGTACGCCGTTGGCATTTTAGTATAACGACTATTTTAAATTCGTATTATTATCGGTATCTCAGGTGCACTGAAGGCGGGACATGCTGCTCGAAACTCTAAAGAATGGTACTCACATTTAATATACTAACATGTAAGGGATTTGGTCAGTGCTGTACGCACTTGGAATATTGGTATAACCACCTTGTTCAAGTGGTTACATTTTTCATATCTTCAACTAATTTTGTTTATGGTTTTTGAGGTGCACAAAACTCGAGACATCGTGCACAAAAGTCTACAGAAGGAGTACTAACATTTAACATAATAAGAAACGTGGTCGGCGCTCTACGCACTGCTCTATTATTTTACACACAGTTTTCAAGTGGGTATATTTCGAGTATCTGAGATCCTCAAAACTCAGAACATGCAGTACAATCCTTTTAAAAGGTAGTAGTAACATTTGATAGAGTAAGAGATTTGGTCGGCGCAGTACGCATTTGAGATATTGATATTAACGTTTTACAAACTAAGAGATCTGGTGGGCACTGTATGCAGTTGGGATATTGGTATAGGCACTATTTTCACGTCATTATATTTCGGTTATCTGTGTTGCAAAAAACCAAAACATGCTGGACAGAAATCTTGAGAAAGACTATTAACATTTGAAATAGTAAGAGATTTGCCCGATGCTATACGCACTTACGATATTGGTATACGAACTATTTTCAAGTGGTTATATTTCGCGTATCTGGGGTGCAAAAGACTCTACAGATAGAGTACCAACATTTGACATACTTACAAGTAAACCTTACGTTTGGGTGAATCGAGTTGCTGACTGAGACACATATGAGAAAGTAGTACTAAATGAGGTCAGTATTTCAGTGAAGTTATAGGTGCGAAGCTCCAGGGGTTTAGGAGATACAGCTACCAGAACATCACATGGAAGTACAGAATAGACTTCATACAGTTGGAGGTAAAAGCCCTGTAAGACCTCTTGTAACGACAAAAGGCGAATAACAAATATATGGGTACATATTAGGACTAGGGGGAAGTTATATAGTAAGGGTATACCTGACGGTGGCCATCTTGAAATCCGCCATTTTGAATTAAGGTTAAGTTTTTGAAATAGGAATAGGGTCATGTGATACATGATTTAAGACTCAAATTTAATCAGGAGAACAATGGTGACGTTAATTTTGATTTACGCACAATTGGTAAAAAGTTACAGGGAAATTAAATATTGTTGCAGCATATGTATTAGTCCTTTACTCCATCTTGTAAAGTTTGTGTTAATGATAATAATTAAATAAAAAGCAGGTGGATAAATATTAGGTCTATGGTAAGACATGGCCTATTGCCTTCACGGCGGCCATGTTCAAATCCTCTATTTTGAATCACACAAAAGTTTTTACCAAAACGCATAACAGTGACACCTTATTAATAGCAAATTTTATCAAAAATCCAACGATATAACCATTTTTGCTTTATCATTAACCAGCACAAAATTAAATGGGAATAGAGTAATGCAATAGATGACTTCGGGCTAGAAGTTAATCAGAAATACAATGGTGGCGTTACAATGTTAGTTGTTTGATGAGCAAAAATGGTTATACCGTTGGATTTATGGTAAAATTTCCTATTAATAAGGTGTCAATATTATGCGTTTTGTTTAAAACTTTTGTCTGATTCAAAATGGCGGATTTGAACATGGCCGCCATCAAGGCAACTCTTACCATAGACCTAATATTTGTCCACCTGCTTTTTATTTAATTATTATCATTAACTCAAACTTTACAAGATGGAGTAAAGGACTAATACATATGCTGCAACAATATTTAATTTCCCTGTAACTTTTTACCAATTGTGCGTAAATCAAAATTAACGTCACCATTGTTCTCCTGATTAAATTTGAGTCTTAAATCATGTATCACATGACCCTATTCCTATTTTTAAAACTTAACCTTAATTCAAAATGGCGGATTTCAAGATAGCCGCCGTCAGGTATACCCTTAGTATATAACTTCCCCCTAGTCCTAATATGTACCCATATATTTGTTATTCGCCTTTTGTCGTTACAAGAGGTCTTACAGGGCTTTTACCTCCAACTGTATGAAGTCTATTCTGTACTTCCATGTGATGTTCTGGTAGTTGTATCTCCTAAACCCCTGGAGCTTCGCACCTATAACTTCACTGAAATACTGACCACATTTAGTACTACTTTCTCATATGTGTCTCAGTCAGCTACTCGATTCACCCAAACGTAAGGTTTACTTGTTAGAGAATTGGTCGAACATTTACTCGAATAAATACTAACATTTAACATACTAAGATATTTTGTCGGTTCTGTATGCACTTGTTCTATACGTATACGCAGTATTTTCGAGTGGTTATATTTCATGAATCTGAGTTGCACAAAACTCGGGACTTTGAGTACAAAACTCTACAGAAGAGGTACTAACATTTGACGTAGTAAAAGATTTGTTCAGCTCTGTAAGCACTTGGGATATTGGTATAACCACCTTGTTCAAGTGGTTACATTTTTCATATCTGAGGCGCATAATACCAGACATACTGTACAAAACTGTTTTGCAGGAATACTAACTTTGACGTAGTAAATGATAAGGTCTGCACTGTATGCACTTGAGATATTTGAATATGCACTAATTTCAAGCTGTTATGTTTCCGGTATCTGAGTTGCACAGAGCGCGGAACATGTTGAACAAAATCTTACAGAAAAAGTACTGACATTTAACATAATAAGAAATGTGTTGGACGCTTTAAGCACTTCCGTTGGTATAGGCACTATTTTCAAGTGGTTATACTTTGGGAATCTTAGTTGAAAAAAAAAGTGACAAGTTGCACAAAACTCTACAGAAAGACTACTAACCTTTGACAGACTAAGAGATTTGGTCATCGCTGTACGCACTTGTTATATTGGTAGAAGCTCTATTTTCAACTGTTTATATTCCATGCGCAAAACTCTACACAAGGAGTACAACATTTGACATAGGAAGAGATTTGTTAGACGCTGTAGTCACTTGCGTTACTGTTATACGCACTATTTTAAAGTGGTTATATTTCGGGAATCTTAGGTACAAACAATTCTGGACATGATGCACAAAACTATATACTGAAAGAGTTCTAACATTTAACATATTGCGTTGTTTGGTCGTCGCTGTACGCATTTGTTATATTTGTATACGCACTATTTGCAGTAGATCTACTGTCACTACAAGAGGTGCACCAAGCTCTGGATATGGTGCACAAAACTCTACAGAATGAGTACTGACATATAACATACTAAGAGATTTGGTCTGCGCTGTACGCTCTAACTATATTTGTATACGCACTATTTTAAATTGGTAATAATTCCGGAATCTGAGTTCCACAAAGCTTGGAATATGGTGTGCAAAACTCTACAAAATGACATTTGACATAATTAGAGGTGTGGTCCGTGCTATACAAACTTCGAATATTGGTATACACACTTTTTCTGTTGGTATTATTTCCTGTTTCTGAGGTGCACCTAACTGCGGAATTTGTGCTCAAAACTATGAAGAATAAGCACTAGCATACAATATACGAAGAGATGTGGTCGTCACTGTACTAACTTGTGCTACTGGTATACGGACTATTTTCAAGTAGTTACATTTCGTGAATCTGATTTGCACAAAAGTCGGTTCATGGTGCCCAAAACTCTACAGGAAAAGTAGTAACATTTAACGTACTAAGAGATTTGGTCCTTGCTGTACGAACTTATGATATTGGTATGCGCAATATATTCATGTAGTTCTATCTTCGGGATCTGAAGTGCTAATAACTCGGGAGATTTTGCACAAAATTTTATAGAACAAGTGCTAATATTTAACATACTAAGTGATGTGGTCGGCACTGTACTCACTTGTGTTATTGGTATACGCACTATTTGAAGTGGTTATATTTCGGTAATCTGACTTGAACGAAAACTGGTACATTGTACACAGAATATTAGAGAAAGAATACTAATATTTGAGATAGAACGAGATTTGGCTGCCGTAGTTCTCAATTAGGATATTGATATACGCGCTATTTTCAAATGGTTATAGTTCGGGTATTTCGGGGGCACAAAACTCGCGAAATGGCGCTAAAGAACTCTACAGAATTAGTACCAACATTTGACAAACTTAGAGAATTGTCGAAGTTTTACGCGCAAATGTATTTGTACTATTTTCAATTGGTATTATTTCCTGCACAGAAAAAGTACGAACATTTAGCATACGAAGTATTTGGATCGGTGCTGTACGCACATGCGTTATTGGCATACGCACTACACTCAATTGGTATTATTTCCGATATCTGTGGTGCAAAAACTCCGGACATGTTCCACAAAGCTCTACAAAAGGAGTGCTAACATTTGACATTATTAGAGGTTTGGTCGGTGCTTTACACACTATTATATTGGTACAGAGACGTTAATGTCGTTATATTTGCGGTATCTGAGGCGCACAAAATTAGGGACATGGTGCACAAAACTCAAAAGAAGTAGAACTAACATTTGGCATACCTTGAGATTTGGTCGGCACTGTACGCACTTAGGATATTTGTATAAACACTATTATAATGTGGTTATATTTCGTAAATCTGAGTTCCAATAACCTGTAAGATGGTGCACGAACTCTGCAAAAGAAGTACTAACATTTGACCTAGTAAGAAATTAGGTCGACGCTGTACGAACTTGTGATATTTGTGTACAAAATAATTTCAAGTATTTCTATTTTGGGTGCCTGAGGTGTACAAAACTCAGTACATGGTGCACAAAGTTCTAAAGAAGGAGTACTAACATTTGACATTTTAAGAGATTTGGTAGGCACTATAGGCACTTGGGATATTGGTAAACGCTCTATCTTCAAGGGGTTATATTTCGGTTATCTGAGATGCAAAAGCTCTGGAAATGATGCAAGACTCTCCGGAAGGTGTACTTACATTTCACTAAGTATCAAATTTCTTCGACGCTATACGCACTTGGCATATCGGTATAAGGACCCTTTTCAATTGGTATCATTTCCGGTATCTGAGGTTTCAAAACTCTAGACATGATTCAAAATCTCTACACAAAATGTACTGAAATTCAACATACTAATTGATTTGGTCGGCACTGTACGAACTCTTTTTATTCGTATACGCAGTATTTTAAAGTTGTTATATTTCAGGAATCTGAGTTGCACAAACTCCGGACATGGGGCGCAAAACTCTATTGAACGAGTACTAAAATTTAACATACTAAGAGATATGGTCGTAGCTGTATTAACTTGGAATATTAGTTTCCGTATTATATTAAAGTAGATATATTTCCGGTATCTGAGGTGCACAACCTCATGACATGGTGCACAAAACTCTACAGAAGGAGACCTAACATTTAACATACTAAGATTTGGTCACCGCTTTATGAACTTGGTATATTTGTATGCGCAATATTTTAAATTGGTAATATTTCCGGAATTTGAGTTCCACAAAAATTGTAACATGGTGCGAAAAATTCTGAAAATAGGAGTGCTAACATTTGACATAATTAGAAGTTTGGTCGGCGCTGTACGCACTCGGAATAATGGTATACGCACTTTTTTTCATGGTATTGTATTGTGTATCTGAGGTGCAAAAAATTCGGGTCATGGTGCATAAAACTCTACAGAAGTTCGTACATTTACCATATTAAGTGATTTGTATGGAGCTATACGCATTTGTGCTATTGGCATACGCACTATATTCAATTGATATTATTTCCGATATCTCTGGTGGAAGAAACTCGTTACATGTTGCACAAAACTGTACAAAGGGAGTACTAACATTTGGCATAGTTAAAGATTCGTTGGGCGCAGTGAGGACCTGGGACATCGGTATAAACAATATTTTAGAGTGTTTATATTTGGTGTATCTGATGCGCACGAAAATCGAGAAATGGTGCACGAAACTCTGCAGTAGGACTACTAACATTTAACATAATAAGAGATTTCGTCAGCACTATACGCACTTGGGCTACAGGAATTCGCACTATTTGAAAGTTGTTATATTTCGGAAATCTGATTTCCACAGAACTCGGGACACGGTGCACAAAACTCCCCAAAAGGAATGCTAACAGTTGACATAATTGAAGGTCTGATCGGTGCTGCACACACTATGATATTGGTATACACATCATCGTAATGTGGATATAATTGCGAAATACGAGGCGGACAGAATTCGGGACATGGTGTACAAAACTCTACAGAAGAAATACTAACGTTTAACACTAGCGGGACTGAAGATACTCGCACACTGAGAAGAACGAACACCCATCAATTGATGGCTCATGCCTTTACTACAAATACTTTGCGTTTAAATTTGAATTAGAACTTCTAACTAATAAAATCGGATTTCTGTAGTATAAATTTGGGTATAGTTAGATGAGTGATTGACAAAGAGAAACACTAATGTATTTCAGAAAAGAAAAGTTTCATTTCCCTCAACACAAAATTACAATATATAGGATATACAAACCATGGTGTACATAGAAAGCATTATGTCAGTCTTTTCTTGAAAAACACGACACATCAATTGTTACAAATAATAGTAGACAAATACCAAATGAAATATAAGTCACAATTGAAAAGTAGGTACCAGCATGTAAATAAGTATCAAAATAAAGGCACGCCTAGATGTTCTAGAATCAAATTCTAAATTTTATAGCCTTCTTGCATTTCTCATGGAAACGTCCAGCAAACTGTAAAACATGTGTATTGGCCATCGCACTAGTATTGCTGTAACACTATATTTGCGAGTCATTTACTCAATTATATCAACGCCACACATTGCTTCGTTATAAAAAAATTGTTAATTTTCTCTGGTATGATGTCAAAGCGCAGTCACTACTTTGGAACACAACTGTTTGGTACAAGGGTTCATTTGGCTTCTGTAGTGAAGGTGGCACTTCTTTTCAGTTCCGGTTCAATGTTCCTAAATTGCTAGTGCGATGTTGTTTGAGATTCTTGACTAAAGAAAAGATGTAGAAATGTTGTTTGTTGTTTTCACCTTTGTTCAAAAACGGTTCTACATGTCGTAGAGTGACACTGTCACGTACACTCTGACCTGAATTATGTAGTTTCATCTTTTCGCAAGTACGGAAAAGCATTGAGACCATAATGAATAGTTGCGTCGGTAGCCATTCAAAAACTTATACCATATTTTTCCGTTTTTTGGCCATAAATTGGATGAATAGCCACCTGCATTTAAGAGGATACAGTTGCTCACCAAGTGCAATGTTTTCTGTAGGTCGGTAGCACGCTATACAGTTGTCATTAAAATTGTCCCACAGTTCAGATACAAGGCAGAACTTATCAGTTTGCTTTCGTTGTGCCCTTGTTTTATTTTCACAATCTCGAGGAACTTGTCCCTTGCCATTGTCTGAAATCAGAAAAATGGCGAACCCCATCTCTTATTCCACAAATCTTTCATAGTTAGCTCTCTTGGCCTATAAACTTCACGAGCATACATTATTATAATAAATGCATCTGTTTCTCGTAACGACACGAAGTATGATGAATCCCCTGTTACAGGATGGGCCTCTTTTTCTGTACAGCCTTTATCAATCTAGTTTCCCTAAAAATATTTTGATTACTTCGTCTAACTGTTGAATGACCTGGTCCGATGCGAACCCAATTAGTTCATCCTTACTGCGTTCCTCCGCTCCGATATATGCTATTTCTGATGAAGTTTATTCAGCGCTGCTGCTAACGTCCCCTGGTGCACTATTATCTCCCTCGCTTAAACTTCACTGCGAACAGATTTTTAATTCTTGATTTTGATTAACTTCATACACGGCGAGTAGAATGACCACTTGTCCTCCCTTTACCACTTACAACGATACTGGGGACATAATACAGGGGACATATGCACTCTTATTGGCGCATTGTGAACAAAAGGTTCCTTCCGCGTCAAAACTGTATGCACTGATAGAATATGCAGGAATATAACTATCGTCATTGCTATCACTAATAATTTCCGAATTCACATATTCACATCCATTTTCAGATTCCATTAGTGATATATTGTAGAATTTGACCATAATTTCTGCCTTTGTAAGGCCATTCTGTGAACGATACGATGACACTCGTTTGGCTAATACTGTAATACGTAACTGATTGATTTGTTTACATAACTTGGTGTAGTTTTGTGGAACGAACCAAAACTCAACTACTGAACAATCTACAACCGTCAGCACGACCTGCCGGAAAAAAAGTGAAATGATTAATCTTCAATGCGTATACGAACTTACATATAACCCACAGCCAGAAAATGTATTGTTGTAGTGGTTAGAGTATAGGTGCGCTTTTGTAGGATGCATGAAATAAATATTAGAAATTATTCAAAGCTTCATTGTTCACTAACAAATATTAAATTACAAGGAAGATCATTTTACTAAAGCGGCAGAATAAAGAGAAATGTTTAAAAGAGCTAACCCCTCAATAACGGTATCCCGTCCAATGATAAATCTTTATCTTTTTCAAAAGTATTAAACAGTAATATTTAATAAGAACCATCACGAAAAATCTTAGAAGAAATAAGCACAAGTCAGAAAACTTTAAAACAATACGCCAAACAGATACCATATAACACAAATTAAGAAACGAAACCGTCAATTGACATATCTTCGTCCTTCTAGTGTTAACATACTAATTGATTTGGTCGACGCGGTACGCACTTGTTCTATTCGTATACGCAGTATTTTAAAGTGCTTATTTATTGGGAATCTGAGTTGCACCAAACTCGGGACATGGTGCGCAAAATTATACAGGAGTACTAACATTTGAAGTAGTAAGAGATTTGGTCAGCTCTGTACGCACTTCTCCTATTTTAATAGGTACTATTTTCAGGTGGTTATATTTCAGGAATCTAAGTTGCATAAAATTCGGGACATGGTGCAGAAAACTCTACAGAAGGACTACTGACATTTGGAAAAGTAAGAGCTTTGGTCGGCGAAGTACATACTTGGAATATAGGTATACGCGTTATAATTAAGTAATTTTAGTTTTGGTATCTGAGGTGCCCAAACCTCTTGACAGATTGCACAAAACTCTACAGAAAATGTACTAGCATTTAACACACTACGAGATTTGGTCGGAGCTGAAGACACTTGAGTTAATGTTATAAGCACTATTTTAACGTCTCTATATTTTTGAATCTGAGTTGCACAAAACTCGGGAGATGGTCCACAAAACTCTACAGAAAAGGTAATAACATTTAACATACAAAGTGATTTGGTCTGTGCCGTACGCACTTCTTCTGTTGGTATAGGCACTATTTTAAGGTTATATTTCAGGAATCTGAGTTGCACAAAACTCGGGACATGGTACACAGAAGTCTACACAAGGAGTACAAACATTTCGCATATTAAGAGATTTGATCGGCACAGTACGCAATTGGCTTATTGTTATACGCACTATTTTAAAGTGGTTATATTTCGGGAATCTGAGTTGCACTAATCTCTGGACATGGTGCAAAAAGTCTACAGAAGGTGTAGTAACATTTGACACACTAAGAGCTTAGGTCGGCGTTGTACGCACTTCTTACATTAAAATACGAACAATATAATTAGTTCTATTTACGTTATCTGAGATGCACAAAACTCGGAACATAATTCATAAAACTCTTCGGGATCAGTATTAAATCTGGACATACTAAGAGGTTTGGTTGACGCTCTACGAACTTGGCAATTGTTATACGTACTATTTTCAAATATTTATATTTCGGTTATCTCAGCTACACAAAACTCTGTTCATGGTGCACAAAACTCTAACAAATTTGTACTAACATTTGCACAGTAAGAGATTTGGTTCGGCACTGTACACTAGGGTGGGCCGAAAAAATTGGAAGTTGATGAATCGACTTCCGATAGTGCGTTAACTTGCCTCATGACCTCAAAACAACGTTTGCGAGATTTCTATGAAATCTGTTAATATCTTCAGGTTCCTCAGAGTTGCCAAAAAATTGAAAATTAATCAAAACACGTTTCTTTATTTTTTTATTTCATAAGTGTTTTACATTAAACCACTTTCGACAGCAATTAAAATTCACTTTTAATAGGTTTTAGCAACAGCAAAAAATTTCAGCTATATCAATGAATACCTTTAGGTTCCTCAGAACTGCCAAAAAGGAAAAAAATTACCAAAAACCCAATTTTTTGACAAATTTTCAAAATATTGTGTCAGGTACTTATTTTATTTCTTCAATGTTTTACATTAAACAACTTCCGACAGCATAATGATATCACTTTTAATAGTCTTTAGCAAGAGTAAACAAATTCAGCTACGTCAATGAATATCTTTAGGTTCCTCAAAACTACCAAAAAAATCACCAAACGCACTTATTTGGCAATTCAGTTCTTAACGTTCATTGTTCATTTGTTTCTACTTTGTACTGTAGTCAGATTTGTAATCAAACTTCGGAATTGCCGCCTGATTAGCCAGTTTTGCACGAATGAATACGTCCCTTATAAGGGAACCACATACCATTTGGCACGCTTCTTTAACCACCTTCACACAACGCTCAACGGCCTGGGTGTAGCACGGAAAGGCTGAAAATTCCCACTACACAACTGTTTCCTTATTTTGGACCAATGACTTGATAAAATCTGTCTCCACATTCTGCATGACTGGAGGCGAGGCAAATTTGCAATTCATCCAGTCAATAATATCCACATAATCTGTTCCATCAAAATTGATTTTAGGAACTTCAAACACTCTGATGACACTCTCCTCTTGCTCCCATGCTTTTAGAATTCTCTTGAGACCCAACTCTCTAATGTGCGCCCTATTGTCGGTCACCATGGAGAAGATAACTTTTCCGGATGAGCAAAAAAAGCGTTTCGGGAGATGGCCTTGTGCACTACGTTCTTCAGGTTCATTGCCAAATATCAACTGGTCTGAATGATGTTCCAGAGATTACGGGCTCGATCTTTGATTGAATGATTGCACTTGATTGTGAACCACCCCGGTTCGTAGCAGTTAATGACGAACTCTGCCAGTGTCTTCAACTGAGGTGTTGGATTCTCTGTTGCTATGTAAAAACGGAGAATGCGGTTGGCTGTCGTAAGCCATCGGGAGTGTGACAGGTGCCCTGTTAAACGCCTGGACAAACCGTTACTGCAAACTCCGGATTTCACTGCTTGAGAAATGTCTAGCTGGTACTTTAGGTCAGAGCTAAGGTCATTCGCATTGGCGTTAGGTAGCTCGAAATCTATGGCTTTGAAAGCCGTTACTCCTAGACTCTGACATCCCTCCAGTTGCTGACCAATCTCACCCCATAAGATCATGGACCTCTGGTTCCACCAACCAAGTGCTCAAACAAATGCCTCAACGGAAGCTCGTTTAGGTGCAAAAGGCTTATCAGCCACTGAAGGAGTCTGTTAAGCTTCTCTTCCAGGCGACGAATGATCCCACATTTCAAACCTGTGTTGATAGCCGTACCATTACAATCTACAGTGATAAGGTGTTCCAGATCGTCTCCAATATCCGCCATGTAAGCAGTTATGCTTGTGAAAATGTTATCGTCTGAGACAGATGAGGGTGTAACGTGGCCGACATACTTTGATCATGGCTCCTCGATAAGAGAAATGTGCTCTTCAGTCTTGCTCGTTCGATATGAATTAGAATCTTCTTTCTCAATGTATATAGTTTGGTCTTTCCTTCCGTCAAAGTAAAGACCTTTATCCTTGGTGTCGTTTCCAGCTTCAAGCGAACCTCTCGCTTTCACATTTTCTCTTCTGTTCTTAATGTTATCGATTATAAGTACTGTTTCACAGGGTTTCATTAGCTTTCGAACTTACAGAACACTTGTGGCAATAGCTGCCGTGGCAGGGTCCGAAACGCCGAAACTGTCGCTAGCCAAAGCTGTTTTTGCCAGATGGAAGCGCATTTGTGATATCAATGACGATATGTTTTGTATTGTGGGACTGTTCGTGCGGGTGATTGTAGCGGTTCTGGCAGAAGAGCAGGTCTGGTCGTCAGTTTGGTCGCTTACTGCCAGTGCCTCATACAGATCTATTACCTGCGTCTTCTCTGAATTTGAATCGTCTTCCTGTATGTGCATAGTTTCGCATTCGAAGTCCGGCTGATCGGTAGCCTCCATTAGGAGAGTCCTCTCTTTACTTATGCAATCACGGTTCCTTCTGTCTTCTCTACGCTGAATCCTTTTAGTTTCATTCCCGTCCACGTAGCCAATCTTCCCTTTCCTCGCAGTCCAATGGTCCAAAAGGAAGGGTTGCTCAAGTGGAGGAACTTTTTTTCATTTTTTTCACAAATGCAGGTTTGGAAATCCTTGCACTTGCAATCAGCTATGTCAAAAAGTTTTCCCCAAGTTTCACTGATGATTTCATCCGGTTTAGCGGCATATTGCGGTTTCTCATTATCACGTTTGTAGTTCTTCTTTAGTGCCTGATACTTCACGTGGAAGCCTTTAATCATCTTGATAACTCTGTCGTGACTAACAAATGGGATGGAACACTCTTGGTACAATTCCTCAACTTTTACTGCAACTGTTTCGGCAATAGCAGAAAAACTTGGATCCTTCTTATTGCCTGCAGCATTTATAATGTTGAAACTCTCATCTCAGCAACATCACAGTACATCGAGAATAGTTGGAGGTTGGCAAGGTTTCAAGTCCTTTGGCGGTCCGACTATCGGACACTCCATTTCGCTCCCCAATACTTTGCTTGACTTTGTCCTATAGCTCACGGACTCGCTCTTGTCTACTGGCTCACAGGAGGCAATTTCGACGTTAACTTTAATTTCTTACTGTACTAAAATAACAAATATTTTTACATAACAAAAATACAAATATTTTTACATTAAAATAACAAAAATACAACAGATCAACACGTTTTATTTTAATGTTGATTTAATAATTAATATCTAACCGCACTAAAATAAAAACAAAAGTTTTAACCTCACATTGAACGCCACGTTTGATTGTTTCTGATTTGTACGTATAACACTCTTCTCAACCGCTCGCTAATTATTACCAGTTCCAATTAGTTTACTCTTTACAACGTACAGTGTTGCCAACTGAAGAATTGGCAGTTTATCTAAAGAAATCAGAATTTGTTCTACAGGCATAATTAATATATCATAAAGATTTTCAAATACGTAGGATTTTGGTGAAATTTTGTCATTTTTGGCAGTTCTGAGGAACCTAAAGATATTCATTGATGTAGCTGATTTTTTTACTGTTGCTAAAGAATATTAAAAGTGAATTTAAATTGCCGTCGAAATTTGTTTAATGTAAAACTTTTATGAAATAAAAAACTTAAAAGCGTGTTTTGAATATTTTTCAAATTTTTGACAGCTCTGAGGAACCTCAAGATATTAATCGATTTCGTTAAAATCTTGCAGACGTTGTTTTGAGGTCATGAGACAAGTTTAATGCACTATCGGAAGTCGATTCATCAAATTTCGATTTTTTCGTCCCACCTTACTGTACACACGTAGGATATTATTAAAAGTACTATTTTCCAGTGGTTATAATTTCGGTATCTCAGTTACACAAAACAATGGACATGGTGCTCAAAAGTGTTGAAAAAACTTACTAACATGGCATTCTTAGATATTTGCTTTTCGCTTTACGCACATGCTCTATTTTTTTATACGCACGATTTTCAACTGATATTATTTCCGGTATTTTAGTTTCACAAAACGCTGAACATGGTGCACAAACTCATCGAAACATGCGCTAACATCTCAAATATTAAGAGTTTTGTTCGGCGCTATACGCTGTTAGAATATTATCATAAGTACTATTTTCCAGTGGTTATAATTTGGGTATCTGAGCTACACAAAACTCTGGACACGGTGCTAAAGCCTGTACAGAAGATTTACTAACATTTGACTTACTTAGATATTTGCTTTTCGTTTTACGCACATGTTCTATTTCTATATGCACCATTTTCAATTCGAATGGTTTTCGATATCTGAGTTGCAATAAACCCTGGACATGGTTCAAAAAACTCTACAGGAAAAGTAGTAACATTTAACATAGTAAATGAATTGGTCGGCACTGTACGCCCTTGTTCTTTTCCTATACGCACTATAGTCAAGTGGTTATATTTCGTGAACCTGAGTTTCTCAAATCTCTGGACATTGTGCACAAAACTCTACAAAGGAGTACTAACATTTGACATAGTTGGATATTTCGTCTTCGCTGTACGGACTTGTTATATTGGTATACACACTATTTTCTAGTGGTTATACTTCGGGTATCTCAGCTACACAAAACTCGTGAGATGGTGCACAAAACTTTTCACAAAAATTACTGACATTTAATATACTAAGATATTTGGTCAGCACTGTACGCACTTGGGATATTCGTGTACGCATTTTTTCAAGTGGTAAGTTTTGAATATCAGAGGTGCACAAAACCAGAGACATAGTGCACAAAACTCTACAAAAGGACTACAAACATTTGACATAGTAAAAGATTACGTCGGCGCTTTATGCAGCTGGGATATTTTTATAAGGCATTATTTAAAGTGGTAATTTCGGATGTTATAAGGCATTATTTCGGATGTCTGACTTACACGAAACTCGGGATATGGTGCACAAACTTCTACACAAAAATTACTGACGTTTAACATACTAAGATATGTGGTCGACGCAATACGCACTTGTGCCATTGGTATAGAGACAATTCTAAGTGGTTATATTTTGGTTAATCTGAATTTCAAAAATCTCTAGAGATGGTGTACAAAACTCTACAGAGAAAATACAAACATTTGACATGCTTAAAGATTTTGTAGCCGCTTAACGCACATGTTCTATTTCTATACGCTCAGTTTTTAATTGTTATGATTTCCGGTATCAGAGATACGGGATGAATACTCAATTTTGACATACTAAGAAATTTGGTCGGCGCTCTACGCACTTGGGCTATTGGTATACGCACTAATTTAAAATTGATATATATTTCGGTATTCTGAGTTACACAAAACTCGGTACATTGGGCACAAAACTCTACAAAATTAGACTAATATGTCATGTACTAAGAGATCCGGTGAGCACTGAAAGAACTTGGGCTATTCTTATACGGACTTTTTTAAGTTCTTATATTTCGTTTATTTGAGTTACACAAAACTCTGCCCATAGTGCACAAAAATCTAAGGAAAGTGTACCAAGATTTGACATGGCAAGAGATCTCGTCGGCGTTGTACGCTCTTGGGACATTGTTTTAAGCCTTTTTCGAAGTGGTTACATTTTGGTTTTCTGTGGCGGACTAAACTCGAGACATGAGGCACAAAACTCTATAGAAGAAGTACTAAATTTTTCATAGCAAAAGATTTGGTAGGCGCTGTTCGCACTTAGGATATTGGTATACGCACTGTTTGAAGTGATTATACTTCTTGTATCTGAGTTACTCAAAACTCGCGACATGATTCACAAAATTCTACACATAACTTACCGACATTAAACATACTAAAAGATTTGGTTGGCGCTGTAAGTACTTGGGATATTAGTTACGCACTATTTTCAAGTATTTCAATATCCCGTATCTCAGGTGAACAAGATTATGGATATGCTGCACAAAACGTTACAGAAACTGTACTATCATTTAACATACTAACAGATGTGGTGAACGGTGGACGCACTTGTGCTATTGCCATACACACAATGTAAAATTTTCAGAATTCGCGAATATGAGTTGCACAAATCTCGGGAGGTGGTGCACAGAAATCTACAGAAAGACTTTTAACATTTAGCACAGTAAGAGATTTGGTCGTCGCTGTCCGCACTTAGGATATTGGTATATGCACTATTTTAAGTATTTCTATTTCTGTTAACATTCTAATACGCGCGCGGCCTACTATTGTAGCCCAGTTTTTTTCCTTGCCGCAAAGTAATTCAAGATGCTAACTCAAATAGTGTCTGTGTACCTTTCTATCAACTATCATTCTGCGTGTTTAGTGTGTGGTACAACGTGAAATTGAAAGGAGCTTATTGTTATCCTGCTTGAAAGTTTCATGGGCTAGATCTGTATCCCGTGCGACTATTGTTGTCACGAATATTCCAAAAAGTCAAAGTTTTTTATTATAGTTTGAGTGTTGACCAGATGGTCAATGAGTTTGCAAAATGCCAATTCTGTTGAGGAATGTTTTTAGATGGCGATAGGGAACATTTTGAGACGCAGAAATGCATTTTCCGGACACAGAAATAGTGAAAATTCAGAAGATGTAACTGAGAATTCCGGGCGGCAGGAATCACTTATAAATGTTGATTTTAGTAGTAAGGACAGTTGTGAAGTAAATTATTATGTACCAAAGGACAATATCAAATGCAAAAAAGACATCCTACAAGTAATATTCGCACTCATGCTCATAATATTGTGCTTAATTTTCCAGGACCTAAAGGTGAGGCTAGGTCTGCGTTGACGCAGCTTGCATATGTAGAAGTGAGTTTAGATGCAAACATTTTGGGATTGGTTGTACCAATATTTACATTGACATCGTTAGATTAAGATTTGTACTTAACAGTCATGCAAAACTGTAAGTTCCCTTGTTGACATTTTGATGCACTAATTGCAAGTGATTATACTTTCGGTATCTGAGTTACACAAAACTCGAGACAAGGTGCACAAATTTCTACAAAAAACTTAGTAATATCACCGGTCGGCATGAAAATCCTCCCAAGAGGGTGAAAGGGTGTAACGTATAGATTTCAAGACTCTGATTACGAATATCTTATCGAGAAAGTTCCACCACGTAAGGTTTCTTTTTGGCGGGGTGCGTTTTCCATAATTGACAGAAAAATCGCATTTTTCGTATTTAATATCTGTTTTCCTTGTCTGGAGTGCATACTTCGGAATTTTTATATTAATCCAAGAACTGTTACTAGGCTATACCTCAGGAACACTGTTTTCTCTAGCTCACGACCCCTCGGAAACGTACCCCTTCTCCTTGGGTTGCAAAGATTTATTGTCGCTCCACACTGCATACACTAAAACCTAGGCGTTATTGACGGAGAAAGGTTTCGTAATCAACTTGCGATCATTCGTCGGCTCCCTTTTGTCTACACGACAGACAGATTGTTGAAAAAGGCGCCAAGACATACACAACGTTGTCGCATGAAACAAATATTTCATTTTCGAGTTGATCTTCGTGTTAGAAAGTGGTGTTACGCTGTGTATGTGTATACCATAGGAGGAAAATATTTTTGTGTGAAATATTGACGTTTGTATTAAATGAACATGCCGAAAACTTGCAACAATTCGACAGATTCATTCACCTACTTATGTGGGAAAGTGATTTTCAAGGGTAAAAGTAGGCCATTGACACCGTTACTGAAGACAGCCTACCATCTGTACTTCGGGTGTAAAATCGGCGACCGGAATCCGTTCGGGCTCCAAAACAAAGTTGTAACTCGTGTGCGCGTACTCTCACAGGATGGTTGAAAGGTACACATAAATCGATGTCGTTCGCCGTACCTATGGTTTGGCGCGAGCCCTTTGATCATGTTTCAGACTGTTACTTCTGCCTGACTAATATAAAAGTTCTTTAAAAAAAACATGAAGCATAAAATACAGTATCCTAACTTGGATTCCGCAAGGAGACTTGTGAAACATGATGTTTGCTGCCTGTACCCGTACCATCAGTCTCATATACCCTGTGAAGTGTTTCATTCGATGAAGAACCTGCTGCTTGTGAGGATGTTGCACAATTTTCGAGTACACAGTCAGATTCCAATTACGCCTTAGTTCTGACCTAATGAACCACATGTGATAAGTTAGGAGGAGCTGAATGATCTGATCAGAGACTTAAATATTCCCAAGTATAAGGTCCTGTTTCTTGCATCACGACTTCAACAATGGAATCTACTAAACTAAGATGTGAATATATCGATGTATAGGAAAAGTGAGAAGAGCCTAGTTCCTAATTTTAGAAAGGGTGGTGATTTGGTGTATTGCAGTGATATTCCATCGCTTATGGGACAACTGAAGTTGAACTGCAACTCTGGAGATTGGAGGCTTTTCGTAGATTCCTCAAGGATAAGTTTCAAGGCAGTGTTACTACACAATGGCAAAGAAAAGCCAGCCATCCCTATTGCTCATGCTGTACATATGAAAGAAACATACGAGAACACGCCAAACCTATTGTAGAAAATAAAGTACGAACAGTTCCAGTGGTCTGTATGCGCTGACCTTAAGGTTATTATCATCCTCACCGGTTTACAAGGAGGTTACACAAAGAACTGCTGGTTATTGTGTCATTGGGATAATCGAGCCAAAGGTCAGTACACCATCACAAAATGACCGCCAAGGAAGCAACAGGTCCCAGAGGAGATGAACGTGGCTAATGAACGTCTTGTTGATCCGGAGAAAATATTCTTACCACCCCTTCATATCAAATTAGGGCTCATGCACATCTTCGTCAAGACCCTGAAGCGGGATAGCGAAGCATTTAATCATCTCAGAAAACTATTCCCATTACTCAGCGAGGACAAGGTGAAAGAAGGTGTTTTTAAGGGATCTCAAATCAGAGACTTTTTAAAGGATACTAAATTTTCTTCTAAGCTTAACCCATTCAGACCTGGCGGTCACAATTGTGTACATTAAATTTCTATTGCATTAATTCTACTTAAAGCACTGTTGTGGGCATACAGGCCGATTGTTTACATTTGTGTAGCTTTGCTTCACTGTTATACAAGTAGCTGCTGCGCTCTAGTGAGTAGTATGTGATAAAAGTATTGTAAATAGTCCATGGTGTTGCAGTTTTATCAACAGGTACTACCTAGTCGATTTTATTACAATAATTAGAAATTTCTCGTTTCTGAACTATCTTTTTGAAGTGCTTGCGTGTGTTTGTGAATATCTGTTATCTTTTGTGGTAAAATTACAAATATGACAAGCAATTCGTTATAACTTTATTTGTTGTTGAAATATAATGTACACAATTGTGCCCAAGAGGATCGTAATGAACAGATGCGTTATCAATGAAAGCTCATTGAGTATGTTTTTTTGGGTGATAATATTAGTAAGAATTGGTTTGTTTTAGCTTCAATAGGTCTTATATCAACGACATGAGACCAAAATTTTCTTATAAATTATATGGTACATTGAGGTAGTGTGTACACGAATTAGAATCATGGATAAACCATCTGGTAGCAGCCCATCTCTCTCCACGGAGAAAATTTTAGATGTGTTGGAGAAAGGTGACATTCCTGATTTCGATTTATCTGAAGATGAAACTGAGGAAGATTCATCGGTTATTTATTTTTCAAAAATATCAGTGTGACCGATAGCCTTCTAAATATTTAATGTACACAAATGTGTACAACGGGACACCAATGCTATATAAAAACTAAAAATTTATATGACAGTGGAGTCCAGATGTACACATTTGTGCACATAAAATATCTGGAGAACTATGGGTAACGAAAACAAAATTTCAAGCAAAATGCCATCAGAAGACCCCAATGCGTTTAAAAACCACAACAAATAATTTTTTCAAGCTTAAAAAAAAAATCAGGTCTGAAGGGGTTAATGAAGTGGAAAGTGAGGCCTGGGAGGCCTTTCGAGAAGTGTGCAGTAACTTTCTAGGGAATCATAAGTTTCCTGATTACAAAGACATTGTGGGCAGGTTGATTACTTCATTTCGTAATATGGGATGTAATATGTTCCTAAAGTACACTTCCTGCATTGCCATCTGGACTTCTTCCCTGAAATGTACAGCTTGGGGGAGGTCTCTGACGAACACGGGGAAAGGTTCCCTCAGCAAATAGCTACCGTGGAGAATCGCTACAGTGGTAAATGGAGTGTGAATATGTTGGCAAACTTCTATTCGAAGGTGACACGCGAGATATCCTGTAGTAATTACAAGAGGAGTAGGAAAACAAAGTCACACGTAAGTGTTAAACTTTAACTTTTTATGCAATTTTATCTGCATAATTAATAAGTAATTACATAAGAATTGTAAAATAACAATGATTATTAAAAAACTGTTATAATGAAAATTTAAAATGAAACAGTGAATATCTATTCTTCGGTACTTTGTTCCCATGATGTTCGGCAGGTAATACTAAATCTTGTGCTTTCAAAGGCTCCAACCTGTCATGTTATGTCACTGTTTTGACGTACGGTACAGCATTCATGCTGTTCTTTTTTGATATAAACTTATGGACTGTGAGCTGTCTCTCCACACTCCTTGCTCGGTTGCTACATAAATTGATGCACCAGTGATGTCTGTTTTTACTCCCAACCTTCCTTCTCCGGAATTACAAAAGAAAGACTTCTTCTAGCTCTTTACTAGTGGGTAACGTTCCCATTATAGCCGACACGTTCCCACGTTGAATGGCTATGCTTATACGTTGAATCAGGAAACTATTTGCTCGATTATCTCCTGATTTAATTGATAGGCGGTGGCCGATTTCTTTTATAAATTTGAGGCCTTCTTCCTCCCAAGAACCTCTAGACTCAATTGCTATTGCGACAAAGCAATAGTTATCGAGTAGATTGCTATATTTATTACTTTTTTTCTTTCGCTCTTTGAGCAGCTACGAGTCCAGCTTGTACTGAGGCATATTGTAGGTTGGAGGGGGCATAGGTGTCTGAACATGCGAAGTCCCAAATCAATGCCTTTCCTTTCTTCCAAGGTACTAATGCCATACCATCGGGTCTTTTTCCGTCAGGTCGGCTCCATCCAATTGGTTCCCTAACTGCTGGGATCCCTGCTGATATTAATGCTCTTAATATTATATCATTTACACTTGAATGACGTGGGTGTCTGCCTGCGCTGCTTTTGCAAGACAAACCGTGTAATCGTTTTTTATGTACAAAGGTGTTACAAATGGGGCAGTGGTGTGGTTCACATATATCTGCTCCCAACCGTAGTGCAACTGATACTCGGAAGCTCTCATTGGATAGGTGTAGGCTCAGAGATGGTGATAGTAGAGCTTGAAGCCATGCTCCTTTTTCTGGGGACATGACCGCTAAAAGTATGGCGTTATCTTCGATGTTATTTGTAGTCTGCAATAAAGAAGCTGCATGGCAATTAACGATGGACTCGTCCCAAGCAGACTGATTGTTACGATTTTTGAGAGTCGGAGTATCTAACCCAACTAAATTTGTCCATTTAGCTATGCAGTCCATCACATCTGGATTGGTGATTTCGTCGTTATCCCATTGAAGAAGTGAACTAACTATTTGACTTGCACCGTAGAAAGACGCTAAAAAAGATGGAATAGCCATATCTGTGGCGCAACGGATTCCAAGGCCTCCATTTTTGACTGGTAAAGAACCTTGTATCCAAGTGTTGTTATTAAGAGAACAATTGAGGATGGATTCCAGACCAGTGTTAAGAGTATTGTAATACTTTTCCAATAGGGCATCTTCCTTCCAAGATGGACAGCATTGGAGGAAATAAAATAATCTCGGCTTTCCAAATGAAGCCCTTAACAGATAAAAAGCAGAATGGGCTGAAAGCTTGGAAAGTCGTGACAAAAAATTCTAGTTTGGAGGTTTTGTCTAGTAACATTTTGCTCCGTGCCTCTGTTGAGATAGCTGAACCTAAAAGCTCTGCATTACTTTGTGTAAGGAGCTGAATACCAGGTGCTGATTTATTAAAGATATCATAAAGGTTCTTAATTTGTTCTTCTGTACCACCGAGGAATCCTACTTCGCATTTGGAGCAACTTAGCGATAAGCCAATTGATGATGCATGTGTACGAATGTTATCTAGTGTTTGTAGTATTACGTCTGTATTTCCAGCTATTGTTCCATCATCCAAATACCAGACATTCGGCTCTGCGTTTATATTATTAACAATTGGTTGGAGAGTCATAGCAAACAGTGCTGGACCTAACGGATCACCTTGTTGAACACCTCGCTGTGATGGAATAGTGTTATCTCCTATATATAGGTTGCTTAGTTGAGAATAGCATTGAGAGATGTACGAAAAATATGCTGGAAAATCCTTTTTAACAGATAGCAACATGGAATCTCGATTTAATTCATTGAAGGCATTTCTGAAATCGATTTTTAAAAATGCTTTCACTTGGGTGTGCGAAGTAGAATAATATGTGCGGGCTGCATGTACTGCTGCTTCTCGCCCCAAATGGGACACAGACTCCTAGTTGGTGTGGATGTAGTATGTCGATTAGTGATTCGCGCATCTTGTAGCAGATTATTTTGGCCGACAATCGTCTCCAAATATTGCCCACGGCTATTGGCCGAATGCCTCCGCTTTTTTTCTGAAGGACAAGACGCACCGAAGAATATCGGTCTCAATGTTGCAGGTACTTTTCCCGATATAATGAGGTGTAACAGTTCTCTGATAACATTGATAAGCTGGTTTCTAGATTCATAATCGTGTGATAGAACCAGATCTTTTAGAATTGAAGCTCTGAGGTTATCCATTCCACCGGCGGATCCAGAAGGAAAAGATTAAATTGCTTTCAATAATTGAGTTGATGATACTTTAGTTGCTGATGCTGATACCTCTGGAGGTTCAGGGATGGCTAATAAATGTGAGTGAGCTGAATGTTTTGTTCTGAGTGCTTCTAACAATGAATTATCTCGAGTCTTCGGATGTTAATAGTGTTACTGCTCCTCTAACATCACCGTCCGATAGTTTATTTTCAATGTTCTTGCTGTGGAATGATGTGGATTTTGACAAATTACGAACTTTGTATAATTTAATTAATTCGGCTGACAGTGCTTCTCGATGATTAACCGACCAGTTTGGTATTCTTTGCTTCACCCATGTGGTGAGGTTAGTATCTTTTTCGGCATATGGAGGAATACAGAGAACCACATAAGGGAAAGGTAAAAGATCTAGTCAAGCATCAATACTATTAGTATTCGTGATCTTTTGTAGAACTTGACGTAAGGAGTGAGCCATAGCTGGTCTGGCGCCTCGGGGAACTCGTCGGAGTGTAGGAATATGGGACTTTAAAAATATTAAGAGTTCGCCTATTTTAGCTGTTGAGTCCGTAGAATTTTCATCAATCGCTTCGTGCGTTAATATATTTGAAATATAGGTAATGGCACTTTTCGCATTGGAAGAAGATTTTCTTGAGTGATTCGCGGTGGCATCTACTAGTATGTATGGCTAGACTTCGTTGGCTTAGAAAACACTTATGGCATTATTAACATTGCGCTTCATTTGCCTTGCTAGACATGTCAAAATTAGGACCTGGATCTTCCTTCTGACAAGAGGCTTCCGCATCTTGAATGTTCGTTGCTTATTGAACCTCCTCTCCCAATTCTGTTTTATTGGTAACTTTTCTTTCTGTCATTATTGGACATAATTGTGCTTATTATATCAATTTAATTTAAAATAGATTAAAACAAGCTGATTTGGTTTAAATATTAACGAATTATACTGCCCGATTCATTGTTATAGTCAACTGAATTAATGCTTCAGAATATGATTTCACAGAACTCCTTAACCACTGGACCGAATTTAATACGGATTTCACATCTCTCACTTGTCCATCATCACTAGCACGAACACTGCACCTAGACGCGTCAAAAAGTCAATATTCCCTTATTTCTAGAAGGGTTCTTGCAGAGAGACGCTATTCAACCCGCACTAGTTTACAGCAATTAACCAATCTGCATAATTTATATTGATATTTAATTATAAGGTGCAAAATATTATGGGTGGAGAATAGCATCCTTGGGCGGATATTGAAACACCCCCTTGCTCCCTGAAAACTGGTACGTACTTTAGAAAAACGGGTTACGGATTCGAACTCAGTAGCCCGTAACCTTTAGGATTCAAATATTTTCGTTCGCGGGAGCGAAAAAAAGTATTTTTGCCGAACAATATATTTATCATACAAAGAGATTTGGTCACTGTGTTCGCACTTGGGATGTTGGTATTCACACTTTTTTTTAAATGGTTACATTTTGGACATATGAGGTACACAACACAAGAGTCATAGTGCACAAAACTCTACAAAAGGAGTACTAACATTTGACACAGTAAAAGATTAGGTCGGCGCTGTATGCAATTGGGATATTTTTATAAGCACTATTTTAAAGTTATTTTTCTGATGTCTGTTTTATACAAATCTCCGGATATGGTGCACAAAATTCTACACAAAAATTACTGACGTTTAACACACTAATGTATTTTGTCTTGGCTGTAGGCACTAGAGATTTTGGTATGAATAACGTATTAAAATGGTTAAATTTCGAGTATCTGGGTTACGCAAGACAAGAGTAATAGTGCTCAAAACTCTTCAAAAGGAGTGCTAACGTTTGACGTACTAAAAGATTAGTTCGGCGCTATATGCAATTGGGATATAATTATAAGCATTAATTTAAAGTTATTTTGTCGGATGTCTGCGTTACACAAATCTCGGGAGATGCTGCACAAAATTCTAAACAAAAATTACTGACATCTAACACACTGACCTGTTTGAAAGGTGCTGTCCACACTTGGGATATTGGTATACGCGTATTTTCGGTTTCCAGTACCTGTGGAGCACAAAACTGAGAAGATGGTGCACAAATCTCTACAGAAAGACTAATCACATTTCACGAAATAAGAAATTTGGTCGGCCCTGTATGCACTTACGATATTGGTATAAGTACTATTTTCAAGTGGTTATAATTTTGATATCTGAATTAGAGAAAACTCGGGACGCGGTAAACAAATCTTTCGAGATAGTTTACGAACATTTTATATACTTAGAGATTTGCTAGCGGATTTACGCACATGTTCAATTTTGTATACGCACTACTTTCAATTGATATTATTTTCGATACCTGAGAAGCACAAAGCGCACGACATGGTGCACAAAACTTTTCAGCACAAGCCCTAACATTTAAGATATTAAGATATTTGGTCCGCGCTGTTCGCGCTTATGATATTTCTGTTCGCACTATTTTCAAATGGTTATATTTCGGGTATCTGGGGTGCAAAAGACTTGCAAAATGGTGCACAAAACTCTACAGAAAAGTACCAACATTTGACATGCTTAGAGGTTTGGTCACAGTTTTATACACATGTTATTATTATTATTATTATTATTATTATTATTATTATTTATCTTGTAATGTACCATTACAGTGGAAAATAATGGCATCTTTTTTTACTCACCTGTACCTAGTGATTTTTTTTAAAAAAATGATTTCGGTTTAATCACACAATTTATTTATTCTCTTTACTTCAAATTAAATGTAATGAATCGAAAAGTTTCATTAGTAATCATATTTTAACTGAATAATATATTTATTTATATTTTGATTAATTGTAAATCCCATTTTCACATATACAAGTTGAATAGTTACAAGGTTTACCATTCTGACGTCATACCGAAATATAGTTCCGCCATTGGATATAAGTTTTCTTAATTTCAGAACAATGTGGATTTTGGCCAGGTACCTAAATTTTCCCTCACCCCCTCTCACTAGTCCATAGTCACTTTCAGATCCGATTATATCTGGATTTGCCAAATTTCTATTCGCTTTGTAATGTCCGCGGCTGGAAGACTCCGCCCTGATTGGTGGAATTTTCCAATCCCTGTCGTTTTCGGCGCAATGTTATCATAATAATCGAAGACACATTAAGGGGAGCAACATACAATTTCTTACGGTTACATATCTGCTTAAAAGACCAGGATTTCGAAGAACGTTAGGTACAATTTTAGTTTCTCTGCAATAGTAAACGCCGTACGACCATTTAGGAGATGACAAATCTACATTTTTGTTAAGTGAACTATAAAATAAAGGAGAAATAGGAACCAGCTTTTCAGACGCCATATTGCTCGTTATCGGAGCCAAAGCATAGACAATATAGGAGAGTGATTGTTTGATCTTTTTAAAACTCAGTTAGGGATTAGGGAAATAAGACCTGGTTTCGTACATATATTATAGTGTATACTTTGAAAGTTATTTTCTTTTTATTAATCAGTAACTGCATATTCATCTTAGGTTTCATAGCGGTACTACTAACTATTAGAAGGCGGCTTAATTTAACAAAACGGGGTCCTATTTCTCTCTCCAAATTAAACCAGTTCTAGCGGGGGATGGGTTAGTTATTGTTTGTTTTAGGGCCTTTTCCCCTCTGAGGGGAAGGGTCCCTCAATAAAATTCGTTAAGGTGCCCCCAGGGCATCAATCTTTAGTAATCATTTTGTAAAAAATTGGTTAGGTCAATTGGACCTAGGATATCTCTTATCATTTTGTCCCCCTAAAGTTTAATAGAGCCAACTCTATATACCAACAAGTGAGTACTTTTCCTCAATATACATGTAATTAAATGGGCTTGTTTAGTTAGTAGTTTTTATGTGTAGTATTTATAGTGGTGTGTGTAGTTAGTAGTTCTGTGTGAGTGCGTGATTTCTACTGTTAGGACAGTGTAGAGACATGTGTTAGTTTAATACCATTTGTCTAACTCAAAGCACACTAAACGAGAGTAAATATTAGATTTCTAATTAATAAGTACAAGTATATATTTCAGTGCACGGTAAATTATGTCTCCACTACAGCGCCATCGTGTCCGTTTTCGCTGATCAGTTGTTTGTTGACATTACGTCATGACCCAAGTTAGTGATCTAGATTGTTTGATTTTGGCCTCTTATTTCTAAATTACATCCCGTGGATATGGTGTTCGGTTCAAATGAAATAGCATGAGATCTCGTAGTTCTGAAAATTACAGCTTGCTAGGTCAAGTAGCAATCGAAATATCCACTGAAATCAAGAATGCCTATTTTCTTAATAGAAGTAAAGCCCATATGCTGTTACTGTTTGTTTCAAAATGTAGTATTAAATTCTCTTTTCCCGTGGCTATAGAAAAATTCCATTGTTGCTTTAGTTTTATCAGCAAATCAGAAATACATTAATCGTTGACAATTGAACTTTCAGTGAATACACATATGATTTTTTTTCTGCGAAGTAAATATAATTTGGATGCTTCGAAACAGAGTCCGTGGTTCGATAAATGTTATCGTGTAGTGGTTTAAGCGTGACAGATTGTGATAATTACATATTTATTAGTGCGTAATATGATATGACACCTATATTTAAATGGATATGCCTAGTGTATATTATATAGTGAGAATATGAATATGTTTACTAAAAATCTCTCGCGTTTTGACTTCTACACCAGTACATTCATGCAACCGAGTTTGCTATTTGGATAGTAAAGTGTAGTTGGAATTCCTTCGCATTTAAGGACCTCATATTCACAGCTCCGGATCTTAAGTCTTTCAACAGATAGGGTAGCATCATGTGGGAATTACTTTTAAAGGTTTATAGAAATGATAATTAAGAAAAATAACTGCTATACCCTGTGATCAACGGAAAGTACAGGTTTGGTCATTCGTACCTTTATCATTCATTGACTTTCCGAGATTTTTTCTTCCTTGCTCACCTTATTTACTGAGTGTTGGGTGAAAAGTGTTAGCTAATTCGTGAGTGGCCTGTACGTTGTTAAGGAAGTTTGATGTGTAAATAATATAGATGATTATGTCGTAAGTTTCGAGTTAAGGTTGGATACGAATGATACTAAGAATTACAGTATAGTAAACTTGAGATTTAGTTGTGGAATTACGAATATGATTTGTGTTGTTTAAGAATGACTAGGGTCAAAGAAAGATATGCAATAATTATAAGAGGAGTCCAAGTTCTGTGGTCTGTCGAGTACAGAGAAAATGTAAGCCAGTTAAGTGGAGTATAATTATTTGTAATAAAACTTCTTGCTTTTACATATTGGCGCAGTCGGTAGGATAAAATTGTACGCAGCATAATGGTCTTATCGAAACCGGTAACAATTCTCTTACGATGTGAAAACCATGATATTAAATTTATTCTAGACACCGGAGCGGTTGTTTCTGCGATAAGTAGTACGCAGAAAGAAAAATGGTTTCCATTAAAACCAGTAAGGGAGTTTCCGTTTAAATTAAGAAATGCTGATACATCTTACATTTCTACTATGGGATGTATTGATATCAGGGTTACGTTTCAGAATCAAAACTATAATCTGTCGTTGGTTATTATTCAACAAGATATGGCTATACCTATAATGGGCCGAGATTGGTTAGATATTTTAACGCCGATGTGTAGGCATCAAAATGTGGGTAATTTTTTAAATCAGAATATGGTGGCACCTGTATTGGAAACACAGAAAGAGACAGTATATTATCAACAGAAGATTGTGAAAGATTTTAATTCGGTATTTTCAGAATGTATTGATAACCCCGTTCAAGGATATAAAGTCACGATACCGATAAAAGAGGATGCTATACATATATTTAGGAAAGCCTATGAAATACCAAATGCTCTCATGGGTGCAGTTAAACAAAAGTTAGACAAGTTATGTAAATTAAACATTTTGCAGCAGGTGGAGTTTTCGGATTGGGCGACGCCAATGGTAGTAGTGAGAAAAAAGAATGGGGATATACGTTTATGTTTTGATTTCAAGCAGACCATTAACGGGTACACGGAAAGGTGTGCTTATCCTATTCCTAAAATTCAAGATATTTTAAATAAAGTGGTAGGAGCCAAATATTACGTAGTTTTAGACCTCAGTAATGCATATCTACAATTAGAAGTGGATGAGAAGTCTACTAAATATTTGGTAATTAACACTCCTTGGGGTCTTTTCAGGCAGTCAAGATTACCCTTTGGTTTAAATTGTTCGCCGCAAATTTTTCAACGTTTTATGGATCAAATACTGCAAGGATGTGACGGAATGGCAACTTGCTTGGATGATATTTTAATTTGGGGTCAAACAGTAGAGGAATGCTACGACAGAACTGTAAAAGTTTTAGAAAAATTTAAAGAATTTAATGTGAAGGTACGGAAAGACAAGAGTATATTTTTTAGTAAAAAAATAACTTATTTAGGATATGATTTGGATGGAGATAATATTTCACCGGCCAAATCAAAATTGGAACCTATTGTAAATGCTCTGTCTCCAAAAGGTGTTCAGGAGTTACAATCATTTTTTAGGAATGCTTAATTTTTATCATCGGCATATTCCCGGTTTATCTATGAAAATGCCTAACCTGTTGAATTTACTGCATAAAGGTGTGAGATGGAAGTGGGAACAAAAACACCAAAATGAATTTGAATTAATTAAAAGGAGTATTGCAACGGCTCAAGTTTTACATCCTTTCCAGGAAAATGAGGAGGTTTTCATTATGACAGACGCATCGCCCACAGGAGTAGGAGTTGTACTTTTAAACCGTATTAATAATCATTTTCAAACAGTAGAATGTGCGTCGGCAACGCTGTCCCATGCGGAACGAAATTACTCCCAATTTGAAAGAGAAGCATTGGCAGTGGTATTTGCGGTAAAAAAATTTCACAAATATATCTATGGAAGACAATTTAAAATTCTCACGGATTCACAACCGGTGAGATGGATATTTGGTGTTAAAACACCGCCATCCACGATTATGCCACGGCTTTTAAGATGGTACTTGCTGTTAAATAATTACAGTTTTGATATTGTGTACCATAAAGATGTGAAAGTGGCTGATTTCCTTTCCCGATTTCCTTTGGATAATTCGACGCAAGATGAAGAGATATGGAAAAATTATATAAGTCAGTTACAGACATTCCTATTAACGGAACATGAAATAGCATTAGAGATGCAACAAGATAGCTGGATGAAGACTGTATTCAACTGGACGAAAAATGGTTGGCCGAAGAAGATGCCTAGCAATCTTGATACCAAAGAACATAAGAGCTTTTTTAAACATAGATATGAGTTTGAAATACAAGGAAATTTGTTATTTTTTCATGGAAATGTGATTGTATCAATGAAACTACGATATATATATTTAAGTAGATTACATGCAAATCACTTAGGTAGTGAAAAAATGTTAAGTATGGCTAAAGTGCAAGTGTGGTGGCCAGACTTAATTAATGATATACATGATCTTGTTAGCAGATGTAATTACTGTAAAGCATTCTCAAATGCACCTCCCAGAACAAGTTATATTTCTTGGCCAGAGCCAAAACGACCTTGGCAAAGGGTACATTTGGATCATTTTTCAATTTTTGGTTTTACATTATTATTGTTAACCGATGTTTGGTCAAAATGGATAAAAGTATGGGTGGTGAAAAGTACAAAATGTGTGGAAACAATAGAGAAATTAGAGGAAGTATTTCAATGGTGTAGATTTCCTAATACGTTAGTGACAGATAATGGGCCTCCTTTTGCCTCAATAGAATTCACGAATTTTTGTAAACAGAGAAATATAAATTTAATACGCACACCTCCATATCACCCGGAAAGTAATGGTGTTGCAGAAAGAGCAGTTCAATCAATAAAGAAATTATTGAAAGTAAAATTTATGCAGGAAAACTTCAGAGTAACACAAATGATGTTGGACAATTGGATACGTCAGATAAATTATGTATTTTTACACACAAATTCAAAACATGTACAAGAAACGCCGGCGGAAACACTACTTTCATTTAAACCACGAACATGGTTGACGATTCAACGTCATGAGCCGATTTGCAGGCAGAAGGAACCCGAAGGTATAAAAACTACAGTGTGGGTTAGAAATCATCAGGGATCCATACCGAAATTTATTAAAGGTGAATTGCTAGGTCAAGTTGGAAGAAATACGTATAGAGTCTTAGTAAACGGATATACACGTTTATATCATAGGCATCAAATGAAATTCGATTTTAAAGAAAATAGATCCAAAAAGTTAGGATCAAACAGTCCTTCGAAGGAAGAAAATAAAAAGGATATCAGGATGCAAGAGGATCAATTTTCTCCTAGTCGGTGGAGAAATTATAGTAATACGTCCGGGACAAAGTACAATCAACCTAATGCAGTATTACAGGAGAATCTCCGTAGATCCACACGACAAAGAAGACCGCCTGACAGATGGGGTTATATGTAAGGTTGCAGTTTTACAGGACAGCAATGATTACGGAAATGAATCATTACATTCTTATTATTAGGGTTTAAACTAGTGGATCATGTAGATATAACTCTACATTGGTAGAGGGGGGAGAATTGTTGGGTGAAAAGTGTTAGCTAATTCGTGAGTGGCCTGTACGTTGTTAAGGAAGTTTGATGTATAAATAATATAGATGATTATGTCGTAAGTTTCGAGTTAAGGTTGGATACGAATGATACTAAGAATTACAGTATAGTAAACTTGAGATTTAGTTGTGGAATTACGAATATGATTTGTGTTGTTTAAGAATGACTAGGGTCAAAGAAAGATATGCAATAATTATAAGAGGAGTCCAAGTTCTGTGGTCTGTCGAGCGCAGAGAAAATGTAAGCCATTTAAGTGGAGTATAATTATTTGTAATAAAACTTCTTGCTTTTACACTGAGCAGTGTTCATATAGCAATGGATCGGGTTATCCGATTAAGTCAACCGCTACTAAATTAATATTTATGTCCATTGCGTACCCGGACGTCGACCTATTACCCTCTTAAGTATTTTCGTTTCTTTTCTTAGTTTAATTAGATGATGGAAATTAACGATGTCCCAGACTTTGGCATGTCTGCGCAGGGTAGCTATCTGTGAGGTTTGGTCACTGAAATCACCGATCCAAAATTATGTTTATTTTAATTTTTTTATTTTGGCAAATCACTAGTTAGGGATATCTTAGCTATTACTCTAGTTTCATTACTGTCCTTGAACCTTGTTACTTCTTCTGAGGGGTCGAATATTTTTTTTACTTATTTAGAGATTTCAAAATTAGGGACGCTACCTGGTTCCTTTCCCCTCTCCTTTTATCCTGCTGGTTTGGGCCCGATACGAGGCTCAGATTTCAATCTTACAAGCAAATTCTTGTGGGATTGGGATCTGATGGACACAGACTTGCATCCTTGGCAGCAGAGCGCCCCCTAGGTTACGTATTTGAGAAAGCCGAACCCCTTTTGGCATAAAAGAGAATATTTGGTTATAGTATGTTAGTGGTTGTAATTGACCACTCACCATAAATTTGACCACTTATCTTTCGTAGTTGTAGTGTTCTGTCTCCTCTCTTTTTACCTATAAATCTTCTATTTCTTCTCTATTTTTATTTTAAATTTTAACCTTCCCCCGGTTTTGAAACTCATGAAAGCATACAATGTTCATATCACTTATTTCGATCGTATGAATTAACTGAGACATCGAGGGATACAATTCCTGGAGGTATTTAAGCACAACTCAGGACCATTTTCACGATATTTAATCCACCACGGGAGAAACTGACGAGAAGTTACACTATGATTTCAGATTCCCAGAAACTTACTTGTTATTCATCGATCGTACAAATTATATATATGTACTTACATAGTTTGAAAAGTTACGTGCCTGCTCTATTTGTTGTATTTCCACCTCTTATGTCAACTTATTAAATAACACCAACTATTTCTTTATACGAGGATTTTAGTAAATTGAGAATTATTATTGATTATCGGGTTTACATATAAAGTTCAGTGTTGCAACCTTATGAGAAAAAAAAGAATTTTGTTAGTCAGGGTTTTTGTTTATTTTGAGCCAAGCAAGTGTGAATACTTGTTGAATATAAAAAGGTTATGTAGAATTTAAATGTCGACGAAATACTAAGATGGATATTAAAGTGAAATTTATTATATTGAGTATTATGAATATATATATATATATATATATATATATATATATATATATATATATATATATATATATATGCGAGTATGTATGTAAGAGGGCTCGGTATTTACCCCGGTTGTTTTAGGTTGCCATAGATTTTTGACACCCGACATTGACCAATTATTTGTGATGTAAAGTATTACTGCATAACTCGTAGTAAATGACACCTCACTGATTTGTTAGTAATGTTTGTAACTATTCAATTTTTTAATACTATGTCAAATGTTGCATGTAAATGGAACAAGTAGCAGGTCGTAAGAAAACAAAACCCTAATCCTTATCCAAATTTATTTTGTGAGATCATAGTGAAATCAGTAAACTTCGAAACAGTGGGCCCCGCCAATAAATCCTTCTATCAGTAAACTATGAAACAAATCCTTTCCCTACGATTGGAAACATAACCATTTGTCGCTCGTCAGTTTCGTGACTAAAATCTCTTGACCCCACGATCTATACTAGAAATAGAAATTCAGTGATCTTAATTTGAACTGATTTTGGTGAATAATTTAGTAATCTGAATACGTTACCTAGATAGGTCCAAAGACCTAATTCCATTGAAATATCATATAGTATTATGGAAATATGTTCCCAATGTCTGTGACTTGATTCGATAATTTTTCTTTAATCTGAATTAACTTTGAAATTTTAAACCAAGTGCGTCAAGTGACGAAATGAAAATTTTATATATAATATGAAGAAACTAATTTATTTGTCTGTAGTTAAAACAGAAACGACTAAATACTCTCATGGACACCAATCACAGTGAATAAAGAGAGTTGAAAAAGGAGTTACTATCGACGTGAGAACAAAGACTCATAAAATTGACGAAATTTCTCCTCTTGGGACAGAGACTCAATAAAATGCTACCAAAGTATTTTTTTTAGATTAATTAACCAATTATATTTTTTCTTTTCTTTTTCACCATGGTATGTATTCATTGTACTGAATCTTAAATATGTTTATTGTTGACCTTTGATTTTTTCTCCCTCTTTTGTCTTTCTTTTGTCGATTTCTTAATGTGATCCTATTTTCTAATATCTCTAAAAGAGAAATGTGTTATTTGATATTGTTGAAAGTAACAGATTTCTGTGCATGCCTATGTATTATTATTAATATAATTTTTTTATTCATGTATCAAACATTTTCTGTTATGTCAAACTATGTTTTCTTTTCTTGAAATGTAATAAATGTCTTTAGAAATATAGTTAGGTTAGTTTAATTCAACTAAATACAACCTGAAGTATACATTGTCCTGTACGAATGTGAGTGTGAGTGGAATGTAGGTTTAGTATTAAGCGCACCAATTATTTTGACATATATGTGTGACTTACTACAATTAATGTTAGTTGGAAATTAAAGTCTTTGAATGTCAATACTAACTTAATTTAAGTTGGCTCTATGAAGGAAACGAAAAGGACCGAAGTAACCTGAACGAATGATCATCATAGGAGAACTTCGAGAGTCAAAATGTTCGACAAATAGATGTGTTACTCTGATTTTTTTTTGTGGTCGATTCTAACATGCCATCAACTTCGTCATTTATCTTTCAAATGTTGGATATTAGTCGAGAACTTTCGGAAATATTGAATATATTGTTAAATTAAACTTTCTCATCTATCTCAGATCTAGATTGCGATAATTCGGTAGTTGGGGTTACATGGATCTAGGTCTGGGAAGTATGGGTTGACCTTTGGTCACCTTAATACCAAATATTCACCCAATAGCTATTGGAAATGATCCCAATTCGATAATTATTCACTTTTTCTTTATCATATCTCTCAAAATATCCAGTAACAGTTTCCTCTTTATCACCTTCTTACTTTACCTCTTTCCTCTTCTATCTTCCTTTTCCTTTCTTCATCTTCTATTTTTAATAAAACTGAAAAGAGGGTCATGACTGGGAATTCCATATATAATAAACACGGTCATGTATTTATTTGATTTTATTTTCTTCAGAAGTCCGATAAAAAGTTTTCTCATTTCGATCGAACCTAGTATGTTCGAAATTAAGAAATGGATAATATATTCCAATATAATTAGACATAAACCTATAGCTTCATGACTATCCCCACCAGGGGTAAAGGGTTCCCACTCACGACTTATTCCATGTATCTCATTTGTACGATAGAGGGTTTCCCACCCTCATATGTTACAGAGCTTCTTTTTCTTTCTTTTTCTTCTTTCTTGCCCTTTTCAATCTATTATTATACGCACTATTTTCAATTTTTATGATTTCTGATATCTGACGTGCACCAAACTCTGGACATGGTTTATAAGGAAAAAGTGCTAACATTTAATATACTAAGTGATTTGGTCGGCGCTGTACGCAAATGTTCTATTCGTATACGCAGTATTTTCAAGTGGTTATATTCCGTTAATCTGAGTTACACAAAACTTGTGACATGATGCATAAAATTCTGAACAAAAATTATTGACATTTAACATACAAACAGAATTTGTCAGCTCTGTCGCACATGGGATATTGGTATACACACTTTTCTCAAATGGTTACATTTTGGATAACTGAGCTGCACAAAACACGAGACATAGTACACAAAACTCTACAGAAGGAGTACTAACAATTGACACAGTAAAAGATTAGGTCGGCATTGTATGCAATTGATATATTTTTATAAGCATTATTTTTAAATTATTCTATTTCGAGTATCCGAGTTACACAAAACTCGGGTCATGGTGATCAAAAGTATACAGAAAAAGAACGAACATTTAACATACTAAGTGATTTGGTAGGTGCTGTACACAATCGTACTATTGGTTTACGCACCATATTCAACTGGTATTATCTCGGGCATCAGTGGTGCAGAAAACTCGGGGCATGGTGCAGAAAACTGTATAGAAGGAGTTTAATATTGGACATGGTGCATGGTGCACAAGACTCTACAAAAGTGTACTAACATTTCCCATAAGTAGAGGTTTGGTCGACGCTTTACGCACTTCGTTATTGGTACACACACTGGTTATATTTGGGGTATGTGAAGCGCCCAAAAACGGGACATGGTGCCCAAAGCTCTACAGAAGAAGTACTAACATTTAAAACTAGCGCGACTGATGAGTCCCACACCCCGAGAAGGACGAAAACCCGTCAACTGACTTCTGATGCATTTACTACAAATATTTTGCTTTTAAATTTGAATTAGAACCTATAACTAATAGAATCGGATTGCTGTAGTGTAAATTTTGGTATAGTTAGATAAGTGATTGACAAAGAGAAACACTAATATATTTCAGAAAAGACAACTTTCATTTCTCTGAACACAAAATTACAATATATAGGAGTACATAGAAACATTATGTCATTCTTTTCCTGAAAAACACGACGTATCAATAGTTACAAGTAATAATACACAAATACCAAATGAAATATAAGCTAAACTTGAAAAGAACCTTACATTGAATCAATTTATGAATCAATTGATAAGAATATTCCAAACTAATGCCAACATGTGAAGAAAAACTTTTAAATAAGTTTCTGATACGTAACAGCCTTTAGGAGAAAAGATAAGTTTTATTCTCAACCGAAATAGAAAGAAAATGGTCTGAACTCTTTTTACGGTAATGTTTGTTCATATTTGTTTCCTATCTTTGCATCACTTTCGAATTTTCCATAAACATACCTGAAATATTTTGCACAATTTCGTTTTGTTCTTCTTTTATAGCAAAAATGTACTTGATATTATTTTCGTACAGTGCTTACCACTTCGGGAGAAACGACCGTCAATGTTGATGCTTCAGTAGGTACCAGCATGTAAATAAGTTTCAAAATAAAGCTACGCTTAGACGTTCTAGAACTAAATTCTAAATTTTATAGCCTTCGTGCATTACTCATCGAAACGTCCAGCAAATTGTAAAATATGTGTATTAGCCATCGCACTAGAATTGCTGTAACACCATATTTGCGCATCGCTTAATCAATTATATCTAAGAAACACTTTTCTTTATTATAAAACATTTTTGTTTATTTTTCCCTGGTATGATGTCAAAGTCCAGTCACTAGTTTGGAACACAACTCTGTGGTACAAGGGTTCATTTGGCTTCTGTAGTGAAGGTGGCACTTTTCAGTTCCTGTTCAAAGTTTCTACATTGGTAATGTGATGTTGTTTGAGATTCTTGACTAAAGAAAAAGATGTAGAAAAGTTGTTTGTTGTTTTCACACTTGTTCAAAAACGGTTCTACAAGTCGTAGAGTGACACTGTCACGTACACTCTGCCGTCACATTTTGTTTTGTTATTCCTTCATTACAAAAACACTTCCAGTTGATTCCATTCATGGTGAATTATTGAACTTATACACACCAAAAAATATGTGACAGCTAACACCGTGCAGCTAGACCATCCAATATACCCCTTCTTATACCATAATCGTGTTTGATATAAAGACCACAACTCTCTCTTTTCGTTTCCTTTCTCCTGTATTAAAATCAACAACAACATGAGCACCATTCTAATTTCAAAATATACATGTATTAGTAACAAAGTGAATGAATACAAGTGAGACAAAACGGGATTCATAATTAATGTAGGAAGAAACTTAATCACTTCTCAAAGAAAAATTAAAACGAATATACATCTGTTAGAGATACAAAAGTGAGACAGAGAGAGAAGAGGAGACAGAAGAAAAGAAAGAAAAGGGACTACAGATAAAAATATCTGACGTAGTAAAAGAACTTAAAATTAGAAAGCTCAGTTTCCAGAAGTCCATCAGTAATATGGAAATAGCGTTTGTTTTTCTAAAATATTTTTCAGAACTATTGGAATATATAGAGAACGCTTGAAAGATTCATTAAATCACTTTCAAAATGAATTTTAAACTTGGTGGTCAAATTAAATATTTTCCAGTGACACTGTAGAGTTCCGAGATATATATAGGATCGTGCCAAAAGTTTAACACACAGCCTTTCTTTCCGTGTGGTTCGGTTGCAAATTCGGTAGTGTTCATTAAACGTACTGATTCGAAGTACATTAATTAAGCTAGTAGGACTGTTCCTTGGACAATCGCCCTAATGGACGCCAGTTCAAATCTTTAATAGAGGTGCAAAATGCACTTGATCCCTTCTTCGCTTCACGGCCCACCAAGTTCTTCCGCGAAGGAATCCATGGCCTTCCAGAACGTAGGCAGAATGTCGTCGATGCTGATGTGGCTATTTTAGATCTCCCAGGTACCAAAAGAAAAATTGCTCTTATACTGTAACATATTTTGCTGCAATAACTTTGTTTCGTTGCGTATATTTTTTTCTTTGAGTGTTCTTGAGAGAAAGATGTTAGTATCTAATATTTCATTAAAATGATATGCAAAAGTAATGGGAACTGAAGGAAAATAAGCAAAAAATAGAAATTAATAGCAACTTTTATCTCCTAAAAACATAGTACTGCAAACTCATTATATGCTAATTAATTCAGCTTTTCAAATCCAAATAAAATAAAATAAAATCTTTTAGTTTTACGTTCCACATTTATGCCGGCTAGGCTAAAGGAGACAGTGATGATGAGAAATGAAGGAAATGAGGAAAGGGGAGTACCCCAGAGAAAACCCACAAACACGGTGCTTATCCACCACAAAGATCCCTTGGCGCGAGTTGGGATAGAACCAAGGATAAATGAACCCAAGCTGAAAGCTCTACCACTGAGCCACCGCGGCCCTCTACATCCAAATTAAATTGCAATATATCAATTCTCGTTAGAAAAATCTAAATCGGCAATGTGAATTGAAGATTAGCCTATACTTTACATAGCATGAATAAGTGTAAAGATCATAACCTATGTGGCCGAGTGGGTGACCTCCCCGCTGGTGTAGTGGCTAGGACGTGAATCTTTGGAATAAGGGGTCCCTTGTTCGATTCCGTGAGGGAGAGGTTTCGAAATTTCAACTGTCCTCGATGTTTTTGTGTGCGTATCCCAGTCGTCCTAGGTAACTGGAAAATCTAGTTAAGCAAGTAAAAAAACGAGTAAAAGTAAGTAGAAACTTACTAATAAGTAGATAAGCAAGCCAATGAGGCACGTTCGGTGAAGCAGTTAAATTTGGAAAAAAATCGATTACGAGACAGGTTTATAAATTACATGTCTTCTACGCGGCAGTTGGAGACAACCGTAATCCTTTATATCTTCTTCCTTTTAGGGAAATCCATTTGCTAACCATAGCACACACTACATGGGTAACAATTTATATTATGGTAACCTATACCATGAGCTTCAAAAGAAAAAGTGCAATCCCTCATTAATTATTACGCAGTAAGTTTTCAATACGTTCAGTGCTTGAGCGTGTTATGAAATATGATTTTTTTAAGATGAAGGATGCGAAGATGTGTGGTCACAACTTTTGCTTCCTGCAGCCTTAGTTTCACACGCGATAAAATAGAATTTGTGCATTACGCACCTTTTTAACAACTTGCAATAGTTTCATTTATCATGACAGGAATCCTCCATGAAATGTTTGCTCTATTTGATACCGTATTTCTTACGATGCTTCCATTATCATATATGGAATTTCATTTAACGTAGAATTTCATACGCCAAAACAGTTGAAAACTTTATTGTTATTTTAACTTTACTTGAGTTGAGTTGATTTTGAGTTTAAAGTCCCTTTCAGCTGCGAGGCCATATGAGACATGGACCTACAGATTAAAGTGGGATCCGAATCGCATGAGGTCCCACTGGGACTCGAACTAGGCTCTCCCACACCTTAGCTTTACTTGAATTTGGACTCAAACGCTCTCAAGCGGATTTAAGAGGGTGTACTTACAACCCCTGAGTTTTTCAATGAATGCATTTTTTTCTAATTAAAACTAATTTTTCTTTTAAAAAGCGTCAATCAATACGTTTGTTTATTTAATACGTAGTCATTATTGAAAATGTTCTCATTTTTATATATGACAATACGATCCCCTCTCTTCTCCTTCTAGGCTCTGTCATATTACTTTTAATAAATGCCAAGTTTCGATTTTTATCAATCAAGCTGTTCTACTAACTCTGGTAAATAATAATAATAATAATAATAATAATAATAATAATAATAATAATAATAATAATAATAATATAAATCATCTGAATGATAAAGATATTTTTCCAACCTTCTTTAAAATTTCTGTGGGCTTCTCTGAGTCTGGATATGTTGTTTTATAATGTATAGTATAAAAAGGCTTGAAACAGCAATGTGGCAAAAATTAACTCTGATAAAGACACAAAGGTCTTATCATTTGTTCTACAAAAAACTAAACAACTGCCCTTCTTTCTGTTTGCCTTTAAACTGAATGTTACAATTTACAAGCCACAGACAAAAGTAGAGAGCCACGTGATATTTCGCGTAAGAGAAGCTTCGTTGCTGAACTGAAGACTGGCATTTGGTCAATATATTGCATAGCTATCAATAAGCCACACTCACAGGTTCTTTCCAAACGTTTTGGTATAACAGGTTAATCAAACTACCTTCTTGTAGGTAAGGGATGAGACTCTGAAAGACCGATAAGTTTTGGAGCTCAGAGCCGTAGCTAGAAATTTCATTGCTCGGGACGATGTACAATTAGGCGTCTTAAGACAATCATCTTACCAAGTCTTTACTTTTTCTTTCTATGCTTTTATTTATAACATATAAGAGAAACATCTTTTTGTGGTTATGATACGCTGACTTTTCCTACTACGCTGCTTGGACAGACCATTGCTACAGCAAAAGCGATCGTTATGTATTCTTTAACAAATAAGAGACGCTCTCAAGAGGCTTTTTAGACCTGCTGTTAAACTTGAAAAAAACAACCTTGTATACGAATTCATTTGGAGAATAATTACTCAAAGTAGCGATGCACAATGCGTTTTTAAAAATATCCCATAACAGGATTTGAACTAACGATCTTTGAATTTATAATCCCGTACATTACCGATTGTACGGAGAAATGTCACACTGGCACACTTATAATGTGTTATCTTGTATTACTTCCTTTAAATTCAGGAAGAGATCTAAAAGAGGAAACCAGACTTTGGCAAATGAACTTAGAGTAAAATGCGAAATTCCTATTCCCTGATTTTGTCTACAATATATGTGCACAATTTAATTCACTTCGTCTCACTTCTTCTTGCCTTTCGGAAGTCAACTTCCAAAATGTTGGGTTTGCGCTTTTGCCCCCTAAAACCATTTCTAAACAGAAAATACAAAACATCAGTATTCGTTTATTTATTGCCTATTGCCCACACACAAAATATTGTTCGAATTCTACATGTCCTTTACACACATCTGACATACTGTTCTTAGCACTTTTCATATTTCTTTGTTTGGAGCAGACCGTGCCCCACCCAGTCCTTTTTCCACGAAAATACTAAAACCGTATTCCCATATTCAGATGTCTACAAAATCTGAACATAATTTCATTCACTTCGGTTTACTTTTTGCCTTTCGGACGTCAACTTTTAAAAGTTTGGGTAGCAGCTTATGTCTCATAAGAAAGTTTCTCCGCAGAAAATAAAAGACCCGTATTCGTAATTTTTTGCGTATTACCCATACACTATGTTTCATAGCAATTCCTCGTGTCTTTTAAACACATCTCAGATACTCTTACTATTATTTTTGATATTTCCTGCACAACGATTTGGAGGGGTCCGTTCTCCACCCAACCGTTTCATTCCAAGAAAATACTAATCCCTTTTCCTTCACTTTACATCAGCAATATATATGCATAATTTCAATCACTTCGGTTCATTTCTTCTTGCCTTTCGGGCGTCAAATTTCAAAATTTTGGGTGGGGGCTTTTGCACCAAACGCAGTTTTTTCACCGAAAATAAAAATACACTATTCGTTTATTTTTTGCATATTTTCCATACACAAAGTTTAGTTGCAATTCTCCATGTCCTTTACGCACATCTGACATACTGTTCCTATCACTTTTGATATTTCGTGATCAAATTCTTGGAGGGCCCGTGCTCCACCCAACCGTTTTCTCAAAGAAAATACGAAACCTGTATTCCCTAATTTTACGTCTGCAATATCTGTGCACAGTTTCATTCTCTTCGGATTACCTCTTTTTGGCTTTCGGAATTTTATCAAATTTTAATTCTTTGGGACGGAGCTTTTGCCCCCATAAAACGTTTCGTTGCAGAAAATAAAAAAAACTATTCGTTTATTTTTTACGTATTGTCTATTGCACTTTTGATATTTCCTGATCAAACGTTTGGAGGGGTCCGTGTCCCAACCGTCTTCTCCAGAAAAACACGAAACTTGTATTCCTTCCTTTTATATCTGCAACATCTGTGCACAATTTCGTTCACTTCGGTTCACTTCTTGCATTTCGGGCGTCAACTTTCAAAATTTTGGGTGAAGGCTTTTGCGCCTAAACCGTTTTTCAGCAGAAAATAAAAAAACGCCTAGGTTTTTTATAGGATATTGTCCATAAGCAGTGTGTTGTTCCAATTCTTCATTTCCTTTTACACTCATCTGATATACTGTTACTAGCATTTTTCATATTTCGTGATCAAAGGTTTGAAGGGGTCCGTGCCCAACCAACTATTTTTTTTTCCACCAAAATAGGAAATCCGTATTTCCTCACTGGGCACAATGTCATTCATTTGGTTCACTTCTTTTTGAATTTCGGGAGAAAACTTTCAAAATTTTGGATGAGAGCTTTTGCCCAAAAAACCGTTTTTCCGCAGAAAATTAAAAAAAAAACAGTATTCGTTTATTTTTTGCATATTGGCCACAGAAAAAGTTTGGTTGCATTTCTTCATGTCCTTTTCACACATCGGACATGCTGTTACTAGCACTTTTGATATCTCGTGACCAAATGGTTGGTGTGGTACGTGCTGCAATCAACCTTTTTTTTTCAGAAAAATATGAAACCCCTATTCACTGATTTTACGTCTACAATATCTGTGCACAATTTCGTTCACTTCGGTTCACTTCTTCTTGCCTTTCGGGCAAAAAAGTTCAAAATTTTTGGCGGGAGATTTTTCTCCCTAAAACCGTTATTCCGCAGAAAATAAAACCCGTTTTCATTTGTTTTTCGCGTATTGCCCATGCACAAAGTTACGCTGCAATTCTCATGTCCTTTGCACACATCTCACATACTGCTACTAGCACTTTTTATATTTCATGATCAAAGGTTTGGAGTGGTCCGTGTCTCACCGAACCGTTTTCTGTAGGAAACTACGAATCCGGTATTATTTCGATTTACGTCTGCAATATATGTGCACAGTTACATTCACTTTTTGAATTTCGGGCGTCAAATTTCGAAATTTTGAGTGAAAGGCTTTTGTTTCCTAAAAGCGTTTTTCCGCAGAAAATAAAAAAATCCCGTATTCGTTTATCTTTTGCGCAATATCCATACAGAAACTTTCATTGCAATTCTTCATGTCCTTACACACATGTGACATACTGTTACTAGCACTTTTCGTATTTCGTGATCAATCGTTTCGAGGTGTCCGTGCCCCGCCCAACCGTTTCTCCAGGAAAATAAGAAACCTGTATTCTTTCACTGTGTACAATTTCATTCACTTCGGTTCACTTCTTTTTCCCTTTCGGGCGTCAACTTTCAAAACTTCGGATGAGAGCTTTTGCCCCCCAAAAATGTTATTCCGCAGAAATTAAAAACCCATATTCGTTTATTTTTGCGTATTGTCCATACGTAAAATTTGGTTGCAATTTTTTACACACATCTGATTTACTGTTACTAGCACTTTTCATATTTCGTGATCAATGATTTGAAGGGTTCGTGCTGTATCCAACCGTATTTCTAGGAAAATACGAAACCCGTGTTCACACATTTTACGTCAAAAAAATCCGTGCAGAATTCCATTCACTTCGGTTCAATTGTTATTTCTATTAGGGTGTCAAATTTTAAAATTTTGGGTTGGGCTTTTCCCCCTAAAACCGTTTTTCCACAGAAAATAAAAAACACCTATTCAATTATTTTGTGTGTAATATCGACCAGCCAAATTTCATCACAATCGGAGTGTTACACTTCGGATGAGTTACTTTTAAGTTCCTTCTCTTATGAACACCTCAAAAAATACATAACAAAGTTATTGCAGGTAATATGTGAGTTACAGTAAGTTACTGTAGTTCAATTGGATAATATTTTTCGAGTCAATTTTCAAATAAAATTTGTTGCACTTTGCATCTGCCCAACCCTAGAAAGCCGGATGAGCATCGTGAGGAGGAGAGACGAACTAAATGTGTTGAAAGTTTGCTACACAAGAGCAGGGGCAAACCCAGGGAGCGTCAGAGCGATTGCCTCCCAGAAGGGAAATCTTTCTCATTTTATATTTAAATAAAACCCGTTTCAGAGTTTGGATCTCGTAAAAGTATACTCGAAGTGGCAGTATTACAAACCAGGGAGCCCCCAGAAGTCCATCGTAGATCCGCCTCTGGACAAGAGTATGGGTGAATAAACACTTACTATTCACATTCAGTTTGCACATCTCAATAAATAAACCATATTTTCATTACTTTCATCTACTACTGCATTCTACTGAACTGTAGAGCCTTTTTGTGTTTAAATTAATTATTCATTTCTCAGTAATTGTAAATGTTTAGTTCAGTAATTCACCATGAATAGAGTCAACTAGAAGTGTTTTTCTAACGAAGAAATAACAACATGAACTCTGAAATATCTCTTCACAAAGTGTCGAGGGTTGAGAATCGCCAAGCTTTACTCTTTCGTTTACCGAGTACCTCGAAACCGCAGTAGGGCAGAATTAGTCCAGGATAGGGCACTAATATTAAGAAAATAAAAATCTTGTATTTCCACGAAAATGAAGAAGTATTTTAGTGTGAGAGAAAAAAGGAATGAAATCTCTAAATTCTAGTTTTTTAGTCTTGTAGCTCTTAGTCCGTACCAAAGTACTGATAGAAATATGGCCAATGAATTATGACTATTTTGTAGAACATTCCACTTCAATATAACAGGAAATTCACCTTCCGGCTTGCTTGGTTGTGAAAATTTATAGAGTGTATTGGTATACTATGTAAAGTATATGTACTGTCTCTGATTTGTGATGACAATCAGAAACAGAAGTAAAAGGTAAATTACAATAATAGTTTCCTGTAAATAGTTTTGTATTCAAGGAGAACCTACTTTTATCTTAAATTTGTTTTCTTAAAATTTATATCCTGGTTCACACTCTCCCGCTCAACATTGGATACGGAAGTGGAGAACTTATTTAAAATTTTATTGTTGATTCCAGTATATTTCAAGCATCACTTCTCGGACCTGGGCCTGTGATATGTCGATATATCGCTATCGTCGATATCTATATTATCATACATCAACATTTGATATTACAATCATATGGACATGGATATATCATTCTAAATTTTCGATATCCATATTCGGGGGGCGGTGAGGTATAAGGGTCTCCTAATGATAGATGAAGAAATAAAACTTACTTTTTACAATATTGTTTTCTAATCGTAATATCTAATTACCACAGACTGCAATGTAAACACATCCACTTGCAAATTTACAATATTATATGGTATAATTTCTTACCCGCCAGAACTTTTCTGTTCCCTGAAAAAAGAAACAAAAAATCTCGTGCAAAAGCAAGCGCTTCGCACTTTGAACTAGATTTAACCATAAGAAAGTTTTCTTTCTCTCTCAATTGGAGATTTCCATCTCTTTTGACCTTTTGGACAGCTCATTGACAAAACGTGCACACATGATCGCTACATGCATTCATGCTCTTAAGCAGAGTCAGAGATTTTGAGAAAGAAATGACTATTTAATAGTAATAATAATAATAGTAATAATAATAATAATAATAATAATAATAATAATAATAATAATTATTATTATTATTATTATTATTATTATTATTATTATTATTATAACATTGGGGTTTACAACAAGGGTCTCATCTCTTTATCTTCCGTAAGTCTGCTACGCCACTGGTTTTCCCTATTCCGTGTTTTCCCTTTTTCCTTTCGTGTAGCTATTTCTTTTTGTGCTATTATGCTTTTATATGAAAACTTTATATTATATAACTTTTTCTTTTTGTGAGTTTCTTTTTGGGTGGGGTGGGGGAAAGAGAGAAATGATTTCTTCTTATATCTGCTTCTTACCACTCATCTTGTTTGAACTGCATAAGTAAGTCATTTTGTAACTTTTGATGTCATCCAACTCCGTCACAATAATAAAATTGTCATTCTTAACAATTTGTTTTATTCTCTTATTTGCAGTTTGCCACACTGATATATGTGTGACAAAATTGAGGTTTAGTATACGCCTTTCGAATTCGCAACCAACCCAATGGCCGAGCGTTTTGGGTTGCTTGCTATTGCAGAAAAATAAGAATTGCAGGTGGTAATCGTGGAGAAGTCGTGTATACATAATTGTCTATAATCGTATTCCTCTGCCGTTATTATTTGAGTAGCTCTTGCGGTAAGAGTTTGTTTCTTTTTCTATAAGGACTGTGGAACAGTACAACTTTCATAAAATCATGTTCTTTTTGGCTCCTAACCAGACAATGAGTCGTAACGTTGTATGATGTTTTGGATATGTTACGCTGCAAAATTTTCTTCGGATTATCTCAGAACGTTTCAAATCTTCCAACCAGCTTTCAGTCAATTTATTCCTCTACATTCGATAAATATAATTTAAGATTTCAGGTAGCTATCCCTTTTGCATTTTAATTAATAACTCGCTCCTCTATTCTTCTTCTGAGCAGTTTCATATTTAATTGTGATTTGTAATATCGGCGTCAAAAAATTGCGACAGATAAGGTCTTGGGGCTAGCCCACCGAATACACACTTATTTAAACCATAATCGCTTATGGTATATAATCCACTCTTTCTTTTCCTTTCCTTTCTCCCACTACCAAAATTAGCAAACAGCATGAATGCAATTCTGATTTCAAATTATACTTGTATTAGTATCGAAGAAATAAAAAGGATAGTACCAGTACGAAACGGTATTAATAAGTTGATGTAAGGAGAAAATTGAACACACAGTGAAAAACTGAAACCAATGTATATCTATTAGACAGAGGATCAGAATTGAGACAGAGAGAGACAAGAGGAGAGAAGAAGTGGAATTTAGATGTAGTAAGAAAAGAACCTAACGTTATAAAATTCCGTTAATCCAACATAATAAAGAAGTAACGTTTGTTTTTATATTTTACAGGAGTATTGCAATATATACAGAATGAAAACTTCATTTATACTCTTTTAAAATGTATAAAATTAGATCTCCGAGACACATCACGGACAATATCAAAGGTTTAACGTACATTATTTGCTTCCGCGTAGTTCCGTTGCCAATTCGGTAGTGTTCATTAGATGTTCTGATCTGAAATACATTCCAATCCACCCAGGAAGTAGCGCAGGTCATGCCTTTCATTCCAGACTACTAACGCACACTGAACTAAATGAGAAAAAAGAAAGAACGAAAGATAGAAAAATAAATGTGTGCTATTTTACTGCTAAACTTATATCACAAACTCCAAACTGGATCATAATGAAAAGTTACATATATTGAAAAGGAAAGTTGGACGTTCGTTATACTTATGGCAAGTCTTGCATGGTTCATATTGCAATCGTGACTAAAATTCTCCTAATTATAGGATATAAACGATTTCTTTGTGTAATTACTTTAATAAAATACTGTTTTGACATAACCAAACAAGTGGCATCTTGTAGTAATCTCAGAAGATTTACCCGTTCAGAACGTCCATTGTTGATTTCGTCTATTGTAGATATAACGTTGTGACTCACACAGTTGGAATGAACACGCTAAAGCTTAAACTTGTTATTGCGTGAGTCAGATGATGTAGGTTCGTTTAAGGACCGCCACTGGTTCAAGGATTTGAATCCATAGTGGTCAGGTGATCAGACTAGGTAACCCAGAAGAAAATAAATAGAGTTTACTTATTTTCTTGCGTCTAAACAGTGTGTCTTCCGAAAGTTGGAGGTACTAGAGATTTTATCACCAGAGCAGGTAAAACACCACGCCAAAATTCAAATTTAATTAGATTTTCGGTCCTGACCAGGTAATTAGGCCTGGTCGAGCGGGCTATCAAAACTGGATCCATTGGGGGGGGGAGAGAAGCGAAATATTCCAAAACATGATAATGAAACAAAGAATGACGAAGAGGGAGAGAGAAAGAGAGAGAGAGAGAGAGAGAGAGAGGGAGGATGAAAAATATAAAGATGAAACCTATTATTACAGTGCACGATGAAAAACGCACGCACTGTTTACCCAGATTCTCGGCGTTTTTGCTGTGTAAATTCTCCAACCGCAAATGAATCTCTGTTAGCAGCTATTATTTTATGCTAGAGTTATAGTATCTGATGCGGAATCGAACTAAAATTCTCCAGTTATAAGTCCAGCACGATACCAATAGTCCATTGATTGCTTTACCTAGATTTGTTTAACAAATAGTATAGTGTTTATGGAGCCATTATGGTGTCATTTCGCCGTGCAGGTTTAAAAGAAGCTTATAATAATAATAATAATAATAATAATAATAATAATAATAATAATAATTGTTTCCTTTCACTGTACAGTTGTCACTTTAACAAATAATAATGTCAATATGCTTCTACAGTTGCGACCTCTCCCATACGGCCTGAATATTGGGAATGATTCTTTCAAGATTATGTTATCATTTTCTGTTCGGTTTTCAGAAAGGCCACGCGCGTAGTGTTTATCCACAATGAAGGCTATATGGCCAAACGTGGTGTAGGTCCTTGAAAAATTTACTCGTGACCCTCCGGCCCACGGCTCATAGTGTCCAGGACCAACTCTCGACTCACTCCGGCGCACCACCCAACATGAACCATTCTTACCTACTGTGAGCAACTCCGACCCACCACCTACAATGAACCACTTTGACCTGCCGTTGTCCACTCATACCTTCCAAAACGCATCATCAAATCTGACGCATTATCCAAAGGTTCTCCATTGCCTCAAGAGCTTACACTTATAATAATTCAAAGCTGTGAAACTATCAGTAATCAGCGTCGGAATTTGTAGGTCAATCACTTAAATAAGGCTCTGTTATAATACCGCTGTATCTGACCTTTACGATATAAAATGTTAAAAGTTTTGTCGTGGTCCAAACTACGTTGGAACTCATTTAAATTATAATTTATAATTATTTTCTTTTTGAAGTATAGATACTTATCAGTCAAAATGAGATGAAATTTGTATGTTTAATCTATGTATAGTAGACCAACGTAAAGGTGAAAAATGATTTTCCAATTAATTAAGCATAACGTACAAATTTAAAATTCCCATGTAATTAAGATTACAGCACAAATTTTACTTTTAATTTTGTTACAATTTTAAGGCTTCATTGCCTTGTCCTCTGAACGCTCCGTATAATAAACAAAAGTTTCAGCAATTATTGTAAGAGAAAGCAGTGGATATTAAAAGCATTGTATTTATTATTGCCAAATTATCAATTGTTTCTTAATTTGCTTCTCAACTAATATTAATCGTTTTCGATTATTTTTACAAATCAACCCACTTCTCGTACATAAAAAGAAATTTAATAAATCTTCCGCTCTTTAAAGGGAAGTTTCAGAAAGGCTAGTACACGTTCAATTTTTAAGCAGATAGTTAATATAGAATGTTAGCTTCCTAATTTGAACGGGTTGTTTCAATTTTTGCAAAAATTCGGATCTTCAATTTCACTTAGTATACGTTATAATGCTGCGATATGATAATATTCCAGTTTGGATTAGAGCTGAACTATATAACAATAATCATGTAATTTGTCTCCATATTTGGTCTTGATAATCAGGAATACATAGTTACATTCAATTTTTATATAATTATGAATATATTAGTGATGATATAATAATATGTTTTCCTTAGCTTATCTAAAATTCACAGGCTGTTTCCCGGAATCCAACTAGTAAGTCCTATTGCTACTATAACAGTTCCAAATGTCAATACCCTAAGTGCCCTCTTCTTTTTAGCTTAGATATGTTTGTCTCATGTAAGTAAATAGAAAGAAGTGAGAAAGATATAAAACTGGATGCCTTTAAAATAAAGGTAGACGAATTTACTAGTGTTCAGAAGATACTGTCTACAATATACTAAGCAGAGTCACCATGGGTCCTTTGAGTCAGTAAATCAGAGTCAGTGGACCAGGGTGGGTCACAGTGGGTGGTGGGTCGCAGTGTGTCACGCCTGTTGACTCACGACCAACTGATTCACTCACAATTCTTGACCATCAGCTACTGAGCCATTCCATCTCTATATATAGGAAGAGGAGGAATCGATATTTCATATACATAGTAATCGAGACAAACACTACACTGATATTGTCGAATAACCTAGTGTGGCGCATTACACAAAATAGTTACTTATGTCATTGTGAACATGGATTCTAGTCCTTGAGGGACTATAGAACAATAGTTCTGGACATACTTTAACCAAAACTTTAAGTCACGTCGTTAGGATCTCAGTTGTTCGTTTTATCCTTTCGTAGTAATTTTTTATCGATAATGTTAAGTACCGTTAATAGTTTTACTATTTGCGTATAGTTTTCTTTTTTTCCTCTAAAACACATCAAAATAGTTGTCCCATAATTACACTTCTTAGGAATATAATTTCCATGTATAAATTTGTAAATAAACAAAACTATAATGTTCCTGCGTACCTGCAAAAAATAAAAGAGCAGAAGTCCTGGGGCTGGAACACATTAGCACTGACTTACTACAACTACATGCCAGAAACCTCTTGACCATGATGGCTACGCCTAGTAGCATCCAATTTATTCAGATACTTTACTGCCCTCATTATAGCAAGTTTATGCGTTTTTTTCTCACATTGTTCCAGAGAAGTTGAACATCTGGACCTGAACCCTTAAGTTTAGGTTAAACTTCGTTAATGTAGTTTAGAAAATGGCCCGGTTTTATCTCTGGAACATTCATAGGCACAAAAAGGAGAGTCTATCAGTAAGAGAGAAAGATTAACAGGGAGAGAGAGATAAAGAAGCAGAAATAGAGACATGATACAGAAATACCATGAATAACAAAAAAAGAGGAAATGCATGAAGAAATACACACTATATAAGGATTATTGTAAAGAACGCATAGACTGATTATTCGAATTCTTCCCAGTTATCGCCTAGCATCGAAATAACTTACACATTTTCAAGATCTCTGAAGTAAAGAAAGAAAAAATTAGCATTCATTTACTATAAGAAAATTCCCAAGAGCCGTAGCGAACTTGAATAAATTCAATCCTACTAAACGTAATCATAATAACCGATGTTTTTCTCCTATTGGGATAGCATTTGCAATCTAAACTGTCCTCGATGTGTGCGAATTCCTGTCCTTGTCGTTATACGTTATTGGAAAAAGGAGTAAAACTGAAGTAAAAAAATAATATGCAGTTTTCAGATAAATTATAGTGTTAAACTTCAGGTTAAAGTATGTTAAGAACAAATGTGTTCTAACATCTTAAGACCAAAGACTAGACTACAATTAATTTTCTCATTAAAAATACATTCCTTAGATAAAAATCAGATGTAAAATCAATTAAAAACCAAATTATCAACTCTGAGTTTTAGCGTTGTTATTCAATCTTCCCTATAGAGACATTAATTCATAATATGTTTTTATTTCTGTAATTTTTCTTGGATTGTATGTTGTTCCCTTTATTAGTGGGCACTAATTTCTCTCTAGGTCGTCGAATAAATGAATTTCGTTGTGCACTTAGGTGCAAATTAACTTACAGGAAGAAGCTTGATCGTTTTAATAATCAAGGCTAAAGTAAGTAACATTTGCCTTCTAGCTTCAGGTGGCATGGTAAAGTAGCGGTAACGTAATGGAGTTACGATTAATAAAGGTGCCCAGCATGGGTTCAAATCCTGCTCATGCCAAACTTGCATTCTTTACTAATGATTTCTCATATTATACGTGAAATGCTTAAGAATGTGGAAGCAAACACCTTTGTCATGATAGAGACGATTTACGAATGTTGGTTGGGAAAGGGCAAGGGATTTATCAGGACATTCGAAACATTTCATTGATCTGCAGTAAACACTTTTCGTGTTATCGTTCTCAGAAAGAAATATTATCGCATTTGTTTAAAAAAGTTTGGGTAAAGCAATCGGTGGTGTAGTGGTAAAGTACCAGACTTCCAACTAAAAATTCAGAGTTCGATTCCCCACCGTATAATATATTTTTTTCGCATAAAATAATAGCTGCAAACAGAGATTTATCTTCTGTTGGAGAACTTAGAAAGCATCACTGGAAGGAATTCGAATAAACAGTGTGTGCGTTCTTCATCATACACTGTAATGAGAAGTATGTTTCATATATATATTCGTCTCCCTCTCTCTTCTTCTCTCTTTCTTGTCGTTTCCCTATCCTGTTGTTGCATCTTTCACTACTCCCCCTCTCTCTCACGTACACACGCACTTCATCTGCGTGTCGTGTTCCAAAGTTAAAACGGAGAAAGAGAACGATAGACCTGGTCTGGAGAATGTAATTAACTCGCAATTTCAGCGTCGAGTTTTTCGTGCTCTGGACATAACATCTCCAGTGCTGGTCATCTCTGAAAGAAATACTGTTGAAACGCAAGAGAATAAGCAAAATATCTTTTTTATCATTTGGGTTACCGAGTCTCAGTCGAATTACAGGGTCACTATGGGTTTGAATCCTCGATCCAGTGGTGGCCCATGAGCTAACCAAGATCATCCGACTGACACTATGATCCGTTTTAGCTCTAAGCGTGTTCATTCTCTCTGTGCAAATTACAACGTTATATTCGCAAGAGATAAAATTATGCTGGATTTTCGGTACAGATAAATCTTCGGAAAAGACTAGAAAATGATAACTTCTTTGGTTATTTGAAAACACAATTTTATTTGTACTAGTTCGACACAAATTTGTTTCCATCTTATAATTCAATGTGATTTATTCACGTTGAAATTTGAAACATGCAAGGTCTGTTACATCTATAAGGAACATCCAATTTTATATTTGAACTTTTGTAACTTTTCATTATGATACGGTTTGGACTTTTAATATAGGATATTTCTGATAAAAATTTACCAACAAATATTAATAGCAATCATTCAATTTTTTACTTTCTTTCTTTCTTCCTTTTTCTTTTCTTTTTTCTTTTTTTCACTTTGCATTAGTAGTCTGGAATGGAAGATATGACCTACACTACCTACTGGGTTCATTAGAACGTAGTTTGCAGTAGTACGTCCAATGAACACTACTGAATTTACAACCGAACCACGCAGAAACAAAGCATGTGTGTTAAACTGTTGACATTATCTGAGATGTGTCCCGTGAGATCTAAAGTTCTATTGGAAATTGAGTATGCTATCCTTTTTGAAAGTGACTTAATGAATGTTTTAAGCATCCTCTATATATTCGAATAGTCCTGAAAAAATATATAAAACAAATATTATTTCTATATTACTGTTGGATTTCCGGTAACGGAACTTTATAATGTTAGGTTCTTTTCTTGCTAAGTTTAAGATTCCACATTTTTATCTGTTCTTCCTTTTCTTTTTCTTCCTGTTTCGCCTTCTCTCTCTCTCTCTCTCTCTCTCTCTCTCTCTCTCTCAATCTCTGATTAATTTCTGAACCTCTGTGTAATAGACATTCATTAGTTTCAATATTTCATTATGTGTGTTTCAGTTCTTCCTAAATCAACTTATGACTCTTGTTTCTTCTGGATTTTCTTATTTCATTTTATCGATACTAATACATGTGTAGTTTGAAACTAGAATTGCGTTCATGTTGTTAGCTAATTTTAGTATGGGAGAGAAGAAAGGAGGAGAGGGAGGAAGTCTATCTACCAGACACGATTATGGGATAAGAAGATGTATATTGGGTGGCCTAGCTGCACGGTGTTAGGTGTCGCAATTCTTTTGATGCGGAGTGTACCAGTACCCCGCATCTTGATTTCCTAATGGAGTAAATCAAGGAAATTTATGATAGGCCTAAGTTCCCCGAGCCTAACTGTCGCTGGATCAAAGATGGGCAACTAGCTACATCTCGCCAAAAATTTGCAGCCCCGCAGCGACGATCCGTGGTTGATCCTCTTCCTTTTTGAAATACATACCACCAGCTGCCCACAAGTGCGACAAAACGCCAAAGCTCACAAAATTACTCCCCCAAAATACGATAAATCGCCTATATTTGTGATTTGTTTACGTTAAGGTCAGTCTAAAACACTAAACAAAATACCAGAAAAGTACCCCGGAGGAGACTCGAACTACCAACCTTATTATTAAAGGGCGGATGTTCTTCAGACTTCGCCACGGAGGCGATGCAGGAAACGTTGCTTATAAAGGGGTAAATCGGTGAGGTCTTTTTAATTTGATCAATCAGAGTGCACCTTTAACCTTGTGTATTAGACGATAACTCTTTGGGATTAGATAAAATGAGTTCGCCTTGTAATTTTGTAACAAAATGACGCGTGTCTATTTAATTTCTTTACGTAACCATGCCGCCAGTGACAATCCTTCGACTCGTCGCTATATCGACGATCGACGTTTTTCCGCAAGTTGGCCACTAGGCGTTCGCGACGTTTATGGCATGGGATTTGAGGTAAGTGTCAGATTTCTTTTCGATCTCCTGAAAGCTAAATTATCTACAACTTTCAAATTATTTCTCAAAAGTATGAAATTGTTCCGTGATATGCAACCTGCAAGTGCTGAAACCCTTGTACGTCTAGTCCAGGACATTTGCAGCCTAGGATACTTCAAACACAATAATATAATTATAATTTAAAATAATGTTTAATCTCGTTATGCGTAAAGTTTAAGATATTACTGGTTTTACATGGGATATTTTGTTAGTTGCTTTTCTTACACCTTCGTAAAAAAACAATAGGATAGTATCTTTGGAAATGTTGAATCGGGAGCCTTTATCTTATTTCAGAGAAGTCTGGTTGAAAATCAGGGTCAGGGACAAAGGTCGGAAAACGTCTTTATATTTCCACCCTGTAGGACGCCCTATAACATGTAGCTGAACTGGAGAGCATTTTTCTTCAAAAGCTGATTTATCTTGATTTACAAACTGACTGCTATCCACTATGTAATTCCGGGGTATCAGGACCAAGTACTCCTCTTCATCTTCATGAGAAAGATCCAAATTTGAGTAATTCCTTTCAAACAATAGTTCCTCGTGAATTCCTTGACAAGTCAGAAATACGAAATAAACTTAAATTACAATATATTAGATGCAACATCTCTCGAAATGCGTTACATTCATTTGCAAAATAATTTATTCAATTTGACTTTGCTACCCTACGAGGTCGATTTCCATCTACATTGAGTGAAGTTACTAAGAACCTTGATTTGCATTCATTACATATTACCTTAGCTGCGTAAAGAAATGTACGGAAAAAATGAACCATAACGTATATTCAGTAGGTAACGAACGCTGAATTAACTAGAATTGGGTTTTCTCTTCAGATTCGAATTTTAAAAACATTTCTTAAAATTATTCTGAAACAATAATACAAAATATCTGACAAAATACTTATTCTTCGTTCGAACAAATAAACGATATAGGGCTTTGGAAACAACGTTCGGAACAAACACCCAAAACGAACATGGGCCTATTTGGTTTGTGTGGAGTCAACATTACTATACTCAGCTTCTGCAAATATGGAAGGAGTTTGAGAAATAAACGAGCCATGCCCGATTTCCCTCAGTCAGATGTAAAACAGTTGAATTCCGTGGAGTCGCAATTACAGGAGCATACTAACATAATTATTCACTAACCTGACAATTGTACAGTGACAATCTCCTAAGGGAAACTCCTTGTTTTAGCGCCTTGGTTTTACTAATAGCATGACAGAGCGAAATAATCCTCCAAGAAAGCTTCCAATATCATGTCCAACTTGATAACGTGATTCAACTTAAACGTTTCTAGTTGCAGAAAGAGAACGTTTTTAATAATATTGCAAATATGGATTATTCATATTTGTTGATATTGTCGCACTAGTCGAACATGTAATTTAACACATACAGTTCCGGAAGTAAATTGCAGTCTGGAGCCTGTATTATCTTTTATATCTACTTTCATGTGTTCAAAATGCATCTTTTCTATAGATACACAATGTGCAGGATTAACAAATTCTATTGTATTACTTCGAAATGTATGATTCACAGGATTCATTTCTATGATACGAAATAATGGTGCTACTCTGTTGCCAACAAATACGGATTGAATTATATCACAGTACACATACATTGTAGATGGAAACACTAAAGCGTAAATTTGTAAAATTCGACCTCCTTGCATATCCTTTAAATCTGCTTTCGGTTCCAATCAAAACATCACACTAACACTTGCTGATAATACAACCTGCACATCTGTGTGCTTACTAACACGTCTTATAAAGCACGTATTACTTCCACGAATATAGATAATATGTAAGTTTGTGAATCTGTTCTGTGTACTAATTAAGTTTATCAACTCTGAAATATCAGTATAATTACGAACAGGAATGGTTACAAACTTCCATTCATTACTGTTTGCAGCTTTGAAAAAATACTGGTTTGGTCATTAATATTTAATATTGAATGAGGATAATGAACCTTAACAGTAGCGACTTCCCACTTTTAACGTAATTCCTTTCTTCCGCGATGAAGTTTATAGTGTATGATGTTGAGGTGTTATTAGGAAAATATTCCATAGAACTATTACTGGTAATCGTGATCACGTTTTCATTGTACGATACCGTTTCCAATGAAAAAGATATTATTTTCTGTTAGCTTTTCTTATTGTGCGTACGATTTCTATATATTTAAAATGTTTTTCATAAAGAAATTGTAGTTCCTCTCTATAAGATAATCAATCCAGTGGTTCCTCGTTTCAATCCAATTCATTAATAGTTGCATCTCTAGACATTATCTTCTCCACTTTAAGTATTTCTCCAGCCTGGTTTTGCATGTATTCTTTATTAAATGTAAGTTAAGTTTTCTAATTAGTACTGTATTACCAATCTTAACGTATTTTGAGAAACCCAGATTCTTCTTCTCCTTTTCCAATTAATTTAATTATCATACTTATTATGTCACACTCGTAATGCTTATTTTGATAAACGTTTGCAGATTACATCTTAATGCTCCAATGATAACCTTTATGGTATTATTTCACAAGAAGATGTAATACATTTAGTTAATGATACTTAGGCATTTTGTGAAATACTTCTAAATTATTCTTTCAGAATGGTGTAAATACACACTACAAAACTAGTGTTTATATCAGGGATAATCATCATAATATGTTTTCTTTGTTTTCCTTAAATCACTTCTATATTGTTTTATTAGCATACTGGTTTCCTTTATCTGTTTTGAATATTATTGTTTTTGGTGTTTGGAAACAGTCTTTATTGCTTTTATGTCATAATTTGTACTTTTACATTTCTTGACAGGGACCATCCATGTCGACAGAACACATCTATCAATTTAAGAATATAACGAAATTCCTCATTAAATTTATGAAGAGAGTGCTGATCATTAATATCACTTTCCCCTTTACCATCAATAGGATTCACTACAAAGAAATCTCTTTTAAAAGGACGATGTACTGGTTTCTGTAATGTATATGATGAATATTTCAGTAACCTATTTCTGATTCTGGGTATCGGAATTTTCTTCTTTGTACTTATCCACAATTTTTTGCACTTGAAAACGAAGCAGAATGCAGAGGGTTGTAAGAATTTTGTTTAACTCTTTGTTTATGGTTTCCATCTTGACCATAATGGTCGTTTACATGCTTGTTTCCTTTGTCTTATAGGATATAATACTGTTTCTTTTAGTTATTCTTCTTCTATAAATGATTTAATCCCGGTCATAAGGGCAAGAAGAAATTCAACCGTGGGTAGAGCATCCTTTATATTCTCATACGTGTATTTTTCCTGTATCGTCAGTCCATTCACCATCTAATCTCATTGACGCAATTTTTTCCTTACAGCATGCTGCGTTCGTAATTTGAATGATTTTTTTCGCTTTCAAGCTATCCATTTACTATTTCAATCTAATGCACGTCTGTGCATCATTAACCGTTCTTTGGCGATACAAATAGTATTTTCCTCTAAGAAATGTCTTGAATACACCAAGTTAGACGTACTAGCGATTGAAATGCATTCAAGCAATGGATTTACATTGTTTCCTGTCTCAATGGTATTTTTAAAGAAAATACAGGCTTGAAGTAAGATTTAGACATCCTGTATACATTACTTTATGATTTTGTCCTTCATTTTAAGTTATCATTTCGATGTTATCATAACATCCCAGGAACTTCATTTTTGCCTATACTTTCGTGGTATCTGCTTCACAACACCAAATATCTAGAAGTGATCCTTCATACGTTTCTTTCTCACGTCGATTAAAAAGGTGTGGAAATACACTTGCTGGATTGAAGACAAATGAACCACTTACTTGTTTTAATGGCATATTTAGTGAATCTATGAAGGTTACATTACCTACTTTAAGATATAGAATTTTCACCCCATTCATAATCACTTCTGGCGTCCAGTTCATCTACTCATCCATAGTCTTAATGACGAAATGTGCATCTTAACTTTCGAATAATGGTCTAGAATTTTATTGTGTTAATGTTAGACATACTTTTCGTGAATGTGTTAGGAAGTCTTTTATTAAATTTTCACCATCAAATATATATTCACGTTTTTCATAAAGTTGCATTAAATTTGATGTTGTTAGAATGCTTTCTGACCAACAAAGCCATTAGGTATAAGTTCATATATGTTTGCTTCACCATTTTCTAATTTAGAATGTTCTGTACATTCAATGTTGATACCATACAATTATAGTTTCTTTGTGAATGATCAAGTTTTTGATTCACCTTTGACATTCTTCTTTCACTCAATTTCATGTAACATTCGTGATTAGTAGGTGCAATAGTATAACAAATGGTGCAATACGTTTCTCCACATACGTGAGATCTATTTTCACCATAAAATTTCTGAAACACATGCTCAACATTTCAAAATTAAACATAAAAGCTTTCCATTTTGGTAAGGAGTTCACCTTTGATAAATGAAGAATGATTGACCATAAAATTCTCAATTACATTATTGCATGTAATAGGTCTTCTCTGTAGCCACATGCTGGCCTTTGATGACATGGGAAAACCACAGCTTTACACTGTTTCATATGTGTATGCTTTGTTTCATATTCTTATATCAACTTTCACAATAATAATTGCAAATATAACATGCTGTCAAGCCTACAATTACGTTATAATGATTATCTATGAAAGGTAAATTTAAAGACATCTCTCGTTAATGCTCAGTGGTGCTTCAAACATAACGTCAGTTCCTCAAAATCCTTACAGTGAGATTTTATAATTCTTTAAATGCTATTGAAATTTACGAATCTCAGGAATTCCACCACCATGAGTGAAATCTACACCGGCTGCTTCACACAGGTCTTCTGCTTCTTTTTCGATAATATGTTTATTTTGATATTTTACATAAGAAGGATGGGGACACTTGGGCTAGTTTTTATCCTACTGCGCATGCGCAAAGAAGCCCCGCCCCCTTCACGCTGATTGGGTGTCCCCCCCCGCCACGCCCATTTTGGCCACGCCCTCGACCACGCCCACATGCGGGAAATCGAACACCTTGAACCGGCCACCCACGGTCTTTTACGACCTCGATTTTAGGCGTGTAGTCGTTCCCTTTTATTAGCACTTTTCTCAACCCATATTTTAACATAGGAGAAATTACACAGAGACTATGAACATAGCAGATCGATAACATTTTCCAACCGCCTATTTAACATAGCACATACTACATAAGACTATGTAACATAGCAGGGGTTTACTCGTTCTCTTTTATGACCTCCATTTCAGGGTGTAGTCGTTCCTTTTTATGAGCACTTTTCTCAACCCATATTTTAACATATGAACATAGCAGATCGATAACATTTTCCAACCGCCAATTTAACATAGCACATACTACATAAGACTATGTAACATAGCAGAGCTAATAAAAGAGTATCGTCTATTTTAGAAGAATTGGTAAAAGAGTATGGCTTTATTTCCCACCCCTATTTTAACATAGCACAAATTACATAAGACTACAAACACACAGAAGAGCAAAGAATACATAAGACTCATTCTCTTTTATGAACATATTTCCCAACTCCAATTTGAACATAGCAGAAATTATATAAGACTACGAACACATAGCAGAGCAGAGAATACATAAGATTTATTCCCTTTTATGAGAATTTTTCAACCCCTATTTTTAACTATAAACATAGCAGACAATCAACACCTACCTTTACGAACACTCAACTATATTCGTTCAACCCCTATTTTAGCATAGCAGAAATTACATAAATTTATGAACACAATCTCCACCTCTATTTTAACGTAGCAAAGATTTCGTTCCTAACCCCTAATTTAACATAGCGGAAATGACACACGCATGTCCCCAAACTACTGACCATCGAGAACAGAGGTCAAAATGAAAAACGGAGCTACGTATTGAGATGCTGTTTACACCCTCGGAGCAGACTACGTGCAACGAGTAGGTCGTATAGACTATGACCTATTTTTCATTCCCTAAATAACATAGTATACACATTTGTTACCCCGACTTTCGGTTCTGATTACACACACACACACACACTTGGTTGCGTATGCCAAATACAATTTAGTTGAAATTACACGAATGCGCAGAAATATTTACATTTTCGTTTCGATACGCCCTTTGAACCGATTTGGATAAAACTCGGTATATGGGAATTTTCGAACACGCTGATCACGAATACCATTTCTATTTTTACCTGGGTCTTATAGTTCATGTGGGATACGTTCTTCCTATGACAATTTTATCCAAATGGGATGAAACTCGGCATATTGGGGTTTCCGGACATGCTGATTACGAAAATCATATTTATTTTTACCAGGGTCTTATAGTTTATGCAGGATACGCCCTTTCTATGACACCTAAAACCCAATCGCCCGTAAACGAAGCAACATATTGAGATGGTGTTTCCCCATTCAGTAATTGGTCACCAGCAACTACATGTTCCAAAAAGACTGACCATCGAGGTCAAACGGTCAAAATCGAAAACACATGCTCAACATTTCAAAATTAAACATAAAAGCTTTCCATTTTGGTAAGGAGTTCAACTTTGGTAAATGAAGAATGATTGACCATAAAATTCTCTATTACATTATTGCATGTAATAGGTCTTCTCTGTAGCCACATGCTGGCCTTTGATGACATGGGAAAACCACAGCTTTACACTGTTTCATATGTGTATGCTTTGTTTCATATTCTTATATCAACGTTCACAATAATAATTGCAAATATAACATGCTGTCAAGCCTTCAATTACGTTATAATGATTATCTATGAAAGGTAAATTTAAAGATATCTCTCGTTAATGCTCAGTGGTGCTTCAAACATAACGTCAGTTCCTCAAAATCCTTACAGTGAGATTTTATAATCCTTTAAATGCTATTGAAATTTACGAATCTCAGGAATTCCACCACCATGAGTGAAATCTACACCGGCTGCTTCACACAGGTCTTCTGCTTCTTTTTCGATAATATGTTTATTTTGATATTTTACATAAGAAGGATGGGGACATTTGGGCTAGTTTTTATCCTACTGCTCGTGCGCAAAGAAGCCCCGTCCCCTTCACGCTGATTGGGTGTCCCCGCCCCAGGCCACGAACATTTTGGCCACGCCCTCGACCACGCCCACATGCGGGAAATCGAAAACCTTGAACTGGCCACCCACGGTCTTTTACGACCTCCATTTTAGGAGTGTAGTCGTTCCCTTTTATGAGCACTTTTCTCAACCAATATTTTAACATATGAACATAGCAGATCGATAACATTTTCCAACCGCCAATTTAACATAGCACATACTACATAAGACTATGTAACATAGCAGAGCTAATAACAGAGTATCGACTATTTTAGAAGAATTAGCAAAAGAGTATGGCTTTATTTCCCACCCCTATTTTAACATAGCACAAATTACATAAGACTACAAACACACAGAAGAGCAGAGAATACATAAGATTTATTCCCTTTTATGAGAATTTTTTCAACCCCTATTTTTAACTATAAACATAGCAGACAATCAACACCTACCTATACGAACACTCAACTATATTGGTTCAACACCTATTTTAGCATAGCAGAAATTACATAACATTATGAACACAATCTCCACCTCTATTTTAACGTAGCAAAGATTTCGTTCCCAACCCCTAATTTAACATAGCGGAAATGACACACGCATGTCCCCAAACTACTGACCATCGAGAACAGAGGTCAAAATGAAAAACGGAGCCACGTATTGAGATGTTGTTTCCACCCTCGGAGCAGACTACGTGCAACGAGTAGGTCGTATAGACTATGACCTATTTTTCATTCCCTAAATAACATAGTATACACACTTGTTACCCCGACTTTCGGTTCTGATTACACACACACACACACACTTGGTTGCGTATGCCAAATCCAATTTAGTAGTAATAACACGCATGCGCAGAAATATTTACATTTTCGTTTCCATACGCCCTTTGAATCGATTTGGATAAAACTCGGTATATGGGAGTTTTCGAACACGCTGATCACGAATACCATTTCTATTTTTACCTTTGTCTTATAGTTCATGTGGGATACGTTCTTCCTATGACAATTTTATCCAATTGGGATGAAACTCGGCATATTGGGGTTTCCGGACATGCTGATTACGAATATCGTATTTAGTTTTACCTGGGCCAGTCTATGCGGGATACACCATTTCTATGACACTTAAAACCCAATCACTCGTAAACGAAGCAACATATTGAGGTGGTGTTTGAACTTTAATAATTGGTCACAAGCAACTACATGTTCCAAAAAGACTGATCATCGAGGTCAAACGGTCAAACTCAAAAACGGAGCCAAATATTGAGGTGCGGTTTCCACATTTAGTAATTGGTAATCAACTACTTACCATGGAGGTCAAAAATCAAACTCGTAAACGAAGCAACATATTGAGGAGCCATTCCTACAATTAGTAACAAGCCATCAACTACTACATGAACCCAAAAGGTGAAATATTTAAACCGTAGTAACTCGTAAACGGAGCGACGGAGAAACTTTGTACCAAGCCGAAAAAGTGAAGGAGGAATAAATTTGAGTGGCATATTTACTTTTCTATTAACTAGAAAAAATCAAAACGACGCCATTTTACCTAGCTCAGAATTTCTGTACCTGTTTGGATATTCAAAATAAACGAAAAAATTAATTTGGATGGAGTATTTATTTTATATACTAACGAAAAAACGAAGATATGCCATTCTAACTAGCTGAGAATTTTATATATTCTTGTAGTATTTAAACAAAGGAAACCTACACAATTTTCTACCAACGAGAAATGCCATTTCAACTTGCTCAGAATTTATGTGCGTTTTTGTGTATAGGTCGGTTTTAACTCTTATTTGAGTCATCTATTCAATTTTGTGCCAATTAGAAATGCCATTTTTAACTTGCCCAGATTGGCTAGACCATGTTCTAATATTTAAACAAATGAAGGGCTGAATTTGAGTGACCTATTCAATTTTGCACCAACGAGAAATGTCATTATAACTAACTGCGTGTTTTAAATCATTTTGCACTATTTAAATAAACAATCGGATAAATTTGTACTAACCAGAAAGGACCATTTAACAGGCTCAGAAGTTCAATACTATTTTGTACTATTTAAAAAAACGAAGGTCTCTTGAGTGACCTTTCCAATTTTGTAGCAAGAAGACAAAAGCGAAGAAGGACCTTTTTTTAACTAACTCAGAATTTCATATCATTTTGTAATACTCAAATTTGGGTGCAATATTTACCATTGTACGAACCAGAAAGAAGTGAGGAATAAACAAAATTTGATTGGATTATTTCCTTATGTACCAACACGAAAAAGCGAAGGGCCATGGTAGCTCTTATATTATTCAAATAAACGAAGGAATAAATTTTAACTTGCCAGCAAAAGGCGAGAAAAGTTCATTTTTTATACCTTTTGCTGCTCTTCAAATAATAGAGGGAATAAATTTGGTTGTTCTATTTTATTTTTTTACTCATTAGAAGAAAAGCAAAGAAGAACCATTTTATACATTTTTTGCCATTTGAGGAAAGGAAAAGATAAATATGGTTGTACTATTTCCCCTTGTACCGAACAGAAAAAAGCTACACAAATAAACAAAGGAATAAATCTGTAATAACCACAAAAGGAAAAGCTCAGCTTGATATACCATTTGAGCTACTCAAACACATTTGTGAGGCCAATTGCATTTTGTACCAACGAGAAATCTCATTTCCAGGCCATGTTTTACTATTTAAACAAACGAAGGGATAAATTTGAGAAAGCGAACATGGACCATTTTAAATAACTCAGAATTTTATATCATTTTGTAATACTCAAATAAACGAGGAAATATATTTGAATGGATTATTTAGTTTGTACCAAGCAGAAAAAGGAAAAAATTACACTTTGTACTAATCAAGTAAACAAAGTATAAATTTGTACTGACCAGAAAAGAAAAAAAGGATCGGCATTCTATACCTTTTTGTGCCATTAAAAATAATTAATTTATTGGGTTGTCCTATTTTCTTTTTTACCAACGAGAACCATTTTTAACCGGATTAGAATTTTATACATTCTTGTAATATTTGTGCCAAACAAAGAGCAAGGAAGTACGATTTAACTAACTAATAATTTTTGTGCTACACAAATAAAGCAATAAAAAGCGAAGAAAGACCATATCTAATTAGCTCAGAATTTCTTGACCATGTCGTACTATTTAAAGAAGCGAAGGGATAAATTTGGGTGACCAATTCAATTTTTCACTAACGAGAAATGCCATTTTAACTAGCTCAGAATGTCTATACCTTTTTGTATTATTTAAAGAAACAAAGAAAAAATGTGTACTAACCAGAGTCAAAATTTTACTCAAATGGACGAAGGAATAAATTTGTGTGACCTATCTATTTGTAGCAAGCAGAAAAAAGAAAGAACTAACATTTTGTACTAATCAAATTTGAGTGGCCTATTTAGTTTTGTCCATTCTTTAACTAGCTCGATATTTTTGTACTGTTGTAACTAACTCAAACAAACGAAAGAATAAATTTGAATTGCTTAAACAAAGGATGTCAATTTGTACCTTTTGTGCTATTAAAATAAACGAAGGGTTAAAGTTGAGTGAGCTATTCAATCTTGTACCAAGTAGAAAAGCTGAAGAATGAATATTTTTTTGCTTTTTTACTTTTTTATTAGCAATTAAAAAAGCGGAGAAGGTCTATTTTAAATAGCTCAGTATTTATGTACATTTTGTATTACACAAATAAACGAAGGAATTAATTTTGATGTTCTACTTTTTGTACCAACCAAAAAGAGTCTATATTCTGCTACTCAAAGAAACGAAGGAATAAGCTCAGAATTTCTATACGTTTTTGTGATATTCAGATAAACGTAGGAACGAAGAATGATAATTTTATATCATTTCGTACTAATCAAATAAACGAAGGAATAATTTTGTGACCTATTCACTTTTTTAGCAAGCAGGAAAAGGCCCTTTTATTTTTGTGCGAACCAGAAGGAAAAGGGAAGGCCCATTATAACAAGCTCGGTATTTTTATACCATTTTGTACTACTCTAATAAATTTGGGTGGTGTATTTCATTTTTGTAACAATCAGACGAAACGCAAAGATGATACAGTTTCTAGCTCAGAATTTTATACCTTTTTGAATGATTAAAATAAACGAGTGCTTAATTTAGGTGTGGTGCTACATTTTATATATTTTTGTGTCGCCCAGAGAAATGGACACTTTCAAGTAGCATTGCTAAATAAATGTTTAATTGCACCTCCCGTCACTAAGTAAGGCTCACAGTTGTATGTGCATTCACGTGTATTTAGCGAATTAGGTTGACAAAGTACTAACGGCGACGCGAAAGTTTCCCGGTCACTAACTAAATATTTGAACGTGAGATTTAACAAACCTGTGCTGCGTCAATTCAATTATAACTTAATTCTGTAGAACATACTTCATAACAATTGGGGTTCTAAAGGAAAGCGATGAATGACGACAAATCATGAAAATTAATAAAATAAGAAGAAACAGCATACTTGGCCCTTTTGGATCACGGCAGAAGGAAAACTACACGAAGTAGAGATCATATCAAAGTAAGAATCACCTCATCAAGGAAAAGAAAAGGTTTGAAAGTTCAATCTTGCACACCATCTGTAAAGAGTGCGGAATTGTTGTTTCTCTTGCTGCATATATTTAAGCAACGTTACGATTGCCTTACCTAACATTTGTATTGCTAGTATAGTGAAGGTCCTAAGTTACTGCCTATTGCTTAACGATTCAATTATATTTGCTTCATGGAATAATTTTTTAAACTTTCTTTCCTCGTCAAGGTAAATTATATGAAACTTATTAAGTTCCAAAAGACAAATATATATATTTGCATTTATGTTTTTATTATAATTGAATATATGTTATCGAGTATATTTGGAAAATAATAGTAAATACATCATGATGTTATATTAACGAATTGTTTCTTGGAAAAGATTTATTTTGTATTGCCTTGAAACATATTATTATACAGAGAATTCGAACAAAATATTATTTCATTGTAATATAAAGCGCAGAATTCATAGAACACTTTATTAAATGTAGGGGAAAAATGTGTTTTACACATGTGCAGAAGCTTATACTGTAGGTATTTAAATAGATGTATCACAATTGAAAAAAAATATTTATTTGATTTGTTTTTGCAGAAGAGCAGAAAAAATGACTAACATGGAGATTGTTTATGTTTCACCTAGAGAAAAAGAAATTCAGCGTGAAAACGAAAAACCTATACTGTTAATTCACCTGTCTGACCGCGATTTGCCAGATGAATTAAGTGATATACTGAGAATCATATATCCATCACAAGAAATAGAAGAAGTGTATTATTTTAGACGCTATAATGATATAATGATGAAATACTCCCGGAAAGTGATGATGACAGTGTTTCAAATATTAACTGTTTTGAAGTGGAAGCTAATGAGTGAGAGTGAAAGTATTAATGATGCATGTGTTATACAATTATTTCATGAGTACACACCAAATTCAGTATTATTATGTGAAGCATGTTCTGAATATAATGAAAATGAAAAAGATCACAATTGTTTGCTGCAGTATGATTAGGAATTATTACAAAAAGGTGCGGACGATCTTAATTAAACGTGAAATGAGAGAGAAAATCTATAAACTTTATTTAAAGAAGCATTTTGAAGGTTTTAATATTAAGAACACTTATGCTTTGGAGAAAAAATTTAATCTGGTATACGAATACATTACAGATTGTGATGGTTATATCAAAGAAATAGTACAAATGTTTTTAGAGAAAGATAAACAATTATTTAATTCTGTAAATGAACACTGAGACACTGTAGCATATCCATTTGATTGTGTATGAATAGAACATATTAGGGCTAAATACTTTGATGTAATTTGAGAAATTACAAAGGGTTACAGGAAATTGAACTTTTAACTTTATTATTTTATAAACGGATCAATAATTAGTATTGTAATATTAAGAATTTAATAGATTACAAACATTGGACTAACCTATGTAAATAATAGAGCTAAAATACTGATTTACTGGCAACTGAATTGTCAGTGAGAGTAATATATTGTTTTCGTTAAAAGAAATAAATAAACTAATCTGGACGACACAAAAATATACAAAATGTAGCACCACAACTAAATGAACCACTCGTTTATTTTAATCCCTCACAAAGGTATAAAATTCTGAGCTAGTTAAAATGTATCATCTTTACTTTTCTTCTTGTTTGTTATAAAAATGAAATAGACCACCCCAATTTATTAGAGTAGTACTAAATGGTATAAAAATACCAAGCTTGTTATAATGTGCATTCTTCCCTTTCTTGTGGTTGGTACAAAACTAGAAGGGAATTTTTCTGCTTGCTATAAAAGTGAATAGGTCACACAAATTTATTCCTTTGTTTATTTGAATAGTACGAAACGATAAAAAATATCCATCTTCGCGTCTTCGTTTCTTTGAATAGCACAACAACGTATAGAAATTCTGAGCTTATTACTTTTTTCTTCGAGTAGCAGCATATGGACTCTTTGGTTGGTACAGAAAGTAGAACATCAAAATTTATTCCTTCGTTTATTTGAGTAGTACAAATATACATCAAAACTGAACTATTTAAAATACACTTTCTATGCTTTTTAATTGCTAATACAAAGGTAAAGAAGCAAACATAATTTATTCATTCTTCAGTTTTTTCTACTTGGTACAAAATTGAATAGCTCACTCAAATTTAACCCATTTTATTTAAATTGTACAAAAAGGTTCAAATTGACCTTCTTTGCGTAAGCAATTCATATTTATTCTTTCGTTTGTTTGAGTCAGTTACAATAGTACTGAAATATCGAGGTAGTTAAAGAATGGACAAAACTAAATAGGCCACTCAAATTTGATTAGTACAAAATTTTAGTTCTTTCTTTTTTCTGCTTGCTACAAAAGTGAATAGGTCACACAAATTTATTCCTTCGTCCATTTGAGTAAAATTTTGACTCTGGTTAGTACAAATTTATTCCTTTGTTTGTTTAAATAGTACAAAAAAGTATAGACATTTTGAGCTAGTTAAAATGGCATTTCTCGTTAGTGAAAAATTGAATTGGTCACCTAAATTTATCCCTTCGCTTCTTTAGATAGTACAACATGGTCAAGAAATTCTGAGCTACTTAGAAATGGTCTTCCTTCGCTTTTTATTCCTTTATTTGTGTAGCACAAAAATTATTAGTTATTTAAATCGTACTTCTTTGCTTTTTATGTGGTACAAATATTACAAGAATGCACAAAATTCTAATCCGGTTAAAATGGTTCTCGTTGGTACAAAAAAAAATAAGACGACCCAATAAATTAATTATTTAAAGTATAGAATGCTGATCCTTCTTCGCTTTTCTGGTCAGTACAAATTTATACTTTGTTCACTTGATTAGTACAAAGTGTTCATTCTTTCCTTTTCCTGCTTGGTACAAACCAAATAATATAAAATTCTGAGTTAGTTAAAATGGTCCATGTTCGCTTTCTCAAATTTATCCCTTGGTTTGCTTAAATAGTAAAACATGGCCAGGAAATGAGAGTTCTCGTTGGTACAAAATGCAATAGGCCACACAAATGTGTTTGAGTAGCTCAAATGGTATAACAAGCTGAGCTTCGCTTTTTGTGGTTATTACGGATATATTCCTTTGTTTATTTGTGTAGCTTTTTTTCTTCGGTACAAATATTACAAAAAGGTATAAAAAACTAAGCCTGTTGTAAATGGTTCTGTTGGTACAAAAGGAAAGAGGACACAAATATTTATCTATTCCTTTCCTGAAATGACAAAAAAGTATAAAATGGTTCTTCCTTGGTTTTCTTTGAATGAGTACAGAAATAAAATAGACCACCCAAATTTATTCCCTCGATTATTTGAATAGCACCAAAAGGTATATAAAATGAAACTTCCTTGCCTTTCTGGTAAGTAAAAATTTATTCCTTCGTTTATTTGAATATTATAAAAGCTATAATGGCCCTTCGCTTTTTCGTGTTGGTACATAAAGAAATAATCCAATCGCATTTTATTTATTTCTCACTTTTTCCTGGTTCGTTAAAGGTAAATACCTCATCCAAATTTGAGTATTACAAAATGATATGAAATTCTGAGTTAGTTAATAAATGGTCCTTTTTCGCTTTTTTCTAATTGCTACAAAATTGGAAACCTCACTCAATAGACCTTCGTTTTTTAATAGTACAAAATAGTATTGAACTTCTGAGCCAGTTAAATCGTCTTTTCTGGTTAGTACAAATTTATCCGATTGTTTATTTAAATAGTGCAAAATGGTTGAAAATAAGCAGTTAGAAATAATGACATTTCTCGTTGGTGCAAAATTGAATAGATGACTCAAATAAGAGTTAAAACCGACCTTAACACAAAAACGCACATAAATTCTGAGCTAGTTGAATAGGCATTTCTCGTTGGTAGAAAATTGAGTAGGTTTCCTTTGTTTAAATAGTACAAAAATATATAAAATTCTCAGCTAGTTAGAATGGCATATCTTCGTTTTTTCGTTAGTATATAAAATAAATACTCCATCCAAATTAATTTTTTCGTTTATTTTGAATATCCAAACAGGTACAGAAATTCTGAGTTAGGTAAAATTGCGTTGTTTTGATTTTTTCTAGTTAATAGAAAAGTAAATATGCCACTCAAATTTATTCCTCCTTCACTTTTTCGGCTTGGTACAAAATTTCTCCGTCGCTCCGTTTTCGAGTTATTTCGGTTTAAATATTTCACCTTTTGGGGGCATGTAGTAGTTGATGGCTTGTTACTAATTGTAGGAATGGCTCCTCAATATGTTGCTTCGTTTACGAGTTTGATTTTTGACCTCCATGGTAAGTAGTTGATTACCAATTACTAAATGTGGAAACCGCACCTCAATATTTGGCTCCGTTTTTGAGTTTGACCGTTTGACCTCGATGATCAGTCTTTTTGGAACATGTAGTTGCTTGTGACCAATTATTAAAGTTCAAACACCACCTCAATATGTTGCTTCGTTTACGAGTGATTGGGTTTTAAGTGTCATAGAAATGGTGTATCCCGCATAGACTGGCCCAGGTAAAACTAAATACGATATTCGTAATCAGCATGTCCGGAAACCCCAATATGCCGAGTTTCATCCCAATTGGATAAAATTGTCATAGGATGAACGTATCCCACATGAACTATAAGACAAAGGTAAAAATAGAAATGGTATTCGTGATCAGCGTGTTCGAAAACTCCCATATACCGAGTTTTATCCAAATCGATTCAAAGGGCGTATGGAAACGAAAATGTAAATATTTCTGCGCATGCGTGTTATTACTACTAAATTGGATTTGGCATACGCAACCAAGTGTGTGTGTGTGTGTGTAATCAGAACCGAAAGTCGGGGTAACAAGTGTGTATACTATGTTATTTAGGGAATGAAAAATAGGTCATAGTCTATACGACCTACTCGTTGCACGTAGTCTGCTCCGAGGGTGGAAACAACATCTCAATACGTGGCTCCGTTTTTCATTCTGACCTCGATGATCAGTCTTTTTGGAACATGAAGTTGCTTGTGACCAATTATTAAAGTTCAAACACCACCTCAATATGTTGCTTCGTTTACGAGTGATTGGGTTTTAAGTGTCATAGAAATGGTGTATCCCGCATAGACTATAAAGCCCAGGTAAAACTAAATACGATATTCGTAATCAGCATGCCCGAAAACCCCATTATACCGAGTTGCATCCAAATCCGTTAAAATTGTCATAGAAATGGCGTATCCCACATAAACTGTAAGACCCCAGGTAAAAATAAATATGATATTCGTAATCAGTATGTCCGAAAACCCCTATATACCGAGTTTCATCCAAATAGGTTAAAATTACCATAGAAAGGGCATATCCCACATAAACTATAGAACCCAGGTAAAAATAAATATAATATTCGTAATCAGCATGTCCGAAAACCCCTATATGCCGAGTTTCATCCAAATCTGTTAAAATTGCCATGGAAAGGGCATATCCCACATAAACTATAAGACCAAGGTAAGAATAAATATGATATTCGTAATCACCATGTCCGAAAACCACTGTATGCCGAGTTTCATTCAAATCGGTTTAAAGGGCGTATCGAATCGAGAATGTAAATGTTTCTGCGCATGCGTGTTATTTCTACTAAATTGGATTTTTCATACGCAACCAAGTGTGTGTGCGTTTGTGTGTGTGTGTGTGTGTGTGTTTAATCAGAACCGAAAGTCGGGGTAAGAAGTGTGTATACTATGTTATTTAGGGAATGAAAAAAGGTCACAGTCTTTTACGACCTACTCGTTGCACGCAGTCTGCTCCGAGGGTGGAAACAACACCTCAATACGTGGCTCCCTTTTTGTGTTTGACCTCTGTTCTCGATGATCATTAGTTTGAGGACTTGCCTGTGTCATTTCCGTATGTTAAATTAGGGGTTGGGAACGAAATCTCTGCTATGTTAAAGTAGGGGGTTGAACGAATATAGTTGTGTGTTCGTATACATAGGTATTCATTGTCTACTATGTTTATAGTTAAAAATAAGGGTTGAAAAATGCTCATAAAAGGGAATGAATCTTATGTATTCTCTGCTCTGCTGTATGTTCGTAGTCTTATGAAATTTCTGCTGTGTGAAATAGACCGCTGGAAGATCTGTTATCGATCTGCTATGTAAGTGCTTATAAAAGGGAACGACTAAACTCCTAAAATGGTGGTCGTAAAAGACCGTGGGTGGCCGGTTCAATGTGTTCGATTTCCCGCACGTGGGCGTGGCCGGGGGCGTGGCCAGGATGCGTGGCCAGCCAATCAGCGTGAAGCAGCGGGGTCACGTGACTGGCGCCAGCCAATCAGCGTGAAGGGGCAGGGCTTGTTTGCGCAATCGCAGTAGGAAGAATACTAGCCCAAGTGTCCCCATCCTACTTACATATCTACTGTATTCTGTTTGATTTTTCGCCCTGAGTTATTTTTAAATTCTATGGCAGCTACGATTTCATATGCTAAACAACTCGTACATTTTTTTCTTAATTGTAATAATAATCCGCTTTTGTATATATAGTCATTTGTATTCATAGCATATATTTTCAAGCAACCTGTTCCTCTTGGCATTCGTACATGTTGGAAGTTTGCGTTTTATCTTCGTTTATAAGAAAAGCCGCACTAGTTTGGTGTACTTTCTCATAACTCGACCATAACTCTTCTGATGAGAGATTTCCACCTTCTCTAAATAACCAAAGACACCGATGTCCTCTTTCATTTGTGATTGTTATTCCTACGTTATCATGTTTCACTTTTACGAACAAATAATCTATTAGAACCGATTTTTATGCAGTGAAAATATTTTCCTCTACACGCACGAGGCTAAATAGATTCTTACCATTGTACCGCCCATGCTGTATCTTCTTTACTGTTTTTTACGTTCTTCTATTATGTTAAATCTATTTTTTTCATGCTTACGTCTATTATTATTTACTAATCCCACTTGTGTCCCTGCTTAACGATTAGTTTTAAATTCAAATACCAAATCAATCATTCGCTTCTTAAGTTCTTCTAAATCAATATCTACTTCTTCTTGTTCAATGTTAACCTCTACTTGCATTTCCACAAAAGATGGATATATTTCTTCTTCTCCTTCTTTCTCTTCTTTTGCAGGCTTCATTTCCTTAAAACTCTTCTTCCGCATTCGTTTCTTCGTCATTGTAATAATCTTCTAATATATATGAAATAATAAGATTAAATTGTTCATCCTGAGTTATTATCTCTTCTCCGTCTTCTTCTTGCAATCAAGTCTTTTTTTATACAAGCGGATGTGTCACTGTCTTCCTGTTTACCTTTCTCTTCGGCTTCCGTTATCCTATTACTTTCAATTTTTATTATATATAATGTGACTATGTTTCTCTTCTTTTTTCTATCTTTTTCAGGATGAGGATGTAATTCATCAAACTCATTCTGTAGTCCATTTTGGTAAAATTCTTCTTCTTCCTTTTTACTATAATTCTCTCCTGTTATCTATGAGTAAGTTAAGTTCTAATGACTCTTCATAAGATTTCGTCTCTCCTTCTTATAAACTTTTTTTCATTTTTTATGTACATGCGGATGCTTCTTCTTCTTCGTCTTCTGTTATCATTTCACTACTTTCATTCTCCAATATTTCTAATAATACTTCACATTTTTTATTTTCTTCCACTACAGCTTCCTTCATTATCTTTTTCTTCTTCTGTTTCAATTTTTATTCACTAGAACTCTATCTTCTTCGAATATGAGAGCTCTGTCTAATATTACTTCTTTTCTATTTGTTCATTTCTCCTTCGTTTCACCATCATAATTTCTTCATCCTTATGGGTCCCTTCCTTCCTTTTAACATCATCTTCTATCCGAATTACATTATTTATATCCATTAGAAGATCTTCCGTCCGCTTATTTTTGCGTACTCGTCTTCTTCTTCTGCGTCTCTAATATTTTTTCAATTTCTTTTAACAATTCTTGCGTACTGTTCTTATGTATTTTATTTTTCTATATGTATATAAGTATATTACAAAGGGTATCCTCCATCCAGCGATCAGCCCTGGTCCGTAGTCAAATTTGCTGAATGCGAACTCTGTTCCATCATTGATTTCAGCGACCGCAAAACATATAGAGTTGAGACTAATATCGGTAATTTTGCATTACTTTTAAATGTTAAAGTTAATGCCCACCGAATCCTCACCCCTGAGATGCCCTGGTTAGAATTTTGAAAAGAGCGCTTCGTCCTGGTCTGGGACCTTTACCAAAATGTGCTGCCTCTTTCTTGATTCCTCTGGTCCCCAGGTTCCACACACACAGACATAGAAACTAACTTTTACTTATTTACATTAGATAGATAATAGGACCGCGGTTGTTCCGTTTTAGAGCAATGAACTCAGGAGCGTAAGGTCCCAGCTCTAACTAAGTGTTTTTTGGAGGACAAAAACTGTTTGTATGGACTCTCTTTTCTCTCTGTCTCTCTCTCTCTATCTTTCCCTTCAAGTTTCTTCATTCCCATCGTTTCATTCCCGAAAACTATTGATTTGACAACAATATTGTGATTATGTTTTGCATTTCTCGGTATTTCCTAATCACTTCGGTGACCATAGGATTGTAGTCGAAAGGGACGAATGCGTTTGGATTTTTTCATTGATCTCAACAACGAATTCAACTACGAACTCAACACTAATATCAGTCACATCTACACTGAATCATGGAGTACTCACGTTTCCTCTAACTTTCTTATTTCATCAGTTGTTCCAACATCATTAACTTGCTCTAAGCATTGTCTACTGTATCGAAAGGACATGATTACGTGTCGTAAAAATAGCACAAACTTACATGCGAGAGATCAACCTAACAAGCTCTCTGGTTTATCCCTGAGTCACCGTGCCCTGAAGATAAGAAATAAACTTGACCTACAGCTGCTTCCTGCTTTCGTCTTTGAAACTAAACGAGATAATGCTATTAGCAAGTTTAAATTCAACTTAGAATTGTTACATCACTTTTGTATAATATTATTGACTTTCCCCTGAAAGCCGTCATTGTATAGAACATTTTATTTTAGACTGTAAATTCATACAAACAGACTAACTTATCTTAATGTGTAACATCAGAATTTCCGTTCACAGGATGTCGAGCAACGGTCCACTTCTCAGTGAAACATGCAACTATACATTCATAATGTATTAGATTACTCAGAGGGAATGCTTCCGTGATTATTGAGATGTGCTCTCAAAAACTGAAGATGGTCAATGAAATCCTCTTCTTCATGACGCTTGGAATGTCCGTTGTGGTCCTGTCCTAACATGGTTATCTCCTCCTAATAGATGGATGGCGGGTTGCTTGCTGGATTATCCTCTAGACCAAAGTAGATCTCTGGATCATCGTTGGGGCTGACTCGGCAACTTTATCTTATTTCGATCATTCCTCACCTCGGTTTAAGTTCTTTCCATCACTGCTGCTCTTGTATTATTTGAGTGGCCAAATTTTGACCTTCCACCTTCAAGACAGACAACCGTGAACAACGCTTATCTAAAAAAAAGAAAAACTAATTTGTCATATATTGTAAATAAAGCTTGGCAGGTTATGACAATCAAAAATAACAAGTTTTCTCTTTAAATGTGGGATTACCTAATTAATTTAAATGGTAGGGTCCAATAATCTAGAACTTGAGTGTGTTGTAAAATTTTGCTTTTATAATGCAAAGTTTCCACTTAATTCTAATATGAAAAACGATTTGTTCGCTGAATAGGACATTTTCCAAGGAAACTACATTTTCTCCTATGGCTGCATCCGTTAATTGCTAGTTTCGTCACTTGTGTATCACACAGTACGTCATTGCATCCGTTTGTATTTTCGAGCAATTTCATGCCTTTAGTTCAATTTTTCTGCTCTTGATCGACGGGAAGACCACTCACTACAGATCTTTATACCTGTTATAAATGTGAAGGCTGTTCGTTGGCCTTAATTATATTCATCAATTATTACAGTACAGTTTTGCAACCATATTGTACCAAATTAGCGAATTGTGCTTTTATACTAATTTATGAATATGTATTTTCATTCCCTTTGTACGCTGTACACTTTTAGAACGTATCAGAACATATGTTTTGCTAATATTTTCTACAAACTCGATTGTTCGGAAATGCAAGAATATAGTGTTAGTGTTTAACTTAAGTACAATTTTATATAATCAATTTTGCAGCTGAATTTTGTGAGAAGTTCTTATAATAATAGTAACTGTAGGGTTAAAATTAATGAATACATATAATTTACTTTCTTATATATTACATTTCACATATGATAATTTCTGCACTGTCTACACGAACTGTACCTTATGTGTACAATAGTAGAGCTCTTAGTTAAAAATCATTTCATTTGTTACAGGTATTCGCATATGTTTTATAATTTTAAGTGATTTGCTACCTACCGTTTCCCTTGGGTGCTGGCTCCTAAAGAACTCCCTAAGAAAACAGCTGATAACAATTCTGGTCCAGGCTCATACTCTGTTTGGACGCTGATTGATAATGTTGAGATATGACGAGTTATTTGGCATCAGCCACGTTGGTGCTTTTGAGACTCAGGTTGTATTATACTTACTTTTGCGTATGCACATGCATACATACACGCAACCGGCAAGCCGTCTGCTCGCAGGAATTCACACACATGAATGAAGACGATATTTACTTAGGTAAATTCCTGTTTATTGAGTGTGAATATGTGTGGGTACGGAATGGAATAATATATATATATATATATATATATATATATATAACAACACACAACATTCTCACTTTATAGAGCTAAATGCTCAAACAGAATGAATTGCACTGAGGCAATCGGATAAACGAAATGAGGAATAAATTCTTAACACTGCATGGCAAATGTAGATATGCGCACGCTATTCACGAACACTAGAAACATAGCCCTTGTTTAAAGATCGCTTGCACTAGAAATTGACTCTTAGCACTGAGATATGACTTTCACTTCGTGATAATGGCGAGAGGAATGGGAAAATACAATTGAATGAAGTATCTTGACTCCTAAAGGACGCTACATATCCAGAAGGTATTTGTTGGTCCTTTTGCTTCACATCCTATAAATTAACATCGCACCACGAAGTTCTTCATATTCTGACTTCATACGTTGTCTTGCACTGTCTCTCTCTACGACGAACTTTTTGCTAACCCTTCACATACTACCAAGTCTTATTGCTAACTCCCTGCTTCTACTCACGCTCGGGAACAACCCGCCCGCTTACTTAGGGTTGACAATGCATTATGTAAAATAATAAAAAAAATGGTAAGGTTTTCTGCATTCATACACAATGCCAATGGGTCGATGTTATAATAAAATACACTGGCAACATTTGATTTGATCCCGTGGGAAAGAAGCTTGAAAATAATAGTTGAAAAAAGTGTGGCAGTCTTAACTAATAAATTCTTCCCATGGTTATAGATTTTTATGCACTGCTATTATAAGGAAAACGGTTTAGTGGAAAGAAGCGAACGATGGTAATTGTGTATATGAGTTATTCCACCTACGACTCCTGCAGAATATGAACGCTTGTTCTCACGGCAGGAAGGATGACATAATATGAGTGCGTGAGAATACGACAAATACAATAGCATTCACACACAATATCAACTTCGTATCCAAAAATATTCCCAATCTTAATAAATGTTGTTAACAAAAAGTATATGCGTAACAGTCATGGTGACGAAGACTATTAGTTGGAAACTATTTTAAGGAAAGAAAAAAAATAAGTTTGCTGCGACGAAACACTCTGTCTAGACAATAAGAGTTGCATGAAAAACAACAAGTTCTTTGTTCCACCGTGAGAAGCGATAAGAACGGCCGAAGATCACCTGCATAGACAGAAAGAATTGAAGTTCTCACCAAAAGGAAAAATAGCTGTTCGTTTCTATGAGTAAAATAGTAATTTCGTTGCATTAATAAAAGTTAAAAAGAAATACAGAGGTTGTCCAAAAACATAGTTTTGTGGCCGGGCGTACGGTCACAGATTACAACAATATTTATTAAAGACAAGTTATGACTTTCACAAAAGTTATTCCACACATGTCACACATGTTGAAAAATTACCGAAATACTTGTAGATACAACAGTAATGAACTGTCGGACTGTTCTTACATTTTCCAGATTAATTACATTCGTTGGCGTTTTTCGCATGACAAATAGTAGTGCATGTTATGCCTCATTCTGTCCCTGCTCTGTAAGTGCATATACAAACCTATCCCTAAGACTCAAAAGCTTCACGCTCCCTTGATTACCAGTAGATAAATGCAGTGATCAGTTAAAATAAATTTATGCATTATTTCCCCTTATATTTGTTTCCATTTCTATATATATTATCACCTTGTAACTATTTTTAACGTTCGCACTCCGTGCTCTCGCATGGGCGTACCAGTCTCACAATAATGGAAGCAGAATAAGTAGAAATACGTTTCTAGTGCTCATCTGTTTCACATATTGATGTACTTTTTTCTCTCCTTTTCATTTTATCGCAAACGTTAACATTCATTTTGTTAAAAATGCTTAATTGTAGTTCCGCATACCTGTAAAGTTACTTAACACTTTTCTTAAGTATTACTGTGGAATCTTACCAAAGGAACGCGGCATTTATGTCGTTTGCACGAGGGTCCTCCTAAACTAACTATGCACCGAACAATGCAATTTCAGTCACAAGAAAACGTTGTTGAAAGTAGTGATTTGCTATAAACAACTATTTCTGTAATAAAATTATGTGCGACCCAGAACCGTGTGGTCATAGTTGTTTTAGGTATCAGAAAAAGTTTGAACATTAACTTAATGATAATGATGTGCTAGAATTTAATACTTCAGGTGTGAAATTTACTATTGTAAAATAGAGCTCCTTCGTGGGTGAGCAGTAGGCGTACGCGCCTTTGGCGTGGGAAACCCGGGTACAATTCCCGACGGGAGATCATGTATGATAATGTGCTAGAATTCAATATTTTAGTGTGAAAAGAGCTCTGTGGCTAAGTTGTTAAGGTACGCGCCTTCGTCGTGGAAGACTTGGGTTCGATTAACGGCAAGAGCTTATGTGGTTCCAATTCCAAGTTAATCAGTAGGTTCCGTATCAAAGAGTCTCGTTGCTGAAAGGGACGTTAACTTGAACAACACGTAAACTGTTATAAAATATTACTCAGTTTAGACAGTTTCGTGTGTGTTTGAATTCTTAAGAGTTTTTCTATATGCAAATCAAATATATTTATTTCCTAGATGTGCTTCCTACCGTTTCCCTTGGGTGCTGGCTTCCGAAGAACTAAATAAGAAAACAGCTTATAATAATTCTGGTCCAGCCTCATACTCTGTTCGGGCGCAGATTGAGAGTATTGAAATATAACAAGTGATTTGACATGAGCAACGTTGGTGCTTTTGAGACTCAGGTTGTATTATTCTTACTTTTGTGTATGCGTTCCTATACATATACGTAACTGGCAAAGCCGACTGCTCGCAGGGATTCGTGCGCTCATGAATGAAAACGATATTGTTTCCTTAGATGAATTCCTATTTATTAAACGTGCGTATATGTGGATACGGAGCAGGATGAAAAAATATATTAACAACGCACAAAATTTTCGCTTTACAGAGCTTAAACGCTCAAACAGAATAAGTTGCGTTGACGCAATCAAATAAATGAAACGATGAAAATTAAAACACTTAACATTACATAGTAAACGTACATATACGCACACGGTCTAGGAACACTAGAAACATAGGCTTTACATTTGATATTACTTGCACTATAAACTTATGATTCGCACTGAGATGAGACTTTCACCGCGTAATTATGACAAGGGGAATGGGGATGTACAGGAAGCACTAGTTGACAATAAATCTTCTTGACTCCAGAGAAACACTACGTTCTCCAAAGATGATCGTTCGTTTTTTAGTTTTACACCAAGGTAAAATTCTTCTTACATATTTAAGTATTGGTTGTAACCCTTTATATTAATATAGTGACAAAACGTTCTTCCTGATTATTCGTTCATTCTCCCCACGACGACTCGGTCTCACTCTTCACTTCTACTGACACACGGGAACAACGCGTTTGCTATACTTAGGGTTGGTAGTGCATTGTACAAAATAATAAAGAAACGCCAAGGTTTTCTGCATTCGTACACAATATCAATATAACGACGGTATATTGGAGAACGCTGGCAACATTTGTTTCGGTCCCGTGGGAGCGAAACATGGAAGTAGTAATTAAAAAAAGTGTTGCAGTCTGAACTAGTAGATTCTTTCCATGACTATTAGATTTTTATACACTACTATTATACGTAAAACAGTTCAGTGGAAAGTAGCGAACGTTGGTAATTGTGTGAATAAGTCATTTCACCTACGATTTCTGCAAGCCATGAACTCTGTTCTCACGGTAGTAAGGATGACGTAATATGAGTACGTGAGAACACGACAGACGACGAAATTTCGTTCACACACAATATCAACGTCGTGTCCAAAAATATTCCCAATCTTAATAAATGTTGCTATGAAGAAAATATATATGGAACAATCATGGTAATGAAAACTAAAAGTTGGTAACTATTTTTAGGGAAAAAATTGAGCTTGCTACTACGAAGCACTTTGTCCAGACGATAAACGTTGTATTGAAAAACAACAAGTTCTTTGTTCCATCGTGAGAAACGATAAGAAGGACTGAAGAACACCTGTAGACAAAGAAAGAGTTGAAATTATCACCAAAAGAAAAATAGCTGTTCTTTTCTATGAGTAAAATAATGATTTCGTTGCATGAATAAAAATTAAAAAGGAAATATACTGTTCGTCGAAAAACGTAGTTTTGTGGCCGGGCTGACGGTCACAAATATAATAGTCGAAATCTTCATTTTTCGTAAATTCTGAAAGAAGATTCACTGGGATAGAAATAACCAGTAAACCATTTCTACATTCAATTCAACTTTCTTTCTCTAGTGTATTGTATCACACAAGAGAAGTCGAAATCGATCTTTTTCAAGTAATTAGAATATTATAGGGAATATTTACTTCTTTTCCTTGGAAGCGGCTTAAATCTGGACATGGTGTCGTTAAAAAGAGTAAATAAATGGTAAACCATTCTGACCTATCAGCAGGCAGGAAACAACTTTACATATTAATATTTTTATTTCATATTTCAAGTCTATTCAATGTTTCAACGTCTAATGTCTCAAAATATTTCAGAAATGTGTACAGTTTAAACAGTTGTTCTGTTGATGATATTGTGGTCGACCTGTTATAAACCAGGTTTTGTAAACAGAACGTACCCCTTTTGCAATACAGAACACTACATGATCATGCCAATTTCCGGCTGGACAAGTGTCATACGTGCATGTGTGTCAACATAGTAAATACCAGTATTTGATTTATCATAACATTTTTCTTCACTTCCTTAATATCTTCCCATTTACGACTCTTCCGATGACTCTTCTACATAAAGTATCTCAGTGTTATTCTCATGTAGGATCTTCCTTCATGATCTAATAGTTTAAAAAATTGCTTCATTTTTATAGGTATCCCTCCACATTTCAACTCATCCACTTTTCTTACCTCCTCTGATCTGGCGTCCTAGTCACTTTTGATTTTAATCATTTAATGCATTGGATGACAAAACCAGTGATATTTCTAGACAGTTCATGGATATATAGTAAATCTAGGATGTTGCCTTATTCTCTTATCCCTAAATCTACAACTAGACCAGTATTTAGTTCTAATGAATTATTTTCCGTTTTCAGGCCTTTTAAATAGTAAGTACAGTACTTTATTTGACTAAATGTTTCATATAATTTCTTATTTTGGAAATATCAAAAACGTAATTGAAATGCTATCTACTAATCTGTAGTGATAGATAACTAACTAGAGTAATTTCCAAAGCGGTTCATCTCTAGTGATTAAAAGTGATTATATCAACAATGTGCGAGAACGATCTCCACAGCAGTAAGGAAGACACAAACGGACGGGCAGGTTAGAGTTTTCGAATTTGAAAGACACCTTCTATCGTGACAAACTGCCTACAGAAAAGATAAATCGGAATGTACTTCAATAATAACTAAAACTTCAAATATATATTACCAGAAATTTAATGGTTTTAATACACAACTTCACACTACACGCACTTTTAACGACCCGTAAAATATTCGAGAAATGGCAGAGTGGTCAACAGTGCGGTACAAGCATTACACCAACGACTATTATTTGTTCTAGACTTTGCAAGCCTCCGCGAACAATTGTAAATTAAGTTCGAAAAAGGTTTATGAGAGTGACATATTATAACTATTTGATCAGAAATAATGTACGATTTATATATATAGCATTCTGATGGTGGCGAGGAAATAAGTCGTAATTCCCATCCATAGACAATAAACTCTCTATCTCTATCAAAATATGTATTAAATGAAGTTGCACTCCCCTTAAGAGGGGGAAGGGTAAATATAACATTTCAAATAGAATCCTTCTATTGTTCGCGGAAGAATTGTTCAGAAAATAATTCCTTCGGATTCTGTGATCAAAAATACTATTACTAGGAATAACTCCTCGTTGTAATTATAGTTATCACTGTAAACGCGAGAAAAGTAAATTTTATCGTACTTCACCTCGGTTTCATAAATAAAAAAAATATTACAAGAACAGCACATACAGTATGATATTGGTGGTTAGATTTCCAAACATATATACTACGAGCACGCGTTTGTAATAATATTTTTCGAAATATATTTTTTTTTCTAAAAGGTTGCTATACTATGAAAGTTGAATATCGTCCCCCCTCCGTTCGAACATGAACGTTTGTAACCGGCAGGAGTTCGAGTCGCTGTTCGGGCGTTATTTATTTGTAATCGCCCACTGTTCGGGTCACTGTTCGGGAGAACATTTATTTGTAACCACTCCGTATTCTGTTCGCTGTCCGTGGCTCGTGGTACTACCAATAAGTATACTCCTGATACTTTAACTTACCTGGACATGACGATGAAGGACCTCTCCAAGAAAGGTTACAAACTGTTTCTAAAAAGCTCGTCGGTCTCAATAATGAGATGAGCATTAGGCGCCGAGAGATTCGGGTGTCTCGTCTCGAAAACCTCACGGACGATCAGACGGTCATCCAGAACATAACGCACACAAACAAACATCACTCATACAAACAACGAAAACATACTGGATTAAATAACACTACTTATTTATTAGAGCACTAGTATATAAAAATAATAAAAAAATAACGAAGAGAAATGAACACAACACTGAACACTGAGGATGTATAACAATTTTAGTCGCTGAAATCACGCTTTGACCTTTTCGGGCAATATAGCCCTTTATATATATATATGATTATGATTCAGATATCACTACAAATTCTTCTCTCACACCCTTGACACACTTGGGGGATTAGCACTGGGGAAAAGTTGTCTGGATCGTCCCACGATGAATCCAGTTGTTACGCTGAACAGTCCTGCAGCGTAAAGGTGAATCTTCAGCAAATAAACGAAAAGGACATATGCACAGTGGAATACTGATATTGGAGGGCGCGTATATAACTTTTTAGCGCACTAGGTTTATGAACCTGGGACTTCACTAGTTGGGGCTAGCCGTAAGAAATCGTCCTTCACCGGCTAAATAGCTTGTGCCCCTTCACAATAAGTCGTATCTGAAGCTCGACACGACATGCGTGGTTACGGCTTCCAGACCTGAAGTCGAACTCCCTGAGCATCCAAGCTCAAGCTACGGGTTGCAATGATCAACTAAAAGTGTTGGCAGATCATTTCAAAAATCACTCAGTTAACTCACCTGTATGCACATACAAACAGAATATAGAAAACAATTTACATTAATTTTAGTCAACTGCCCATAATGCACTTGACACGCCGATAACACAGGCGTGAGTAAATACAGATAACGAACTGCAAAAATTGTGAGTCTGGTGCCACTTTGGCTACTGGGACATCTGGTGAGCCTGTATTTCTCTAATCTATTGTAATGTTTCCATAAGTGATTAAGGAAAGCACTTAATTAAGTTACATATAACTGCAGAATATATACTGTGCATATAATAAGTCAGGGAGAAACACTGAAATGGTTATTCACTAACTGAAATGTTCTCAGCAAAAGCAATGTTTTAAATATATATATGAGAAAACGATGAAAGACTTCTTTGTCCAATTGTGTGGGAAAGAAGACATTCCCCCCAAAGAAAGAACTTATGTGCGTTGCAGAATAAAGTACAAATCGAAAATAATGATCACTGTCTTTACGAAATATACAGAGTGTCCACAAAAATCCTTCTATAACCTGGTAGCGGTTATATATAGCGTCAGAAAGAGGAACGACCTGTCAAGTGCACACGTAGACAGGTTGAGAACCCTTGGCCGTATGACGAAATTTGAATAAAATTAGGTTTTTCACCTGAAATTTAAAATTAGTTAGTTGGCAACACTGTCATATGGTGTGAGACTTACGTGCATAGACTATGAATGGTTTTTCACCTGAAAAAGGGCTATTTAAAATAGTTAAAGAACTTGTCCACTCACTACAAAGTGATGAGGTTCCTGCATGAGCAATGTCCAATCCAAGTGTTCCATAAGGTAATAAGATCCTCTTGAACAATTGGTGCAGTTGGGTTTCCTTATCTTCCGTTTCTTCAGATATTGAAACCATGCTGTCTACCTGTGTGAGTATCCTCCATGGTTCTCCAACGATGAGTTGATGAGGGGAAAAGGGGAGATTTAAAAAAAAGCACTGGTGTGAGAAACGTGGTATGGGTTAAACACCTGTATAATAACTTCACTAAAATGCGCAAAAAGCGTTTGTAGGGCTGTTAAAATTCTTATTTTTTTTAACACATAAATACTCTTCGTAAAATGTTTTAAGTGTTCCGTTTCGTTCACTATATTTTGTGTAATATGGAGTAAATACATTATAGGGCTATTTATTTCTTTTTTACACATAAATACTTTTTGTAAAATGTTTAATTGTTCCGTTTCGATCACTTTATTTTGTGTAATATGAAGTAAATATGCACACACTATAGCTATTCAAGAAAACATCGACTTAAAGAATTATCAAATATTTCAATAAAAATTAGTAAATATACTGATATATGTATTTAAAATATCAAAATATGAATGAATAAACAAATAGCAAAACATGTTAAAGGTACTAAAATATTAAAATTATTGTTAAAGTTTCGATATCACTATAATATATTTGAAAAATATGAAAATCATTGAAAAAGTAAAATGAATGGAAATGTAAACACATGATAAACTGACAATATACAAACAAAATAAGATTTTCACCTGTATGTCCTTTTTTTTTAAATGTGCCTCGTCTTGTTTGGCAGAAAAGAACGAAAAATCGTTTTTTTCAAAAATAAAAAAATAAACTTAAGTGTCAAAAATGACGTTCATAGTAATTCCAAGAAAAAAGCATGATTCTGCACATCATTATATATATATATGATTATGATTCAGATATCACTACAAATTCTTCTCTCACACCCTTGACACACTTGGGGGATTAGCACTGGGGAAAAGTTGTCTGGATCGTCCCGCGATGAATCCAGTTGTTATGCTGAACAGTCCTGCAGTCCTGCAGTAAAGGTGAATCTTCAGCAAATAAACGAAAAGAAGATCTCCACAGTATAATACTGATATTGGAGGACGCGTATATAACTTTTTAGCGTACTAGGTTTATGAACCTGGGACTTCACTAGTTGGGGCTAGCCGTAAGAAATCGTCCTTCACCGGCTAAATAGCTTGTGCCCCTTCACAATAAGTCGTATCTGAAGCTCGACACGACATGCGTGGTTACGGCTTCCAGACCTGAAGTCGAACTCCCTGAGCATCCAAGCTCAAGCTACGGGTTGCAATGATCAACTAAAAGTGTTGGCAGATCATTTCAAAAATCACTCAGTTAACTCACCTGTATGCACATACAAACAGAATATAGAAAACAATTTACGTTAATTTTAGTCAACTGCCCATAATGCACTAGACACGGCGATAACACAGGCGTGAGAAAATACAGATAACGAACTACAAAAAATGTGAGTCTGGTGCCACTTTGGCTACTGGGACATCTGGTGAGCCCGTATTTCTCTAATCTATTGTAATGTTTCCATAAGTGATTAAAGAAAGCATTTAATTCAGTTCCAAATAACTGCAGAATATATACTGTGCATATAATAAGTCAGGGAGAAACACTGAAATGGTTATTCACTAACTGAAATGTTCTCAGCAAAAGCAATGTTTTAAATATATATATGAGAAAACGATGAAAGACTTCTTTGTCCAATTGTGTGGGAAAGAAGGCATTCCCACCAAAGAAAGCACTTATGTGCATTGCAGAATAAAGTACAAATCGAAAATAATGATCACTGTCTTTACGAAATATACAGAGTGTCCACAAAAATCCTTCTATAACCTGGTAGCGGTTATACGTTTCATTTACATAATCGGGCCACTGTCAAAAAAAGAGTTAAGTTTTTAATTTAGTTGTTTGGTTATGTAGATGTATATAGCCATGATTTAATTTGATAATAATCTGTGTGATTTTACCTGAAAGGTGTAAGCAAAATTAATATGTAAGATTGATCGGTGGATCTATTAAAGTTTAAGGAGACATTATCATTTTGTTGTTATGATTATGTGGATAAGTATAATTATGATTTTATTTGAAACTGCTTGTAATACTACCTGTGAAGTGACAGTAAACATGAACATTTAAAATTGATCGGTAGATTATTAGTCATAGGAAAAGAGAGCAAATGTGCTCTTATAAAATTAGTGATACAACTATTAGTTGAACAGGAGAACACGTGGCTCCTGCGCCATATTCTGCAAATACCTTAGGATGATAGTAAATTAACATCCAGCAACTTAGAGTTCATTAGATATTGATATCAGTATCCTATTACAAAGAACCTCTGAACGCTCAAGTTCATTTATTAGAGCTGGCTTTTATTGGAGTTCTCAAAATAAAGTTCAAAGCCTCTTTACTTTAATAAGTAGATTGACAAAGCGGTAATAATACTAGAACTTTATGAACGAGAAAGGATATCTATTCTGATGATATGCGGATGGAGCAATTGCCAAAAACTATATGCTGAAGCGAGGTAATATTTAATGAAATGTTTGACGATGCATAAACTTTCATTTTGAGTTGTACTGTGAAGCGCACCGTAAGGCGCGTCAAAGAAACGGGAACTATAAGGTATCATAAAATTCATAGTGGAACGAAATAGGTGGCAGCTGAAGACAGACACTCGTTTGATGTAGCACTCGTAAAGGTGATCAACAACGTAGCACTAGTCAATATTTCTGAGAAAAATGTTGAAAATAAAGTTTAATCTAAATGCAATTCATCTGATATCCTACTCTTCTACCAGCATTCTCTTGTCTGATGATGTCTTGTTCATCCTAACGGGTCACATTAAGAAACATAATTTTAGATTTTGATTTGACAGCAACCTCATTGTGCTTAGAAACACTTCCTCTATATTCTGAAGATTTTAACATTTTGGCGGCAGTGCTGAATAATAAAGTTGGTTCCCATTTGTGTTAATGTTAATTTGACTCGTGAACGTATGAAGAAATTTTGTAGAAGACAATTTCGCCCACACATTGCTTAGCAAGATAAGCAGAACCATACCACGGTGTAAATCCTCAACACCGAATCCACCACCGGTGTAATACCAATAATCCTTGACACTGAGTTTCCTCATTGACGGATTCGCGCAAGAGGCGAGATTGAGAAGCCCGATCCTTTTCTTGATTTATCGCTACTGAACTACGTTTTTTGGTCTTATCTAAATCCCGTGTATACCAAACATTACCAACCATTTTTTATAATCTTCGTCAAAGAAAATCACTGATAAAGTTGCTCTTATACAAGGGGACGTCATCAGGAATGCAGTTGTTCTGTTACTATCGAATTGACTACTGTCATATCGAGGAAGGTGCACACACCGAGCACATGCTGTGAAACATCAGCTCAAACTTGATCATCTCAAACTTTTGTAGACTATCAAACCCAGAAAAGCAGGGGTAGTCTCCTTAATTAAGTTTTTCCGAAAGAACGGGAATACAATACATGGCTGGTAAAGCTAATGTATAGTTTCGCATTCTGCTTCTGACTACAGTAAAGAGGAGGAAATGAATACAGAATATTGTTTGTATTTTTTAATATCATGCCAAATGGACTGTAGGTTTCGATTAACTACCACCCATTAGTAACATTTATCTTCACTTTGAGCACACATTCAGGAGACTGTTGGATATACTGATTGCGGTTGGAAAGAGAGCGCCAAGAGTAGACTGATGAATGCCGATGATGTAGAAACGTCTCTCATATTGAGCTTTATTGTCGTGGATCATAGCACGCATGTGTTTAAAAGGTACATTTTGAGATTTTCTCTCTTTTAACGTAAGTTGCTTGTCATAGTGATCAAAATACACTATAACTTCAAGTGTATTTAATCAAGTCATGAGTTATTAAAATTATGAAATCATGAAGATATTTAAAATCAATTATATTTCCTGATTATAACAATTATATCTATTGAGTTAGTGTATTCTTCATGAAAGTTTTGTAAATCTATTCTCCTGTGACATCACCCACGACGTTTGTGCTTTTACGTGATAGTGTATAATATAGTCTTTACAAGAAGTTGTGTCAATATTAAGGAGCATATTGATTTACTTGAACTTTACTTTCTAGGAAAAATGTTTCATGTTTGGACCAAGAGAACTTTCCTTCCTTTTCACATGGTAACCTCACGGTCGTATTGAAGTTTAAATATAATTAGATTCAAGTTTCTACTAGACCTTTTAATAATATTGGAAATGAATTTCGTCTATTTTTAATCGTAAGTTTATTCCTTAAGGTACTACGTTTCAATTGAAGTTCGTGATCCTTAAATCTCAAATGTATTTATATCCAGATATTCCACTTCCCGACTTTTGTGTTACTAGACAGTAATATTGTCTCACCTCTTTGCAGGAAACCCACTAGAAGTAGTTCTCGGAAGTCTCAAAACAGTGATCAATAGTCTACCGGTTGACTGTATTGTTTAATATTTACCGGGAAGATTACACACTATGCTCTCCAGTTTTGACTTAGAAACGTAGTGTAAGGCAAAGATACCAGCAAGTTACCAGCATCAGTGATGTCCAGGAAACGGACGTCCTTTTCCTTGTAACGGTCCCAATGATTCAGCAACAATCATTCATTTTCCCTTGTTGATATCATTAAAAATGTCACAAATTATATTTAATTAAATATTTAATATTTGTTAAACTAAGTCACTTAGTATGGATTTGTGATCTCAATGTAAATCATGTGTATGCATAAAGTGAAAAAACGCTGTGTTCATGAATTACCACTAGCCAGCATGATAAACTGTTAAAAAGAAAGGACGCAATTGGTTAGAAGTACATATCAATCTATTTCCATTTCACCTTTCAAATACAATGATGGTAAATTAGTATTTGACAAATTCCTCGTAGTGCATGCAATTCATGTTGTTTTCAATCTAAATATAGATAATATAGGTGAATATATAAGTATACTTTTGGAAAACATAAAACTATCAATTTAACACACATGGGAAAAACATTATGTCGGACAATGCTGCTTTTCTGGTATTTTTTTTCCTGCCGAAAACATACTAAAGGACGTATAGTAGGACGTATAATAATCTTAGGATTTTATTTATCTTGGGTTTGGAAATGACTTACAAAATTGTACCAAAGATGCGGGAATCATCAGTTGTAGATCCCAAACATCGAATTATTTCATTTTGCACAATTTCTAAATTTTATAATTTTTGCCAAGCTAGGTATATTGTAATTAAAGAATTATTAGGTAAAGCAAATTACTTCCTTATCGAATACCGTTCCATTTAACATAAAACAAGAAAGTTATTTGAACTAAATACAACTAGAGATTCCCAACCCTAAGAGTCTCTTCTTCCAGTGGATAGTTGTATATAAACTTTATTTTCACACTACAATATATTTGATTGCTAATTAAAAAGTGTATTCTTGTTTCGTATGTTTAAAATAGTTTCACATAACAAATAATCTTCTTATATACTTTAAAATATTTCACTCAGTAGAAGTTATAAATAAATATTCTTGTGACCAAGAACAACTTGCAAGAGATTTCACTTTACTAAAGAAACATAAAGGAAACGTCAAGCATCATACACACGGCATATAAAAAAACTCTAGTGCCTTATAGCAATGATTCAAGTTCTTATTTATCTTCAAGTTATAGTTCTTGTAGTCAAGATCATACTACTTCAGTAGGAGGCATATAGACAGCAACAGTGATGCTGGACTATTAGTTACAATGCGTTCCAGAAACCAGTACACTCCTTTGTCTTACGTTTCGTGTGTGACCTGTACAGTATTCCAAATTTCCCAAGAACGCCGTGTCTGAAATACTTGAAAATGCCAGTAAGTTATTTCGTGGGCTTTTTACATATTATAAAGCGGAAAAATTACTTACTTCCATTCAGAATGACACTTTCATCAGTTCAACAATTTCTGTGAACTGATTATTAGTAATAAAATACAGCTACATTGTTATTAACTACAGTGCAATATCACAAAAGATGTCAATACTGCTATTAAACAGTAAGGTATGTATGCTGTCCTTCAAAGAAAACTCTGGCTAATCTTATAATTGCAATCAGTAAACTTATATTAAATAATTACCGCTAGTACAATTAAAAAAAGCTTAATTTGTAGTGGAGCTGTTACCAACACTCATGGCATATTCCTTCTCAACATGCCACATGCATATGCATATCAATGCATATAATTACATAGCAATTCTGAAGGTATTCTTCTAAAAGGACAGAAACTTTTAGAGGAAATAAATATTTTTTTAATTTTATATTTTATAGACAGAGTCTTTTCGATAATTGTTGAAACAATTAAAGTGGAGGAACACTTAATGCCAAAGTTTGTGGTGGGTTAGTTTACAATTATTTCAATTGTGGAATGGTTTCCTAGCTCAACATATTGGAGACATATTAACGAAAATAGCATCCATTTACACTTTATATAATACTTTGCAAAAATAGTATTTAGTAATCTATTAGGGAGCACAATAAAGAAATATATTACCACTTGTCCATTTTCTGGGGCTGAGATTGCTAAGTGTGTGGGGTCATTGCGTTTACCTCTGGTGTGTGGGGTCTCTGGTTCGACTCCAGTTTGCGTCAAGTGTACTCTGTAATGGACAAACACAGCGTGTGTGTGTTTCGTCGGGGTTCCCAGTTTTATTCATGTCCTTTAACCTATCCGGCATAAAAGTGGGACGTAAAACTGAAAGATTTCATTTTTCAAACATTTTGCTTCGCTCCCTACTTACAACGAGTAATAATTAATGGTATATACGTTTCACCTTTCTAATATTAAAACGTAATTGAAAAAGATATCAAGTGACATTACGTGAATTGCTCCTCAGGTGCTGACCAAAATGCCTTATTGCATCTGGAGATTTGCAATTGATGTAAAAATAATGATTTAGCAAACATTGTTTGTCTTTTGTTCCTCGATAACTGTTTCAATGATAAGTGCTGAGAATCTGAGAGACTTTGCAAACACATTGTATAACTCACCCTCATATATATATCTCTGCTTGGACTGAAGCAACATTGACAACTACATCCGATTATTTCTTGATTTGTAGGTATGGGTTATTCTGTCAGCTACGTCTTTAGCCTGTCATCACTCCTAGCGCACCCTCCCAACGAACCCTAATTGCCTATAACTTCTAGCACACCCGTCACTTGCGAGTACTATTTATCACAGTGCTTTCACTAATACTATTTAGCACAGAAAAATAGCGCAAAGTGTTAATATAACTACAATTCCACCCATCACTTGCTAACATTATTTACTGCAATACTTTAGTTAAGTTGTACACCAGTGATATTGTCGAATACGTCCTTGATATTGTTAATCTGGAAATTCATTGCTCCATACCGCCACTGAAAGCATTTTACGGAGGGAAAAACATCCTATCATTTAAATATATGTAATATTTTAATCTTTGAGTCTGTGAGTTTTGAGTACTTGAGTCTTTCAGTTTTTGGGATGCCACTTAGTTTTACGGGACAATAAATATCTTTTAAATTTTCTTCCAAGCCTTTAACAACAGTCTTGTAGTCTGTTGGTCATTGTGGTTCCTTTTCAACAGGATATACTGCAGATTAAATATGAGAAACATTTTTCATCCTTGTTCTTTACATTGATGAAAGCCTTTTTCCTTTTAATTTCATTTGGTACTTCTATATATGATGATCCTCTATACGGGGGATACTTCTTAAGTGCTAACTCTATGTAGTTTACATTGTCAAACTGGGATGGTATTCCTTTAAAGTCGTGAGAGAATGTAGCTTTATGTTTGGTGGAGCAAATTTGAGTTAACCCAGATTGTTGATATTAGCTTAAGATACATCCTAAAAGATGTTCTGTCCTATCTGTCCAATGTTTCAAAGTATGCACTCATGATGTGCTTATGAGGTATAGTTTAGGGATGCTCCACCACTTTTTTCACTCGATAAGACAGAACCGCAAATGCAAATAAAAGAGATTTGTTATCACAATAGATGATATGTGTTCGGTTTCAAATTTAGTATGTTGAGTATGCGTTCGTGTAGCGTCACACTATGTTATATAAATTCAAGTGTATGTTCAATTTTCGATGTAAAAGACGAAAAAGTTTAAGAGATTCATACCTGCAACACTTTATGAAATTGTCCACGAACTGACGAAAGGTCGATTATACCCAATGCTGCAATCTTTGGAATATTTGGAACTACCGCAAGTCTATTAATTGTTGACGATATTACTGGCCAATTATTCTTGGAGTTCCAAGATCTGGCTTCTCGATGCTCGACTATTTCAGTTAACTCTAACTTGTTTCTTGACTGTCTTCTGACTGACTCTTTTCCAAAAGACTGGATTATTTATATAACCATAGATACTTGCATTAGAGCACGTGGTTTTAAAAATTCGAGTCGAAATCATACAAGTGCGTATGAGATTTCTCTGAAGAAATCATCGCTAACCAATTCCTCTTAAATTGAAGCGACATGCCAGTACTCTACATTTACATAACTTACATGACGCTGTCCGCTGCAATGTGTTGCTGTGAAACGCGAAATTACAAAGTGCTTTCAATCACATAGACAAGTTACATTATTCACTTTGTGGTCTTCTGCCATCACACATACCACAACCAAAACAAACAATCTTTTACGTTTCTCACAATTTAAAATTAAAATGAACAATATTTTAAATTAGTAAAAGGAATTATTGACGTTTCTTGACATGGTTTCCAGGGAAAAAAAATCTTTGTTTTTCCGAGTAACGAACCTGACTTATGGCACACACAGACACTATATATATATATATATATATATATATATATATATATATATATATATATATATATATATATATATCGGGTGTCGCAAAATAAGTGTTACAACTCTTGGGAGGTGACTCCTGCCACTGAGACAAGAAAAAAGTTCTCTTCAACTTTCTGCTATCGGACATAGTTTCAGATCTACAAGGTGCCGAAAGCGTGGGAAAATGACTTTCGGACATCTGCAGTGTCGGTAGAGCATAACAGATGAAACAGGATGATTCACATGTGTGGAAACACTTAACGAAAAATGCCCAGAAATGCACTCATACTCAGTAAACGTGAGTTCAGAGATTCGGAAATGTAAGGATTAGCGTCAAGAACATGAAAGTCATTGCCAATTCACCAATAGTATTCCTTCAAACCGATGCAATATGATGTGCACGGTTGCATAGCAATAAGTATGCAACAACTGAGGCCAAGTTCAAATTGTGCAATGGACTCAGTAAGAAACTGGGTAAACTAAATGAATGTCACTAGTGGGATCGCATGATCGATATTGAAATGTGGCCAATGTGTGTGTTGATATCAACATGTAGCTAATGGACATTTGTCAACATGTCGCACTACTGCTGGGACACCATCGCACGTGCGAAAACTAGGAAACTAACGTTGTACATTCTGCTATTACATCTGATGCAGCTTTTGGTAGAACTAACTAGAACACGATTGTATCAATGTCCCTCTTTCTTTGGGACATTGTCCCACAGTCGACACATATGAAAAGAAATATCTTAATGCATGGTTCAAATTCTGATAGAGCGTGAAAATAACAAACTTGTATCATGTCCCACGTCTTCTGAGACATATGACGCACTCGAAATATAGGAAAATACCTCCAGAAATTCGTATCTTACACACAGTGCACATGCCAAGACAAAGAAGAAAATGAACCGACTTTTCACATTTAACACTACAGCTGGAACACCATACATATGGAAAATAAAACGACATGAGAAATAGGAAGAAACGTCTGAAAGCTCTGATTGTTTACAACTGTGCAGTAGGAGTAACAAAATGAAACACACAAGTACGTCGGGAGGCTGTACAAGAGGGCTTGCCAAACAAAGTGGGTACTCCTCAAAGAAATGAATGTTCATTAGCTACATGTTGATATCAACACACACATTGGCCACATTTCAATATCGATCATGCGATCCCACTAGTGACATTCATTTAGTTTACCCAGTTTCTTACTGAGTCCATTGCACAATTTGAACTTGGACTCAGTTGTTGCATACTTATTGCTATGCAACCGTGCACATCATATTGCATCGGTTTGAAGGAATATTATTGGTGAATTGTCAATGGCTTTCATGTTCTTGACGCTAATCCTTACATTTCCGACGCTCTGAACTCACGTTTACTGAGTATGAGTGCATTTCTGGGCATTTTTCGTTAAGTGTTTCCACACATGTGAATCACCCTGCTTCATCTGTTGGTTCTATACCGACACTCCAGATGTCTTTCTAGAGCATTTGAGAACAAATTCGCTACAATTAATACTCAAAACGTCACTGTTGGCCAGCATCCGTACCTGGCGATTATGCAACCACACACAACGGGCATAAAGGTATCCGCCATTTTGTATTTGTTCCAGATAACGACTTAAGAAAAACGAATTATTGCTACCTGGTAGAAAGCCTATCAATTCATTTCCATTTAGACCAAGTTTCATTTGGCAGATTATCCGGGACTCCCTACGTTCCTTTGGGGAATCCCTTGCGCCTGGACTGCAGAATTGTGAAACATGCAAAATTCAATAGAGCAGGTATGATTTCTTCAGTGAATTTTTTACCCGCCTTCTTTATGTTGGATAGTTTCCGAACTATTGGCGTCCGAAAGTCATTTTCCCACGCTTTCGGCACCTTGTAGATCTGAAACTATGTCCGATAGCAGAAAGTTGAAGAGAACTTTTTTCTTGTCTCAGTGGCAGGAGTCACCTCCCAAGAGTTATAACACTTATTTTGCAACACCCGATATATATATATATATATATATATATATATATATATATATATATATATATATATATATATATATATATATAAATTTACATCCGCTAATGATTATGAAACCAAACACTATTCCAAGCATTCTTGCACCCAATGGAAAACGTGCAGTATATTAATATTTATTTGCATATATTGTTATTGTAGACTGTTCTCATAATGCCCACCGACTTCGATTTTACAAAATTTGAGAAATAAATTTTACTTTTTACTTTGTGGTCAATTTGAAGGCATTTTGTTATACTACCATTAACAAACCCATACTTATCATATTACCAATTAATCATTATGGAACAATTTCATGTGTTACACTCAGCAGTGGTACCTACCTTTGAGAGTTTCATTTACCACTTTTCCTTTTTCTTTTTTAATTGATTTTGTGACTAATGGTGCATTTAGTATAAAGGTACAAGATTTGTTTCTCTGTGTGTGTGTGTGTGTGTGTGTTTGTGTGTGATTCTAGTTTCCGACATAAGCGTGTGGATACTACCAGGTATACTTTAGTGTGTACATATGCTAGTGTGTGTGTGGCGGGGGTATATGAAGTATTAAGCGGGACCGCGTGGTAGAACTTATCGATATTAGTACCTACATACGTGCGGCCGTTACTTCACACTATAACTTTGGACGAATGAGATTTCTTAAATTCTGTTCTTTGCAATAAATAAGTAGAGTTATTTCTCTCGAGGGAGTTCGTTAATGGAGGTGATTCGAAAACTGGAAGTGATAGAAATTGGTCACTTTCGATTTTAACATTGGTCACTATAGAGGGGAAATGGTAATAAATAGTAAGAAGCAGTTTTCGACAATCGATAAAGAGTATCAAGGGTAACTTTCAGCTTCATCCTTAACATCCTGGTAAAACCGCAAGAGATAGGAATTAACCTAACTATGACTTCTGGCTTGAAATTAATGTACATAGCGGGATAGGAAGAAGCTGTTTTAGGGATGAATATAGCGTTGTGGGAAAAATATCGTTTTATCTCTCAACTTATAATCAAGTCGGAAGTAGCAAAACTCAACTACCTTCAATATTAGTGTTGATTACAACATATTAACACGATTCTAAATAGCGAGAAGAGTTTTTCTGAAATAAATTGTCCCTTGAATATGTTCCATCTCAACTTTAATCTTTCTACTAAAGCTTGAAGTGGTAGAAATCAATCGCTTCCGGTTATAACATTGAGCGTTATAGAATGGATACCGAGAAGGCTTTTTTTTATGAAACTCATTAAGTGCTCCAAGAGTATAATCCATCTCGGCAGTTACCACTCTACTCAAATCGAAAGCGAAATAATTGTACTAAAACTTCTGGTTCCCAAACCACTACAGAAAATATAATATGATCTACTGTAAGATTTTATTATTATTAGGATCACGTAGTGGAACTTGTAATATCGCAGTGTTAGTACGTACATACATACTTACGTCCGTTACTTCGAACGATAACATTTGAAAGAATGCGAATTTCCTTTCTTTTTTTGCAATAAGTACATAGTATGATTTTCTCGAGAGAGTTGATTAATAGAGGTGTTTCGACAAACAAAATGGTAGAAATGAGTCATATCAGATTTTAACGTTGATCAATATAAAACAAAAACGGTAATGGATAGCGAAAAGCGGTTTTCGGCAATCGATTATATGTTTCAAGGGAATCTCTCATTTTATTCTTAACATTCTGTGGTCACATTCGGCCAAGAACAGGGTGGACACGGGTTGCATTTCATACCTTATTTCTCCTTAACTACTTAACTAGATAGCAGCATTTTCTTTATAACTATTGGCCGAATCGGAACAAAATTCGGTGGTGGGCAGCCCTCAACCTAATTAAGATCTCTACATTTGTTGGCCGTGCTTGGCCAAGTTTTGGGCTTGATTTGCATGTGGTAATTTATTTCTCGGTAATCTCTTGGCAGATCCAATCTAAAGGATTTGACATTACAGAAAGCCGTTCGTCCCTTTTTATCGATTTTGCTTTATAGTGTACAACGTAAAACCGGAAATGGTTTATTTCTACCACTTTCGGTTGGTAACGAAAGGAGATGAAAGGTGTTCTTGGAATGCTTAATCGATTACCGAAAATCGTTTTTGTTTTATAGTGGTCAACGTTAAAACTTGGAAATGGTTGATTTTTACCACTTTCGTTTTATGGATAACTTCAATTAACTAGCTCCTCCGAAATAATTACTCTACCCATAGTTTGCTAAAAAAAAAAATAATTAAAAATTAAAAATTTGCTTTCTTTCAAGAGCTATCGTGCTCAGTAACTTAGTCGAAGCAGCTATAGTGGTCTATTATTATTATTATTATTATTATTATTATTATTATTATTATTATTGTTATTATTATTAAGTATTTTACCTGTTGGCAGATACTGAGACTAATGGGAGATGTGAATGCGATTGGGTGTTTTCTTAGGTTCTGGTCTGGAAATTTTTCTTTCGCCTTTCTCGTTCTTCAGCTTCCTCTTTTAGTTCCCAATATTTTATTCAATTTTTCAAATCATCGACCAACTGCATTCTTCTTCTTACTATCCCTATCTTACTTTTCATCTCTTACTTCTAACTTTTCTCTTCCTCAGTGGGTTGAGAAGTGGGTAATACGTCTTAATCTGATTCTTTATAATTATTACAAGACTGCAGTTTCCTCTCTATTTTTGAATACTATTTTAAGCAATTGAATTATTATTATTATTATTATTATTATTATTATTATTGCCTTTATGTTCTGGAATTTTTTTAGCTGTTAGAGGAAAGGTTCATTTTTCTACAGTACCACTTTATCTATAATGGTACTTCGGTATTATAGGTAATGAGTAGTTAACTAATGGAGAAGCGGATCTAGTTGTGTGGAGCCTCCATTTCATGTTAGTCTTCAGTGATCATTTAGTTCTGTTCAGCGAGGTAATTTAGCAGAAGTACAATATTCTTATAGATTATTCGTTGTAGTGTTATAAAGTAAGAAATGATACAAGACGCTGTGTTTTTTAAATTAAAGTTTTGGGATCCTCTAGGGCAATTGTTCCAACATTTTTAACAAGCGCCCAAATTCTTAAACCCTACATACTCCACGCACACATCATTCGCACATCTCTTTCACCGATTCTGCAATTTTAGTTCCAGCATTTTATTCTCAAATCATCAGTAATTACAATAATAATAATAATAATAATAATAATAATAATAATAATAATAATAATAATAATCTATACTGTATATAAGACAATATAAGTGTTGCTCATTATCGACCAAGTCATAATACTATAATTAGCAAGAATACTCTTTTTGACGAAGGTAAGGGATAAAGAAAGATTTTTGGAAATATGTATCCTTAGGGCTCTAAATAGGATTGTGTATCTTGCTAATCCCTGACGTAAGGAAGATGAAAATAGGCATATAAACTAACCATTAAAAATAACTGAACATGTTTCTCACAGTTTCTGAAAATTCCGCACTTAAACAACAAAGAAGTAATTCGTATTAATTTTTCGACTGTATTTTATTTCATTTATTTTTAGAAAATGATAAATGTAAGAATTCTTTATATTGGAGACGTGAAATTTCAAAATTAAGCTCAAATAAAACAAACCAATACATGTTTAGCTTTTCCGAAAATTCTGTCCTAAGAGGAGGATGGAGGATAATGTCTACCTACCTAAAATTTCTGCATTTGCTTACGTTTGAGGTGTGAAATTTGGCTTTGATTTCTTAAGTAAAAATAATTGAACATATGTTTCCGGAAGTTCCTCTCTTAAAGATGGAGGAAAGAGGCGATTTCTATAATATGAAAATTTACAACTATTTATTAAGAAAATGTCATGAAATGTGAAATTCGCTAAAATTCGAAATGTGAAATTTGGTATACCAAATCTGAACTAAAAAGAATGGAATACGTATTTCAGAGTTTTCGAAAGTATCCTTTTAAGCAGGAGGGAGGAATTAATTTACTTATTTCTCGACATTCAAACCGGCTTTCGCTGTCTCATCATCATAGAATGTTCGAGGAGAATTACTGAACATATTTAGAACTACTCTAGTGAATGGTTTCATCACATCACTTTCACAGAAATGCGTATCCTAAGGGGAGGGGTCAACGTCTAAATTATTTGCTAATAATACAGTATCTTACAAATCTCTCATGTATGAAGATGAAAACAATACACACGCAACAAAGCGTTCTAGGAAATTCCACTTCCGTCTCATCTGATGAAAAATGATTGAGAATTTTAGAACATAGTTAGCACTTGGCTGAAGCCATTTTTAATCATGGCTTCATTGCTAAGAGGGTGGAGGAGTTAATATATACGGCGAAAATTAAGTATCTTCCAAGCCAAGGAAATGGAACTAGATATATAAACTTTTTAATTAACGAGGTCACCATGTGGACATGCCCCAGCGTTTACGAAATTTCCGCTTCCAAAATAAGTTAAAGGGCCATTTCTAACACTTTTAACTTGCCGTTTTGTATTCACAAAATGACCGACATGGCAAAGTGTTTGAAACGTCTGAAATGAATTTTTAAACATATTTAGCACGTAAACATATTTATATTTTATCAACCCACTTTATAAAAAAGAATCATAAAAGCAGAAGAGAATTTAGATTTCTTGCAAAGAATAAATACTGGGTGTGAAAATGGTGTGAAAGGGGCGGGAAATGACGAAAACTCCACCTTCCACAAGCCGTCAGAAAAGGAAATGGGATACTTTCTCAAGATAGGTACTAAATTCGGACGGCTGTCCGTTGAATTGAAAGCACAATCATGTGAAATGAACATAGAAGCAGGATTTCTAAAAAAAAAAAAAAGAAACAAGATAGACTGGGTGTGGGAAGGAGGTTAGGAAATTGAAAGGAATACCTCCATATCGACGTCTGGGCTCAAATACAGTTATCCATAGGCTCGGCTCCTCTGGTTCCCTCGACGACTCTTGTCTCACAGCGACGGCAAGGTTCTCTCTCTGAAATAAAGCTCCAGTCTACTGGTAGGAGTCCAACATTAACTCCTCTACGTCTTCGACCGCGACTTCCCAATCCGTAAATTTTCGGTCCTATTTAAGCTCGGGCGCAAGGCTCGGCGACTATTACAAGTGAGCCTAGAAGCGAGAACCAGTCGTCTCTAGAGGTGTGGTTAAGTTTGTAGGAGTCAGGATTGTCACTCCCAAGATTTTAATAGAAAACAATAACAACAATTACATAAATCACATCATAGTTATAAAATGCTGATTCAACGAAAAAACACTTCAATCGATTAGCGGCTCTTCAGGGCACTAGCCCATAACACGTTTGTTTCTCAACGCGTAATTTAATCATATAGTAAAATGTCTCAGTTATTTTCCAAAAGGCACAAAAACTCACAAAACAAGAATAACACAAACAGAAATAGGTAGCCCACATCATTGTTCGCTGGAAAAACAAATATGCACGAAATCAATAAATCGATAATAAATCAATCACATCAGTCTTCAATGTGGGACCCAACACAAACATACAGATTCCTTTACACTCCCCCCTTTGAAACGAAAGATATATATATAAAAGAAACACTACTTTATTATTGTCCATTAAATGGTATCCCTTTCATCATTAATTTGAAAATCATCTGTATATAAACGTATCACCAATTAAAAAAAACACAAAAAGGAAAGAAACGAAAAATATGAATATTAATAATTTAACAATTCAAATCAGAAGTTCCTTTCTTCTTCGTATCAGTGAACTAAAAAAAGGAAAATAAAGCACGTACACACACATACACACACACACACACACACACACATATATATATATATATATATATATATATATATATATATATATATATATATATATATATTGGAAGCACAATTAGCGTTCATTCATCGCTGAAAAAAGGCATTCTTTAAAGTCACAAATGTAGATAAACACAAGCACGTGTATTTGTTGACTACCAACTGTAGACCTTCAGAAGAAAACTGCTGACACCGAATTCCTGTGATATTATGTCGATCACTAGTACTTCCAAGATTGTACGTGGCCTTGTTGGCCGATGTTTCGTATGAAACACATTTTTGATCATGGTCGAGGTAGGGGTTTTACTTCACTTTTGTTCAAATAAGTTACGTAACGGGGAAAGGGTGATCAAATATTATTTCAAATATTTCCCATAAACCTATTCTACCCGTACGATGAACGGACTTGTATATAATAATAGTAAATAATAATAGTCATATGCTCACAAATTTATATTTATTTCCAGCATGACTCCAGCATAGCATTGTAGTGCAGTGGATTATTATATTTTACCAGTTTTGTCCTTAATGAAACCACAGTTCTTACACAATAGTTATTTCGTGTTTAAATGATATTTAATTTAATGTTTGTTACAACATTCGTAATATTTGTAATTTTGAATTTAATTCTGTCAGAGACTCGCACCCCGAGATGAGGAACCACTGCTCTAGGGACTATCTAGAAACTTTGAATTTACACCTACATAGGATTTGTGACGTGGGGTACCACTAAGAAAAATTTTTTTGAAAATTCACGAAAAGAGGAGGAATTGTGCTGAGAGTTATTTTAATAAGATACCCTTATCTCCGAAACGTGTAGGACTGGAAATTTAAAATTTGGTATTTGGATTTCCAATTTCAAATAATTTAAAACGTGTTTCAGCATTTCTTTTATACCTTAGTAATAAACGGGAAGGAAAAGGTGAGAATATGAATTATTACTGATATAAAAGCAAGTCGGTATGTATGAATCTCTGAAAGTTACAAACATGAAATTTGGCTTTAGGACTCCTCATTTAAAACAAAATCTTTTAAAGACAGTAAACAGGATCACCAATATTTTTCAATTAAAGTTGAAACCGGAAGTTGTAGTAGATATCTAACACTTAATGTTATAGACTAGTGATTAGAGTGGAGGTGGAATACATTCTAGGGGCGCTTAATCGAATACAAAAACAGTGCCTATCGCCGTTTGTCATATATAGTCTTGTTAAAGAAAACTTTGCCACTCACCTCTTTTTGAAAAGGCCTGTAGTCTTACCAACAGTCAGAATTAAATCAAATAAATGTGAATTTTGTTTGGTCGATTAAGTTTATTGAGAGCCATATCATTATAATTTCCTTTTGCGGTTGCAAGAATATCATCTTTTATAGCAGGGTGAGTGGTCAAAATTTCTTGAACAAGACTGTACAACCATGAACGTTAAAAGCGGAAGTGGTTGATTTATAATATTTACGTTTGATTACAAGGTAAAAGAAGAGATGGTACCTATTTTAAGAACACTAACTCATTTTTTTTATTAAAAAAACTGTTCTCGCTGTCTCTTATAGGTCATGTTCTATGTATATTAAATTGAAACTAGAAGTCATACTGGATTAACAGGGTATCACGAAAGGGATTTAAAAAGTGATGAAATCAGAAAACGGCCATGAAAGTCAAGAAAATGTCACGAAATTTCGGTTTTGGGTCATGATTCATTTTATCTGTACAAATGTAAGTAAATACTGGAAAACGTTGTTCTATAAAACGTCGAAATTCACCAAAAAAAAAAACGTCTACGGTTTTAGACGCTACCAAATCACAAGTAAAGCACGCTTCTATCACGTGAATGAAAATTGGCCCAAGTTGCACTAAAATTCGCTTTTGAGAATGTTACTAAATTTAATGGTTTGTTAAACAAAATGTCATGAATTTTGGGATTTCATTTTGAAATTTTAGTAGACACCTGGATAGACAAATGTATTCTTGAGATCCTCAGTCGATTGTTGAAAACAGCTTCTCGCTATCTATTACAGCTTTTGCTCCACAGTAATGAAAAGTAAACCGAAAATTGTTGCTTTCCACCGCTTCTACTATTATCAAAGTGTTAAGGATAGAAATGAAAGGTGTTCTTGGAATCTTTTAGTTCCCGTTCAGCGGGAACCCTTTCAGCAGGAACCCGTTCAGCGCGTGCAACAAGCAAAAACAACATGTTTGGCGTCTCACAAATGACAAAGGAGAAAAAAGAAAAGCAAAAGCAGCACAGTAGTGCTTTTTTGCAGTCAGAGGTGACAACATAGTTTCGTTCGTCACTTAAGCTAATAGACCTACAAGCTGTGTACAAGACTTGTAACGTTACAATATACGATGTGCCACAGTAGTGCTACAGGCAGAATATGCACGAACTACAAATCAATATGTTTCTTACAAGTATTAGTCACTATTTGTGTACAGAGTACATTTTCAGTTCTTCGACTGTGCCCGCGAAAACAAGGGTGATGATCGGACAACGAGAAACGCGATTGCAATTTTAAATGTAAAATACAAAATAGAGCCTTGACAATGCCATAATTAGCATATATATATATATATATATATATATATATATATATATATATACGTAATATTTAAATTATCCACAAATTTGAAAAAAATGATTGAGGTTATGTATAAAACTAAACTCAAAATATTGATCTTTAACTCCTAACGGTATACTATAAATGGCGTAATAACAAATATTAATAATTTGAGTAATGACACAAATAAAATGAATATACGAGCGCTGGCTTTAAAATGTACATAAATTCTCTCAAAAGAATTCACAAAAGTGAGTTAATACTCAATTGATTGTAACTGATTATTTGCACAATAATATAAGCATCAACAATGTTTAATCAATAGCATAGATTTGTTTTTAAAATGCGATGTCATTATTAACCCGTACATTCCGAATCATGTATGGAAATTCCAACTATTCTGTTATGCTCTGAACTATGTTTATGGAACAACGAGGAAACAAAATGTAATTATTCAAACCATTATATCTGCTTAAGTCGCATACAGAAATATTTTGACTGGAGCAGTTCAGATTATGAGGGAAAGAGAATCACAAAGATGAAGAGACATGTATATAAAAGCTCATACTTGGGTGTTGGTTTTGGAATTTGATAACTTTCATGACGTGAATTATTATGTCATAAAATTATAACAGGGTTCTCAACTCCACAAAAATAATACTGATCCTAGTCCCTAATATTGTAATATTGACCCATATTTTTCACTTATTTTAAAACACTATTTTCCCACTTAGCCTTTAAAATTCAGTAACACAAAACTATAACGTAATTTCCACACTATAAAATATAGTTTGATTCGTACAGGGTGTTTGTAAACAATATTTTCTTTTCCTGATTTCTTCACATCTAAAAATTTCACTTTTACGAAAATGGGTAGTCTGATAGAACATTTCCGTTCTCCAGTGTTTAAAACTCTGAACATATGACGCGTCAATTGCAATAGGTGCTACGGACGATAGAAGGCATTATATCATTGTCGAGTATAGATTTTCTCTGCAATTTAGAGTTTTGTTTAAGTAATCGTTACTATGTCACATGGTCGAAATGTATCAACTGTTTGGACCTCGAGAAATAGCCTTTGGATAACCTTTTCTTTAAATGTATTATATTTTATAGGTTTCTCTTGTCGCACATCATATTCCTCTTTTGTTGCTTGGAGTTGTTCGGGTTCTATTTTCGGGGATATTTTTTTTACAAAAGGAACAGGAAATGTGGTGGAAGTGGAATTTTATTTGTATTTCACATTACAAGACAATTTGTACTGAATTTGCTGGCTATTTGTGATGTCACCGTGATGTCATTAGAGCTTGAGTCTACGAGTATATTTCTATCATCCTCCATATTGGATGTTTGTTGTTCTACTTCAGTATTTGTGTCTGCGTAATGTGAGCCATCTTTAGTGTAATGTGATAGTAAATGAGTGTTCTTCAGTTTTATTCATAGTGTCTAACGGTAGCATTTTAGTTAAATGAATATAATTTAAGGCTTCCTTTTTCTTTTCTACCACATTATCATTTCCTAATACATCGTTATTAGACTATATTGATATATTAATCTTACATTTACATAGTACCCAGAAAGTTGTTTTACAACTTCTTTATTACTATATACAAGCTAATAATTTACGTAGTATTATAAATATTACTTACATAATTATATATATAATTATAGACATATATCGCAATACTGATCATATATCTCAATCAATCAATAGTCAACAATAATTCATTATTGATTGGTTATTAGTAATTGATTCCATAATAAAATCGATAAACAATCAATATTGATCAATTATTGAATATTGATCGCTTGTATTGATTTTAATGATTTTTCCTAATGTTTAATATTTTTCGATTTTCAATATTTTTGAAATACGTCGTCTTACTTACATTAATTATTCCTAATACATTCCCGTGTATCCTTCTCTTCTATTAATACTATTTGTTATACCTTTGTAAATGCTTTGATTTTATCTGAATAATATTTATGTATTACTCTCTAACCCTTTCCCAATTAATAAAGAATATCCTTCAATATAATTATATTTTCAACTTATTTATACGATCTTGCATAGTTTGGCCTAATCCTCGGTTCGCCTAACCAATTATCTGACACTTTTATGACAGATAAAAGATAAGCTTTATGTCTGCCATTTTAGGCGAAATAGGGATACTCGTTTGGCCTAATAATCGTTTGACCTAAAATGGTGGACTATAAAAAAAATCGTGTAGATAGAACTGGAGGGAAATTTTTCGAAACAAAAATATTCCCTACTATGTGAAGAACTGAGAAATACAGATGCAAACCAGTTAAATCCCTGTTTCATATTCAGTTTCATAAACTGTTAAATCCCAAACCTGCAAATAACTAACGAGAAAAGCATAATCAAACCCGGTTAATACCATATTTCAAACAATTTTAGGTTTCGTATTGTATAGGATTAGTTTAGTAATCTGAATATTTACTGCAACTCTTCGCAAATCATTCGAAATTTTTTTTGGCGGAATTTGAAGTGTGTGCTTTCATTACTTTAGTTTTACGTCCTACAGTTATGCCCGTTAGGCTAAAGGAGACGGTGATGATGAGAAGTGAATGAAATGATGGTATGAAGAAAGTGGGAGGAAACCGGAGAACCGCGAGAGAACCCACGAGCACGGTGCTTGTCCACCACAAAGTCCACATGGTGCGAGCTGGGATCGAACCAGGGACCCCTAGCACCGGAGGGAACGCTCTACTACTGAGCCACCGCGCATCCTGGACTGAAAATGGAGACACTATGTGCCTTATGCAGAGTCGCTCTGATGCATGATTAGTGTCGTACTAAAGAATTCGACTAAAATGTTTCCTGAAGTAGTCAAGCCTTTAGTATGACCATAATCACATGTGAAAATGACTCTGCATAAGGCCCTATAAGTCTTAACCTAACTGCTCTTGAAACTTTTCTGTGCTTTTTGCTTTTCTTTAATAAATACTAGACAAATGCACGCATAATCGAAAGAAAACGATACTCTATGCGGCGATGATCATAATTTTGTTATCAGACAACAAAATTGTGTAGAAGACGTACAAGACACATGAAAAACTGAGTGGACTATCTATAGTTAAAAGTCGTTTGTTTTGTATTTCAGGGTAACTCTTCACTTTGAAGAGATCATTGTTGGATTAGGTTCTTCTCTGTACGGTCTCTTCAGCTTCATCAGAACCTCTTTCTTAAAATGTCTCGTGTCAATTATCATTCAAAATTATAACATTACCATTTACCACCACTTACCACTTATTTACCATTTCTGATTTCTTTCTCCCACTGTTTTGCTCAAACTCAACATTTGCACATTTTGTTTTGCTATATTGCAAATTCATATATTGGGATAGCTGGCAAATTAATATTCACCCTATGTTAGTCCATAAAATATACATACACCCTATGTTACAAACTCTTCCAAAATATAGTCATTTAGTTTAGAAATGTATACGGATTGGTATAATTAACTCCGCTTGTAGTTACGAAGGGTTTGACGATTGAAAGCTTCTCAAAGCTCACAGGTTTTACAAAGAGGTTTTTGAGGAATAGAAAACCGAGAAAATGGGATGCACAAGAGGACGACGATGAATATGGATTTTCATTTAGTAGATGATGATGGAGAGGAGGTTACATAATTAAATTTTTTGCACATTTGGATCCATTGTTTTCAATTTAGAACAAAATCAATGTAGCATTTATGTATCCATATTCATTTGTGCTAATCTTGTGCAATGTATAGTAGATAATACACCCCCCCAATATTTTAGTAGGCATAATACTGATTTCTGACTCTGACTCCCTTTCTTTTTGATAGATTTTATATCTTGAGCCTCAACAAAAATGGCCGCTAGTCCAGATGCAAAAGCTGTTATTTCCATTTACATACGCAAAACCTGGTAAATCCAAACTATTTTGTTCAATAACGCAATTCACAGACTAGTGTAATTATACAGCTTTCGACAGACCAACACTCACATTATTCTTAATTTTTAATATTCTCTAGTTTCTAATGTTATTTTACAATTATGACGTGTTTAAACAGTTTTTCTCGATTTGTCACAAATTTTAAAATGTGTATTTAGCGGGTTTTGCTATTCACTTACTCATATATATTCGTATATATCCATGGTCCTAGTAAATACACAAAGGAGCTTTGTTAATCCTAACTCCTCGAAAATAGTTAATATAATATTAATCTATATATTTTGCATTTCTTAATTATACTAGGGAATTTTCTCATATAATTTCCCTCTAGTTGGATTTAAACGATTTTTTCTCATTGTCCGCCATTTTAGGCGCAACGAGGATTAGGCTAAACGATGATCCTTTTTGGCCTAAAATGGCGGACACAAATCTTATCATTTATCTGTCATAAACATGTCAGATAATTGGTTAGGCGAAACGAGGATTAGGCCAAACGTGGCGACACGTATTTATACTGTTCTTCCACTGTCTCTATCATAGTAACTTTTATTTCTCTATTTTCTATATAGCCTATATATATTTCTCCCTTTACATATAATAATAGTCATATGCTTCATACTTATTTCAATTAAAGGCATTCAAATCCTACTTTAATAAGATTACACTAACATTGCAATAACATTACCAACACGCGATATTTCTTTTGAATTTAGCTCTTAAATTAGCCTTTAGGTGAGTACTACGATTGTTTCCACTTAATTCATTTATTTATTTTTAAACCTTTTGAATTTTAATAAAACAAATTATTTTATATTGTTTTTACGGTATGTAAAGGGGCGGTTTCTTAGTGGTAGAGCGTTCACCTTCGGTGCTTGGCGTTCCTGGTTCGAACCCAGCTCGTGCTGTGTGGACTTTGGAATGTACAAACAACGTGTTCGTGGGTTTTCTCGGGGTTCTCCCGTATTTTCCCACTTTTTCATTTCATTTCATTTTGTTTATACAATACTCCAATCATTGTTAGTGCAAGGCACTACAAGAATATACTTTAGTACAAACCTAGTGCAAAGCAAGTGCAGGGTAGCACAAGACTAAACTTGTACACGAAAGTTCCTTTTATTCTGTTTGATTGTATACCTTACTTTGTCTGAATTATGCTTCGAGATTAATTTCGAATTTTTTTCTAAATATTACTCTTGAAAACAAAGTAATAATACTTAAGATTACAATTATCGAAATAACAGTATACAATAGCATGTCCTTTGAGAACTGTAACTCCGATAGGACAGTATAAACATTTAACTTTGACCATTCGTGACTCAATGTGTCTAATTGGTACGTCTCATTTCTTAAATTGGAAGGAACTAAGGTCTAATTTACAATCAATTTCACTCTTTCATTATTTACTTGAATTGTTTTCTTACAACGATGTACTGTATATCCTAAAATGATGTTACCAAAATTTTGAAATTGTACAAAATGGGGTCTATTTGTCCCACTTCTAATTTCTCGTAAAGCCTTACCTTATTTTCTCTTGAATCGTTTTATATCCATTAACCTTAGATAAATATGATATTTCGGCATGCGTGTATTTCAAAATAATATCGGTGTTGTATTTTTCTGATACTGATATGCATCATTGTAATGATTTATTGAATCCTAAGTTATTTAAACATTTTACTTATGCTGTTAGCGAGATGCTAGTGGATGAACAAAAATACATAAAAGCTATTTAATTCAAAATTGTCCTTCTCCAAATTTTGAAAGTTTCCTTGTATAAATAGATCATTTCCGGAATGTCATAACGAAACTTTCTTGATTCTATTAAGAAACCCATTGATGTTACCTCATATATTTTTCGAAATACTTGTATGATAAATCACTGATGTTCTCATAAGTAAATTAAATAGTTTTCTTCAAAACGGAATCGAATCAAAGAAATATTTGATACTTTTTAAAAAATAACCTTACGTCATTTGCAAAAATCGCGTTTCTTAGTATTTTGTGACACACAGTGAAATCTCAAGCCTGTTTCTTGGTTTATGTGTGATAACATAGCTCTTTTTCTAAAATATTTTCGAACATTTCTGACAGATGTTGGTGATCTGTACGCAACGTTAAGAACTGCTTTTGAGTCGACTCGAGTTTGCAATTGATGTAATCTAGTTAGTTTATATACTCCTCTAGTACATTCTTGACTTTGAGTATTACATTGCGGAACACTGAAATCTGATTAACCCTTTCGGCATCCGAGGTTTATTGGGTATTTTTTAGACTTTCAGTCAAGTAGCTACTGCATCGTCACTATTTATTCTAGAACATGGTTCATACCTTATTCTCTTTAGAATTGAGCTGGCTTTCAAATGCTACCACTTGCATGCTCATACCATATACTGGAAGAGGAAAAAGTGATGTCAAAGGTACATTTTGGAAGGAAATTTTTTTCACACTATGGGCCCCTGTGGAATTGCCCTGTGTAAACGTAGAGATCTCAAAAAATCTGATAAATAGTACTTGGTAGACTGAAAGTGTGCGGCAAATTTCAAGTTTCTATCTTGAATACTAAGGGCGGGAGAAATTTTATCAAGGATCCCCACAATGCTCCAAATTACCGCAAAACACCATGATCTCAGGTAAAAAAATTCCTGAGACATCTCTATTTACCCTAGGACTATACTCGGCCAACCATTCTCTTCACAATAGAACTGCCTTTTAGGCAGTACCATCCACATGTCTCCATCATGTATCTAAAGCGGGAAAATCCCGAAAAAAAGAATTTTTGGTCTAAATATCCCTTTTTTCCAACTTTGAGCCTCTCTGGAAGCCACTTTTTTAACGCAGAAATTTGAAAAAATCTATTAAATATTACTCGGTGACTGAATGTTTGTGCACAATTTCAATCTTCTAGGTTCAAAGTTCGCCAAAAAAAAAAAAATACCGAAAATGTCCCATATTCCCCTATACGGAGTGTATTTTGATAAAAATTCTCTGACAGATCCCTAATTACCCTAGGGTCATATTTCACCCATCATTATCTTCAGACTAGAACTGCCTTTCAGACGGTATGACTCACGTGTCTCCATCATGTATCTAAGATGGAAAAATCCCGAAAAAGTGATTTTTTGGTCTAAATATCCCTTTTGTCAACTTTTTGCTCCTTTGGACCCCCCTGTTTAAACGCAGAGATCTGAAAAAAATCTGATAATTACTACTATGTGGGCTGAATGTTTATGCACAATTTCAACCTTCTAGGGGCACAAGTAATCCCGCCAAAAATATATATACCGACAATGTACCATATCCCCGTATACAGAAGGATATTTTGTAAAAAATCCCTGAGACATCCCTAATTACCCTAGGACCATGTTTCGCCAATAATTCTCTTCAGAATGAAACTGCCTTTGAGACGGTACCATTCACATGTCCCCATCATGTATCTAAGGCGGCAAAAGCCAGGAAGAAAGGGATTTTTTGGTAAAAATATCCCTTTTTTCAACTTTGGCTCCTTGGATCCCCCGTGTTCTAACTCAAAAATCTGAAAAAATCTTGTAAATACTACTATACTACTTTGCAAAAATAAGCCCGCCAAAAGATAATGAACAATAAAATAATAAAAATAATAAAAGAAAATATATATTTTAGAATTATGATGTTATCACCTCCTATGTCTCGACGCAGGAAGGTGTGAAACCATACGCAAGGTATTCTGCAATGCCTCTGGACTTGGAAAAAAAAACGGACGAAAAATCTCAAATATGAGAGTTATAGCGCAATGTACCATGAAACACCTGTATATTACAAATTGTACCATCGGATCCACAAAGGGTTGAATTTCTCCTTAAGCCTACACAATTCTTGGTTAAGTATCCTATCGTTTCCTTGTTGGTTTCCTATTGAATGTGTCAATTTTTATTGTTGGATTAAATTGTACGTTTCTAAACCTATTGACGAAAAACCCAATGACTATGAAAAAATAGAACGTATACTTCTGGGCAAATCCATATCAAGTGGTCCAATGCATGTTGCTCGACAATTTTTTGTGTGCTGTTACCTTAACATGTCGTTAGTTCAAAATTAGTATGATTTTTATTTTATTGGCTTTTGATTTCGAGTGGTAGCCATATTTGTTTTCGATGATGTGCATTTTGTAATGTTGTAAGGGATTACAGAATCTGAAATATCAGCCCCTAATTACCCTATCGGTGTGAAACCAAAACCGAAATGTTCAGTGAGTTCCACACTTTAAGCGTGTATATTAGTTATTGTCATTCATAAATTATGAATGGGTAAAATTGAAATTTGGAAAATTAGGTAATTGACGTTAAAAATTCCAACTTTGTCACCTAATTTTTTAAGAAGGAAAGGGGTCAGGAAGTTGAGCTTTACTGAATAAGGAGATCTGATATGGTTCTTATCACTCACTATCATCTTTTTGGTAATTCGTGTTGCGACCATCTAAAAATCCATAAAGAAACTATAACAAAAGGACTTTCAGGAATTTCGAGTGCGTATTTACTAAAGGACAAGAATTATGCAGTAGATCTGATTCCTGGAAAATCATTATGTGCTACATGCTACACAAAAATCTCTGTTGTATCCTCGTCGCCAAAAGTGCCTTTACATCGCCGTGACGGGTATGTGACGGCGCAGTACACCAAGGAAGGGATGGTTGCATAAGAAATTGTGATTAATTTTGAAGAGTTTTTATTTTGACTAGGGAAATAACGTAGGTATAGGGAAAAAAGGCACGGATTTGAACCGTCAGTACACTGCCATCTCTGAAAAGATTCGTATTCTCAGTTTTTCAATTTATTGTCTTATATGTTAAATTAATAACTGCTAACAATTGCTACTAGCGCTTTTTACTGTTCAGAAATTTCCTACGACATGTTCGCAGGACACTTTTCTAAGTCCTAAATTTGTGCGTGAATTATTTCATTTGCTTCACTGACCTTATTTGAGAATGAAATCTAATTACACTGAGCGTGAATATGTTTCGCTGTTGTAAAGCAAGGGCCGTAATAAACATAAATAAGGTTCTTATTATTAAATAAAACACAGAAGTATTTATTGTGTGTATAGCACAATATAATACAGTAACTAAGCAACATGATAATCACTAACACCAGCAGAATTTTTTCCAACGGGAGGTGGGGCAAAAGGCCCACATAGAGTTTTTCGATTTATTGCTTTATATATATTGTTTAAATTCATAACATTTATAATTGGTAGCATATATCTTCTTACTTTTTAAAATCGCCTCTGTAGCCTATTAGTCAGAACATTCATCTCCAGACACGATGTAGAGAGAAGAGAAAGAAAGAGATAAGACCAGTAGCGTAACTAATTTTACTGCGCCAGGGATCGATTAATAATCATTTTACTCATACCCGCCGCCTGCCCCAGGAATTTCAGATGCTGCGTTATATATATATGGTTCTATGTCAAAAGGGCCAGACAAAAGGGCGAGGAAAGGGTTCAAGGCAAAACGGGCCCACGTCATAAGGGCCCTGCATCAAATGAACCCGTGTTTAAACGAGACCCGCTACAAAAGAGCCCGAGTCAAAAGGGACCTGGTCGAAAGATCTCCGCAACAAAAGTGAACGAATCAAAACGGCCCCGCGTCAAATGGATCCGCCTCAAAAGGGTCCCGCGACAAAAAAGACCCGAGTCAAAAGGGTCCTGCGTCAAACTTTCCCGAGTAAAAACGGCCCCGGGGCATAAGATCTTCACGACAAAAAGCCCTGTGCCAAAAGGGCCCGAGTCCAAACTGCCACGCGTCAAAAGGAGTCGGGTCAAGAGGGCCCGCTCAAAAGTGCCCGAGTGAGAACGGCTCCGCGTCAAAAAGGCATGGGTCGAAATGTCTCCGCGACAAAAGGCACGAGTCAAAACAACCTCTGGTCAAAATGATCCGGCTCAAAAGGTCTCGAGTTTAAAGGGCACTGCGTCAAAAGAGCCTGGGTCAAATGGACCCCGCCTCAAAAGGTCCCGTTTCAAAACATCCCAGCCTGAAAAAGGCCTTGATCCAATGTTCTCCGCGACAAAATGACCAGATTCAAAAGGGCCCGTGTTAAGAGGGGTAGAGTCAAAAAAGCCCTACGTCAAATGGACCGTACCAAAGGGGTACGCTACAAAAAGGCCCGAGTCAAAAAGGCTCGGGTCAGAAGGTCCCGCGACAAAAAGACCCGAGTCAAAACGGCCCTGCATCAAACCGGCCCGAGTAAAAACGGCTCTGCTTGAAAAGAGCCCTGGTCAAAAGGGCCCGGATAAAAGGACGCCACGACAAAAGTGCCTGAGTCTAAACAGCCCGGGGTCAAAAGATCTCGACGACCAAAGGGCTCGAGTCTAAAGAGCCCGGGTGAAAGGTTCTCCGCGAAAAAAGGGCCCCCGTTTGAACGGCCCCATCAAGAGGGCCCGGTTCAAAAGGACTAGTTAAAAGGGCCCTGCGTCGAAAGATCCCGAGTCAAAAGGACCCAGGCTCAAAAGGGCCTTATGTCAAATGGACCCATGCCAAAATGGGCCCCGCTACAAGAAGGCCTTAGCCAAAAGGTCCGGGTCAAAAGTCTCCGCAACAAAAGTCGCCGAGTCAAACCGGCCCTGCGTCAAAGGGTCCCGGGTGAAAAGGGTCCTGCGAGAAAAAAGACAAGAGTCGAAAGGGCCCTGCGTCAAACGGGTCCGAGTAGAAACGGCCCCGAGTTACAAGAGGGCAGGTCAAAAGGGCTCGGGTAAAAGGGTCTCGCGAGAAAAGTCCCTGAGTAGAAACGGCCCCGGGTCAAATGGGCTCGAGTTAAAAGGGCCCTGCGTCAAAAGAGCCAGGGTCAAAAGGGCCCTGCCTCAAATGGGCCTGAGTCAAAACGGCCCAGAGTGGAAAAGGTCCGGGCGAAAGGGCCCCGCGACAAAAGACACGAGTCAAAAGGTCCCAGCGTCAAAATTGCCCGTTAAATACGGTCCACGTGTAAAAAGCCTGAGATGAAAGCAACAGTGGAAATCAGGCATGCTCAAGAGGAAGGTATGCCCTTAGTAAGTTGAAGTGTTCGTGCGAAAGAAGGAAAAATATCTGTAGTTATTTGTAACAAATAGGAAATTTGAATGGTGAAATTAGTTTTCTTTGGCTGTTGATTGTTCTGCAACAATCGCTATTGCTTAAGTCGTTCTCCATTAAAGTTTGTTTGCACTTCCGACTGTCTGAGTTTGTATTCTTGATACATAGCCTAATCAAACTCTATCTATTGTTGACTTTCCCCTTAATTCTAAAATTTCATTTCTAGCCCTGGATCAAAGTATAGATGAAAAATATTCTGTGGAAAAGATTAGTATAATGTTGCTGTGAGAAGACATATGTGGATCTGTATACAGGTCATTGGGACATAACAATAATAAGGACATGCGTAGACGCACTGATTTGGAGTGGATGTTTCCTTCTGAGTACTCATATCTTTATAGGGAATATATACTTGGCACAGTGTACCATTTAAATCTGCAGTACGTGAATTCCGCCATATTGCATGTCACACAATATTGTTTTAAATGTGAAAGGTTATGATTTTACACTTCAAGCTAGGCTTGAATATTCTCCCAAATGAGAATGTGAACTCATTTTTTACACATCATCTATTTGGGATAGGGAATGCTATGTTTGACATATGTATCTAATAGAAAAAATGTATTGTGACAGGGCAATAGCAAAGAGACGCATGAACGGAGTAAACGAAAATGTTACAGTTTGGCATTGGTGTAGAAACAGCGTTAAATGATTTAGTGTACATCATGGCAGCCATCTTGAATTCCGTATATTGTATACCACACAGTGGGTGATATCAATAAAACGGAGAAGTTACTCATTATTCCCTAATTTGTAGTAGGTACTCGCATTGGTATCAATAAAAAGAGAACTGAGCACTACTCGCCTTGGCTGACCTCGGAGAAGCCCCGCCCTTCTGGAGAAACCACACTTCTATTCTCGAGCCGAGTAACTGTTTCGCGTTTCATATCAATAAAAATCAAAGACTCCTGTGATGCTAGTAACTTCAAATTTGTGGAGCAAGCTAAATAGGTGACTCCGTGCGAAATATGCCAGAGAATATGATTGTTTTACTACGTAGAAAAACTTATAAACTGCATAGAAATGTTAGAAATGGAGATTACAAAAAGCATTATAAATTTATGAAAGAAAATGTAGAGTGGTTAGCACATTTTTTAGAGAGAATCAACCGAAATTCGGGGTGGTGCACTACGTAATGATGAAAAGATGCGGGTTTTTTTCAAGGGCGCCGATCCGGTGGGGGCCAGGGGCGCGGGCCCCCCAAAGTTCATGTGGGCCCCCCGATTGTATTTATGAATATACAATATTTGGCATAATTAGAGTGCAATTTGTCTTAAAATCCTGATATATATACCTTCAGCATCTGAATGCCTCCCCCAAATTTACAAAGAAATAAGTGTCCTTGGTTTTCTTGCGTTACGTGAGTGATCCGGGATTCCAGGTCGGAATGTCAGGGGATTCTGGTGTGGCTCAAAGTGCTGTGTCTATGACTACCTGAAAATGGATTGTTTCCGGAAGTGTGCGTAATATGCAAACAGCAAAGGCAAAGTGGCAAGAACAATATACATTTCCGGGAGCTATCGGAGCACTTGACTATACAAAAGTGGCATTAAAGGAACCTAGTATTCTGGAGAGTAATACCTTAACAGGAAGAGCTATTTCGTGGCTAAGCGGTTAGCGTACATGCCTTTGGCATAAGAGACCCGCGTTCGATTCCCGGCAGGAGCTCATGTGGTTCGGATTCCACGTTAATCAGTGGGTTCCGCCTCATATAGGCACGCTACTGAAAAGGACGTTAAGCTAATAATCAACTCAACTCAACGTTGATAGAAAGGGTGTATACATGAGAATGTATTTGTTTATGTCAAGGCGAAAGGGGGCAGGTATGGTGTGGAAAACGCAATCAGATGGACGTGCTTTATGACTTGAGTGGCTGGACTTTTTTAAAAAGAAAACTAAGGAGTCAAGTGTGTGATTTCGTTCTTAAAGCCAAACAATCTACAAAGACCTTGGACAACACGTGATATGCGCTTGTCGTGTTACTCTTGATATTGCTGGATTCGAATCAACATCCATCAGCTCAAATAGGTTCATTCCCATGGATTCAGTATTACTTTATTCTATCCCGTTTATTTATTTTTTTTCTTTTTTACTTTTGTTTTATTCTCGCTCGAATATTAAAGAATCTCTTTTGAATTTGTATCTCAGTCGTAGATGTATTTGGTATTTGTACTGTAATTACCTTCAAAGTTTCGGCTTTTCGTCGTTTACTCTCTGGTAGCTGTGACTTTGAAAGTACCATTGGAAACTCTTTTGTAATACAAATGCACTTTGACTGAAACTGTTGTTGCTACCTGCCCGTTCCATGGCGTTTAGGATACTACGTCATAGATTAAAAACAAGGAAATTGCCGTGCGACGGATTGAAGAAATGAGTAATCACTTCTTTTATTGATACGACTCACTACTACGCGCAGAAGAAAAGCAAGTGAACGTTCATAAATCTGGAGCAGTCTAGACCTGAGTAGTGGCTGGTTTTATTGATACGAAATTGGGTGATATCAATAAAAATAAGTAACTACTCCTGAGAAGTCCTGCTCGAGAATCGGAGTAACTACACCCGGAGTAATCTCCTCCTTCAATTTCGTATCAATAAAACAAGCCACTACTCAGATCTAGTCTGCTCCAGATTTATGAACGCGCTTCCTCTGCACGTAGCACTGAGTCGTATCAATAAAAGAAGTGATTACTCACTTCTCCCATTCATCGCATAGTCATTTCGTTGTTTTTAACCTATGGCATAGTATCTTAAAAGCCATGAAACGGGCAAGTAGCAACGATAGTTTCAATCAAAGTGCATTTGTGGATATTGTAAAAGAGTTTCCAGTGGTACTTTCAAGGTCAAAGCTACCAGAAAGTAAACAAAGGAAAGCCGAAACTTTGCAGGTAATTACAGTGAAATGCAACAAAATATCAAATACATCTACGACTGAGACACAAATTCAAAAGAGAATCTTTAATATTCGAGCGAGAATAAAACAAAAATAAAAAAGAAGGAAAAAACGGGAAAGAAGAAAGTAATACTGAAACCATGGGAATGAAGCTATTTGAGCTGATGGATACTGATTCGAATCCAGCAATATCAAGATTAACCCGACAAGCGCATATCACGTGTTGTCCAAGGTCTTTGTAGATTGTTTGGCTTTAAGAACGAAATCACACACTGGGCTCCTTTGTTTTCTTTTTAAAAAAGTCCAGCCACTCACGTCATAAATCACGTCCATCTGATTGCGTTTTCCACACCACACGTGTCCCTTTCGCCTTGATATAAACAAAATACATTCTCATGTATACACCCTTTCTATCAACGTTGAGTTGAGTTGATTATTAGTTTAACGTCCTTTTAAGTAGCGTGCCTATATGAGACAGAACTCACTGATTAACGTGGAGTCCGAACCATATGAGCTCCTGCCGGGAATCGAACGCGGGTCTCCTATGCCAAAGGTTTGTACGCTAACCGCTTAGCCACGAAATAGCTCTTCCTATTAACGTATTACTCTCCAAAATACTAGGTTTCTTTAATGCCACTTTTGTATAGTCAAGTGCTCCGATAGCACCCGGAAATGTATATTGTTCTTGCCACTTTGCCTTTGCTGTTTGCATATTACGCACACTTCCGGAAATAATCCATTTTCAGGTAGTCATATACAGTACTTTGAGCCACACCAGAATCCCCTAACATTCCGACCTGGAATCCCGGATCACTCACGTAACGCAAGAAAACCAAGGGCACCGATTTCTCTGTAAATTTGGGGGGGGGGCATTCAGATGCAGAAGGTATATATATCAGGATTTTAAGACAAATTGCACTCTAATTATGCCAAATATTGTATATTCATAAATACAATCGGGGGGCCCACATGAACTTTGGGGGGCCCGGGCCCTCTGGCCCCATAGGATCGGCGCCCTTGAAGAAAACCTGCATGAGGGAGGAGATTACTCCAGCTGTAGTTACTCCGATTCACGAGCCGTACTTCTCAGGAGTAGTTAATTATTTTTATTGATATCACCCAGTATTTCGAAATAGATAGAGGTAGATGCGTGTCACATAAATTGATGCTAGAATCTTCCTACAAATTACTTACATTGTCAGTTTCAAAAGCTTCTACATTACTTATTATTTCCGTAATCCTTCGGGCGCGAAAATGCGCCACTATCATAACCACGAGTTGTCCCGGTGTTATTCATACCCAAAGGTTAACTAAAAAGACGAAGTGAATTCTAACTAATTACAAGAAGGGTGTTCAAACAGACATACACACTTCCACTGGCTAATAGAAAAAGGAGAACAAAAATAGCTACATGTTTTTTTTTCCTTCTCAGTACTCATATCTTTATAGGGAATATATTCTTGACAAACATATAATTTAAATCTACGCAGTACGTGACCCGTACCCACGAAGGTGACAAATATTCGTGAAAAGTAAACAGAAGGGAGTTGTTTTATGTTGCTGTTGTTTCCTTCCGTCGCAGGAGCTGACCTTGGTAGGTGCAAGGCAACCAAGACCAAAGTTGTCTCCCTGACTGAACGCCTTGTAACAAGAGAGCAACTATAGTTGTCCATGGGTTTCACGTCTCATAGTTCTAAGTATTTGCAGGTATACAGCGAGCTGTGTGCGTTCTGTGCCACTCTATGTCCCCCAGCTGTGGCTGTTTGCGAAAATATTGTTTGATTTTCATTGGGGTAAGGCAAGACAATCTCAAGAGAAGCCCTTCACCGAAGCGAGTGACGTCACACAAAGTAGTGATAGGCAAGCGCACAATGTGCTGGGTGGAAACACCTAGCTCAACACAAGAGTTTTTTTTTAAAGAAACAAGCCGTTTTACAGACATTTCTGTAAATCATGATATATATACAGGATGTTTCAAAACAACACCGACAACGTTTGGAAGGTGATTCCTGGTACCAAGATAAGACAAAAAGTATAGACCAACCTAGGTGCACAGATGCTTCCTTTCGGAGTTATAGGCTGTCGAAAACATGAAAAAATGAACTTGTCCCAAACCTACGGGACCTACTCGGGTCAAGACTTCACTTAGGAACTATCGTGTACTCTATCCAAAAATACATGTTTCAGAATCGTGCGGTACTTCTGCAACAAATTTTATAGAAGGAATTTGGCTATGGGCATATAATTTGAAACACTCACCAACAACATCTATAAAAAATGTCTCGGAAGTACCGCAGGATTCTGAAACATGGATATTTGGATAGTGCACATATTAGATCCTAAGTTAAGTCTTGACCCGACTACGGTAGGTCCCATAGTTTTGGACCTTTAAATTTCATTTTTTCGCGTTTTCGGCAGTCTATAACTCAAAGGAAGCATTTGTGCACACAGTTTGGTCTATACTTTTTGTCTTATCTTAGTGTCAGGAATCAGCTCCCGAACGTTCTCGGTGTTGTTTTGAAACACCATGTATATAGTTATTTTGAATGATAGGCACTAAGTGCTAAGAAGATATATATACATATACATATATATATATATATATATATATATATATATATATATATATATATATATATATATATATATAACTTAAATCCTATCACATTAAAATTGTTATTGTCCGCAGAATAATGGTAATAGAAAACATACGTATTATATATAAAAAAATCTTAGAAACTATATTTCTGACAAAAATTTCAAGAGGATAATAGGTTAGTAGGATTTATAACTACGGGCTCTTCTAAAATCTTTGCATCATGCTAGATCGCATAGAGAATTTTTCGTTTAAATAAAACATATCTGATTAAAAAGAGATTATACTTCAAAGAGAAATATTTAAATTCAGTTTAACTTTTAAATACTTGATGAATCAAGCAAATGGAAACAAGTGGCATGAAAGGAAACTGAGAAATTTAGTATTTGGAGAAGCAAAAAAGTAATGTGCAGGATACAGAAATTTCTCGTGTTGTCTCGGAAACGAGACGAGAAGTGTATGTTCTAATAAGAGTTCAGACAAGAGGTGTATGTCCAAGTTAGAGACGATACAGGAAACGACAATTCTTGTCTCATTTTCGAGACAAGATATTTATCAAGTCTCATGGGCAATAATTCACAGAAGTCTTAGATACCAGTGTTTTAGTATTACATCGTTCATAGTAAAAGTTCATAATTTATAACAGTGGTTGTACGAACACAATGAAGGGTAAAATGAAATCTTTCAGTTTTACGTCCCACGCTTATGCCGGTTAGGCTAGAGGTGACAGTGATGATGAGAAATGAATGAAATGCTGGAACGAAGAAATGGAGGAAACTTGAGAACCCCGAGAAAACCCAAGAGCACAGACAATGAAGAGTATTTATCAACATTTTAAGATACGTAAGTTATTACATAATATACTTCAATACTAAATATGATTTAAATATTGATATATTACACTCTTAGTGGAACTCTCGTAACTCGGAAGCATTCTCATAATTTCTAGATAAAATTAAGAAGAAAGCCAAGGCATAAATTTATAAAACGAGAAGAGAAATAATTCTTCGAGAATCAAAACGAGACGAGAATCCAACACTTAATTTAAGAGACGACAGGAGAAAACTTTATTTCTCGTCTCGTCTCGTGCGAAATGGTACACAAACGTTCAAATCAAGTCTTCCGTGTCACTAAGGAGGAAGAAGATTGGTGGCTCAGTAGTACAGCCTTTAAATTTGATGTGAGGACCATAATTCAATCCCAAATATAGTATGTTCCTCACGAGAAGGACGAGGAGTAAGATTTTCTCGTCTCGTCAATTTTTATAGAATTGTCGTCTCGACTCGATTTTCGAAGACGATTATTTCTCTTTCGTCTCGATAATCTAAAAAGTTTTCCCGTCTCCTCTTGTCTCGTAAAGTAGTTTCTGGTCTCGATTCAGAAGAAATACTCTGCTAATTTTTATATCGCTTGATGGCAATTGAAGAGAGTACTACAAATCTGTTTTGAGATCAGCCCTATGTAATTGGGAGAGAGACGAAACCAAATCAAACAAAACATTAATTTTAGCTTTCTTCTTGAGAACCGAGATTATATGAGACGTAGATGGTAGATCTACAGTTTAAAGTGGAACTCGAACTCGAGCTCTCATACAGAAAAGGCTCATGCGCTAGTCGTTAGAGCAACAGTTACGGCTACGATAATAATTATATATATATATATATATATATATATATATATATATATATATATATATATATATATATATATATATATATACAAGTATCAGTGATTAACGCGGACTTTAGTAAAATTGTTGCTTAAGTCAATAAAAATTACATGATGTAACCAACACTTTTAACAATTAGCGCGAACAGCGCCAAATCATCATAATGGATTTGAGTGTAAAACTGAAAAGAAAGAATAAAAACATTATCATTGGAATACTTTGACAGAATCCACATATTTGGATGTTCGTAACTAATACATAATGTGGAATTATATATACAAAGTTGTCACATTATAATCACACTTTTTTGTCTTTACACTGTGGAGTATGCAACGGAAATTTTGGGATTTAACTTCTCGTAAGATATTATGTAAAAATAAATATGTATTATGTTAGGATATATATTCAAAACTCACACTTTGTATTTCATTATTGAACTTACTGTAATATGAACTTCTAACTTTATTATATACAGTATGTTACCTGTCTTTCCTTTCCGTCTTACTCTTATAAGTTCTCCTAGTAGAAGTTGCGTACACAAGATTCGTTCGCGATGCCCTTCCACTTTTCATGCCCTAACACGTTTGTGATACCCCCAATGAAATGAAATGAAATCTTTGAGTTTTACGTCCCACGCTTATGCCGGTTAAGCTAAAGAGACTGTGGTGATGAATAATGAATGAAATGGTGGAATGAAGAAAGTGGGAGGAAATGGGAGAACCCCCGAGAAAACCCACGCACACTGTGTTTGTCCACCACAAAGTTCATTTGGCGGGGTCTGGGATCGAACCCGGGACTCCAAGCACCAGTGGTGAACGCTCTACCGCTGAGCCATCGCGGCCCCTCGTGATATATATACTACTGCGTTATATTCAGCTGCTGCGTTATATATATATATATATACAAACAGTATACAAAGTTATTTTTATTAAGAAATCTAAGTTTTTACTTAACTTTTTCCTAAGTTATCACTACATACTAACTCGTAACTACTATAGTGGGGTCAAATTTGACCTAGCACATTTCTAGCTGTGGACAAAATATATATATTTTGTTTCACTGAGGTTTCAGTCGTCTATTCTCAGTTGACCTTGCTAGGGGGCCGCGGTTTCTCAGTCGTAGAGCGTTCACCTATGGTACATGGGGTCCTGGGTTCGATCCGAGCCCACGCAAAGTGAACCTTGTGCTGGATAAGCACCGTGTGCGTGGGTTTTCTGGGTGTCCTCAAATTTCTTTCCACTTTCTTCATTCCACCATTTCATTTATTTCTCATAATCACTATCTCCTTTATCCTAGCCGGCATAATCGTTGGACGTAAAACTTAATGGAGGCAATTTTCAGTTGATCTTGAGATCTCGTAGCGACTAGGTGTTCGGGTCCATGCGCTTTGTTGTTTCGATGTTTTCGGACCTCTGGGGTCGAAATTTTCTCCAGGATAGTACTTGCGCTATCTGTTTTCTGCATTACATTTTTTCTGTGGTTTTCTTGGGGAGTGTTGCGGAGGTGTGTGCAGAACTCCGAACTAGCAGATCGTGCAGAAGGTGGTTTCTTGCAATTTTCTACAGAATAGTGGACGTTGCATGCTTAAATATTCTTGTTTTTTACCATCTTTCCAAAGAACCAAGAAGGCTTCAGAGGCGAGACTTCATGAGGAGTATTCAAATGACTCTCATCCAAGATCACCTAAAATTAAGGAGGAAATGCGAGACACTTTTTCGTAGGCTTCGGCAGTCATTGTTACGACTAACTGCTGGGAACATCAATGAAGACCGTCCGCAGACAGATTCTCCAGCTAAAAGGAGGAGATGTGCTATTTGTCCTTGAATTGATTACAAAAAAAAAAAACGTCCTTGGATTTGTTCTGTGTGCAACCGAAATGTGTACAAGGGTCATTCAAGAATAAACACTATATGTACTGACTGTCAGTAGAACAACTAAAATGTCTTTATTTGTTCTGTATCTAACGGATATGTGATTAAGACACATTTAATGGTCGTCCACATATTACGTAACGCGGCAAAGGGGAAGAGGGTTCGGCCTTGCGTTACGAAGCCTGACAAGGGGGGAGGTGGGGATTTAGGTCTTTGTTACGTTACATTTTTTTCTGCTGTAATTTTTATTTTTATTCTCAGATTTATATGCAATCTTTTAAACAAATAATTTTATTCAGTCTTTTCTTTTTTTATAAATTAGCTAGAATACTCGTTTTCACACGGGGAGAATTAGTTTCATTTTGGATATAAATAGAACCAAAACTGTCACCGTCAACTTACGGACTCCACAAACTATGGATTCGACACAAATATAAGTCATTTTCGATCATTTTTATATACATCTCCCCTTCCCCAAGTTGCATGGCTAAATTTTAATTTAAACGGCATCGAAAGTGTTACTGTTCATCTCAGCGACCCCAAACACCATGGAATCATACAGAAGAGATTCGAAGACGCACTAGACACCAGCATAAATGGTGGCGAAACCTGCATGTATTACAATACAATAAAACTCCGTTTTGTGGCTATCGCAGCATTGGACTTAGGGAACATGCTTTTTCGGAGTTAGTTGTTAGTGATCGTAACCACCGCCTGAAAATGCCCTCATGCTCCCACTCGTATTGCTATTTTTAAGAATGTTATCTGAAACCTTTGATTCGAATCATTACTCACTCTATTCTTCTAAGGGGTTTTGCATGGGAAACAGAAGCAATTCTTTTTCGTGAAATTATATTTTCAGCGATGGAACGTTCCAGGATTTGTAGATCAAAATAAGATGTTACAAACCTAATTATTACTATTTTTTTTATATTTTTGAATTTGAATATTTCTGAAGAAATTGAGTTTATTCGCATTCTCGCACTGATTTAGGACAAGAAGAATATGAAAAAAGGTAAACTTAAGTCCGAAGTCCAAAAAAGATGCTCGAAAGCTTGTTCACAAACGAGACGTCCCTCCTCATTCACATTCACAGCCACTTCGAATCTGTGGTCGACGAGGAAGAGAAGTTTGCATCGTCGACACTGGCGAACTTTGCACGAAGCATCCTGGATCTCTGAAATGCACGAAGCATCCTGGAATGCACGAAGCATCCTGGATCTCTGAAAAAGAGGTCAATGTTAGTTCTTTAGATCCTGTTCGACCTTCATCTTCCTTGTCAGTATTTTCTCATTGCCATCATCTGACCGAAAAGGATAGGTGTGATCTCCTTGGGAAAACGACAGTATGCAGTTTTGAAGAATTAGGACTGTTAATTAAGCAATCTTATGGGGTTAAAATATGATTACCATCCTACCATTTTCTAATACGTACCGGTATTTGACTTATTGGCGAAAAACACTACAAATATATTCAGAATAAAAGCATTTTGTAATAAAAGTTCTCCCATTAAAAATAGTGTTTTATTATAATAACTCCCAAAATAAGCTAGATTGGTGAAAAACAAAAATACAAAGGTGTTATGTAACGAACGGGGGAAGGGTTCAGCCTTGCGTTACGAAATGTGACAAGGGGAACGGAGGGGGTAAAAATTGGTCAAAAATAGCGTTATGTAATATGTGGACGGTCCCTTAAGACTAAACATTGGGTGTATTGATAGGTAGCCAAGCAGGTCCGTAGCCAGCCCAAAAATATGAGGGGGGCCACGAAAACTACGGATTTGACATCGGTCATTGTGGATTATTTTTACTTGTCTCGTGATCCCCTTTATAATGCCCCCGTTCCTTAGGTGATGGGGGCTAAATGTAAACGTAAACGCGGTTTTAAGTTTCACCATTGAGCCCAGCGACCCCGAAAACTATGGATTTGACATTAATATCGGTCATTTTCGATTAGTTTTACATGTCTCAGAATTCCCCCCCTCTGGTGACCCAAGGCCCGCATACAACGGTGGATGAATTTGACTCATCGCTAATGGTAGTGTCACCATTGATATCAGCAACCGCGAAAACTATGAATTTGACACTAATATCGGTCATTTTGGATTACTTTTACGTTTCGGTATCCCCCCTCCCCGTTGACTCACGGCCCGCAGCTGAATAGAGAGAATTTGGAAGTTAATGCGATCGGAGTTTCACCATTGATCTCAGCGACCGCGAAAGCTATGAAATCGACACTGATATCGGTAATTTTCTAGTACTTTTACATGTCCCGGTAGACGCCCCCCAGAGACCCCCTGGTTCGAATTTTGTCAAAAACGCTTTGCCTTGGTGTGGGACCTGGACCAAGGTATCTTTGATCAAAATTTGGTAACTCTCGGCCGTCAACTTGTCTGGTCACCAGGCTGGTCCCGGTAAACGTCCCCCTGAGATCCCCTAGTTCGAAATTAGAATAAAAGCTCTTAGTCTTGATGTGGGGCCCTAGACCAAGCTACTCGTGACCAAATTTTGAAAAGTTTCGGTCCACTCGTCTGGTCCCCTTTGACGCGGATACTTTTCCACTCGGACCTATTTTACGTGGGGCACTTTCGACTCGAACCCTATTGACGCGGGGCCATTTTGACCAGGGCTTCTTTGACGTGGGCTTTCTTGTCATTGAGTACGGGTTCTTTTGACCAGGAACTATTTTAATTTGGACCCTTTTGACTCAGGTCCTTTGGTCGCCGAGCCCTTTTAACACGAGCCGTTTAGACGCGGGGCCGTTTTTGACTCGGGCAGTTTTATCGTGGGCACTTTTAACTCGGGCATTTCGGTCCTCGCCCTTTTGTCCGTGCTCTTCTGACATAGAATATTCAGCAGCTGAAATGCGTGGGGGCATGGGGAAGGTATGAGTAAATAGATGATCATCGATACATAGCGCAGTAAAATTTGTTACGCAACTGGTCATATCTCTCTATCTCTCGTGATTTGCACTCCTGATCTCAGGCTTTTGAGCCGTGGAATTGTATTTACCGGGCCTTTTGTCGCTGGGCCTTTTTGACAGGGACCTTTCTGACGCAGGGCTTCTTTGATTCGGCCTCTTTTGACGCGGGGCCTTTTTCACTTGGGGCTTTTTGTCGCGGGGCCCTTTGAGTAGGGCCATTTTGACACGGAACCGTCTTAAGTCGTGCCCTTTTGAGGTGTCATTTTTTACCCGGGCATTTTTGAGATAGAGCCTTTTTGTCGCGTCGAACTTTTGATTCGGGCACTTTTGACATTGGGTCTCTTTCGACTCGAACCCTTTTGTCGCCTGTCCCTTTTTACTCTGGCATTTCTGTCTTTGCCCGTTTGTCCGTGTCCTTCAGACAGATATATATTCAGCAGCTAAAATGTGGGGGGCAGGGATGAGTAAATGGATGATGAACGATCAGGCGCGGAATTCTATTTATCGGGCCCTTTTGACGCGGGGCTCTTTTGACTCGGCTCCTCTTAACGATGGGCCTTTTAACTTGGGTCTTTTTTACGCAGGGCCGTTTGACCCTGGCCGTTTTGGTGCGGAGTTTTCTTTGACCTGGCATTTTTTTGACATAGGACCCTTTCGACTCGAGCACTTTTGTCGTGGGGCCTTTTTGACCAGGTCCGTCTTGACTCGGGCCTTTCCATTCTCGCCCTTTTGTCGGGCCATTCTGATATTTAACCACATAACACAGAAGCTGAAATGTGTGGGACAGGTGGCGGGTAAGAGTAAATCGATTATTCAGCGCGCAGCAAAATTAGTTACGCCACTGGTCATATCTCTTTCTTTCTCCTGATTTCCACTCTTGATTTCAGGATTTTTAGCCGTGGAATTGTATTTACCGGGCCCTTTTGACGCGTGACCGTTTTGACCAGTGCCGTTTCAAGGCAGGGTCCTTTTTGACCTAGGCTTTTTGACATAGGGCCCTTTTGACTCAGGCTCTCTTCCCGCGACGATCTTTTGACCCGATCCCTTTTGACGAGGGAAACCTTTTGACGAGTTTCGACTCGGCACTTTTGTTGCGGGCCACTTTTGAACTTGCTCTTTTGACGCGGGGTCTTTCTGACGGGCCATTTTCACATGGAATCATATATATAAATATAACGCAGCAGCTGAAATGCGTGTGACAGGGCGGGTATGAGTAAATCGATGATCCAGGGCGCAGTAAAATTACGCCACTTTTCATTACTTACGCCACTTTTCATATCTCCTCCCTTCTCTCTACATTATATCTGGAGATGAATGTTCTGACTAATAGGCTACAGTGGCGATTTTAAAAAGTAAGAGGATATACGTTATCAATGATAAATCTTATGACTTTTAATATATATAGGGCAATAAATCGAAAAACTAAATATCGTTCTTTTACCTCACCCCCTTCCCGTTGGAAAAAATCCTGCAGGCGTTAGTGGTTATCATGTAGCTTAATTACTTTATTATATTGTGCTATACATAGAATAAATACTGCTGTGTTTTATATAATAATAAGAATCTTATTTACATTTATTGCGGCCCTTGCTTGACGACAGCGAAACATATTCACGTTCAACTTAATCAGTTTCCATTCTCAAATGAGAACAGTGAGGCGAATCAAGTAATTCACTAACTCATTTAGGACTCGGAAAAGTGTCCTGGGAAAATGTCACAGAAAATTCCTGAAGAGTGAAAAGCACTAGTAGCAGCTGTTAGCAGTTATTAACTTCACATATAGAACAATAAATTGAAAAACTGAAAATACGAATCTTTTCAGAGATGACAGTTCGCTGGTGGTTCAAATCTATGCCTTTACTCCCTATCCTACGTTATTTCCCTAGTCAAAATAAAAACTCTTCAAAATTAATCACAATTTCTTATGCAACCATCCCTTCCTCGGAGTACTGCGCTGTCACATACCCGTCACGGCGATGTAAAGGCACGTTTGGCGACGAGGATACAAGACAAAACCAAAATCGAAAATAATAATGTTGAATCAGGACTTCAATTTCTACTGACTTTCAGGAAGTAAATGTGAGAAAAGCGTCCTTGCACTGCCTCCAAACAGGTGACATAGTTGCACGTATCTATAAAGAAAAGTGGTA